>NC_047048.1:68229763-69479763 GCF_011762595.2 Tursiops truncatus | reverse complement strand
GGGGATAGTTAATGATTACCAGGCTTGGAACCTGTCGCTATTATTCTAATAACACTTGCAGTCCTTCTTCCTTCCGTGGAGCCCCTGAAGACTTGGCTAGTTCTAGGGTTCTTAGAGCATTCCTGCGGAGGACAGTGGCACACGGCCCTCCTGGCTTTCATTCATTCATTTCTTCATCTGATACACACTAGTATCTTAGCACCAGACACTGTGCCGAGCCCCGGAGAAGTACATGCCGTGGTAAGTAAGGGAGGCAGACAGGCAACGTGACAACTTCATTTCGGTTCTACGAGAGAGGTTTTTCTGGCCGGGGCTCCCTTAGAGAGAAGAGGCTGGAGTTATTTAGGTCTCAGGGATGGCCTGGCAAAGGTAAGCAATATCTAAGTGGTTCAGTTAGTTTTTGCTGCATAACAAGCTACCCCCAATCTAGTAGCATCAACCAACAACTGCGCTATAGGTTTGTGATTCTGTGGGTTGGAAATTAGGGCAGGGCACGGTGGAAAAGGTGCCACCTTTCCATAATGTTTGGGGCCTCAGCTGGGGTGGCTCAAAGGTTAAAGATGGCTGGGCCCATATATTTTGAATGTTGGTTCTTCTCCATGTGTTACCTGCTGGGGCTGGAATTTCCAAGAATGGCTTTTCTACCCATCTGTCTAGCACCTGGCTGGGATGGCATCACACCTTCTCTTCATTAGCTTGGGCTTCCTTACGTCATGGCCTTCTCAGGATAGTTGGACCTCCTCCATGGCAGTAGATGCTGCAAGGCTTATGATGACCTAGCCTCAGAAGTCCTAGAGCATCACGACCCCCGCATTCTATTGGGAAAACTAATCACTAAAGCTAGAGCAGATTTAAGGGGAGGGGAGGAATAGGCCCCACCTTTCAGCAGGGGAATGGCATGCATGTCTGGGGAGGGAAGGAATTCATGGCAGACACCTTGGACATGAGCTTCCCCACTGAAGCTTCCTGAATTTCTGTTTTCAGGAATCAGGTGGGACCCTAATGGAGAGGAAGTCAAGGTTATAATGTTACAACGGTGTGGTTGTTAGACAAGGGGTCTAACAGGGGGGATGAAAACGGTGTGTGGGAGGGCGTTGGCTGGTCATGCACATGGTGAGGGGCTCTCAGCTCAGGTTTTGATTCACGGAGTGTGTTCCAGCAGCATGTCCACGTGGTAGAGGTCATAAAAAATGTCCATAGGCCATTGTGGGTCTGACGCTGGTGACATAGGCCTGGCAGTGGTTATTCTAGCTGGGGCTGCTGGTTATACACAACAGACTCCAACACAGACTGGCAGAAGAAAAAATGGAATTTATTGGGTCGTTTACTTAAAACCTCCTGGGGTGGGTTCTTCAAGCATAGCTGTACCGAGGCTCTCACATGAGTCATTAGTTCCTGGTCTCCCTCATCTTTTTACTTTGCTTTCTTATGACCTGGCGGAACTCCTAGGCATGCTTTCCTTCTAGAGAAGGAAGAGGGCCATGTCCTTATAACTCTGAGTTCAGTGGAAGAGGGAGAACTGCTCATGGCCAACCATTCAAAGCCTGGGCCAGACTTCTACTGGCTTGTATTGGGTCCAGGACCATCCCCGAACCATTTACTCTGGCTAGGGGCATGTGGGGTTCTGATTGGCTGACCCTGGGGCAGGGTAGGGTGGGGAAGGGCAGCTCTCCAGAGGGTGATCCAGATGTTCTTAGAGACAAATGAGGAAGGGATATAGGGCAGCCTGAACAGTACTGCCCTCTCCAAGGGGTAGCTGAGGCTTCGGGAATAAATGAGATGGTCCAGGAAGAGAGTGTTATGAATGAGAATGGGGCCCAGGACAGGGCCCTGAGGAGCATCGGATGGACGGGCTAAGAAAGTAGAGACCATAAAGAAGGTGGAGATAGAGTCCCCAGTAGGGGTAAGGAGTGGGAGCAGAACCAGTGGTACATAGCTTAGAAACCAAGAGAAGGATGCATTTCAAGAGGGAGGGAGTGGTCAGTAGTGAAAATGCCTTGTGGAAATCAAGTGAGATTCACTCACTCATCCATCCATTCAGCAGATATATACTGAGTACCTACTATGTGCCAGGAACTGTTCTAGTAATGGGGATGCAAAAGCAAAAAAAACAGACAAAATCCCCCTGCCTCGGGGATCTTACATCCTTGATGAGGATGAAGGGTGGTCATTAGATTCAGTGACAGGGCAGACAAGTGTTGGGGACCTTGGTGAGAACAGTCCCAGTGGAGCTCTGGGGTAGCGTGAGTGATTGCACCATGTTGGAGAGTGAGAAGAAGGTGAGATGATGGAAAAGTAAGTGAGGGCAACTCTTTTTTTTTCCTTCTGTATCTATTTTTTTTAAACAGCAGGTTCTTATTATTTATCTATTTTATACATATTAGTGTATATATGTCAATCCCAATCTCCCAATTCATCCCACCCCCACCCCACCCCCTGCATTCCCCCCTCGGTGTCCATACATTCTCTACGTCTATGTCTCTGTTTTTGCCTTGCAAACCTGTTCATCTGTACCATTTTCCTAGATTCCACATATATGCATTAATATACAATATTTGTTTTTCTGACTTACTTCACTCTGTATGACAGTCTCCAGGTCCATCCATGTCTCCACAAATGACCCAATTTCGTTCCTTTTTATGGCTGAGTTATATTCCATGGTATATATGTACCACATCTTCTTTATCCATTCGTCTGTCGATGGGCATTTAGGTTGCTTCCATGACCTGGCTATTGTCAATAGTGCTGCAATGAACATTGGGGTGCATGTGTCTTTTTGAATTATGGTTTTCTCTGGGTATATGCCTAGTAGTGGGATTGCTGGGTCATATGGTAGTTCTATTTTTAGTTTTTTAAGGAAACTCCATACTGTTCTCCATCGTGGCTGTATCAATATACATTCCCACCAACAGTGCAAGAGGGTTCCCTTTTCTCCACACCCTCTCCAGCATTTGTTGTTTGTAGATTTTCTGATGATGCCCATTCTAACTGGTGTGAGGTGATACCTCATTGTAGCTTTGATTTGCATTTCTCTAATAATTAGTGATGCTGAGCAGCTTTTCATGTATTTCTTGGCCATCTGTATGTTTTCTTTGGAGAAATGTCTGTTTAGGTCTTCTGCCCATTTTTGGATGGGGTTGTTTGTTTTTTTAAATTTTGAGCTGCATGAGCTGTTTATGTATTTTGGAGATTAATCCTTTGTCCGTTGATTCATTTGCAAATATTTTCTCCCATTCTGAGGGTTGTCTTTTCGTCTTGTTTATAGTTTCCTTTGCTGTGCCAAAGCTTTGAAGTTTCATTAGGTCCCATTTGTTTATTTTTGTTTTTATTTCCATTACTCTGGGAGGTGGGTCAAAAAAGATCTTGCTGTGAGTTATGTCAAGGAGTGTTCTGCCTATGTTTTCTCCTAAGGGTTTTATAGTGTCTGGTTTTACATTTAAGTCTCTAATCCATTTTGAGTTAATTTTTGTGTATGGTGTTAACGAGTGTTCTAATTTCCTTCTTTTACATGTAGCTGGCCAGTTTTCCCAGCACCACTTATTGGAGAGACTGTCTTTTCTCCATTGTATATCCTTGCCTCCTTGGTCATAGATTAGTTGACCATAGGTGAGTGGGTTTATCTCTGGGCTTTCTGTCCTGTTCCATTGATCTATATTTCTGTTTTTTTTGCCAGTACCATATTGTCTTGAGTACTGTGCTTTGTAGTATAGTGTGAAATCTGGGAGTCTGATTCCTCCAGCTCCATTTTTTTCCCTCAAGACTGCTTTGGCTATTCGGGGTCTTTTGTGTCTCCATACAAATTTTAAGATTTTTTGTTCTAGTTCTGTGAAAAATATCATTGGTAATTTGATAGGGATTGCATTGAATCTCTAGATTGCTTTGGGTAGTATAGTCATTTTCACAATATTGATTCTTCCAATCCAAGAGCATGGTATATCTCTCCATCTGTTTGTGTCATCTTTGATTGCTTTCATCAGTGTCTTATAGTTTTGTGAGTATAGATCTTTTACCTCCTTAGGTAAGTTTATTCCTAGGTATTTTATTCTTTTTGTTGCAGTGATGAATGGGATTGTTTCCTTAATTTCTCGTTCTTATCTTTTGTTATTAGTGTATAGGAATGCAAGAGATTTCTGTGTATTAATTTTGACCAAATTCATTGATGAGCTCTAGTAGTTTTCTGGTGGCATCTTTAGGATTCTCTATGTATAGTATCATGTCATCTGCAAACAGTGACAGTTTTACTTCTTCATTTCCAATTTGTATTCCTTGTATTTCTTTTTCTTCTCTGGTTGCTGTGGCTAGGACTTCCAAAACTATGTTGAATAATAGTGGCAAGAGGGGACATCCTGTCTTCTTCCTGATCTTACAGGAAATGCTTTCAGTTTTTCGCCATTGAGAATGGTGTTTGCTGTGGGTTTGTTGTATGTGGCCTTTATTATGTTGAGGTAGGTTCCCTCTATGCCCACTTTCTAGAGCGTTTTTATCATAAATGGGTGTTGAATTTTGTCAAAAGCTTTTTCTGCATCTCTTGAGGTGATCATATGGTTTTTATTCTTCATTTTGTTAATATGGGGTATCACATTGATTGATTTGCATATACTGAAGAATCCTTGCATTCCTGGGATAAATCCCACTTGATCATGGCATATGATCCTTTTAATGTGTGGTTGGATTCTGTTTGCTAGTGTTTTGTTGAGGATTTTTGCATCTGTATTCATCAGTGATTTGTTCTGTAATTTTCTTTTTTTGTAGTGTCTTTGTCTGGTTTTGGTACCAGGGTGGTGGTGGCCTTGTAGAATGAGTTTGATAGTGTTCATTCCTCTGCAATTATTTTGGAAGAGTTTGAGAAGGATGGGTATTAGGTCTTCTCTAAATGTTTGATGGAATTCACCTATGAAGCTATCTGGTCCTGGATTTTTGTTTGTTGGAAGATTTTTAATCACAGTTTCAATTTCATTACTTGTGATTGGTCTGTTTATATTTTCTATTTCTTCCAGGTTCAGTCTTGGAAGGTTATAGCTTTCTACGAATTTGTCCATTTCTTCCAGGTTGTCCATTTTATTGGCATACAGTTGCTTTCAGTAGTCTCTTAGGATGCTTTGTATTTCTGTGATGTCTGTTGTAACTTCTCCTTTTTCGTTCTGATTTTTTTGATTTGAGTCCTCTTCCTTTTTTTCTTGATGAGTCTGGCTAAAGATTTGTCAATTTTCTTTATCTTCTCAAAGAAACAGCTTTTAGTTTTCTTGATCTTTTCTATTTTTTTTCTTGTTTCTATTTCATTTATTTCTGCTCTGATCTTTATGATTTCTTTCCTTCTGCTAACTTTGGGTTTTGTTTGTTCTTCTTTCCCTAGTTCCTTTAGGTGTAAGGTTAGATTGTTTATTTGAAATTTTTCTTGTTTCTTGAGGTAGGATTTTATTGCTATAAACTTCCCTCATAGAACTGCTTTTGCTGCATCCCATAGGTTTTGGATCATCGTGTTTTCATTGTCATTTGTCTCTAGATATTTTTTGATTTCCTCTTTGATTTCTTCAGTGATCTCTTGGTTGTTTAGTAACGTAATGTTTAACCTCCATGTGTTTGTGTTTTTTACGTTTTTTTTCCCTGTAATTGATTTCTAATCTCATAGCGTTGTGGTCAGAAAGATGCTTGATATGATTTCAATTTTCTTAAATTTACTGAGGTTTGATTTGTGACCCAAGATGTGATCTATCCTGGAGAATGTTCCATGTGCACTTGAGAAGAAAGTATAATCTGCCGTTTTTGGATGGAATGTCTTATAAATATCAATTAATTCTATCTGGTCTATTGTGTCATTTAAAGCTTGTGTTTCCTTATTAATTTTCTGTCTGGATGATCTGTCCACTGGTGTAAGTGAGGTGTTAAAGTCCCCTACTATTATTGTGTTACTGTCGATTTCCTCTTTTATAGCTGTTAGCAGTTGACTTATGTATTGAGGTGCTCCCGTGTTGGGTGCATATATATTTATAATTGTTTTATCTTCTTCTTGGATTGATCCCTTGATCATTATGTAGTGTCCTTCCTTGTCTCTTGTAACCTTCTTTATTTTAAAGTCTATTTTATCTGATATGAGTATTGCTACTCCAGCATTCTTTTGATTTCCATTTGCATGGAATATCTTTTTCTATCCCCTCACTTTCAGTCTGTATGTTTCCCTAGATCTGAATTGGGTCTCTTATAGACAGTATATATGTGAGTCTTGTTTTTGTATCCATTCAGTGAACCTGTGTCTTTTGGTTGGAGCATTTAATCCATTTATATTTAAGGTAATTTTCAATATGTATGTTCCTATGACCATTTTCTTAATTGTTTTGGGTTTGTTTTTATAGGTCATTTTTTTCTCTTGTGTGTCCCACTTAGAGAAGTTCTTTTAGCCTTTGTTGTAGAGCTGGTTTGGTGGTGCTGAATTCTCTTAGCTTTTGCTTGTCTGTAAAGCTTTTGATTTCTTCCATCAAATCTGAATGAGATCCTTGCTGGGTAGAGTAACCTTGGTTGTAGGTTCTTCCCTTTCATCACTTTAAATATATTGTGCCATCCTCTTCTGGCTTGTAGAGTTTCTGCTGAGAAATCAGCTGTTAACCTTATGGGAGTTCCCTTTTATGTTATTTGTTGTTTTCCCCTTGTTGCTTTTAATAATTTTTCTTTTTTAGTTTTTGTCAATTTGATTACTATGTGTTTCGGCATGTTTCTCCTTGGGTTTATCCTGCCTGGGACTCTCTGTGCTTCCTGGACTTGGGTGGCTATTTCCTTTCCAATTTTAGGAAAGTTTTCGACTGTAATCTCTTCCGATATTTTCTCGTGTCCTTTCTCTCTCTCTTTTCCTTCTGGGACCCCTCAAATATGAATGTTGGTGCATTTAATGTTGTCCCAGACGTCTCTCAGGCTGTCTTCATTTCTTTTCATTCTTTTTTCTTTATTCTGTTCCGCAGCAGTGAATTCTACCATTCTGTTTTACAGGTCACTTATCGTTCTTCTGCTTGAATTATTCTGCTCTTGATTCCTTCTAGTGTATTTTTGTTGTCTGTTATTGTATTGTTCATCTCTATGTTTGTTTGCTCTTTAATTCTAGGTGTTTGTTCTTTAATTCTTCTAGATTTTTGTTAAACATTTCTTGCATCTCCTCGATGTTTGCCTCCATTCTTTTTCCGAGGTCCTGGATTATCTTCATTATCATTATTCTGAATTCTTTTTCTGGAAGGTTGCCTCTTTCCACTTCATTTAGTTGTTTTCCTGTGGTTTCATCTGGTTCCTTCATCTGCTACATATCCTCTGCCTTTTAATTTTGTCAGTCTTTCTGTGAATGTGGTTTTTGTTCCACAGGCTTCAGGATTGTAGTTCTTCTTGCTTCTGCTGTCTGCCGTCTGGTGGATGAGGCTATGTAAGAGGCTTGTGCAAGCTTCCTGATGGGCGCAAGTGGTGGTGGGTAGAGCTGGGTGTTGCTCTGTTGGGCAGAGCTCAGTAGAACTTTAATCTGCTTGTCTTCTGATGTGTGGGGCTGAGTTCCCTCCCTGTTGGTTGCTTGGCCTGCAGCGACCCAGCACTGGAGCCCAAAGGCTTTTTGCTGGGACTAATGGCGGAGTCTGGGAGGGCTCTCGCCAAGAAGTACTTCCCAGAACTTCTGCTGCCAGTGTCCTTGTCCCCATCTTGAGCCATAGCTGCTCCCTGCCTTTGCAGGATACCCTCTAACACTAGCAGGTAGGTCTGGTTCAGTCTCCTATGGGTTCACTGCTCCTTCCCCTGAGCCCTGATATGCACACTGCTTTGTGTGTGCCCTCCAAGAGTGGAGTCTCTGTTTCCCCGAGTCCTGTCAAAATCCTGCAGTCAAATCCCACTCGCCTTCAAAGTCTGATTTTCTGGGAATTTCTCCTCCTGTTGCCGGACCCCCAGGTTGGGAAGCCTGTTGTGGGGCTCAGAACCTTCACTCCAGTGGCTGAACTTCTGTGGTGTAATTGTTCTCCAGTTTATGAGTCACCCACCCAGTGGTTATGGGATTTGATTTTATTGTGATTGCGCCCCTCCTACTGTCTCATTGCAGCTTATCTGTCTTTGGATGTGGGGTATCTTTTCTGGTGAGTTCCAGTGCCTTTTTGTTGATGATTATTCAGCAGTTCGTTGTGATTCTGGTGAAGAGGGAGTGAGTGCATTCCTTCTACTCTGCCGTCTTGAACCCGAGAGCAACTCTTATAAGAAGTTTGGCTGTCAAGGGGAGGGGAGAAAAGGACCAATGGCTAGAGTGGATGAGACATTGAATGAAATTTTAGTTTATTTATTTATTTTAATGAGAGTGGGGCTCTCCCTTTCTGTGCATATGTTAATCTTCTGTTGCCTCAAATATTGTGATAATGTGTATGGGCTAGTCAACCACGAGAATACCTCTCTACCTGTTTATTTGCCTGAAGGAGATACAGGTAGACACTTGGAGGGAGATTGGTAATATTCAAATTTTCCCTGCCTCATGGAGAAGGGCAGGGTTGTCCTGCCATCCAGACAGGACAGGAAGAGACCCATTCTCACCTCCCTTTAGTGCCTCTGCTGCCAGGGGATGGTGTAATGGGCAGCATTAAAGCACCCACAAGATGCAGGGAAGATGCATTTTAACATGCTCAAGCCTCTGCTTCCTAAACAAAACAAAATAAATTATCCAACTTCCCCGTGAGTCTGCATTCTTGATTTTTAAATTCCTTCTTCTTCCCCAGAGTGCCAGCAGCTTGTGATGCTGAATTGGCCAGGCTGCAGGTAGTGTGGGGACAGGGGCAAGGGTAAGGTGGTTAATTGGCCCCTGGATAATTGAGAGTTGTTTGTAATTAACCTGTTTTGTAAGCACGGCACAAGATCCCACACCTACCATTCTCAGACAACCCGGTCAGAACCCTGTTTGTTGCTGCAGGTGGGCTTTGTCTAGTTGCGGTGAGTGGAGGCTACTCTTTGTTGCGGTGCTCGGGCTTCTCATCGCGGTGGCTTCTCTTGTTGCAGAGCACAGGCTCTCGGCACGCGGGCTTCAGTAGTTGTGGCATGTGGGCTCAGTAGTTGTGGCTCACGGGCTGTAGAGCGCAGGCTCAGTAGTTGTGGCACACGGGCTTAGTTGCTCCACGGCATGTGGGATCCTCCCGCACCAGGGCTCGTACGCGCATTGGCAGGTGGATTCTTCACTGTGCCACCAGGGAAGCTGTCACCTGACTTTAAATCAGTGGTTCTCAGCTGAGGTTTGTTTTACCTCCCAGGTAACGTTTGGCAAAGTCTGGAGACATTTTTTGGCTGTCATTACCGGGGAGAAGTGCTGCTGGCATCCAGTGGGTAGAAGCCAGGATGTTACTAAACATCCTACAATGTACAGGGCAGCCCCTCCCACCCCCCTCAGGGCAAGGAATAACCTCAAAATGTCAGCAGTGCTGAGGTTGAGAAACCTTGCTGGTTTTTTTTTTTTTTTTTTGTGGCAGAAGGGCGTGGCCTTGATGTTGGGGGAAGAAAGAAGGGAAAACTTGGAGCAAGAACTAGATGAGTATGTACCGCAAATGATGCTGCGACTCCCGCTACAAGATAATGGATGTTCAGCAATGGGACTGATTTTTTTGCCCGAGAATTCAGCGGTCGCATTTATAGCCACAGCTCGAGGCTCTTGTCTAAGGAACTGATAACATTCTGACCTTGTGTCACGTTCTCTGCTGACGGCACAGTGGGATCAGGCCACAGTATGTTATACTAGCAGCTAAAATACAGCAAAATTTAAACTCTTGGGGTTACTTAGTTCTTGGGATTGCTGGGTTTTGTTTTGTTTAGCAAAAGCGTACAGGCACATACATTTTTTCTTCTTTTTTCTTTTTTTTAAACATCTTTATTGGAGTATCATTGTTTTACAATGGTGTGTTAGTTTCTGCTTTATAACAGAGTGAATCAGCTATATGTATACATATATCCCCATATCTCCTCCCTCTTGCGTCTCCCTCCCAGCCTCCCTACGCCACCCCTCTAAGTGGTCACAAAGCACAGAGCTGATCTCCCTGTGGTACGTGCAGGCACATAAATATTAATGTTCTCCTTCCTCTTTATGATTGCTGGACCTTCCAGGGCTGGGCAAGGCTGGACTCTGGTGTCCCTAACTGCTCTAGCCCTGCCACCTGCCACCTGTGGCACTCCCCAGGGTGATGCATGGAGGTGGGATGCATTTGCCCCCTCTGGGCTTTTGCAGATGGAGAAAGTTTCCGGGTGAATATGACTCTGATTCTCCCGCTTCTCAGTGGGTCAGGGGAGAGGAGACAGGCTATCTCCTGTGTGTTATCTGTATCCCTCACCAGATACTTTGGCATCTCCAACTGGCAAGTGGTCCAAACCCCAGTGGACATACCGATCCATGCTACAGCATGGGTAAACCTCCAGAACATGATGCTAAGCGAAAGAAACCAGACACAAAGGTCACACATTATATGATTCCATCTGTGTAAGATGTCCAGAATAGGAGAATCCGTAGAGACGAAAAGCAGATTCATCGTTGCCAGGGGCTAGGAGGAGGGGGATGGGGAGTGACTGCTTCATGGTGGTGGTGGGGTTCTTTGAAAGTGATAAAATGTTTTGGAACTAGATCAAGGTGGTGGTTGCACAACGTTGTGAAGGTACTAAAAATGCCACAAATTGTACATTTGTAAATGATTAATGTTATGCTATGTGAATTTCACCTCAATTGAATGAGAAAAATAACCCGATGGACAGAGAGGCGCAGTGGCCCATCTCTAGACTGCAGAGCTCTGGACCCACTGCAGGGTGTGTGGGCACCGGGGTGGGGGGGAGGTGGGGGAAGCCCTCCCACAGGGGAGCCAGCCCCTCAGAGGCCCTGGTGGGAGAGGCCCTGCCCTGTCGGACACGGGAAGCAGGAAGCGTGTGCTGGAGTCTTGTCTCTTTCATGTTGCATTGGAAGTGACAAATGAAGCTTTGCATCTGCTTCGTGGCAGATTAGCCCCAGGAGAGGCAGCAGACTCTCTGGCAGACAAGTTTAAATCCTCCCTGGTAGCCGGCTTCCTGCAGGATATAAAACAGAGCTGGGGACAGGGAGAAATTTGCCAGCGGCCATCACAGGGGCAGGGTGGCCAGCACGCCTTCTCCCTGGGCTCTGACACCCAAGTGGCCTAGCAGATGCAGGGGTGCAGAAAACAGACCTTTTCACTTACCACATGGCCCTGTGCTCCACCTTGGGGGACGTGCTGAGTTCCAGATCTGAGATCTGGAACTATCCACCAGAGGTGATTACTGATCACAAAAGTCAAATTGTTGTCACTTATTAGCTATGTGACTTTGGGCAAATTATTTAACCTCTCTGTGCTCCTGTTTCCTTATCTGTAAAATGGTGATGATAATGCATGTCCCACAGGAACCAGTGAGGCTTAGATGAGCATATATAAACGTATGTACTTGTATGTATATATACACACACACATATGTATCAATATATGGTATGTAAATATCATATAAAACAATATATAAATACATTTAACAGTACATTTATATGTTATAATTATTATAATATATAAAACCAGAAATATTTATAATATATAAGTACTATATATCATATGTATTATATGTAATATGATACACACATATACGCATAGCTCCTTCTACAATGCCTGGCTCACAAATGATGCTGGTGAATATTCATTTTATCTGCAAAATGGTGGGTGAGCTCATTCATTTACTCATTCATTCAGCTAGTTTATTGAACTCGTACTGTGTGCCAGACACAGGAACTAAACAGTGAGTGAGATGAGAGATTTTCTGCCTTCATGAAAACTTATATGCCAGTGGGGAGAGAAATACTAAAACATCAAAGGCAAACAAGTTGCAAATTATAGTGAATACCGTGACTAAAAGCAAGCAAGCACTCAAGGTAAAAACAGCCGCGTGTGGACTTTGTATATGGTGGGTGGGAAAGGGTTCTCCAAGGAGATGCTGTTGGGACTTGACCAAAGAGAAGGTGCTCACCAGTGAAAAGTGGGGGGCTTCTTGGGTAGAGGGCACGGCAGGTGCACAGGCTCTGAGGTGAGAGAGAGCCTGATCTGTTCAGGGAACAGAATGAAGACCAGTGAGGTGGGGCTGGGGGTGGACAGCACACGAGGAATGTGGCTCCGGAGAAGCTGGAGGAGTAGAAGGGGTGCTCTCCACGTAGGGCCTTGTGGGCCCTCTCCAGGGATATGGCTTCTCTTTTGTTTCAGGTGAAGCCAGTGCAGGGCAGCGGTGGGGCTGGATTTGTGTTTTAGGAAGGTTGTGTTGCTCTTGTTGGGGAGGATGGTTTGGAGAGCTCGGTGACAGAATAGGAAGAGCAGCTCGCAAGTTCTTGCATTTGTCCCCAGGAGGGAAGAATCCACTCTTGCTTTTCTTGTCTGCTTGGGAAGACAGACATTCCAGCAGAAGCCCTTTTGGGTCCTCCAGCTCTGAGATTCTAAACTGGAATCTTCTCTGCACTCTCACATTTGCTTTTTAGAAATCTTCTTGACTCAGTGGGGCGGTAGTGGGCATAGAGGTGTGGAAGGTGTTTTTCGAGGTGGACAGGACCCAGATCCTCCCGTATATATATATATATATTTTTCAGTACGCGGGCCTCTCACTGTTGCTGCCTCTCCCGTTGCGGAGCACAGGCTCCGGTCGCGCAGGCTCAGCGGCCATGGCTCACGGGCCCAGCCGCTCTGCGGCATGTGGGATCTTCCCGGACCGGGGCACAAACCTGTGTCCCCTGCATTGGCAGGCGGACTCCCAACCACTGTGCCACCAGGGAAGCCCCCTCCCGTATTTTGACTGCTGTTTTCACCCGTGGGTTAATCCCGATGAATGAGGTTCAACTCATGACCAGACTCCCCTGGAGCGAAGGGGGCTTAAATAATGGCAGTGAGATTTCTTGTTTTGAGCTCTATGGTGAGAGAGATTAATTGGGCGCCTTCAGGTCTTTTAGAAAAAGGGAATGCAGGGGATGTAGCAGCAGGGAAAGTGGGAGATTCTGGCCAGGGTGGAGGTTGTGCTTCCTGTTTCCTCTGCCTGATTTGCATCATTCCAGAGAGCTGAAGCCAGCTGCTGGTGCTCTCCAGCACCTGGACGGGGGGAGGAGTAAGCTGCTGAGTCTTCAGTGGGCAGCACCGTTCATTAGCTTGGGCTTTCTCGTGCCAGCTCAGCTCCAGGCATTGGGCAAAAGTTGCTAACCTGAAGGCTCTGCATACCCAGCCCCAAGCCAGTCCCCCAGAAGTTTGGCTTTAGAGTGGTTGGTTCAGTTCCAGCAGCTGGTGAGCTCTGATCTTACTATGGGCTGATAACCTCTGGGTGTCTGGGGACTTCTTGGTACCCCTTCTACAATGTGACATTTTCCTAACCTCAGCCTGTTTGGCAGCCAGGCATCTGGGCTTCTGCCTGTATGTCCTTAACACGAGAGTTCTGGCTGAGCCGGGAAGCCCTGTTGAAAGACCTCTTTCCCCTTCAAATCGTGTCGGGTTTTGGTCTAAATGGATGATTGAAATGGATGCTGCAGAAAAGCGTCACATGATGCCAAGCCATGAGCCCTTCTCATGAAGAGTGGAAGTGCTAAATTTTAACGTCTGTTGGTGCCAAGGCTCTGTTGCAGGGCTTAATATGCAATTGACGTAAGCGTTTCTCCATTTATGCAACAAGCCTTTATGGACCCCGGACCAAAGCAAGCAAGTAATGATAGACATTCATTGAACACTTCTTGTAGGCCAGTGAGGACCAAAATATTCTATGCATTTTATCTCTTGGAGTCCTCTGTCAGATTTGAGGATGGTACTTACAATATCTTTTTTGGGCATAAAATAACTGAAACTCAGAAGAGGCGGACCCTGAATAAAGGTCACTGAGCCACAGCTAGTGGCGGTACTGAGTACTGGGGATGTGAGAGAAAATCAGAAAAGGCCCCTGGTTTTCTTTCACCCTTAGACTAGTGCAAAGAGGCACACTTTAGACAGACACTTAGACAACTACAAAAATGATAAAGGCATTGAAAGCAAAGTACAGTAAGAGGGTGAGTTGAGGACCTAGCCTGTTCTTTTTTGGATGGGGTTTGGTCAAGGAAGCCTTCCATAGGGCAAAGTCATTGTAGCCTAAGAACATTCCCCATCTAGAAGTACATACTTAGGCTCTGCTGTTGGTTTGTATGTGTTCTTCTCTGGGAGCTGTGACTGGGGTGGGTGGATAGGGACCTGTCTTTCTTCTTGCTTGCTGACTGCCCCATCCTCCCCTTGTCCCACTTCGCCTCTGGTCCGTCTTGTTCCTCACCAACCAGTGTGGACATGCCATGCCCATTTCTCTTTGCAGAATGTCTTTGGTCTGGGCATCTGCAAATCCTCTGTGGTACCTTTGGAATGAGGTCCCTATCAGCTGATGTCTCAGCACACTGGCTCCCCCTGGTGGCCTGCATTTCGCTCCCGTCACAGCCACAGTGTTTCTGCAGCTTGAGGGTTCTCCTGGGCTCAGCTCCTGCCTCCATCCCTTGAAGAGAGTTGTATTTTGCTGTTTTTGGTGAGAATAATGCCTTATCAGGTGAAATGTGCTAAGGAAGGGCCACTTTGGCATGATCTCTTTCATGTCACTCCTTAGACTGTGGCTTTAAATGTTCCAACTACAGGGGCCGCTGAGGGCAAGGCTGTTTGGGTGTGTCACGTCCGATATCACGTAGCCTCTCCTTCACGATAGGTATATGGACTTTTCCGATTTCAGCATCATTTTCTTCTTGGAGGATGTTCCCATTTTACTAACACTTCCTTCCCTTGCCTCAAGGAGTTCAGGGCCAAGTAGGGCACGTGAGAGTGTCCCGTGACGTTTAAGTCCCATTTCTTTCTTTCCGGGATCTCAGGGAGTGACATCCCTGAGATGTGTTTTAGGAAGAGTGATCTGGGGCTCAGAAGGACTGGAGGGTACAAACATGAGGCCTGGAGACTGGTTAAGAAGACATCACATCCATGTTACTGCACATGGCACTATTTCATTCTTTTTTATGGCTGAGTAATATTCCATTTGTGTGTGTGTGTGTGTGTGTGTGTGTGTGTGTGTGTGTACGTACACGTGCATACTACATCTTCTTTATCCATTCGTCTCTTGATGGACACTTAGGTTGCTTCCATGTCTCGGCTATTGTAAATAGTGCTGCTATGAAGATTGGGGTGCATGTATCTTTTCAAATTAGAGTTTTCATCTTTTCTGGATATATGCCCAGGAGTGGGATTGCTGGATCATATGGTAACTCTATTTTTAGTTTTTTAAGGAACCTCAGTACTGTTCTCCATAGTGGCTGCACCAATTTACATTCCCACCAGCAGTGTAGAGGGGTTCTCTTTACAGAGAAAGAAAAATATCATATGATATCATTTATTTGTAGAATCTAAAAAAATGATACAAATGAACTTATTTACAAAACAGAAACAGACTCACAGACATGGAAAACAAACTTATGGTTACCCAAGGGGAAAGTGGGGGGAGGGATAAATTAGGAATTTGGGAGTAACATACACAACAACAAATAAACAGCAAGGACCTACAGTATAGCACAGGGAACTATGTACATAACTGAGTCGCTTTGCTGTACACCTGAAACTAACACAGTGTTGTAAATTAGTATACTTCAATGAAAATATTAAAAACGAAGCCATCATAGTCCAACTAGGTTGGAAGTTGTGGGAATAAAAGGAAGAATTGGATGTGAGAGACACTATGAACAGGAGAATTGGCAGGACTTGATGACCCATTGGATATATGTATTGAAAACAGTATAGGAAGAAGCAGGATGGTTGCAGGGCTTCTCGACTACCGTATACCTTTTATAGAAGAGGAGAGACAAGGGAGGCAGGTTGAAGCTGCTATTTACTGAGCATCTGGCATGGGCCAGGCACTATGCCAAGTCCTTTGCAGGATGACATCTTTCAATTTTTTTTTTTTTTTTTTTTTTTTGCGGCATGTAGGCCTCTCACTGCTGTGGCCTCTCCCGTTGTGGAGCACAGGCTCCGGAAATGCAGGCTCAGCGGCCATGGCTCACGGGCCCAGCCGCTCCGCGGCATGTGGGATCTTCCCGGACCGGGGCACGAACCCGTGTCCCCTGCATCGGCAGGCGGACTCTCAACCACTGCGCCACCAGGGAAGCCCATCTTTCAGTCTTAACAATGACTTTTGAATTCTTTGAGTCATCATCTTATGTTACTGATGAGGAAGCCAAGGCTTTGAGAGGTTAGGCTATTCTCATCTGAGTGGGCTTTGGAGCTCTTTTCTCAACTTTTATTTTGCTGAAGGCCAGGCTTACCTAGAAATACAGATAACATTTGTGGTACTCAGTGAAGCCAAGGTAGAAACCCACTATAGAACTCCTATTTTTGTGGTGAAATGTACCCAGCTTCAAGAGAAGGGAAAACCATAGAGTGGAGTCTTCATTTTCCGAGCACCCTTATGGCTCTCTGGGCTCTACCCAAGGGGGATGCACATCAGGTCCTGGTCCTCTGGCATCTGAACTAGAAGTGAGCTTGTCCTTCGACCCAAGGGCAGGTGTTACGTATGTTTTTGCATCTCCTATATGCCTGACGCATTGTGCATGCTCAATGGAGTAAATAGTCTCCCTTCTCTCATTCAACTTCATCTCTAATTTGTAGATCTATTCTGCCTTTACGAACCCATTTTAACCTTTCATGTTGCTTCCTGGGTCATTCCAACTCATCCCTTTTTCTTGTTCTTCAAATACGTGTCCTCTTTGCCTTATTTGTGGCTATGTGAATAGAGCCCATTTCTCCGGTGGTTTGTGATCTCTTTGACAAGGTCAAAGGCTGCTGTCTGCCCATGTTACGTCTCCCATAGTATCTGGCATGATGCCTCAGGTCCAGAGCTGTTACAGTATGACACCCAAAGCACGCATTTTAGAGGCAGAGGAACCTAGACTCAAATCTTGGCTCTACTTTCTGTAGGTAGGTGATCTTGGGCAAGGTACTTGAATGACCTTTAGCCTCTGTATCCTCCATGGTGGACCTCAAGTGATAAGGACTGTCTCCTGGGAAGATTATATTTTAAGGATTAAATCAGATAACTGTGTATAAAAGGTCTGACACCATATATGACATGCTGACATACAGTAGACACTCAATAAATGCTAGCATATTCTTGTCCATTGCCCATCAAAGAGTGGCAGATTGGTGTTGTTGAGAGGGGAGATAATTTGTTTTGCCTTTATCTCTTTATCCAACACGTCCTCCCTGAGTGGATAAGAAAATGCTCAGTGAGTTTTTGTTAGATAGATGGATGGATGGATAGACGGTAAAGTGAATTTTCTCCCCTCTCAGCACTCTGTCACTCTCTGTGAGTTTACCCTGCCTTTGTTTTTCAGAGTCCTTATTTCTACATGAAACGTTACGATTCATTAATGATATCATGTGTCCACGTATTTGTTTATTACCTTTCTCTCTCACTAATAAGCCTTTTGAAAGCCAGAACCTTATCTGATTCACCGGGATGGCCCCAGATCTTCGTGGAGAACATAGCTCATAACAGGTAGCAAGTGAATATTTGATGAGTGGATGAAAATTGAACCAGTGGATTGACTTCCCTTTGATTTAGTGAACACTGTCTCAGCACCAGCTTTGAGCCAGGTACTGATATAGATGCTGGATACAGAGATGAACAAGACAGACCCAGCTCTCAAGAAGGAAGGGAGAAGAGGAGAAAAGAAAAGGGGAAAATAGACAAGCTCCATTCCCCAATCCAACAGAGAAGCTGTGTCCAGCTTTTTCCAATTTCTGAGCTAGTGCTGGTGGAAACACAGGCTGAATGGAAGGAGTAGGAATAAGCAACATCTGGAATGAAAGCTGTACGTTTTCAGAGTCACATTCCACTCTGGAATTGGCTCCCCTCCCTGACCCCGCAGGAGCCTAGAAGGCCACCTTGCCTGGCCGGAGAAATTGCCCTCACATTTAAATTGGTGAGATATTTAAGCATTTGTCATCAGAGTAGGCTAAGCATTGCCATTTGGGAAAAACGCACTTAATAAGAGGCCCTGACCCGTGCACATGTGTGCGAGCTGGGTGGTGTGTCTCCTGTTTCTATGGATTAGACAGAAACCAGCACCGGTTAAGGGGACAGGTAAGTTGATAAAAGCATCTCTGGAGAACAAGTACTAAAATGGCTGCTTTATTGCTCAACCTCTCAAGGAACCTTCTGTTTAAACTGCCGGCAGGAAGTGCAGGTTAGACCTGTGAAGTTATTATAAATGCCGTTCTTAAGCCTTAGAACTTTATTTTTTTTTCAAAGTACTAATGCAATAGGAAGAATGAAATTTTTAATTTCTTAAGACATAGGAACTATTGAGAGAGAGAACAAAGAGGCTATTGAAACACTATAGACTTTCCCTAAAACCCGAACCCAGGCAGAACCCCTTACCTCCTTTTACTGCACAATGGAGCCCTCTCTAAGGAGCATGCGGGAGGGGACTCAGGCTGGAAATACCCAGCACAACATGTTATTGAATAAGAAATAGGCTGCTGGAAAGAGGAAGGGAAAGGCTATTCCTGACATGGAAAAATGAGGACAGTCAGAGATGTAATGTTGTTACTGAACTCATTCTTTTTCAGAGCCTTTTTCTGCGTCTTCTCTCCTATGCTGCCAGCAATTTAAAGTCTAACCATTTTATGATTGAGGCTTAAAAAAAGTCAGTGAATGTTTTAAACAGCTTTTCTTAGAGGACACTGTGATGAAGTGGAAAGAGTCGTAAAGAACCAAGTTCAGATCCCAGCTGTGCAAGGGCAGGGAGGAAATGTGTGCTTCAGTGGAAAGCTATGATTGTCTAGACCCTCCATGCTAGAGGACACCCCTCTGGGTTACCCGATTTTGATTTTATGGAACCTATGTTATAGGTTGTAGACACCTGATAGATACATTCTGAACCATCAGGAAGAGGTTCTGGTGACCCACGCAACCTACCCCAAATAATTTTACCTCCATTTGTGCGTTTATTTGAATATTTCTTGTCTATAGATGTGGTTGTTCTTTGGGTTTTCTTTTGAACCAGTTATAGTATCTTCCGAATCTTCATTGATTAATGATAGAATAAAATAAATTGCTGATAGAATAAAGCAAGTCAACATGTTCATTTTATGTCTGTATGATTTTACATTTTTGGATGATCTTTTAACACTAGTTTGCTCAGATATTCTAAGTGGCTTAACTTCTGGGTCTTGATGTCTCATCTAAAGAATTGGAATAATCACACAGAGTAAAATCATCAGAAATTTTATCAAGGGTTTTGCCATTCATCGTCCCATTTGGTACTGAATAATATTTAGCAATTAATTTTTAGCTATTATGGATGGCGAATGGGATAATGTCTGTGAAAATACTTTTGTCAAGTGTGATTCATAAAGTATGATTCAGATGTTAGCTAGTGCTATTATCTTTGGCATCAAATGAAGATTTAAGCGTTGCTTTTAACTCTCTGAAAACTTGTGATTTGGAAAGGAGAGGAAATTTTCCTGGTGGCTTCAGAAGTTGAATGGGGGCTACTGGAGAGAAACTGTAGGATCAGATTTGGGAGAAGGCTTCCTACCACCAGCTGTAGTGATGGCATAGGCTGCCCCATGGGGTAGGGAGGTTCCCATCACTGAAAGTACACAGGCAGAGACTAGGTTGCTCATGGTAACTGTCGTACTACAGAGAGTCCCAGACTTGGCCTCCACTTCTGAGAAGCCTAATGTAGAGAAGGGACATACGGGACAATAACCTCAGCACATAGCCAGGGAACCCAACAGCCTCACAGTCCCTAGAGACCCCATGGGCCCCATGCCTGTGTGTCTGTGTGGATAACATAGGAGCAGTGCCTGGAATAGTGCCTGGAACACAATAGATGTGCCTACATTGGATGTTGGCTTTCGGTAATCTGTCCTCTTGGGATAGTTTGCATCATCTACCCGCACAGTAAGCCACGGTGTTTTTCGAAAGCATCGTGATATGCAGAGACGACCTGTAGAGCGGGAATTCCCGCTTCACAGGTTTGGGCTGTTGGCTGAGTCTGTGCTCTGAAGGGCTGGGCGTTGGCAGGTAAAGGGAGAAACCAAGGCCAAGGGCACTGTGTGAAGCACGCTGGACCACCCAGGTCGAGCTGATGCTCAGTCTCAGGGGCTCTGACTCCGGGTCTGAAGGTCTCCCTTGTTTTCTGCCACATCCCAGACAGCTGCTGACCTTCACTTCTAACTCGCCCTTCCCTCAACCTTTAATCCCATTCTTCTAGTTGCTAGGCCCAAAGCCTTGAGCGGTCACTGATTCCTTTTCTATCGCACTCTCCGTTCAACACATCAGATGCTTGGCTGCATCTCCAAATATATATATATCTGTATGTATATCCATGCAGAATCTAACCTCCTCATCTCTGCTGCCACCACCCTGGGTTAATCCATCATCAGCTCTCATCTGAATTAGAGCAGCACCTCCCTAACTATCTCCCTCTTTCTGCCCGTGTCACCCTACTAAAATTTGCTTTCTCCCCACTATTCAGAGGAAGCCTGTTAAGCGGTAAGATATTTTCTGTCACTCCTCTGTCCCAGGTCTCCAGGAATTCCTCAGCTCATTCAAAGGAAAAGCCAGAATTCTTACAAATGCCTCCAAGGCTTTATGTGGTCTGCCTCTCACACCCCTCTTGTCTCATCCTTACTCTCTCGTTCTCTGTCACTTAGGCCACCCCATCCCCACTGGCTTATACTCCTGCCTCAGGACCTTTGTACCTACAGCTTCTGGAGTGCTCTTCTCTCAGATAGCCAGGTGGCTTGTCCCCTGGTCTCTTTCATGATTTTTCTCAAATATCACCTTCTCCTGGAGGCCCTTCCTACACGCTGTATATCTCAGCCCACACCCCTCACCCCTTCCCTGCTTCGTTTTCTCCATAGCAGTTAGCTCTGTCCAGCATATTACGTATCTTGTTTTCTGTCTTTCTCTTTCCGTTCGAATATAAGCTCTCTGAGGACAGGGAATTTTGTTTACTTCTGCATTTGTTCACCTACCATGTAGAACAGTGCTTTTTCCATAGTGGACACTCATTAAACGCTTGTTGAAAAATGAATGAATTTCCCAAACACTCTTATGTGCCAGGCCTTAGGCAAGTGGCTCTGGTACTTTCTGGGGTTTATTGGGAATTTCTGTGGAAGGCAGTTTTTGACATGGTTCCCAATCATTCCCATCTCCCAGTATTTGTGCCCTTGTGTACTCCCTTCCCTTCAGTTGTGGGCTGGACCTAGAGACTTGCTTCCAAAGAATAAAATATACCAAATGTCATGGGATGTCACTTCCTTCATTAGGTTACAAAAGACTGTCTTGTATCCTCCTAGCACTCTTTCTTGGCTGGTATTTTCTCTTGCCCATCACAGTGGGTAAGCAAGCTGGCATGTTGTGAGATACTCTGTAGGAAGGCTCGGGAGTTAAGGATCTGAGGGAGACCTCCAGCTAACGGCTCATAAAGAACTAAGATCTCAGACTAACAGCCCACAGAGACTGAATCCTGCCAACCACCACCTAAGTGACCTTAGAAACAGGTCCTTCCCCAACCAAGCCTTCAGATGAGACCACAGCTCTCGCCAACATCTTGACTGCAGCCTTACGAGATGCTGAAGCAGAGGACCCGGTTAAGCTGTGCCTGGATTTCTGATCCACAGAAACTGTGAGACAAGAGAAGTGTATTACTTAAAACTGCTAAGCTTTGGGGGTAATTCGTTACGCATCAGTAAATCACTAACACGCTTCTGTTTTTTGCCTGCACATTGGAAACTACATTCCTTTATTAGAGTTGAATTCTTCTTCCTGTTTCTTTCCTTGGCTAACACACACACACACACACACACACACACACACTTTAGCTTGAAGCATTCCTGACAGTGATATTTGGCACAATTTCAGGCCCAGCAAACTGCGTTAGCATACCATAGTAAGATGGGTGAATTCTCAGTACCTTCAGACACTGCTCAAGGCAGAGGCATAAGTGATGCTTGTTTGATAATGCAGCCTCTGCCTCGAAGGCTGTCTGGTATTTATAGGAAGCTGAAAATTAGGCACAGGGGAAAAATGAGTTCCAGACTGTGGCACTCATTTTCAGATAGCATCACACTCTCTGAAAAGTTGCATGGGATGTTGAGCTGATCCCAAATGCACCATGATTGTATGGCTCATGGGCTCGTATTGTGGTGAAGAAAAATCATCGTGTCGGGTTGGGGAGATGACGGTCACATCTACTCAACTGGCAGGTCATTGATGTCTGGGGACAGGCTGAAGATGTGGCTGCATCCTCCTCACTTGAAGCCACTGAGTTGCATTTTGAAGTAAATCAGTAGAACAAAGGGTGCTTCGACAGAGCCATGGTGAGACTTACCCCATTGACGGCACAAACTGGTAGGCATAAACAGAAAGCTTTGTGATAAGCACTTGGAAATTTTTTTTTAATAAATTTATTTATTTTATTTTTGGCTGAGTTGGGTCTTTGTTGCTGTGCACAGGCTTTCTTTAGTTGTGGCGAGTGGGGGCTACTTGTCGTTGCGGTGCGTGGGCTTCTCATTGCAGTAGCTTCTCTTGTTGCGGAGCATGGGCTCTAGGCATGCGGGCTCCGTAGTTGTGGCATGGAGGCTCAGTAGTTGTGGCTCGCGGACTCTAGAGTGCAGGCTCAGTAGTTGTGGCGCATGGGCTTAGTTGCTCCACGGCATGTGGGATCTTCCTGGACCAGGGCTCGAACCCGTGTCGCCTGCATGTTAACCCCCGTGCCACCAGGGAAGCCCAGCACTTGGAAATTTAAAGAGGCACTTCGTCTGTCATTAGGAATGACTAAAAACTTGGAGGGAAATACAGTGTCACATGGAAGAGTTTGGGGGAGGTAAGCTTAGTCAGTCAGCCAGTCAGTCAACTAGCAAACACCTATTGTATGCCTGTTTTGTGCCCAGAACCATGCTTAGTGATGGGAAAATGTAGTTCAAAAAGACTCAATCCCTGTTATCAAGTTCATGGAATCATGATGGGCAAGATGCATGCAAACATAAAAATATTACAGTCTAGTGAAATGAGGGCTCAGGCTCTGTGGGAGGCCAAAGAGAGAGGAGCAAATGGATGACTAATAAGAACCTACTGTATTAAAAAAAATAAAAAATAAATAAAATAGGAGCAGTTGGTCCTATACCCAGGGAACAGGGAAGGAAGAGTGAAGGTTTTTTTCTGAGCAGTTGGTAAGTGGCAGGATGAGGATCTAGGGAAGCAGAGGGAATTCTAGACTGAAGGGCCAGCCTGTACAGAGGCCTGCAGGTATGGGTTAGCTTGGCTGAGTTCAGGAATTGAAAAGTTCATCCAGGCAGACGTGTGCCAGGCAGGAAAGAGGCCAGAGGGATGGGTGAGGCTGGTCTAGGACGGCCTTGTGGGCCAGGCCAAAGCTTAGATTCTCTTCTAAGGGCAACAGGGAGCCCAGGTATGGTCTCCAAGGGGGTGGCCTCATCAGATTTGGAGTCTGGAAGGGTTACTCTGAGGTTGCACGTGGAGGAGAGCTTGTGAGAGCAGCAGGCAGATAGACCAACGAGAGCAGAGACGAGGACATTGGTTTCTGTGCCTCTCTGAAACACACTTATCATTTGCCTGTTTTTTCCTCCTTTTGGATCAACTGCGGCCGTCTCCAAGGGGCAGTAGATACCTGTTCAGGAGGTAACTCAGGTGTAGGTAGTCATTTCAGAACCAACCGAAGTGTCTAGGGCAGACACAAGCTTTTCAGGGTCCTTCTCAAAGAACACGGTGAGGCCCCAGCTCGAGGGCAGGCTGGCAGTGGGGTGACTGACTGTCCCGGTTTGCCAGGATGCAGGACTTTCAGTGCTAAAGGCAGGAACGTCCTGGGCAAACCAGGACGCGTTGGTTACGCGAGTCGGCAAGGTGCCGCTGACCAGGCTGCCTTGTGTGGGAAATACGGTCCCTCCCCTTTTGCCCCTACCTCCCTTCTCGGCCAGACCTTCAGATACCACCCTCTTCTAAATTTTTGAGCTTCCTTGTCCGCATCCCATCTCAGTGCCCTGACCTTCTGGTCACAGATGTGCGCTGGACACTTCTAAAGACCCGTGTCTTCACCTGTTACCTCAGCTGCAGCTGGGCCCTGATCTCTTTGCCCAGACCAGGCATGGGCCCCACTGGGAGGTACGGCTGCTTTATTGGAGCTGCCTCTCGTCCAAGACCCTCTCGTGGGGAGCCCACATCTCCCTGACTCAGTTCTAGCCCTGGGCCTGGCTTCCAGCCTCCATCTTCTGCATCCTAGAGAGTGAGCCCTGCCTTCACTCAGCCCCACGCTTATCACAGGCCCTGTGTTCCCAGAGTCCCCCATCCCTGGTTTGCCTCTCTGCCCCCGGTTTCTTTCTGTCTGAGAGGATGGACTCAGTAGGACCGGTGCCCAAACCAGGCCTGCGTGTGGCATCCAGGGGACCAGGAGGCTGCAGTGACCTCAGACAGTGGTTCCCAAGCTGCTTGTGAAAACTGGGAGGAATACCATCAGGAACAGCGTGGACGGGACGAGTGTTCAGTGCTGTGTAGCCAAGGTGGAAGCCACCGGATGTGACCTTCACTCTGTGCATTCCAAGGCCTTGGCTCACTCGTACCAGCATTTCCAATTAGAAGGAAAAAATATTCCACAAATATTTACTGAGTGCCTGTGCTGTTGTGTCAGCTAATTCCCACCTGGTGCGGAGGTTTGTTTCATGGTAGAGAAGGCCAGTCCTAGGAATTGTCTATGAGAGCGGAGGAATTGCGGCGGTTACATAGGACGTTACTGGTACCCATCATGTTGTCGGGGTTCTCGGGGGAGTTTTGTCGAATGAATGATATGGGGCCAAAGGCCCGGGGACACATGGCAGCAGAAGCAGATCCTTGGTAGATGGGCAGACTTCTGGCTCCTTGGGGGAAGACTTCATAAAATGACAGAAGGATTTGGCCCATGTCTTCCAGAATGTACACCTGGAATGGTAATGATTGGCCCCCTCAGGTGATGTTGTTGTTGGTCCCAGGAGAAACCTGGGAGGGCACCTTGGTGGTTTTCCATTGCACTGATGCTGGAAGCCTGGTGTCTGTGGTCGTGGGTGTTCTCAAGCAGGGCTCATCTTTCTCACCATCAACAAGCATCACCAAGCCTTTGTCCTGATTTATCAGAAACAAGTGCGGGGAGATGATGCTTAAACTTTTCCCAAGTGACTGCTTCCTTGAATGGGTACCAAGCATGCTGATGGCAGGAGCCTAGAGCCAGGCTCCCTAGTTTGGGGACCATTTGTAGTCAGATTAGGCACTGATGGGACACACAGCTGGCAGTGATGAGTTACAGGACCATTCCAGTACCCGATTACTAATCAGTAGTGGAGGAGAAATTCCAAGTACTTAACAAATTGTTTGCTAGCAGGTTGCCATGACAACTGCTAATCCTTGAGAGTCCATTCAGGAATGGGTTCTTAAGGGATTTTCTCTGACATATGCTTTCTAGGGCTGAGAACACTTGTATTCCTGTGAACATGAGGCCAAATATTATCTGGTAGAATTGATTGAAGGGGAAAAGAATGTCCCCATCATTTGGCTCTGAGGGCTGTGAGAGAAAGGAAAGGTTTGCCCGAAGTAGGATTTGGGCTGTGTTAAGTCCAAGCATTCTCTCTCCTAACTTCTCTATTCTTTTTTACTAGTTTTTAAACTTTTTTATTGAAAAAAATTTTTTTAAGTTTTTAGTAATGCATATTTTCTGTAGAAAATGTAGAAAAAATGGAAAGTATACAGAAAAAATAATCCATAAGAAGAGAGGTGATTAATGTTCTATTCGGTACACTTCCTTCCTGTCTGTTTTTATTTTTATTTTTTTTGCGGTACGCGGGCCTCTCACTGTTGTGGCCTCTCCCGTTGCGAAGCACAGGCTCCAGACGCGCAGGCTCAGCGGCCATGGCTCACGGGCCCAGCCGCTCCGCGGCATGTGGGATTTTCTCAGACCAGGGCACGAACCCATGTCCCCTGCATCGGCAGGTGGACTCTCAACCACTGTGCCACCAGGGAAGCCCCTTCCTGTCTTTTTTTAATACTCACATTTATTCATTTGTATATTTTAAATGCAGTTGGAATAATTATGTATGTGACAGTCTGTTTCACGTCCTGCTTTATTACTTAATGTTTTATTGCGTGTCCCCCCTCTTTGGGTTATCTGGTACTCGAAACTGTTGAATTGTTGAATGGCATGCCCTTCAGCTGCTTGAGTTGACCATGCATATTCAACCAGTGTCCTATTTTGAACACTTCTGAATTCCTTTGCATTGGTATGAATAACCCCTTCCTGAGTATCCTTGCCTTCAAGTCATAAGATTCTTTCCTAGGAGAGAACTACTTTGTCCAGCCTGCGTCCCAGACTTCTTTCCTGGAATGTGGTAGCAGCTTAGACGCCCGATGGCAGTAACTCTGCCACTGCCATCTTGCCAAATTGATGGGCAAAGCAAAAAAGAGCACAGTAATGTATCCTGCTCTCCTGGTCATTTTGTTATTCTAGTATTTCCAGCTTGGAGTTATCCAAAGTCACTGATGGGAAAGATGTTAGATATGAAAAGAATCAAAAGATACGACAAGGTCAGTCCTTGGAGAGGAAATGTGTTTCTCTTCAGTATTGAGGCAGACGGGAGAGGCTTTTGCATTGAGTGGCAATACCTGGAATGGTTGTGGAATAGGGATGTTTCTCACCTGGAGAAGAGAAGGTGGTAGGGATGGATAGAGGCCCTGGAATGGTTGTGGAATAGGGGATGTTTCTCACCTGGAGAAGAGAAGGTGGTAGGGATGGGAAGAGGCCCTGGAATGGTTGTGGAATAGGGATGTTTCTCACCTGGAGAAGAGAAGGTGGTAGGGATGGGTAGAGGCCCTGTCACCTGATAGGAGTTAATGCCACAGCGGAAGCCTTGAAGCCACTGGCACATGCTGTCTCTTAGCTGGCTGGAGGCCATTGCTCTGACAGCTGCTTCCTGCCCCACTGGCCCTTTCCTGGTCCCCTGGGCAGCCGTGCCCACGCTCCTGCCCTACCCACCAGACACACCACCGCAGGACATCCCCGCAGTCCTTGCCGTCATCCCTCCACCTTGTCACTTTCACAACACATACACCAGATGCACAGCTTCTACGGCACAAGGACATGTGCACCCCAGAGTTTCCCTCCTCCTCCTGCCTGATCCCTGTCCGTTTCATCCACCCCACAGCTCACAGCTGCAGGTGCTGGGGCTCCCCAGACAGCTGCAGTTATCCGCGTCCTGTCTGGACTGTGTCCTCCCTTCCCCGCCCTCTGCCCCTCTCTGGGCATCTCTGAGGGCCGCCTTGCCGGGAGTAGCTGTTGATTCAGATTTTCATCCGGACTTTGATAATTAAAACTTGAAGCTCTTCAGACATTTGTGTTCCATTACATTGAAGGAGCAGCTGTTTAAATTTGGGGCAGGGAATCAGAGCCTTGTGCAATGGGCTTGGGTTTAGGTTAATCAAGTCTGTAGATTCACTCCCCTTCTCATCATCCAGGTAGAGGCTTTGGGAAAGCAAACCCCTGCCCTCTGCCCCTGCCCCCGTTTATATGAACAGCTGCCGTGTTCCAGGCAGCATGCTGTGATGCTGTGATGCTTACGGCTGACAGCAGGTGGCTTGGAGGCAGAATGCCTGGGTTCAGATCCTAGCTCTGACCTTGACTGGCTGTGTGACCCTGAGCAGGTTACTTAACCTCTCTGTCAAATGAGAGAACTCTAGTGACGGTTTGAGGACGGAGTGAAATGCACAGAGGCCTGAGCACAGCATAAATGCCTAATTGGTGTTTTAGACTATTAGATGCCTATTAGAATTTTATTTACTGCCCCTGACAGCTCAGTTCACCATATCATATTGGTTTGCACAAGAGGAAACAGAACTCCTTGGGGGTGAAGTCGTGCATGTGAGCACTTGCAGGCGGTGAGTGGGGCGTGACTTTGAGCCTTGGTCTGCTGGACGGCAGGCCGGGTCCATCATGCCGCATGCCTGACTCCCACGCCTTCTTCTTCCCCTGCCATCTCTGTGCCTTTTGCTCCTTTCCTCGATTTATGAGGCAGTGGCTTCAGCTCTGGGACTTGCCATACCCCGCCCTGTGTCTGCAGACAAGAAGTCCTGGATGAGTGGAGTTTCTTCTTCCTGCCTTCTTATTGCAGGCCTTCAACCATTTCAAGAGCAATGTGAAAACACCACCTGAGCATCATAACCCATGTTGTTTTAGCTTCCACGGCTATTGGGACCTTGAATGAGAGTGTGCGCGTGCATGTGTGCGTGTGTATGTATGTGTATGTGTGCGTGAGCATGCAGACACATGCACACACACGTGTGCATGCACCAGCAGGAAGACATCCCTTCCCTGGTGTTAGCAGTCTCTGGGTGGCCTGGCGCAGGAGTTGAGATAACCCCACCCGGAGTGGTTGTTCAGCGGCTGCCGTCTTTTCCCGGGAACACACTGTAAGCCTGGCTGCCGCCCTGCTGGCGTTTGACATACATTATTTAATTCCATTCCCACAACAATCCTGTAGGTAAATATGATTTCCTTTGTGTTGAAGAGGAAGAAATGAGACACGTGGAGATTCAGAGACCCCGGGACACACAGGGAATAAGTGTGAGGCTGTGTCGACCTGGGAGCCCTTGTTCATTGCATGGGTTCTGACACACCTGGTGAATTCTTTCCTCGGGGATGTGGTCCCATTGGGGTGCACGGCCAGCGTCCAGGCCCAAGGTTTCCTGGGAAGTGCTTCCAGTGGGACATTTCTATCCCCCTCGAAACTGTTTTTCTTGATCCCTCAGTTGATTTTATAAGCTCTTTAAAAGCACCAGGTGCAGGGGAGTGAATTGCAGTAAGAGTTGTTTTGAAACTATGTTTGTTCTTTGCTACCTGAACCTAACAGTTAGTGGAGAGGAGCCCGGAGTGGGGTCCAGGCTAACACAGCTCATTACTGGGGTCTGTGACCTGGGGAAGAGCTGTGCCGGGGGTCCAGGCAGGTCCAGGAAGTGAGGAGAAGAGGGCTGGGGAGGGACCCGGGGTGGGTGAGTCATGTGGGCATCAGCTCAGGCTTGATCGGAGAGGGAGGGCAGACCAGAAATGGTCCCTCAGGCAGGTGCAAAAGCCACATCATGGAGACAACAGGGTCTGAAGCAGGCACGTGGCCTGCTGGAGGTCAGGTTCGCAGGCTGGCCCGATCTGCTGTTGTAGCCCCAGGGATCAGCGGGCATCACGCTAGCCAGACTTCCTGTCCCCCACCCATCAGGAGTTACATGAGTGGAGATAGCCCATCTGAAAGATGTAGCTGGTGGAGTCTAGTTCCCCCTGAGGGGAGGCTTCTGGAAGAATATTGGAGTCAAGTAATTGAAAGCTTTGGGATAACAGGTTGTCTGATGTTGGGAATCTACAAAGAGACTATAGAGATTACAAGTACCCGGTACTCACATGCAGGTGACAACCCCTCATCAGTGTTTGGGAGAACCGGGAATTAAGCCTTCCTTTCCTCAACTGCTCTGCTCTCCTTAAAGTGGGGTCCCTAGAGCAGGGGCAGCAGCATCACCCGGGAACTTATCAGAAATTCAAGTTATCAGGCCCCACCCCCAAACCTACTGAATCAGAAACCAAAGCACGTTGTGATCCTCCAGGGGATTCTGATTTACCCTCAGATCTGAAAACCACTACCTTAGGCCAGTTACAACCAAATTATGGCACGTGGTGGTTAGTGAAATTTTAGGTGGTGTGTGGAATGGGCATCCCAGAGCACTGAATTACATAGAGACAACTCTTTTCATTTCTTTCTCTATCCCTCCTCTGCAAGGAGAACCTCTCAGGTTAGGGGTGTCTGTAACGCCCTGCCCCACTGACACTTACTAATGCCCATTTTTTATCTAGAAGAAAGCAACTCTCAGAATCAGAAACCTTGGTAAGCAACAGTATCTAGCCAATGGTTACTGACTGTTTTAGGGTTTCTGTTAACTTTGCTTTTAGCCTCATTCTGTGTTTATGGCAAATGAGAATGGGTTTCTATTTTTGGTAGTGCTATGGGTTTTCTTTTTAAAGTAAGTTAAGAAAAAGTGAGTCATTAAAAAATATTAAGTGAATATTAGTACAGGTGGTCCTAGGATTTATCAGAGCTTGTGCTGGAGGCATGGAAGAGTTCAGGAGGCTCGCTTAGAAGGCAGCACTGCTGCAGAGACTGGGCTTATGGACCTGGCAATGAGCTCGTGGGTGGATTCTCATCTTTTATTGCATTGTCTTCATCTTGGAGGGTACTTTTCTCTTCCGAAAGGCAGCACGATATGGCCACAGTGATTCTCATATTATGGACAGGGAACCACCTGCATTGGATTCACCTGGGAGGCTCTTTAAAAGTAAGGATGCTTCAGTCTCGCCCTTGAACTATTGAATGAGGATTCTGGAGCACAACCTTGAGAATCACGGGTGAGGTTGAAAGAACAGATTTGTGAACTCAGCAACCCGTGTTCACATCTCCACTCAGCCTCGTCAACTCACCAAACCTCTGAGAACACTGTTTCCTTATCTGTAAAGCGAGATGAGCAGCAATTGTTTTTCAGGACTGGGGTGAGGCTCAGGCAGTTTGCCAGCTATGATATTCTCTGCCCATATTAGCTATTTCGTGTGAACTCAGTTTTCTTCACCTTGAGGATGTAATTCAAAGCTATTTCATTTACACTTAAACCATCCTGGCAAAGACATTGCGATGTTTGTGTGGGATTTGGGACAAGTTTGTTCCTCTTGCCAGGTTTTTGCTCCTGGAGGTGTGCTTTTGCACATCAAAAAATTTCTTTTTCCCCAAATTGTGGCTTCAGATGCTAGTGAACACTGCATACCCTGTGTATCAGACCATGGCTGCTTCTCTTACCACAGTGGAAGGTGTCTTTCACGCAAATGCCACGGCCTTCCTCAGCTAGCTGTGTGTTGTTTTAACACCAGAGATCTTCCAGGTCTTTGCAGCACAAGCTGTAATTGAAAAAAAAAAAAAAAATTGGAGGGTTAAAAAGGCAGGTTTAAAGTGGTGTTAATGAGAATTCTTTCACAGGTCCAAAGCTTGTATCTGACTGCACCAACCATTTTGAAATGGGTGGGGTATTGCAACACTGGACACTGCTGGCCCAAGGGAACCCTGAGTGTCCCTCAGCCTGTGAGGTGTCTTCTGGCCCAGCAGTGCACTCGGGGACCAGAGATTGGTACCAGGGTTTCAGGATCTTTCAAGTCCTCGTTGTGCGACCTTGTTAAATCATCTACCCTCTCCAGGCTTCAGTTTTCTCAAAAGCAAAATGGGGATAATAAGAACTTGCCTCCTGGGGCTATGAGAGGATGGACTGCGAAGAGATTTGTGAAAAGTGTGTTGTCACCTAGATGGTGATGTGCGGGCCTTATCTGCCCATCTGTCACCTGAAAAGTTATGTGCAGGCATTTTCTGTCTGTCAGGAAGCCGTCATTCAGTATTAATCCCCATGGTCTTGCACATTTAGGGACTTCAGATGTCATTTGGTTTAGAGATAGCAAATTCATGGACCATAAGCCCAGCTCATTGCACAGGCCTGAATTCTTCTGAGTACGCGGTGTTCTTTAAAAATTGCTTCAGGGGCTTCCCTGGTGGCACAGTGGTTGAGAGCCCTCCTGCCAATGCAGGGGATGTGGGTTTGTGCCCCGGAGCAGGAAGATCCCACATGCCGCGGAGCGGCTGGGCCCATGAGCCATGGCTGCTGAGCCTGCGCGTCCGGAGCCTGTGCTCTGCAATGGGAGAGGCCACAACAGTGAGAGGCCCGCGTACCGCAAAAATAAATAAATAAACAAATAAATAAGTAAAAATAAAAATTGCTTCAGGATGCCTTTAGATAGGCACTGTGTTCTTTGGCTTGCTGAACATCCCACATCTCTCTATCGCTCCACTGGTGGCTTTGTGCATTTATGTTACCTGCGGACCCAGAAATCCCTGGAAGTGACCTCTAAATTCTCGATGCCCAGGTGGAGTTGCCAGGTGTAGGGGATGCCACAGATATGACTGGTCCTCCTGCAGCTATGATTTGGCATCAGTAGGGCCCTTCCCCAAATAGCCCTGAGTGAGGTGTAGGGAACCACAGGGTGAGATGCCAACCCAGCGTAGGGTGGGAGGGGTGGTCAGAGAGGGCTGCCCTGGGGAAGCCAGGATGCTGGAAGGCCATCTCCACGATGAGGAAACAGTGGGGGAAAAGGTGGCCTAGGCTTCATTTGCCTACGAAGATAAGGACACAAAGGCATTAAATGCTACTGTGTGTTTGGGTGACCCTCAGGTAAGGTGTACTGAGATGAGGATCATTAAGTAGGTGGTGGCAAGGGAGGGGACTCTCCTCTCCAGGGACGTCGTGACATCCTAGTCGGTGTTCCTGCAGGAAAACGAAATTCTACTCAAAAGTGTGTAACTGGAGAGAATTTCATGAAGCAACTCCTGGCTGTGTAGATAAGACTAAGGAAGTCTACAAGAGGTGCTGAGGCACCAGGGGAGCCTCGAGGAATAAGTTTGGAGGAGCGTGGGGAATATTCGCTTTGGACACGTAGGCTTGACATATCTGTTGGACATCCATGTGCGTATGTCAGGCAGTTAGAGACACAAGTCTAAGAGTCCAGGGGACACGTCTACAGTAGACATGTAAAATTGGGAGTAGTCAGTGTATAGATGATATTTAAAGTCACGGGCCTGGATTGAGATTCTTGAGGAAATAGGGAGAAGAGAAGAAATTCAAGGACTGACCCTGAGCGCTGCAACATCTAGAGATCGAGAAGCGGGAAAGAGTCCAGCCTGGAGGCTGAGAAGAGAGAAGTGGAAGGGCAAGAGACAAGAGTGTCTGGAATCGGGAGAGGGGAGGAGGGAACGTTCAACTGTGTTCGTACTGCTCATAGGGCCAATGAGTTCTGAGAAGTGACCTTCGGATTCAGCAGCATGGAGGTCATGGGTGACCCTGGGGAGTGTGGTTTCACTGTCCTGGGGGCAGCAAGAGCCTGAATGGAGTGGGTGCCAGATACAATGCCATGAGATCGGACACAGCAACTAGAGAGAACTCATTCCAGTTTTGTCTTGTTCTAAGTGGGAGCAAAGAGGTAGGGAACCTGTGTGCCTTTACATGCCTGCAATAATTTTTTATTTTTAAATATTTATTTATTATCATTTTGTGGAATATCTTTTTCAGTGATCTCTTTATTCATAGATCCATAGATGTATAGACAACATGCATAATGTTACATAAACCTGACTGTATTTTTTATTTAACTTACTTTAATTAACTCAGTATTTCATAAGCTTCTTTCCATGGGAATAAATTTGAAACTACTAATTTGAATCTACTAAGCAATTTCTTTCTTTCTTTCTTTCTTTTCAGTGTTTTTATTTTGAAAGGAAAAAAATTACTAAAGAAATGTTGGGAAATGGAGAAGATGAAAATAATACCCTAGATCAACCTTCCTTGTACTATCACTAGTAGAATATATTTTATCTTGAGCCCCCACATCCCCCCACCCCCACCAGGCTTATAATTTTTTTTAACCAATTGTAATGTTAGTGCAGAATCATTTTTATACCTTGATTTTCTCACTTAACGTTTCATCATGAGTGTTTTTCCGTGCTGTCTCTTTGCCACTGTAACCTCGGTAGTTAAAATTTGCATGATCTCATTAGGACCTGTTCCCAACCTCCATATTTCCTGCGGAGTCTGAAACTAATGAAGGGGATGAAGAAAATGTCTGTAAATATTTTGTTGTTTCACAAACACAAGCACTCTTAAATCCAGTTTAATGATTGCTCGGTTTAATTAAACACTCTTGGTATAACTTGTTACCCACTTCTCTGCACTGATTACCGCCCTGATATAAAAAGAAAGATTCAAATGCACCTCTCACGTGTTCTTTTTCCTTTCTTTCTCCTTCCAAACATGAGAGAGGAGAAATCTGAAGGGAAGAATCTGATTCTGCTTTATGCAATCTTCTGACCCTTACTGCTTAATCGTTTTGTTTGGGATAAGGTTCTCTAATCTTTTTGTGGGGGGATCGTGAGCTTTCCCCCTACCCTTTTAAAGCAGGGCTTCCCTGGTGGCGCAGTGGTTGAGAGTCCGCCTGCCGATGCAGGGGACACAGGTTCGTGCCCCGGTCCGGGAAGATCCCACATGCCACGGAGCGGCTGGGCCCGTGTGCCATGGCCGCTGAGCCTGCGCGTCCGGAGCCTGTGCTCTGCAACGGGAGAGGCCACAACAGTGAGAGGCCCGCGTACGGCAAAAAAAAAAAAAAAAAAAAAAGCATTAAGATACAGTATTTCCAGACTATAAAATTTTTAGTGTACAGCACAGTGAATTTTGATCACTGTATACAATCATATAGCCACCATCCCATCAAGATACAGAATCATTTTTCACCCCAAGAAGCCCTCCTTCTGATGCCAAAAGCTCAGCTTCTCTGTACACTGGTGCCAAATAGAATCTCGGAGACAGACTTTTGGGTGAAGTAGAAAATAATAGCTTTACACATAGTTTTTTGAGGCAGGAGCCCGCTGTGTCCCCCTTTGCCTGACAAAGTAGTAAAGCTATCCTTTTCTACTTCACCCTAAACTCTGTCTCCGAGATTGGATGGGGCACTGGTGTAGAGAGAAGCTGACCTTTTCGCATCACTTCCTCTCTATCCCCCTCTTTGCCTCCTGTCATGTTCCCCCAACTCCTTGCCCCAGGAAACCGCTTATCTGCTTTTTGCTACTCCAGTGTGTCCATTTCTGCAATTTTATATAAAAGGAATAACACGGTATATAGTCTTTTGCGCTTGACTCTTTCACTTAAGTCTCCTGTTGGTGAGTGTCATCCCTCTCGTTGTGTGTATTAATGTTTCATGCTGAGTACTCTTCCATGGCAAGGATCTACCACAAGTTGTTAATCCATCCACTTGCATTTTGGTCCCTGTCTCTGACTCAACTCACTCAGTTTATTCATCCTTAAATTGCGAGTGACAGAGACAGCTCAAGAGCTTCCGTTCATATGTTTTTATCACCTAGGACATTCCGAATGCTGACGCTCTGCCTGTACCTGTGCCCGCTGCACTTCCCCTTCTGTGATGATCGTAAATTGTAACTCAGCGGACTGGAACCCTAGGTGGGGACTGGGTTCTGAAGTCAACAGATAAATTGGGTCTTGCTATCAAGGTTACCCTTGGCAAATCCCTTCAGGTGCTCGTGATAAAGTATGTTTGGTTGAGTAATTCTTATGCACACTGCAGTTTAAGATCCCTTGAACTAGACTCAAGGAAAGAACAAAAAGAAAATAACTATGCAGATGAGTAGACAAGGAAGGCATTCTGCATATCATGGTGGAAATCTAAGGTCTATCTGTTCTATTTTAGTATTAAGTCTCTGTGACTTTAAATCAAATGCTTTTATTTATTTGTGTTTTTTGTTTGTTTGGTGCAGGGGGATTTAATGAGATAACATTGGTAAAAACAGCCCAGGGATTGGCACACAGTGTGTACTGCAAAATGTTTCAAGGATTTGTTAAAAAAGTTCAGCACTTGGCCCCCTGGTCTTGGTCTTTTGTAGCTGCCAATCTCTGCTGCAGCCCCACAGATCAGCCTTAACTCTCATGCCTTTGAGCACTGGTCTCATAATCCTGTGGTCATATGTTCAGTCCTCGAAGGGATCTCAGGTGGTGGGACACAGCCACCCTTGGTCACAGAGCTTTCCTGCTGCCCAGCGCCCCCAGCAGTTGAGTTTCTTAAGTGCTAATGAAACTGAGTTATTTGTAGCGAGGTGGATAGACCTAGAATCTGTCATGCAGAGTGAAGTAAGTCAGAAAGAGAAAAACAAATACCGTATGCTAACGCACATATATGGACTTTTAAAAAGCGGTACTGATGAACCTAGTGGCAGGGCAGGAATAAAGATGCAGACGTAGAGAATGGACTTGAGGGCACAGAGCGGGAAGGGCAAGCTGGGATGAAGTGAGAGAGTAGCATGGACATATAGACACTACCAAATGTAAAATGGATGGCTAGTGGGAAGCTGCTGCACAGCACAGGGAGATCAGCTCGAAGCTTTGTGACCACCTAGAGGGGTGGGGTAGGGAGGGGGGGAGGGAGGCTCAAGAGGGAGGGGATATGGGGATATATGTAAACGTATAGCTGGTTCACTTTGTTGTACAGCAGAAACTAACACAACGTTGTAAAGCATTTATACTCCAGTAAAGATGTGGAAGAAAAGAAAAGACATGTGCTGTTCATATTCTCAGCTGCTTGGCCAAATCAGAGGGTGTCCCCTGATGTCTCCCTGGGGGAACCCTAGCACTGAAGGGGCTGGAGAGATGATGGGTACCCCTGTAGCTTACAGAGGAGAACACTTCTCCAGAAGTGTTTTATTTTAAATATATATATATGTTTTTTAGTCAATTTATTTATTTATTTATTTATTTATTTATTTATTTTTGGCTGCGTTGGGTCTTCGCTGCCGCACATGGGCTTTCTCTAGTTGCAGCGAGCGGAGGCTCCTCCTCGTTGCGGTGGGTGCACGGGCTTCTCATTGCAGCGGCTTCGCTTTGTTGTGGAGCACGGGCTCCAGGCACGCGGGCTCAGTAGTTGTGGCTCGCGGGCTCTAGAGTGCAGGCTCAGCAGTTGTGGTGCACGGGCCCAGTTGCTCTGCGGCATGTGGGATCCTCCCGGGCCAGGGCTCAAACCCGTGTCCCCTGCATTGGCAGGCGGATTCTTAACCACTGCGCCACCAGGGAAGCCCTAGAAGTGTTTTGTTTTATGCACAGGAGAAACATCCGCTTTCACGTGCCTGCTTTGTCTCCGGGTGTCATCAGTGCCTGAGAAGTCGGAGGAGTCCACTCTTCGCCTTGGGCAGTCTTGGTTTACTTTTAGGGAGCTGCGCGGTGGTGTGGTGTGAGCTGAGAGGAGCTCTTCCGGTGTTCAGGAGCCAGAAGAGAACAGAAGAGGGCGACGGACGGAGTTCAGATGCTTGTGCACCTTTCCTCAGAAGTCTAACTTGACGGAGTTGTCAGAAAGGTAGAGGTTTCCCCCTCAACCCCTCTTGAGTTCTTGTGGCTGGACTAATAATAAAATCGATGTAAGAGAGATTAACAAGAGAAAAACAAGTTTTTAGTTGGTTTTTAAAAAAATTGTTTTGGAGCATGGTTGATTTACAATGTTGTGTTAGTTTCAGGTATATAGCAAAGTGACTCAGTTATACATATACATATATCCACTCTTTTTTGATTCTTTTTTTAAAAATTTATTTATTAAATTTATTTATTTTTGGCTGCATTGGGTCTTTGTTGCTGCACGCGGGCTTTCTCTAGTTGTGGCGAGCAGGGGCTACTCTTCATCGTGGTGTGTGGGTTTCTCATTGCGGCAGCTTCTCTTGTTGCAGAGCACAGGCTCTAGGCACGCGGGCTTCAGTAGTTGTGGCACGCGGGCTCACTAGTTGTGGTGCACGGGCTTCGTTGCTCCATGGCATGTGGGATCTTCCCAGACCAGGGTTCGAACCCGTATCCCCTGCATTGGCAGGCGGATTCTTAACCACTGCACCACCAGGGAAGCCCTCTTTTTTAGATTCTTTTCCCATATAGGCCATTACAGAGTATTGTATAGAGTTCCCTGTGCTATACAGTGGGTCCTTATTAGTTATCTGTTTTATATATAGTCTTGTGTACATGTCAATTCCAATCTCCCAATTTATCCCTCCCCACCCCTTGCCCCCGGTAACCATAAGTTTGTTTTCTACATCTGTAACTCTATTTCTGTTTTGTAGATAAGTTCATTTGTACCCTTTTTAAAACAAGTTTTAGTTCATGCACACAGAGTTCCCTAGAAATGGGACCTTCAAAGTGGCCAAAGCAGGCAACTTTTATGCTCTTCAGACAAAGAAACAATAAATTTGGGAGGAAAGGACAGGACCAAGAAATGTAGGTTGTGGATGCTCAATTAGTGAAGAATCTAAGCAGCGTTTGGGCTTGGGGAAGTAAATTAAAGAAGTAACAAGGTGTGTTTATATAGGCTTCTAGGGCCGAATTCTGTCTTTGGCCACAAGGGTGTCCTTCTACCTCCAGATGTGGGGAGGGCACCTTTCATGTGAGAGATTTATTTCCTGCTTTCTGGGAGACGGAGAGGAGGGTCAGAGGGTTCCTCTTGCATTGGCCATCTCTTAAGTAACTTTAATTCAAAATAACCAATAGGCCATTGAGATACATTTTGGGGCAGCCGACCCAGGGCCCCAACAGAGTTCATGCACAGAGAGCTGGAAGCAGGTACAAGTTCCTTTAATCCAAGCCCCCTCGCTGCAGAATGTCTGATAAACTGTTTAAGTTTCAAGTGGGAGTTAGGTTTCATCTTTCATCCTTCTGAAGACAGTGTCAAAGGAAAAAATACAAGTTGGACAGTAGTGAAGAGTTTACCAAGGGGGGAGTCCGGGGAGAAGGACTATTGCGATGGAGAGAAGTGGCCATGGTGGGTGGGGTGAGCAGGTGGCCTGATCCGTTACAGGAGCAGGAAATGGTTTGTTTTGTTTTGCCGACAGGTGATCCTCTCATGGGCCCTGTTGGGAGGAAAGAAGCAAGTTAGTGGGTATTTTGTCCAGATTGGTCAGTGGAGATAAACAGTTCAGCTGATTATTTCTGAGATAAAGAAGGGGAATTTGCAGGGGATCTATGTCTGGCTTTGTCATAGGTGTACAGAGGGGATATCCCAAGTCTTATCTAAGCCATGTGGGGAAGGGGTGCGTCTTTGTACTAAGCAGTCGCCCGAACACAGAAGGGAGGGGGTGTATTTCTTACCCCTCACTGCTTTCCAGGAGCACAGGGAGCTCACCATTGTCACCTGAGCTCTGTCCTGACTCACCGCTTACCCTGCTGCATGAATGGACAGCACTGGCTTAATTCTCACTGCTGGTCCCCGGGAAAGAGAGAGCATGATGGTGCTGGATCCTGCCCAGGTGGGCTTACTGCACGTGGATTGGGAGGAGGAATGAACTGGGAAGTGGAAGATGAAAGCAGGGCGGACGACTTGGCACCTGAGCTCAGGCGGGCAGAGGCTGTAGAGGCAGAGAGATGCACCTCTGAGACACGTGACTGCCCCTAGTGAAATGTAGCCCAAGGAGTGGCCAGCTTACCAATCAAATGAGCAGTTTCCCCCCACTCTGGGAGGATGAAGGAGCAGAGAGAACCATTCCCAGCCAGCTTCACACGTCAGCTTCGTTCCTTATTAGCTGGATGGCTTCTGGAGGCGGTTTCCTTATCAGTAAAGTGTGGAGAGTGGTACCTGCCTCCCCTGGTGAGCTCCCACGTGCATGAGAATTCTCCTCCATTCTGGATTGATGGGCAGCCAGGAAGCAATGTGATTCCACTGGCTAATTGTTTAACTTTTCTGAGGTTTCCCTTTGGTAACAAGACGCTCCTAGTGAGGGAAGTGGCTTTCAAAAACAACAGCAATTTATCCGTCTCCTGCAGTAAAGCTGCAGACACTTTGGGAGGAGTGCTCTTCACGCAGCTGCCTCCTACTAAAACATGGTGATCCAGGGACACAGCATCGCGGCACTGCCCGGAGCAGAGCGCAAGGAGGAATCTGGCTCCCATCCTGAGGATGGACCCACATCCTGGGGGAGAGCCAGGTCTCGGGTACGAACCTGGAAGTGGGAGGTGAAAGAGCAGATCCGGAAGGCAGCTTGCAGAGGGCCTTTAAGCTCAGAGATCTGCGGTCAGGGAAGAGACCCACGGGCCTTGCCTATAGCTGGGCCAGGCCTGAGACGTGCTATGTGCCTCCTGCCGGGGAGGACAGGCGGTGCTCTTAGCCTTGCCATGAACTTTTTCATAGAAGCTCCGATTTTGAAGCACGTTGAACATTGCAGTTGAACTCCCAGGGAGGTCCTAAAATGGCAAAGGCTGTCATTCTGGGAGTGATTTTCTCTTGGCTCTGACCTCAAGACATTGACAAAAGCATCAGCATAGCCATTTCGCTTGGATGGGCCAAAGTTTGGGCTGCCTCTGTTTCCTTAATTGCTATTCTCTGTTCCTCCGTCTCTTGGCTTCTTAAATCATTGGATAGCACACTCATGAAGTAGGCCGTTTAGGGAGGGCTAAGGCCTCAGATGATTGGAGTTGGAAAGGGTGCCCTAAGGCCGTGTTTCCCAAGCCCCTGCCGCACATGCATTTGGCCTGTGTGTGTGTTTGTTTTTAAAGGGTATGTCTGGTAAGACCTCAAACATGTACCACAGAATAATGTAATGCATCCTCATCACTGGCTTCCATAATTATCACCTGTGGCCAATTTTGTTTCACTCATACCCCTATCTGCTTACCCCTTATGTGGTATTGATATATTTTCCTATTATTGCCCAAATTTTCTCATGCTGCCCCTTTGTGGTCAAACACTTCCCTCACCCTCCACTCCTAGTAACTGCTGATATGTTTGCACTTCCTATATATATATATATATATATATTTTTTTATAAATTTGTTTATATTTTTGGCTGTGTTGGGTCTTTGTTGCTGCGCACTGGCTCTCTCTAGTTGCGGCGAGCGGGGGCCCCTCTTCATCGTGGTGCGCGGGCTTCTCATTGCGGTGGCTTCTCTTATTGTGGAGCACGGGCTCTAGGTGCACGGGCTTCAGTAGTTGTGACTCAGTAGTGGGCTCAGTAGTTGTGGCGCACGGGCCTAATTGCTCCACGGCCTGTGGGACCTTCCCGGACCAGAGCTCGAACCCGTGTCCCCTGCATTGGCAGGCGGATTCTTAACCACTGCGCCCCCAGGGAGGTCCCCTTCCTATAGTTTTGACTGTCGTGGAGGAAGATAAATCCTCTACCCTTGTAGGTTCTTCTGGCTGGTCTAAGAATTAAATTGACATGAGACAGATTAACAGGAGAAATCAAACAAAAGTTTAATAACATGTATATGGGGGGAGACTCAGGAAAATTGAGTAACTCACCAAAATGGCTGAGGCCCTCACTTTCAATGCTGTCCACAGCCAAACACAAGAGGACGTTGGCAGGAGTGGTTTGAGTCAAAGGAGAGGACAACAATTCCCAGGGAGCTGGAAGAGCATAAGTTTGGTAGACAAATGTTTGCAGGGCCCCACAGAGACAATGGGATACAGAGAGGGCTCTGATCTCTAGGTCCTGTCGAGTTCCTCCCACCGTACGCGGCCCAGATCCTCGCAGACATCTCTGGTGATAGGCCTATTCCAGGTACAAGCCCTTTATCTAAATTCTTTAGGTAGCTAAGGGGGAGGTAAAAAGAAAGACTTCCTGAGTCACCTGTTTCTTTCTTTCTTTTTTAAATTTATGTATCTATTTAATTGAAGTACAGCTGATTTACCATGTCGTGTTAGCTTCTGGTGTACGGCAAAGTGATTCAGTTATTCATATGTATTCTTCTTCGTATTCTTTTCCATTATGGTTTATTACAGGATATTGGATGTAGTCCCCTGTGTCTTCTGTTTCTTGAAAATAATCAGCCTAAATGAATCCTCATGCCAAAGACACACACGTTGGGGTGACAGATTTTGCTGCTCTACGTGACATGACTTTTCTAGAATGTCAGATACATGGAAACGTGCTTAGCTTTATGAGTCTAGCTTCTTTCAGTTCACATATAGCATCTGATACTTGTCCGTGTTGTTGGGTGTATCAAGAATTTATTCCTTTTTATTGTCAAGTAGTAGTCCATATTTGGCTTTTGAACTGGACTCTACGGATCTCAGGACCCTTGGCGACCAGTGACATCGCCTTTATGGGTTATTCATACAAATATGTGCAACGGGCCAGGCTTCAGAGGAAGAAGGGGTTTTGAGCACAGGTAGCTTAGTCACCCTGCCTTCCTTAAAATAAATTGACATGACTAAAGATTGTACCAGGCTGGGAACAGGAAAAGGTACCATCCTTCTGCCTCGCACTTGGAGTAGTTCCTAGGAGATACAGTGATGGCATGAGATTGAAGAGGTTCACCTAGGGTTGAGCCACAAATCTCTTTTCTGAAAAAGCAGAAACAATCCTGGTTGTGAAATTTGTCAAGGGAGTGTATAGGACAGTGTTACAAATGAAGATGGATGCAACAATCAAAATGAACAACAAAACAAAGACTCTCAAATTCACTTCAATAGAATGTTTAAAGAATAATATAGCACTGGGCTTCCCTGGTGGCGCAGTGGTTGAGAGTCCGCCTGCCAATGCAGAGGACGCGGGTTCGTGCCCCGGTCCGGGAAGGTCCCACATGCCGCGGAGCGGCTGGGCCCGTGAGCCATGGCCGCTGAGCCTGTGCGTCCGGAGCCTGTGCTCCACAACGGGAGAGGCCACAACAGTGAGAGGCCCGCGTACCGCAAAAAAAAAAAAAAAAAAAAAAAAAAAAGAATAATATAGCACTAATGCAACAGGATTTATCCTAGAAATATAGTGAAAATTCAACATTAGGAAATGCAGTGATATATGTCACATTGATACATCACCACGGAATAATCATATGATTAGTTCAATAGTCTCAAAAAGGCTTTTGATAAAATACAGCATCCATTCTGGTTTAGCAAGCAACCCAATACGCTAAATGCTTTGGTCAGCTAGAAGTTGAGAGAGGAGTCCTTGTAATACAAAACTCAAAACAAAAACAAAAACACAAAAACCCAAAGCTTTTCTAAACCTAAAGCTAATGTCATCACTTGCTATGAAAAATTAGAAACATTGACATTAAAGCCAATATTAGGACTAAACTGTCAGATACTGGCGTCATTCAACATTACAAAGACTGTTATGGATTGCACTGTGTTCTCCAGAGGACTGTATCTTGAAGTCCTTACTTCAGTACCTCAAAATGTTACCTTATTTGGAAATAGGGTCTTTGAAGATTAAACAAAGAGAAGATGAGGTCATTAGGGTGAGCCCTAATCCATTATGAGTGGTGTCCTTCTAAAAATTATGACAGAGACAAACCTGTACAGAGAGAAGAGAGTGTGAAGAGACATAGGGAGAGCGCCATGTGAAGACGGAAACAGAGATTGGAGTAATGCCATCTGTACGCCAAGGAAAACCAAAGATTTCTGGTAAACCACCAGAAGTTGGAGAGAGGCTGGAACAGATTCTTCCTCAGCTGTCAGAAGGAGCCAACTCTATCAACACATTGATTTTGTTTTCCTTTTTTAAGGACAAATTTCTTTTTTCAGGATTTTATTTTATTTTACAAACTTATTTATTGTATTTATTTATTTTTGGCTGCATTGGTTGCTGTGCGCAGGCTTTCTTTAGTTGACAGCGAGCGGGGGCTGCTCTTCCTTGTGGTGCGCGGGCTTCTCACTGTGGTGGCTTCTCTTATTGCAGAGCACGGGCTCTAGGTGCATGGGCTTCAGTAGTTGTGTCATGCAGGCTCAGTAGTTGTGGCTCACGGGCTCTAGAGCGCAGGCTCAGTAGTTGTGGCGCATGGGCTTAGTTTCTCCGCGGCATGTGGGATCCTCGCAGACCAGGGCTCAAACCCATGTCACCTGCATTGGCAGGTGGATTCTTAACCACTGCGCCACCAGGGAAGTCCCCAGGATTTTGTTTTATTTTCTTCTAGTCTTATTGAGATATAGACACACAGCACTGTATAAATGTAAGGTGTATAGCATAATGATTTGACTTATAATCATCATGAAGGAATTATCACAGTAAGTTTAGTGAACATGTATCATCTCAGATACAAAATAAAAGAAAAAGAAAAAATATGCATTTCCCCTTGTGATGAGAACTCTTAGGATTTACTCTCTTAACAGCTTTCATATATAACATCCAACAGTATTCATTATATTTATCATGTTGTACATAACATCCTAGTATTTATTTATCTTATAACTGGCAGTTTGTACTTTTTTGACCACCTTCATCCAATTCCCCCTCCCACCACCCCCTGCCTCTTGTAACCATAAATCTGGTCTCTTTTTCTATGAGTTTGTTTGTTTTTCAAAGTATAATTGACCTTCAACACTAGGTTAGTTCCTGGTACACAACATAGTGATATTTCACAGTAAGTCTATTTACCGTCTGTCACCATCCAAAAATATTAAATTCTTATTGACCATATTCCCCACTCTGTACATTTCATTCCCATGACTCATTTATTATCATTTATTTGTGGTTCCTCAAAAAATTAAAAATAGAGCTACCATATGACCCAGCAATTCCACTTTAGGATATTTATCCAAATAAAACAAAAACACTAATTCAAAAAGATGTATGTACCCTAGTGTTCATAGCAGCATTATTTACAGTAGCCAAGATATGGAAGCAATCTACGTGCCCACTGACAGATGAACAGATTTAAAAAGATGTGAGATATATATATAGATATAGATATATGTATGTATATCTATATATAGATATATATATGTGTATCTGTTACTCTGCTATAAAAAAAGAATGAAATCTTGCCTTTGTGACAACATGGATGGACCTTATGCTTAGTGAAATAAGTCAGAGAAAGGCAAATATTTTATTTCTGTGGGGAATCAAAAAAACAAAACAAGTAAACAAACAAAACAGCAATTAACTCATGAATACAGAGAACAAACAGGTAGTTGTCAGAGGGAAGGGTCGTATGGGGATGCCAGAAATAGGTGAGGGAGATAAGAGGAACACATTGATTTCTGACTTCCAGCCTCCAGAACTGTGAGACGTTACATTTCTGTTGTTTAAGCCACCCAATTTAAGCCACCCAGTGTGTGATACTTTGTTATCATGGCCGTAGGGAACAGATACCATGGAGAACCTTTATTAGGTGCTCACTGTGTGTCTGGCGTTGTTCTGAGCACTTTATATCCATAAACTCATTTTAATTTCCTCAGTAATTCTGCGAAGAAGAGATGATTATTATTGATGTTATGTCGATGAAGAAACTAAGACACAGAGACGTTAGCAAACTTTCCCAAAGCCATCTAGCTGGTAAGAGATAGGATAGTGAGTTACACACAGGCAGTCTGTTTTCCTGAACGGATCCCTAACATTACCACTAATTATGCCATATTCAGATCCACAATAATTACAGCATGTTGGTAGTGATATCTTTAGACGCACAGATCAATGGAACAGATAGAAAGCTCTGAAATAGACCCATGTGTATGTAAGCATGTAATACGTAATAAGTTATCAAGGAGTAGGTGGATTACTCAGTGGTGCTAGAAAAATAATGAGAAGTATTTTAAAAAGCGAAATAAAGTTAGATTCATAGGCCATATCATACATTAAAATTATTTCTAGGTGAATTAAAGATTTAAATATATTTAGAATTTGATGAGAGAATCACCAATGCAGTTGAATATTTATTCTTCTGCAGTATCAAACACCAGATATAGCAGATATTCTATGTAGGCAGTTCTGCCAGAGGGGGAAGTCATTTACAGATTTTCCTTTATACTCAACAGTGGTCATCTGGCAAAAATAATTCAGAGGTGAAAAGAAATGAGAGGACTGTTTATTACTAAAACTATAGAAAATGGGTTAATGTTTTTAACCTATGAAGAGCATTTGAAGTTAGGATGGATACACAGCCCAATCATAAAATGAGTGAAGGGCATGAACAGGCAGCTTGCCAATGAAGAAATGCCAATGGCCAGTTGAACTCATGAAAAACATTCAACTTTCTGTAGTATTCAAACAACTGGAAATGAAAACAGTGGGCCTCTGCATTTCACTAATTAAATTGACAAAGATGAAAAACAATGATACTGAGTACTGGTGGGATGAAAAGGAAGTGAGCAGTCTCACACACTGCAGAGAGCAGTGTTTCTTGGAGCAGCTGTTTTGGAAGGCTCTTTGCCTGTGTGTATAAAATTGTGTGTGTCCTTTGATTCTGGAAATTCAACTTTCAGAAAATTATCCTAAGGAAGTTAATGTGGACGTGTCTTAAGGGTTATCTCTTTACTTTATAAATAGCAAATTATGAAAACAACGAAAATCAGAAAATTTGGTGTAGTGAATTATAGGTGTATAGGATGGCAACCGTTAAAATTAGGTTTTAGGAGAATGTTTAGTGAAATATAGCCCTGATATGGTAATGCACTTTAAAAGCAGGTTGCAAACCTAAGTGTCCATCAACAGATGAATGGATAAAGAAGATGTGGCACATATATACAATGGAATATTACTCAGCCATAAAAGGAAATGAAATTGAGTTATTTGTAGTGAGGTGAATGGACCTAGAGTTTGTCATACAGAGTGAAGCAAGTCAGAAAGAGAAAAACAAATACCGTATGCTAACACATATATATGGAATCTAAAAAAAAAAGATAAAAGAAAAAAAATGTGGTCAGGAAGACACTTGGGGCAAGATGGGAATAAAGATGCAGACCTACTAGAGAATGGACTTGAGGATATGGGGAGCGGGAAGGGTAAGCTGGGACAAAGTGAGAGAGTGGCATGGACATATATACACTACCAAACGTAAAACAGATAGCTAGTGGGAAGCAGCCACATAGCACAGGGAGACCAGCTCGGTGCTTTGTGACCACCTAGAGGGGTGGGATAGGGAGGGTGGGAGGGAGGGAGATGCAAGAGGGAAGAGATATGGGGATATATGTATATGTATAACTGACTTAATTTGTTATAAAGCAGAAACTAACACACCATTGTAAAGCAATTATACCCCAATAAAGATGTTAAAAAAAAAAAAGTTTGCAAAGCTTATGTTCACGCTGGTTCTATTTTTTTTTTTTAGAAAATAAAATTTATATATCGATGGGAAAAAACTCAAAATCCATAGATCACAAATAAATACCAGTGACTCTTCAAGAGAGAAGTTTAGACGCGATTGTATTCTTAATTTTTCTACGTGATTTGCCTTAAAAATGTATTAGTTTTGCAGTTAGAATAAAACTAATAAACCTGACATATACATGCATATATATAGATTCATGTATAAATAGATGTAGGGTTCCCCTATGTAGTGTACACACCTCTCAGATGTTAATTAAACCAAAAGGTGCCGTATTGTGAAATGCGTTGGTGCTAGTGGGAATTTTGAATATTTGTGACAGGGTAGCCAGCATAGTTGCTAGTTAATATCTATCAACAGTTATAACTTGTTAAAATGTGGATTGTTAAATTATGAATGAATTTTATAGGCATTCCTAATAAGAACAGTAACAGCTAATATATATTTAGCTCTTAAAATGTACCAGAATTTTTCTAGGTTCTGCATGTTTATTGTCTCTTTTAATTCCCCTAAGAAATCTAGGAGGGTGGGGTGTGTGTGTCTGTGTGTACCCACCAAGATTCACAAAGTACATAAGATAAATATGGGTTTTTTTGGAGGGGGGACCATGATTTAAGAATATGTGCTTTTGTGAGTAATTTCAAAGAAGATTTTGTGTTCTGTAGTCCCTTCCACTTCAATTTCATCCTTATTTTGTGTGGCGGCTTCTTAATGATGCTCTTGTGGATACGAAGGCCCCGCCGAGTGAAGGGAGGTCGCATCGGGGCTCCGAGCAGTGTACAGACTGTAGGCTCCCTGGGGAGCAAATGGAATGAATTTCCTTTAAGCCCACCCACCATCAACATCATTTCTCCTAAGTTTTCAGTAAGACCACAGTTTTCCCTACCTTAATAACCTTTATTATTTCTAAAATAACCAGGGAATGATAAAGGAGAATATGAAAATTGCCATTGATTCTACCATCGAATGCATTGCTGCTTCCCAACAAATTCCTGGTGTACACGTGTTGCCAACCATAGGGCCATAGCTCTATTTCTTAAGGCTTGCCTTGAGGAGCCTCCCAGGGCCATTGGGAAGCCGCTGAGAGAAATCTGTATAAAAGCTTATAGGAGATCAGGGTAATTCTGGTGAATGGGAATCAAAACAGTTTCAGACCCCCAAGTGTGCAGCAGGGTTCCTAGGTGATCCCTGGGGACTGTGGTCTGGGGATGTGTCTTGTGATGTGCTTCTCATGAAAAATATCGTCATCCGAGCAACCTGCAGGGATTGAAGGGGATAAGGTAATGAGCTTTACGATATCCGCTTAAAGGTTCAAAGGTGTGACTGAGGCGCGGAGGGAGCTGCAAGGGAGAAGAGGCAGGGAGTGGGAAAATTAACAAGAGTCTAAAATACCGATTGGTCTCAGCATGTTTTAGCAAACCGGGCAAAAATATGAATTACAGTATTTTGCTGGAGCTGTGGCCCATAGCAATAGCGATGTTTGCTAGCACAGGTGTTGAATGTTTTTCTCACCAAGATAAAATCTGAACCGTGTGCGTGAAAGTAACTCAATGTTGGTGGCTGTTACAGATCTTGCCCCCCAGGGCCCACCCCATCTCCTGCCTGAGGTCTGATGCTAAGTTAGAAGGGTGAGATGTGCAGCTTTGCAGGGAGAGGTTCATCAAGTCTGGACAGGTCTCAGGTGCCTCCAGCAGAAATGTGGCACGGCTGCACAGAGAGATATTGATCACTTCTGGAGCCAAACACCGTGTCACGCTTCTTTTATGCCTCCCGGGAGGATGTTTCAGGGCCTTCCACCTGTGAATCTGCTGTGGTTCTCTCACTGTCGCGTTACTCCTCCAAGGTCCTGGGAGAGGCCCTGGAAACACGTTCAGATAGTCATATATTTTATACAGTTATCAAAAGAAAGGTAATTTTAACCACGGTTGGTTAGGACTGCTGTGGGATTCCTGTCCAGCTGTTCCTTTATCATACTTTTCTTTGGGAGGTGAGGAGTTGGATGTGGGGCTTTTGGAGTAGTCAGGGGCATTTTAGGGCCCTAGGTAAGTGGAAGTTGAAATTTAGTTTGAGTTAATGGGAGATATAAACATATATATATATATATATATGTACACACACACATACAGATACATATGTATTTCAAATATATAGTGTATATAGTATATATAATATACATGTAAATATATCTATACATATATGTACTATATGTATATGTGTATTATATAGTACATATACACATATGCAATATAGTATATATATGCGTATACGTATATGTTTCATATATATTTTTCATGTGTATAGTTAAACCATTACTAACTGCCCTGGTGTGGAACTGACTGACAGGAACACAGATGATACCACCAAATCAAAGATTATTTCTGATTACCCAGTCCACAAGCACACTTGTAATACCCTGAAGTATTACAGAATATACATGAACGAAATTTGATAGTGATTTCCCCCAATTTGACTACAATCCTAAAGTTTACGCTATAGAAATAATAACTGGTGGACTTGAAGGAAACTTTAAGCAATTATTAATAATAATAAACAAATTTCAATCAACCTGCTAGAGGGGATTTTGAAGTTTCTACTCTCTCTATAAAAAATGATACTGTAAAATTATTGTCAGGAAGAGGGAATGTAGCCAGGAAGGTAAGGGAATATGTTGTCAGGAGGATAATTAATAGAAATGTTATTTTTCTGGACTGCACAATGTTTGTGGTTCCTGTAGGCTGTTAGAAGTTTATTATTTGTTGTGGCTTCTTTTCTCCTTTCAAATAAATAGTCCCTTTTCTCAGTTTGTAGTCTTTTCCCTAAAGAACGTCCCCTCCTCAAATTGTCTAAGCTTCAGGCTCACAACACTCAGACCTGCTCCTGGGGTGGAGGGTAATGTTGTTATCTTCTTACACATGAGGAAGTTGAAACTCAGAGAGGTTAAGTGGCTTGTCCAAGGTCACGTGGTCATAGCCTGGGCTCCAAGCTGCTCATCACCCATGTGCTGTGCCGTCCTCCCACTGGGGTGTGGTCGGGATGTGGTTTTGCTTCTCTCTGCATTAGTGGAGTTGCAGCTGCTATGGCCAGAGCCCTGGGAAACATGGAAGGGCTCTCTGCCGTCAGTTCTTTGCAGGCTTATAGGTAGTTGCCCCTCGGGGAAGTGTTCATGCACTTGCCGGTGGTACCCGAGCCAGGTGCCCTTTCCCCTGGCTTCAGGGTGTCAGCCGTGGGGGACAGGTGTATGATCCTCATGACTTCTGTTAGTTTGGTGCTTGCTCTTGGTCCTCGTCTGAAAAACCGTTTTGCCATTTCTCACCCCTTTCCTTCTACCCCCAGCTCTTAGCCTTTCAGTCTGTGGGCTCTCCCTGATGAGAGTAGGCCCCAGGGCCCCAGGGAGAATGGGTTAGAGGGAAGAAGCCAGAAACAGTCTAATGAGGTCTTAAAATGCTGTTGATGCAAGAGGGGCAAAAGGCATCCAAATTGGGCATCCTTTCTCTCTTCCACAGCTTCTCCCTCTCACAGCCCCTGGCATCCCATCTGGCAAATACCACTGGATTTCCCGGAATTCCATCCATCAGACTGTGCAGTTCTCTCAAGAATGAGTTGCGTGGTGAATAGATTGCTGGCGTTTTGGGTGGGCCCCAATTGTCTTGCATCTTCTAAGTCCATGAGAAAAAATACAACACTGTAAGCTTCAACATTTATGGTTTCTTTGCTACTTTTGTGTGGAATTTTTTCTTCCTTTCAGTCAGTGTTGAGGTCGGAGGGTTTGAGAAATTTACTCTTATGCCACCATCTCTCTCGCTAATGTTGGTTTTGATTCTGCTTTTTGCATTTTAACTTTTCCTGAAATTCTTTATTAACCCACAGGTCACCCAATCCCATTGTCTTTGCGTCTTACGTTAGTTTCCCTTTGTAGCTTTTTTCTCTTCTTGTTTCACAAAGCCCTGGGTCTCTTTGCATCCTATGAAGATGCTGAATGTTTTTTTACAGCATTCATCAGGTTCCTGTAGTAAATCATCTTTAGCGATCTTCTCTTAAGTTTTCATGATGATTTATTTTGCGTTTTCCTCTGTATTCCTTTTTTGTAATCATAATCATTTTTATTATTTTTCCTAAAGATTTTCTTTTATTTTCTATTGGAGTATAATTGCTTTACAATGTTGTGTTAATTTCTGCTGTACCAATGAAGTGAATCAAGGGAACCCTCTTGCACTGTTGGGGGGAATGTGAATTGATACAGCCACTGTGGAGAACAGTATGGAGGTTCCTGAAAAAAACTAAAAATTAGAACTACCACATGACCCAGCAAACCCACTACTGGGCGTATACCCTGAGAAAACCATAATTCAAAAAGACACATGCACCCCAGTGTTCATTGCAGCACTATTTACAGTAGCCAGGACATGGAAGATTTTATTTTCTGAATGCAGGAAGGAGACGGTAAGGAAGAGAGACTCCAAGTGCTTGGAGCAAGTCTTCTTCATTAGAGGGCCAGTGACTGTGGTTTCCTAGTTGTTAAGAACTATGCATTTCTGAACTTGGGGGTTAACGGTGTGGAAGGAACACATGGTCTGCCTAGTGAATTCCAGGCAGATGAGATTTAACTTTTCTTCTTCCAGATTATAACAAGGGTGTCATGAGTGGTCTGCTGCTTGAATGTTTAAATCCATTTCTGTTTCTTCCGGACGCTAATGATAGTTTTATTGTTTTCAGTTCTTTTGGAAGTTTTCACCTTTTCCAGTGTTCTCTTAGGCATGGTGTTGAGGTTCTAAGAGAGGCTGTTAGGAGCTTCCTGCCAGGTTGCATTTCAAAGGGAATGTGACTCGGCCAAGTTCATGCAACCAGCTGGTGTCAGAGGCAAACCTGTAATGCAGACTCCTTTCTTCCAGGCAAATCCTCCATCTTCAAGACCACCTGCTGCTCTTGACCCGTCAGGACCTGAGCTATGACGTGGTTTAGCAAGTAGTGGCTTTGTTAGAAGCTCATTTCTGTTCCGAGAGTTTAGCCCGAGGTGGAGTCATGCTGGCAGGGGCTGCACGCATAGGATCCTGTGCGTTGGGACTTTTCAGTTTTAAAAAAATGTGCATAGAGCTAGAAGTGGCTGAGTGCTTGTTCCAAAGATGAGAAACATGCTTATGTGTCCTGGACATGAACTCCTCGGTGTTAGAGAGGTGGAGACGGGGCAGCTTTGAGATACTGGCTGTGTTTTTTGTGCTTAGGAACCTTAGTGACAGCCCTGCTATCTTTTTTTGTTTGTTTTTGTTTCTTGAGGAGGACAACAAAATGTTTATTATTAATCACAAATCTTCATTAGACTTAAGATTCAGATAGTAGCAGCATAAAGACCCACTAGTGGCTCGCCTGTTACCATGCACTTTTTTTTTTTTTCACAAGAAATGTTTAACAAGGACCTAGAAGAACTAAAGAACAAACAGAGATGAACCATGCTGTCTTGTTTTGAAAGGTTCATCAAAGGCCACTTCCTTAATTACTAGCAGAGTGCCTGCTTCCTATCTGTGGGTGCCTCTGTCTTAGTGAGGTTTACCTCTCCAGGCAACCGAAGTATCAACATTGGAGAAAAAGAGTGCACAAGTTTAATGATTTAACAGGCTGACACGCTAGCGCAGCTGAAACTGCAGTTACCTAAGGCACCGTCAGCATCCCTAAGACCTCTGAACACACTCTTAGTGGACTGACCCAATCGTGGGTGAACTTTAGACTCATTGAGGCTCCTTTAGCTCTGTCCTTAATGGAATCTTTCATTCCACATTTAATGCACATTTAACGGCCCTGGTAGATGGAGCCCAGCTGGCCACCACAGGCAGATTTGCCAAAGCTTAACTGTTTTGAGAGAGCTCACAGCAACTATACTTAGGATAATATTCAGACCTCAGTAAATACTTTATCTACACAATGATCAGTTGGGTGATTTATATAACGCTGGATGCTATTATCGAGTTTAATTGACTGTGTGCAAACCTAATTTTTACTTTATGTAATTAAATGTTAATATACATATAAAAACTGAGTACATAAACCAATATCGTCAACCAGTCCTAAATGTTTCTGAAGCTTTTGTAGGCATGGCATTGTGTAGCAGGGAAATGCTGGCCTTTGGGGAAAGGAAAGAGAGAATCCACCAATGTAGGGAACTTGGATTGGGTTCTTATCTCATTAGAATCTCAGTTTCTTCATCTTTAAAATGAGAATGAGTAATTCCTGGATCATAAAATGACTGTTAGGATTAAATGGTATTATGTTGCCATTTAATTTATTATTATTTATTATTATTATGAATGGCTGGCCTGTTGCCGGCAAGGCATAGCAGGGATCACTTTCTATATCCACCTCATGGATATGTTTATTGAATGCCTATCGTGTTCAAAGTATGATTGTATGTGACAAGCCAAGGTGGGTACCTTACCTGCTTTATTTCTCTCCATGTTTTCCTTGTTTGGCTCCCACTAGAACATGAGCTCTGTGAAATAGGGACACACAGCTCTTAATCCCTACTCTGTCTCTGGTGCCTAGAATAATGTCTGGCGCACAGCAGTTACCCGATCTAGGATTATTGAATGTCATTCAAGCATGGGCTGTTAATTCAGAGAGATAATAAGGAGGCATGAGAATCGCCAAACTGGAGGAGTTTACTGGTTTTTCATGCAGGAGACATTATCATAGCGTTGAGAAGGCTTGTGCTTTGGGGTCAGATTGAAAGTAATTTGATTCCTGACTCTGCCCTTTACAAGCTGTGTACCCTTGAGGAAGTTACTTAACCTTTCTGAGCCCCAGATTCTAACTTTGCAAAATTGTACATTGAATCCCAAAGAGCAACTCACAGGGCTGCTGTAAGAGAAATAAGGTAGTGCTTGTAAAGAACCTGCCACTTAATTATTTAAAGTTATACAGAGTAGGCACAGAAGGCTGATTTTTCCCAAGGTGAAACTTGGGAAAGCTTTGAATGACCTGAAGATGTTCTCTCCCAGGGATTCTTGATGTGATTATTACAAGAGTCCACTCCTTGCTGGGCCAGGTAGGAGCACTTGGCTGTCGTCTCTCCTGAGGTTCTCTAGGGCATGTCACTAATGGAGCTGAGGTTTACAGTGAGGTCAAAGGGAGCACCAGAGACCCAGAGAGAGCCATGTGTGGACCATGTGACTCCTCATGACCTTGAACCTTCAGGACAGTGAGTGGAGACCCAGGAGCCTGACCTTGTTGGTCTTGCTGCACCAGGGCTCAGGATGTGTGGCTGCTTCTCTTTCTTTTTTCCTTTGAAAAACTTATATGTTAAAAATAAAGCAGGGGCTTCCCTGGTGGTGCAGAGGTTAAGAATCTGCCTGCCAATGCAGGGGACATGGGTTCGAGCTCTGGTCCCGGAAGATCCCACAGGCTGCGGAGCAACTAAGTCTGTGCACCACAACTACTGAGCCTACGCTCTAGAGCCCGAGAGCCACAACTACTGAAGCCCGCACTCCTAGAGCCTGTGCTCCGCAACAAGAGAAGCCACCACAATGAGAAGCCCGTGCACCGCCACAGAGAGCAGCCCCCGCTCTCTGCAACTAGAAAAAGCCCGCGCGCAGCAGTGAAGACCCAACACAGCCAAAAATAAATAAATAAAATAAATTTATTGAAAAAATAATAAGTCAGTTTCAGAAGAAGAGGTGTTTAGCAAGCCAGATATTCCTGTAGAGGTAGCAATGGTAGTGGTCACTTAGGGTTATGACCTAGTGACTAAGACTGTGGTGTTTGGAATAGGACTGCCTTGGTTCAAACCCCAATCCAGCCACTTCCTAGCTGTGAGATTTGGGGCAGGTTATGTAGCTGGTTCTTAGTGTCATCATGCATAAAGCATGGGTAGTAATAGTACCAATATCATGAGGCTCCTTGAGGATTAAATGAGAATATTTCATCGCAAATTTAATCACTTTGTACAGTATACAGTAAGCACTCAATCAGCACCAGCAACTGTAATTATTGTTCCCACTTCACAGATGAAGAAGTGGAGGCTCGAGATTTTCTCTGACCCGCCAGAGGTCATAAAGAAAGTGCCAGAACCAAGCTGGGCGCCAACCTCTGTTGCTGTCTTGCATTCCTGACACTTCGTCACACTCCATTCATTCATTCATTCTGAGGCATGTATTGAGTTTCCCTTAAGCTCTCAAGCGTCAAAGTGCCAGGCTCTTTGATATGTCCTGAGGATTCAGTGGCAAAGAACGTGGACGTCTGCTTCCTGCTCCAGTGGACTTAAACGGGTGGTGGGAAGACAGAAAATAAACAAATGAGTAAATGAATAATTGCAGAGTTACTCAGGGGGTATGAATAACACCATCGAACAGAAGCAAGACGGTGTATGTTAGAGAAGAATTGGGGAAGAGAGGAAGTTGATTCCCGTGGAATGTTCAGAGAGGCTTCTCTGAGAAGGTGGCGTTTGATGTGGGAGATGCCCAGGGCCAGCCATGTGAAGCGCTAGGGTGAGAGTGTTCCAGGCAGGGGGAACAGCAGTGCAAAGACTCTTGAGTCCATCCGGCTGACTTGGGCTTCCAAGGTCTTCAGAAGATGACACGACTCCTGCCAGAAAGCAGTGTCAGCCCTTTCTTCTGTGTAGAGGAAACCTTTACTCACCTTTCCCAGCCGATCTAAAGTTTCCCTGAAATGGGTGATGACCCTTGGCCATCTCTTTCTTTCACTGCTCCCTCAAAAATAAAAATGAAAAAAAGACATCACCACGGTGTGAGAAAAGATGAAAGATGCTATTCCGGCTTCTGAGTGGGCAGAGCTCTGGCCCGGGGCCAGGGGAGCTGGCTTCCATCACAGCTCTGCACACCTCTCTTTGCAGCCTTGTCCTTTTGATGCCTGTCTGCCCACCTGTAAATTTAGGAGCTGGGCCAGGTGACCCCTTCCCTCTTGAAACGTGGGAGAGCAGCGGAATCCCTGAATCTGCTCCCAGGTTGTTTGGGGGAAACAGAAACAGACTTGCTGGGTTGGGTGGGGCCGCCGTTCAGGCTGGTGGACTCTCCAGCTGGTCTCCAAATTGAGCCATCTTCACTTTAACTGGAGGTGACCACTGTCCCTCACCCACCCCCATCCTCTTGGCAGGGTGAAGCTGAGTGCTGACCCCACACATGCGCGCCTCCTTCGTTCTTTCCTCCTGGTCACAATGCCGAACAGTATGTGCTGAGATGTTGCCTGCGGCAGAGCAGACGGCCCTCTTCCCTGCTGTCTCCGGGAGCCTGGGAGGGCTGGCACATATGAGGAGATGGAAATCTGCCTGCCACATTCCACTGTGCTCTCTTCTTGTAGGACATTAAGATGCACCAGACTGCGGCCCGCGGCAGACACCGCAGGGAAGCTGGTCTGAACAGAGGCTTTTATTTCCAGGGGACACCTGGCCCTCCTGTATCCCACCAGCATCCCAGCAAATGTAGCTGGGTGATACGTGGATGCACAGTCGCCATCTCCCAGGGTGTCAGAAATCGAAGTGCCCTTTGAGAGAGTTTAATTTATTCCTTTGTTACCTGGGAAGAATCTCTGACCTGCGAGGTTAGGTGAGTTGCCTGAGGTCACACAGCAGTAAGTGGCGAATGAAGCTGGGAGTGACAGTGCATATCAATAGCTTATCACCATGGGCACTGCTGATTCATACAGGATGTGATGGACCAGCTCAGATAGTTTCTTTAAAATATTCTATTTGTTTTGAGATTATGCAACGTGGACACAGACAACATAGCTATCTTTCCCATCTCTAATGCATACATTGGGATTAAATATTAATTTAACAAATACTTACTTAGAACCTACTATGTGCCAGGCACCGTTCCAAGTCTTTACATTTACCGAATCCTCATCACAACCCCCAAGGGATGGGCACTATGGTTATCCTCGTTTTACAGATGAGGAATTGAAGCACATAGAGGTTAAATAACCTGGTCAAGGTCACACAGTTTAAAAAAAAAAAAAAAAAGCTGGGATGCTGGCTCCAGAGTCCATACCTTTAAACCCTACGGATGCTCAGTTTCACTGGTCAGAAACCATCATCCACCACGCAAGGCGGGCACGCCCGAGGGACGCTAATTTCCTTGAACTCTTTAGTTCTCTCAAAGAGAGAAAACACTGGAGTCTGGAGCGGGTGTGAGGGTGTTGGAACAGGTTCTAGAAGGTCACTGTTTCTGTTAGCCTTGTCTTTTCCTGCTCCACTGTGCTGCCTTGGAAGTCACAACACATCTCTGGTCTAGAAGACACCCAGCAGCAAGGTCATTATTCTCCGTTGAAGTCCCTTTGCTTGCTTCCACCTTTGTTGTTTTCCTGGGTTTATTATAATGGGCCAAATTAACCTGAGTTGCCTCCCAGAGTCTCTGGGAGAAAGAACCAAATGAACAGATCAGACCCTGTTTCCCTGGTCCTTGGGGAATGCCTGAGCCATCAGAGAGACATCATCTTATTTATAATAAATTCACTGTTCAAAGAGCTTTAAAACATTCTTTTTCCTATTAGGAGTATTGTTTCTATCGGTTGAGTCCATGAGTGTTTGACATTAGATGACTTTATAAAACATGCTACTAATTGGATTTGTTAAAACAAATAAATCACACGCTAATTGGAACGTGCCCTGCCTTTATTTTTGCTCACTGAATTAGATATCATGGTGTGAAGGCCTTCTTATCATATTTGTGCACTTTTTTAAACACCCCCCTTGGCATAGACTTCTGCAAATTCAATTAGATATTCCCAAAAGGAATTCAATTTATGCCAGGCTGGTTTACATTCATTCCGGGGGCAAGACTCGCCTACCCACGATAGCCTGCCCGCGATTAATAAGCCACTTAGATACTGCCCTGCCTTCAAAGTCTTTGTTGGAACAAGGGCAGCATCTTGATGACGTGGAGGCCGGCGAGCTTTATCATTAGAATGTGTGTGTCCACAGAGTAGGGCTGGCTTCATGGGTGTATGGCTTGTGTAGTCACCCAGGGCCTGGCACTTGGAAGGACCCCATGCTTAGTTTAATGTTCTGCTATGGGCACGTTGAAATTCTTAATAGTTTTTAAGCAAAAGGCTTTGCATTTTGGTTTTGCACTGGGTCTCCCGTGAATGTAGTAGCTGAGGTCTGCCCTGGTTGTCAGACTTTCTGGCTAAGAAAGGAGTCCTTGATTTGAGTCTTAGCTCTGCCTCCGGTTGACTGGGTGGTGTTGAGAATGTCACCTGCTCTGGCCTTGGTTTCCTCGTCTGTGAAGTTGGAGCATTACTCCTCACCCATGGAGAACACATGCTGTGATGTCCGTGAAGTGTTTATTTAAATCCAGCTACCTTTTGTGCTTCTCTCAAAAGAAGCCGGCAGTGTAGCTACAGGCCCGGAGTGTAGCTTTGGAAGGCAGTGGATAACATGTCCCCCCTTGCACTTCTGGGAGGAAGGAAGAGACATTCTACAACTGAGAAATGGGAAGGAGGTATCAAAAGCACATGACATCAAACACTCAAATGGTGAAACACGGTACTTCTCTGTGACCATGTTAAAATTGGAAATTTTTATGGCATCAAAGCAAAGGTTCACAAACTACAGCCTGCCGGCCAGTTCTGGACCTTCACTGAGTTTGTACTCTACCCACAAAGGAGGATTGGTGTTTACATTTTTAAAGGTTTAGACAACTCAAACGAAGAATACTGTTTTGTGACGTGAAAAATCATAGGAAATTCAAAGTGCAGTGTCAGTAAATCAAGTGTTATTAGAACATAACTCTGCCCATCTTTCTTTGTGGCTTCTAGCTGCTTCTGCTCCAATGGCATTGCTGAGTCATAGTGACAGAGACCCAGTGGCCGTCTGTGGTGGGCAGAATTCCAAATTGGCCCCCAAGATTACTGGCCCCCGGTATTCATGTCTTGTATAATCCCCATCCTTTGGGAGGGACTCTGAATTGGATAGATTTCACTGTTATGATTAGGTTATGTTAGTGACCAAGGTGAAGGAATTTCACAGATGCAATAAAGTTCCCAAGTTGGTTGACTTTAGTTAACCAAAAAGGAGAAGATCTTGGTTGGGTGGGCCTGACTGAATCAGATGAGCCCTTAAAAAGGATGGAGTCTTGCCCAGAAAGAGATGTGACACATGAGAGGGTTTATGGCAGGAACTGTGGGTAGTTTCTAGGGGCTGAGAGTGGTTCCTAGATGATGGCCAGCCAGAGAGGAGGGACCTTGATCCTATAATTACAAGGAACTGAATTCTGCGAAACACCACGCAAAAGATGACCTGGGCTCCAGAAAGTAAAGCAGGTCCCCTGATACTTTGACCTCAGCCTTGTGAGGCCCTGGTAAGGTGCAGCCTTGTCTGTACCTCTTACTTGCGGAAACCAGGAGATAATAAATGGGTGTTGTTCTGAGTTTGTGGTAACTTGTTGGGTAGCGAGAGAAAACCAGTACACCTGCAAGGTGAACGTCTTTAATATCTGGCCCTCTACAGAAAATGTCGCTTGACCCCTGTCTTAGGGAGTGGGGGTAGTTAGACTTAACCTCCATTCATAGACATACATATATAAATATATACTTACATAGCTCAAGTACAGTGCCTGGGAAAGAGCAGAAGCCCAGAAAACCGTTCGTTTCTCTTCCGAACTCAATTCCGTTCAAGAATACACAGGATCATATCTGAGAAATGCAGGAGCAGACACATTTATATTTTTATTGAATTCTATTCCGCTCTCGTTTTCAAAAGAGGAGCTCATGTTTAAAAAAATTCTGATTGGCACTATAAACTTTATTTATGCTTTAATGTATCTTAAAGTATGTATCCTGCACTATTTTTACTTCCCTTACAGATGCTGATATGCTATACATTACCAAACCCAAATGGATTTTCAAAATCCAATTTCCTTGCTACCGTTTTCCATTTCTCTGTTGACTTTATATGCTTGACTCACATCAGAGCATCTGGGGCCTTTGCTACCTTTTGACCTCAACCTGTCCAGGAAAATAGCTTCTCTGTCCCTGTGTAGAGAGATAGCGCTGGGTCCTCCCTCGGCCTGTGGCTGCACTGCTCTGTCCTCCCTCAATTATTGGGGTCTTCTCCAAACCAGGACATGTGCTTTGGAGGCTGAGCCCAATTCTGGGGGTGGGGGTCGTTTTAGGAGATTTTTGTTTTCTTCCAAAATGATAGTGATGGAGTTGGTATCAGTTGAATGGGACCAGTTTAAAACAGAATGAGGCGAGCATCCAAACGAGTGTCTTTGGAGGATCTCTCCAGTGATAAGTCTTCCCCAAGTAGCCTGCCACGAACACCTGCAGAGATGGTCTGGACCCTTTTATAGCAGGTGCTATGTGCCAAGGGATTCCACCGAGAGAGAGAGAAACATAACTTTTTTTTTTTTTTTTTTTTTTGCGGTACGCAGGCCTCTCACTGTTGTGGCCTCTCCCGTTGCGGAGCACAGGCTCAGCGGCCATGGCTCACAGGCCCAGCCGCTCCGCGGCATGTGGGATCTTCCCGGACCGGGGCATGAACCCGTGTCCCCTGCATCGGCAGGCGGACTCTCAACCACTGCGCCACCAGGGAAGCCCGAGAAACATAATTTTTGAAAGAGCAAGAGGAGCCGCAAGGAGACTCAGGATCGTGCGTTTGAGTATTTCATGCCGTGGGTACACGGGAAGCCAGTCTCTCCTTCCTTCTCCTCCCTTTGGTGGCTCTCAGTAGCTCGTCCTTGGGCTGGTGGCATGGCGCTGCCTCTCTGGGGCTCCTGAGAGTTCCCAGGCCTTTCTGAGCCTCTGGAATCCTTAACCTTGACCACTGGAAGGTTCCTTCGTGATCCATCTTGCACCCCAGAAAATGAAGGCCCAGAAAGGAGGAAGGAAGGTGAGCTAGAGGGGCTGCACCCTCTGGCAGTGTAGATCATTGCCAGAGTGTATAATCTTGAGCTCATAACCACTCTGTTTGTCAGTCTGTTGGCTGAGAGGAAGAAAATTCAGGGAGGCTTGCTAAAAAATTATTTATCAAGTATATTTTCTCTCCTGAATAGCTTTCAAAACTTATCTCTGGGTCAAGTCAGATCGACAGGGAGCATGTCTAGACTGTATCATATTGGGCTCCAGTGAGTTGCTTTTCCTAAATTGTATGTTTGGGTGATGCTATCAATTTATATGGAGAATGCTTATGAGAAATAGTCTCATGAAATTGGCCACGCGCCCCATGTGTGCATGCTGTCTTAGATATTGTTCATTATGGGCTATGGGATTTCTGTTACCAGTACCCCTTTGGAGACGTTCTCGTGTGATCTAAGCACCTGGAATGGTTGTAATTTACCTGAGCCATTTGGCTTTTATTGTATGAACGCAGAGTGTCCAGTATCTGAACAGATTGTCCTTTTTCTCTTGGCCTCCGGAAGCTCAGAGTCAAACAGGTAACTCCCTTTTAGCAGGTGGACATTTGGGAAATTGCAGGGTGGACTTGTAACTCTCTCCTTCTGTCCTGCTTGTCTTTCTTCTCCTGTCCTCAATTTGCCTTTTGCCATCATGCTGTACTTCCTTCTTCTGTGTTTGTCCATCCACTGTGGCTGGACTCGAGTTGATAGAGGGTAGACTGGTAACCAGTTACCCCATGGTCTATGGTTTTTTTTTTTTTTTTTTTGGGTCTATGTTCTTGATCTATACAAAGCACAGGGATACTTCAGACGATCACCTGGCCATGCATCCTGCTTTGCTGGGAGCCCAGGAGCTGCACAGAAAAGTCATGAACCATGTGTACCCCTGGAGTTTGGACATACATGTGTGATAAAGTGCAGGACAGGGGCCTGTTCCTAGAAACTCTTCTCTATTGAGAGACACTGAGGTCCACACAATAGATGACAAATTCTGGCAGCGTGGAATGGAACTGACACGTGGGCCTGGCTGTCCCAAGGAAATAGTGGCTCAAAATAGAATGTAAGGCTGCTTTCGGCTCTACTTTAAGCCAGCCCCTCTTCAAGGGAAACAGAGGACTGTGGTCTGAAAATAAGAACCAGGTCACTGGGGCCACAGGCCTGCTGCTGTGGGACCCCAGTATCAAAGAACAGACTGTTGGAAAGACATTGGCTCAGTGGCTGCAAGTTGAAGTGGTCACCAGAGCTTCGCAGGTGGAGGCAGCGAGGTGCCCGGGGGTGGCTGTGAAGAGGAGAAGGGTCCCTACCCTGTAGAGGGCCAGGACCTGCCAGCACTCAGCTCGGGGGCAGCTGAGCAGGCCATCTGCCATTGGGTGGAGGAAGGGAGGTGAGGGGTGGACGACTGACCTGATCCAGGAGACTAGGGGCAAATGATTGATATGACCTTGCTTGGGATATGTAAGCTGGGATGCCCAGAGGTATAACTGAGCCCTCCTAAATCTTGTCTAGAACACAGCTGAGAATTGGATTAATTAGACCATTAAGTAAAATTTATTAATAATTTTTCCTTTGAGCTTCGACATATCTCTGTAAAAGTGTGTTTTGCATCACACCCTCAAGTGTATGTTTGTGCGGTTATCTTTCCCTGTCCTCTGCAAACCTTGTGAGGGTAAGAATCATATCTGTCAATCCTGTGCCCCTGCACAGACCTGTAAAAAACAAAAAACAAAAAACGTCATTAAATGTTTCTAGGATAATAAGCAGGGTAATGAATTCAAATGGGAAAGACACAACCACCTTGGAAGCACTTTATCTTCCTAACCCCCTCTCATCACCTTGTAAGTGAAAGGCTTGGTCCTTGGTTTCTGGGGAATACATTCTTTCTCTGGTCTATTAGAAAGAGCATGGGTTCTGTGGTTAGGTCACCATAGATTTACACTTGCCTCTGACACTTTCCTTCTGTGTTACCTGAGCAGGTCGTTTAACCCTTTAATGCATCAATTACCTTATACTTAAGTAGGGATAAAAATCTACTTCACAAAGTTGCGAGGATTAAGTGAAAGCAAAGGTGACAGTGTCCGTAATCAGTGCCTAGTTTATTGCCTGACATGGAGCAAATGCTCAAGAGAGCACGCTTCTTATATTAGTCAGGATGTGCAAGGCTCTGCTATGGTAATAACTAAGCCCTAAGATGTCAGTGGCATATTAAGACTAGAAAAGTCGGCATTTTGCTCCTGTTATGTTCAATGATAGTATTACCGGTCAGGCGACTGTCTGGGTGACACACCTCCAATGAATGTCTCAGGGATCTAGACATCTTTCTTCCTTTGATGGCATTGCCTTCAAGTACACCTTTGAAGGTCTTCACAGTGGGGTGAGAAGGATTGCTAGTAAGAGATTATTTTGGGGGGGCTAGTCTTGCACATGGTGAGTATCACTTTATTGCACATTTCCAAGGTTTACCACATGGTTTTCCCCAGATGCAAGGTGGCCTGAAAATACAGAGTTCTTGTGTGCCCAAGAGAGAAGACCTCAACAGTTCGCCATGCACCTAGCGTCATCTTGGCCATGCTTTCTTTCTGTAGCCCTGGATGCCATCTCAGTTTAGGATGATTTGTCAGTTCTGCCCGTGAACACTTGAGATGCTGCAGGCTCCCCTCGCTTGCTAATTCCAGCACATCGGGATCTGGATGTTGTCAGTGGCTTTGACGTGGTTGGTTTATCTTCCACAGGCTGGGAGACAGGCTCCAGTGAGGCAGCGGTGGTGTAAGGATGGGAGGGTGGCCCTCTGAGCAATTGGAACTGTTGCTGCTGCTACTATTTTCTAAATTTTAAATGGAGTGTGTTGTGTTTTCGTCTCTGTGGCATTCACTGTGCTGTTCTGGTCAGAGAAGGTCTATAGAGGAAGTGATTTGGGGGAGGATATAGTTTGGAATTTTCAGGCAGGCAATATGGGGAAGAAGCTTTCTAGGTATTAGAAGTGATAAGTAAGTATGAGAATGGAAAGAGCAGGTGGAGCTTGGGGACCGCTGTGGACTCACTGCTACTGGAACGTAGTTTGGTCTCTGTCTGGCATCCCATTCACATTTATGGGTTCATTCAATCAATGGATATTTCTTAAGCCCATCCTCTGTGCCAGTGCCATTCCCAGCCATTCTGAAGCTTACTGTCTAGTGGAAGCTGGTTGATTGCCTCTGTCCTTGCCTTTCAGAGGTCTCCCTTGTCCACTCTATCTGGGATGAAGTCTCCTCTGCTTTCTTCCCCTGACCTTTCCTCTTGTCTCTTGCCTCTGACACTTGGGACTTCCATTCTTGTCTGTTGACCCTTGTCCATCCACACTGGGCATTGCCCTTCTTCCCTTTGTTTCCCGAAGCACCAGTGACACAGGACTGTTGTATGTCGCCAGCTCTCAGTGTGGAGTTGGATGTAGTGGAGGGACGTTACATCATAGGACAGGGAACTGTCTCCAATTCATGGACAGAAAGGCTTCCTGGACCACATCAGCCTAGGGGTCCTCTCAGTCACCCCAACCTCATTCTTCATAGCACATACAGAAATGCAGTTACTTACTAGTTTGCCTGTTTACTGTCTGTCTGCCTCACTCATGCTAGTGATAGCATGCCTCTTTTGTAAACCACTGTATACATAGCACCTTGTACTCTCCTGGATCTACCCTAAGAGCTCAATTAAATAATTGTGAATGAAAGAACGAATCAATGAAAGTAAACAGAAATTTTAGTTTCTACCAGTTCATCAGCCATTTCGCATCACAGGAGATTTCTCATTGGCTTTCACCTTCTGTAGGTGTCTGCTTTACAATGTGTTTCTTGGATCTCTCTCTCTCCCTCTCCTTCCCTCTCTCTTTAGGTGTCTATACTGCAAATTCCTGTTGCTTTTTAGTGCAAAGCTATTTAATTCTCTCAACTCAAGCCCCAAACCTTGCACTACCAAAACTGGTCCAGCTCTCCTTTGCCCAGCCCAACTCTTCTGGGTTTCCATACTCTGCAAGAAAGGAAGTGGAGAGAGCTTTGCCATCATAGGTTTACTTTAGCAGTGTGTATCAGATCTGTCAACAGGCCTTCCACCAGCACTAAGCAGAGGAAATCCCAGGTCTGGGGTAGAGAAGGGATTTTGTCCTTTGTTGCTAATGGAGACAATGGTGCGATATTACATGAGGCTGCAGACCCAGGAAGGGGCTAGCAAGGGATGGTTTCTGTACGTGGAGCAGAACCATGCATGTGGTTTGGATGTGTGATAGGGGAACCAATGGTTGTTTAGGGGAGGGAGATTGTGATGTGATGAGGTCTGAGCAGTAAGGAGACAAGAAAGGGCAGTGGGACTATGGACCCGCGTGTGAAACTCGGTCCTGGTGCTTTCTCTGTTCCTCTGTGCATGCCAGCTCACCCTGGAGTACTCTGCCTCTTGCTCTGTGCTCATGGAGACGCTCCTGAACTTTAAAGCCCTGATTAGTTCTCCTCTTCCTCTTCCCCTTCCCCTTCCAGCATATAGTCACCTCCTGCTTCTCTGGAGAGACCAGCATTTCCTAGTTGGAGCCCCAATTCCATGCCACACATCTCCCTTAATGTCACCTGGAGGGGACTTAGAGCCCATAGCATATGCTCAGCAAAATCCAGCTTACACAACTCATTGCAAAGTGGTGGGTGATGGACGGCTTGGACTTTTAGGGAGAAGCTCTAAATACTGTCAGCCTTGACTGTATTATCTCCCAGGTGCATGATTGTCTAATTCTCTATACATTTGATTTTTACTCCACGAAAACTTCTTTTATAGGGAAGGAGGTGGGTGTTGAGAATTTATTCTGTGCCAGTTTTTGTATGTTTTTCCATTTAATCCTCCTGATATTTCTGTCAAGTGGATCTTTCCCTCCATATTCCAGGTGAGGAAACTGAGACACAGATGGCGGAGCATCTGGTCCAAGCTGACCCAGCTTTGCAAAGCTGAGATTCGTGTCTGGCTTTTCAAGACTCTGAAGCTAGTGCTTGCTCTGCAGCCTTGCAGCATCTCTCCATGTTGGAGGAAGCAATTACAGAGGCATGCCCTGGCATTCATTTTTCCTGCTGAGAATGAGACATTGCTGTTTACTTTCTCAGGAAGGAAGATTGAAATCAATGTAACTAGCCTTATTAACTTTTTTAAATAGGGGGCCTGCAGATGCCAATGTCTTTCTTGAGAGCGCCAAAGCAAATATAAAAATCCAATTTGCTTGCCTGAAAAAAAATCTCCTCCAGAGTTTAAAATTCAAAGCTGTAAATGAAGAGCTGATGAGACGGGGGTAACGAACCAAGCCCCAGACACAAGGGTATATTTACTCACGTCTCTTTTGTCTGCAGGTGGCTGTTCCTTTGATGACCACTACAGCAACTGTGGTTACAGCGTGGCCCTGGGGACCAATGGGTTTACCTGGGAGCAGATTAACACGTGGGAGAAACCAATGTTGGACCCAGCGGTGCCTACAGGTACGTGACCAACTGTGTTTCAGGCTCTGTTGGGGGTGGTAGCTTTTATGATGACTCATGGGGAAGAACTTTCTTCTGGATCAAGCTGTTGGGGAGGGCAGTAGATAACTTTGTTGGTAATAAGTTCCCCATCCCCAGAGGTATGCAGACCAAGGCTGGGTGAATTCTTAAGCATATGGACGAAGTCATATGTCATCTGGATTCAGGACATTTTAGGATTTCTTTTAGCTTTGAGATTCTAAGGTTTAGCTACCAGTGGGGCATCACTGAGTTTTGTCTGGGAGGCTGATAGTAGTGGGATTTGGGGGGAAGAAAGCTTCTCAAGAATTTGAGGTCACTGTTTTCCTTCTGGGCCACACAGACATAGCTTGTATATATGTAAGGGAACCGCTACAGTCCAAATATTACTCATAAAGTTTTTGTCCCGACATTCTGAATGCCAAGTTTATCCTTCACCAGTGGGACTGAAGGCCTAATATACATTCCTGATGAATACCTGCGTGATGTAGGCCTATGAGAGTCACAGCCAATGTATTCTAGGGGAGATACACCTGGAGGAGGTGCCTTTCTGTTCTGTTTGGCCTTTCAGAGGATTGGATGACGCCCACCCACATTGGGGAGTACTGTTTGCTTTATTCAATTCTCCAGTTCAAACGCTAATCAAGTCTGGAAACACCCTCATAGACACACCCAGAAATAATGCCAGGTATAAATACCAGCTATTTGGGCATCCCTTAGCCCAGTCAAGTTGACACACAAAATTAACCATCACACCACGGATGGCCTCAACTCTCCCCATGACTTCAGTTGCCGTCAGACATCTCTTAGGAACTCGTGTACACAGCCCACTGCCCGGATGCCTTGTCCTCCCAGCTGCTCTGAGACACAGCTTTGCCAGAATGTCATTAAGCTGGAGAGAGATGCTCAGAAATGTCTAGGTGAGGGTGTGGCCCGTGTGACCTTATTGACTCTGAGTTTGGCCCCAAAGCAGGAGGCTACTGGATGGCTCTATCTAGTTCCTATTAAGGGCATCCGTTGTTTGTGTACGTTTCTCCCGAGTATAGACACAGCCCCAGGTACCGTAAAGCTGCGACATGGTACGAAATTGAGCTTTTCAGATCTGGTGGGATCTTGCTTGACGTGAGTGCGCAGAGTCATCAACAGCTACACGTGCCCATTAGTAAGGTGACCATGGGACAACCTCTATGCCTGTTGTCCCATCGTAGTTTTTTTAAAATGCTGACTTTACTTTCAAAAATGTCTTGGTTTACGTGATAGAATCACTTTTTCCATTGGAAACCCCAGGCGTGCAGTGCACCTCTGCTGAAGGCTACCTACCGCATCTGCTGTTCTCTGTGTGGCCAGCTTTGATGTTGGCCAAATAACTTCAGATCTTCTAGTGCATGTGTGTGCGTGGCGTGTGTGTGTGCGTGGTGTGTGTGTATTTGCACGCACACATAGGCTCTTTCGGCTCATCTTTAGCCCACTGGATGCCCTGTGGGGTCATGCAGACTCTCCAAACTCAACATCTCCCAAACTGAAGTCCTGATTCATCTCCATCTACTCAAGCTCTAATGCTCCTTGTCTCAAAAGGCCACTTCCTCACTCGTGCTGATTCAGAAACCCAGGGGTCACGCTTCTCTCTGACCTCTCCCCTCTCCCCTCTCCTTGTCAATCACTCCGTCCTGCCCCTTTACCTCCTGAGCCCATCGCAGGTCTGCTCACGCCTCTCTATCTCTGCCGCCGCTGCCCCGGTGCCACGCGCCGTCTCCTCTCGCCTGGGTCACTGGAAGCCTTTCACGCAGACTTCTCGGCTTCCTCTTCTGACTTTTACCCACTCTGCACAGAAGCCAGAGATTGTTCTAGAACGTAGGCCCGTTGACATTATCTCTCCCTCTCATTATCATTATCGTTCTCTCTCCCAGCTTCTGCCTAGAATCTTTTGGAGGCTTTCCTCTGGCTCTGAGAGAGGAGACCAGTGCCCTGCTGTAGCCTCCGAGGGGTCCAGCCCCCCACATCCCAGTTCCCCCCGTGTTCACTTCACACTGGCTTGTCTCAGTTGCCAGAATGCTCCAGACCCTTTCCTGCCTCAGGAACTCACGCGAGACTGGCACTCTCCGTAGAACTTTCACCTCCACCCCGTTCTCTTGTACTTCCCCTTCGTATCTCAGCACTTGCATCTCTTCCTTAGGCCGGTGCTCCCCAGATCCTCCAGTCTGGGTCTGCTCTCTCTGTAAATGTCCCCCATGGCACCCTGCTCTTTTCCTCAGGAACACGCATCACTGATGTTACTTGTTCAGTGTACACTGTATCGCCAGATGAGAAGGTCTGTGGGAACAAGGACCACGACAGTCTTGTTCCTGGACTATCTTTACTGCTTCGTTCTGTGCGTCACACACAGTATGTACGAGATACCATTTTGTTGGATGGATGCATGGATGAATGGGCAAATAGTCTTTATCAAGTGTTTCTTTAATGAAGAAATGTCTGATAAATGTTATTAAATGCCTTTGGGCCCTTTATTAGAGCACATTTTAAATCTTTGCTACCATCCTTCCATTTTACAGATCAGAAAACCAAGGTTCCCGGCAGCCACGTGACATCGCTGCTTTTCCCACCATGCCACTTTCGCTCTTGGAAGGAGCAACCCTTGCTCCTAATCTTAATTTTCTCAGACCCTTATTATGGCACAGTGGCATTTCATAAACATTGGAGTGTACTAATACAATCTTCTGAGCTTTTCTAAATAGAGGCATTTGATGATGATTACTGAAGTTATTCTGTTGTGATGCACCTGTGGGTCGCAGCAGCTCCGTGTGCTTCTTAGGCAGAGAGCCATGAAAGTGAATTTGGATTAGGTGAAATTGTTTGTTCTTCTCATGGGCAAAGGCAGAAATCTTCCTCTTCCTTCTGTAAAGCCAGCAGTTTCCATCCTTTTGGAAATCTAGTGTGGCTCTATGTATTCATATGTCCCACAACCTTTCACTGAGCCCCTCCCATGTGTCAGGCTCAGTGCTAGGCTCTGGGTCAGTCAGCCTCTGCCCTTTGGGCACTTCTGCTGGTCCAAAGGATGAACCCTAAACTCCTCACCACGGCCTGCAAGGTCCTGCATGATCTGGTGTCTTCTCTGAGCCCCTTTTCTCCTCTCTCAAAATGTTCCAGACACACTGGTCATGTTTCAGTTCCCTGGGCATGTCCGAGTCTTTCCTGGCTCAGGACCTTTGCACGTGCCGTACCCTCTCGCTGCAGTCGTTTTCTCTACTCTTCAGTTGCCTGGTTTTGTCAGGTCTCAGCATCACTCCTTCTCAGGGAGATGTGCCTCACTGTTCTGTCTAATGAAAGACTCCCTCGATGTTCTCACTCATAGCGTCCTGTTCTTCGCTTTCAAAGTCCTTGTCATCGACTTGTTACAGGCCAGCTTATTCCAATCCTGCACCATAGCTGACTGACCCTGGGCGTTAATCCCTCTGCCTCAGTTTCTTCATCATTAGTGTGGGAACCACTGTGAGAGTTAAACGGGCTGATGCCTGTGTGAGTGTGACGTGTCTGCACATAGTAGGGCTTCATCAGTGCTGGTTCTCTTAAGTTCTTTCCTGGTTCTTACAGTCTCTGGGACTGTAAGTCTAAGTCCACCTTGGAACCTTGCCCCTTTTTCATACCCAGGATACATTGCTACCCCGAGGGAGAACACCTCTTCCATCTTGAGTCTGTTAATTCAGTGCTAGACACAGCCCCTCATCCCACTCTTTTTCCTCATCCCTCTCCATGGGAAGAGCCCTCAGGCTAACATTCCAGGCTTCAGCCCTGGTTTTGCCCCCACCTCATCTTTACTGGGGCTGTCGCAGAGGATGGGGGTTACTGCGCCCACAGACCCTCTCCCTAAGCCTCCATCTCGCCCAGGGAACTAACTGGAGCTGCCACTGGTTCTCAGCTCTGCCTTCTCCAACCTTGGCATGAGTGTCCACATGCCCACCCTGAGGTCCAGCCCAGGGCCCAGCAGGAGGGTCAGTGGGGGTGCTGAGGGGAGATGGAAGTGCTGTCAGTGTTCTTTTAGAGGGATCGAAGCCAGAGGAAGTGGGGCTGGGACGTTTACTTCTCTTTTTCCTTCTGGTGCTTGTAGGACATTAAGTGTCAGACTGAACCTCAAGCTGCAAACCCAAGTGCACAAGAACTGAGGCATTTACATCAACCCTGAGCCTCCAGGGCGTGAGCCATTACATCGTAGCCTTTATTGGGCCTCCCCTTTCCCTAGGGCTTTACTGACGTCCTGGGACTTAAGCAGGTCATTGTGGTTTCCTCTGAGAAGCCCACTGTCACATTCCTTGTGGTCCCTTTGGGGCTAATAATTCTGCTTCTTCTTCCCAAGGCTTGGAGCCCTTCTCCTGAGTTGAGCCAGCCCAGGTGCATCACCCAGCATCCCTTTTGGGGTCTGTTCCCTCCGCGAGTACCATCATCCAGCAGTTTGGGTCAAACAAATCCATTCCTTTCCTCTTCCCAGTTTAGGAACTTCTCCCCTCTCCTTCCTAGCCTTCAAAACCACACATGTTAGGCCAGCCCTTCTGGGACTCACAGTATCATCTGTTTAGTAAGTTTAGACCTTTAAAAAAAAAAAGAAAAAAAACAAAGAAAGGAAGAAGGAACCCTTGACTTCAAGCAGCTTCTTCTCTCCATCCTGTACAGATCTCTAGAGCAGAGAAATACAAAGAGCCCAGTTAGTCACCTGATTGGAAAGGGCAGGTGTTGGGAAAAATCCAGAGTAAACATATACACGTACAGACGGGAATATTTCCACCAATCAGCCTGCCATGGAAGCAGGCACAGATCCAGAACGGTGCTGGCTTTTCCTTCATGCCACTGGCCCCTTGGCCGCGTGTTTCTGCTTTGCTCTAACTGCTGATATGTATAGAGAGAAGGTTGGGGTCTGTTATGGGTTGAAATTTGTCCTGCAAAGAGATAAGTGAAGGTCCTGGTCTTGGCACCTGTGAATATGATTGTATTTGGAAATAGGGTCTTTGCTGATATAATCGGGCAAAGACGAGGTCAGGCTGGTTATCTCGAGCCCTCATAGGGTGTTACTGGTGGCGGAGAAGCGACACACAGACACACAGGGGAAAAGAACCATGTGAAGCCAGAGGCAGAGATCGGAGCGATGCGTTTACATGCCAAGAAAAGCCAAGGATTGCCAGCAGACGCCAGAAACCAGAAGAGGCAAGGAAGGATCCTTCCTAGAGCCTTTGCGGGGGTGTAATTCCCTGCCAACACTTTGGTTTCAGACTCCTGGACTCCAGAACTGTGAAAGAACAAGTTTCTGTTGTCTTAAGCCACCCAGTTTGTGGTAATTTGTCACGGCAGCCCTGGGAAACGATTCCTGGGTCAATGACACATCAGTACCCTGACCCCGTCACCTTTTCTACATTAGAACTCACACCAGCGTGCTGTCAGTATTGGAGCTTTCGCTTTCTTTTAAGAGAGCTGGCATTTACTGTGTGATCACTCTAACCAAGAATGGGGTTAGGCATTTTCCTACACATTTCATCTAACGTGCCACCATCCCATAAGTTCAGAGATACTGTCTTCTCTTTATTTTTGAGAAAACCAAGCCCCAGAGAGAGAGAAATTACATATGAAAGGAGCCAGGCTTCAACCCCCAGGCTAGAGAAATATATATTGTATACGTGGTGCTGCCGTCAACTAAACATCTTTTAAAGTTATTTCTTACAGTCATGATTTACGATGGCAAAAATAATGCATATTCATTGTAGAGAATGTGCACATAGGGATTGCTATGAAGAACAAAAGTCATATGTGCACACGAACTTACATAAATATCTATTTTTCTATTTAGTGCTATTTTTAAGAATTTTCCCATGGCATTATGTATTCCTCAAAAGCATGCTTTGCAAAGGCTTCATAGTTTTCCATTCCAGTGACTGTTCTATGGTTTGTTTAACCACCACGTTGTTGCATGTTTAAGTTCCTTCCACTGAGTCCTCGGTCACATTGCAGTGACTGTTCTTTTACGTAGATCTCTGTGCTCCTCTCCAACAGAAGTTACCAAATTTGCTTTACATATTTTTCTGTAGTTCTGTACTCCCTTGTGTACCGAACACAGAGTGGTTATGTTTATTTTTGAGATCTGGAAGAAGAATATCATTCACATGTCAAACATGGAATCCTGGAAATTTGCCCGTGAGTCAATATTGGGAAAACGCTTTGTGAATTCTGAAGCCCTAAACACAAGTCAGGAACTGGTGATGGTCCCCTGAGTGCACTGCGTTATGGCTCTTAGCACAGTGGACGGAGACCTTCTGGGGATGAGCAGGAGTTATGTTCTAAATAGTAATCAATCAGAGCAGTCCAAGCGCTGACCAGGCAAGGTGGACGTCAGCTGTACAAAGCAGGATGGGCTCTCCAGTGCCAACTAGAAGAGAAGCCAGCCTCTTCACAGTCTGTGTGCTGAGCTACTTCGGTTCTCCTTACAGGCTGGGGCCCCATCTTATCTGCACGTAACTCCAGTGCCTGGGATGTAAGAGGTAGCGGTGAATGCTTGTTAAATGACCTGCTCTTATTAATAATTGAACATTCTCCTGATATGACGCCAGCATCTATCTCCAGCCTCAGCCCCCTCTCCTGCCCTCTCCTCTTACTTTTCCCCTTCTACATAATCACAGGAGAGAAACCTTCATGCTTTTGTTTTGGGAGTCCTGCCTCCAACCCTGCTTCTTGATTTGGGGACTCTCTCATTGTGTGGAATCTTGGTGGAGTGTGGGGCTTGCCGCCATGTGAAATTGCCAGATACTTACCACCCCCAGCAGCCTGGGCGTGGCTGGACATGTGACCTGGACCCAGCCAGTTAGACCCTCCTGCCCAGGACTTATCATCTGGGGGTGGGGGGTGAGTCAGCAGCCAGAGGCTTGTGTAGCAGGTGTGTCCAGTGGAGGGGTGGCATCTGTACCACAAGAAGTTGTCCTAAAAGAGGTCACTCAACTGCCTGTTTCTTGGTCCCCCGGAACTACCTTAGTTTCTGTTCTTTTTCAAGCTGTCCTCCAGCTCTCTCTTCATGATGAGTTTCCCAGTATTCTTCCAGAACATTCCTACTTTTGAGACAGATCGTCATAGTTTTTTCTTGTTTTCAACCACAAACCCTGAAGGCCACCCCATCATGCCTGTGGCTCGAGGGTACCTCCTGTTCCCCTTCTTTTTATTGATAGAGGATGTCACCTCCTCCAGGGGGCTTTCCCTGACTGCTCTGTGCTTCTGTGGCTGAGTTTATGACACGTTTTCTCTGATTCATCACTGAGGCTGTGAGCCACTTGAGGGCATGGGCCGCCTCTCATTGCTGAATTCCTTGGGCCCTGCATGGGGCTTAGAACAGGGCAGTTGGTCCGTATATGGACTAAATTGCCATTAGGATTATTAGTATTAGGAAAGTCAAGAGAGAAATGATGTCTGGAAATGGGGGAGAACCCGGAGAGGCGGCTTCTTTCTTTGGCATTTTCACGGGACACGGGGCATCTGTGGCTCTCACATCCTGAGTGCCTCCCTTCAGCTTGACGAGGCTGGGGACTGGCTGGTCAGGGCTCTTCTGATCTAGAGTTGATTCTTGGGGAAAATAAAGGGACCCTAGGGATTACTTCTTCTTCACTCTGGGGCCTGATCTACTCTCACAGATGTGTAGATTGACTTATAACCCATGTAAGAGGCTCTCCAGTAGAAAAATGTGACTCATCCAAAATCTGACTTACTGTTTCTTTAATGTTGTGCTTACATTAAAATGATCTGGAAGCATAGGCCCCTAAGTGTCCTTAATCACTCCTGATGGTATTGATTGGCTTAAAGCTATAAGCTCTTATGTTCCCATTTAGTCACTGTGGGATCAATACATTTTTTTTCCCCTTTAGTGATAAAATATTATATATTCATTCTTAAAGAAATGCTGAGTTTGCACATATAAATTAATTCTCTCCACCCCCATCTTTTTTTTTTTTTTTTTTTTTTTTTGCGGTACGCGGGCCTCTCACTGTTGTGGCCTCTCCCGTTGTGGAGCACAGGCTCCGGACGCGCAGGCTCAGCGGCCATGGCTCACGGGCCCGTATGTGGGATCTTCCCGGACCGGCGCACGAACCCATGTCCCCTGCATCGGCAGGCGGACTCTCAACCACTGCGCCATCAGGGAAGCCCTCCACCCCCATCTTTGTTCTCTCAGAATATCACTATGGACAAATTGATGTGTATTGGGGTGGGGGGAGGGAGAGAGAGAGAGAAAGGGAGAGGGAGCCAGGGAGGGGGAGGGGAAGGAGAAAAGAAAGGAGGGAGGGAGGGAGTCAGAGAGCATATATGTATGCGGTAATAGTAACAATAATGGTAGGAAAGAGATATTTATATAGTACTTACTGTGTGGCAGGTACTCTCCTAAACACTTTAAATATAGTAGCTTATTTAATCCTTGTCATACACCTCCGATGTAGATATTATGATCTGCATTTTACAAATTAGGGAACTGGAGGCACACAAAACTTGAAGGACTTGCCCAAGTTCATAGTTAGCTTATGATGAAGCCAGGGTTTGCCTGTAGGCAGTGTGGCTTCCAACTTTGTGGTTCCTGCAATCACCTTACTCTGGTGCCTCCTTAGAATGCAGGTCACGAGGAGGATCGTGGTTCCCAGACAGCTGGGTCATCGGTCACTTTTCAGACCACTGTGTTCAGATCTAGCTTTCACCTTCCAGGGCTGCATGGTATCCCATTGGATGGATGCCCCATGGTTTATGGAACTGACACCCAAGAAATGGCCATGGGAGAACAAAACATAAAAGCCAAAGTCTACCCCAAATGCTCAAGTAAAAGGAAAGATCTCTGCCTCCAAACAGTTCTCAGTAAAGTTCTTCTAAAGCATCTCAGCATCAGCCTGCAGTGACCCCAGTCAGTGCTAGTTTGGGCTGCTTACAGGGATGAGCAGAATTGGTAGGAAAAAAAAGGCAAGAGAATTGAAGACAAGTGTAGTGTTATTCTTGAGGAGATGGCCAAATAAGGATGGGTGCTAAGGATGGCTTGGAGAAGCCACAAGGGGTCTTTGCAGTGATCAGATAAATGGGAAAACACATCTCTTCTATACCCACATAGATGCTTGCCTTGACATTCAGTTTTCTGTGACATCACCCCTGGATTCAAAAAGTATTGAATCCAAATGGTGTAAATGAATTAACGTGATATAGACCCACGCCATTCAACTTAAAATGTGTTTCCTCCCATCCAAGTACTAACCAGGCCTGACCCTGCTTAGCTTCCGAGATCAGATGAGATCGGGCTGAACAGGGTGTGAGGTGGATGGACCTAGAGTCTGTCATACAGAGTGAAGTAAGTCAGAAAGAGAAAAACGGATACAGTATGCTAACACGCATATATGGAATCTAAAAAAAAAAAAAAAGGTTCTCATGAACCTAGGGCCAGGACAGGAATAAAGACGCAGGTGGGGAGGGGCAAGGGAAGCTGGGATGAAGTGAGAGAGTGGCACTGACATATATACACTACCAAATGTAAAATAGATAGCTAGTGGGAAGCAGCCGCATAGCACAGGGAGATCAGCTTGGTGCTTTGTGGCCACCTAGAGGGGTGGGATAGGGAGGGTGGGAGGAAGACGCAAGAGGAAGGGGATCTGGGGATATATATATATACATATAGCTGATTCACTTTGTTATACAGCGGAAACGAACACACCATTGTAAAGCAATTATACTCCAATAAAGATGTTTAAAAAAAAAAAGTGCTTCCTCTGATGACAAACCCAGATGTCAATGGCACATGTGACGAGTTTGAATAAAAGTTTCTATAATATATGGGAATGGATGAGAAACCACTACTTTTTGGAGCAAAATTTTGTGTTATTTCGGTTGTTTTAGTTTACCAGGTACAGAGGAACACGTACTTTAAAAAAAATGGAAGTATAGTTGATCTACAATATTGTGTTACTTTCTGGCGTAGAGCAAAGTGATTCAGTTATACATGTATATTATTTCAGATTCTATTGCATTATAGGTGATTACAAGATATTGAACATAGTTCCCGATGCTATACATTAACTCGTTTATGAAACACACGTACTTTTAGTACTTTTAGATAACAGGTGTCAAATTAACAAATGTCTCCAGGCTTATGTAAGGAGAGATTTTATTTGAAAGGATTATCGCAAGAGCGGGGTTGGGGGGGGAGAGTCTGCGGCAGTAGGGGGAGGCTGCTGTGGCGGTGTGGAGGATACCCCCCAACCATGAGATCTGCAGGGGTCTCGGAGGTCAGGCAGAAAAGGGCGTTCTGTAACGGAGAAGGGAATGAGGCTAGCGAGAACCATGTGTGGAGAAGTGGGATGAGCTGGTGACAAACCGATGTTTTTTAACGAACCCATGTATTCCACTAAGTGGATGATGTTCTAAGGGCTTTATGTGTTTTTAACTCATTTCATACTTCAGCGGCACTGCGAGCTGGGTACTGTGCTTACCCATGTTTTACACATGAGGAAACTGAGGCCCACAATGTTGAGGAAATACCCAAAACCTAGTAGTAAAAAGAGGAGCTGAGATTCCCTCCCCCCCCGCGGGTTTTTTTTTTTTTTTTTTTTTTTTTTGCGGTACGCGCGCCTCGCACTGCTGCGGCCTCTCCCGTTGCAGAGCACAGGCTCCGGACGCGCAGGCTCAGCGGCCATGGCTCATGGGCCCAGCCGCTCCGCGGCACGTGGGATCTTACCGGACCTGCGCACGAACCCGTATCCCCTGCATTGGCAGGCGGACTCTCAAACACCGCGCCACCAGGGAAGCCCAGGAGCTGAGATTTGAATCCAGGCACTTGGTTTCAGAGTCTGGGCTCTGAACCACGACCTATTTGTAAGGTAATATATTATCTTATGAAACGTGATTTTAAATACGGAGGTGTAATGAAATCATATCTTAGATCTCATAGTACTAATTTAGATACCATTTGACTAATTCATTTACATGTGGGAAATTGTGTATATGGAAGTTGCCTGAAAACTTTTTTGTGGGGTCTTCTCACTGGGAGAGTGAGGGGGGGTGCCCTATGTCTAGTCACTGAGGGTTGACTGTCCTACTGGCTGGTTGAGTCGACTGAGCCCATCAGGGTCCACCTAAACGCAGACATGACAAGCCTGCGTGTGGTTCTGCGTGGTTTGTCACAAGGGAACATCACGGATGCCTCGGGCATCAGAGACATCTCACTGGACCACAAAGCTGACTCCCCTGGTGCATCCTCAGTCTTCTGCTGCTTCTCCCTCAGCCACTCCCGGGCCAGCCTGAGAGGAAGGTCATGGTGATGCCAGCCTGGAGCAGTGCGTGATGTTTTCTTGGTTTGTTTATGTGACTGCGCAGCTGCTCCAGGGGCTGGGGCTCCTTTAAGTGAACACCTTGTTTTGGAATATGTGGATTGCCTTGTCTTTAATGAGGAAACAGTCTTTCTTTATGCTTGGAATATGATAGTATATAATTTGAATTGTAGATATATATTATGAGAGATTTGATAAGAAAAGGAAATTATAGTTTAATATAAACACAGTGGTTTTGGGGGGTAATTTGGTGAAATAAGATGGCTGTGTGACTCCATGAAATAAGGTCCAGTAATCTGGAAAACCCAATAATACATCATAGTCCTATTTAGGAGTGTCCTAGACCTGCAGTGTCCAGTACAACGGCCACCAGCCACACGTGGCTGCTGAGCACTTGAAAGGAGCACTTGGTCCTTTATGTGTCAAATACACACCATATTTCAAAAACTTAGTATGGGGCTTCCCTGGTGGCGCAGTGGTTGAGAGTCCGCCTGCCGATGCAGGGGACGCGGGTTCGTGCCCCGGTCCGGGAAGATCCCACATGCCGCGGAGCGACTGGGCCCATGAGCCATGGCCGCTGAGCCTGCGCGTCCAGAGCCTGTGCTCCGCAACGGGAGAGGCCACAGCAGTGAAAGGCCCGCGTACCGCAAAAAAAAAAAAAAAAAAAAACTTAGTAGGAAAAAAATATTTAAATCTCAATTATAATTTTTATATAATTTTATAATTTTTATATAAAATTTCAGCTGCATGTTGAAACGGTGTATTTTAGATATGCTGGGTTAGATAAAATAAATTGTTAAATTAATTTAATCCATTTCCTTTACTTTTTAATGTGGCTACTCAAAAGTTTAAAATTACATACGTGGCTCACATTATATTTCTGTTGTCCAGTGCTGCCCCAGATTATCAGATTTTTATTGGGCCAACTGTACTCCACAGGGATGTCTCTTTTGATAATAATAACAGCTAGCATTTATCAAGCACTTATTACATGCCAGGCATTTTAAATGTCTTTTCTCCATCATCGTTTATGTCAACCCTATGTAGTATAGCTACAGTTTTTGTTTTGCTTTTATTTGACTTTATTTTTTTAAAAATTTTTAAATTAAAAAAATTTTATTGGGGTATAGTTGATTTACAGTGTTGTGTTAGTTTCAGGTGTACAGCAAAGTGAATCAGTTATACATATTCATATGTCCACTCTTTTTTTTTTTAAGACTCTTTTCCCGTACAGGCCACTACAGAGTATTGAGTGAAGCTCCCTGTGCTATACTGTAGGCTCTTATTAGTTATCTATTCTATAGATAGTAGTGTGTATATGTCGGTCCCAATCTCCCAATTGATTCCTCCCCCCCATCCCCTGGTGACCATAAGTTTGTATTCTACATCCGTGACTCTACTTCTGTTTTGTAAATAAGTTCATTTGTACTTTTTTTTTTTAGATTCCACATATAAGTGGTATCATATGATATTTGTCTTTCTGTGTCTGACTTACTTCATTCAGTATGACAGCCTCTAGCTCCATCCATGTTGCTGCAAATGGTATTATTTTGTTCCTTTACGGCTGAGTAATATTCCATTGTATATATGTACATCTTTATTGGAGTATAATTGCTTTACAATGGTGTGTTAGTTTCTGCTTGATAACAAAGTGAATCAGTTATACATATACATGTATCCCCGTATCCCCTCCCTCTTGCGTATACCTCCCACCCTCCCTATCCACCCTCCCTATCCTACCCCTCTAGGTGGTCACAAAGCACCAAGCTGATCTCCCTGTGCTATGCGGCTGCTTCCCACTAGCTATCTATTTTACATTTGGTAGTATATATAAGTCCATGCCACTCTCTCACTTCGTCCCAGTTTATCCTTCCCCCTCCCCGTGTCCTCAAATCCATTCTCTACGTCTGTGTCTTTATTCCTGTCTTGCCCCTAGGTTCTTCAGAACCATTTTTATTTTTATTTTTTTAGATTCCATATATATGTGTTAGCATATGGTTGTTTTTCTCTTTCTGATTTACTTCACTCTGTGTGATAGACTCTAGGTCCATCCACCTCACTACAAATAACTCAATTTTGTTTCTTTTTATGGCTGAGTAATATTCCATTGTATATGTGTACCACATCTTCTTTATCCATTCCTCTGTTGATAGACATTTAGGTTGCTTCCATGTCCTGGCTATTGTAAATAGTGCTGCTGTGAACATTGGGGTGCATGTATCTTTTTGGATTATGGTTTTCTCAGGGTATATGCCCAGGAGTGGGATTGCTGGGTCATATGGTAGTTCTATTTTTAGTTTTTTAAGGAACCTCTTTACTGTTCTCCATAGTGGCTGTATCAGTTTACATTCCCACCAACAGTGCAAGAGGGTTCCCTTTTCTCCACATCCTCTCTAGCATTTATTGTTTGTAGATTTTCTGATCATGCCTATTCTAACTGGTGTGAGGTGATACCTCATTGTAGTTTTGATTTGCATTTCTCTAATAATTAGTGATGTCGAGCATATTTTCATGTGCTTCTTAACCGTCTGCATGTCTTCTTTGGAGAAATGTGTATTTAGATCTTCCACCCGTTTTTGGGTTGGGTTATTTGTTTCTTTTTAACATTGAGCTGCGTGAGCTATTTGTTTATTTCTGAGATTAATCCCTTGTCGGTTGCTTTGTTTGCAAATACATCCTCCCATTCTGAGGGTTGTCTTTTTGTTTTCTGTATGGTTTCCTTTGCTGTGCAAAAGATTTTACATTTAATTAGATCCCATTTGTTTATTTTTGCTTTTATTTTCATTACTCTAGAACTTAGATCAAAAAAGATCTTGCTGTGATTTATGTCAAAGAGTGTTTTGCATATGTTTTCCTCTAGGAGTTTTATAGTGTCCGGCCTTACATTTAGGTCTTTAATCCATTTTGAGTTTACCTTTGTGTATGGTAGGTACAGTTTTGTTTCATATTTTGCAGATGGGGAAGCCGAGAGATTAAGTAACTTGACCTTAGTCACAGAGGTAGTAAATGACAGAGAGGGAATTGAACAGAGCAGCCCACCAGTGGCTCACACTGATGTCTCCCAGACTGGCCACCTTTTGTCAGACTGACATGGGACTTTTGTCTCTGCCTTGCTGTGCTGACTTGACCTTCTGAACCTCGGTTTCCTGACTGAGAAGTAGGCTGGAGCGTCCCTCAGGCCCCTGCGGTGCTGTTCTCCCTTTGTTTTCTTTGCATTTCCCTACCAGGAAATGGTGGGGCTGGGAATAGGCCTTTTGGTTAGCCTGGCATGGTGCATGGGGAGGGGGGTGTCTCTGAGCCCCTGTTCCAGGTCTGCACTAACCTGAGACTTTGAGGAGGCCAGTGTCTTTGTGCCCCCTGCATCCTTTTCTGTGACATAGGTCTAAAAGTAAGGAATCCTGAGTTTTGGTTCTAGCTTTACCATTAACATGCTCTGTGACCTCAGGCTAAACACCATCCTTTCCTGGACCTTATTTACCTTATCTCTAAAATGAGGAGTGATTTCCCCTGACTCTAGCATTCTTTGATTTGTAACTTACGACTCAAGAAGAAAAGGAGACGTTTTTTAAATGTGGGAATTAAGCGATGCATTTACAAAACAGAACATCTGTGAAAAATCCTGTGGTCCTAGCCCCCCCCCCCATCCCACCCCCAGTCTGCCTATCTGTCAGTCATGGAAGCTGCTTCTGATTCCTGGACAGGGAATTTGTCTTCATGAGTGTGTGGAGATGGGGCCCAGGAAGATGAATCTCCCAGATGACCTCATGGTACTTACTCTGTTCTCAGACAGCCCCACGGAGCTGTAGTGATTGACTCCATGCCCCCTTAATATCATGGGTACATCTTCAGATTTAATTTTCCTACAGTTGCTGATTAGTGAGACATTTTGGTCATTGACAGAAATTTCCCTTTTTTTCCCTAAAAAAGACCTCCCATTCCTCCCACACTCCCTTCTTAATCCATCTAGTCTTCCCCTTGCTCTGCGCTGTCACATTACTCTTCAGCTTTGGAAAGCAACAGTTATTCAAACAAAGTGTTTTTAAAACCTTCCTCAAACTTTCCAAATCTTTTAAAATTGCTTTCTTACCTAAGTGTTCATCATTAAGAAACTCAAGTTGCACTTTCTCAGAATTTAGATCATTACTTGTTATCAGTAAAGCGACTTGTAAAAGTTAACAGACAAGCAAAAGTATCCTATGTCCTTTGTTAAGACTCTTGAGAGTTTCCAAGGTTAAAACAGATTTATAGGTGGAAAGAGGCTTCTAAACTCTAGCTGCTAAAACATACAAGCATGATGAGTCTATTAGTTGGGGTTTAAGTGGGAAAATAGAAACCACCGTAGGTATTTCAATCAGGAAGGTGTTTAATATTGGGTATTATAAGACCTCCAGATAGTCTCATAAAACCTTGGGAAACCCTCACATATATGGTCAAATGATCTTCAACAAGAAGGTGCCAAGATCACACAATTGAGAAAGGACAGTATTGTCAGCAGTTTGTGCTGGGAAAACTAGATATCGGCATGCCAGATAATGAAGTTGGTCTCTTATCTTATACCATACCATACTCAAAAATTAACTTGAAGTGGATTAAATACCTAAATGTAAGACTGAAACAATGAAACTCCTAGAAGAAAACATAAGAGGAAAGCTTCATAACATTGGGCTTGGCAGTGAGTTTTGGATGTAACACCAAAAGCAGAGATAACAAAAGGAAAAACAGACAAACGGGACTACATCAAACTTAAAAACATCTGTAAATCAAAGGAAACAAGCAGCAGAGTGAAAAGATGACCTATGGATGGGAGAAGGTATTCACAAATCTTATGTGTACTGAAGGGCTAATATCCAGAACAGGTGCAGAACTCTTACAACCCAACAGTAAAAAAAGAAACACAAATAACGATTGAAAAATGTGCAAAGGGCTTGAATAGACACTTCTGCAAAGAAGGTATAGATGGCCAACAGACATATAAAAAGATGTCCAGCATCACTAATCATTAGAGAAATGCCAATGAAAACCACAATGAGATATCACCTCACATGCATTAGGATGGCCAAATTAGTAATAAGATTGACAATTATATTAAAAAAAAACAAAAAATAACAAGTGTTGGTGAGGATTTGGAGAAATTAGAACTCTTGTGCACTGTGGATGGGACAGTATGAAGTTTCCATTAAAAATTCAAAATATATTACTACATGATTCTGCAATCCCACCTCTGAGTATATATCCAAAAGAACAGAAAGCGGGATCTTGATTTGGTATTTGCACATTTATGCGCACTGCAGCATTATTCCTAGTAGCCAAGAAGTGGAAGCAACTCAGATGTCCATCACCGGATGAATGGATAAGGAAAACATCCTCTCTACATACAGGGGAATATTATTCAGCCTTAAAAGAAGGAAATCTTGCTACATGCTACAACATAGGTGAACCTTGAGGACATTCTCCTAAGTGAAATAAGCCAGGGAAGGGGAAGTGGGGAGTTTTGTTCCATGGGTACAGAGTTTCAGGTTTGCAAGATGACAAAGTTCTGGAGGTCTGTTGTACCACGATGTGCATGTAGTTAACATTCCTGAACTGTACACTTAAAAATGATTAAGATGCTGAAATTGAAATGTTTTTACCACAATTAACAGGAAGATGGTTTCTAGGCTTCCAGCCCCAGTGACGCATGAACGTGTTCCTGACCCTTTTGAGTTGGGCCCCAACAAGGGTCCTTCTCCCTGGTGTCACTGGAGCCAGTAGAACGAGACTGAGTTCATTCGGAAGCGGGGAAAAGTTTTCTTCTTTGATCAAAGAACGGAGAAGTGTTGAGCTCATGCTCTAGCGCACATGTTCTCCCCAGAAGGCCAGTGGTGGCGCTGTTTTACAGGGTTCTTGTCAGTGGGGGCGGCGTGGAGTTCTAGAGGCTCAGGTGCAGCTGTGCTGGTCATGGCTTGAGATCCGGGTGCAGCTCAGGGCATGCCGCTGCCATCTTGAATTGAGGTGTCGTGTGCAGCATCTCTGCACACGGCCCACTGCCGCCATCTTGAACTGAAGTGTCGTGCACGGCGCTTCTGCACGCAGGCCACCGTCACCCGCTTGAACTGCAGTGTTGTCCGTGCGCAGGGCTTCTGCACGCACCGCCCACCGAGGTGGTGTTCCGGGTACAGCCTTTTCGCCCTGGGGACTCTGGTCTGAAGTGCCTGGTGCGAGGCCTCTGCAGGCACCTGCCTGTGCGCAAGTGAAACTAGACTGAGCGCAAAGGAAAAGAAACCGAAAAAGGTTAGACTTTATTTTATTACCCAGATTCTATTTTTAGTTCCGGGGAATTGCTAATGGGCTTTGCTGGTGACAGAAGAGCTTAGAAGGGTGGGAATGATGCAAAACACCAAGACACAGTTTCCAGTACAGTGAGTCCTAAGTGAGGAAGGACCTTTGCGCTCTTTTTACGTGGCGGAGCTGAATGGAACGTAAACTTAGAAATCAGGCTGACCCGAGTTGGAGTGCTAATTCCACCAGTGACCAGCAGTCTGATCAGGGGCTGGCTTGGTAACCTCTGGACTGGGGTTAGGATTCCCTAGGACTGAGAGGACTGTAAGGAAGACTGCAGACTGTCCAGGCCTGGGGCCCCAGGGCTGGCCCTTCTTTCCAGGTGCTATGGTTTCCCTTCTTGCAGCCTCCAGCTTTACCTGCTTTATTTTTCTGTCCTTTGCATCATTCCCATATTCTTTCCTTTGCCTGGGGGACCACCCAGGTCTCAGAATTCCCTTTGCACCTCCAGAAGCGGCCCCAGGCAATGCACCAGAGAGCTTAAAGCACAGGAGCTGTATGTCATTTTGCATTTAACACCTCTCTTCCTCAAGTGTAAGCTCCATCAGGGCAGGACTCAACTTTCCTGTTCATAGCTTTGTGTCCTCAGGCCCTAGAACTGGCCCAGTATGTCCTCAATTAATATTGAGCCAGTGAGTTTGCAGACGATTGAAATGTTAAGCTACTTGGAAACAGGATTAAAGGAAACAGAAAATTAGGGATGGCTGAAACACGGGCTTTTGGTTCAGAGCACTGTGCCGTGTGGTTTCAGGAGGCCTGGGTTCTGGGCCTGCTGTGTTGCTGACCAGCTCTGTGGCCTGGAGCAAGTTGCTTACCCTCTCTGGGCCCCAGTAGCCTTATGCATACAGTGAAGGGCCCTGATTAAGTTTCACCCCCCGTGGTTCTAACTCAGCACAAGGGTTCTATGAGGCAGTTCTGCTGCTGCACAATTTGTTCTTTTACTGCAGCCAGGGACCTCAAGAAACAAGAACATCTAAAATCTAAAGAAAATCTAAAGCGTACGTGGGAGTGAGGTGGGACTGGGTTAAGGGAGGCTGGCGGGGACAAATGGAGCATGGCAAGCCCATGGGCCACCCCTAGTGTAGTTCCAACCTTTGAAAAATTAACCTCATTTTTTTTTTGCTGGGTATTGGCAGCAATTAGAAGAGAAAGTACATTCAACACTCATGACGAATGAAACAATTATCTAATTTTGACCATTTCAAGCAAAATGTCTTTACAAGCCTGATTTTTAAGACTTCGTACTAAATGTTTAGGCTTTGCAGTATGGAAAATAACAGAAAGGTTATTTGCTTGAATTGAAAGACTGCTTTCCTGTGTTGGAAATGAAACTTCAATAACCTCTGTCCTTGATTCTCTGAGTAGTTGATGTTTGGAAAGGCTACTAGAAATGTACACAAAGTTCATAGGCAGTATGGCCAGAGGGACATTCGGGGAGGACCTTAAGCAAAGCTGTTTAGTTTCTTTATGGCTCTGGGTTTTCTTTAACCTATAAAATGAAGGTAATGTGATTGGAGGATATGGAGATGAAACGAGGTAATGTGACAACACGGAACAAATGCTTGTGCATGGGCACGTGGTAAGTCCTCTCTGTGGCCCCCCCCGTGCCTCCTTCCTGCCCTGTCTCAGCTGGGGCTTCCCATGGGGGTATGTTAACCTGTCTCTACTGAAGGAACAGCTGAGACCTTATCAGGCCTGAGCTCTGTGTGTGCGTGTGTGCTGTGACACTGGTCTCTGAAATCCTTAGGCCCTTTATACGAAGGGTGGCTGTCAGAGGTCCCTTGTCCAGTGTGCTTTCCTGGTCCTTGAATGGCTAGGCCTGGCCATTTTACCCTGGCCTGAGATGGGAGAGCCCACACAAAGGGTCTCATTTGCCAGTGTCAAGAGAGCCAGACCCCTTGGGAAGGTGGCCTGACCCTGTAGGAAAGGGGCAGGCACAGGGCTGGGGGGAGGCATCCCCTGCAGACTAGATAGAGCACCTTGGGCAGGTGGCTGGACCCACTTCCTGAATCCACTTCAGCTCCCGATTCTTCTGACTCTGCAGTTCCTCCCTAGCCCCTTTTCCCTGCCTCACAGGGAGCTGGGGAGGTGGACTGAACCCCAGGAGATGCCACGCCATGCCAAAGCAATCACCTGTGACCGTGATCCAGGTTTTACATCGTTCCCCTACGCCACTCAGACACCTTAGGGCATAACCAGCTCTTCTCACTTCTCTTTCCTAGTTTGTTATAATTATGACTAGGAACCTCTCTGAATCTCAGTCTCTCCTTCTCTGAAATGGGAATGGGAGCACATGTCTGCCTCACCCTGTTACTGTACAAAGCAGTCCAGATAGTCGAAGTGAACATGCTTTGCGAGCTCAGCGTCTCTGTACGGGTTGGTTGTTGCCACTATTATTGTGACCTTGATGCAGCTGGGCCCAAGCTTCCTGTTGCAAAGAAATGGAGCTTTCTCAGATCAAAAGGCCACCCCCTGCTTACCCAACCCAGCCCATCTGAGGGCGGATTAGAACTGTTGTGGCTGTAAACCCCCCAGCCGATATGGGCTGTAATACAGTAAATTATCACTTGTTTCGCAGCCTTGACAAGAAAAATAAATGCAATTACACTCATGAATGTTGAAAAATGAAGCAAAGCAATGTGGATCGGCGCATTTGAGGTGCTTTTCCAAATGAAAAGCTGTGTACAATGAATGCTAATGGGCTCCCTCCCTCCCACTCTTGGCATGTGGTGCAGTGTGATCTTTCTGAATTAAGGGAGCAGCTGTGCCAAGTGCCCTAGCCACAGGAGAGGTGGCCCCGGGTGGCCTCCCCAGTAGGAGACCCAGTAGGCAGTGTCCAGACCCAAAATAGACCCGGTTTCCTAAAGCAGGTACCTGCGTGGTCTCAGTGGTGCTTCTGTACTTAGAGGACCTGGCATCTCTCTGCAGTTCTTCTGTCATTCTGGGCAGCAAACATTCACCGAGCATGTACTGTGTGCCAGGCTTGATGCTGGTAGCAGTAGAGATGAATCTCACATGTCCTGCCCCTCCCCATCAACCTCCACTGTCATCAGGCCTGACGGGCATGAGCTAGCTCTGTGCCGGCCAACATGGTAGCCACACGGGGCTATTGAGTCCCTGAAATGTGGCCAGTCCAAACTGAGATGTGCTCTAGATGTAAAATGCAGACCACATCTCAGAATTGTAGGGTGTATATATATGTGTGTGTGTATGCATACACATATAGTCTTATTAATATTTTATATTGTTCATATGTTGAGAAGATACTATCTTAGGTGTTTTGGGTTACGTAAAATACATTGAAAATAAAACTCATCTATTTATTTTTAACTATTTTGCTACGGCTACTAGAAAACTTAAAACTACAAAAATGTGGCTTGCCCTCTATTTCTATAGGACATCAGTGATCTGGCCCCTGCCTACCTGTTTCTTCATATCCTCCACCACACTCCTTTTGCTGGTGGCCATCCTGTCAGTTCATGAACCATAGGAGGCTCGTTCATGTCTCAGGACCTTTGCACTTGCTGTTCTTGCTTTCTCACTGGTAGGTTCTTCCCCAGTGCTTTCTCAAATGTCACCTTTTGTGACAAATGTTCTCTGACTATCCTTTCTAAATACACCCCCGGCCCCTGTTACTCTTCATCAAAACATTCTTTCCTAGTCACTATTGTAATATTAAGTATTTTATTATTGAATAATTGTATATGTATTTTTTTCCCAAGGAGAACTTCACGGGGTGGGGCAGGGAGCTCAGCTATCTTTTTCTTCCCCCTGTTCTAATCTCAGTGCCTACCACAGCAATTAACACATAGTAGGTACTCAGTTTTTTAAATGAATGAATGAATGATTAAATGTCACATTAATGTCACAAGAAAAATATTTTGATCATTTTGAGATGTTGCAAAGACATCTGAGAATACTTCATAGTGGGTCCTAAATTATCAGTCCATTAAGGAAGGTCTGGGTGAGAAGCACATGGCATACGAAGGGTTTGATGAAGAGCTTGATGAAATAGAGGTGAGATCAGGATTAAGGAAATTAACAAGGCATGGTGAAGCACCCAGGGGCTGGCAGCAGTAGGGAGCTGTTCCTACCCCTAGGTCTGAAGGGCAATGGGAGGGAATGGTGTTACAAGCCTGCCTGACAGGCTATAGAAGAACACAGCCACCACCAAAGTTCATTCCTCCCACCCTCTGGTCTTCTGCCAGTACTTGCTGTTGGTCAACTCAGCCAGAAGCAGAGGATGAGGGAAGCTGGAAGATGCAGATCACAGAAGTCAGGCTCCCAGAGAACAGAGTAGGGTGGGGACAGGTCTGGATTGGGGGTGGAGTGCACAGAGAATGACTGTCATGCTGCAAAGGCATGGAAAGCTGTTTTCTTAATGCGCTAGAGCATGTTTATTCAAAACCAACAACCCGTATCCTAAAAATGTAAGGATGCATGTGAACACTATAACATTCATTCAGGGATCTCTAGTAGCAGAATTGGAAATATAATTATGGGGAAAAAAGAGATAAAGTTTCCATATATATGTGTTAGCACACGGCATTTGTTTTTCTTTTTCTGACTTCACTCTGTATGACAGACTCTAGGTCCATTCACCTCACTACAAATAACTCAATTTTGTTTCTTTTTATGGCTGAGTAATATTCCATTGTATATATGTATACAGATAGCTGATTCACTTAGTTATACAGCAGAAACTAACACAATATTGTAAAACAATTATACTCCAATAAAGATGTTAAAAAAAAGAAATTAAGTTATTATTTGCAGAGGATATTATTAACTACCAAAAACCCAAGAGAAATAAGTGGAAAACTGTTAGAACCCATTAAAAGTCCAGTAAGGTGACTAGGTAGGAAATAAATATACAAAATCAACAATTTCCTAAATATTAACAATAACTGGTTTGAAACATATAAAAGGATTAACTCTGTCAAAAAGACCAAAATACAAAAGGCAGAGGAAATATGAAGGATCTTTAGAAGGAAGCTATAAAGCAAAACTGAGAAAATAGATAGATAGATAGATAGATAGATAGATAGATATCATTCCTAGATGGGAAGCTCGCGGTCTCTAGAGCACAGGGCCTACAATATGTCAGGCATTGTGGGTACCACTGTGGGCAAGATACTCCAGCTCCTGCCTTCATGAAGCCTACAGTCTGATAAGATGGAGAGATGATAAACATAAACGGAAAAAGTACAGAGAAGGGACAGGTTTCTGGTTCCTGGGGTTCTGGAGGAAGAGGGGGCAGCCCAGGTGAACAGGAAGAGCTTCCTGCAGCAGATGGCATCTGAGCCGGCCTCCAGTGAGTTTAACCTTTGCTTGTGGGATACAGGTATCCACAGATTCAGAGCCCTGTAACCACATTTGTGAATAAGTATGATGTTGGGTGGCTCAGGAGCTAGCCTACAATGTGCAGGCTGTGGGATGGAAGATGGCTGAGGTTTCCAGAGGCAGCCCAGCTGAGAGGAGACACGGACAGGGAGAGATTATCCTAATAGGATTTCACAGAGACCACTTAGCATTCGCTGAGCTCGAGGGAAAAATAGTTATGAGCTGAGGGTGGAGAAATAGCCAAGAATCTGGCAACTCTGCGAAAGCTTGGAGAGAAAAGCTGACAGCCAACAGACAGAACAAGATGTTGCTTGCAAAAAGGTTAAAAGACAAGAGAAAGAAAAATACACCGAGAGACATGGATGGAAGTTGAAGTGCATTATTATAACTTGGGAACGTTCATTAAGATAATTCCAGCTCCAAGAAGGAGCAGAGCCATATCACCCCGTCAGGGAATTCTTGGAATGAGGTGTGGGCAGTGGAAAGTCAGAATTGTTTAAAAGAAAGCAGGTGTGAATGTAAAACACCATAGGCAGAAGTGGCATCCCTGCTCTTTGGAGATGTTAATTGAGACCCAGAGAAAGGACATGAATTATCCAGTTACTCCGTATAGAAAGTGGGAGAGCTGGGAAACTGGAACCCTGTTCATAGCTAATGGGAATGCAAAGTGGTGCAGCTTCTGTAGCAGAGAGTTTGGCAGTTCCTCAAGAAGTTAAATGTAGTGTTACTCATATGACCCAGGGATTCCAAGTCTAGGCACATACCCCAAAGAACTGAAAACAGGTACTCAGACTTGATCCACTGTGGGTGTTCTGTCTACTAGTTCAGTGCTCATTCCATGACACCCCAGCTGCTCCTTCAGTCTTCCATTCTCTCTCCCTCTCTTCTCCCCTCCTTCTCTCCCTCTCTTCTATCCTGTTTATATGGGGATAGTTGGGTTCTAAGTTGCTCTAACACTTACTAAATACATGACCTTTGTTTCACTGTCCTGTCATTGCCTGGGACCAGATGAGTGTCCTTCCAGCCCTGGTAGTGTGTACATTTTTCATACACTTTGCCAGCACATATTCAGCAACTGCAGATCTGATGCCGAAGGGGGACAGTCCCCTCCCAAACATGCAGACCTGGGAGGCTGTGCAGAGCTGATGCAGTCCCGGTCCTGACACAACTGTCATGTCCTCCCACCTTTTAATTGCTTGTCTCAGAGAGTTCATAGTCTCTTTAATTTTCCTGGAATTCTGAAGCAGTTGTCTATGTTTCCTGGAGTACCTCTTCTTCTAGAGTCAGCCTTTTTTTTTTTTTTTAAACTATCTGTGTATGTCTAACCCACCTTTGGGGGGGACAGAATGTTTGTTGAGGTCTTACGCTGTTTTTTTTAAAATTAATTTATTTTTTATTTATTTATTTTTGGCTGTGTTGTTTATTCGTTGCTGTGCACGGGCTTTCTCTAGTTGTGGAGAGCGGGCCCTACTCTTCGTTGCAGTGCGCAGGCTTCTCACTGTAGTGGCTTCTCTTGTTGCGGAGCACGGGCTCTAGGCGCGCGGGCTTCGGTAGTTGTGGTGCGAGGGCTTCAGTAGTTGTAGCTCGCGGTCTCTAGAGCACAGTTTCAGTAGTTGTGGTGCACGGGGCTTAGTTGCTCCGTGGCATGTGGGATCCTCCAGGACGAGGGCTCGAACCCATGTCCCCTACATTGGCAGGCGGACTCTTAACTACTGTGCCACCAGGGAAGTCCCTTTTGCTGTGATTTTTTCCCCCCCTCTACTTGACTATATATTGAAATGGGGCCAGTTACATGACGGTGTTATTTGATCCACACTGGGAATGCTGCATTTTTTTTTTTTTTTCCTACTTTCCCTGTTTATTTGGGCATAGTTTGACTCCACCCCTTATGGGAAAGGAAAGTAATGGGGACTTGGAAAAGCCATTGGGAGCCTTGTCTCTAGTCTTTGTCCCTTAGTTTATGCAAAGTCTTACATGAGGTCCAACTCTGCTGAGTCAGCAATAGGTCCTGTTCCTGGAGGTGGAGGGGTGTCCCTAGAAGCTTCTATTTGATTTTGAGTCTACTGCTTTCATGAGAGGTCTTTCTATTTCATGAACTTTTGTGTTTTTTTTCTAGGTCTTTTTTTTTTTTATTTGGCCCATTTGAGACCTTGTATGAGGTAACTGCTTTCTGCCTGGCATGTAGTTCTCAGGTGGGATTTGAGGAAGGATGTAAGTCCATAGTGGGGAAAATAAACTCCAATAGGGATGGTTTATATCTATCCCGTGGTTTGGCAATACTTTCCAATGTGTTCCCTTCAGATTGGGAGCGTCATTGAGGTTTTCTGTATATCCAGCACTTTTCCCCTCCAACAACACTGTTCCATTAGGAAGGGGAAGATGGGCATGAATCCTTCTCCTTTCATTTTGGACACAGATGACACTTAAAATCTATGGCATGAAGTTAGAACTCCTTCTGTGTGTCAGCATTCATAGTATATTCTTTGTTCTTTTCACTTCTTTCTGGTTCATTTCAGCCAACTTTGGACACGGAAGTTCTGTGAAGTGGTATTCAAGACACCATATTTACTGGAAGACCTGGCATTCTTTCTACTCTGCCATGCTGTGTGATTATGAATACACACTTGCACAGCCAGTATGACATACTCTTACTGGAAAGGGTTTTCAATGACCGTATTCACTGAAATGGCCTATTTATGTGTCAAGTACATTATCAGATATGTGTTTCCATAAGAGTAGAAGAGCACCAAACAAAAGACCCAGTTCCATGTTGCCAGAAGAGACAGCAGGGCTTCTGCTAGCCCTCTACCCCAAGTGTTTCTATCAGGTTGCCACATGTGGTCTCAGTGGTGAGTGCCTTTTTAGCTGGGCAGTGGGATTCGTCTTTTCAGAAGATAATTTCCTTGTTTTCATTTCAAGATCATAATTCTTTTAATGGTGCTCTTGCTGTTGTTGGTACTGGTATGAATGATCTAATTTACTTTGCTTCCTTGTAAGGAAGGTGATCCCTTGCACAGCTCCTGCTGTGGGCGGAGAGGGAGCAGGCAGGTCTGGAGGTGAGCTCTGAACTTTATCAGACCTCTCCAAGGTTTCTGCTAATGAGCAGTGCTTAGAGATTTCAGAAACTTTCCCCCAGTGATTGTTTTAACTACCAGGTTGCTTCCTAAGCAGCAAGGTATCCTCATGAGTCTCTATCTGTGGGGCCGTGAGGAAGGGGAGAGGTGAAGCAAAGGTGGGATCATCCCTTCTGGCAGGTCTGTTCCATTGATTCAAGGTGCCATGTGATGGGTGCAAGGCACATGTCAGATGGTAGTGTTAGGAAGAGTTTTCTCTGTCCCTTCCATCACTTTGTGCCTAGGCAAGCTTCATGGTATGAATTCTGAGGGGTAGCAGGTGCAGAAAGGTTAGGTAGTCCTTGATTCAACCCTGGTTGTACCTGCCTCGTTTGTTTTCTTTGTCCAGTTGTTCAGGGTTGCTGAGTCTTGGCTTTCTTCAACCATGTGTGAATAGACTAAGTGCCTCCAGGATCAGTCTGTCTCATTCCTGTCTGTATTCTCACTACCTAGCAAGGTACCTGAGAGAGTAGGCTTGATAAGTATTTGCCAGATGGATGAATGAATGTGTGAATGAAGGAAAGGAAACAGATAGATATACTTACACAAGGGAAGATGGAATGTCATCATTGCATCTCCAGACAAACACTGTTTAGGTATAAGGGATTCCAAATTACGCTGTGCTAAAGGAATTGTGAGCGGTGATGGGACAGCACGCCTCCCCAGTTCTGCTCCCTGTGGTTTGATTTGACTGCAAAGGATTTGTTTTCACTTGTCTGGACATGTACATGATTGAGACTAGGAGGTATAGAATCATCCTATTGTTCTGCCTAGTCCTGTCTAGATTTACTGTCACAGGTCCAGTCTTCTGGGCTATATGACTCACCTTAGTTGTATTTTAGGAGCCCATTCCTCAAGACGGTGGGGGCTGAAATCAGCCTGCTGGCCCATTCCTGGCAGGCACCCATTCTTGGGTTAACTTGAACTGCAGTCTCCCTTAGTGCAAAACTCTTTTCTTCCAGGTCTTTTTATGAGGCTTATGCCTCACTTTCCTTGGCTAAGACTTTGGTTCCTGGATCTGACCAAAAAAACTCAGGGCTGAGACACATGAGGCAGGAAGCATTGTTAATGTTGAATTCATCTTGCTATTTCAGACCAAAGGATGCTTGAGATTTAAATTCCTTTGTGGTCATCCTGAAGCGCACAAATCTGTGGCTGGTTCCTCCATCATCCAGGATCTAGTTCTCAGCATCCCTGTCTCCTGATCCTTGACTTGAACCTCTGCTGTCCAGCTCTACCACCAGCTTTGACTCCTAAAGTATCCTGGCAGGCTGGGTGGAATCTGCATTTGTCATATTCTCCTGGTCAGTTAGTTTGGACTTGTGTCCACTACCTGGGAGACTCAGTCTTTCCAATGGGCTTCCCCAGCGCCACCAAATTCCCAGTCTTCTTCTCCATCTAACCACGTTGAGCTAGTATGAATCCCATGTACACCTCATGAACCAGAAGAACGCTAGAACATATGTTGACAGGTCAGATGAGGGGTTATGTGAAGTAGAGGAGGCATGTAGGCAGGCCATGGTAGGGATGGAATCCATGGGTGAAGGACAGACCTCCAGAATAAGCCAATGGAGAAGAATCCTCAAACCAATGAAAAAATGCTGTGGCTCTGAAAATCAAAGGACATGGCCCTCTGAACAGGCGTGGTTAGTGTTCTAAACAACGTATGCAAGAGCATCAAAGAAAAACCCATTGGCATTAGCAAGAGGTTTTGAGGACCAAATGCAAAATACATTTTTTAAAAAACGAAGATTTTTAGATGAGCATTTTTTGAGTTGTACTATATAGTACAAAGAAAATCCTAATCATAAGAGGACAGAATATTTTTAAAAGCCTAGGACTTGCAATGAAGATAATTAAAAAATGCAGGACCTACATGAAGACTTTAAAACGTGGAGCCACATCAAAGAAGACTTGAATACTTGGAAAAATACCTTGTTTCTGAATGGAGATGTTTAGTCATGTAAATGTGTCAGTTCTCCTTCAAACTGATTACACATTTATGTTATTGCAATCAAAATCCTTAAGGAATTGCTGTTTAGAACTTGACAAAAATTATTCTCATTTTCATATAGAAGCTTAAACACATTAGACTAGCTAAACATAATAATGTTTTAAAAACAAAAGGGAGATTTACACAGTAAAAAGTTATAAAGGGTTATAAAAATAATTTAACACCACAACAATTTAGTTTAGTGGCTGGTGAAATGAAATATAATTGGAACAGAGCAGAAAATAAAATAATAAAAAGATTTGAATGTATGTAAATATTTATTATGTGATAATGGTGGATTTCAGACCAGCAGGAGAAAGAGTCGATTATTTAATTAATGCTGCTAGGAAAATTTGGCTATTTAGGGGGAAAGTTAGATCATTAGCTCAAGCCCCCATATGAAAATAGATGGCTTATGTGTTAAATGTAGAAAACATAATACATTTGAAAGTTACATGATATTAGAGTGAGAATGATGTTTCAAAGGACAAAATCAAAGCTAGAAATTGCAATGACTGATTGATAGTTCATGTGAAAATGAATGTTAAAAATATCAGAAACAAAAATAAAATACCCCATTTTTCTATTCCCCTTTTTGGTAGTCCTCCTTCAGAGAACTCTTATTCTTACCACCTCCAATGTGTCTCTGCTTGGTCTCTGCCTAAGTCACTCGAGGTCACAGAAGTTCACTCCATTTCTGCTGCCACCACTCCACCAGAACCATTCTCATCAAGGTGGTCTCCAGTGATCTTCATATTGCTAAGTACTGTGTCTCTCATGGTACTTGACCTGTGAGCGGTGTTTAGTCTGTTGCCGAAATCCGGCCTCTGTACACCGGTGCTGGATTAAATCTCGGAGACAGAGTTTTGGGTGAAGTAGAAAGAAATAGCTTTATTGCTTTGCCGGGCAAAGGGGGCCACGGCAGGCTCATGCCCTCAACACTGTGCGTCCCACCCTGGTGGGGGTAGTGAGGAGTGTTAACAGTGTTCAAGGAGCAGGGTGCGATCAGCTCATGGAGATTCTTCTGATTGGTTGCTGGTGAGGTAATCGGGAGACAGCATCATCAACCTTCTGGTTCCAACAGGTCTGGGGTCTCCGTGCTTGTGGGCAGCATACAGTTAACTTCTAACGCCTGGTGTGGGTTTCAGTATCTGCAAAACAGCTCAAAGGACACAGCTCAGAATATTATCTGTAGCCCTTGAAGAACTAAAGGTCCCTGACTTCGTTTAATGACTAAAGTATTTTTGTCTTGCTTGACTCTTTGCTTTTCTTTCTGTATGTTTTACACTTCTCTGATTAAATTTATTCTTTGACTAAAGTTTTTCTACAGACAAAAGGCAGGCGGAGGACATGGGTGGGGTCTCTTCTGGGAAGGCCTCATAACGTCCTGCTCGGTTACAAGTCCAGTTGGTCCCTCTCTTCTTGAAACTCGTTCATTGTTTGGCTTCTCAATCACCACACTCTCTTAGTCGTCCTCCCACCATGTTGATTTTGCTTATTCTCCTTTGCTGCTTCCAGGTCCTCTTAGAGTGTAGTGACCCTCTTAGAGTGATGTTCTCTTTTCTCTAGCTACATAGACTTATTTCAGTGATCTTACCCAGGTCCGCGGCTTAAAGCCCGTCTGAAGGCTGATGACTCCCAGTTTTTTATCTCCAGCAAAGGCCTTTCTCAAACTCTAGCTTGGTATATCCAGCTGCCAACATGACACGTTCATTTGGTTATCTGATTGGTTTCTCCAGTTTAACAAGTGCACCACCAAACTCATCATCTTCCCACAATCCTGCCCCAACCTGTACCTCCCACGGTCTTCATAGAGTGGAGGAAAATAGCGATCTCACTATCAAATAATACAAATTAAATACCATTTTCTTCTGTCACAGCAGTTGGCAAATGAAAGCCCACAGGGCAAGTCTGATTTTAGAAAGAAAACCTGTTTTTGTAGATAGTCTACTGAAACAGCCATATCCGTTCATTTACATATGGTTTATGGCGGCTTTTGCGATGCAGCGGCAGAGTTGAGTAGTTGCAGCAGCGACAGTGTGGTCTCCAAAACTGGAAGTATTTTTAGTCTGGCTCTTTATGGAAAATATTTGCTGACCCCTGCTTTGTCACGTGGACAGCAGGAACTTGAGTAGAAGCAATGGCAGATCAACAGAAAGCATCTGTTCTCTATGGTTGGGTGACGATATATATTGTTGTCCTAACAGGGACACTTTTGAGAATGAAAGGGATTCCCCAGGCAGGCAGGGAGTTATTACAAGTATAGGTACCTCTACATAATGGATCTTTGAGAATTAGATTAGAAAGGGAGAAATGCAAGGCAGTGCTAATGAGAGTAAGATAAGTTAATAGAGTTAGGTCAGAATAATAGAAATCAGATATTGGTGAAAGCAGAAAGTCTTCTAACAGCAGAGGGGAACTTTATGACTCTTGCTGTATCTTTAGATACTGTCAGTAGAAAATAGTAAATCATGCAGTCATTCTCAACCCCACACTGGCCAGAATGCTGTTTGTTATGCAACATAACAGGCAGGGGACGACAACTCAAGGACTTCTTAAGCTGCGCAGGCAACAGAAGATGTAAGACAAGAACAAAATGTTCAAGTCCAATGAGTGGATAAGGGCATTAGAAGACTAGTAACTGGGATGCTTGCAATCGTGGAGAATGGCCGACAAGAAGGATCAGCTGTAATTAAGTGCAAATCTAAGGAAGTGGCAGGAAAAACAGTGCTTTCCAAGTCTGACTTAGCGGCGAGCCAGCTACTGAGGGCTCTGATGAGGACCAAAGAGTGGAGGCACTTGTGGGGAATGAGACCTGAATAATAGTCAGCTGGTTCTTTCCCAGCTGTGAGCTTTCCATGTGATGAAAAGAAAGGGAGCTGGGAGGTAGATTGGACCCAGGGCTGCTCTGTAAGGACATCTGATCTCATATCACTCTGCATGGGCAGGAGGGGATGCTTGGAGGTGAGCTCCCGGAGCACAGCTTTGCAGATGCAGACTCTGAGCATCCTCCCTGCCACATGGGAATAAGGACCAGGCCATAGGCTGTGGGATTAAACCTACAGCCCATGGCCTCACGACGGAATATGTAAGTTTGGGTGCCTTTGGGGTGACACCACCACAAGGCAGTGGGTATGTAGCAATTGAACGTAAAGGACTTTGACTTCCTACTGTCAGGGGGGTGCCAAAAGGTTTGCCTCGGGAAGATGAATTCACAGCAGTGGACAGAAGCACTCAGCCTCCTAACAGAAACACCATCCGTCCATCCATGTGGGTCCAGCCTCTGCCCAGTGAGCCACAGGCTGTTCCATGTTAGCAAATGCCTTTTCAGATGGGGCCGATCTTCCTTCCTTACTCCAACTAGGATCTTACAGTGATAGAGTTCTTAGGAATTGACTAGTCCAGGGTTCTTCAACTTGAGGACCTGGGTATCTGGGAAGGAGAAGTGGTGGTCCTTGAACCACTTTTAATGTTTCAAGATGCTTGTGTGATAATGCACTTAAGCTACACCGGTTCAAAGAAATCTCAAGTTCCTTGGGTTAGGGTTCCAGTGGAATTAACCCATTGAACAAAGCTGGTGATCTCACACTGCTCAGGATTTCTGAGGAGGCAGTTATGCGTTTCTTTGATTAAGAGACAATGGAAGCCAAATCCCCTGGTGGTCCCGTGGTTAAGACTCTGCACTTCCACTGCAGGGGGCACGGGTTTGATCCCCTGTAGGGGAACTAAGATCCTGCATGCCCCGCAGCATGGCCAAAAAAGAATAGAAAAGGGAAAACGGAGGAAGAGGTAATTTTTACTTCAGAAATTTCGTTTATGTAGCAGACACATCTTTCTAAGCATGTGGTCCAGAGAGACATGTACCCGTAGGGAAGGCTGAGAACCACTTGTCTAGTCCATTGAATAACCCGCATCCCTCCAGCTTTGTAGATGATGAAACTTAGACCCAGAAAGAAGTGAGACAAGGTGAAAACAGCCCAAGTTGCAGGAAACAAAAGCAGCATTCACCAGCTCTGAGTCTGAGATTTCAAGGGAAGACATGGGAAACACTAGCTCAGGCACCTGGAGACCTGGACCTACGTGTAGGGCTGAGGATTTAACATTGCTTGAGGACCTACTGTGGGCTCCGTGCTGTTCTAGCAGATTCACACATCATCTCATTGAATCCTCAGAGTGATCCCGTGTGTTAGGGATTATTCCCCGAGAAAGTCGGACGAGGAAAACACGGTTCAGGGAGGCCGAGAGACTTGCCTAAGGTTATATGAAGAGTAAGTAATGGAGCTGGGGTTCAGATCAAGGGTATTGTGGCCCCACGGTTGATGCTGTGCCCACTACTCCATCCAGCCTTGGAGAATGTACCTCTCCCGGTTTGGACTCACCTAGGGACAGGTGGGGAAAGGGTTCCAAGATGGTCTTCTTGGAAAAGAGGAACCATTGACCGTGCCTGCAGACGTGTCTGATCTGTTTCATGGCTCCCCAGAAGCAGCACCTGCCTGACTCTCTGTAAATGTTGGATTAATTGATTTGATTTATTCTCTTGTCACTCCAAGGAGCTCTTTTATAGAAGAGAGAGTTTCACTGTTTTGCAGAGCTCTGAATTCAGACCTAGAGCAAGTGGGGAAGACTTAGAAGGGAGCTGGTTGTGATTTAAGAGAAGGTGAGACTCTTGGAAGAATGGACTTCTTTTATTTGCAAGTTCCAAGGACTCAGTGAAAGGCTAGAGCTGTCTTGGCTGTCAGAAGAACCCCTGTTTTCAAATATGAGGATGGAAATATCCCCTGCTGCTGCCCCGAGTCACTGTCTCCAAAGCTTCGTCATCCTTAAGGTGACCTTGGTAGGTCAAATTGGTAGGTCCAGGGAGGAGGAGCTGGAGGGGCAGTTCACCCAGCAACAGTGGCTGTGGGCCTGCGAGAGATGTTGAGGACTAGGGCATTGGGCTCTAAATTCCCATTTAGTCTTCTGATGACCAGGGCTGGGCCCTTGTAACCCCAGCGATGGTAATGGGTAGGACAACATCTCATGGGTATTGAGTGCTTATTTCTTGAGCACGTCATGTGCTGTGCTGCCGTCCTCCTTGTGACCCTCTTATCCATTCTCTTCCTTTCTCCACCCTGCTCACTGCCCTGCAAGGCTGACCTGTGGGGACCCCACCGATGTCCTCTGGCTTCCTCTGTATGGCCAGAGATTGGGAAGAAGGAGAGAGGAGAGTATGGTCAGGGTATTTATTCTCTGGACACCTCCCTGTAAAATTACCTGAGGCCAGCCGTGGCTCTTGACTGAAGGTCACTGCTCCACTCAAATGACCTTTTCTTTCTTTCCGTCCCTCTTGCTGGATTCCCTTCCCTAATCCCTCCTGTTCCGAGGGGTGATGACAGCTCTGCTGCACTTGGCGCTTGTTCCTGCCCTGCTCATACCTTTGTAAATAGTGCCTTTATTAACTCTTGTGAATTCTCCAAGTGTGACCCTGATTGATACCTATGCATTATCTAATTTGATCTTCCCAAAAGCTGAAGGAGATAGACATCATTATTACCATTGTCCTCATTTTTAAAGTGAGAAAACTCAGGTGTAGAATGGTCTGGTCATTTTTCCTAGAATCACAGGGTTTGTAAGGAGTAGGGACAAAGCTTACGTCCAGGCTGTTCGTATCTGTCATTTCTACACGAGAGTACTTAGTTCCATTGTCAGTTTTCCAAGCAAGCCTAAGACACAGGAGAAAAAAAGAAATAAAGGAAAAAGCAGGCAGTGTAGCCTTTCTGGAACTTGTCTCCAGATCCATATCCTTATCTTGACTCTCCAGGGCTCACCGCTGCAGAGGGTAGGATCGATCTAGCCACGTGGGGGCTCAGAGCTCCTAAGGGACAGGCCAGGGGAGCCCTAAAGAGGTCATTTCCCAGAGGCCTTAACTTTTAACCCCTTTAGCTAAGCTCAAACTTTATCCCTTCTTCATTTGAGCATCTGAGGCTCAACAAATGTCAGTAGCTTTAGTGCCAACTTCATATTAAGCAACGGTGATGCCTCTTGCGCCCCTAGAGGCCAAGAGATTTGCGGCAGTTACTGTGGTTTTCTTGACTGTGAAGAGGGGAGAGGAGTATCACAGAGCAGGGGAACACCTGGTGAGGATGACGCCCGCCCCAGTGCCTCCCTGCATGACTTTTGTGCTTTGGAAGCAATTGCCTCAAGCCTGGCATCTGCTTCTGTGATGCATTTTGCTGATCTGTCCTCAGAGGGGGCAGCCACCACAAGGTGTTTCATTAGGTGTCTTAATAAGCCTTGTAGCTGCAGCCTGGCCCTCCTCTCCCCTGCGGAGCTACTTTCTGCATAAGGCAGGGAAGGGTGGACGGTTCAGACATAATTTGCATTGGAAGCAGGAATGTTATTTTTGCATTATAAAGCACGGTAGGTGACCTTATCAGAAGTGGGAGAAACAAGTGGGCGTCCAGGGTTCCGGGTGACACGTGCAGGCTTGGCGTGCCTGGGGGTGATGGGAAGGTGTTAACTCCTTCAGAGGTCGGGCTCCATCCCTGGGTGCTGCAGGCTGGTCAGCTCCTCTGCAGACCCCAAAGAAGTCTGTCTTTCTCTGGACACCCTCTGGACTCAGCAGGCATGGCTGTCTCATGACTGAGGGCAGGGATTTTGTGTTCTCTTTGGGGGCACCCTGAGGCCTGGTCCAGCTGGAGGTTTGATTCTTCTTCGGCCCCGTTCTTCTCAGTCCTCATTTCCCAGTGGCTTGCGGATATCTCTGATTTCCCGAGATGTTCTGGGATAATCTGGCCTGCCCTTGAGCATGTGCTCAATACTTCTTCGTTTCCCCAGACCAGACTGCAGAGCTCTGTCGGCGCTTGCCTTGGATTCCTGCATCCAGGCTGTAACCTGGTAGCATCCTGACGTGCCCTTCGCCCAGGTACATTCCCACGTAGCACATGGGTTGTGTGGTCTGTGAAGGTGCACCTCCCTTCACACTCACTGCAGAGACCGTTTGTTCTCTACAAGGAGAGTCTGGGATTACTTTTTTTTTTTTTTTTGTGGTACGCGGGCCTCTCACTGTTGTGGCCTCCCCCGTCGTGGAGCACAGGCTCCGGACGCGCAGGCTCAGTGGCCATGGCTCATGGGTCCAGCCACTCCGCGGCATGTGGGATCTTCCCGGACCGGGGCACGAACCCGCGTCCCCTGCATCGGCAAGCGGACTCTCAAGCACTGCGCCGCCAGGGAAGCCCTGGGATTACTTGTTAAGGTGATCTAGTAAGTATTCAGCAGGAACCCAGAGTCAGATTTTTCACAGGCCACATGGACACACACACAGGCACGTTTGCTCTTTGATTTATCATAAGATAGTAAACAGATTTAAATAAAATAATAAGCCCCTCAGACGTGGAAAGGATGACCTTGGAAAATCACCAGTACCATCATCCCATTTTACAGATGAAGTAACTGCCACCCAGAAGGGGAGGTGACTTGGTCAGCGCCACACAGCAGGTTAACCCTTCGCACTCTCTGTAAGCTGGACCTCTTTCCACTATAGTGGTTGGCGGGGTGGAGGCAGGGACAGACCAAATAGAAATTACATGCATCTTAGAATAAGGCACTTGTTAGACTGCTGTGATGATCTGGAGAACATTCACGTTCTCAGGCAAGGGAGAGGTGGGTTCCTTGCTGAGCAGTATCCAGGCCCTTTGTCATTAGGCAGCACCTCTCCCTCATGGGATATCTCTATCCTCACCTGTGTATTAACAGGGGATGGGAGCTTAATGTGATGGTCCAACGTCAAGCAAAGCATCAACCTACTCCCAGAAGGCTGGATGTCAGAGACCCCAAACTCAACACTAGCAGAAGATACTGAGAGAAAGTGCCTGGACAGGGAGGCTGAATGGAGAGTCATGGATGGACGGGCAGAGACCAAGGGATCCCTCCAAAGTAGACAGCTTTTCAGATCCCAGAATCCTATCTCTTAAAATGCGGTCTGACCCAAAGTAAGCGTTCACAGTGATGGATGGATGGATGGACGAACGAGTGAACGAAGGAATGAATGTCAGAGCAGTATTAAGCTAGCTCTGGTTCTGTTGGAGGTACCCAAGGACAGAGTGTTTTGGTGAATTGGGAGAGAGCACAGAGGGTAGGAAGGGAAGTGTAGCAGCCCTTACATAATTGTTGTCATAGAAGTAAATGGTCAGCATGAATGCCCTTGAGAGGTTCCAACCAGGGGGCCTTCTGCCACTGTAGGTAACCAAGTTGGTTTTCTGACAAAGAATGTTCCGGACCACCAGGAAAAAAAATGAACCCGTGGCATTTCTGAAATCAGTAGTCCTGGGGACATTCTATACACCTAGAAATCATCTTGTAGGAAGGACTTCCCAATTCAGATGGTAAAATGAGACACTCTGGTGGTTGGGGCGCTGGCTCATCTGTGAAGATGAGTTTATGAGTTCTCATTTTCTTCTTCATGCTTTTTGAATTTTAGAGACTTCCTACCATGAACCTATGTTATTTTTTCATCGCAAAAAATGTTTAAAAATACTATCCCTACTAGTGTGTTCCCTATTATAACTGCTACTATAACTGCCAGAGCTTCATCCTATGTTTTTTTAAGAGAGTGAAGTGAAATCATGAATTTAAGGTACCCAGCACTGAGTGCCTGGTACATAGTTGGCACGCAGACAAAGGCTGTCCCCTCTCTTACGCTCATCTGCATAAATGTTGTCCCCCATGTGTATATTTCACTTGACTGTTTCATTTTAAAGTTCTTCATTATCTTCTGTATTGTTCTGATGACTTTTATTCACGTGATCGATCTTGCAGTCTTCTTGGCTGAGTTTCTAAGATTTTTATACTCACGTACAACTCACACATGTTTTTCTTTTTCTTTTTTTTTTCCCCCTGGCCAGTTACAGAATTTTCTGCCTAAGAAAGGAGATGAACTCTCTGAGGTCACTGTAACGTGATGGGGTGTGGCCTAGTCCTCCCCCCTTACTTCATTCTGATAAGAATGTGACATCCAGGGCTTCCCTGGTGGCGCAGTGGTTGAGGGTCCGCCTGCCGATGCAGGGGACACGGGTTCGTGCCCCGGTCCGGGAAGATCCCACATGCCGCGGAGCGGCTGGGCCCGTGAGCCATGGCTGCTGAGCCTGCGTGTCCGGAACCTGTGCTCCGCAATGGGAGAGGCCACAACAGTGAGAGGCCCGCGTACCACCAAAAAAAAAAAAAAAAAAGAATGTGCTATCCAGAATAATCCAGAGATACCCTTAGTCCAATTCAGGAGCCCCACATGCTCACTCCCCTTGTAGAAACCAAAGCTGCCACCACGGGCATGGCTCCCTTTCTCTATACATCTCAGGGAGCCCCCTCCCCTCAATCCATCTCCTCCCGCTAATACGTACCCGTTCCACCTGTTGCATCCTCTGTATTCCTCATCTTTGGATCGAGGCCACCAGAGGTTGTCACCCTTGCCAGCTTTCTTTGCAGAAATGACAACTTGAGATGCTACCATCTGCCACATTTGTCTGAATTACCTCCAGTTCTGGAGTTTCTGCTTCCAGAAAGAAGTAATTCCTTGGGTTGATTTCTGACAGGTCCCTGCTCATGGCAGCTGCTCCAGCAGAGGCCATGTGGGAGTGGCCAGTCTCGGGGAAGGGGGAGGTCGGAGGAGCAGAGTCCCCCAGGTGACTGCAGAGCCACGCTGGTCTCGGGATTCCGTCAGCACACGGAAGCAGTGTGGGGTGCGCAGTGTGCGCTGTGTAATGCTTATTTACCTCCTACCCGTGACTGCTTGTTGGAAGCTATCAATAGCGGCAGTTTATTTTCCAGATCTCTTTAGGGAACCAAAGTTTATCTCACACAGGAAGAATCCCTTAATCGTGGAGTTTTTAAGCTGGAAACTCCTTTGGAGGGAATGTAATCCACATGCTTATTTGGTAGGTGGAGAATTTGAGGTCCAGGAAGTGAATTCCATTCTCCACTGTCACATGAGGCTGGGCTAGTTGGGCTTTCCTAACCTTGGCCTCATAGGGCTTAGCTGCTCAGCTCTCTGATAGGGGCAGCTTGTGTTTCGCAGACACTGGGCCCTTTTCTTTTTGGCTTGTCTTCTGGAGTTTTGGAAATATTCTCAGTGCAGCCTCCGTGGAAACCACTTCTGACATGAGGAGGGAGACCTTTGAGTCCATGTCTGGCTGCCTTTCCTGAGACCAGGCTGCTGTTGGAGAATACGGGAGTTTTCTGATTCTGAGGATTTTTCTTAAGAGTTGGTCTTGTAACAGTGATTTGTGCCAGGAGATGGGGAATTGAACTAGAATTAAAAAAAAAAAAGATTACGGTGATGATTAGAATGGACGTGGTTTCTGTAGCATGCTGAGGTTCCTCCTCTGAGCTATGATGTTCCTCAACAGGAAGCAGGTGCCAGGTCCCCACATGAGGGGATGTCTGCTTTGGTGTTAGGCCCTGGCAAGCAGTAGGATGGGGGGTGGGCAGGGTACAGTATACCTCTCATGGAGAGTGGGCCTGGGGAGCTTAGCAGCTGTTAATAGCTTGCTGAGCAGCCTGGGGTTGAGGACTCAGAAGCCAAGGGCAAACTGACCCAGGGCAAAGACTTTGGTCAAGTAGCACAGACACCTCCATGGCCATTAAAGAGAAAGACAGAAGCTCGATGAATAGGAAAGCCACTGGGGAGACCCCAGATATGTGAGGGGACTGGGGCTCTAATCATCAGCCTGCTGTGAGCATGGAGTTCAGACAACGGGCAGGCAGAGTCCACAAACCAGAGCGGAGGAGGCTACAGGAGCTGGGACCTATACCCATCATTGTGGGTTGAGTTGTGCCCCCCCCCCCACAAAAAAACCCAGATATGTTGAATTCCTGGCCCCCGGTACTCAGAATGTGACTTTATTTGGAAATAGGATCCTTGCAGGTGTAATTGAGTCACACTGGTGTAGGTGGGCCTTAATCCAGTATGACTGGTGTCCTAATTAGAAGGTGACCATGAGAAGACACAGACACACAGGGAGAACACCATGGGACGATGAGGCAGAGGTGGGGTTACACAGCTGTAAGCCAGGGAACGCCAAAGATAGCCCGCAAAGCAACCAGCAGTTAGGAAGAGGCAAGCAAGGATTCTCCCACAGGTTAGCGGGGGCACAGCTCTGCCCACGCCTTGATTTTAGACTTCTACCCACCCAGAACTATAAGCTGGTAAATTTCTGCCATTGTCAGTTTCCCAGTTTGCAGTGCTTTCTTACGGCAGCCCTAGGAAACCAATAAACCCATGTACATCACCAGGCAATGGTTTTCAACGTTGGCTGACATTCGGACCTTTGGTACTCTTTTAAAAAGCCCTCATGCCCAGGCTACACCCCAGTCCAATTTCATTAGAATCTCTGGGGGCGAGACCAGGCCTAAGGGCTTTTAGAGCTCCCCAGGTGATTGAACGCGAAGCTATGTCTGATAAGCACAGCCTAGAGTTCTTGCTCTTCCAGGACCCGGGGCAAGGTGTCCAGTGCCCTGTAGTCACTGAGCGCAGGGGAGTCTGAGCTTGGCTCCCACCTGACCCTTGAGACACCTTGGCACACCTGTCACAGGATTCCTGGGGTCGTTCTTCTTAACCCTGACTTCCTCTTCTCTCTCCTCAGCTTTCAGCCACCAGGGTAAACAGCTGCTCTCCCTCTTCTGTAATGCGTGTAGAACTGTGTCTGGTCACAGGAAGCGCTTTCTAAGTCCCCTGCTACGATTTCTCCAGCCACCTTTATAAAAGCCCTTTTTTCTTAATCGTCACTTTTGGTGGGTGATCCGAGCTTGGTAGGATTTTATCCTGGCTTAAAGGGCCATGTTTCTCTATGTGCTTGAAATGTGTACTTTACTTTCTTTTAATTAAAGGCTTTTTCCCCTCCAGTTTGCCTGAGAGCCAGATCCTATGAAGGGTGGTTTTTTGTTTGTGGTTGTTGTTGGTTTGTTTTTTTAAGAGAATGAACGCAGAGTCAGTAGTTGAGCTTCACAGTGACAACGAGCTGGCCTTTCACTCCGGGATTAAAGAGAGCCAGGGATTAGCATCCTGCCTGAGGTGGGGAGGGCCGATGGGGCTGGGGAGGCTGTGTGAAGCATATGCGTCCAGCAGGCAGGCAGGAGGGAGCACCTCCCGGTGCCCAGGCCTCCTCCTGCCGGACAAATCCCTCCTGTGTTCTGGGCCTGGGGGAGCACAGGAGGAATCAAGCCTGGCTCTGGTCTCAGAGGGGCCCACAGTTCAGGTGGGGGATGCAGACACTTAGAGGAGCCTGTGCTGTGCAGTGGGACACAGGATACACAGGCCCATGTCCTGGACCCATCCCGGGGGCCAGAGGTGTGAGAGCCACAAGTACCTTCAGTCCAGCCCAAGGCCCAGGCTCCCCTCTCCCCCAAAACAGGGTCTCCGAAAGCTGCCACTAGGAAGGGTGAGGAGGAGAATGGATGCTGGGCAGGCAGCCAACACTGGCCACCACCTCAGTGAGGAAGTGGCAGAGGAAGGCTGGCACCCATCCACGCTGGACCTGGAGTTCCCTGCCAGGGAGGTCCATGCCCTCCACAGCAAAGGGCAGAATCACAGATCAAAGAAGGGGCATGATTAGCTTTGAATTTCATCCCTTCTCATTTTCTCCTCCATGAGTGGTCACTGGTCAAGGCCACTGGCCCATTGGTTTGAGCCCAACTTTCCCATGAGAATGGAGCTTCAAGGTCATGGTGACCTTATAGTGCAGGGATCTCATCTTCATTGGGTTTCCCTGATCTCAGAGAAGACATCGCCTCTTCTGTCTCCAGCTTCACAGACTCCAGTCCCAGCCTGGCTAGATCAGCCTGGGCTCCCTGATTAGAAGTGCACAGAAAGGGGCAAGGACTCAATATGACGGGCCCTTGTCAACAGACTAGCTTCTTATCTGTGCTTTCATTTCATCATCTAACAGTTTAAATGGGAGCTGAGTACCCCCAAGCTGGCATCCCTATTGGAAAATGTATTCGGTTACCCCTCCCACTTCCCTGGGAGGATAGAACGGACCATCCATCCAGGTAACAAATGAGACCAAGAGTCACCGTTGACTCCTCCTTCCCCTCAGCCCCCAATCCTGTCCACTTTTCCTCCTAAATACCCCTTAGATCTGTTCTCTCTTTTGCCACCAGGTTGCCATCATCTCTCTTTTTGGCCTTTTTACTGCATTCTGCACACAGCAACTGGAGAGAACTTAAAACCAAACTCTGATCATGTCACTTCTGTGCCTAACAGCCTTCATGACTTTCAGTTGTTCCGGAATAAAATCCAGATTCCTCAACAAGCTACGGAGCCCTGGATCACCCGGACCCTGCCCCCGTCTCCATCCTTAACTGGGCATATTCACCCTGCAACTCCAGGGACTTCTTTCAGTCCCCTGAATATGTGGTATGGCAGGTTCTGTTCTGCTGCAGGACATTTGCATGTGCCGTTTTCTTGGCTGCAAATACTTTCTTTTTCCGCCTGGCATTCCCACCCTGTCTCACTGTTTAACTCTCAACTTAAATGTCACCTCCTCGGGGTCAGGCCCTGTCAAGTGACCTTACAGTCCTTTTCCTTCATGGCACATGCCACAATTTGTAACTGTATATTTCTTGGAATGCTTATTGGTGAATGTTTATCTCCTGCCCCCTCCCCCGGCCAAACCATTTTCCTGACTCTCGTATAGTCCAGTGCCTGGCACACATTAGGCACTGAATAAATATTTGTTGAATGAATTAATGATTGGTGAATGAACGTGTGGGGAGAAAACGAGGCTCTGTGATATTAGATAATTTGCCCAAGCTCACGCAGCTTGCCTGTGATAAAGCTGGGACTGATATCCAGGCCTACACATCCCAAGCCCCTTGTTTTTTCCGGTGATAACTTCTGAGGGTCTTCTGTCCCACGTCCTGGCCTTGACAGAAGGGATTTCATGTCACCTTCTCCAGAAACCTGGGGGCTGCTCCAGTCATAACGACTCTTGCGTGGATGGTGACCTGGAGGCTTCTCCATGGAACATCCTGATTCTGCTCTATCCTAACCTTGCAGTTGCTGGAGACTGTCTTGGAGGATTTGCTGATTTATAGGCAAGACTGTCAGTATAAAGAGGCACCTTACTCCACCTCCTTTGCAAAGTGATTTTTAAAGTGATACCTGGACCATTCAGGGGGAAAAAAAAAAACCTCTTCCAGTAAAGACAGTTACTCTGCTCTGTTCTGACCTGGGTTTGTCTTCTTGTGGCAACATCCCAGAGAGTCAGGGGACACAAGAGGGAATCATCAGTCTCTCCAGATTAAGTGTGAAGATGGGGATGAAGGGTGTAGCCTCACAGTTTATTCTGTCACTTAACAAATATTAATGGAACTCCTCTTTGCTGCCAGGCACTGTACTAGGCTGTGAGGGTCCAGCTGTGGATGACATCATGGTCCCTGAATAAATGAATCATGTACATTTAGTTAGCGTAATGCTAGGAGGGAGATGAATCCCTTGCCGTTGGAACAGTCTGTAGGCAGTCTAGACCCCAGCAGCCCTGGTGGAGCCGGGGCCCTGGCATTTGTCTGTCCCCCACCCGTGGTGGCAAGCATGGGTGGAGCTCTTTGTCAGCATGGAGAAGGGAGTTGAGATCTTTAGAGGGGTGGGCAAGGGCAGGTGTGACGACAGTTTAGCAAGCCCGTGAGTTGCGGCTGAGCGTGGCAGGGCCCGGACCCTTGCTTTCCCATCCGAAGACGATGCGCACATCACAGCCAGGGGTGGGGGGGGTGGGGCTGTGAGGGTCAGAAATTGTGGGCAGGCGGGGTCAGCAGGGGGCCGAGAGCGCTCACAGTGGGGGCCTAGGGGTCCTCTGGATGTGTCTTTGTGGGCTCCACTCTGTGACAGCATGAAGAATGAGCTGGAGCCAGATCCTGGCTCTCCGCTCTTGCCCCTGTATGTGGGCCACCCATATCCTTGCTTCAGGCCTTGGTCTCCCTATCTGTATTATGGGCGTGGGAGAAACGGGTGGTGAGCATTCATCTCAGGAAGTGCCTGTCATTAGGGAAGGTACCGGGCACTGTAGGTAAGTCTGACCTCACACTGCCTGGGTTCAGAGCCCACCTCTAGTACTTCTTTGCTGAGTGACACAGGACAAGTTACTTAGTCTTCCTGTGCCTCGCTGTCTATTTTTAATATGGGGAGGGTAATACCTAATTCTTCATAGTGAATTTGTGAGGATTAGATGAAACAATGAATATAAAATGCCTGGCACCATGAGACAGACATAGCTAGTGCTCAATAAACACTATTATATAATTCTTTGCTAGTCATTTTACATAGAAAGTAGACCTTTTAAAAATGAGGGGGCTTCCGTGGTGGCGCAGTGGTTAAGAGTCTGCCTGCCAATGCAGGGGACACGGGTTCGAGCCCTGGTCCGGGAAGATCCCACATGCAGCGGAGCAACTAAGCCCGTGCACCACAACTACTGAGCCTGCGCTCTAGAGCCCGTGAGCCACAAGTACTGAGCCTGCACGCCACAACTACTGAAGCGCGCGTGCCTAGAGCCCGTGCTCCGCAACAAGAGAAGCCACCACGATGAGAAGCCCGCACACCATAGCGAAGAGTAGCCCCCGCTTGCTGCAACTAGAGAAAGTCCGCGCACAGCAACAAAGACCCAACACAGCCAAAAATAAAATATAAAAATTTTAAATAAAATTGACAGTAAAATTTTCCCATTTTTATGCATGAGATGTCTGCCAAAAGGTGTCTGAGTTAGTTCCAGGAAGTAAGGGGCCAATTGGGGATTCAAATCTGGGCTGTTTGTTCCAAAGCGTGCCTCATCACGTTACGTTTTGGTGTGTTTTCTGGCTCACAAGCTCTAGAAACTGGATGTTGGCCCTTGTTCAGGTCTTACAACGCAAGGACTTGAGTTTTACTAAAGATGTGGTCTGTCTTTTCATGCTTAAATGCTCTGCTTGGCTCTGCATGGCTCTGCATTGCCAGGCTTGCGAGGAATCATGAGAATCAGCCTTGAATGTGGGAGGGCTTTACAGAGAATAGAAACGTCCAAGGGGTTTCTATTTATTCAGCAACTGGGCGCACACACATGCCGGCAGAGACACCCAAGTCCCAGCAGCCATTTGTGACTGGTTTGGGGAACCTCTTTCCTGGGAGGTGGGCAACTGAGAGAAGACACAATTGCCAGTAACCTTGCAGTGGATGGACCGTCTGGTGTGGGACCAAGCCTGGTTCTGCATGGACAGTGGACAGAGGAGGGCTCCTTGCCTCCAGCCTGGGCAGCAGGAGGCTGGGTGACCTGGTCCCGGCAGCTTCCTTGCTTAGAGCTTCTAGGATCAAATTCTAGAGCTAGAGAGAGCTGGCTGACCCCAGGCCCTCATCTTATGGTACAAATGGGAAAACGAGCCCGGGGGGGAAGTGGAGAGGGTCATGCTGGCAGAACCCCTGTTGTGTGCCTGCCCATCGTTCCCATCAGGCTGTCTGAAAAACCTTTACTCTGCATCCTGAAAACCCCACTTGCTAAAATGCAGAATTCCATCCTGAAAAGACATGGGTAGTCGTTGTGTTTTGCCTGATTAAGAAGAAGGAGAAGTGTTGTCTACTTTTGATCTCTCTCTCTCTCTCTTTCTCTCTCTCTCTTTCTCTGTCTGTCTGTCTGTCCCTCTCTGTGCCTCTTTCTCTCTTTCTTCCCTCCTTTTGATTATTAAGATAGAAAGTTTGGAAGGTTCAGGAAATTGTGAAGAAGAAAATGATAATTACTTGTGAACCCAATAACCAGAGATAATCATTGTTAATAATTTGGTATCAGTCTTAGTTATCTGTTCTCTTCTTATCTTTTTTTTTAAATCAAAAATTGTATTCTTATTTAGAACAGTTTTAAAAGCAATAGATTCTACAAGATTCACAGTGAAAAACAGCCTCCTCCCTGTGATTCTCTCTCCCTCAGGGCAACCAGTTTCACCTCTTATTAGCTGCTGTTTTCTCCTCTTGTTTAACACCGCATTTCTAAGTAACATACGAATTCTGCTATTCCTGTTTATTTCATTTTCATGTTACCTACTGCCTTCTCTGGAAGCCTTCTTAAAGTTCCCCGCTATGACACACGTTCACACACCCCAGCATGCTCCCCTCCTCCATCTTCCAAGTTTGGTTGGTTTATCATAATCTGGAGGGAAGCCAGTTTTCCGGGTTGGCATCATTTTCGATTTATTAACATTAGTTGCATCTGGGCGATGTAGTATATTGTGATTACATTCATTTTCCCATTACTCCTGTCATAGAGTTAGTAACTCCCTTTGAAAACTGATTACTTAGTTTTCTTTTAACTGATCACTAAGTTTTTCCAACTTTTCCCTCGGAAGTGTCATCTCATTATGTCCAAACTCATCAGGTCACTTACTGGTTTCATTCTTTTAGTCATATGGCTGTAGCCCTCTAACTTCTTAGTTTAATCTGGACTGTGAACTCTGTGGGCCCTAGGCAAAGAAAGCAGTTGTCCTGGGATTTCCTGTTCTCTCTCTCCTTTTTCCAGGTGCCATGAGTTCTTCTTTCTGTGGTTTACCGCCTCGTTCTATTAGAGCACAGTATCTAGGAGCTTCCTGAGAAAGGCTTCGTGGAAAGTAAAAATTTTAAAAATGTCTTGTGTGGTTGACAATCATTTTATTCTGTCTTTACATTTGATTGATAGTTTGGCTGGGTATAGAATGCTAGTAGCTATAATTTTCCCTCAGCAATATATTTCTATGGACATACAGTAAACTTCATTCCTTGGTTTATAGTTCTGTGGGTTTTGACAAACGTGTAGAATTATGCATGCATCACCCTAGTACATACAGAACAGACCAATCCCTTCACAAAAATATCTCATGTTGACCCTTTGCAGTCAACCTCTTCCTTCCCTACTCCCTGCCCTTGGCAATTGCTGGGATGCTCTCTATTCCAGCTGTTTTGCCTTGTTCAGAATGCTGTATCAATGGAATCATAGAGTACACAGCCTTTTGGGTCTGACTTCTTTTACGTGGCATGATGTGTTTGAGAGTCATTCATATTCTATTAACTAGTTCATTCTTTTATTGCTGAATAGTATTCTATTGCATGAATTTACCATAATTGCTTTGTCCTTTCACCATTAGGATATTTACATTGTTTCTAGTTTTTGGTAATTACGAAGAAAACTGTTATAAACATTAGCACACAAGATTTTTGTAATAATGTAAGTTTTTATTTCTTTTCGATAAATACTGAGTGTGATTGCTGCTTATATGATAAATGTGTATTTAACTTTATAAGAAACGGTCCATCTGTTTTCAAAAATGGCTATACCATTCTGCATACTCAAGAGCAAAGTGTGAGGGTTCAGTTTGCCCCACAACTTCGTCAGCACTTGGTATTATCTTTTTTTTTTAAGTTAATTTTAGCTGTTCTAGTAAGTGTGTAGTGGTATCTCATTGTGGTTTTAATTTGCATTCCCCTAATAAGTAATGATGTTGAGTATCTTTTCATATGCTTATTTTCTTTCTAAATATTATCTCTCGTGTTGTGTTTGTGCAAATCTTTTGCCCACTAGAAAAAATTGATTGATTTCTTATTACTTGAGCTTTGAGAGTTTTATATATATATATATATATATATATTCTGTACACAAGCATTTTGTCAGACATGTGATTTTAAAATATTTTCTTCTGGTCACTGGCTTGTCTTTTCATTCACCAGTATCTTTTACAGAGAAAAGGTTTAAATTTTGATGAAGTCCAACTAATCAGTTTTTTATTTTATGGATGGTATTTGGGTGTTACATCTAAAAATTCTTAGCCTAACCCAAGGTTATAAAGGTTTTCTCTTATTTTATGGTTTTAGATTTTACATTTAGGCTTATGCTACATTTAGAGTTAACTTTTGTATCTGGGAAGAGATATGGGTCAAGGTTTGTTTATTTATGCATATGAATGGTCAAGTATACCATCACCATTTGTGGGAAAGATTCCTTTCTCATTGAACATTGAATTATCTGTATATTATCAATCCTTCAGAATTTTTTTCTCTCTGTAAACCTTTAGAATCTTTTTTTTTTTAAATCTCAGTGATTTGAGGATTTCATAGTGTCTTGGAGTAGCTATTTTTTATTCATACCACAGGGCTCTTTGGTTACCATTTCCATCTATAACTTCATTATTTTCTAGTTTAGGATCTTTTTTTGACATTATTTCTTTGATAACGTACTCTTAATCCTTTTTTTAACCCTATTAGTTGACTTTTGGACCTCCTAGACTAATCTAGTTTTCTTATCCTTTTCCTTCTCTCTCTGTCTTTTTTTCCCTTTTCTTCTATTTTCTGGACAGTTTTCTCAAATTTATCTTCTAAGCTATCTTCTGTAACTTCTATTTCAGCTTTCATATTTTTAACATCTGAGAGTTCTCTTTTGGTTCTCTGAATGCTCCTTTTTTATGGCATTCTATTCTTGGATGAAATGTCTTCTCTTTAAGTTTCTTAAAAATGCTCTTTGAATTGAATTTTGTTTTTTATCTGTCCTTTTATCTCCTCTGTTTTGGTCTCTTTTCCTCATGTTAGAGGTTTCCTCAAATGCTGGTGGTCACTGGCTGTCCATTCATCTTTAAGAGAGGGGGACTAAAATGTATATATTAGGTAGGAGGGGGCTTGTTCACTGAATGGCTTAACTGTACAGAGAAAAGCCAGTAAACTGGCTTTTCATTGTTGACCATTGGAACGTTCATACCTAAGATGTTTTCCTATTCATCTGTTCAGCTTCCCCAAAGATAAACCCTCTGCTCTTTGGAAGGGATGGGCAGTATATGTAAATCCTGGCTTCCATTGTTCTCAGAGCTAAGTGGGGGATGCTCTCTCCCCTCAATGTGTTGGTTTCCCTGGATTATCCCTGGTTTTGTGTGGCACATTACCCATCCTCAGCAGGTCATGAAATCCTATAAGCCAGATCTTTTCTGCTGCATCAGTTACCATTTGTCTGTTTTTCTTCTTCAAAAATGTTATTGACCTCACTCATTTGCTATCATTTCCTTTCCCATTCTCTTGGTACTTGTGGGTTTATGTCTTTTTAATTCCTACACTGTCATTTTAGTGAGAGTTGGGGAGAAAATGGAGGTTAATGCATGTGTTTGTTATGTTAAACCAAGTTTTTCTCAAGTCCTTTTTTTCTATAGATATAGATTACTATCTACACACATGTGCACACACACACACAAGCTCCTATTTGCTAACAATATACGTTTTATTTTACAAAATTAGAAACAAGCTATAAGTACTGTTAGATAGCTTTTTTTCTCATATGATATCATTAGCATGTTTCTGTCGTTGAATATTCTCTAATAATTGAACTTTTCCATCAATTAAATTATATCATATTGCTGTGTTATTTTTTATTTAATCATGTTCTTACTCTTCAGCATGGAAATTGCTTCCAATTTTTCATGGTTGTAAATCATATGGTTGTAAGATTTTTCCATGTAAATCTTAGTTAAAATTTCTAATGAGTTCTTTTAGATTGAAATTGTCCATTTGATGGTGTGGGCATTTGAATGTGATCTGTAATTCATATTTTTATATGTAATGCATAATGTGATACATATTGTCAGATTGCCCTTCGCAAAATCTTTGTGCCAACTTTAGTCCAGGCACCAAGTGATTACTCACTAAACCTTTGCTAATATGAGGAGTCATCACTGTTTTAAAATCTTTGTTAATTTGTTAAAAGGAAATAACACTACACATATTGATTTGGATTTTCTTTATTACTTGCACAGCCAAACATATTTTATGTTTTGTTCTCTGTGAATTATCTGTTCATGAACATTTTTACATTTGTCATGTATGTTTATAGGATCATTTATAGAATAAGTTTACCTGCTACTTATATTAAAATATATTTTCTCAGTTTTTACATTCTTTCAGAATTTTTGATATTCTGATGAACAGTTTTAATTTTTAAATCGTCAGTTATATAAAACAATATATCTTCTTTGGCTTTTGGGATTCAAAACTTATTTTCCCATCCCCAAATTAGATAAATATTCTCCTGTATTTTTTCCTAGATCTTTAATGATTTGATTTTTTCCCATGTTTCTCATGTTCATCTCTTCATTCTTTATATTTATATACTAATTAATTAACAGGTTAATTAATTTTTGGTTCATCATGTGGCTAGGACTCTAAGTCTGTTGTTTTCCAAACAGTTAACCAGTATCCCGGGACCACAAATTAATAGTCTAAAATTTCTCCATTCATTTGAAGTGGGAACTTTCTTATCAGACACATTCTCTTATTGGGTCTGTTGATGTTCTTTCTACTTGGTGTTATTAGTTTACCTGTTGTTATGTCAGTACAACACTCTTATTTATTATAGGTTTATCAGGTATTTAATACTTGAAAAGACATTCCATTCTCTTTACACTTTTTTTAAAAAATATCTTTGCATTTAGTTATCAATAACCATTCTTTTTTTTTATAAGACTTTTTTTTTTTAGATGTTGGTAGGAGTTTATTAATTAATTAATTTATTTTTGCTGTGTTGGGTCTTCGTTTCTGCGCGAGGGCATTCTCTAGTTGTGGCAAGTGGGGGCCACTCTTCATCGCGGTGCGCGGGCCTCTTACTATCGCGGCCTCTCGTTGTGTAGCACAGGCTCCAGACGCGCAGGCTCAGTAGTTGTGGCTCATGGGCCCAGTCGCTCCGCGGCATGTGGGATCCTCCCAGACCAGGGCTCAAACCCGTGTCCCCTGCATTAGCAGGCAGACTCTCAACCACTGCGCCACCAGGGAAGCCCTCTTTACACTTTAGTAAAAAAGAACTGTGACTCTTTTTGTTTCCTTTTAGATGACCTTTAGAATTATTTGACCAAATTCCAAAAAATTCTTGAGTTTTGTTACAATTGCAAATATTGTACAAATTATTTTTTTGTGAGAATTTCCATCTTGACTTTATTGAGTCTCTGCATTTGGAATCATTTCATGTATTTCATTTTTTCAAGGATTCTTTTATATTGCTCGGTAAAGTTTTATGTGTCTCTTCATCTGGCTCTCACACATTTCTGTTTAAATTGATTCGTAGGTATTTGCTACTATTGTGATTTAATTTATTCCCCGTTAGAGCTTCCAAGTGGTTATTGCTGCTCTGTAAGAAAGCTGTTGTGTTTTATCTATTTATTTTTTAACTTCTCACCTTACTCTGAACCCTTTCACTGGTCCTATAGATTTTTGAGTTGATATTTGGGGTTTTCTAGGTATTTAATCATATCATCAGGCAAATAATGGTAATTTTCTCTTTCACTTTTCATCATACATTCCTTTCTTCCTTCCTCGCTACCTCCTTCCCTCCCTTCCTTTCTAATTTCAATGCTTAGAAATTTCAAATCAATATTGAATAATATTGGTATAACCATGTTTCATTCTTGAATTTAGTAGAAATGACTTCAGTGTTAGACTCTTACACGTGATGTTGTCTTTTAGTTTCAGATGGGCACTCTGTTATTCTAAGGAAGTATTCATCCATGTCTAGAATACCGACTTTTAAAGCCATGAATGTTGAAAAGATTTTATCCAGAGCCTGTTCAGCAACAATAGATGGAAGATTGTTTTTCTCACCTTCATTCTGCTAAAACGATAACATATTAATACATTTCACATTTTCAAACAATATTTCCATTCCTAAAATAAGCATATTATCTCCGAATATGCATACATTTAAAATAAATAATGACTAATTATGATTGATTCTGGGACTTTTTTGTGTCTGTAACTTTTTATAGGTGAGACTGTTGTATAGTGTTAAATTTAATTTTCAAAAGAATTTTAAAAGTTTTGTTAAAACCAAAAAATAAACATGGTTAACACCTCAAATAGCTCAGAAGGGCTCGTACTGAAAAGCCACCATATGCTGCTCGCTCCTCAGCCTCCCAGATCCCATTTCTATTTTTGTGTCTTGGTGGTTATGTCTACACGTGTAAATACTTCGCTTAAAGTGCTTTTCTTGACTTACTAACTTCAGGTATTATCTACTGGCTTTCTGTGGAGAGGAATAAGGACTTGCCTTCTAAGGCACCCCTACCTCCCATTATAGTAAGATTTTATTCTTTGTGCCTCCCACAGGTAACCTCTGCCAATTCAGACAACATGTGTAAACCTCCACTTCTTGTTCCAGAGGCTCCATCAGAGTCTCCTCGGTAAGAAGAGGAGGCCACGGGTGCTCTCCCCTTCCCCCACTCACCTCTTCCTTTTCCATCTCTCAGCTTTGTCTTTACTCTTTTGTGTCCAAGCTTGGTAATTTGTAAACTTTTCTCTTTAACTGATGCTGAAAACTCGGCCTCTGTGCACTGGTGCCGAATCGAATCTCAGAGACAGAGTTTTGGGGGAAGTAGAAAAAAATAGCTTTGCGGGGCAAAGGGGGCCACAGCGGGCTCCTGCCCTTGAAAACTGTGTGTCCCAACATGGGAGGATTTGGTGAGGAGTTTTATAGTGCTCAGTTCAAGGGTGGGGTTGCTGATAAGATTAGGGTGTGTGCAGGGCCTGCACTCCTTTAATCTGGTCTCAGGTAATCTGATGAGTTTCTGTGGTTCTGGCCTCAGGTGGTCTTCTTGAAGAGCTTCTCTGGTTCCTTTAATCTGGAATGAAGAATGCTGATATCTTCCATTTGTTGGGGGTTTTAGTTCTATAAAGAGTTTAAAGATATTGTTCCATGTATCCCTTGAGTGAACCAGGACCTGCCCCAGGGCTGCACTATTGTTTCTTGACTGCTCCTGCCTTGTCTCTGCATCCCCTCCCTTCCCTGATTAGCAACTGTTCGAATCTTCCCTTTGGAGCTCAGGGAAGGTCATGGAGGCTGGACCTTGTTCCCTACAAACAAGAAGTGGGGGACATGGAAAGGCTTCTGTGCCCAGGAGGCCCACAGGGTCCTCCTTGGTTTCATAACTATTCTTGCCTTTCATGATTGATCAATCACATGATGCTAAAAGTTGAAAATCCATAAATAGAACTCCTATTACTGTGATTGTGCAAGTTGTGTCACTGCAAAGCCAGACAGTTGTGCTAGGATCCTGTTTTGTCTTCCGCTGGACTCCTGCACATCTTCTGTACCTTTCAACGGAGAATGCTCCTAGCTTCAAGGTTGAATGAGTTTTCTCTTTTGTTTATAGTCCACTCTCTACTTTTATCATCAGCTAAACTAGCAACTCTTGCTGTTCTATGAGAGACCTCATTCATGTCCAGAGCCACGGGTCCTACCGTTCAGATCATTGCTTGACACTTCCTGGGCATCATCTGAGGTGTCCTTTTACAGTTAGTATCTTTGGTTTCAGCCCAACAAGGAAGGATTTCATTTTCTGCCGGTCCCAAGCCTGGAAGTTTATATGATTCCAAACACATTTTAGGGGTTCACATAACCCTGGTATTAAAATAAAATGCAAGAGAGCACAGAAAATTAAATAAATATTTTCAGTCCAAACAGGATTACATTCTCACGTAATTTCCTAAGAAAGTATGTGGGAAGTAAAATTTTTGAGACCTTATGTAACTCAAAATGTCTGGGTCAGATTTAATTGATAGTTTTCAGCCAAAACTTATATACCCAGAAAAACTATTTTCCCTTAAAAATTTGGAGCTATGGTGACTTTTCTTTCTAAGACAAAGAAGTCCTAGATAAGAAAGTTGATAAGAAGTTGATAAGAAGTCCTATTAACTGAGGTTCCTTCTTGTCCTTGTTGTTTTTAAGCTCAAATACTACTTAAAACAATCAGTTATCGTTTCAAAGAGACCCTGGGAGATAACTATCAATGGTTTGTTTGCTATTTTGGACTGAAAATATTTAAGTTTCGTCACCTCTTTCATTTGGTCTTACTATCAGGCTTGTGCAAAACTTCTAGAATGTGCTGGGAAGCAGACAACAGCTTCTAGGGTTTGGGATTGGTGGAAAAATTCTTCCTTGTTGGGCTGAAACAAATGGTACAGACTTAATTTGCTCCCTGCTTCCTTTTGCCGGAAATCAGTCTCTGGTTTCCATCGTGGTTTGGGCTTTGCTTCCTCCGTAGATGCTGGCAGTATCTTTAGGTTCAGGTTAAAACTCATCTCTCCACTTAGTCACCTGGCAAGCCCTAAACCCCTCCAGGCTGGCCCTCTATCCCACCCCGTCCCCTGCCCTGGGTATGTTTGAACCCAGGGAGGCACAACTGACCAACATATATTATTCAGTGGGTCCCACATTTTTAGTTTCTGTAAATGAATGTGTTCTGCTTGTTCTTTACTCAGATCTAAACGCATTCATGGGTGCTCCTTTCAAAGAACCTACTACAAAAACAACATCACTGAGTAGGTAGGCTTCACTAAATATTCCTTCTGTGAGAAGGAGAAAGTAAACCCTTCAGAGCAAACAACTGAAGATTAATATCAAACTTTTACTTTTCAGTGCTGACTCTCATCTCCACCGATTTTATCTAACTCTTCCTTCGTTCTTCCTCAGCATTTGGCCTAGTTTGCTCTATTTCTTTTCTTTATTCCATTATATTTTTTCTCCCCTTAATTATGGAAAGCAATTAAGCTTTGTTTCCAGCTTCTATCCACAAGCTTGCATACCTACACCCAGCGTGGTATTAGGTAAGACAAGGGGGCTTGTGAATGATGGGCATTTGCTTCTAAGAAATAAATAAAAAATATTTTCCTCAAACATAAAGGTTATTCTCAAAAAGAATTCTTGTGAATGACATGGTTTCCATCAGATTACAGATCATAGAATTCTTGGGTGGCCTACCTCTTGATGAAACGTGGTACTAAAGATGATACTACCACAAATAGCAAGGCATTTGTTTCCTTACCTATAAAATAAATGGGATGGGCCACATGATTTCTAGGATTCCTTTAAGTGCTAACATTTTATAGTCCTGTGAAATTAGATAACTAAGTTCATTTCCGTAGAGTAATACCAGCTCATTCATTCACAAATACATTATTGAAAACTTACTTTCATATAAAAATTGAAAACTTGCAAGCAATTTACATATATTATCTAATTTAGTACTCCTAAAAAAATCCGTGAGTTCAGTGTGATAATTATTATTATCTCAACTTACATATGGAAATGGTGACTCAGATGTTTAGGTTAAGATCACTGACGGAGATTGCATTACAGAATTCCTTTTACCCAATACGTATTGAATTGAGCAAACAAAAATACAAGCAAATAAAAACAGATAAAATTCACCGCAACGTCTAAACAAGGTAAAGGGAATAATTAAATGCAATAAACTCTTCAAACTGGTAAATAAGGAAAGAAACAGAAAATACTGTTGGGATGTAGAGGGATATAGCTGGACTTCTCTTTCCCCATCCACAGAAAGCATAGCCTGAAATTATTCACTAATACCCAAACAACTGGAAGAAAACAAATTGAATGAGTAACTGTTATCCTTTCCTTTGTCTGACTAAGGACTAAGAAAAGGGCCCTGGGCCAGGGGTAGGAGTAGAGAGGAATGAAAGGAGAAGGGTTATGGCGATCATTAGCCTTTTCTGATGGTAGCAAAGCCTTCAGGACTACATGCTGGACTGGAGAAACAATACAAAAATAGAGTCTATCCCCTCATAGGAAGAGTCAGTGCCTGCAAATGGATGGAGTGAATCTGATTATAAGGCTATTTCACAGACTCTAGGAAGAAGGAATAGATCTCCAGTGTTCTAACCATGCCTAAATATCGCTCTAGCTGAGCTCTCGCCTTCCTGTCACTGTTCCATTAGGTTACAGAAATTTGGCAGAACAAAGAATACTCACTTTTCAAGCTTCAGCTTCAAGGGGAAAACAAAATGTTCCCTGCTTTGGTGGGAAGGGAGTCAGGTGTCACTTATGCTATATATCACAGAAAATAAACTGTCAGGACAGAGCCACCCAAGCAGAGCAAGAAGGAAAGAAATGGCGAGGCAACATTAGAGCATACTGCAAAGCAAGACAAAACAAAACAAGCAACCACAGACAGGCAGGAGGCTACAGCATGCAAGAGCAGTACTTCCAACCTAGACAGAAGTATAAATTAAGGAGCGGAACTGAATTATTCACAGTTGTTTTACTCTGTAGAATGATATTCATAGTAAGGGAAGAGTTCAAGGAGGAGGTGATAAATTCACAGAATGAGATTAATAGGGACAAAAGGAAACAAGTTGCGGCCCCAAAATAGCTTTTGTAGGATTAAAGAGCCCATAGATAAATTAGGAACAGCAAAAAATGAAGCACAACAGAGGCAAAATAGAATTACACTGCTGGAATAAAGTATGAAGGAACGTCTCGACAGGCACATGAATGCAGATGAAAGAGTGATGAAAGTCGTCAGGGGAAGATTAAAGATAGCTAAAGGGAAAAGAAGGTTTATTCAAAGATAGATATAGATATATGTATTTATATAAACGTGGTTTATTCAAATACATAGCATAATATAGCTCAATTTAACAGAATAAGAACAAATCCTTTTTGAATTGACTATACATGAGACACCTTTTTTTTTTTTTTTTTTGAGTTCGCGGGCCTCTCACTGTTGTGGCCTCTCCCGTTGCGGAGCACAGGCTTCTGACGCGCAGGCCCAGTGGCTATGGCTCACGGGCCCAGCCGCTCCGCCACATGTGGAATCTTCCCAGACCGGGGCACGAACCCGCGTCCCCTGCATCGGCAGGCGGACTCTCAACCACTGCGCCACCAGGGAAGCCCCACTTTTTCTTTTTAGAGGTTTACGTGTGTTGACTAATTTTTCACAACAGGAGTATGAGGTCAGTCATTTTTAGTATTCCTGATTTTTAGGTGAGGAGATTAAGACAGTTAAGTGACTTACCCAAGGTCACAGAGTTAGTATATAGAGCAGAACTGTGATTCAAAAGAGCAGAATTATGCTATTCTGCCTCTAAATAGAAGAAATTTCCTGAAGTGAATACATAATTAAATTTGCAGTTCAAAAGACATTGTGTTGCAAGCAATGGCATCGTTTTACCTTCCCAGCAACAATGTATGAGGGTTCTCATTTCTCCTCATCTCCCCAACACTATTGTCTGTTCTTTTTTTTTTTGATGATAGGATTCCACTTATAAAATCAGTCTATCTATCTATCTGTCACATATACCTCTATGTAGCTATGTCTGTATAGAATAGGCAAATTCATAGACACAGAAAGTAGATTAGAGGTTACCAGGTTGGGGCAGGAGGTTATTGCTTAGTGGTCACAGAATTTCTCTTCAGGATGATGAAAAAGTTTTAGAAATGGGTAGTGGTGATGGTTGCAAAATATTGTGGATGTAATTAATGCCACTGAACTGTATGATTAAAAATCATTAAAACAGCAGTTTTATTTTAGACATTTTACCACATATAAAAAAAATAATAAAAAGGATGTGTTCTGGGAACATTTGGTACAAAATGCTGAATGCTAAGACATATCCTAGTTAAGCGATTAAATCTTAGGATGAAGAGAGAAGTCACCCAGTTTTCCAGACACTAGAATATCCTTCACAAGGAGAAGAAAAAAATATCTGGCTGGCCTCCAGCTATTCTCCAGCAACATTGGGTTTGGGGAGACAGTGGAATGTCTAATAGATTTAATGGAAAGAAAGCATAGCCCAAGAATATCGTGGGCTATACATCTAACAAACAGTTGTCCTCAAGAATACATGTACTCAGAATAAATATAACTTCCATGAGATCTTGAAAAAACACTGAGTCACAAAATCCAGCTAATTAAGAGTGAATAAAAATAAAAGATTCATGAATGCCAAACTCATGGTATAAGGTTTGATGATGGCTAGTGACTCTATTTAAATATAGAACTAACAGTGCAATTACGGTTATAGATTAGGGTGTGAAGGTTATAAGCCCAGGCAGCCACCAACAATTAAAGCTGAGAAATTGAGAGCTAGGGAGAGGGAATTTGAGAGGAAGTGTGAGCGTGCTAATGCAGTCTTTCACAGCATGGAGTCATTAAATGGTGTCTAAAATTACAATAAATAGTTAAAAAACAACATAATCACTCCAGACTCTTAATGTTTTCTTCACAATCTGTATTCCTAACTTCAAAGGGATCTTTTGGCAAATATCTCATGGTGAAGAAACATTTGACGGTCTAGATTTCCTTCCATTTTGTTTTAATTACCTTTTTCTTCTGTTAGATACAAGTAAAAAATTTTTAAATAGTACATGATATTTTATCCCATACTTGATAGTATTTATTCCTCCGCATTCTGCTGCTCATCCACCCGTTCGAGATCCATCCTTTTGTCTCTGCATATATCATAAGATATTTACAGTGATGTTGGCCATATGTTAATGATAGCTATTTCTGGGTGGTGAGACTTGGGATTTTTTTTTAACATAGATCTTTGTATTTTTTGGCATTTCTCGAATTCTTCAAAGTGAATTATGTATCATTTTCATAGTAGCAATGAAGTGATCTTTCTTTAAAAATAAAAAGGCAAGCAGATATGTCAGGATGTTAACAGTGGTTATCTTGGATAGTGGAACAATGGATGTTTATTACAGGTTTCCCCACTACCCCAAAGTAGAGCGTTCCCATGAGACCTTTGGTAAGTCAAAATGGTGTAAAGCAAAGAAGCAAGTTTCCTTAGGACACATCCTGCTAATAGATACGCAAAATAAATGGAGATAAAGCACAGATGCTCACAGACACAGTTCAGAGCTATGGCTGCTTGATGCTGAGATGCTGCATATAGTTCCCAGGGAAGGAGTTGGAGGTGCCTTTCTTGCTGCTCAGGGTGTGTTCTGCCTCTCTAACACTCCCTGCAAAACAAACGCTGAACCTTATTTTCGCTTTTCGCCTTTTTTGCAGGAGTGAAGATCCCCTTTGGATTTCTTTCCGTTGGCTTTTACGAAAGACCTACTTACGTAGGTTTTTAATAAAAGCAAAGTGGCACGAAGCAAACTTTCGAAAAGCGGGGGAGACCCGTATTTTATTCTTTGTAGGTTTCTCTATTTTCTGACATTTTACTCTATTGAAATTTTAAAAACATTAAAAAAATGAGGTACTTGTCCTAAGTTAGATAGAAAGTGGTGGAGCCATGATTCAAGACTTGCTACTGGAGGGCGGGAAGATATGAGACAGGATGGGCCACGTCCTGAGCAAAAACAGGCAGCAGCACTGAGAACTGCTGTCAAGTCTGCTTTTCGCCCTATGGGTGGGGGACCGCATTTCAGTTGAGTTGCTTCCTTGTCATGAATCTTAATGCCTAAACTTTTATAGAAATCCTGAAACCATAGGCTGTGAGAACTGGAAGGAATCTGGAAATCATCCCATCCACCCTGCATGTTTAACAGATGAGGGGCTGCAGACACCAGCGTCTGTTTCATCAGTCATGGGTTAGAACTGCAAAATGTTTTTGAGGCAGTCGTGTGCAATCCTGAAGGTGAACTGGGCTTAGCGCTGTGTGTTGGCTCTGCATGAAATAGGTCAGTCTCCAAGTTCTAACCAGTCCTGGGAGGAGGCCATTCTGTGGCCAGGGGGTGGGTGCCTGATGCAGATTCAACAGATGTGTAGTTCACGCTTTTCCTGTGCCTGGAACTGTGCCAAGTAGGTCTTCTCCTCCCACTCTCTGTTTTGTTGGTATAGAAGTTGGGTCTCAGCCTGAGGGCAGGTGAACTGCATGGGGGTCACTCAGTGTAGTTTTAAGGGGTTGAATAATGACCCATTATGTCCAAGTTCTAACTCCCAGAACCTGTGAATGTGACCTGATTTGGAAAACAAAGGTCTTTGCAGATGTAAGCAAGTTAAGGATCTCAAGGTGAGCTCCTCCTGGATTTAGGACCTACATCCAGTGATAGGTGTTTTTGTAAGAGGAAGACTGAGGGAGATTCGGAACACAGAGACACAAGAGGAGAGAGCCACATGAGGATGGAGGCAGACACCAGAGTGATGCAGCCACCTAGAAGCTAGACGGGGCAAGGAAGGGTTCTCCCCTAGAGCCTTAGGAGAGAACCCAGCCCTGCTGACACACCTCGATCTCAGACTTCCGCCCTCCGGAACTGCAAGAGAATAAATTTCGGTCATCTGAAACCACCAAGTTCCTGGTAATTTGTTACGACAGCCCTAGGAAACTCATATATCTGGTAGGAAAGAACCAGTCTTGGCCCAACTCTGTTGTCTGTGATTTTGGCTCTGAGGTCCTCATAGATCATTTTTGATCAAGATGCAGAAAGCAGGGTATAGCTTACTTGGGGTAGATGGTGAAGGAAAAGCTCAGAAAATCCTGAGAAGTGGATGAAGCATTGGAGCCACGTGTTTGGAGTGAGACAGAGGGCACCTCGAGATCACAGGACTCGACGCCTCTACTCTGGAGGCTCAGAGGCCGGGGAATAAACCTTACGATGCTTTGGGAATCCAGCCTCTTGCAACTTCCCATAAAAATCCCCATGAGGACAGCCAAGGCAGAGCTCTTAGCAACTAAAACAGGTAATCCTTGGACAGAATCTGGGAGAAATGTCCCTCAACTCTGAGGCTAATTGAAATGGTCAAGAGAAATGTTAAATCAGCCACCCCCCCAACAGAAATGAGATGTGGCCTTGATTCTTCCCTGTTCCTCTAGTAGAAGTCTGAGGTCTGTACCCACCTGAAATGGGACAGAACTCCTTTAGAGCGCGAACACGACTTTCTGAAGCAGTCCAAGTTGTATTGTTTTCCTCCCACCCTTTCTTTTTACATCTTGCTGGAGGCTGAAACTCACAAATACAACAAGGCAAAAATTAGCAGGGAAATTGTGCCAGCACATTGTATCTTGGAAGGTGTAGTTTTCGCAAGTAGAGTGCTATAGGTGGGCTGGGAGGAAAGCTTCTGTGCATGGTGGTTTTTCATGTACACCATCTGTTCGTAGTGTCAGAGAACCAGACAGTAAGCATAGGAGATGATCCAAGCGCCATCCTTCTGAATCGAATCGTAATTAATAAGAATAATATCTAACGTCTGTCGAGAGCTTAGTATTTGCTGGATACTCTTCTAAGTAAGGGGTCCACAAACTGCAGCCCGTGGGCTCCTCTGCTACTTGTTTTTGTGAAGTTTTATGGGTACCCTGCCTCATTTATTTGCTTATCTATTTTTTATGGCTGCTGTCACGCTCCCACAGTAGAGTTGAGTATTTGTGGCAAAGATCGTATGGCCTGCAAAGCCTAAAATACTGATCATCTGGCCCTTTATGAGAAAAGTTTGTCAGCCTCTTTTCTGAGCCATTACGTATATTAACTCAGTTAATCCTCATTGTGATTTTAGGAGGCTGGGATTTTTATTATACCCATTTTGCAGATTGGGAAACAAAAGCATGGAGAGTCTAAGGAATTTGTCCGACAGTACACTTTAGGAAATGGCAGAGCTGGGATTTGACTGCAGGCAGTCTTCCTCCTGCATCTGGATCGCCATGCTGTGCTCCCGGGTATAAACCCACAGAATGAAAGCATCTTCTGTGTCTCAGGATTCAGGGTGTGAGATGTGCCTGTGTACCTGCTTCCCAGGTGTGTATACAAGAAGAGGATCTGACAGATGAGAGGTCAGCTTGCTCTCTTTGTCCTGTTAGCAAAGCGTGGGAGGCCTGGGTCTGTGGTGTTTAGAAGCGAATGGGTTGAGACTCAAGAAGTTTAGTGATCTATGCTATACAAATGATACAGTATCAGGAATGCATGGGCTCAGAAAACGTGCTATTCAGAGAGCCTTCCTGGGGAAATAATCCCTGAACAGATACTTCAGAGCATCAAAGGATGAACCAGAAATCAAGAACTCGAAACAAAGGAATCATGGGATAAAAAGGCTGGTGAGCGTCCTTTGGGGCATCGACAGAAGCCCTATTCAACTTGTCCCTAAGCTCCAGAGGAGAATTTCCATCTCAGCAAACTGTCTCTGTGAAGCACTTTGGCTGCCTTGTTCACAGCTGTATTCCCAGGGCCTACAGCAGTGCCCAGCACATAACAGGTGCTCAGTATACATTTGTCATAGAACAAACTGGTGACATCAGTGAACTGGCAGCCCTGTGGAAGGGATGTTTGTGCCTTTTCCAATGGCATCTGGATGTTGCTTCAGTGCAGATAAGTCCACTATAAACTGTAATCCCTCATTAAGCCTCTTCTTTGGCAAGGTCTTACAAACCACAGTCACAAGCCCAATTAAATGCCACAACTCAGCAGAAAGCACTAACCCATGCCAGGAAATGTGGCTGCTAGGAAATACGGCAAGATGTTTGTGTTGTTGTCTTTCTGTGGTGGGCGATTTTCTCCCCTACATTCTACTTTTCTGGGTTTTTTTTTCCCCCTGGGTTTCATTTTAAAATGAAAAGCAATGAATACTACGCCACATCTCCAAATTTGGTGTTTGGGCATCTCTACAGGAATTCTCCTGTGTGATGTCTAGGCACCTCTTTGGGTGTTGAGCGTCGTAGGGATCTAGGAAGCTTGTTATGGGTTGAAATTTACCTCCCTCCAATTCATACGTTGAAGTTCTAGCCCCCCGTACCTCAGAATGTGACCTTATTTGGAAATCGGGTTATTGCCGATGTAATTAGTTAAGATGAGGGCATACCGGAGGTCGGTGGGCCCAGACTTCAGTGCGGCTGGTGTCTTTATGAAAAAGGGACATTTGAAGACAAACACGTGGGGAGAATGCCGTGTGAATTTGAGGGCAGAGATCGGGGTGATGCTTCTGCAAGCCAGGGAATGCCAGAGATTGCCGGCAGCCCACCGGAAGCTGCGAGAGAGAACAGATGATCCCACACAGCCCTCAGAAGGAGCCAACCCTGCTGACACCTTGACCTCAGACTTCTAGCTTTCAGGACTGTGAGATCAAGCATTTCTACTGTTTCAGCCACTCGGTGTGTGGTCCTTGGTTACAGCTGCCACAGAAAAGTAACACAGAGCTCGTCGCCTGCCTGGCGGCTTTCAGCCCTAGGGCTTCTGCACTTCATCTTGTCCTGCTCTGTCTTCCCGTCTGTGTCTGGGTGGAGCTGATGGGGTCTTTGGTGGCGAGGAGTGTAGACTCCCCTGGACTGGATGAGGGAGAAAGCAGCAAGAGGGAGGATAACCAAGGGGTAGGGAGGCCTTTGCCTCGTGGTCAAAGAGTCTAAAGTCCAAAGTGGATTTTGGTAGAAAAAGTGAGACAAGGGAAGGAGACTGGGGCTGGATATTAGGGGAAATGTAAGTTGGAAGTGGGAAATCAGATTTGCAGTTGACAGGATTGGAAACAGGTGGAGAAGTGAAGGGTGAGAGGGGAGGAGGGAGCAGTTTGGGGTGAAGGCCGTGAAGGATGTCAGGTGCTTCAGGGACCTGATTTCAAAGCTCCAGTCGATAGTCAAGGGGACATCCTGGTGGCTTCGAGGACACAGGTAGGACTGGGAGACCCTCTGTGTCTATTTCTGTGAGTTGGCATTTCCCTCCAAGTATCCTCTTCCTGCCCTCAGACGTGCAGAGCCAACTGTGGTTGCCTCCCATGGCAATGAAAGCCCCCTCCCAGGCTGGCCCACAGGAGTGATGCTCGGAGGCCTTCCTGGAAGTGGGAGTTGGGAAGGCAGTTTCATGCGGGGCGGTGTAGGGCGATGGTCAAGAGCCCAGGCTCTGGCCCTGTGTTACAGTGTTGTGACCCCAGGAGACCTGTGCCTTCGTGGGAAATGCAGGGACCATGCAGTGGACAGGAGCTGGCCTGATACCCTGGGTTAGCATGGCCCACCCAAATAGGCTGAGTCCCTGGGAGCCTGTTTGCACAAAAAAAGTGGTTCTCAAACTTGAGCATGTATCCGCATCACCTGGGGTGCTTGTGAAAGCACAGGTAACTGGGTCACACCCCAGAATTTCTGATGCAGTAGGACAGGAATTTGTTTTTGTTTTTTTTATCAAGTTCCCAGGCGATGCTGATGCAGCCAGGTTGGGGACCACGTTTGGAGAACCACTGACAAAGAAAAATGTTCCTTGGGGTAAACTGGGGAGAGCTGTGGCTTCCTGGTGCCTCCTGGGGACATTGCATGCATGGGAAGTGAGACTGGGACCTACCTGATCCTGCTGGTTGGTAGGACCAACTATCTCACTCTCTGTTGTAGTCAGAGATCCACAGGAGGGCTCAGGGATGCTGCTGCCGCCAGTGACCATGATAGCTAACATTACATAGATCTTACGATGTACCAGCCAGTATTCTAAGGACTTAACCTATATAAACACATTTAGTTCTCATAACAAACCTTTGAGGCAGGTACTCCTAATACTGTCATCATTTTCACTTTACAGATGAGGACACTATAGCTCAGAGAGGTTCAGTAACTTGCCCAAGGTCACACAGAATGTAGCTGATAGAGCTGGGATTTGATCTGGCAGTCTGAATCCAGAGTCCATGTTCTTCTCCTACATTAATCCCCTGACCTCTCAGGAGAGAGGGGGCAAGAAATGACCCTAGTGACATCGGCCATTTCATTTGGCCTCTCTTTGCCCTCATTCTCACCTCAAAAAAGGAAATAGCATTTCCCATCTTAGATGAAAGAAATACCTTTACATTTTAAAAACCAAAGCTGTCAGGATTAATTGGATAACAGTTGTCAAATTCTTGCAGCTCCTTAGAGGCTGGTGAAAGAGGAGGGATAATTATGGTGCTATTTTCTATGAAGACCCTAGTACGTTTGGGGGAGTAAATAAGTATCTAATGATATTCTTGGTGATTACCAGTGATTGAAGGGGGACTGCTCACGTCAGCAGAGAGGCCTTGCTGAGGTTGGGCCGTAGAGAGAGACTTCACCTTTGATGGTGGGTGGCCAGAGCCCTGCTGTCCCTAAGAGAGGTACACAGGGTGTGGCCCAGGGTAGGAGGGAGCCTCCTCCAGCAGGCTAGCATACCTGCCAGCCCTGGATGGAGAGACGGGGCAGCACCGCTGGTCCACCTGCCCGAGTTTATGGACCCCTGGCTCATCAGGGCTGGCAGTTAGAGACCAGCTAGGCTGGTGGTTCTCAAAGTGTGGCCCGTGGGTCTGCTGCATCAGCTTCACTTAGACACTTGTTAGAATTCTCAGGCCCCACCCCAAACCTGCTGGGGGTGGGACCCAGCCATCTCTCAACAAGCTTTCCAGGTGATTCTGATGCATGCTTCACTCGGGGAGCCACTGTTTTAGAGAAAAATAGCACTGACTTTGGAGCCAGACACACCTAAGTGTGAATCCTGGCACTGCTGCCTTCTGGCTGTGTGACTTTGGACAAGTCACCGCACCTCTCTGAATGTCAAGTTCCTCATCTACACAGTGAGGCTGGGAGGTTAGAGAGGTGGTTTGTAGGATACTTGCTCTGTACTTACAATTCCTTCTAGTCCCACCACAGTTTAGACACTGTCTTGCTTCTTGGCTTTGAAAGAGTCTATTTCGTCTTCCGGGAACATGCTTTCTGCGCCCTCTTCACTTGTCTGACACCTATATAACCATAGGCATAAGCCTGGGGTTTATTTGCTCCAGCAAGTTGTTGTTTTCTTTCTTTGTACACCTCCTCCCCCAGATCAAGTCCGGGCTAGATCTCTCTCCGTGTACATGAGGTATCACGGGACTCCCCGCATCCTCACAACTGCCTTTTACCTGGCATCATCTCCGCGGGGGCAAAAACAGTCCTGCTGACTGCTGTTTCTCTAGAGTGTCAGACACATGGCAAGTCTGCAGGTAATATTTGATGTTAGAACCGATTTCACCCAATTTATAAAATGCTTGGTTCAGGGGGGTTTGGGGGAGGAAACTGGTGAAGGGGTTAGCCTTCATGTGGGGAGGAAACCAAGGCACGGAGGTGCTAGCTGACGTAGGGATGCAGTGGCAGGGGAAACAAATGGAGAAGGTGAGCCCTGGTGGCTGAGGATTTGAGGGGAAGCTGCTGTGGAATCAGGGTACAGACAACCTGTAGCACATCTCTGCAGGGCAGAGAGCCCATCTGATATCAGCATTAGACAGTGTAATGCCCTCACCTCAACCAACCGCCATCTGGTCTGCTGATGAAGGACGAAATGCTGTGAGGTCATCTAGCCAGCCCTCACAGTAAGTCCGTCCTAGCGTCTCCAGGGCAGGCATTTTGCGAAGCTCAGGGCACCTCTTAACCTAACTTATGTACGTGTTTATTTGTTTATTATGGATAGGGTCATGGACCTCTTTGAGAAATAGATGGGCCCTCTCCCCAGAGAAAAGCACAAAAACACAAACCTTCCCCAGTGTTGACCTTGCCACTCTGTGGGGACGTGATGAGGTTGCTTTCAGAATCACACCCAGATGTTGGGAGGTAAAAGCGTCAGGTGAGGCCAAGTAGACTTTAACACTTTACGTCTCTTCAAGCCTTGGTATTTTAAAACTTGGGAGATGATAGCAATGACCCAATTTAGTAATGTGAAGGCAAGACAGCACTATTTTAACAGGCTTAGTCATTTCTTCATTTTGCATTTTTCCCCTCTTTTCCATTTGTGGCTTTTCCCATTGCACGTATACGAAGTAATAACCTAGTATATTCCATAGAGCATGGCAAACATGCTCTATATAAAACACTGTTGAACATTCTCTGAGTGTAATTGGAGCATAAATGTAACTAATCAAAATATTATCGTGCCAACGGATGTGTGAAGAGTTCGGAGATTTAAAAAGTATATATATTTTAGTTCCATGTCATTTCAGTTTAGAGATTTAGAGCTGCAGAAGCAAGGGACTCAGCCCAATGAATGTCAAGAACAATTTGGGGTCTGACAATGTTCCCGGCAGCCTTGTTGTTCTCTTTACTCTTTTTTTAAAAAATAAATTTATGTATTTTATTTATTTATTTTTGGCTGCATTGGGTCTTCATTGCTGCACACGGGCTTTCTCTAGTTGCGGGGAGAGGGGGCTGCTCTTCATTGCGGTGCGTGGGCTTCTCATTGCGGTGGCTTCTCTTGGTGCGGAGCACGGACGCTAGGCACACGGGCTTCAGTAGTTGTGGCTCGCGGGCTCTAGAGCGCAGGCTCAGTAGTTGTGGCGCACAGGCTTAATTGTTCCGCGGCATGTGGGATCTTCCCAGACCAGGGCTCAAACCCGTGTCCCCTGCATTGGCAGGCTGATTCTTAGCCATTGTGCCACCAGGGAAGCCCTCTCTTTACTCTTAATATGACAGCAGCTTGACAACTGATTTCAGTTTTGTTCTTTCCTCCCACTCATTGCCCTTCTTTCTACCTGCTCCAGCTCCCCAGGGCAAGGCCAGCCAATCCCAGGGAACGTGTGATGACCCCTTGCTAGCAAATACAACATGCCCACTTGTGGTGTGGAGCCTAAGAGCTAAATGATGATTAGAATTTCCTGGGTTTGAATCTTGGCTCTGCTGCTAGCTGTGTGGCCTTGGGAAGGTTACCTAACCTCTGTGTGCCTCAATTTTCTCATTTGTAAGAGAAGGTTGATATTAGAATTAAATGAATGAATAGAAGTAAAATGTGATAGTATGTGTTTGCTGTTATTGTTATTAATGAGCAGATGTGACTAATACAGGAAAGGAATTCTTGTGGGAAGATCAAAATGACTGTTTCTCCAGGAACCAGATCCAGGGAAAAGGGTCTCTCCTCCTTCACCCCTTTCCATAGGAGTCTAGTTAGAAAATCCAAGCCAGTCCTGTCTCCTTACTCTCCACTCGCTTCGTCATGTGACTTTAACTCCTTGGAACTGTAGACTTCTCCAGCTGGAGGGAACTTCAGAAGCTCTAGCTGCACACCTGTGCTCCAGGTGAAGAAATGGAGAGAGAATTGCTCGCTCACAGAGGCACCACGTGTCTAAGATGGATGCACAGGAAGGGGTCGGAGTCTGAAGGGAGAGTGACATTGTCTGCCCGTCAGTTCTGTCTCGATCTCGCCGTAGAGTTCTGCGATTTCCCATGTCAAAGAGCAACTCAGACAAACCCGTTAGATTTCACCGTTTGTGTGGCTGAGTTCTCATTCCGTCCTGTGTTGGGTTCCATTGCTTTTCCTACAGTAATGCTTATTTTTCCTCCTGGGATGTTGAGATGCTACACTGAGATGTTGGGGGAGGCAAGTTATGTAGTTATACGTGCGGAGAACCCGGTGTGCTGCATGATGTTTAGCCGGGTCTGGTTTCATCATAAGATTATTAGAAGGTCTAAAAGTGTGAACACTTTTGTTTGGGTTTTGGTTTGGGGAGCGAAGGGGAGGAGAAGATGTTAAAGGGTTCAGATTTGAGTTTTATTCTGCTTTGTCTCCATCATGGTCCTCCTCTCTCCTCCCTCTCTGCTCAGCCTTCTTTTCCTCGCCTGAACTCCATTTCCCTGGTGTCACCACTGCCCTTTCCCCTTCCTTCTTCCTCTGCGCCTCCTCTCCTCCTCTTCCTTCCTGTCTGCTCCTCTGATTTCTCCCCCTTTCCTTATTTCCCCCACTCTCCCTCCCTCCCTCCCTCTTCTTTTCTCTCTCCCTCTTTTCTTCACCTTTCATCTTTTTCTCAGTGATGGGGAAGGAATGCAGAGTCCCAGGTACCTGGTCTTTGGGGGAAGGGTCCACGTTGAGAGCCCCCTTCCAGCAGCACCTTCAGATCCAACCACCTGAGTTCAATTCCATTTTCAACTGCATTATCCACACCTACATGGACTATCAGATAACTTGTGTGTTGGAGAGCTGTCTTAACACATTTGCATATGAAATGCTTAAACCTCACCTTATTGGTCTGAATGAATGATTACAGAAATAGTTATTACTTGTTCACACAAACTGACTCTGACAAAAATGTTCACAAGTGTTCGGTGCCTTTGAAACGTCGGGATGTATTTTCTTTGTTCTAAATAGATACTATGTATCCATTAAGCTGTAGTTAATCCCTCCCCCCATTTTCTGGTATATTAGAAAGGAAGCACATTTCTTTCCATAATTTTCCTTCTAATTATCTAATGATAATTAGAAGGCTTTCATTGATAGTATGAATAATGTCGAATGATATGTTTGTTTCCCTGGCTATTGGTAAATTGTTATGTTTATGATTGACTTAATGATTATTAGTTTTCATGATATTACTGGTAGAACTCTGTTTCTCTTCTACATATATTCTCTTACTTTATGGTGCATTGTATCTTTTGACATTTTTGTGCCCCCTGCCCTTCTATTGTGATCAGACAGCGAAACTTCATCATTCTGGACTTTTAAATTAGGCCATGTGCAGGAGAGCTATAACAGAGGTATGTATAGGGTCAGCAATGCAGGAATAACTGTTCTCTAGGCATTAGTGAAAACCACAGAGAGAACTGCATTTAAGTAATTTAGTGAAGGACCATGGCTGGGCCAGGCAGTGTGGATTTCAGGAACAGCATCACCTGAGCGAAAACCCAGAAGCAGGGAAGTCTGGAGTGTGTATTAGTTTCCTATTACTGCTGTAACAGCAATTTCTGGAGGTCGGAAGTCCTAAATGGGTTTCACTGGTATAAAATCAAGGTGTCCACAGGGCTGTGTGCCTTTCTGAAGGCTCTAGGGGAGAGTCTTTTCTTGCCTTTTCTAGTTTCTAGAGGAAACTTGCATTTCTTGGTTCATGGCTTGTTCTTCTATCTTCAAAGCCAGAAGCATAGCATCATCAAATCCCTGTCCGATTCTGCCTCCTCTGCCTCTCTCATCCAGAATAATCCTTCCATTGCAGGGTCATCTGATTAGCAATTGTACTTCCATCTGCAACCTTAATTCCACTTTGCCACATAAGGTAGCATATTCACAGGTTCCAGGAGATTAGAACATGGACATCTTTGGGAAGCCGTTATTATACTTACCATAGAGTGGATGAGGGCTGTGTAGGGGGAGAGTATTCATATACAAGGCAGGAGATAGAGGCAGGGTACAGAGGTCTCCAAACATACCCATGAAAGACTCTGGACTTTACAGGAAACAGGGAGTCCTCCTTTCCTATAAAGGAGGACTTTCTAGGAAGTTTAGGACACATCATGGTTGGTTTTGCATCTCAGGAAGATGGTCCTACTTGCTGTTGCATCGGTGAAAGAATTAAGGACTAGACCGATTAGGAAGTTGTTGCAGACATCCGTGAAGCAGGCAGAAAGTCCATGACACAGATGTGATGGATGTGAGCTAGGCCAGCGGCTGTGGGAGTGGAGAGGAAGAAGACGAAAGGAGAAACACAAGGAGGAAGCATCCCCAGAATTTGATGACCGATCCATTGCAAGGGGTGGGAATGGGGCAGCAGATTTGATTCTGTTTCTCAGTAGTCTTTGCCATTTTCTTCCTCATTCTATCGAGGTCTCCCCACTACATTGAAAACTTTGGGGAATGGGAAGGACGGAAAGGAGCTAGTTTTTGAGGACCTACAATGCAGCAATCATTATCTAGATACGTTATAAACTATTTCATTTAATCTTCATGACCACAGTATAAGATGTATTTTTGTGGCCGTTTTGCCAGAAAACGAAACTGAGGTTCACAGAGTTTAGGAGATTTATCTGAGGTCATCCAGGCAAAAGAGGAGTAGCTGGGATTCCAATCCAGACCAGGTAACTCTAGGGCTTCCTTGTGTCCTGCATCATCCCCACACACCAGGACTAGGGGGCTCAACAAATAGTTGTTAAATTGCATTTCAGAACTGAGGCTGTGAGTGCCCTGTGTGTGCAGGGTACCCCTAAAAGGCATCGGGCATTTGGAATGCTTAAGAACTCTCTACCTCCTGGAGGTAACATGAGTTTTTTTCCCCTCTTAAATAGCTCTTTGAGGAACCACTGCTGTGACCATACAGCTCAGGCACGGTGGGCAGGATTGTCTATGCTGCAAACTGAAACAGGAGTCAGGTAAACCTGACCCTGAATCTTCATTGTGTTGTGTGTCTTTGGTCAAGTCCCTTCCCCTTACTGGGATTTCTAAAGTGAGTTGGTTGGAGCAGTTAAGCTCTTATGTCTCACCTGGCTATAGTTTGTTATGCTTTGATGAATAATCTACAGTTTCTAGACCAGCATTACTCAATAGAACTGTCTAGGATGATGGCGATTTTCTCTGTCGTCGCTGTACAATATGGTGTCTACTGAGTCCTTGGACTATGGCTAATGTGTCTGAGTAAATTAATTTTTAATTTAATTAATTTAAATTTAAATAGGCACCTGTTGCTGTTAGCTACTAAATCAGAGAGGGCATTTATAGACCCTGAAGTCTCTGATTATTGAACAAGCGTAATTGGTGTGTTTATGACTTTCTACCCCTGTAGCTTTGGGCAAAAAGACTTTACCTGCCTCTTCCTCACTGTTCCTTGCTTTAAAACAGGGATAGCATGACACCGTCTCACTGGGATGTGGAAAGATGCTTAGACCAATGCCTGGCATGTACTAAGTTCTCAGTAAACATTATTGACATCAAACATGTTATAAATTGCATTGGACCCATTATCACCTGCTGCTGACCATTTGTTATGAAATTAACATTTATTGAGTCAAGTCCAGTGTTATACGTAACATACACTGAAAACAGATCAACCACAAAACTTGGACTTGTAGCTTTCATTATCCCGTTTTATAGATGAGGACGTTGAGGCCCAGGGAGGTTTATTGACTTGCTCAAAGTGAGGCAACTAAGAAATGACAGAAGTGGGACTGAAACCCAGTTTTCTTGACTATAAATCCAGGACTTGTTACATGCCGCCACAGCTGCCTTGGCTGCGGGCAGCATTTGGGTCCCTGCCGCCATCCGCTCCCTTCACGTAGGTGCTGGCTCTGGGAGCTGGCAGGGCCACCGGTCTGCAGGGACAGCTCTGAGCTCTCAGAGCTCCGGGCCCTCAGCTGCCAGTTGCGAGCACACTCATGTAATCTTAATGAACAATGTGCAAAGCCATTAAAAACTCAATTAGGGTTTTCTTTTTACTGCCGACGTGAGGACTGCAATCCTGAGGTGCTCATGTGTAAACACAATAGCCACCATCTGCTACGGAGAAGCGTTTTGCCTCCAAAAAGGGGATCTATGTTGCAGACACGTCAATAACGGGGCTCTTATCAAGGCGTTATTATGCATGAAGGGGGGAAAAATGCAAAGTTTATGGCCAGCCAGAGAGTACTTCCTGCTTTAATTCCACAGTTTTTGGTACTACGTATAATAACTATGAGGAAACTAACGCTGTTTTATGTTCCTGATCACGCCAGTGGATTTTGGGGGGGGGGGCGGGGGGGGGAGAAGAAGAAGGGAAGAAATGTACTTACAGTCTTTCTCTTTCTTGTTTCTGGCTGATCTTGGCATAATGACAGGCTCATTTTTGATCTCCAGGAAACTGACAGCCCTGGGATGATATTAATTAAGCCTACCTGTTGATCAAAGAGGGCCCCACCGAGCTGCTGATATATGAGGGCTTTCAGTCCCGAACAGTCTCTAAAACGGCAGGCCTGTGCTCAACTCAGAGATCTGGCTTCCTTTCTGGAGGGTGTGGCCAGACCTCTGTAAGGTAGACGAGATGCGCATGAGGTCTGTAGATGGCAGGATCCCACCCTTCCCTGAGGTACTGTGCTTGCCTTGCTGGATGCTGTGGTTTCCTGCCTCTGTGCCTTTGCACGTGCTGTTTGCTCTTCGTGAAATGCCCTCCCAAGTTACCACCAGGCCCACTTCCATGGAAGGTATCCCAACTGGGAAAGAGGAGAGGCTTTCGTATTCTAATGTGTGGAGTTCAGCTCTGTACCACCAGTATCTCTTTACATCGGCTGATCTACGCTAACCTGATGGGGCTGACAGTATTCCTGGGAAAGGGATATCAGGAGAGAAAAGAAATTGAGCCCTGTGCAGTTAGGATATGAGAGTACTGGACGGAACCTGTTGCAGGGAGTGACTGCAGGGCCACGGATGGAGGAGGAACTCCATCATGAAGGATGACGCCAAGTGGAATTAAGAGCTGACCTGTAGGGGGCAGAGGTGCTGAGTGAGCATAGACCCTGATGGAGGAGGGGAAAAAAAGCCATGTGAGTTTGCAGAAAGAGCTGCCTCTTGAGCCTTGTGGACTCTCGGGCCAAAGCAGTTCTATTGTGTGTCCCCTGAGTCTGTCCCAGGGCAGAGAGACAGTAACAAGGACCCACCCATTCGTGGAGACATCACAAACAATGACAAAGGCACATGAGGGATCTGCACCTGGAAGTGCTATGAGGACAAGGGGACCGGTGTCATTAACTGGGGTGCCTTGGGGACTTCTGGAAATAAATAGGGAGTGTTGCTTGGAGCTGGAGTTTAAAGCTGGTCAGATTCCATTGTCAGGGTTCATGATATGCTCAATGACTGGTGAGGTTTCACTTCTGTTCATTCTTCAAATTCCAGCTCAGCTTAGTCCATTCCTGGAAGATGTCCTGACCCCCACCCCCGGCTGAGTTAGTCACCACTCCTCTGTGTGTACTCACGGCTGTGCTGCACTCCAGCGAGGCTGGATCTGCTGCACGGTCCACTGATTGCGGCCTCTGCAACTCAGAAGCACCTTCTTCCATGGCTGCTGCCCCCTCTTCACAGTCTCTGCTTCACTGAGCTCTGGTTCATCTCATCACTAGTGTCTGGTTCAGAAATTGCGGTTGTGTGTGCCTGTTTGGTAGAACTCACATCCTCTGCCTGAGTCTTAGCTACAGAGGAGACTGGGAAAGAGGACATCTTTTTCATTTCCATAGAGGAAATGGGCTCTGCTTAAAAATTTGAGGGGTTCCCCCAGACATAGGAAGGGAGTTCAGATATTGAGTGGCATGTTTCTACTCCAGGTCATCAGTCTACTGAGCTTGGAGGGTGGCCTGAGAACAGCCACCCACGGGCGGTGGTACCTGGTGAGCCACGGGTGACACGAGGTTACACTGGCCGCTGCCCTGATGAGTTTCCACTGCCTAAAGGGGGATCTTGCCTGCCCTATCCCCAAAACTTACTTTTTTCTGTCCAGATTGGGAGCCAAATGATTCGACCCTACCATTTGCTTTTTATACCATACTCCCCTTCGAAGACGTTCGTGGTGGGTTCTGATACCGCAAGGAACTTTCTACCCTCACGTAGGAACACTCAGATTCCCTAGGGCACCTGCAGTTTAGACAGTGTATAGCTGCTGGCTTCTGATTCGGTCGGTAGCTTGGGAGCGTGTGTGTGGTTGTATTAACACAAATATCTGGAAAGGTGCATATGTTACCTTACATGACAAAAGATGTGATTGAATGAAGGATCTTGCCCTGGGGAGATGATCCTGGGTTGTCTGGGCGGACCCGATGTACAGGGTCCTTATAAGAAGGAGGCCGAAGAATCAAAGTTGGAAAAAGATGTGTCTGTGGAACTACAGGTTGGAGTGATGCCCTTCGAAGATGGAGGAAGGAACCGCGAACCAGGGAATGCAGGCAGACACTGAAAGCAAGGAAACAGTTTATCTCCTGAAGGCTCCAAAAGGAAAGCAGCCCTGTAACACCTTGATTTTAGATTCCTGACCACCAGAACCATAAGAGAATAAGTTTGTGTTGTATGAATCCACCGAGTTTTTGGTTTTTAGTTATAGCAGTAATTGGACACTAATCCGGGGTTTAAATCTCGTGTCCCCAAGCCTCCACCTGCTTGGCTGCCGGGCCTCTTTCTGCCCTCCTAAGGCTCTCCCCAGTCACTCATAAGAATCCTTGGGCATGTTGTGAGTGCATGAGTATAAATAAGATCATTTGCCCGTGTTGCCCCTTTCCGGACTCATGGAAGCTCACTGCCTGCGTGGCGCAGGAGACCCTCACCACGGCTGCTGCTGTGGGTGTCACAGTGTCACAGTCCCCCTCCCCTCTTGCGGGGCGGGCGAGATACCGATGCCGCTGACCTCCCGCACCCCACCACATCCCCAGAGGTTCCTCTCTCACACTCTGTCACTTGGACTCCAGGGCAGCACTGCGCATTCCCCCAGCCTCACCAGGACATTCCTGAGCAGGACTTCTCCTGCTGTTCCCACCTGGCCTGGGTGGGATGGACAGCCATCGTTTTCTTTATTATATATTTTTTTCAGTTTTCTTGTTTACCTCCCTGAGACTTGCACCCAAACACATACCTTTCTGTCTGGTTTACAGGCCAGAGGATGCATATCAGGTCACACAGATCGCCATTAGGGGGTCAGGGTGGTGGTGATGGGGAACGTGATTTGTTACCCTAACCCAACCCAACTCTGGCCCCCCGAGACACAAAGTATCTTAATGAAGGTCCAGGATGTTTCTTTCCTTCTCAAGGATTTATTTTTGGAGTCCATTATTTTCATTCTCTTCTTTCTTTCTGCTTCTTTTTACCCAAGGACACTGCTCTTAATGATGTCCCTATTTGGAACATCCTGCAGCCTTGCTTAGTAACTGTTATCATTTCTCATGTTATCTCCTTAAATAAAGGGACTTGTAGGAAGTAGGGGCTCTACAGGGATGCCAAAATAATAAGGATAATGCTAGTTGCAGAAATAAATGTCAAATGTTTAACGGCTTAATGACCCAATAATAGTTTATTCCTTGCTTGCTTACTTAAAGTCCAAAATGAATGTTCCTAATTGTGGGTGGCCTTCCTCATGGTCATGGTCATGGTCATGGTCATGGTCATTCAGGGAACTAGGCTCCTTTAATTGTGGCTTTGCCGTCACTTAGGCTCTTGGAATCCTGTACTTTCAGCTGGTGGATGGGAAAAAGACAATGCAGCAGTGATTCTGGAACGTTAATGTGCGTACAAGGCACCTCGTGATCTTGATAAAATGCTAATTCAGATGCAATAGGCCTGGGCTGGGGCCTGAGAATCTTCATTTCTTACCAGCTCCCCGGTGATGCTGAGACTCCTGGTCCAAGAATCATCCTTGGAAGGATGAGATAAAAGAGAATGGAGCAGTGGGAGTTGGGGGAGGGAGGGTGGAGGTTGTCTGCTTCTAAGCACCAAGCTGGAAGTGGTAGACTTTGCACTCGGGCCCCATTGGCTGGAACCTAGTTGCATGTCCTCCCCAAACTCTGAAAGGAAGCTGGGGAGTAGAATCCAGCTATGTGACCAGAACAAAGAGGACAGGTTTGCTAATCAGCCAGCAGTTTCTGCTACATGAAGACTTGGTGGAGGGCCAAGCACATCCACCAGCTCTGCCTTCAGGGAAATGGCAGCATCCTTTATTAACAGTCATGGAGGCAGCAGATGGAGAAATCCCTAGACTTGCTGGAGCGGATGGATGTCACATGGCCCCATCTCCTCAGTGAGCCTGCTTCGCCACTGGAGCTAGGATGCAAAGAGGGGGAACCTGAGCTGGTGGACGGGAAACCTTCCCAACTCTCGCTGCTGTGGACGCTAAGACCCCTGGTGTGAACTGGCAGGAGGATAGGAGCTTAAATGTCCACGGGGCATCCCAGGATTCTGAGTGGAGAGAGCCAGACACCACTTGTTTCTCAGGCTGTCTTCCCTACCAGTAGCTGTGCCCCACCCTCCCTCTGTGGCCAGAGGCTTGTGGGTCTTGTGGGTCATCACTCATCTGTCTCAGGGGAACCTTCTGGAACCCTGTGGGATGTAGGTCAGCAAACAGACGTGGGCATGGATGCCAACCTCCCTCAGTGCCTCAGTTTCCCCCCTGCAGTGGTTCCTTCCTTGCTGCCTCAGTTGGGAGTTGGTGATGATTAGAGACAACATCTGACAAGGGACAGCTCTCCATGTACCCTGTGTTACTGCCTGGCTCTAAACTAGGAAACTTGACTCTCTTGGAAACATGGGGAAGATACCACTTTCGCTCCACTTTCAGCGGCTCCTACCCCAGGGGGTGGGTGAGTTTTCTGATTGGTGGGATGTTGAAAGTCTGTTAGCCATTGGTTCAAGTTTCTGTCTTTATCACCTTGCTTCTTGTTGGCTCATTTTTGGGATGAGCCCTAGGGATCTGGGTTGAGTTGGAAGGAAGGAGTCCTTGATCATGCAGCTGCTTTTGCATGCTGGTTCAGGGAAGAAAATGCAGGAAGCCTAATTTGGCCTCAAGTCCAAGTTCCTTCCTCTGATCCAGCTTTGTGAACAATAAAGCGGAGATTTTGAAGTCTCTCTCTCTCTCCTGTGTCTATTTTTAAATTTGTCCTGAACCCAGAGGAGACAGGCTACGAGTGACCAGTACCCTCTAGAACCCCGACAAGATACGGATTGCCCAGCATTTATTGTCTGCAGCGATTAGTCTTTTGGGAATTAGGGTGAAAGAATGAGGCTCCTTACAGCTACTGAAGTGGTTCATCTTGGTTGAGGATAAGTGGTCTCAAGGTTTCATTCCAGCTGAAGATTTTAGTGGCTAAAATAAGATTTCAAAACAGCAGTGGTTTTCTAGGTGGGAATATTCATTCCAGAAAAACTTGAGTTTATCTACTGTGTGTTTTTTTTAAAAATAAGTTTATTTATTTATTTGTTTTTAATTTTGGCCGTGTTGGGTCTTCATTGCTGCGCGCGGGCTTTCTCTAGCGGCGGCGAGCGGGAGCTGCTCTTCCTTGCGGTGCGCAGGCTTCTCATTGCGGTGGCTTCTCTTGTTGTGGAGCAGGGGCTCTAGGCGCACGGGCTTCGGTGGTTGTGGCATGCGGGCTTAGTTGCTCCACGGCGTGTGGCATCTTCCCGGGCCAGGGATCTAACTCGTGTCCCCTGCATTGGCAGGCAGATTCCCAACCACTGCGCTACCAGGGAAGCACTACTGTGTTTTATGATGCAGTTTATTTCATAGAATCATAAGACTCTAAGTCACAGAGTTTAGCCCTCCCAGTTGATTGTGAAATTTCCTTAGAAGGCTCCTCAGTTTGTCCAGGCTCTGTGTAGCCACCTGCGGTGATGAGGAACTCACTTTGTCTCCCAGGCAGTCCATCCCATTTTGCATCCATTTGACTTGTTAAAAGGTCCTTTGAACTGAAATGTGCCTCCCTGTGGTTTCTTTCATAAGTCTGATCTCTCTGGTGACCTTCGTCAGTGAGCTATTGCCGCAGTAATGTGCCTAACAAACCGAGAGGAAACTCAGTGGCAAACAGCAGTGTGTGTTTATTCTCACATTTCTGGGTCTGAGCCCCCGTGGTGGATCTGCTGAGCCAGGTTGGGCTCCTTGGCTATGTGGCTGTGCTTTCAGCTGTGTGGGTGGCTTGGCTTGGTTCTTTACTATCCGTTGAGTTTAGTTCTCTTCCACACGTGTCTGTCCTTGATCCCACGCTGAAGGCGGCAGCAGCTGCTTGGGGCACATTCTTCTCATGGAAGGTGGCAATAGTGCAAGAGGGCAAGCGCAGCTAGGCAAGCATGTTTCAAGCCTCATTCTGTTAGTCTCCTGTTGATCAAAGCGAGTGGAGCCCAAAGTCGTGGGACGGGGACGGGGACATGCTCTCTGCCTCTTTTGGGAGGGACTGCAAGACCAAAGGTCAAGGGCATGGAGCCAGGGAGGGGTGAAGAACTAGAAACAACCATTTAATCGGTCAAAGCAACTCCAAAGAGGCTCACTTCCTTTCTAGGAGACAGGCTTTTCCAGTGTTTGAAAATACTAGTCATGTTTTCTGCAAATAGTAAAGATAGCATAAACTTTGAGGTTGAAGAAAATCTGCGTCTCGTGCCTCTCTGTCTGAGTGGTCCAGGGCGAGTCACTCAGTCTTTAAATAAAATGAAAACTCTCCTTCTCCCAGGGTCATTCTGAAGATTAAATTGAACAATATATAAATAAGACAGTAAGCATCACACTGGTACCCCTTAAGTGCTTAGCAAGTATTACTTACCCTCCATTCCATCTTTCAGTTGGTTCTCAAATTTTTTCAAGGTCTTCTTCACTTATTTGAATATACTGTACTTTTTATATGTCCTCCTCTGATATATTCCTTGTACTAATGCAAGACTCCAGGTGGAATATGTTAAAACAATACCTGGGTGCTGTAGAGTTTCTGCTTCCACTGAGACAACCCAAGCTCGAATGAGGTGATATTTCACCTCATTTCACCCACGGAGGTTGCAGTTAACTAAATTCCTGAGTTTTTATTCCATGCTTCCTGTTGGAGCTACTGTTTTTAATATTTGCTGGGTTTTTTTTTCTGTACATGTTTATAGACTGTTTACTTTGTAGAATACTTCGTGTATGTTACCATCTCTTAATTCTTAAAACCACCTCGGTGAGTAGGATTTTTTATTCCCAGTTACAGAAGAGAGAGGAAATACTCCAGAGAGGAAATGTAGGTTTCTGGGGATCAACCATACCCTCCTAGAGGGACTGGATTTCTGGCCACTGTGTTTACAGGTGTGACTGATTTTCAGAAGGATTTTCTTTCTCTCTCCTTGTCTCTACCTCCCGCCCCCTTTGTGGATCTCCAGGATCCTTCATGATGGTGAACAGCTCTGGGAGGGCCTCTGGCCAGAAGGCGCACCTTCTCCTGCCGACCCTGAAGGAGAATGACACCCACTGCATCGATTTCCATTACTACTTCTCCAGCCGCGACAGGTCCAGCCCGGGGGCCTTGAATGTCTATGTGAAGGTGAACGGTGGGCCCCAGGGGAACCCTGTCTGGAACGTGTCTGGGGTCGTCACTGAGGGCTGGGTGAAGACAGAGCTTGCCATCAGCACCTTCTGGCCACATTTCTACCAGGTATGCTGTTTTACCGTAGTTTGATTTTTTTTTTTTTTAAAGTAATAATCTATCTGTACACCTTTTGCCCTCTTTAGAGTTTAGGTCTAGAAAGGACTTCATTTACTCACTTGTTCAACTCGTGTTTACCAAGCTGCTTCTCCTAACCAGGCCTGGAGGATGCAGAAGAGATCCTCTACAGCCCCTGCCACCCTGGAGATCGCAGTCTGGAGGAGGAAACTGATTGATAAATAGATAAACACTTAGAATATAGTGGGATACATGTGGATTCCATAGGATGCTGGAGGAAGCTAGCTATTGAAGCCTTCTATACAATAATTTCTTATAACAATCTGATGAGGGAGATACTATTATCATGCCTGTTTTACAGATGAAAAAATTAAGGTTCAGAAAGATGAGATAACTAGTCACATATTGCCCCTGAGGAAGACGGTGTTTGGGGGCAAGACGATTAGGATGGCTTCTAAGAGGACCAGACAGCTTAGGCTGAGTCTTGAAGATGAATAACTAATTATTGAAAAAGGAGGGGAAAGACATTTAGGTTGACAGGGGTAGTGCACACCATGGGCTGGAGGAGATTTTGGCGGAGTTTGGAAACTAGGTTGTTTATAGGTCGAAAAGGAGATCTACTGGGAGCTAAGCCTGCAGGGATGGGTAGGTCATGGGGTCTTTGAATGCCAGGCTAAGGAGAGTAAATTTATTCTCTAGGCTAGAGCAGCACTACTCAAACCATCTGTGGTGGAGGACCAGGTTTCTTCTCCTCAACTTGTGGACCAGTCCTTTTATAAACTGCAATCAAAGTGTCACAGTAATGCCAAATTGCTGGGATACTCTCTAAATGCCTCTTATCTCGTTGAGGAGCCTCTTATCCCATTGAGGACTGATGACACACACTCTGCAGGGTGTCACCAGCCCACAGAGCTCACTTAGAGGAACACAGCTCCATGTTGTGGCCTGGGGCTGTTGAAAGTTTTTTTTTTTTTTTTTAGCGTTATGCGGGCCTCTCACTGCTGTGCCCCCCCCCCGCCCCCCCCCACCCATTGCGGAGCACAAGCTCCGGACGCACAGGCCCAGTGGCCGTGGCTCACGGGACCAGCTGCTCCGTGGCATGTGGGATCCTCCTGGACCGGGCACGAACCCGCGTCCCCTGCATTGGCAGGCGGACTCCCAACCACTGTGCCACCAGAGAAGCCCCCGAAAGTTTTTTTTTAAACTATGCTATTAAGGTACAACTTACGTATCATAGAATCCACTTATTTTAAGTATGCAATCCAGTGATTTTTAGTAAATCTATTGACTTGCACAACCGTAAACCAGCTCTAGAACATTTTCATCAACCCCATAAGATCCCCTGTGCCTGTTTAAAGTTAATCCCCATGCCCACTGATGGAAGGTTTTAAGTAAGAAAGTGACATAGATCTACTTTTGGAGAAATTTCTCTGGAGTCGGAAGCAGAACAGGGACCTCAGGGTGGCAAGGTGAGTGGCTGGGAGATTTGTAGGCATCCTTCAGTTCAAAACCCATGGTATAGTTCTTTCAGATGTACCGTGCAAGCAGTTACAGACAATATGTAAATGAATGGGCGTGGCTGTTTTCCAAGAAAACTTTATTGTACAGAAACAGGTGATGGACCAAATTTGGCTTCCAGGCCATAGTTTGAACCCTGATGTAGGTGATAAAGCTGAGGTCGAGAGATGGACAGTAAAGTCCAAGAGCACAGAGCAAATCATTGGCAAAGCTGGGACCAGAATCCTGCTGCCCTGGTTCCAAAACTCCCCCCGTTGCACTGAGTATAAACTTCAAGTGTCTGCATAAGTCCATGGATCCCATCAAGGAGGCCTTAGGGTTCTAATCTGAAAACCCCCTACCTAGGGTCTGATGCAAATGGATACAGGATGGGGCCACAGGTGCAAGTGGAAAGAGCAGGAAAAGTGACCCCAGAGAGGGATAGACCTATGGTTGGCTATGCTCTTCGATGGGGTATAGAGGGAAAAAAGGACATTTCTTAGGCATCTCTTACGTCCCAGCTCTGTGGTAAGCATATTGCCACTCATTTATCTGACAGTAACTCCTGTATTGGGTAGCAACATGTCCTGTGTTCCAGAGAAGGGGATATTATTGGTCAATTGAGGTCCCCGTAATCCTGCCTGCTCCAAGCTCCAATCCTCTGCTCCAAGCTGAGTTTCCTGCTTTTAGGGAAAAAAACATGCCCCTTCTGAGAATCTTCCGTTCACTAGCTGTGCGATGTTGGGTCTATCCCATCATCATTCTGAATCACAGTTCTCTGGTTTGTAAAATAGAGATGTCAGTGGGTCCAATGAAGGGTTCTTATGTGGATTAAATGAGATAGTATATATATAACATCATATCAGGCTTGCAGTGGGCCTCAGCAGTTATTGGAAGGAAGGGAGGAGGAAGAGAGAAGAACAGACAAAGAGGATGGAGGAGGGAGGCCTTCTTTAAAGAAATACTACCGTGGTTGAGCTCTGAGCCATCCCTGTCCTAAGCAGCCTCATCGGGGAGAATGTTCTGATTTCCAGTCTGTTGGGCACTGCAGCGTCATTCCATTCCATTTTCTCTGCTCTTAGCTTTGTGGTGAAAAAGCCACTAAATACACTGAGAGCAGAGGTTTAGAAAAGACACGTGTGTCTTTCAGACACACACACAGCCAGTAACAGATAGTCCCTCGGCCATACACACGGGAGCACACACGAGTGCGCACCCGTACCGGCCTGTTCCCAAACCTGCCACAGATGCAGGGGCACCACCTACACATATATCAGGGGAGAGAAAAAGGGGCCCATCAGGAGATTCAAAGACACTTGCCAAATGCATTTTAAAATTCACCAGACCCCAAGCTCTGGCTCTGCATGCATGATTCTGTGGACTAAATACCATTTCGGTTCTCAGCACTGCTGGGCTTCAGACCCTGATGGCTTATGTATTCATTTATTGAAGTCATATTTCACAGTCCTAAAATTGACTTGTAGCTCTGTAATAAGCAGGGACATTTCATCTTTCTTATTAGTGGGCTCTCTGGCCCCAGGCCGTCAGCAGGGCCTGGGATGAGAATGTTCCCCCCACTGTCCACCCCTCGCCTGCCTCTTCGCAGGAGAGCAAGGGCGCATCCGGTGCCGCTGAAGGCGTACTGCAGGTGGCTGCCCCTTTCCAGGTGATGTTAATTCTATTTCATGTTTTTTAATGATTCCAAACTTTTCTGTCCCAATATTTAAAAAAATAAAAGAACTTGAGTCGTGCAGCCGCTTGTTCTCTCTAGCCTCCATCACCTGCCTCAGTGAAATTACCTTTTATTCAGCTCTGTAGACCTCTGAAATTTAAGACTCACCTGACTTGGACTTAACTGGATTCGAAGCCCAGTCCCTTTCTCAGGAGTTCCTCTGGCATCTGGCGCTCTATGGGTTTGGTAACCTCTTGCACAATTCAGGAGGGGGCGTCGCAGGGAGGGGGGCCACTTTACCTCCTTCAGACTCCACCCCGACTCCTCTTTCACTCACCCACCACCCCTGCCCGCTAAGCAGCGAGCACTCCTTGTCTTAGGCAGGCCTCCTGGGGCTGGTGTGGGGAAGAGCGTCTCTCTCTTGATTTCACCCCAAGAAGCCCCACCCCCACCCTCACCATGAAAATATATGTGGTCCTCTTCCGAAGAGGAGTGCTGGCGAGCCAGCATTTTTCTCTCTCTTATCTTTTGAGAAGGTGTTTTGCAGCTCCTTGAAACTTTTGCTCTACAAATTCTCTGCTTGAGGACTTCAGTGGTGAGCCTAAGATGCCAGGCCCCTTAAACTGTGTCCTGACATAGCCACACCCTCCCCCAAACAGGCACACAGCCTGCCTTTTGTGGAGGGGATGAGGGTGACTCATCTCTGAGCCTCTCTTGGGATGTGACTTCCTGGCTTTGCCCAGCAGCTCCTGTGCCGGGAGAGGTTTGTGCCTTTCCATGCAAGCTCCACTTCCCCAAACCAGGAGGTCTCTAAAGGTCTAGGGCTTGGGGGATGTGCAGTTGACAGCAGGGACACATGGCAACCTTGGGGTTGAAGGCTGCCCTGCAGGGAAGTTGGGGTTCCCAGCCCAGGCCTTCTGCTCCAGTCCCGGCACCCCAGTGTCCCTGCCTCCATACCCTGACGTGGAGCATCACGGGGTGGCCTTCTTCTGGCCCCCTCCACCCCGCCCTCGCTACTCCCTGTCAACTAGAGCTCCCTTCCTTCTCACAGTTCTTCACTCACTCCTCTGGCTCATCTCCCATTCCTGGCTCTCATTCCTCAAGGGCCTTGGTTTCCTTACGAGTGTGCTTTGCTTGGAGATGACCATTCTCCTTCACCTCAGAACACCTGGGCAGGTCTTTCTATCACTGAGGGTCTTGACATCACCCTGTCCCTTTGTGGTGTCTGTCCCCAGGAACTGGAGCTGGTAGGTCTTCCTAACCAGGACCAGAAGCACATTGATGGGATAAGCATCTCCACCCGAAGCTGCAGATGTCTTCTGGGGCGCTTTCTGACCAGAAGGGAAGAGAGGACTCCAGTGGTCCACATTCCCCAGAACTTGGTCGGCTGGGAACCTAGCCCCGGGGGCTGAGCTGTAGCTGTAACAGCTGCTTTTCCTGAACCCCACAAGACAGTGCTCTGTTCTGCTATTGCGTTTGTTTGAGTGGGCTTCTTCCTTTTTTATCAGCAGTGAGAATCCAGGGGGGCCCTCACATCTCTCCTGAATGTCCCTGGTTGTGCTGCTTCCCTGTGAGCTGCCCTTGCACCCTCTTGCTGCAGCCAAACCTGATTTCTCTAACTGTGTTCCGTAGTGCCCTGCCCTGTGGCTTCATACAGAAGCTCCTCGTGGTCAGAAACTTGAACCATGAATCCTAGCAGTCATGTGCATTGCCAGATTCCCATCCAGAACCCCAGCAATAATGGGCATTACCAGGATCTCGTTCAGAACTATAAAGCATGCAGCATGGATAAGAGGGTGTTTAGGGTTTGGGGGCTATATGTAATTGCTAGAGGCTGACCCTGCCAACTTAACCCCAGTACCCACTGCTTCTCCGTGGCTAAGGCCCGCCATCCCATAATCTTGCGGTGGCACGTTCTAGCCACCATCTGAGATCTCCCTCTCTGGTGCCTGGCATTGTGCTCCCCAGGGTTGGCCCTTGTTTCTGGAAGCAAGCAGCTTGCCCAGGAGGTTGCATGTGGGCCTCGGAGTCAGCCCCATTGTGAGTGTTCAGGGGACAGGCCTCAGCAGGTGAGTCCAGGTGGGCCCTTGAAGATCCAAGCCCGTCCATCGTGGGCCTTCCTTCCTTTTCTTTCTGGGCAAGAATGGTGGACTCCCTGGCACTGTTCCTGATAACCCCAGCCTTGTGACCTTCTACTCTCATGCCACTGAGGGCTCTATCTCATGGCAGTTTGCATGACTTTAAAAAAAAAAAAAAAACAACTCTGTCTCTGGAGTTGCATGCCAAGAACAGGACCCTCTTGGCTCCTGTAGGTTTTGCGAGCACTCTGCTCTGAGCAGTCTGGCAGTGATGGGGAGGATATTCCCCATCTGTTCTGGGAGGTGTTTTATTCTCAGCTGCATCCAGGACCTGCCTTTTGTTGTAAACATACCGTGGATCCTAATTCTAATGTCTTGTGAGTCCAGAGCCTTCATCAACGATTCTGGGGGTTGTCACCGTCTCCTTCCCCATGCTTCTGCGCTCTCTCCCCTCCACCTCCCCAACCGCCGTGGCACCTGCAACCACCTGTGCCTCTTAATTTCCGTGTACCTCCACATGGACCCAAAGCCCAGCCCCTACCAGTTCCCACCTGTCATCACTCACATCAGAGTCTGTTGAGTGTAGGAATTTTAGTGGAAACTTGGGATGAGGGCACAAGGGGTAGTCTCATTGGGAAGCCCATTACTTTCTTCCTCTCCCACCATTCCCTTGAATTTTCCTTCTCATCTCCCATCACTCTGCCCAGAGAAAGGGCAGTAATAGTAACAGTCATCAGTGTGTTACTATACGTATTGTAAGCATTTTACAATTATTCATTCATTTCATGAAAAGAACAGTACCTTCTTCCCCTTGTTTCTTACAGAATATTACTCATATTTGAGAAACCCAAGACTCACCTACCCCAGTGCGTTACAGAAAAAAATTCCCCAGAGGAATTCTGATAAATAAAAGATTCTCTGTCTCATTATAGAATCCTTATTTCTGCAACAGGAAGGAGAGAGAGCGGTGAACGAATGTATGTTTCACTATCATACATCCATTCTCTCATGACCAGCCTTGGGTTCGTTCATGGAATATTTGTTAATAATTATGATCTAGGTTAGATACTGAGTAATGATGTGAGAAACAGAGTGTCAGAAGAGTTCAATAGAGTTGGACTTCGATTAACTGGGAAAAAGTCAGAACTCTGCTTAACCAAGTGTTTTGGTTAAATGAGAGTAGGGCTGCTTTTCATTGAAGTCCAGTGATGGACATGGCTGCGAGCCAGGAGACCGGGGCCTCAGTCCTCGATCCACCTCTGGCTTCCTTTCTGAGCTTTGGTAACTTAGTTTGCCCCACTTCTTAGGGTTGTTGAGAGGCTAGACTGAGACTACCTACTAATAAAAGGTTAATGTGGTTGACCTTTATTATTGTGGTTTTATTCCTCTATTTTTATTATTATTCAGTCTTAGTTGATGATGTGCCCCTCTGTTCAATACTGATACCTCCGCCAGTATCCTGACCCCAATTGACTTCTGTCCCTTCTAGAATCTTATTTCGTCAGTCCCTCATTCCCTTGTATTTTACGCTATTTCCCTGACACATTCCTCTCTACCTAAAAGCATGTTCCAATCTCTACCATCCTAAGAAATCCACTATTGGGCTTTCTGTGCTTGGCCTTAGGCCCTAGTCCTTTCTCTGAACTGTCTGCTCTGTCTTCCAAGGTGACCTCATCTAGTTCTATAGCTTTAAATGACATTAGATGCCAAAGCTATCACATTTGTAGCTCTGGTCCCAGATTATCCATGAGCTTCAGAATACAATGCCAGCTTCCTACTCAGTATATCCATTAAGATGTTTAATTGGCATCTCGAACTTAACATGACCAAAAGAAATCGTGATGTAGCCCTGCCTGTGTGCCTAGACACACATGTTCATCTTCCTCGTGTCAATAAGTGACACCAGAATCAGCCTAGAAGCTCAAGCCTTAAATTGAAGAGTCCTCATTACATTTTTTCTTTTCTTCACTCTTCCCCTCTTAATCTAACAGCAATTATTTTCATCTCTACCTTGAAAATATCTCTCAAACAATCAGCATCTCTATTCTTCATGGCCAACACCATTGTCCAAGCCATACTCATCGTTTGATTGGGTCACTACTATAGCCAACTGTTAGGTCTCTTTGTTTCATTTTTGCTCAAGCGCCCCCTACCCCCAAGTCAATTTCCACAGAACAGCCAGAATGATCTTTTCAGAATGTAAATTAGATCATGTCACTTTCCTGCTTTAAATGGTTCACTAACAGCAGAAAATTCAAGCTCCACACTAGGTCGTGTAGGACTCATGTCATCTGACCCTCAGCTAACATCGCAGCCGTGCCTTGTGCTTCTCTAGCTTATTCACTATATCCCAGCCACACCAGGGTCTCATTCTCATGTTCCCAGATCATCCCTGAGTTCTCTCCTGCCTCATGGCCTTTGAGTGTCCTACCACCACTTCCTGGACTTGCCAATTGCATCCTTCCAGTCTACTCTTAATAATTACCTACTTAGAGTTCTCTCCTGACCACTCTAAGTAAAGTAGACCCTCTGCCGCTTAGTTAATCACAACATTTTGTTTATTTCCTTCATAATACCAATCACAAAATCAATTTAATTTTCCATATTTTTCTTTTTAATTTCCATTTCCATTCATAAAATGTAAAGTTTATCAGGGCTTGGCCCCTAACCTTCTTGTTCACTTTTATAGCCCCAACATGTGCCTCAATGCTTGGTACAGAAGAGAGTCTCTATAAATATGAATGAATGAGGCACTCTTCCTGTTCCCAATAGGTTTAGAGTTTAGAGAATGAAATAATTCATGGACAAGCAATTACAATCTGCTGTGATAGGTGCTATAGTAGAGTTAATTGTACTGTGGTACATAGCTGACACAGGGATAGTATAACATGCAGAGAGAGATGAAAATGTAATGCACCTCAAAGCACTTACCTTTTATTGTAAATATAAAGGAGCTCATTTTTATTGCAGAAAATTTGGAAAATCTAGAAAAGTGTAAAGAAGAAAACATTCAACTGCTGTAATCTCTCTAATGTCATTAAAAAGATTACATTCATAAATCATTGCCAATCCTACTTCATCTGTTGTGAATTACATGCTGAACTCACTTGCTGATTTTTCTTTTGGAGAGTTTGTTTTGTTGATTCTCAAGAATTGTTTACACAAAACATGATATTTACCTTTTAGCTGGCATATATATTGATATTACAGATATTGTTCTCAACTTGCCATTTGACTTTTAATTTTGTTTTATTCAGACTTTTGTTAACATATAAAACATACTTTGATATTATAGTTATTATGTATTTAAGAAATATACAATATTTCAACTTTAAGAAATTGATTTTTAAGCTTTTGTCATTCATTTATTGCTTCAGGGAGTTCAGTTAGGAAATGTATAGACCCAAACCTGTATGGTTTCATCTTTGAAGGATTTATTGAAGCTATACATTAGTCTATTATATGATATTTGTGTAAATAATCCATGAGCATTTGAACAGAAATTTTATTCTCTCTTTATATTTGTTTAGTAAATGCATTATTACTCATATTAGATACATACTTGATATTTTTTCCTGTTTGGTCAGAGTCTAAGACACAAGTGTTAAAATCTTCAGATGCTGGGGTTTTTTCCCATCATTTTCTCCTTTTAAATCTATTGACTCACGCATTTTTTTTTAAATGACCATTTTAGTCCACTTAATGATTTTTGTATTTCTTTTTGGTTTAAATTCTACTTTGATGCTTTTGCATTATGTTTACAACAACTATTTTCTGTTTATTTGCATTTTCCTATTATGTCTTTGTTCAACTTGTTATTTTTAAGGTTACTGAGTCATTCTGTATTCGGTGTTTATCTTACAGCATACGATTAGGCATGGTTTATTTAGACAGTCTGAGAGCTTTTCTCTATTTTAACCTATGTATATTTATTGTCACAATAGAAATTTTTTCTTTTATCATTTTTACTGTGCAATTTGAATGCTTTTATGCTATTTCTTTTAAATGTTTTTCTGTGTTTGGTGTGTTTTCCTTTTATTTTTTCCTATGGACTTTGCTTTTGGATTCCTTTGAATTATTAAAAATATAATTAGATACGTAATTCTTTATCGGAAGGTCTTCTGTTGACTTCCTTCTGCAGGATGAGGCAGCTATCACACTTTTATTTCTACAAACTTTCCCCCTACCCTCTGCACAATTTTGTTTGTTCAATCTCTCGTAAGGACCCTGCTATCTTAGTAAACCCCTCTTCTGGAGTGATTGTCATGCTGGTGCCAGCTGCTCTATGTTTGATGTGACTGTCAGCGCCAAGTCACTGTACATAATTCCCAGGCAGCAGTGTGTTGCCTTAGTGATAGATCTTACCACCCAAGGAGGCTGCCTCTTCACAGCCATCACCACCCTTTCCACCATTTCCCTGCTCACTTGTTACAGCTGTAGAGCTCTGGACCTCACTGACACCCCTGGCCTCTGAATCCACTAACCTGAAGTGACCACATGGACCACAAAAAGATTCCACCTGGGGGTTTTTCTGTTGATCTTATCACCCACCTACATTCCATCCACAGCTTGGACTGAGGAGTAAAAGACAGGAGAGAGAGAGTCTATTTGGTTGGCTGTTGAGATGATAGAGGTGAAAAGTGATGAAGATTTGAACCAGAGCAATGGCATTAATACCCAGCTGGTTTCGATCTACAGGATGGTTGCTTCATATGGTTCACCTTAACAGCAGAGATGGAAAGACATGGACAGATAGGAGAAATACTAAGACAGAGTCAAAAGAAAAAAAAAAAAAAAGGATGGGAGGAGTGGGGCAGACGGAGAAGCCCAGGCAGATGTCTGCATCTCAGTTTTCAATGACTGGATGGGGCAACCCACTGAGGTCCATCGTTCAGGAAGGATGGCCCATTGGGCAGTGAGGGAGACAGCTCAAGTCTGTTGTATACAGATTGTGTTGGAGGATCTATGTGATATCTAGGTGGAAATACAGATCTGTGAGCTGGATAAGTGAGACCCACATTCAGGTGAAAGGTCTAGAATGGAGATCTGGGCTTGGGAATTATCAGTGGATTGATAGCCATTGACGGAAGAGTGTTTTCAGTTTACAGAAATGAATAGAAGAAGCCCACATTTGAAGAGTGGGTATAGGAGAAGTGCTTACAAAGAAACCAGTGGTAGAATAGACACAGATTGATGAGAAGAGCCATGAGAGTAAAGTGTCGCCTGACCCGAAATAGAAGAGAAACCCAGAGAGGGAGAAGCTATGAACATCAATAATTGTAGGAAAATGGTCAAATATGAAGAATAAGTATAGGAATCATTTGCTGAGAACCTACCATGTGCCACATATAGTTCTAAGTGGTGTAGTAGCTCCTTTCACCTGAATCATTACCCAGTGAGGTAGACACTATCATTACAGATGAGGAAACCGAGGCACAGAGCAGTAAGGTAACTTGCTCAAGGTGTACACATACAAGGTGGAACAACCAGGACTAGAGCCCAGGCATTCTGACCCAGATCCCAAGCCCTATACTGTTTTCCTTCTTAAAGTAAGATAACGATTGAAATATGTGTATTGGATTTAAGCAGTAAGAGCCCTAGTAAGATTACTGGTGTCTGCCATGCAATCAGTGTTGGGGGAACTGCTGAGGACAAAGTCCAGGTGACAGGGGTTGAAGTTTTGCACTGGGAAGTAGGGGAGTGTAGAGTGAGTGTAATTAAAACTATTGAGAATTTTAAATGTGATTGAAACACAATTGGGCTATAAATACAACTGCTGCCAGAGGGTAGCTTTTAAAGAGTAAGAGAAAATCCAAGCGTTTATGTTTGTCAGAGTCAGGAATAAAAGGGAGGATTCGGAGATATGTTAGAGAGAGAGAGAACCAAGAAGCTGGAAAATGCAGCAAAGGTAGAGGTCAAGGGCGCTGGGGTGTGCCTTGCAGAGAGGGGGCAGTGGTTGGTGTGTAGTCATCTGACCCATGAAGATTAGGTTGATGGGTAGGAAGTTAGAAGTCAGCCCCTCTGTAGTCCTCTTGCCTCTTAGAGATGTGATGTGGGTATCTTGCAGGGATTGGGTAGGTGATGTTGAAAGGGGAGCATTTGTGTGGGGTATAGGAGTGGAGAAGGCACTTTTGCAATAGAGTTGCCAACACTGAAATGTGGAACTGGGGCTTTTGGTGAGAGTGGTATGGGTGATGAGTCAACAGAGTGGGGGAACCCTGGGTTTGTTGAGAATACAGGGAGGTCCATGCAGCATACAGTCTCTAGGAAAGTTGAGATCCCGGGTGCCACATGCACTGCAGAAGCAGGTTTAAGAGGGGTAAGTTGGGAAAGGAGTGCGTGGTAGCGGTCTGTGCCAAAATACACTGAAAATTCCAGTTTGTGGAGTGGAGGACAAGTGTGAGCATGTGGCTGAAGCTGATTGGAAGACGAGGCCATTGGAATTAGGGAGGTCAAGGGCATTGGTCATGCTGTCCACACAGATAGTCACATCTCCTTTGTGAAGGTGGATGGTGGGTGACAAGGAAAGCTGTTTACTGAAATCAGCAGTTTGAGTGGGAGTCAGAATGGAGGATTCAAAGAACTTGTTGCCCTTGGATTCCCGGATACCAACAGTGGTGCCTGGGGCTTATTTTCAAGAGGTGTTACTAGGTAATTCAGATGGACTGTATTCCTTGGAGATGTGGAATTAAATTAAGGTAAACCCTGCTTGGCTTATGGCGGCTTCTCCCTCATCCTTCGTAAGAAAGTTGAGATATTCAGAAGTCATTCTTCTTTGTGCTTCCCCTGAAACAACAATGAAAAAGGTGCAGATCGGGGTTTCCAGGCCACATTTGGGTTGTTTTCCCCGCAACCCAGTGTTAGTTGTGAAAACCGTTAGAAATGTTCCATGTGGCTGGTTATTCTTTTGCTAGTCACCGGAATGTGGTCTTTTTACCTTATTTTGAAAATCCACGTCAATTGCCGGGGTAGCATCCTAGCCTAATATAAGACGTCTTTTGGTAGTTCTAGTGGGAAGCTGAAACATAAATTGTTTGGGGGCTGGGCAGCTGTGATGAATTCCTACAACCACTTCTGCGAAATTGACTCCTGCCTTGTGTGTTGCAGGTGATATTTGAATCCGTCTCTCTGAAGGGTCATCCTGGCTACATCGCTGTGGACGAGGTCCGGGTCCTTGCCCATCCATGCAGTAAGTCTCTCCCCTCATCCTAACACAGCCTGGCTCCATGCCAGACTGGGTAGCTTGGAGGCTGCAGTCCCCCCCTATTCATTCAGCTCACAAACCTCTCTCACTCTCTTACATACTCAATGCAATCAGTCCTGAATAAATCCATAATTTTGCTGCCTGTAGGCAGCACCTCCAGGACTTTGCAGAGAGCGGCAAAACATCTTTCTTTGAATCTGTCTATTAAGGGAGTCTAAAGTCCTGATTGTTTGTTAGCGGGATTCAGACCACTGAAGTGGAAGAATTAGAGGGCTTTGGATAGAATCCTGTGCAATTGTCTCAGAAAAAGAACACCACCAAAACATTGAGCAAATTAGCACACTGTTCACTCACAGGGAAAAGTACCCCGAAGCTATTAATTCTTTAAAAGTAATTTTAAATACCCTCATCAACTCCGTGTAGGCATAGGGAGAGATTTCTCACAGTGGTTAGGGTACAGTGTCGAGAGTTCTCAAAGGCATTCCACTCCTCCAAGCCCAGCCAATTTCCCCTGGAAGTTTTCTCTTTGTGTATTTAGTCTAAGATATTTGAATGTGTCTGAGCAGGGAGATGTGCTTCCTAGGTTCGCTAAATCTCAGAGGGGACAAGTCCTGGGTGCAGGTAGTTGAGATGGCGTCATATCCAGAGACATTTGGTGGGGGGATTGTAATCAAAGGGATATGCCTGGGGATTGTGGCAGCCCCATAGGAGGGCTGGTTAAGTCGCCAGCCCCAGTAGTTTGTTAGTGTCTGCAGATCGGAAGCTCCTATTAGTTTCTTGGCATCCACTGGGTAACTAACTCGTAGCAGGGTTGTCTCTACTTCTTCATTAGAGCCATGAGTCATGCTATGGGCTCTGGCGCAGTTTGCTGTTCCCATAAGAGATGGAATATGTCCTGTGCTTTTATCCCTTTCCTGCCTCCCATTTTGAGGCTCTTCTCATTTCTGCCCCATCTGTGTTGCTTTAATTGGAATGATTCTTTCAACTTCTGCTACAGTGAATTCATCAGAGCCCCAAACATCACTTCCCTCCCCTGGCACTACAGTGACATTGTTTGACCCATTGTCTTAGAGCACCTTCTCTGGAGGAATTTGGGAGGAGTTCCAAGGGGTTTTGGCAAGACGGTATTTTGGATAACTGTGTTTGGTGTCTGTGTGAGGGAAACCTCCTCCCCAGGAATCAACCAGCATCTCAGAAATGCTGAGATCCTATTAGATTCTCCATTACTCTGGCCTAAGGTTTCTACCCTCTGGGTTACTTCCTGAGTCTTTGGGATTTTCTCAGGTGCATCTGTCCTTTCAGTTATGCCCAGCAAATGTCTCTGCTGAAACAGACTTTATGTGAAGAGGGGCCCAGAAATCCCCCAGCTCTGCAGGGTTTATGTACTGGGTATACACATGAGTCCCTCTTACCAGGATTAAGTCTTCCCCTCCCTTGACTCCTGGGAATCAGCATCTGCTGCCCCTTGGAGAATGATTGTTGACCTCAGACCACGTCGGGAGATGTCTGGTCTACTTGTGATCCACTTAACCTCACACGCTCAGCCTTGCACAGCCATCAGTTTTGAGGCAGTCTCTCTGAAACAGGATTTCAGCAATCCCCAAGTCCTGCACACATTGCATCCTCAGAGCTGCATCCAGCTGCATGCGTGCTGCTTACCCTGTGCTGGACGCTTGCACTAGGGCTTTCTTCCTAAAAGAGTCTGGCCTGGTTCTCTCTCCTGGGATCCCAGAATCCTGTCCTCTACTGGGAATTTTTACCTCCACCATGACACCCAGCCTGACACCTGTCTCTTGTCTCAGCCTCAACTCTGCCTTAACTCTACCCGTTGTCCGTGGTTTGCCATCGCAGCCCCATGCTTCCTTCTCTCAGAGAAACCTCCATGGGCGAGGGTTCTCTGGAGGGCATCTGAATGCCTGTCTGTGCCTGAAGTCCCGTGGCTCCTCTTGGAATCCTCCTCCCATTGAAGCTGCTTCTGGATTTTGGATTCTTCTGAGAGCGTGATACTCCTCCTGCTGAGGAGTGTGCATTACATGGTTATGGAATTGCTGAGAGCAAGTTACCCAGCAAAGGGGCCATGGGACATAACTCAGGAAGACGTGACCCTGGCCGTGTTCTTGTGTAATGTGCTGCATCTGAGTTCAACTCAGATGCTTAGGAGGCTTCAGCTTAAAACTTCCTAGAAATCAAAATGTGCAACTCTGTGGAAGGGGCTGGAATTGGAAAATTCCATTTAACTCTCTGTGCAAATATTGGTGGTGCCTGTAGTCCCCTGAGTTCTATCCATAGCTCGTGAGTCATGTGGGGTTGACCAGGGCCTAGCAAAGGCCCCTTTTCAAGGCCCCATGCTCAGTCCATATCCAGCCAGGGTTTTTATTCATTCTTTCTTTCAACGAGTCAATTATTGAGCATCAGTTATATGTCAGGAACTTCTGCTGGACACAGAGGATACTTAAGTGACCAAAATAGGTAGGTCTTTGTTCCCATGTTGTATACTTAGCAGAAGGACAGAGGGAGGAAGGACGTTAAGTAAGTAACTAATATTAAGTAAGTCACTAGTATAATTTCAGATAGTGATGTGTTGTGAATATAGTAAATGTGAGGGACGGATGTGGAGGGGCTTCCTGGATAAAGTGGTCAGGGAGATATCTTTTTTTTTTTTTTTTTTGGTGGGTGGGGGGCGGTGCGCGGGCCTCTCACTGTTGTGGCCTCTCCCGTCGCGGAGCACAGGCTCCGGACGCGCAGGCTCAGCGGCCATGGCTCACAGGCCCAGCCGCCCGTGGCACGTGGGATCTTCCCGGACCGGGGCACGAACCCGCGTCCCCTGCATCGGCAGGCGGACTCTCAACCACTGCGCCACCAGGGAAGCCCTCAGGGAGATATCTTTGAAGATGTGGTCTGAGCTGAGATCTGAGTCGTAGAAGGAGTTCACTGTGTGAAGGGCTGGGGAGGGGGCATGCTAGGCAGAGGAAAGGGCAAGTGCAGAGGCCCCGGTGGGATCCGCTTGATGCTGCCGGAGTATCCTGAGCACGGGGAACATGGGGGAAAGTGTTTCTGAGTGAAAGGGAAGCAGGGCCCTGGACATCATTGTGAGTGGTTAGTTTTTTTTTTAACTTATCAAACTGTGTAATTTATTATTTTTTAATTGAAGTATAGTTGATTTACAATGTTGTGTTAATTTCTGCTGTGCAGCAAACTGTTTCATTTTTTTAATATATATGTATTCTTTTCCATTACAGTTTATCACTGGATGTTGAATATGGTTCCCTGTGCTATATACTAGGACCTTGTTGTTTATGCATTCTGTATATAATAGTTTGCATCTGCTAACCCCAGACTCCAATCCATCCCTCCCCATGCCCCTCCCCCTTGGCAACCACAAGTCTGTTCTCTATGTCTGTGAGTCTCTTTCTGTTTTGTAGATAAGTTCATTTGTGTCATATTTTAGATTGTGAGTGGTTAGATTTTTTTTAAATTAATTAATTTTATTTTTTCCTGCATTGGGTCTTCGTTGCTGTGTGCGGGCTTTCTCTAGTTGTGGCGAGCAGGGTCTACTCTTTGTTGCGGTGCACGGGCTTCTCATTGCGGTGGCTTCTTTTGTCATGGAGCATGGGCTCTAGGTGCGTGGGCTTCAGTAGTTGTGGCACACGGGCTCAGTAGTTGTGGCTTGCGGACTCTAGAGCACAGGCTCAGTAGTTGTGGCGCACGGGCGTAGTTGCTCCGCGGCATGTGGGATCTTCCCGGACCAGGGCTCGAACCCATGCATTGGCAGGCGGATTCTCAACCACTGCGCCACCAGGGAAGCCCCATGACTGGTTAGATTTTAATCTAAGTGTAGGGAGGCACCACTGGAGGGGTTTATGCTGGGGATTGATACGATCTCATTTAATTGTTAAAAGATTACTTTGGCTGTTATGTGGAAGAGGGGTTGAAGGGAGAATAGAGAAGAAGTCAGGAGAACTATGACAAAGAAAGTTCTAGAGTCATGTGAGAGATGATGATATCCTGGACCAGGTAGTAGAGAGACATTGATTCACCATCCGACGTGTTTACTGAGCATATATGCTCCATGCCAGACTCTAGTCCGGGTTCATGGAAGTGAGTAAGGACAGATTCATTCTTTGCCCTCATGGGCTTCCAGTGATGTGAAAGAGACTGAAAATAAAACAGTCAGGTAATTATCTGGTCTATAACAGACGGTATATTAGTCAGCTAGGGCTGCCATAACAAAATACACAGACTGGGTGGCTTAAGCAGGATTTTATTTTCTCACAGTCCTGGAGGCCCCAAGTCCAAGATGAAGGTGGCAGGTTTGGTTTTGTCCGTGGACTCCCTCCTTTGTTTGCAGACGGCCCCCTTCTCACTTTGTCCTCACATGGTCTTCGTGTGTCCCAATTTTCTTATAAGGACATCAGTCAGATTGGGTTAGAGCCTGCCCTAACAGCCTCATTTTAACATAATCACCCCTTTAAAGTCTCAGTCATCAAATACAGTCACAATCTGAGCTGTTGAGCATTAGGGCTGCAACCCGTGAATTTTGGGGGGATACAGTTCAACCCATCACAGATGGTAAGCAGACTATGAAGAAACATAGAGCTTAGAGATGGAGAGAGGTAGTGGACAGATTAGAGATGAATTTAGGAGGTAGAGCCCACTGGTCCTAAGTGATGGGATTAGAGTAGGAGCCAGAGGCATCAGAAATGGTGCCCTGCTAGGTTTCTGGCTTCATCACCTGGATGGTGTGATTCTGGGGAGGAGGTGTGTGTGACCTTTCATGGTTCCCACTATGCATGGGTCCTGGAGGCTGCTCGTGGGCTCGCAAGTCACGCAGTCTGCTAGTAGCTTCTGAACTGTGCTTTGGCCTGACAGTGCTTTTCCCCCAATCCCAGCCTTAATGCGTTTATGACTTCACTCATAGCTTGTTAAAAACTTAACACTATTAAAAGAATGCCTCCTCTTTAGGTCCTCAGGCTTGTAACTCTCCACTCCAGTTCCCTAAAACATTTTTTAAAAATTAAGGTATGGTCAGAGTTTATCAATAAGCGATTCCACTAAGTATTCCAAGAGTTCCAGGGGGCTTAGTGCATGATTTGCTGTTGTGTTCTCGATCGATTTGAGCTGAAGTTACGACTTTAAACAGTTGCCTGTCAGCTTCTAAAACAGTGACCAGAAGATAAGTGTGATACTCAACAGAAATTATTTTCTCCTACAAACTGAGACCTCTCATCTATATTTTATGGCCCATTTAACATTTTTGTGTTATTCTGCAAATATTTTAGCCATAGTTACCCTCTGCCGCCGTGTCTCCGTGTCAGCCATTAGCAGGGCCACTACGGTTATAACTGTGGACGATAAATGTCAGCACGATTTTCCACTCAGTTTCAAAGTTTCTAGCTCCTAGGTTGACTTTTAGAATTGTTTAAACTTCTTTTTTTTCCCATCACAACCTTGTGGGGCCATGTCACCGAGCCCACGGTCTGCAGCACGTTTATGATGTATGTAGTGCACTTTCTCCGCAATTGTGTGGCTTCCTACTGAGCACTGTCAGGTTTAAAGAGCGAGATAAAGGGCACAATAATACGTCTTCAGATGATGTACTGACATCTGCAGGAGTGTAAATGTCACCAACATCAAGGCTTTTTGCCCCAAACGCACAGCCAGTTTTCTGTTAACCCCATTCCGCAGGGTCCCATTTTGGGGGCGCTGGGTCTCAGCGGGGAGTGAGTGTGGGATGCTTAAAACCCCGAGCTGGTGGCTGGTCTGGGCCCCAAGGTCGTCTGTGCTTGGCCGAAGGTTGGTGAGTTGAAGCATTAAGTAAGTGGGATGATTGCTTTCCTGGAGCTGTAGATGCTGGGTGCAAATCGCAGCTGGGAGTGGACTGGGGTGGGGGTGGGGGGATGGGAGGAGGATTGGGGAGGCCAGCTCAGAGAAGTGTACCAAACAGATCCCCAACATAAGGTCCTCTCAGAGAGAGAGAAAGAGATCTGTCGTGAGCTGGAGATGAAGCCAGGGCTCAAAGAGTAAGGGCATGTGGAGAGGGTGCTAAGCAGGAGGGCGGTGGTCCGGAAAGGTCACCGTGTTGAGGACCGCGATCTAGGGCTAGTGTGCACGTGATACAACAGCATGATGCCTAGAGGGGTGCGGACATCCCTGGTTTTATGGGTTCAGACCAGGCAAGACTGGCCAGTGGAAATTGTTCCATAAGAGCTATGTAACGGAGACAGCCAACTAGAAGAGCATGCCTGCAGTCGTGTTTTGTTAAGTCTACATAGTGTTTTAATAAATTCAGTCAAGATTTTAGAATGAGGGCTTTCACCTAAGGCTGGATTTCTTACTTGCCTTGAGAAATCAGATGATTGGCTACCCTGAGCACAACACTGTCGCATGGCCTCTGTCTGCTGGATTTAGGGAACTGCTAGCTTCCCCCTGCGTATGGGGCATGGGGTCTTTATCCAGTTCCCCTAAGTCCCCACCACTCCTTATTGCCTCCTCATTGCTGAGGCTGGTGTCAGATACCAGTTATTAGTGTGCTTGTGATGTTGCTTTTCTGGTACAGAGAAATCTTTACTTTACCCAAGTCTCTATGAAAGGTGGGAAAATGAATAAGGGGGCAAGGAGGTGGCAGTTTTGTTTTTGTTTGTTTTACAGCTGAACCACTTTGTTCCTTTACATAACTGTCTGGCTCCTGAAGGCGCGTACTTTCAACATCTCTGCTCTCTGTAAACCCTCAGTGTTTCACCAGAATTATTAACACCAGGGGCCATTAAACCTCTGAATTCTCTACCACTGTACCTAGAAGGGAGGGAGGAAGAGGGATTGCAGATGAAAGAATCAAGGCAAGAGGTCTGCTAGAAAGGCGTCAGAAGCAAGCAGGAAAGGGAATTCCCTGGTGGTCCAGTGGTTAGGGCTCCCTGCTCTCACTGCTGAGGGCCTGGGTTCAATCCCCGCTTGGAGAACTAAGATCTCACAAGCTGCGCATGGTGTGGTCAAAAAAAAGAAAAAAGAGAGAAGCAAGCAGGGGACGTTGATCCAGAGACAATTCATTTCTAGTTGCACAAGTCCCAGAGGTTGAACCATTTGCCCAGGGTCCCCAAGGGTGAGGGGAGATATCCTTTTGTAAAAACCCAACACAAAGCCTCCCAACGTTGGAACTAAGATTCTGTAGCCCCTCCTTACCAGGGAGTAGATGTTCCTTCCCGCTTCAAACAGGTAGCATAAAGGGGCTTACAAGGTTTACTCTATTCCCACTTAAAAATGGACTTGAACTGCTAGTTCCAAAAATAACTTTACAGAATTATACAGGAGAGCAAAAAGGAAAAAATTTCAGACAGTCAAAGCAGCATGGGGCTTCCCTGGTGGCGCAGCAGTTGAGAGTCTGCCTGCTAATGCAGGGGACACGGGTTCGAGCCCTGGTCTGGGAGGATCCCACATGCCGCGGAGCAACTAGGCCCGTGAGCCACAACTACTGAGCCTGCGCGTCTGGAGCCTGCGCTCCGCAACAAGAGAGGCCGCAATAGTGAGAGGCCCGCGCACCGCGATGAAGGGTGGCCCCCGCTTGCCACAACCACAGAAAGCCCTCGCACAGAAACGAAGACCCAACGCAGCAAAAATAAAAGTAAATTAAAAAGTTTGTGCTGAACTGTGTGGAGGAGTTCGGGCTTTCTGAGCATTGGCTGTCCTGGACTCCTTGTATGGTGCCTCACAGTAAAAAAACGAAAAAACAATAAAACAATAAAAAAGCAGCATGACGTTTGTCAGGTCGACTAGATGCACGAATCTTCAACTCTGAGAAGCCCACAATGAGAGGACCTCCCTGGGCCTTGGACTCTTGACGCCATCTAGTCGTGGGGCCCTGGAGGTGGCCTGAGGGGGACTCTGAGCTGTTGTCACTTTGTTTAAAGACCTGAGCAGAAGCTGTATGTGTTTGCACAGCGAGTCTGCCTGATCGTGCCAAGGTCCTGGGCTTTTGCTGAGCATTGCAGGTGGTGACACAGTTTGGTAGAGCAGACAGTTCAAAGTGTGAAGGCCGTGGGGACGAGTGCCAAGGAAAGGAATCTCTTGTGGTAAAATATTCCAGAGCAATGACAAGCGTCTGGAAGGTCAGCACAGCCTTGCCCGTGAGCCCTTTCTTTGGACCCTGGGCTCCAGGTGACACCGTTGACCTCCCCGTTGTCCATGAGGCAAGAGAATGTGCTGGTTAAATGCTGAGTTTGGGGCTAAAATGGACCTGGACTGAATTCTGTTCCTGACATTAATGCTGTGTAGTGTTGGACAAATTAAACTTGGTGAGCCTTGGTTTCTGCTTCTCTAAAAGAGAAATAATACTAGTGTCTGCTTTAGGGAATATTATAAAGTTAACTTCAATAAAACATGTAAAGCATTTTTCACAGTGCCTGGCATTGGAGGAACTTTCAATAAATGATGTTATTATCATTACTTGTCTGTCTGGATATTTGACTCCCTCTGAAAAGGTGGCCAAAGGCCCTCGTTGAACCTCCTGATCCTCTTAACATCTGTCGGTTTGATCGCATCCCAGGGGTATTTGACGCCTGGTTCATCACTGATTTGGTTGATGTGATAGGGATCGTTGGCACTTTTGTACCTTGATGAAGAAACGCATTCTTCTAGACATAGATTATCAATCCACTCGTCTTTGGAGAGCTCACATAGGCAAGGACGTCTCTCCACAAACAAGAAAGGAGATGAACCCAAGTTACCCAACATAAAACATATGTTTAATTCTAAAACTGATTACCCACGGACACCATGAGTTTCATTTGAAAGTCCTTTCTCCTGTTACGCCAGGTCCCCGGCGTAAATGTCCCACCTGCATCCCATCCCTGGATATCACAGCTTAGAGTGAAGAGCGCAGACTCTGAATGTGTCTTGAATTCTCGGTGCCTTGCGTCACGCACTGTAAAATAGAGATAATACCACCACCGACTGCGCTGGGTTAAGTGAGTTACTATGTGTAGACGCTGCCGTGACACCAATCACGTAACCTTCATTCACTCAGTGCTCACTGCTAGTGTTCTCCTCCACCTGTTCTCCGTCCTCCCCTCTTTGCCCCCTTCACGATCCGCATCATCACCAAGGCCAGGTGTGCAAGTCTCAGGCCCAGAGGTGCTTCACTTCAGTTTTCTTCTTTCTGCTCACCCAGGTCTACAGGGAGATATCTTCTGGGGTGACCCCCACCCCACCCCTCCAACTTCCTTTTGCAGACATGGCGGTATTACCCAGCAGCTAATAATATGGATTTTGAGGCTCTCAGAGACATGGATTCGTGTCTTGCCTTCCCCAGTTTCTGGCTGTCTGACCATGACAAACTGTGTAACCCTTCAGAGCATTAATTTTCTGATTGGTGAAACGGAGTTACTGCCCACCTTGTGGGTTTTTGTGAGGTTTAAGTGAGATGATGCATGTAAATGTCTTAGAACAGTAACTGGATCATAGGAAGTGATCAATCAACAGTAGCTTTTCACCGAGCCAGACCATCTCCTAAGCACAAATTCCCCCCTGCCCAGTGCCCATCCTGAGCTCCCACCCACCGACAGGGCCATGGTCAGGCTGTTGAATTCTGTCCTCATATACTTTTTGGCTTCTCTCTTAGGAAAAGCACCCCATTTTCTGCGGCTCCAAAATGTCGAGGTGAACGTGGGGCAGAATGCCACCTTTCAGTGCATTGCTGGTGGAAAGTGGTCTCAGCATGACAAACTTTGGCTCCAGGTAAGGATGGGAGGGGCCTCCTGCTCATACCTGCCCACCCCTTGGGAAGGGAAGAAAGTGTGTGCTGTGATAAAGGGCTTGGTGGGGGAAGGGGAAGGGGTATTTTTTATGTCCCTCTGCTCCTTGGATGATACTCTGCCTCCATGATCTTGTTAAATCTTAACTCTAATTCTGTTATGTAGGCATCAGTATTCCCCATTTTACAGATGGAGAAACTGAGGTCAGAAACATAAAAGTGCCAGAACTAGAATTTGCAGCTCTGAGCTTTCCAAACTTCTTTCCAACAAACTTTGTCCTTTAAGCCCAGAGTCCCAGGACTAAGGCAAACTGGATATTTTAGGTTCTGGGTCCATTTGCATTTCCATATGGCTTTTTTGTCAATTTCTAATACAAAAAAAAAAAAAAAAAGGCCTGTTGGATTTTGATGGGGGTTGATTGCGTTGAATCTATAGATCCCTTTGGGGAAACCTGACAGCTTAACAATAATGAGTTTTCTCCTCGTGAACGTGGTATATTTCTTTACTTATTAAGCTCTGTAGTAATTCCACTCAGCAGGGTTTTATAACTTTCGTTGTTCAGGTCTTGTATATCTTTAGTCAGTCTTATCTCTAAGTATCTACTATTTTTGATGCTACTCTAAAATACATTGAAAGAAAACCCCTCAATTTCTGATTTTTTATTACTAGTATACAGAAATACAATCAACTTTCCTATGTTGATCCTGTACCCTGTAACATTGTTAAACTTAGTATGACTATTTAAATTAGTTAAAATAAATACAGTTCAGCACTCAGATGCCCAGTTGCGCTAGCCACATTTCAAATGCACAATAGCCACATGTATCTTGTGGCTACCATGTTGGACAAATGCAGATAGAGAACGTTTCTGACATTGCAGAGAGTCTTACTGGAGAGCACAGCTCTAGAGAGACATCACCTCCAGTTCAAGGAATCAGGAATATTGCTTGAAAGAAGCTGACTCCTGTTACCTCCAACTTCATATACTTAAAGTTCTCTATCATCTCTTCTGACTCACAGAGTTTGGATGTTGGTCCTTAACCCATGCCCAGCACACTTTGATGGGAGTTCATAGTATCACTTCTCTTCGTGCATTTGAGCCCATTTCCTGCAGTTGGAAAGTCCCTGGGCCGAGAGAGCACATCTAGGAGCTTCTTTTCTTGCTTCCTAGCACAGCAGTAGAATGAAGATAGCAGTAAATAATAACACCTGCTCCTGCCGCTTCCCGGGTCTGCCTGCAGACCACAAGCGAGCACAGGAACTTCCACATGTCACTCAAGTATTACGTAATGCTATTTATTCATTATAATTAGTATTAAAGTGCATCAGGATCCCAAGAAGCTTTGTCATGTCAATGGCGTTGCCTCAGTCGGGTCACAAGAATGAGAAGAGACAGTCACAGTACATTCAGCATCTTTATTTGGGTTTTCCAATGAGCTTATGAACGTTATTGCTACAGTTCTGAGTTGCGTACTCTAAACCTTGAGTCTGTCAGTGGAAGGATGTTAAAGCAGAATGTAATTGAAGTTTTGAAGGAAATAGAAACACATGGTTTAGAACTCTTCCACATCTTATTTATTTATCTACTTTTCAGTGTAAACCAAATCTTATTTCCAGAACGTTTTTCAGATGGCTTACGGTGGGACATACAGCATGACAGGATAGCGTAAATTAAGTGAGGCAACACAAAATAGGAGGAAAATAACACGTCGGAGCTGGTCATGTGCTAAAAACTGCATTTCTGTACCTCTGCTGCTTCCCAGTGGGTCAGAGGCAGAGCCCACAGCACCATGGCCACAGACAGAATAAGGAAAGCTTGTCAGATACACAGTTCACAGTGATGTCCCTGAGAAAATTCTGTCGTTCACACAGAGGCCAGACAGGAATTGTTCCCAGGAGTCCTCATAGAGAAAACAGTCTGTGAGGTAGGGACAGCATTTTCCACCACAGTCTTACTGAGGGCACACAAGTGAGTTTCATAGGCTCGTTTCCCATAGTGATGCTCTGGGTAAAAGCAAGTTGGCGGCGGGGGTGGGTGGGGGGGAGGGAGGTGGGGTGGGCAGTGTGGTATGGCAGAGGTCCCCAGCTCTCTACCATCGCCATCCTGGGATACCTCACGTGTATCTGGAGAGTGAATAGATTGAATAACTATATTTCTTCAAGGGAACCACCAGAAATGTTATCTCCCTCATCTATATTTCAGGAAACATTAGGAGGTAGATGGCTTACGCGATGCTCTCTGGGAAAATGCCCGCTTGGCCAGTTAAGTCCAGGCTTATATTCAACAGTGTAGTTGGAAGTAGGTCAGCATCTTTCTGTAAGATATGAGACGCTGTCATGCTACCTGCCACCCAAGAGACAATTGCAGCCCTGATCTGAGACGGACGGGCTAAGGCAGCGGCGGATTTCTCACGAGATATTGCTTTGGATTTATTCCAGCGCCTAGAGGAGCTGCCTGCAGACTTGCCAAAGTTGTGGTCCATGTAACAGGCTGGGGCGCCTCAGCCTGAGAATTTCCAAAGTCAGTGAAACAGACACATTGTGGCCAAGAGTCCCCAGGACACCTAGAGCAGGTGTGCCTTTCAACAATGCTATTTCTTGCTGTCGCTTCCAAGATAAGCTGACTATTCCCTAAGTCACCAAATGTGGAAACTTTTTTATCCAGCAGTTTTAGGTCAGGGAAATAAAGGCGGTGCCTTTATTCTCAGAATAGTATGTCAGTGGCCCCTCTCCCTGGCAGTGGTTAGGGAAAAGTTGGTGGACGCGTAGTTGGGGATAAATCCCTGTTGCCTGTTGTAGAGAATGCTTACCTTCTTTTTATAGAGCAGGGATCTACAGCCTGCTTGTCCTTAAGTGCTTTCAGATCATAAATTAATAAGTTAAAAAGGAAGACTACCCGTACCCCTGTTTTGCACCCTCCTGAAGACTTAATGTGCTCTCTAGAAGACTCTGTCTGCTAGTGCCAGCTGTCATGGAATTATAGTGCAAGTTTTGCATAAAAATCAACAGACAGGACCTATGCAGAAATGTGTATACCTAAGCCTAGAACAATTGTAGTCTTTTAGGGAAAAGGCGGATAAAGGCCAGTAAAAGTTATAAACAAGCTCATCTTGTTCTGGGATGATTTCTTCTTGAGGTGAAGCATGTAGTGCCGTGGCCTCCGGTGGAAGGGCCTCATTCGTAACTTGCTGATTCCTTATGTGATGTGTTGTCCTGAGGAATCCAGACTTGTGATTCTTCAAGCATTTTGTTCAAGCGAGTAGCTGGTGTGCATCCTGACTGGAATAACTAGTAAGAAAAGCAGCCTACAGTCTGGGGAGCCCTTTTGGAAAAAGGAAAAAAAAAAAAGAGCAATATTCAGGGTACAAGTAGGTGGAACTGTAGTGACAAATCATCGGCGTAGCACTGTGAAAATGTACATGGTACATCTTTTCTGGAAGGTAATTTGTCAGTAGCTAGCTAACACTTTTAAATGTACATATTCTTCCGGCAAGTGATTTTACTTTTGGGAATACACCTAAGAAAATAACCAGAGACAGGGAAAAAATGGATATGCAAGTGTGTTCAACGGGATGAAAAACTGAAAACAACCTAAATGCCCAGCAAGAGGGGACTGATTAAGTAAATGGGGCCATTAAATATCAGGTTATAGAAGTCTATTTAATGCCATTTTCACAGTATATATTGAAGTGAAAATAGCAAGTTATAAAACGATATGCCCAATATATTAATTTTATATCAAAACCCAACCATATGTATACACACATATTTACACAAATATATACATACCTCTATAAACATACACATATAACACTATAAAACGCATATCAAGACACTTAATAATTGATTGCGATGGTAGATTATATATGCTTTTTTTTTATCTTTACTCTTTTCTGTTTCATCCAAAGATGCTAAAATGAATATAGGTAACTAATATTAACAGAAAAAATGCTGTTAAAAGGAGAAAAGTGACCACTTTTTCCCAGGCACAGAATATTCTAAGGATGGTAGGAGCCTTCACAGGGCATAGAATTAGGGGTAGCTATTCCGACAGAAGCGGCAGCATTGGACCCTGTTGAGAATACGGGTAGAGTTACCCTCAGACTGCCCCACCTCATCGCCACCAAGAGATACTGTTCATTAAGGTGGAGGTTTAGAAATATTTTTGTGTGTCACCTGGTCTTTATGGAAGATTGCTGCGGGATCCATGCACTCCTCTGGGGCTCCGGGGCAGGCCCTGTCAGCCCCACCCCAAGGCTGACTTCCAGGTCTCCCTACAAAGGATTCACTCCGTTGGAAGTCTGTACAATGAATAGCGTTCGAAGAGTCTCAGCAATGAGGCCATGTGTCCAAAGCCTCTGCACAGATCTCGGTAGGGCAGCATATGTGTTTAGACAAATCACGGGCGTTGTTACAGGGAACACACCCGAACTGGGCAGCTCCTGCCCTGGGAAGCCATCGGCACAGCAGCGGCCACACCACGGCTGATGAGATAAGCAGACGTGTTGGTCCGCTGCGGCAGAGTCTTCCGGTAAACCTGTTTTCCCGCTCCCCGCAGGACTACTGCTGGCTCGCAGGGCTGTGAGCGCCCTGGAAGCAGCTCCCCCTCCTGCCTGCATCTCTACCAGGTGTCCCTTCCATGCGGGGCTTCTGCTGAAAACCCAGTGGGCCTCCTACAACTACATACTAAGGAGAAATTCACACCGATACTCAACACAGCTGGCATGTATTGAGTGGTTACACATATGATGTATTTAATTCTCACAACCGGTCTTTCAGGTAGATGCTATTTGTAGCCCTGCTTTATAGATGAGGAGACTGAACCTTAAGGGTACATGAGTCAGAGTTACCCAGGTCGTGAGCAGTAGAGGCAGGATTTGAATGCAGGTCTGTGTCTACGTCCTGGGTGGGCTTATCCTTCCATACTCACCTCATAGTCCTGCCCACCTGTATCTCCACTCCAGCCTTTCCTTCCATACAGATGGCTTCCTATTAAAAAAAAAATTCATGTATTTATCACAAAATTACCCACCTCTGATTTTCACTGTACTAGGTACTTAAAGAGATTTGAGGGCTTCCCTGGTGGCGCAGTGGTTGAGGGTCCGCCTGCCGATGCAGGGGACACGGGTTCGTGCCCCGGTCTGGGAAGATCCCACATGCTGTGGAATGGCTGGGCCCGTGAGCCATGGCTGCTGAGCCTGCGCGTCCGGAGCCTGTGCTCCGCAACGGGAGAGGCCACAACAGTGAGAGGCCCACGTACCACACACACACACACAAAAGAGATTTGAGTCTCTCAAATCTACAAACCAAATTCCAACACCCTTGGGCTTTTCTTCAAATTTCTGCCTTCTAGTCGCCTTCTTACAGCTCTTTTCCCCTTCTTGGCCGCATTGCGTAAATGTGATGTCTACACTTGCAATGTGCCTTTCTTTAACTCCCGCCTCTTCCCAGAGTGGCTCTTGTGAAGGTCACCAGTGCTCTCCTTGTGGCTAAAGCCAGGGGGCAGCGTGGTGGCGGTGGTACTCCTCCCCCTCCCCCCCCATCCTCCTTCATTATTATTATTATTCCTTATAGTTGGCTCTTCTTTCAGCATTTGATGCTGCTGACCGCTCCCTCCTTGAAAATCTTCCTGCCCTCTTGGTTCCATGGCACACCTGTCAGCAACTATGAAGGGTCTGAGAGTTTGCCTTATTTGCAAGCAAAGGGGTTAGGCTGCCCGTTGCATGGTTGCATGGATGCTGGCAGGAGACACGAGACTCTTGGGTCAGAGACGAAGGACTTTATTACTCATTACCCTGCAGGCACCACGAGCTTCATGTCTGCAACAGTTTCCCTTGTGCCCCCAAGTCCTGTGAAGATGATGTGAGGGTGGATCCAGGTGGGGTTTACACACAGCAGGTCTGTGTCATAGCTGGGGAGCCCCACGCCTAGGATACCCCAGTCTTTTATTATTACCTTTGAGATATAATTTACAAACCATAAAGTTCAATAAGTCTACCATTTAGTGGGTTTTAGTGTATTTACAGAGTCGTGGCACCATTGCTACATGCTCTGTCTTTCCTTCTTTCCACCTGTAGGGACCCCAGATTAAAACATAGCCCCTGTAGGGCGACCCAGGGGAGGGAAATCTAGCTGGGCTTTGGATTTGCACAGGGTTGGGTTCCCTCAGGTTCGTCTGAAGCTGATGCATGGACCTCATCCTGCTCCATCCTGTGCACCTCCTCTCTGAGGACCGTAGGCAACTCTGACCTGGAGCTGTCCCCTCACACACGTATTCTTTCCTCCTTTACTTTGTGATATTTTTTCTCCCTGTCTTCCCTCAGCCCATCCCCCATTTATGTGCTTCAGGACTGATCCAGCTCATTCCCGCCCCAGCGCATGGGAGCTGGGAGAAAGCGTGGCGCGCAAGGCAGCCCTGCTTCTTGCCCTCGTGGAACTTACCTTTCGGCAGCAGAGACAGACATTTAGCAACTAATCACAGAGTTACATGTTTTATCACACGTGTGACCAGGCTCCAGGGGGGAAAGGGGTCTGCTGAGGAGGTAGGGAGTAGGGAGAGTGGGGAGGAATTATGAGTCTCAGAGACGTGCCTGCGGAAGAAGTGGCCAGTGAGCAGAGTTCAGAGAGGTGAACTGGAAATAGTCAAAGGGCCACCAGGCTGCACAGGGCGATGGCATGCGTGCAGGCCCTTCACCACCTGCTCATCCTCTTTGCTCAGGGCTGACGGCCCCCTGTAGGGCTTATGCCAGGACCCTCCTGACGCTGCAGGAACTCCGAACCCAGAAATCAACCGTAAATGGGCAGTCAGCCATGCGCGCAGTGGGCCCTTGGGAGGTCTTTAGCGTAGCGAATCAAAAATGATTTATGTCCACTTCTATTTCTTTCAACTTTTAATAAAGAATAATCAAAAGCCCTTCTTTAGAGATTGCCAAAGAGGTGCAAATATGGTCTTAAGAGAATCAATGGGCCAGCTTTTAGCAAGTTTCCAAATGTCATGCCATTGGCGCAGTATGACTAGAAATGAAAAGAATATTTCGAATGAATTGTGGGAAGTTCACGGAAATATTTTCTAGCCAGGAGATTTCTGGAGCAATTAGAATAATTTTCAACTGGAAACGGTGGCCTCATTTTACGTGTGTGTGTGTGTGTGTGTGTGTGTGTGTGTGTGTGTGTGTGCGCGCGCGCGCGCGCGCACTTGCGCTAGGAGCTCAAATCAGCACACGGGAGGTTTCTAGGACCCATGTGTTAGAATATCTCCTGTAAAACAGTCATAATGTCAGTTGCACACAGTTTCCTTTTATTAAAGACAGTAATGTTTCCACTTCTGCCGATTATAAATCAGTTGCAAGTCGGCATGCACTCCGGCATGTCCGGAAATAATGACAGCCATTTTTGCAGGCTGTGTCTTATCTCTTTGTGAAGGGAATAATGTCCTGACACAGGCGCAGAGAGGATGGGGAATTGCAAAATGGTGAGGCTATTATAGATAACTTGATAGTCAATCAGGTAATACTAAAACAGCAGCCTTTCCATGGGCTCAGGTGCTTCTCTCGTCTTCCTTTCTAGATAGTTCCTGAAGATAGAGAGGTTTTTGCCTGGGTGGTGGAAGGATGCACACATGCCAGGGTCAGAAATATTAAAGTGTGGGCATTTGCAGTCCCTACTCCTGTAAAGAGTGTGTGCTCTCAAACCAAGCCGGCTTGTTCCACATAACGTAAAACAAGCTAAGGGAAGGTGGAATTTGAGTTGTTTTAAAAGAGAGAGATAAGCAGATGAAAAAGAAGGAAAAAAAGAGAGGTTTCAAAGGGAACTGTTACCATGATGAATGAGAGAGGCATGGGTATAAAATGGGATTAAGCAGGACCACCGATAAGGCTATAAAATGCCGTTGTTCAGCTTAGAACACATGTGCCCCCTGGGTGGATGAATTGGAAAAAGGTTCGCCCTGTGGGCACATGCAGCTCCAAGGCATATAGCCTGGCACGCAGACAGAGCCTTTGGGCAAAGAAAATAGGTAGCCTTCCTCCAAGTGGGTTCGGTCAGCCTGTGGTCAGGACTCCTGCTTTGCCAGCAGAACAGGGGCTGGATTTGGATGCCACACCCTTGGCCCATGGCTGGGCACCTTTGGTGCGGTGACCAATTGCTCAGCCTCAGGGAGTGGCCTGGATTTAAGGAATGTGTCCATCCATGTGTTCCGTGATATTATTTGGCCCTGTTCTTTCCAGTGAGGGACTTAAGGTGACATTAGCCTTCAGATCTTGGAGACAGAGGACAAGGCCAGCAGCATCAGTGTCACTCTGGAACTTGTCAGAAATGCAGATTATCTAGCCTCACCCCTGACCTACTGAGTCACTCTGGAGGTGAGCGTTATGCATGCTAAGGTTTGAGAGCCGCTGCTTTAGACGGATGGAGCTGGGGTAAGAAAACCTCACCCAAGCCTAATAGCACATTGGATATGACACCCCTTCATAATATATTCAGAAAGTCTGCTAGCCAGGAATGCAGGAAGATGCTCTGCCCCTCCTTACATAGATACTTCTGACTTCGAGACCGCTGAGGTTTCTAGAAAGCTAGGCATCGATCACATCAGTTCCCAAACTGTTTTCTGTGGAGCAGTCATTTCCTGCAAGATGGCGTTTGATGTTCTTTGAACAAGCAGAGTGAGTTTCTGGAACACTGCACACTCTACCCGCCTCACACAGAGTCACAGGGTAGCTGTGCGCTGTCGTGCACTGGCTGGCAGCTGGGCAATGTGATTAAGGCCTCAGTGTCTGGAGTCACATCACCTGGGTCCACATCCTAACTCCATCCCTCAGCAAAGTCATGTTAAGGTTTTGCTCCTCTTGCTATGGTTCATGGACCGGCATCAGCGGTCCATGGGAGCTAGCTGGAAATGAAGGATGTCAGGTCCCCCCACAGACTCAGGGAATCGGAGTCTGCATTTTTAACAAGATTCCCCAGGTGGTTTGTATGCACATTAATTTGAAAAGTACTGTTCTAAACCATGTTGCTTGACCTGTCTGCCTCAGTTTCTTTATCTGGAGAACAGGAATATTCTTAGGACCTATCTCATGCCTTATCATCCCATGAGAATCACCTGGAGGGTCTGTGAAAGCAAAAATGGCCTGGCTCCCCCTATAACAGCTCCTGATTTATTAGATCCAGAGAGGGGCCAGAAAATTTGCATTTCTAACAGGTTCCCAGGGGGTGCTAATGCAGTAGATCTGGGGACCACACTTTGAGAACCACTGCTTTAGATTATTCTAAAAGCATTGCTCATCCTCTGTTGACCGTGTTTTCCTCCTTGAAGGATGCTATTTCAATACTTGACTTTGTGTTTATGTTTTGCCCTTTTTGCTGTTTTGTTGGAATCTTAACGCCAGCCTGTAAATTCTTCTGGGAAGAAATTATAGCTTCCACATTCCACACTCTCTCATTTTCTGTTTTGTTAAATAATGAGGACATTTCCAGTGCAATTAATAATAGAATAAGGAAAGGGGAAGAGACAACTCAGACTACCAACCCCAATAAACAGCCTCCATAAATGGATATCAGCCCTGGAAATCTATTAAAATTAACATTTCTCACAGGTTCCCGGGCGATGTCGATGCTGGGTCTGGGACCCACCCTTTGAGAAGTACTTTCCTAGGGATTTGAGAAGGATTAAGTGGATTCTATCATGTAAGCCAGGTAACACAGTGCCTAGCACAGACTGAGCACTCGGACATGTTCGTTAATGTGACTTTTACTTAATAAATGCTCAGACAAATCCCATTACTTTGAACAAAATGTTTATCAAACTCAGTTATGGAACTTTATTCGCTGGGGGACAGATCGGCTTTTCAGAGGAAGCAGTGCGTTATTGCAGGGGTACTTGAGCTTCCCACATTGTCAGTGATCTATGGAGATCAGTTCCCAGCCCTCTGCCCCCCTTTTTTTTTTTTTAACATAGATTCAGGAGCAGACAACCAGCAAATCTCAGGGCAGTGGCTCATGGGCTTTCAGGAGACCCTATGTATAATATACTGGAGGAGGAGATAGAGATAAGAAGGTTCTGGGTAGAATGGATTAAAGCCAGTGCCCCAAACTGCAGGGTACTGTGCGTGTTGGCTGCTAAAGGCTCACAAATCCTCCTTCCCCAGAGAACTGTGCCCTTGGTCAAAGGGGAACCGTTTCTTCCTCCCCCACCTGGCCATGACCTGTGACTGATGGGCGTGGAGTGCAGAAGCTGGCCTCCTGCCTCCTGGTGAGATTAGCTCTGGTACACTTCATGCTCTGGAGCTCTGTGGAGTCAGGCTGAAGCCAGACCCCAGTTTCCACCACATCGTTGCTCAGCTTCTTTCCTCACCCTTTCCTTCATCCCCGTTCTCCTGAGAGCACTCAGTAAATCACCAGGTCTCAGACTCTGCTTCCTTCTGGGGAGCCTAGCCTAAGACACCCTTCTGAGTGCCCAGTGGGAAACTTACTCAATTGATCCATTGACTCAGAGGGGCTAGAAGATGATTCATTTTAGAACCACAGACATAGCTCTGAAAAACTTGCCACAAGAAGAAAGGAAGTGTGCCTGGAACTTTCAGAGGAAGGATATACTTACGGATGAAAAATACTACAGGAGCCAAAAGAAAATTTCCAACAAGCCAAAGGGGTGACGTGGGCCTGAGGGTTTGATAGAATTTTCCACAGGCTTCTATGTGCGTCATCTGTGTCATGCTCCTCTCTGGCTTTTCCCAGGACTTTGACTTCCCTTCACTGTCCTGCTCCTCTTTCCTAGCACCCTAACATCTGCATCCCTGTGCACTTGCATGGCACCTGGTATGATGGCTGGGAAGCTTTACTCTCGCACTTTGCCTCCGGGGTGTGGTCCACTTCAGGCTCCTGGCATCTCCCCTGTACCACCCCTCCCTGTGCCCACTCGAACCTGCTCATCGCCTATGGGCTTAGGTTTCTGAGTCTTTTCCTTTGTCATGAAACCTCCCCTTGTTTGCTTCCCTTGCATTTTCTCTCCTGCCTCTGTCTGGGGCTGAGACAGTGGCTGGCACCTGTGCTTCTTACTCATTCTCTCTGCTTAAATCCCTTCTCCGTGTTGCCACAGCATTCTGGCATCTGAGCCTCTCACCATTCCTGGTCTACTAGAATCCCTCCCGATCTCTGCTCCTGGGCTCCTGGGTGACTGTGCAATTGCTTGCCCTTCCATCTGGGCTCATCTCTCTGAACTTAACCTCCATTTCTCCTTGCCCTGGTCCATCACAGCCCTGTTTCCTATTGTGGCTCTGGGCCCTCCTGCTCGACCCTGTCCTGCTGTTGCCTGCGCCCAGTATGACAGGTGTGATTATCAAAAGGCCTATTTTCTAGAGATTTTATTAGACAACCTGCAATTTCCTATCCTTCCATGGGAGAAAGCCTGGTGGTTCGGGAGCTAAACAGAAGAATCTAAATTGTTCAAGGGGATGCACTGAATCCTCTCTGGTTCTGCTGGAATCTGACATCTTTAAGAAGCAAAGTTAAATAATACTGGAGGAGACACCAAAATAAAATTTAAACATGAAAAATTAATATTTTGTGCTTAATCAGTCCTTGGCCGTTTGTGTTAATTCCTTATTGCTGATGTAAAAAGTTCTGCAAACTTAGTGGCTTAAAACAATGCAGATTTATTACTTTACAGTTGTGGAGATCAGAAGTCAGAAATTGGGTCTTACTGGGCTAAAATCAAGGTGTCGGCTGGGCTGGGCTCCTCTGGAGAAGGAGAGGGGAGAATCTCTTCCCTTAACCTTTCCAGCTTCTGGAGACTACCCTGCATTCCTTAGCTCATGGTTCCTTCCCGCACCTTCAAGCCATCAATCACGTCACTCTGACCTCTGCTTCTGTCACCACATCTCCTTCTCTGACTCTGGCCATCGGCCTTCTTCCTCTTCTGCATATAAATCCTCTTGGATAATTCAGGATCTCTCGCCATCTGAAAATCCTTAATCACATCTTCAGAGTCCCTTTTGCCATGTAAGGTGATATATTTACAGATTCCGGGGATTAGGATGTAGACATCTTTGAGGGACTGTTATCCAGTTTACTCCACTTCACCTGGCTAATTTCATGGTTAATTTAGAGAGCTCCACTAACACCAGGATATACCTTCATGTGTTAAATGTTTTACATGCCTTCTCATTTATTCGTCGCAGTAACTCCATAGAGCAAACACCAGTATCAGATCCATTGTTTAAATGAGGAAACTGAAGCCCAGAGAAATGCAGGTGCCTGCACAAGTGGTTTTGGCTTGCGTTTGTTTTCCTATCAGTTACTGTAACTTGCTGCTGTGAGAAAGGGCCTTATTCAAACTCAGAGTATCACATCTAAGATTCAGGATGGTAAAGACAAAAATGCCTTGCTGGAAATGTTGATTCTAGAAATGTTTAGCAAGTCAGGAGGCTTCAGGGCATGGTGCTAGAAATGAAAATAGCAAAATCCTGCCCTCGGGGAGCTCACAGTCTACAGTGGGAAACACTTCTAGGAAAAAATGTGTGGGAAGTCTGCACCATACATAAGGGAGTGAGGAACTTCCAGAAGGTGTTGTGACAGTCAGGGGCACTTACTGGAGATGCTAACGAGCTGAACCTGTGTGTTTAAGGGAGAGGGAGTATCTCCAGGGAGACAGGAGGCACCAGGCAGAGGAAGAAGCATATGCCAAGGAGGAGAGGTGTTGAAAAGCCCCCATCCTCACTCTACCTGGAGGGACAGATTGGTCCCTGTGGAGGAGACTCAGAGCCTATGGGTGGTGTACCAGGACACCAGCTGTTTATTATCACTTTGTGGGCTGTGTCTTCACTAACTTACCTGAGTCTGCATTTAGGGAAGCCCTGTGGGTTTTGCTTAAGAGATGAAGGAAAACAGGAGGAAGGTTAAGGGGCCAAGCACCAACCCCAAATGCAGATGAGAAAGGAGCCAAGGTGTTTAGAAGCGGCTGTGCTCTCTCTTCCTATGGCCAGGCATCCACCCTCTTGAATCATCTCACTAGCAAAGTTTATTCTTGAATCACATCACTTGCAGAAACCAGCAATGGAGAGTCCTTATTATGGAAAGTCATGGGCCCCAGGGGTGTGGGGATGGGTGGAACTTCCATGCTGGGGTCACTCAGGAGTGTGTGATAATATGATTTCTCCTTCCCTTCCCTCTGTCCTGTAGCAATGGAATGGCAGGGACACGGCCCTCATGGTCACCCGCGTGGTCAACCACAGGCGCTTCTCGGCGACAGTCAGTGTGGCGGACACTACCCAGCGGAGTGTGAGCAAGTACCGCTGTGTGATCCGCTCTGACGGTGGCTCTGGTGTGTCCAACTACGCTGAGCTGATTGTGAAAGGTGAGTGCCACCACCCGTGCCTCTTCCCGGGTGGTTGATTTCACGGGGATCCCTTGGCCCCATCCTTGCATGGTGGGAGGAGTTAAGACTCCCCCGCTTTCTCATCTGGTGTTCCTACACCCATTCCGTAGACTGAAACGCAATTTCCAATTCTTCCCATCCACACACATCAAAAAAAACAGAGGAAGTTATTGTGAAATCATGCAATATTACATTGTCATTCAAAGTTGAGTCTTACAGGTAGGATCTGTATATGAAAGCTTGTGGGATATATAACGCAGACGACATCTCCAAATTTGGCTTTATTCTGCATTTAAAGTTAGAGTGAGCCAATGTCCTTGTGCTTTGGTGGCGTTCTATTACAGTGATCAGAGTACAATTGTTTCTGAGGGACTTTTTATTGAAAACTCTATATAATGACAATATTTTAGAAGGACTTTTGAAATAAATAACCTCCCACCCCACTGGCTTTGATTCAATTTTTTTTTCAATTTTCTTTTTCACCTTGAGGTATCACTGACATGTTTTTCCATTAAAATATGCACATTGTTCCTTTTCTGCTTCTCTCAAGGAGCTCGATAGTCCATTCAGTTTTGAAAGACTGTATAATCTTTGTTACAGTGCTTAACGGTTGTATGCTATTTCATCAAGTGAATCATCCTATTTTTAAAAATCTCCGTCATCATTTAGGTAATTCCAGGTATATTTGTTTTTCTTTTATCTTTCCTTTGTGCATGCAGCGATTAACGCCTCAATTGAGTTCTTCCGAAGAGAATATTTTTATTCTACTAAACCAGGTTATTTCCTTGGATAAATTCCCTAGGGGTAGAGTTGGTAGGCCAAAGAATCTTTACGGATTTTTCTTTGTGTTGCAATATTGCTTTTGCAAAAAAAAAAAAAAACAAACAAAAGAAGAAAAAAAAGGTTTGACAGCTTACACTGGAAAATAGCAGCGTATGGATGTTCTCATTTTCCAGTGTTACGTTCGCCGATTAAAATTTTAATCTAACATAATTTAGTGAATGAAATAAGCTGTTTGTCTTAATGCTAGCTGTAGAACGATACCCAGTGTTTTGCAGGTAGAAGCATCGCTCCACCCTCCAGAGGATCGTGAGTTGGTTCCCTTGGTCAAAGGATCGGTTGATGTGAAACCTTGACCTCTCTTTGCTTCTGCATGTCATGGTCGCCTTGTCTGGACTAGTATGAGTCTAGGATCTCTAATCCTAGAGAGTGTGGGATTCTCTCTCCTGTGCTGTCCTGACTCCAGATGGATATTCACATGGCTGCCCATTTGTCATTAATCAGATCTCAACTTGACTGTCATCATGCCATCTTCTCTGAGAGAACTACCCTCCCCTGACCACCCCCCCCCCATTCTGGTGGTCACATTCTATTATATCACCTTGTCTCTTTTTCACTCATCACGTTTCCAAATTACGTATTTTTCTTTATTTGTTTACTTGGCAGCGTCCGTCCCCCCCTTTAGGATATAAGCTCTGTGGGGTTTGGGGCATCTTCCATTTGGTTCCTGGTTCACAATCAGTCCCCCGAGCTTAGCTGAGCGCCTGGCGCAAGTGCTGAGCACACGGAACCATCTGAGACAGCCAGCGTTTGACGGTTCTGACCTGCACAGTCGGTCATTTTGTAAGGCTCAACCTTAAAATACTTGTTGAATGGTGGATAAGTGATGGAGTTATTGGCCTCAGCAGGAATGCATTTCATCACTATAATTCTATGAGCACTTAAGCTGAAGATAACACATTGGGTACTTATGAACAGAACAACTAACAGGAAAAAAATCATCTTTATAATAATTTACATCGAGGGCCATTATATACAAAAGAAACCATCATTTTGATCCCATTAGGCTCGTATCTTGGCCTTTTGGTGCCATAAGATTGATTTGTGTGATAAAGTGGCCTTTGCAGGTCTTCCAGATGGTGAATATGTAACTCCTGCGCTGTGCCCTCTGGCACGCTCACGACACACACTCCTTTATGGTGACTCCACACTGGAAAGGAAGCCCACCCTCCCCACCCGGAGAATGGATAGTGTTTTCTCCGGTCTCACCGGCACCTTGCCCATGCCTGGCACAGCATTGGTAATGATTGCATAGGGTGAAGGACTAGGGGGCTACTGTAGGGCTCTGAACTTTTCACCCGCAGACAAGTGGAACCAGAAAATGCTTCATTTAGTCTTATGTCCCCAGGTGTCGAGAAGGAGGTGTGGGAAACCAAATCCAGAGGGCTCTGGGACAGAGGATGAGATTTCCATGGCGAAGCATCATGGCCTTTATTTGGAGGGGTGGCCAGTGTGTCCTAGGACTGTGGTTTATCCTTTGTTGGCTGTGTGTCCTGGGCCAGAGTTCAGCTTGGACTGAGTGGTGTCCTGACCAGGTTTGTCAGTACAATCCAGGAGCTAACACTGCTCTGTCCCCTCCCCACCCCAGCCCTTGCTGCTCCATTTTAAGGGATGCCCTGGATGGTCTCCTTCAGAGGTCTCCTTCAGGGTGGGCGATGGTGGGTTTGTGCTCCTGGTGACCGGGTCCCGTTTTGTTATACCTTACTGAAATCCTTTATGGAATATCACATTTTTTTTAGTGCCCATTTTTCTTCCCGCTTGTTTTTTTTTTTCCTTTTTATACTCAATTGGTGGTAAGCTCGAAGCTGGACCCCTTGGATGTAGAAGTCCCTGCACATCCGAGACCTCATGTAGTCCTGAGTTTGGCTCTGCACCTTGGTTTTATTTTAGTTCATTTTACGGCTGTGAGAACAGTCACAGCCAGGTTGAGAAACAGAGACAGGTCTTAGGGGCAGAGCTAGGATTGGACCAGGAGCTAGATCATGCTGTTTTGGCAACACCTGGAGCGCCTGAGGGTTGTGGCCTTGTCAGCACATGGTAGCATGATGTCATGAACGGTGTCGAAAGTGTCCAGATAGCAGACAGGGTTCATGACAGGGGTCCCCCGACCTGTTGCTAACTTGCCTTTTTAACTCATGCATCACCCTCCCACTACTCCCCACCTTTCTGGAGTGGGGTACTAACTGACAGATTTGTGGAGAAATGGATTTAACCCTTCCCGACACACACACACACACACACACACACACACACACTCTCTCTCTCTCTCTCTCTCTCTCTCTCTCTCTCTCTCTCTCTCTCTCTCTCTCTCTCTCTCTCTCTCTCTCTCTCTCCCCCTCACACTCCCTCGCTCTCTCTCTCTCTCTCTCACTCTCTCTCATAAAAAGCTAATGGTACCCAAGCCAAACAAGACAGTGAAAGACAGGGGACACCCAGAGGCAGCAGCAACCAGAGGAAGCCTGTCACCCTGGAGTGTGTGGCCAGGAACCCACCTGAAGGCAGCAAACCAGAGCATTGGGGGGAAAGTGCTTTATGAAGAATGACTCATGCACATCTTAGAGCCCCTTTTTGTGGCTGAGCCAGAATGCTTAAATACTTTAACACTGAAGTATTTGCACTTGTTAAAAACAAACAACAAAAACAACGGAAAAAATAGAAATTTACCTTCTTTCAGGGAAGGGAGAAAATCTGAGAAAGAAGACTTCTCAAAGGCCAAGCGCTCTCCCAGGGGATGGGGCTGCTCCCCAAATTGAATTTCCTGTTCTTGGTTTACGCATCACACAGATCGTGTGGGCTGAGTGGCAGGGAGCTGACGGACACTGGGGCATCCCAGGAAGAAGACCATCCCTGGGCAGCATTTTTTCCAGGTTTCCTCCGTTTAGTTCCAGTTCAGAGACAGGAAAGGACCCTGGAGCTGAGATGCCCGGGTTTGAATCCTGGGCCCTTCTCGTCCCAGCTCAGTGACCTTGGACATCAACCTCTCCCAGCTTCAGCTGGTTTATCTGGGGGTGGAGGTATAGCATTACCTCCCTCAGGGGTGTGTGTCCTGAGGATTACGTAAGACAGTGGCTGTAAGAGTTCTTAGAAGAGTGCCTGGCCCACTGAGATATAAGTGTTTGTTAAATAAAATAAATGACTTGAGGTGGGTGGGTTTTCCCCCGTAAGGAAGTAGAAGGTGGTGACGGCCCTGAGTGGGTGGTGGGGCAGGACACCTGGCCCAGGTGCGGATTTGATTGCGATCTGTGTGGCCCTGGAGAGATCCCTTAAGGCCTCCTCTGCCAAGAGGGGACTGGCGCTTTCCCCCATGTGCTGAGCATACGGAAAGGGAGAGAGGGATATCAAAGAGGCGGCCAACATGTGGACTTGGGAACAGTTGGGTCGTTAGACTCCCTGGGTGCCCTTCTGTATCTACCACCGGTGAGTCAGGTTTCTGGACCAAAAGAAAAGTAGCTGGTCCTGCTTGTGCTCAGCCGCCTGACCACATGGGCCCCGTCCGCCGGCGTCGCTCCTTCAGAACTCGGGCCATGCAGGGATTAGGAGGTTACAGGACCCCTCAGCACCCAAGGGTGCCAGGAGCTGGAGGCCCCTCTGGTGGCATGTGTGGCAGGTGCTTGTGCTGGGCCAAGCCGTGGAAGGTGGAGACTCGGGCTGGGTCTCTGTCTTTCCCTAGGCAGGTGTGTTCGTGGCTGGCTGGCTTGTGGCTCGTGTATTATCCTGGGGTTGTGAGCAGCAGTGCTTCAGAAGATGCCACCTCACTTGAGTGTAGGTAATACCAAATTCTCAGGGCCACACACCGATCAAAGTGAAAGCAAATTGGAATAACTTAATTCCAAAGAACTGTTTACTGAGTTGTGGTAGTGTACCTGGGTATACATTAGATTACTCTGTAATTGAGGTTTTGCTCGTTTGACAATCTGGCCTCTCAACCTACCTGTTCCAGACCAGTGCTCATAAACGCACTAATTCTCTCCCTGTTTCTGGGTTTCTTAACGTCTTCGATTTCAAGACACTTATCCCAAAGACAGGTGTCTTCAAAAATGCAGATGTGGTCTTGATGAAAATTTTCTAACTCATCAAAAATGTGTTGTTGGTGGTGCTTTTTAAATTTGCCTTCTAACTCCATTTAACAGCCTACCATGGGTTCAGAACCTTCTTATCAATATGCAGATCGGTGCCTAGAAGGAATCCAGTCCTGGTGCTGAGAGTCAGATGTTCTGATTTAAGTACTGATACGACTTCCTATCAAGGCAGCTGGGTAGGGTCAAGAGCATGGATTTTGGGTGTAAACATCCCGGGTTTCAGTCTCGGCCCTGGCCCCAGCTGTCTGTGTCTTCAGGCAAATTATGTATTCACTCCAAGCCTCAGTTTCCTCATCTGTTCAGTAAGGGTAAACATAGCTAATTGGATCCTTATTAGAGGGAGACAATATATGTATAGATCCCAGTAAAAGTAGACACCCACCCACTTATATCTGTAACTATCACTAATCACATTTTACTGTTATTGAGGGGATATTGACCAAATACAGTGTCCGTTTGTCCTTGTTCTGCTTCTTGTACTGTGGAAATTTAAACTTAGTCATCTGAAGGTCTCTTTCCTCTGGAATGGGCTTGGGGTCATCAAATGCAGCCCACTAGTCCAAATTGGTTGCAGAAATGCTTTCCTTAGGTTGCACTCTCCTTTTTACTTTTAACACTTGTTCCAATACTTAAACGCCTCTTGGAGTTGTATTGATTTGGCCACATTGAGCCTGCATTCTGGGGTGGCGGCAGCGGGCTGGTATGGCTGCCCTGTTCTGGGGCATGTGCTCCGCAGCCCACCCCTGTCCTCAGTTGGTCCATTTTGCTCACATCACTAGTCTGGTTCCTGTAGGCCTTTGAGTTTACAGCCTCTGGTTTAAAGATGACATGGTGGGAGTAGTTGACTTGTTCTTATATTCATTTGTTTAATAGTTTATTGAGCCCCAGCTATGTGTCAAGTAGTGTGATAAGCTCACGGTCTAGCAGGAAGAATCATGCAGGCCTGTAATGCATGGTCATCTAGTTGTGTTGGGCGCCTACTATACTGTCTTACTAGTCCTATCCATCATCCTACGATACAGGTGCTGTAGCATCCCTCTTTTACAAATTAGGGCATGGAGGATCAGAGAGGTTAGACAGTCATCCCAAGGTCACACACCTTATACATGGCAGAGCTGGGATTCCAGCCCATGCCTGCTTGTGCCTCAGCTCATGCTCTTCCTTCTATACCACGTTTCTTAACAAAATCCAGTATGGTAGGCCCTGTAATCAGGTGTGAGCTGAGGACATACAAAGGGTGGAACAACTGATGCAGTTTGGGAAAGCATCTGCAACCTTCGGAGATGACCAAGGCTGCTGGTTGCTGTCCCATCAGTGAGAGCAGCCTAGGAGGACAGCTGCATGCCGGGAGAAGAGGCAAAGCCAGTGACCACCCTAAGGATTTCAGCTTGGACAGTCACTGGAGCACTGCAGAGGTGCCGTCAGAATCGTTTCTGTTCCCTGCCAGCCTTCAGAGGCAGAGAAGACCTGGGGGCTGTATGGTTCAGTGGTCAGAGAGCCTGGGCTGGAATCCGGCCTCTGCCCTGTAACCTCCACTTCCTAAGCCTGCCTGGAGCCCCGTCATCCCCACCACCTCTCCTGTCCACACCCTAGACCAGGAGGTGGCAAACCATTCCTGCACAGGGCATGGTAGTAAACGTTTTCAGCTTTGTGGGTCATCCAGGCTCTGTTTTAACTGCTCAACTCTGCTGTTGTAGCAAACGTAGCCCTAGAAAAGATGTCAGTGAGTGAGTAAGGCTGTGTGGCAATAAAACTTTATTTACTCAAACAGGCGCGGAGCAGGATTTGGCTCCCAGGACACAGTTTGTCCAGCACTGCACGGGACCTACCCCCATCTCTTTGCAGTTGGATGACTCTGCCGGCCTCCCATGCTCCACTGCGGCACCACCGAGGTCTGTTCTCTATGCAGCAGCCTCAGGGATACTTTGAAGACAAGTTGAATCACGGCCCACCCTTGCCTAAAACCCTCCACTAGCTCCTCTCTTATCCTCAGAGTAAAGTCCAAACTTCTTAATGCAGTCTCTAGATGTGGCCTCTGTCTCTGATTTCTGACCGCCCCCAGCCCCATATTTTTCCTCTCATTCTCTTCTCTGGCCACACCGGTCCACTTCCTCTTCCTTGAACCCCAGCAAGTTAAGTCTGACCGTAGGCCCTTTTCACTTGCTCTTCTCCCTTTGCCCGAAATACTTCTCTTCCAGACGATTGTGCGGCTCATTTGTTTTGTCCACTGTGGTCTCTGCTCAGCTCCTCAGAGAGCCTCTGCATGACCACGCTTCCTCCGGTGACTCTGTACCATTGTCCTAGGCTGTGGTTTTCTTCCCCGCTCTCATCACTGCCCGCCATGGTCATTCACATCTCTGAGTTATGCACGCTCTGGAAGGAAGAAACTCTGTAGGTCTTGCTTCCTGCTGGGCGCATGGCACCTAGTACAGTACCTGGAGTGTAGAAGGTGCTCAGACATTTGCTGTATCCAGCGGTGAGTTCTCAGACCCTTACTTCAGAAGCAGGCAGTAGCATTGCAGACTCCTCACCGTTCCTTCCTTTCTCAAGCTTCTCAGTATTGTTTGAACTGTAGGTTCTTCTCCTACTTCTGAGGAATTTCCATGTCCTTTCTGGGTGCTTCTTTTTTATCTTTTCCTATAGTGTTTTTTTCCCTTATTCGTTTCTTCCTAATTATGGAAGCTGTGAGCTTTTTGATTCCCTGTGTCCCTCCTATGGCCTCCCTTTGTCCTGCTTTGGTTGCAATTTCAGGGTCTCAGTTGACCTGCCAGCATCATACTACTTATCCAGTCTACCGTGTGGCCATTATAATGGTCATTTTAGAAGCTTCTGGGCCTTCCTCAGTGGCTGTCAAGGGAAGGCTTGCCTTGAGGTGAGCCCTCTGTATTCCTCCCGAGTCCTGCCGACTGGCATATACCTGCTTCAACCTGTGTCTACACGTTTAACACCTCTTTACGTCACACGTACCTACTTCCTCCCTCCACCGTATGTCTGACCTCAGCTTTCCTGGAAGATGCTGTTGCAGAGAGACCTCAGCGTCGACATCGTCTGTGTAGCCTTCCTTCCCTGTAGGAAAAACATCCTGATGCTCTTAGTTTTTGTCTTTCTTAGTCTTAACTTTTATCAATGGGTTGCATCTTTTTTTTCTTTTCTTTTTAAACCACAACTGCTATTGGCAAGCACTGGTAGATTCCAAATCGTGTAGGTCTTGGGTTCAAATCCTGGTCCGCCTTGTGTTAGCTATGTGAATTCGGAACTTCATTCCATGACTCCTTAATTATAAAATGAGATAAGAGCACAGCTTCTCTAGATGTGGGGGAGGCTCATGGCTCTGTTCATCCTTTGTGAGCTAACTGCCCCCGTGTTTATGCTTGTCTTCATCATTCTCCATCCTCCCCGTCTGCCAGCTGCCCAGTCTTAGCCCTGGACTCCCTCACTCTTGGATGACGTCACTGTTAGTTTTCCAGGGGAAGAGAAAAATGACAGACAGGAGGAAAGTGGGAAACTTACTTGAACATATGTGTGTGTGTGTGTGTGGGGCGAACTGAGAGATATCTAGGTATATTGTATTCTATATGAGCACAAAGAACAGCTTATTTAAAAAAAAAGGTAAATGTGGATAAATAAAACCTGACAAGTATTGGTTTCCGTGAATTATTTTGACTGCTTCATCAGCTGCATGCTGATGGGTTGCATTAATGCTTTTGGAAATTAAATCAAATGGCAACTGCATTAAACCCTCATTCACTTGGAACATTAACCTCCTGTGTTCAAATGGAAGAATTATCTGGGACATGGAATGAGCTGTAAGGTCTGTCGTGAGCTGACATTTGTGGACCATTTATTGCACGCCAGACACTGCCCTGAATATTTCACGTGAGGTTCTGTTTAATCCTCACCTGCTCGCATGTTTCAGATGAGGTTGCTGAAGCCTGATCACCCAGCCTCCTTGGAGTCTCATAGCCCAATGTCTGTCCTATTCCTATTATAATTAAGACATTTTTTTTTCTGACCCTCCTAATGCTGATTTTCTGTCATGTTCTATTCTGTGACAAATAGACGTGGAAAATTGTTTTTTGAGGACCTAAGATTCAGGCTCAGTTGGACTCATTTAAACCGTGGGCTCCAGATTTGGAAAGGATGCTCTAGGTCATTGTCTCTGTCCTCTCACTGGTGCCTCATTTGCCTCTGAAATGTTACAACCTCTGCCTAGACCAGTGGTTCTTCACCGAGGGTGATTTCATCTACCAGGGGACTTGTGGCAATGTCCCGAGACATTTTCAATTGTCACACCTGGGAAGGGAGCACCTGCATCCAATGGGAGGAGGCCAGAGATGCTGCTAAATTTCTACAATGCACAGGACAGCCTCTGTAACAAAGAACTGCTCAGCCCTAAAGGCCAGTTATGCCAAGGTTGAGAAACTCTGACCCAAACCCCTCCCCATCCCTGATGCTGTGGTATTCATCTGCAATTTTGTGGACTCTGGCCAGGTGGGGCATGAGACGTAGGAGAAAGAAGGGAGCGCTGGTGACCTTAGCTGTGAAGAAATGATTCAACTTCTCTGATCCCCGGTCTCTTAGTCTAAAAACTCTGACATTTGACTTCTGGTTTATTCTGACCTGGTGAGTGAGCTAGGGTGTCCCAGTGAACAGTACACACCAGCCCAGCTTGCCGTGGGAGCTGTCACTGTGCCTAGACTCCCCCAGCTTGCTGCCTCTTCAACCCAAGTCAGTCTACCTACCGGTAGAGCCCAGTGATCCCAAACGGGGATGGGTGGGGTGGGGAGAGGGGGTGGAGTAAAGCATTGTGCACTTCAAAAGCAAGTATCACCAGTCATTTAGAAATGATCCTCATGAAGGGACTTCCCTGGCGGTCCAGCGGTTAAGACTCCGTGATCCCAATGCGGGGGGGTCTGGGTTCGATCTCTGGTCAGGGAACTAGATCCTGCATGCTGCGACTGAAGATTCCGCAACTAAGACCCGGCGCAGCCAAATAAATAAATCATTTTTTCTTTTTTAAAAAAGAAACGATCCTCATGAAAAAATTGTGGCAACATGTTTAAACATTTAAAAAGCAAAGGTGGAACAGGTAGTAGGAGGCAGATGCCAAAAAAGCAGTATCTCCGCAATTGGCGGGGCGTGGACAGTGGGCTTCCGATGTAATCAGTGGGGTTCTTTATGCCCACACTGCATTGTTTTTAAACTCCGTGTTCACGCCCCATCTAAGATGTGCTGCTCTCCTAATCCAGGGAACTCGGAGCCAGGGCTTAGGTGAGGTTTATCTTAGAAGGAAGGGGGCCTCCATTTTGCTGCTAATTAGATTTGAATGACCATCTCTCTGCGCCTCAACTTCCCTATTTGTCAAAAGAGAAGGTGTGTTCTACAGGTGGCTTTCAAACTTATTCCCCCTCAAACAATAGAATGCCATCCTAAAATAGTATGAAAAACAAATGACACAGCTCTACAGAATCATGGGGTTCCTGCAGTGGTGTAAAATTTTAGTTTTCCCACCACCTAGGCAGGTGGATTTCTTTGCTTCTCTAAAGGTGGTGGTTGTTTTTAAGTGTGTATGATCCTCCTTTTTTATGCTTTCCTGGACCCTGGCAGAGAATGGAGCTAGGATTTGGCCCCTTCTCTTTTCAATGAAATGTGCTTGCTCCAACTTTTCGTTACTAATCGGAGTAGCGAGCCTGTCGCTTTAGATGTGTATCCAGAGGCAGATGTGACTCGCTTACCGCGAATAAATGGAGCTCTTCCTCTGATGGAACTCGGCCTGGCCGTGTGGAGCAGACACTTTGGCAGAGGGGCTGTTCTCGGTGAGGGAAAGTCTCCTGTTTGAGTTAATCAGCGGCAAAATGTGCTCCGTGGTTTGCTCTTCTCATCTCTCACACACGTGAGTGGGGAACTGCCGGACGCCCCCGTGAGACAGGACTGGCATTTGCTGTGTCTTTGCAAGCAGTTGAAAATGGTCTTCCTAAGGAGAGGCGGTGAGGCTGCACTTTAGAGGCAGGTGGGGCTGGGGCAGACTTCTCGCTCTGTTCGCTGTTGGATTAAACTCTGCACATGAGCGAGCCTCAGTTTCTCCATCTGTAAAAGGGAACGAATGATCTTGCTTGCCTTACATTTTCTGAGGCTCAGTGAAATCAAGTGTGGAAATCACAGAGTGGGACCTACTTCGTACCAGCTGGGGAAGTTCAAAGTCACGTGACAATGTGACTTGTTCTCCGTACCATTTATCCTTCCTTCTGGGTGGGCAGGAAAGTTACACTTCCTAGACTCCCGCCTCCAGATGGGGTAGAGGAATGTGTGCCAAAGCGATACGTGCCCCTTCCAGGCCAGACCTATACGGAACCTCCCATGTGTGAACCCCATCTTTCCCCTCCTGTTGTGACATTGGAGACCACGCACTGAGGCAGACAGCACCTCCAGACAGAAGCTGGGTCCCTGAATGATGTGTGGAGCCCAGCACCTCCCCTGCCCACCCCCTGACCTCACTGGGCTGTGACATGAATGAGCAGTATCTGAACCAGGCACGACTAATCCAGCATATGTGTGGGGGGGAGTTGCTGTCCATTATCCTGGCCCTTCCTGCCTGATGGCTTTGAGACCTCATTCTCAAGTGTCCACCTGTATGGTGGACAGACACCCACAGCATCAGGACTGTGCCGTAGGTCCCACCCGGCATTTCATGGGAGCCCAACAGCGATGGGATCAGGCCTCACAGCAAGCAGAGTTAGCTGATTCTTTCTGCCCGGTGGCATCGGGACTGACTCGTCAGAAGGCTCTTCCTTCTCTCTGAGCATTGCAGCCCCAAGCACATCTGTACTGACCCCTGCGACTTTTCTTTTAGGAGTACTGAGCTGACCACCCCTTTGCCCTTCACCTTTCTTCCCCTCGCTAGGCTAATATAGTCCATTAAGTGACCAAGCCAGCTTGCAGGCCTAGGGACAAGGGTGACCCTTCCAGACATCTTCTCTTGTCTCTGCTGAATCCTAGGCTCTGTTGATTTCCTTCCTCGACTTCTGCGATAAGCAGAGATGCAGGAAACTGCAGGATACCCACCTTCAGGCCCTGACCCATACGGGGAAGTTTGCTGAGTGTGGACTTGGTCCTACTGCCTGTGCCTGGGGACTCCACCTTTATGGCCTAAGCCCCAAGCTACCACCTTTCCCCCCCGCCCCCTTATGCAGTCAGGACTGTAGGACTCCTCATTGGCTCCTGGGCCCCAATGTCATCAATGGGCTACCCTGTCATTTCCAGAAGCCCCAAAGAAGCAACTCATAGATACACCTGTAGTCATTTGTCTTTGCACAGAGGGCCCATGCCAGATATTCCTGGGGCTGGACCTGAGAAGAGCTCCCCTAACCCCAAGTTTATCTGCAGCCTGTGTGCCCATAGAAGTCCTGCCCTTTGGGATTTGGGTAGAATGAGCTCTCTTTCTAAGTTTTGCATGTTCCTAAGGCCTCATATTGTGGTAACTTCTAACTATTTGGTTTCCGTTCCCACTGGCTTTCTATGTCAGTTACCCCTCGCTTCTTACACCTTCTGTCTGCTCTGCACCGTCCAAATTTGGAACTTAGTTCCCTTCCTTCATTTTTCTCCATCCTTTTCCCAACACACACACACATGTTCTTGGTGGTGTAGCACTTCCGAGGATTTAGGGCAAGAGAAGGGGGTTACAACACAGAAATGCAAATGCCCCCAAATGGAATATGAGGTGCACGTGCTCTGGCCACCCCATCCGAAGTTCTTGGTGTCTGTGACCTCTGAAGGCTCTGGCCTCCTGCTGGGTTGCCCTGGCCCTGCCTTTCTCTTGCTTCCTCAGAAGCTCAGAGGCACAGCAGCCTGGCAGCAGACAGTTCCCGGGGACCTGTTTGCACAGCTCGTTTCTGCCAGTCCTATTCGCCAGTTATTCCCCCACTGGCTTTGGATTAGTTCTCTCTGGCAGGTGCATGACTCTCCCCTGGCCTTTCTTTTGCGTCTCAGAAGCAGGGCCCGTTTCATTGCCAGCGAGGATCGCATCCTCGCCTTGGGTCTGGAGGTCTCCGCGGGCCACAGCCCTGCCCACGCCCTCACTCTTGGCCTGCCTTATCGACATGATCAACAGCCGGGGGGCTCAGCAGAGGCTGCTCTGAGCTTGAGGATGGAGATAGAGGACCATCCTCAGTCTGGACCCTCTTCGTGGTAAGGGGCAGCAACCCAACTCTTAACTGGGTACAGACTCAGAGGGAGATTATTGGCTCATGTCCCTGGGACGCCCAGGCACGGAGCTGCCCATGTGTAGAGCCAGGTCTCACGGCTCGAATGGTGGACCCAGGGCTCCATCTCCTCTGCGCTTCCTGTTCTGCTTGTTCGTCCTTGACGTTACTCTGGTACATGCTTAGGGGGAGTGCTGGGGGCAAGTCCAGGGCTGACAGCTCCACGTCCATGCCTTCTAGTTTAACAGACTCCAGAGTGAGGGAGTTTACTTCTCTCCATTTGTGAACATCCCGGGAAAGGACCGTGATCGTCCTTGCCTGGGGTGAGTAGCCAACGCTGGACCAGCTGTTCCACCCAGTGGCAGGTGGAAGGGTCATGTGCCCAACTGTCAGAGCCAGGTGCCCAGCTCTGTGCCCAGTGGGGCAGGATGTGAGGAGTTCAGGCTGTGCAAGAAGACGCAGGGTGGGGCAGGAGCCCTGCCCCTAAAGAGGGGTTCTGGGCAGACAGGAATCAGAAGGGCACAGGCAGGGCTCCCATCGTGTGTGCCCCGCCCCAGTGGGCTTTCTACAGATTTCTGAAGATTTAGGGCTGTTGGTAGGTTGTGGTCTACAATCTGGGCCCCCTGGTTTCCAGCTTAAATAACCGTGATGTAATTTGATTCTTCTGTTTTAATGAATTTCACACAGCTGCAAGGCCATTTGAGGACCAGATGTGCTCAGAACCAAGCTATTTATCGATGTCTTGTCCATCCCAGAGTGCAGTCCCTCTCGGTGGCTCTGGGCTTTTCCTCTGTGCCTCTGCTTCCTGACATCCTTTCTCCGCTCCCCCATCATCCTTTCTCCTCCCATCAGTGTCTGCCCAGCCCTGCCTGTCACCCTCTCTTGCAGAAGGTCACAGATGGGTAACTCGGCTCCCCTCTGCCCTGCTGGTCAGTGTCCTTGGTAGGATATTTCCTCCTGGAAAACACAGCCCTTCTCTCCGCTCCCCACCCTCCTCTCTCCCACTCTGTCCTCCCTTCTCATTCCCTCTGACTCCTGCACTCTCTGTCTCTCCCTCTTGTTACTTCTTAATACCTTGTCATACACCAGCCTTGTCCACACCAATGGAGTTGTTGGCAATGACCTGGGGTACAGGGTGAGGCCACACTGATGTGTGGCATTCGCATCTTCCTACAAGCACTCTCTGATCAAGGACAAGTAGCACCGTTTGCTATTTGGCTAAGTCACTATTACAAAGATAGACCTGCGTAGTGCTGTCTCCAGACGCTGTGCTAATTGATCGATCAATGAGGCAGATATTCATTCAACACCTACTATGTCCCGGGAATCTTCTAGACACGAGGGATACACCAAAGAGCTATATGGGGACAGGGCTTCTGTGATCCAAAAACGTACGTTCTAGTGGAGGAGAAAAGAGGTTAGGGGTCTCCAGATCTCTATCCACCGAACAGGAACCCCTGCTAGACTGTAATGTCTCTGAAGTCAAGGACTGTGTCCAGTTCATCTCTTTATTCCCAAGTTCACTGTGTCGAGGAAGAATTCTGTTCGTGGTTGCTTGCATGAAATCAAGTAGTTCTTTAACATGTGCAAAAATGGAGATGGCCCAAATAACCCCTAATTATTACAATTTCCATTTTCTAGGTGAGGAATCAGAGACTCAGAGAGGTTCAGTGACCTGGCTGAGAACATACAGCTAGGGTGGAGCTGGTGGGCTGAGTGGCACATACTCAGGCACACAGGAGAGGCAGATGCTGGGGTGTGGGTGGCCCACCTGGAGATCCAGGAAGCTCTGGGGGAGGCCTGGCTCCTGGCCACGCCCTGTGGAGGCGTGAACGCCAGGACCTGCAGCCGCGGGCCTCCTCGTGATTCGCAGGAGACTTCTGTTCTAATTGCTCTTTTCAAGTGTCATTCCTGCAGTTCAGCGCATGGGGGACCTAGTGTTTGTAGCAACTGCTAATGACAGGGCTACTGAAAAGGACTGTCTATTTTTGGAGTTAAGCTTCAGCCTAAAAGAAATAAAAATAAACATTAAGAGTTTTTTTTGTTTTCTGTTTTTTAAATATGTAAAAAAAAGAAAAAGTTAGTACCATCTTAACCTGCTCTCCTTCCTAGTGTGGGCAGAGCAGGAATTCAGTCTAGGAGGTCAGGGGCCCTGGGTGTAAGTCTTGGCCCTGCCATGAGCTTACGTTTCCATGAGATGCCACCTTCTCCAATTCCTCCTGGTCCCGAGGACAGCTGCAGGGTCAGTCCTGGCCTGGCTGCAGCCTCTTCCCTCTCGTCCAGTCACAGCTGGCTCCATCCCAGTTCTTAGGGCCAGTCGGGCCCAGGCAAGAGGTGTTGAGCTTTCCCAGGGCCACTGCCAAGTAGCAGCTCTCAAATTCTGCCTTATCTGCCTCGACCTTATTAGAGCATCAGTGAATCATCAGCAAAACGTCACTCCTAAGTATGATAATGATGCTAATGTTCAGCATATCTAACATGTCTTAAGAGATGCCCAGCCTTTGCTAACAAACACCTCTGGAAGTTTGTATTGTTCTGCACATGTTTACTCTTCCTGGGGTGTAAGGAACAGATCTGAACCCAACTTGGAGCCAAGCCACATTGGCCCACAGACCTAAGAGCAGGAAACAAGGGTCTGTGAACTTCTTTAAGGTTTACGGATGTTTGTATGCTGTGTGGCGCAGCCAGAAAAAAAAAAAGAAAAGTCTGGATATGGGACTTCCCTGGTGGTCAGGTGGTTAAGATTCCACGCTTCCACTGCAGAGGGCGTGGGTTTGATCCCTGTCAGGGAACCAAGATCCTACATGCTGTGCAGCGTGGCCAAAAAAAAAAAAAAAAAAAATGATGGCTGTTTGTTACTGCAGCAAAAGCTCACTCATACAGCACCTTGAAGGATGAGATGACCTTGGATGACTCTCACAGCACATCTTCCAGCGCAGGTGTATTATTACTTCATTTTACACATGTGGTTGGACTAGGTCTTTTGCTTCTAGAACCCTCCCCAGCTCTGATCTTCTGTAATCCTAAGGCTGGGGGTCTGGCAGCATCGGGTCTTTATTCAGATTGTGGTCAGTTGGCCTTGAAAAGCAGCATCACTGTATTGGGTAGGGCTGTTAAGGGTAGACTGAGAGACGTTCTGAAAGTAAGACCGGCCTTCGGAAGGGCTGAGAGGGGTCCTTTACATCCCAGCGAGGAGCTGGCTTCTGGAAGGTGGCCCTGCAGAATCGGGGTCAACAGTGCTCCACAGGACTTACTACTGTCCAGCGGTCCACAAAAATCCCAGTTCCAGAGTCCTGTGGCTCAGCTGGAGTGATGGCCTGCCAGAAACATGGGGCCTGCTGGGCCATATGTAGAGCTAAGATTCTCCTGGGCCCTGGTGGCCATATGCAGGGCAGCTGAAAGCTGGTCAAGGCAACAAAGGGATCGTCAAGGGAAATCTATCTCAGACACAGTGTTCCTGAGACCTTACGTGTGAGTGGGAGCCTCGGCTGCAGGGTCTCCAGCCGGGACTCCTGAGCCATCTCTGGAACTGCATGAAGGACCTCCCCATGCAACACCTATTATCACTATGGCCTTCTGCTTACGTTGTCCCAACCCCCAGATGAGGCCTGGACCTCCGCACCCAGCACATTGCTGGAAGTGCTTCTCTCCAGCTCTGGGTCTCACTGTGTTGGGAGCCCAGAGGATCAATGTGCAAAGGGTGGAATGCCATTTCCTATGAAGTTAAGACGTACGTGTTGATCAGCCCAAAGTTTCTCCTTAAAAGCCTATAGTCTCCAGTGGCTGCCAGGGCAGTGGATGGAGTGACTGCGGAAGCATTGTATTGATTGCGGGAAGTAACTGAAGTGAGAGTTCACAACACCTTCTGGAAGGCAGGCAGTGCTTGGCTCTGGTGAGGTGCTAATGAGCTCCCCAGCCAGCTACAGCTTGACCTGCAACTTCCCAGCCAAAGACCGAGGGCTGGCGTCAAAGAGGGCACCAGCGGGTGTGGGTGAGGAGATGATTAATGCAGAGCAACTTCGTGGGCTCATACCGGCTTCTCTCCCTAAGTCTTTTGTTTCTTTTGCCTTTTATCTCCACAAGGCAAAGCAAAGAGCCAGGCTTGCACTGGGAATTCCTCCCTGCTTGTAGAAATGAGCCAGTCTTTCAGAAGAGAGTGAACCCTCCTATTCTAAGGGGACATTAAGCCCAAGGATTTGCCTCCTTCCCCCTCTCTGTGATCCTCACCACCCTCCTGGCTTCCCAAAGCTGAGTCATCTGTGCAGGTGTCAGGATGTGCACATCGTCTGGAGGGCAGGTGGCTAAACTGTGTGTCTGGGGAAGTAGCTGTTTGAAAGCAGGCGTGGGCCGACATGCTGAATGGGCACCTTTACCTCTGCATGAGGTCGCATCGTCGTGTGTTCATGCCAAGAAGCCTTCTCAGGAGGGCAGCTCCTCTGTTTCTCCATCCTAAGATGGGTACCTCGTCTCCTGTGCTACCTGCGTGTGTTAAAGTTCAGCACAGAAGCAACAAAATGCAGAGCAGGAGAAGGACACAGCTTACTAAAATATGAACATCTGCATTCCTTTTTATCCTCCTTGGATTTTTTTTTTTTTAAATCTCTCTCTTTTTCTTGCTTTTGAATGATATGCTTCACTAGCACGCATTTAAATTCTGGACCCTGAATCGAATATCTCAGCCACGAGGCCCTGAGCATCAGACTTTCAAGGAAAGGAAACCTGAGTTCTAATCTCAACTCTGCCACCGACAGCACCACCACTGAGAAGCTTGCCCAGTCCCGGAACATTAAACCATATGATCTCTCATCCTTCAGGACCTTTTCCTCTGCCATTCTCTTCGCTCTCTCTGGCTCTTCACTTTTTTCTCATGCTGTCATCTTTCAAAGCTCAGTTTAAACGTCACTTTCTCTATAAAGACTTTCTCAACTTTTGTAGACAGGTGTGAACATTCTTTTTTCTTAGCTCTTTTGAACATACCTCTGTTGGAAATATTTGTTGTTGGTTTGTTAATTTTTTTTTTTTTTTCAAACACTTTTGGGTGGCTACAATAATCCCAGGCACTATTGCAAACACCAGGGATACAGGGGTGATCAAAGTGACACAGTGTGTATTGTAGGCCAGTATTGTCCAGTAGAACTTTCTGTGATGATGGAGCTATTCTATATCTTTGCTGTCTGCTATCTGTGACTCGATAGCCACATGAGGCTATGAGCCCTTGAAATGTGGCTACTGTGACTGAGGAATTGAATTTTAAATTTTATTGAATTTAAATTTAAATAACCACACAGAGTAGGGGCTACCATATTGGACAGTACCATTTGGCAGGAGCAGATGGACTTTGAAAGAGTTAATAGAGAATATATATTATTATAAGGAACATGTTAGAATCAAACAGAGTGTAGTGGCAGAGAATTAGTTGGGAGACCTATTTTGGTAAGTGAACGAGAGAGACTTCTTGGAGGAAGTGACATTTGATCTAAGACCTGGAGGAGGAGAAGATGTCAGCCATTTAAAGGGTAGGAATACTTTTCTAGGGAAAGGAGACAGTGAGTAAGAAAATACTAGTGGTAGGAAAAGTGTGGCACGTTGGAGGAATTGAGGGTGGTTAATGTGATTGGAATGGAATGGGTGAGTGGTGGGAGTGGAGGCTGGAGAGCTGGTCAGGGGTCAGATCATTCAAGGTATTAGAGGGGGAGGGGAAAGGGCTTGTTGGAAGTCCTCACATGGGGGAAGAAAGAGCAGGGCATTGAACCCACATCTCCTGGCTGTCCGCTCAGTACTTCTGCTCTGCTGTGCTTCCCCAGAAACTTGGGCTCCCAACCTTCTCACGCAGTGCTAGCCTTTGGCAAGCCTCATCTGCATTCTGTTTCCATCCCTGTCCCCAGCCTGACTTATTTAGGCCTAATTTATGTAGCTGCTGAACATGGGTAGTACATGTTGGGCTCAGGGACCTGCCCGTGTTTGTCCCTGTGAAAGAGAAATACTGCTTTCTCCACTGGAGCCATCTTTTCCGATCATGCCTGCTTGATTCTGGGAGCATTTAGCACTAGGAGGAATGGCTGTAATGACAAGTGGATCCTTCTGTAACCTCCACTTAATTGGATGAAGTGACAGCCCCAGCAAAGACTCAATAAAGTTTGGTGCGGTTAGACTGTGCTGAGCGGCTGATTCCAGAACCAGGGTGGAAATCTTGCAGCTGGTTCATGGAACCAGAGAGAAATCTGGTTGGACAGGAGGAACCTGTGCTGGGGACCAGGTGGAGGTGTTCACTTCACCTGCTCTTCCTCCCATCCTTCCTGTGAATTCTGCAGAGCACTCTAGAAGTTTCCTTGAAGGAAGTGGTGAGAAGTGCTGAGGCAAAGGAAGTGTCTTAGATCGGATTCCCTGGGAACAAAATCCGAGACAGAGAGTTGGATGCAGAAGGTTTATTCAGGCAAGTTCTTTGGAGGAACACCTGTCAAGGAGTGAGGGAGGCGGGACTGGGCAGAGGGAGAAGTTGACTTGTGATGTGGGTGCCGCTGAAAGAGTAGGGCTCAGGTGACCCTATGGGCGAACCCTGGAGCTTGGATGTCACTTCAGAGTTGTCCCGAATTGAGGCTAGAGGACTGGGCCTTTGTATTCCCACATCAACCGGTTATTGGCCATGTCCCCTTACCCTCAGCAAACATAGCCTTGAGGCAGTTCCCAGAGAGGGATGAAGCTGTGAGCAGTAAGCAGTTGACACTTCCAATAGCTGCGGGAGGGGCGCAGCTGCCTCCTTGTCAGCAGGTCACTACAGTATCCACTACAAGGTCAGCTGGAACCGACGACCCATGGTTCCCTGGGCGTTCTTGATCATCCTCAGGTGTGACTCCAAGGCACTGCACACATGTTGAACTCCGCTGCTTCTCTCTTCCAGTTCTCTCGCCTCTGTCCTCTGCCTTATCTGGGTGAAAAGGAACAAGTTCCTTGACTACCTGGACTCTAGTTTCCTCTCTCGCCTCTGTTCTCCTTGCTTCTGACCCCTTCACTGGCCTCCAGGGCTCCCTTCTTACTACTTCTGCTGTTCCCCGTGGCTGATGAACTCTGTGTGAAGCAGCTTCTCACTGCACTTCCCACTTCCACTGTGATTCTCCCCTTTGGGTGGTCACATCCCAGCAGTGAGTCTAGAAGCCCAGCTCCACCATCTCTCAGAGCTCCCTGGTGTGGTGGTGAAATGTGTGGGCTCCAGGTCACACACCGGAATGACGATCCCTGCTCTGCCACTTTGCAAATGAGTGATCCTGGGAAGGGCAGGCTTTCTCTTTGTTGACATTAGGGACCTAGACATGGAGCCCTGTGTTTTGTGTCATACTTCGGTCATTTTGAACCTTTCACATCTATACAGTTGGGATACGTCTCCCTCCATCATAGAGCACTGGTGAGAACTAGATACTGCATGACAGGCCCACAGCACAGAATCTGGCATATGGTAGGGCTTGTCATGCCTTTTTTTTTTTTTTTTTGCGGTACGCGGGCCTCTCACCGCTGTGGCCTCTCCCGTTGCGGAGCACAGGCTCCGGACGCGCAGGCCCAGCGGCCATGGCTCACGGGCCCAGCTGTTCCGCGGCACGCGGAATCCTCCCGGACCGGGGCACGAACCCGCGTCCCCTGCATCGACAGGCAGACTCCCAACCACTGCGCCACCAGGGAAGCCCAGGGCTTGTCATTCTTTTGTCGTCATTGAAAGCCATGGTCAACTCAGCCTGGCCAAGGGCAGTCCAGGCCAAGTCTCAGAACCCAGATGTTGAAATGCAGTTTTGAGTGTAGTATAGAGTCTTGAGAGGAGGTAGCCATGGTGAAACAGGTCATCCACAATCTGGTTGTAGGGCCTCCAGCCAAGTCTAAGCCCACTCCTCAAGAGATCTGAATGAATGGGTTCCTTGCAGGCTACATCTAGGTGCAAACCCACGTCTCACAGCCAAGGGCAGAGCAGTATTCATTCCTGATTCACTCCTTCTCTCCACCTCCTCCCACCCAGGTCTCTCCTTAGAGAGATCAAACACAGCCACAGCGTGGACTTCTGCGTGGGAGAAGGAGGCTGTGAGAGTCGTGTCTCCCCAGTCCCATAAGTGTGTCTCAGTGGAGGCATTTTTCTGTCCTCACACGCGATGGGAGCCGATGTGGACCTTCACATCCCAACCTTGTTCTTCTTCCATCGTTGGACACACAGCAGGACCCCACAGGCAAATGGAAAAGAAAAGGCTTGATCACTGTTTATTTTCCTTAATTTTCACTGTGCCTCTTTTATTTTTACCCTTGATTACAAGCAACAGAAAAGTTCCTCTCTGGTTTTTTTTCCCCCTTTTGCAGCTGTTAGTTTGAATAGCATCCTCTAGACTGACCCCCCTGGAAGGCTCAGAAAGGAGAGAAATTAGCTAAAAGGGAAACAAGAGAAGCATTTTTAGTTTGGGGTGCGAGCCTCATTTTGCCAAACCTGCAGTCTTTTTTGCCTGGCCTTAGAGCCTTCTTTGAATGCCAGCCCACAGCTTCTGGGGACAGAGTGTTTTTGTTGTTGTCATTGTTGTCTTGCTTGGTTGTTTTTCTTTATTTGGAGACAAACGGGCCTCCTCGAAGCCCCTCTGTAGATTGTTCTGTGGATCCTGTTTTGTCATTTATAGGGAGGGGTAATCTTCTTGTCAAGTGGTTAAGATTTTGGTTGTTTTCACATCCTATATTTACTTCTTAAGTCTTGTGTATTTATTCATTCATCAAACACAGTTATTTATCTGCAGGTTGCTTACATTTTGCCAGTGGCTAGGATGCGAAAGGAAATTAGACAGTTTCCCTGACCTCAAAGATGCCGTCCGGCTGGGGAGACTTACATGTAAACCAACACTTGCAATTAAAAATGCACAACATCACATTTAGAAAACGGTCGTTATTGACGCATGAGCGCGCTGCCATTGTCCCTTGGCCCAGTTCTCCATTTTAACATATACTGCCTTGTGACCTTGGGTAAGTTACCCTTTCTGTGCCTGTTTCCTCATCGGTTATAATGCGGGAGTCATAGAATTCCCCTCAGAAGATGGTGAGGATTAAATGAGATAATGTATGTGTCGTCTTGGTGGAATGCTTTGTGTGGAGTAAACTCGTAGTGAATGTCAGCTCCTCTTTCTACTTGTTGAGTAAGGAAGCTCAGGATGTGGTTCCAGAGACTGGGGTTCAAAATTTGGCCTCATCACTGACTAATTTATCCCATGGCAAGTCATCTAACTTCTCCTCCCTTATAAAAATGGTAATATAATTTTACTCACAAGCGGGCAGGGCTATTCAAAGTGGGGTCATGGACCAACACCATCAGCATTGCTAGAAGCTTGTTAGACATGTAAATTCTCAGGCCCCATCCCAGACCTTTTGAGTCAGAATTTGGAGTGGGGTATAGGAATTTATGTTTTAAAACTCCTCCAGGGATTATGACACATGCTAAAAATTTGAGAAGTACCGTGTTACAGTTGAGGTGTGAAAGTTGTCCAGCACACAGTCTACCCAAATACTAATGATTAGTAAAGGTATTTACAGCCGTTATTGCACCAAAGTAAAAATAACAGGTGGTGAGCAAGGGTGCAGCATGCTTCACTGGAAGGTTTAATTTGCGTCATCTCTAGAAAGATGGTTGGAGTTTTGATCAGCAAGGTCACTTCTGGAGGGAGGTATAGTGTGACTGAAGGCACAGTGATGTTTGGAGGATGGTGCGAAGTTGGGTGCTGCTCAGGCACAAAATTCAAGGAAAGGGGTGGCTGAAGACACAGCAGTAGAGATGCAGCCTGACAGAGCCAGATCACGAGGATCTGTTTTAACCAGGTCAAGGACTTTGAGCTTGGTCCCAGGGACTATTAAGATGTTTTAAACACAGAAGTGACAAGATCAAATTTGTTGTGAATAAGATGAGTCATGGAGGCCACAGTATGGCAGCAGGGAGACCCAGTTGATCAGGGCAAGCAGTGGTACCCAGAGTCTCCAGGAGAAACTTTCTCCTGAAATTGAACATTGACGGGTATACCAGTTGTCTCTCTTTTTTTTTTTTCCTTTTAAACTTGCTTTTCCATCTGGCTTCCTGTAGACATTCATCGAGTGCCTGCAATGGTCCAGGTATTCAGGGATACACACGTTAAGGTAAGTGCAGGACCATTCTTACCCATCCATGGTCCACAGCCTCCTGAGAAACATGATGTGATTACTAGACACTGTGATAAGGGAAGGGAGTCAACTCTGCTGAACACATGGCACACTGGAGATGCTGTTGCTAATGTAATCACTGCTAGTTATTATCTCCTAACAGTGTTCTTGGGGTGTCCCACGTGTAGTCTCATTTAGTCCTCAGAATGACCCATTTTACAGCTGAAGAAGCTTCACTCAGAAGTGTCACGTGTATCAGGACTTGAAAAGGAATGTATATCAAAGACGATGTCAGGTTTGGGGAATTTTTTTTTTTTTTTTTTTTTTTTTTTTTTTTTTTTGCACGGGACCATGCAGGTTGCAGGACAAAGCTGGACGGGCGGTCGGGAGACAGGCACAAGTCCATATGAGGTTCCAGACAAGGAGGCCTCATTTTGTCCTGTCGGCACCAGGATAGTCTTTAAAAGATGTTAAAAAGGCGGGGGACGTGATCAGAGCTGCTTCAGAGAGACGCTCTGACATCTGAGTATTTGCTGGCAAAAAAGTGAGGTCTTGGGAGGGAACATCTTGTGAGGGGTGCTGACATTTATTCACAGCGTTTCTGCTTCTTTGCTAATTCTCTTAAGATCTGTGTCTGTGTCAAAATCTCAGCAGGTTGAGTGAGGAGCTGAAGCTCTTCTAGGTACCCCCCTTCACCCCCACGCTGAAAAATCCCATTAGTAAGAGCCCATCAGTCCCCGGAGCACAGTGACGTCAGCCACTGAGGGATGGCACACGGGCTGCACGTCTGTGTCCTGAGAACGGAAGGCAGAGGAGGGCCCAAGAGGAGAGGTGGAGGCTGGGACGCCCTACTCTGTGCTGGGGTCTTGACACACACCACCTCCTGTCTGTCCTCTTGACACAAGGAGCAGACAGTGTTCCTGTTTTACAAACAACGAAGTAATGTTCAGAGAGGTTAAGTGTTTTGCTTAGGGTCACACAGCTGCCAGTTAGCTGGATCAGCCCCTTTTGCCAAAGGGCCTCAGAATCCCGGTTCTGTGTGTCGCTCTATGTAGGTGACATTGCTGCTAGTAATAACTTAGCAGTAGAGTCTGTCTGTGTGATGGACAAGTTTCCAGCCACTCCAAGACCAAAGGGCCCTGGGGTAGGCAGAGTGATGACTCTCCACGATGCCCGTATCCTAACCTCAGAACCTGTGCATCTGTTACCTTACATGGTGAAAGGGACTTTGCAGGTGTGATTGAGGAATTTGAGATGAGGAAATTCTACTGAATTATCTGGGCCTAGTGTGATCTTAAGGGTCCCTATGGGAGGCAGCGGGGTCAGAGTCAGAGGAGGAGATGTGACAATGGAGGGAAAAAGAGAGAGAGAGAGGGGTGGGGGGAGAGAGAGGGAGGGAGGGAGAAAAGGAAGGAAGGAAGGAAGGAAGGAAATGAAAGAAGGAAGAAAGGAAGTGAGAGGAAGAAAGAGAGAGAAAGGAAGGAAGGGAGGGATGGAGGGAGGGAGAGCTTGATGATGGAGGGAGGGACCACAGGTGGCTTCTAGAATCTGATTAAAAGCAAGGGAGCAGATTCTCCCCCCCAGAGCCTCCAGAAGAAATGCATGCTGCTAACACCTTGACTTTTGGACTTCCGCATCCAGAACTAAGATAATACATTTTTTTCATTTTAAGCCACCAGATTTGTGGTCATTTGTTACAGCAGCAGCAGGAAAGTAGTATAGGTTCCCATGACACACAAGACAGCCATCCCCCTGCCCTGCTTTGCATACACAGACAAGACCGAATTTGTATAACCTCATCCACCCATCCCTTCTCTGAGGCTCATTTTTCTCATCGGTGAAATGGGAGAGGTGGCTAATCCTCATGGTGCAAGTTTGTGGTTACCTCACTCCTTCTTCCCATCCCAACTGGGATTTGATTTTCTCAGGGCAAACCTCCCTCCCTCCCTAGATGATGTCAGCTGCTGCATTATACCTTCTCCAGGTACCCTACACTTTCCCTTTTGTATTCTTTTCTTGTCAGAGTTTAATGAAAAGATCACTTACAGAGATGTGCTCAGAGGTAAGGAAACAAAGAATCGTGAGGCACCTGGGGACATGGCATAGCAGGAAACTGTTATTCCCTGGGGCTGAAGGGGCGGGGAAAGGGAGAGGTGTTCCTGGAGCCCAGTGGGAGCTGGGGTGGGGGTGGGTGTTGGGGAGCTGAAGTCCCAGAGGAAGCAGCTGTCACCAAAGAGAAGACACTGAGGCAGGGAAGAAACAAGAAGGACATACCCTGAATGTGCTTCCTCTTTACCCTCTGATCTCCTGCTGTAGCCTCTGGTTGGCTAGGACCAGAGCCACATTTGGAAGCCAGACCCCCACTGGGAGCCAGAAAGCAAGCGAGCTGAGAGATGCAGTTGGTAAGGGTGGATCTCCAGGTGCGTGGGCCAGAACAGAGACTGGATTCGGGGGCAAACAGAGTAATCAGCACAAACATGCTGCTGATGTTACTTCATTTTCACTGCTCTGTAATATTCCTTCATAAGATTTATCTCAGTGGTAATATTACACTTACCACGAGATGATTAGATGAAAAGTGAGCTTTCTGAAGGTAGGAATTTTATTGCTTTGCCCACCATTTTCTCCCCAGGGTCAGAACACACAGTTGGTGCCCCATGAATGTTTGTTGAATGAATAAGTGAATGTTCAACTGTGAAAACACTTTGAAAGTCACAGATTGCTCTGTGCAAGTTCATTTTAATTAATGGAGACCAACTCCAGAGAAGTCAAGTAATTTGCCTAGGGTCAAACAGGTAGTAAGTACCAGAGTCAGGATTTGAATCCTAAACTCCTGTCCCAGGCCAGGGCTATTCCCATCCCAGTCCAGCTGCCTGGGCCTTCTGGTCTGCTCATCCCTTGCAGGCTCCTTGGGTGGCTGGCTCCCTGTGACAAGTTCTCCCTCTGAGTTACTGCTACCTTAGTTGGGGTGCCTTCTGCAGGAAGCACAAGGAGCACATCTCAAGAGAAGCAGGTGGCATCCTGCTGGGGACCACTCTGGCTTTAGAAGCACATGGCTAGGCTGTACTGAGTGGAAAGGGAAACGTGTCCCTGTACGGTAGAGCTGAGGAAGGGGTTACCCTGGGCCTTGAGGATCTAGCGAGTGGGGGAGGGGCAAGCCCTTGTCAGCCCCCGGGGGGGTAGGGCACAGGTCACAACTGCAACAAATTGGCGACCCCTCCATTGCTGCATGTGGACCACCCACCGCTTCTAAGGGTGTGGACTTAGTGAGCTCTCAGAGAACTGTCCCCAGTGCTCAGCCTCGCTGCCTTCCAGTTTCTGCGGTCACCATAGTTCACCGCGGAGCCTGCCCTGTGGGTGGGCACTGCAGCTCTGGCATGCATCCCACCCGCTGCTGACTGCTGGCTGCTTTGGAGCTGGGCAGTTCCAGGTTCAAATCCCAGCTTTCTTTGCATTCCCGGGTGACCCCATTTCCATCCTGTACCTTGGTGTCCTCATGTAAAACAAGGGCAGGAAGACAATAAAACTCTTCTTTGTAAGACTAGTGTGAGGATACACTAATAAAAATAGTAACAACAAGAAGAGAGCATTGATTGATCACTTACATGTGAGCATTGACCTAAAGGCTTTGTATGTTTTTACTTATTTAATGCTCACAGCAATTCTATGGCTAAGGAATACTATTAACCTTTGTTGTACATATGAAGACACTGAGACTCAGAGAGACTGTGACTTGCTAAAGTCACTCACTTAGCATATGTCCGAGGCGGGATTTGAACTCAGGCTATCTGAGTCTGAGAGGCATGCTTTCCATTCACTCACGTTCCCTGCCTTCTGCGATGGCTCTGCAAAATTATTAGTATGTCATAGGCCCAAGAACCGTCTGGTGTGTGATGAGACCGTCTTGATACTGTCTCCTATAGATCTGTGCTGTCCAATATGGCAGCCGTCGGCCATATGCGGCTCTTTAAATTCAAATTTAAATGAATTAAAATGAAATAAAAACTAACATTTTAGTTTCTTAGTCACATGAGCTGCGTGTGCCTGGTGGAAACACCATCTGGGACACTGTGGATATAGGACATTTCTGTCATTCCAGAAAGTTTCATCCAGCAGCACTACAGTGGATGATGGCAGAGCCTTGAGTTTGGCCAGACAGTGGACAGGCTGACCCAGAGTGTCCTGAGACTCTGAGAAGGGACAGGGAGGAGGATTCTGGCTCCCAGCGAGGATGGAGAAAATGGAATTCACCAGCATTCTTTTTGGGAGGGAGTTCCTGACTAACCGATTTACTGTAGAAGCAGACTTGAGTGACTTAGTGTCATGTCGAAGGCAAGGGAAACGACTGCTTCAAGGAGTGGGAGGTTAAACTGTTAACCCTCAGTGCCCTCAGCAACCTGGAGGCCGTTAGTGAACTAAGCACGTTGTTTTGGTGGTGTGGTGGGCGGTGGAAGCCACACTGGGTGGGATGTGAGGCGGTGGAGACGGCAGGTCTAGACGACTCTTGTTTGGCATCACCTGGAAGCTTGTGTGAAGTACAGAATTTCAGGCTCCCCCCTCGGACCTACTGAATTGGAATCTGTGTTTTGACAAGTCCGTCAGGTGATTCATGGACCCACTTACCTTCGAGAAGCGCTGCTGTAGTGGAGGTTTGGGCCTTTCCAGATAGGTGACAAAGACAAAGGGAAGTACAGGTTGGCGAGGGAGGTTGGAACAGAGGACCAGGGATTCTGAGTTAGATGAGGAAGAATGTGCAGAGAGGAAGGGGTGATGACTTGGAGGAAAGAAAATGGTCAGTAGGCAGGGGGCCCTGATGAGGCTGAACAATTGTCAGATGCTATAAGCAAGAGAAGGGAGTAGATAAGGAGGGGAACTTCTGGCAACATGGGGACATTGACGTCCTTCCAGAAAGCTGCCCCAGTAGAGCATCAAGACAGAAGCAAGATCATTGCCCCCAGGGGGAAGTGGCAGGAGCCACTGAAGGGTCAAGGACTGGGTAGGTGCTCACCAAATGGCTTTTAACTGACTGATTGAAATGGGTTGGCCTGATGGATGGATGGAGGGAACATGTTTGTAAAATTAGGAGATATAGGTGAGGGGTGCATCTGTGTTTGGAAGAAGGTGTGTGTTTGTGTGTGTGTGTGTGCTAGGCATGCACATGGGTGCACAGAGCAGAGGAGTCTCCTAGGAACAGGCCAAGTCCCTGTCTATGCAACTGGCTCATGATAGGAATGGCAGGGGGCCCCACTGCTCTGATATCAGTCCCAGGACCCCACAGAGCCTACAGGCCCCATGGGCCTTCCACCCCCCTCACTCCAAACTGAACCAACTGACCCTTTGCCCCAACCTGCTTCTTTGCGTGCTTTTCTCAACATTGCTGTCCACCCACTCGTTCAGCCAGAAACCCGAGGAACAGCCCAGCTGTCCCCTCTGCACACCCATGCCCGGTGAGTCACCTGATCACACCAGTACTGTTTCCCCAGTGTTCCCGCACCACCTCCACTTCCATCTGCCGCCCTGCTGAGGCCTGAGCTATGTCAGTGTCTTCCCATCATCTCAGTCAGCCTCTCGCCCTGCCTCCCACTGATCCACCTCGGCTCCAGGCCCCCATCACACACTTCTCTGGACATCCCCTAGGTCCTTGCCTTTCTGGAGCTCCCTGCTGCCTTTAACATCAAACTCCTGAGCCTGGCTTCAACCATCCATTGTCAACTCATTTCCAAGCACCCCATCCCTGTCCAGGCCCAGATATGTTTTGTTCTTGAGATTGCCCTGAAGATGCAGACGCCCCATCTTCGTTGTGCCGCTGCAGCCCTGTCTGTATCTCCTTGGAGCCGTGCTGCCCATTTAGAGGTAACACTTAGTTCTGTCCCCACGGTCCATTTCACACTCTTCTCATTTGACACTTGTCACAGTTTGTCAGCTGTGTGTTACTTGAATGTCCTCTCTCGTAGTCAGACTGTGAGCTCAGAGCAGCCGGGACAGTGTGCAGGTACCATGGAGGCCTCTCCAGTTTACTGCGTTTGTTAGGATTACCCAGCCCCAGCTGCAGTAGGCCAGGGCTGTAAGGGTGTTAGTTAGAGACAGTCATTCTCAAAGTGGTCTGTGGACCAGCAGCATGAACATCACCTGGGAACTTGTTAGGAACTCAGTTTTTTTTTTTTTTTTTGCGGTACGTGGGCTTCTCACTGTTGTGGCCTCTCCCGTTGCGGAGCACAGGCTCCGGACGCGCAGGCTCAGTGGCCATGGCTCACGGGCCCAGCTGCTCCGCGGCACGTGGGATCCTCCCGGACCGGGGCACGAACCCGTGTTCCCTGCATCGGCAGGCGGACTCTCAACCACTGCGCCACCAGGGAAGCCCAGGAACTCAAATTTTTGACTCCAGCCCTAGACCTACTGAATCAGAAAGGTTGAGGATGGGCTTAGGACTCTGTAGGAAACTCTGATGCACACGTTGGAGACTCATTGACTGAGGGTAGATGTCATAACAAATCCAAAAAAGTCTAATGATTAACATGGGACAGGAGTTTACTCTTTACTCATGAAATATCTAAAATGGATGGCTCTCCTCCAAACGGTGACTCAGGGACCCAGGATCTTTCTATCATCTGTCATCCATCTTTACCATGTGGTTTCTAAAGTCACCCTGCTCTTCTGCATCAGGTGTTTGAAGGGACAGCTTGTTTTGTGTTATTATTGTTGTTTTTCTTTGTTTGCTTTAATGGACCAAGCCTTTCCACGGGCTCGAACTCAGCTGCATGGCCACACCTCACTGCAAGGGGTAGCCAGGGGTGTCGGCCACTTTGTGCCGCAGGAAGAAACGGGCGCAGGCTTGTGGGCAGTGAGACGGTCTCTGCCAAGTGAGATGGTCTTTATTCATTTATCAAAGGACAGCTGAGCCCCGACCTGGCGCCAGGCCCAGTGCTCATCTGTGGCAATGTGCCAGTGGAGGCACCTCAGTCACTGCGTTAAATCACTTACTGTAGATAATATAGATAGACAGCATGGTTAGGAGAGATGCCTATAAAGCATGAGTAGGAGCTGGGCGGTGAATAGAAGCGCAGTGCTCATTTGAACTATTTGCAATTTAGGGGCCATACCTGGTAGGGTCAGGGCGAGGAAGGGTCCCCCTTATTGTTGGTTCTTTTGTGCCAGACACCGTATCATGGTACTTTTAACATTAAATAAGAAAGACTTATGCATGAGGGAAGCAATGCTCAGGGAGGTTAAGTGGTTTGTCCAGAAGGTTGGGTGGGGGGAGTTGAGTTTAAGGCTTATGACCCTGCAGGCCTTGGGTTTGCATCTGTACCTTGATATCCATGTCAGAGCGCACCCTTCTAGAGGCTTCTCCTCCATGTCAGTCTGAGGATCATAGAATTCAGAGCTGGAAGGAAGCCCTGAAGCCATTTTGCTGAAGGCTCCGTCACAAGCTTTGGGCATTCTACTTGCGAATTTCTGCTTTACAGAAGGAATCATGGACATGGTTGCCTCTGCAGGATCCATCCAGGGTCTCTTTTTGCCCAGGTTGATGCTCTCAGCTTTCCCCAGGGTACCTGGTGTCCCTTGTCTACCTCACACGCTCCAAGGCCACTTCTCCCACCATGCTTCGAGCACATGGAGGTTGAACAGCATCTCATCAAATCTACACAAATGCTCATCCAACTCCAGATGTGCCCCATTCGTTGGTCAGTTGCAGTGGATCCATGCAGTCCCCTTAGAACCAGACTAAACCACCCACAGATGTTCTCCTCCTACTAACATACATCTGAGATCGCTCTAAGTGCTAATTCAATCCTGATCAAAGTCACGTTGGGAGGAGCGCTTCATTTTGGTCAAAATTAGATTACAGGGATTTCTTAAAAGTTAGGCTGGATTTTTTGAAGATGTCCTTTTCCATGGAAAGCAGTTTCCTCCTGAATGGAGAAAAAAATAAATGAAATCTTTTCTTGATCATTTTTGTTAAAAAAAAAAAAAATCGGAGTCATCTATTTCTGCCATCTGTTCCCTATTATTTCTGAAACTTTGTGTTGAATATCTGGGGTGTGGGAGAGACTCAAATGAGCATCAAAATTGTTTTAAGTAATTAAACCTGATAACATTTGTTAAGTTTTTACCTAATCTCTGGATGATTTGATTGGAGTCAACCAGATGTAAAAATGCCTGTGACAAATTATCCTGTGCCTTATATGACATGCAATTTTGTCAAAATATCTGGAAGACAGCTGCTAAGTATGTGATCTGGGGATTTGACAGTGCAGAAGGACAATTCTGTGTACTCAGGAAAGCGTGGAGAAAATCCACTATAACTTTGGTCATAAGAATGAGTTGTGCTTATTCAAGGAGGAGCTATATTTTGATAATGAAGAGGCATGCAAGATCTACAGATGAGTTCTCCCTAACTGGGAGGGCTGGGCTTTGGGGCGCATATGTTCCGGTAACGTTTGCACATTAGTAAACCTGTTCTTTCTTCTGGCTCCGTTTCTTTCGGGAAAGCTCGTATTTCAAGACCTGACTTATATGTCCGTTTCTTCATTGACCCTTCTATAATTGCCGTGTCAGTTTGCCTGTTTGTGACACCCATTTCACCAGACTGCACTATCATCACTCACTTAGATGCTTATCTTTTCACCCACCAGTCACTTTAACACTCACACCCCTGTGACCTTGGATTAATCGCCTAGATTTTCAGGCATCGGCATTCGCGTGTGAAATGGGGAGAGTAAGTTTTACCTCCCACACGTTTAGCTCACATGTAAAGCCCACAGTTTGGTACATAGGAAATGTTCCCAACATGTTAACTCCCCACTCCTTCCTTATTGGACATCCTAGAAGAACGTAATCTCGTGAACGGTAAGAACTATTTCTTATTCCCGTAAGTCACATAGTAGGCATTTGGTAAGTGTTGGTCAAATGTGAGTGACCATTTGAAGGATAAGTGAATAAGTGGAGCTTGTGGTTTCCTTGCAGTATCTCTAATACCTGCACGGATTGTCCCAAAGGTGGGAGTGAGTTCGCTTTGGAATTCTTGGTAGGAATGACCCCTTTCATTGTAGCACTTGCCACTTCTTCATCAGGTGTGTCTATCTCCACCTGTGGTGCTGGGGCCTGTCCCTCCTGCTTCCTCTCTGGGGACTCCAGTGACGTAGCCCTGCTGGCTCTTTCTGCTTGGCCTGTAAACGTGTTCGTGTTGCCCCATCCTGGGAAATAACACCTTGCTTGATTTGCACATGCAAGGATCGTGGTGATTACAGGTAATGACCTCTCACTATTTACCAAACACTGCATATGTATTATCTCATTTATTTCTCACAATACCCTTTAATGCAAGTACTGTAAATATTCCCTTCCTAAGAGTTGAAGAAACTGGGGCTCAGACAGGAGAAATAAATTGCAAGGACCACAGCTCCAGAGCTAAATCCTTGCCTTTCAGCCAGGCTTTTGGAGAGAACTGTCTATCTTCATTGGCCGCACTTCTTTGCATCTCTTTAGGACTGGATTTCCATGACTGTTATGTCTTGGTTTCCTTCCTGTTTCTGCAGCTGAACCTTTTCTGTCTGGTCTGAGTTCCTGTTTCAATGCCTCTCGCTTCAGTGTGATGTTCCCCAGAGTGCTGCTCACATAGCCCTTCATGTTCCATGTTCTCCCTGTGAGTGATTCCATCCAGTCTCATTATTTTCATTATGACCAGGGATGCTGATGTGTCCCGCACTCTATCTCTTGCTGGGACAGTTCCACTGAACTCCCAGCTAATTAGCTGCCGGAGCTATTCCTGTGGATTGCCACAGGCACTCAAGCTCAAGATGTCCTTCCTGAATTTTTGATCTCCATCAATGGTCCCACCATTCGTTTCATCACCAACACCAGAAAGAAACCTGTGGTTTGTCTTAGATTTTTACCTCTCCCTCAATCCTTGCTCCACCCCATCCCCACATCTAGTCGATCAAAATGGACCTGCTGATTTATTGCCTGAATATTCTTGGACTATATTTCTTCTCTCCTATCATTATTATTACTACAGCAACTCTCATCAATTCCCAACTGGACTCTTGCAGTGCCTTTTTGGGAGGAGGGGATGAACATTTATTTTAGAGTATAATGTAAATGCAGAAAAGGGCATGAATAATAACTAAACATGCTAATATAAACACCACCCTGATCAAGATATAGAATATAACCAGTGCCACAGAAATCTTCCTTGTATCCTTCCCAAGGCATTCGCCTCCATCTCAAAGGTGTTCTAAGTACTAGAGTAGTTTTTTCCTATTTTGAATTTTATATAAATAGAATCATAAAGTACGTATTCTTTGTCTTGTTTCTTCCATTCAGAATTGTGTTTCTGAGTCTCATCCGTGTTGTATGTAGCAATAGTTCAGTTTTTGGTTCTTGAATGGTATTTCTTATATGAATATACCAAAATGTATCCATTCTACTGCTGACAGACATCTGGCTTGTTTCCTGTTTTAGCCATAATGAACCATGCTACTCTGGGCGTTCTGTATGTGTTTTTTGGTAATCTTGGGTTCCATTTCTCTTGCGGGTATAACTAGGAGTGGAATTCTTTTGGTTAAATACATACTGCCAAACAGTATGCTAATGTGACAAATTGGTGTTGTCGGTCTTTTAATGTTAGCCATTCTGGCAGTTATATGGTGAGAGCTCATTGTGGTTTTAACCTGCATTTTCCTGATGACTAATGAGGTTGAGCACCTTTACACATGTAATTTTTGGCAACTTAGGTAACCTCTTCTGTGAATTGTCTGTTCAAGTATTTTGTCTTTTTTGAAAAATTAAGTTGTGTCTTATTGACTTGTAGAAGCTCTTTATATTTGCTGGCTATGAATCCATGTGTAATATATATATCATAAATATCCTGTTCCATTCTGTGGTTGCCTTGTCACTTAATTCTGGTGTGTTACGAGTCAAAAGTATTAATTTTGATGAAGTCCAGTTATCGATCTTCTCATCTGTTGGGTTTTTTGGGTTTTTTACCATGTTTAAGAAATACTTGTGTTTCACAACATCAAAAAATTACTGTCCCTAGGTTATCTTTTAGAAGCTATATTATTCTACATTTCACATGTAGATCTATGTAACCCATCTAAACCTGATTTTGTATAATGTGTTATGTAGAGATCAGGGTTCATTTTATCCACATGGATGTCAGTTGACCCAGTAACGTTATTAAAAATATTGTCTTTCCCCAATACATTGCTGTTGAAATTTTGTAATATGTCACATGTCCATAAATGTATGGGTCCATTTCTGGATTCTCTGTCCTTTTCTGTCACTCTGTTTGTCTATCATTATTTTGATATCTCATTGTCTTGATTACTATAGCTTTATCATAAGACATGACACCAATCCTACAACTCTGCTTTTTATAAAACAAAACAACAAACAGCAGTTATTTATTTGCTCACTTGTCTGTGGTTTAGCTAGAGGTCAGCCGACCTGGTTGGATTCATCATTACCGCTCTATATAAGCTGTGGGTCTAAACAGTTCAGATCTCTGCCCTGTTTTCATTCTGGGGCCCAGAATGAAGAAGCAGCTACCTGAGTGGAAGATTCTTATGGCAATGAGAGTGCAAGAATCCAAACCCCAAACCCCAAAGTGCACAAGCACTTTATGGGGAAAAAAAAAAAAAAAGGACTTTATTTTTAGAGCAGTTTTAGGTTCACAGAGAAATTGAGTGGGTCCTAGAGTTCTCATATAATTCACACACATGCTCTTATTTATCAAGATTCTTTTAACTATTCTAGGTTCTTTGTATTTACATATTAATTTTAGCATCAATTTTTAAAAAAGGATTTTGGCCAAAATTTACATCGAGCCTGTAGAGCAATTTTAGGAGAATTCACCACTTAGTAAATTGAATCTTCCAGTCCATGAATATGGACTATCTCTTGATTCATTAAGTTAAATTTTTTTTTTCCTCTGCAGTGTTTTTAAGGCATCTTTTCTTTTCTTTTCACTTTCATTTTTTTGTGAAATTATTCTTTTAGATACTGTTTCTGCCCATCCTCTTAGCTCTATCGCTCTGAGATGCCAAACGCGCATATGTTAGCCCACTTGATATTATCTCATAGGTTACTGAGGTTATTTATTTTTAAATCATTTTTTCTATGTTGTTCATATTTCTGTTTATCTGTTTTCATGTTTAATAACCCTTTCTTCTGCAGTGTCTGAACTGTTGCTAAGCCCAGAGTAAACTTCATTTCAGGCACGGTACTTTATAGTCAGAGAACTTACAAATTTCATTTTTACTTTCCATTCTTCTACTGTGATTCCCTATCTGTCCTTTCATTCTGTCCAAATTTCCTTTAAAACCTTTAGTACATTTATCATAGTTATTCTGAAGTTCCCATCTGTGGATTCTAACATCTGAATCATCTTGAGGTCTGTTTTTTTTTTTTTTTTTTACTGTGTGTGTGTGTGTGTGTGTGTGTGTGTGTGTGTTCCTTTTTTTTAACATAAGAATAGTGGCTACTCACTATGGAGAACAGTATGGAGGTTCCTTAAAAAACTAAAAATAGAATTACCATATGATCCAGCAATCCCACTACTGGGCATATACCCAGAGAAAACCATAATTCAAAAAGACACATGCACCCCAGTGTTCATTGTAGCACTATTTACAGTAGCCAGGTCATGGAAGCAACCGAAAGCATCAACAGACAAATGGATAAAGAAGATGTGGCACATATATACAATGGAATATTACTCAGCCATAAAAAGGAACGAAATTGGGTCATTTGTTGAGATGTGGAAGGATTTAGAGACTGTCATACAGAGTGAAGTAAGTCAGAAAGAGAAAAACAAATATCGTATATGAACGCATGTATGTAGAACCTAGAAAAATGGTACAGATGAACCGGTTTGCAGGGCAGAAATTGAGACACAGATATAGAGAACAAGCATATGGACACCAAGGGGGGAAAGCCGCGGGCGGGTGGGGATGGTGGTGTGATGAAATGGGTGATTGGGATTGATGTGTATACACTGATGTGTATAAAATGGATGACTAATAATAACCTGCTATATAAAAAAATAAATAAAATTCAAAAACCAAAAAAAAAAAAAAAAGAATAGTGGCTACTATGCTGCAGGTAGTCTGGCTTAGTCATTTTATCTTAAATGGTATTGAACTTTATCTCGGCAGGAAGTTAAATTACTGGCATGGCCTCCTGAAACTGTCCGGATTGTTTATTCTTTGCTAGGATAGATCTACTTCAATTTTGTCAGTCATCTTATCGTGTGGTCCTTACGTTCAGATGTGATACCTACTACTGTGACCTGTTCTTTCTGGGGTCTCAACTGAATTGCCACTGCAGCTGGACCAGGATTCCAATGTTTCCTATCCCTGTACAACCTCCGGTATTTTTGTTAGCTCTCAGCCCTGTATCAACTACTTTTTTCTAGACCTTACAGAGTTTTTGCCTTGCATATATGCAGGCCAGCGGTCACCCAGAGACTGGCATAAAATCCCCACATGTACTCTCTGGTATCCTGTCTTACAAATTCCAGCCACTTCAGCAGCCCCAAAACTCCAGTTCTGCCTCCTTAACTCAGCAAGACTGCCATACTCCGCTTAGGCTCCACCTCCCTCTACTGGGGTCTAGAAGCCACCACCTCCCTGCCCCCAGGACACTCATTGGTCCATCTAGGATGTTGCCAAATTGCAGTGAGTAGAGTGGGAATATACATGTGAAGTAACAGGTCCAGAGCTCTCTCCAGGATGTGGTCTTGCCTTTGCTCTATCCCATGTGATTCTTAGAACTCTTGAAAGATAAAGCTGGGAGGAAGGTGACCTGAGGCATCACCTGTTCCACAGACCTTGTTGAACCAGTGGAGAGACTGAGGCTCTGAGAGGGAAGGGACTTGTCCAACAGCCTCATGGGGAATCGGCACTCTATCTAGACCCTAATTCTGCTTACTTATTTCCATGACTCCTTTTTCTTATATGTAAAGTCATTTCATCAAAACTGAAAAGAAAATGTTAAAGGAATCTAAGAGTCCCATTATAGGTAAATGGTGACATTTCTGAAGAACAGGAGTGATAAGAAGGCAGAGAGTATAGTGGATATTGGGAAGAGAGAAGAGAGAGATTTTTGTCCGTGAGAAGCCTTTGGGTGCTGGGCTCCAGGAGGAACATACGTGAGACTCTTCAGAATCTTCACAATGTGCTCTCAAGAATTTTCTTGATTCTTATTCAACCCTCAGCCAGCAGCAGTTAAAAAACATTGTAGGGGGTCTTCCCTGGTGGCGCAGTGGTTGAGAGTCCGCCTGCCGATGCAGGGGACACGGGTTTGTGCCCTGGTCCGGGAGGATCCCACGTGCCGCGGAGCAGCTGGGCCCGTGAGCCATGGCCACTGAGCCTGCGCGTCCGGAGCCTGTGCTCCGCAACGGGAGAGGCCACAACAGTGAGAGGCCCGCGTACCGCAAAAAACCAAACCAAAACCAAACAGAAAACATTGTAATGTTATTACTTCTCTTTTTTTTTTTTTGAGGTAATATATTTAGGTGGTTCAAAAATCAAAAGGCACAAAAGAATGTGTGCTGAAAGTTTATCCTTCCATTCCTTATCCCAGCCACACATTTGTCTTCCCTAGAGAGTGTTATGTTTTCTTGTGTACCTTTCCAGAGGTATTTTATGTGTAGATTAATCAAATTCCCATGCTCTTGTCTTCTTTTTCTTGCATAGACTGCTGCATATTACACAAGCTCTTTTGAGTCTTACTTTTTCCCGCATTTAATGTACCTTGGGTATCTTTCTGTATTTGGACATAAAGAGTTCCTTCTACTTTCTAAAAGCTCCAGGGTGTTCCACTGTGGATGTACCATCATTTATTTAACTGGTTCCTATGAATGAGCATTTGGATTAGTTCCAGTCTTTTGCTATCAAACAATACTGCAATGAATAACCTTTTGCAAACGTCATTTCATCGTGCAAGCGTATCTTTAGTATAGTTTCCTAGGTCCGGGGTTACTGAACATTTTTAACTTTGATAGATATTGTCCATTTATTCACCATAGGGATTGTGCAATTTACATGCTTACTGGCAGTAGGTGAGAGTTGGCGTCCATTTCGACTGTTGTATTTTCAAGTTGGAAATCGCCATACGTATCAGCTTTTCCATTTCCCTGTGTTATGGATAGAGAATCTGAGGCCTAGAGCTATAACCAAGGTCATGCTGATGGTCAGTTGCAGAGGTGGGCCTGAATCCCAGTATCCTAACTGCTCAGCCTGAGCGGTCTGCAGAACCCGAAGATGCTTCGATGTGGACTGTCCCTGGCCAAGCATGTCATCTCAGTGTACATCCTCAGCTCATTAGAGAAGTACACGGAGCTTGACTCTTAGTACCCAAAGCTCTCAGGACCTCTTTTCTAGGATGCTGTGTGATGTTCTCTTCTCTTAAAATAAGTGGTAGTCTGCCCACTGGCAAGCCAGCTATGGCCTAAGAAAAACTAAGCCAGTGACCAGGCTGGGCAGAACTCACAATTAGATCCTGCAGGGCTTGATGAAAGGGGCCACCTTGGCACCTGGGCAACAAGAGCCTCTTCAGGGGAGAAAAGAGATGTCATTCAGGATCCTTTACCTAATGACGTCCCTACTGCAGTCAAAATGCCCTTGCACTTGGGGGCTCCCACATCGCCTCTGACTCATTAGTCCAGGTAAAGAGGGGCACATTATGCCCCTCATTTTGAAGTGGGACTCTTGTCAACATCCCTGCTTCCACTTGAACACGATGTCGGATTATTCAAGCATCAAGGTGCAGAGGAAGGTTTGCGCAACGGATAATAGTCATGGGCTGTAGAGTCAGGCCACCTGGACTTGCATCTCAGTCCTGTCATTAGGACTTAGCATCTGTGTGAACTTGAGCCAATTATTTTCTTTCTCAGCGTCATTTTCCCCACTTGTAACCCTATTAGATGGGATGGGCTAGATAATGTTGCAATAATAAACAACCCCAAACGTGAGAGAATCTGAAAACAGGATGTGTTTTGTTCACGTTACTTGGCCACTGTAGGTTGGATAGGGTTTTTACACTATGCTTGTCCTTTTTTTTCTGCGACCCAGGATGGTAGAGAAGCCACCATTGGGAAATTTGGTGGTGACTGTTGCAAAGACAAAAAGAGGATGTGGGGAAGTGTGCACTGGCTCTTAAAGTTTCTATCCAGAAGAACATAAGTGCCTTTTCACTCACATTTTAATAACCAAAGCAAGCCTGGTGTGTTTCTGAGTTTACATGGGCCACCTGGTCTTAGGGCTGTCAGTTACCAAGGCAGCTGCCACTCTCCACACCTCCCTGGTCATCTCAGTCTACATTCGCTGCCCATTCTCTCCACTGCTCCGTGTGGAATGGGATGTCTCCCTGGAGTCCTCTCCCTGGACTTGACCTATGTCAGTGCAAGGCTCTTTGTTAATGCCAATGTTGATGTCATTCTTGTGGAGGTAGATGTGGGTAGTTACAACCCATTTTCCAGGTTATAAAACTGAAACTCTCAGAGACTAAGTACCTTCCCCAAGGTCACACGGCAAATAAATAGGAAAACAGAGAAGTATAATCTGTTGAGCAATTATCCTCCTGACCTTTATTCTGGTAAGGAGCTGAGGCCATGGGACATTAACTGACTCAAGGACACTCAGAAAGGCAGCAATGGGGAGATTTTAGGGTCAAACAGATAAAGAGAGAGCCAGAGCCCTAAGGGAAATGGGCTTTGTAAGTGTGGAAACGGTAGAGCACACCAACCACCTTTGGCCATTTGCACAGACTGCGATTTTAGACACAAGGGTGGATGTCTGTGTTTTTTCCTCTTGGGCAAGGAGGTGAATGGCGTCAGGGAGGACTTGTGTGGAACTTCCAGAGGAAAGTCATTTGTGATGCAATGATATATTCATCTAACTAAGGTGTTCCCTCTCTCTAGTGGAATTTTATGAAACCCCAGCTCTTGTGTGGCCCTCTCTTTCAAGAAGCGTGAACCCTTGGGAGAGTGTGCTCGCTCACACCCTGCGCTGGTCTGTTCAGCGCGGGCTGCGGGCAAGAGCGATCTTGTTCTTGTATAATTTTTAAAAATTCTTAAAATGATATCAGAAGACTATAGAGAACTTTGAACCTACAGTCTTGTCACCCTTGCACATCCAAAGTCCTTTTGATTTTACTTTTTTAAAATTTTTATATGCACCTCTGTGTGTTTGGCAGAGATGCCAACAGAAGAAAGTACCATTTTAATTTCATGCATTTTTAAGTTAACGTTGCATTACACATGTTTTGTGTGTTCCTTTATGGCCTTTGGCATATTTATATTTAACAGTTTTACTCAGTAAATATACCTACATGTATTGGTTTTCTTTGGCTTCAAGACAAATTACCACAAACTCAGCAGCTTAAGAGAACGCGTGATTGTCTGAGTCCTGCAGGTCCTGAGCGCAGGCACGGTGTAGCCGGGCTCTCCGTTCAGGAGAGGCTGAAATAACGGTGTCAGTGGGGCTGAATTCTCACTGGAAGGTGCTGGGAAGAATCTGCTTCCCTGCTCACTCTTGTTGTTGTGGCTGAATTGTGTTCCTTGTGATTGTAGGTCTGAAGTCCCCATTTCTTTGCTGGCTCTCAGCCAGGGGCCACTCTCATCTTCTAGAGGCCACCCACAATCTTTGTCCCATGGCCTCTTGCATCTTCAAAGCCAGCAATGGAGAATCTCCCTTGCATCAAAAACCTTCCTCGGGGCTTCCCTGGTAGCACAGTGGTTAAGAATCGGCCTGCCAGTGCAGGAGACATGGGTTCGAGCCCTGGTCCGGCAGGATCCCACATGCCGCGGAGCAACGCAGCCTGTGTGCCGCAACTACTGAGCCCGAGTGCCACAACTACTGAAGCTCGCGTGCCTAGAGCCCATGCTCCACAATAAGAGAAGCCACCGCAATGAGAAGCCCGCGCACCACAACAAAGAGTAGCCCCCGCTTGACACACCTAGAGAATACCTGTACGCAGCAACAGAGACCAAACACAGCCAAAAATAAATAAATAAATAAATTTATTAAAAACAAAAACAAAAAACCTTCCTGCACTTCAAATCCCTTTCACCAGGAAGAGCCCCATCTCTTTTAAGGGCACCTGACTAGGTCAGGTTTACTCAGGATCATCTCCCTTTCTTAGAATCCACTGTGCCGCATACCATAACCTACCCACGGTCCCAGGGATTATACAGGGCATGAGTACTGGGGAATGTGAATGCAGAGAGCGAGCTCAGATATCTACTGCATTTTTATTAAAATTGCATTCACCTCCTAGGGCTATGGCAATGAAGTACCAAAGACTGGATGTGGTAAAACAACAGAAATGTATTCCCTCACAGTTCTGGAGGCTGGAAGTCTTACGTTAAGGTGTTGTCAGGGCTATGCTCTCTCTCTGAAACCTGTAGGGAAATCCTTCCTTGCCTCTTCCTAGCATCTAGTGGTTTGCCGGCGATCTTAGTTTTTTGGGTTTTTTAAAATTAATTAATTTTTTAATTTTTAAAATTTTTATTGGAGTATAGTTGATTTAAAATGTGTTAGTTTCTGCTGTACAGCAAAGTAAATCAGTTACACACATATCCACTCTTTTTTAGATTCTTTTCCCATATAGGCCATTACAGAGAATTGAGTAGACTTCCCTGTGCTAAACAGTAGGTTCTTATTAGTTACCTGTTTTATATATAGTAGTGTGTATATGTCAATCCTGATCTGCCAGTTTATCCCTCCTCTCCCCTTACCCCCTGTTTACCAGAAGTTTGTTTTCTACATCTGTAACTCTGTTTCTGTTTTGTAGGTAAGTTCATTTGTACCCTATTTTTAGATTCCACATATGATGCCCGAGACCTTTGTAATTCCGTGGCTTGTAGGTGCGTGACTCCAGTCCTCCATCTTCAAATGGTTTCTCCCTGTGTCACTCACTGTGTCTTCACAGGGCAGGGCTGTCTTCTTAGAAGGACACCAGTCACATAGGTTTAGGATACACTCTATTCCAGTGTGACCTCCTCTTAACTCATTATACCTGCAACCACCCTATTTCCTAATAAGGCAAAATTCAGAGGTACTGGGGGTTAGGACTTCAAAATATCCTTTCACAGGGACAGAATCCAACCCATGACAGCAGTAGTCCTTCATTGTTTCAAGATTCTGTACGGTAGATAATCTAGTAATGATCATCGTTGACTATAACGTAGTCTCAGTCTTCATTATTTCTTTATTGTAGAGTTCTTGGGATGACAGCTCTGCACAGAAATTCTTTGCAATAGAGGAAGAAGGAACCCAGTTTCTGAAAATGACTACTATGGGCCAGGTGCTGAGGTGGACATGTGTCCATACATTTTATATTTTATCTTTAGTACAAACTTTTGAGATATTAGTAACATTTCATAAATGAAGAAACTCTAGTGCAGAAAGAAACTTGCTCAAATGTATATATCTAGTGTGACTGTCAGTCAAGACCCAGAGAGGAAAATACAAACTCTAGATATTTCAAACAGAAGGAATTTAATGTAGGGAATTGGTTACAAGGATGAGCCAATTCAGAGATTAACAGTGACCAGAAGCTACTACCACCCCTAGGCTGGCTGGTCAAAAGATACAGTATTATTGGGGTTCAGAGCTTTGGGTTACTGTAAAGAAGGTGGAACTATGGTGGAAATTCCAGGAGAAGCTGGAGGTGCCATGGGAGCCCCCTGCCTGAGTCAGAGATAGAGACAGAGAGGAAGAAAGGAAGAAAGAAAAAGAGAGAAAGAAAGGAAAGATAGGAAGGAAGGAAGAAAGGAAGGCAGGCATATATGCCTACCTGGGTTACGTATATATACACATCCCTTCTGCCTACCCTCCAGTCTCCTCTGAGTGCACCGAACTGGTCAAACCAGAAGCCAACTGACAACAGGAGCTTGGTAAACCTGTTTCTACTCCCCCCCGCCCCTCCCACCTACCTCTCCCCTGTTATACAGAGCAGAGCAAGGTCAAGGAATCTATCTAATGGTAAATGGCCTAGGGTCATCCTACTTAATAACAGTAAGAATAATGTCAGTAACATATTAATAGCTAAAATTTACTACATGCTTATTATTACTGTGTGCCAGGTGCTGTAGAAATTCTCAACTTATATTTTCTCATTTAATCCTCGTGACAACTCCATGAAGTAGGTACTATTACAACTCCGGTCCTACAGTTGGGTAAACCAAGGCTCAGAGAGGTTAAATACTTTGCCCAAAGTCACACAGTTGATGAGTGGAGTCTGGACTCATCCAGTTCTATGTGACTTCTCAACCATTGCTCAAACACTAGTGACGGTGATGTAACTATTTATATATTTATTCTAATGTATAACTAAAGGCAGGACAGATAGAACATGAGATTGTAAATATCAGACGTGGTTCCCAGAAGACCCTTTGGCCGTGAACTTGTGAGTTGTTGGGGCCTCCAGTGAACTTGGAGCAACACCCGCCTGTCACCAGTTTATTCCCTGGTTGTGTCCCAGCCTTGAATCCTCCAAGCGTGTAAGCAGCTTGGAAGAGTGAGCAGACATGACAGAAGCCAGGGCTGCCATGTGGATTGCATTGAGACAAGGTAACGAGGAAGTGCTTTGCAAATCAGAGAGCACCCAGCAGATGACAAGTGACACTATTACAACAGACCAAAGCCTGCATTTTCAGATGGGCTTTGATTTGCACATTATTATTTTGACTCTTCTTTGGAATATGAATTGAATAGGAAAGGCATTTGATTCAGCTCAGGAAGAAACTGAACAGCCAAGTGTATCGAGCTTCTATTCTGTGTCAGCCCCTGCCCTGGCCATTGCACATCTCTTTATTTCAAAGAGCCTTGCAGTCTGGTGGGGGAGGGTCACCGAGAAGCAAACATAATTATAATTTGATGTGACCTGTGCTGTAATCATTGTATGTGAAGCTTAGGGAAGTGATAGGAAAGACGATTTATTTTCTCTAGCTGGGGTCAGAGAAGCCTTCCCAAACTAGTTCTCCTGGGGGGAAGGAGGGGAGGGGCTTTCCAGGTGACAGGGTTTGCATTTGCCTGGACTGGTCCTTAGGGAGTGGAGGTGGACACAGCCGGGGGGCCGGATCATGGATCAGTCTGGGTCAGGCCAAGGAAGTGGAACATTTTTTTGAGATACCAGTGACCTCCAGCTAAAGACCACCAGGAACAGACCTGTAGTTGGACAAGTTGGGTTTATGAATCATGGCTGTGAAGGAGAATGCAGACCATGGAGAACCACGGTGCGTCTTAGTAAAAAGGTGTCAGAAAGGACTTATTATAGGATTTGGACTATGGCTGGATGATTTGGGAGGAGGTCCAAGGAAGTGGGGATTTGCCCTAGATTGAGAGCTGTCAGGAAGTGGGGACCATTCTCTGATTTGCTATTTGGATGAACTTAATCTAGATGGAGGAAATACTAGAGCAAGACTACGGCTATATTGGTAGAGATGTAGCAGCCACGCGTAAGAGCCAGGAGAGGGAGGTGTATATCGTATGGTCTGTGCAGTGATCTTGTCTTTGTTTTCCTTAGAAAAAATTATTAAGTGATCTTGTTTCTCTCCCTTCATAATGATCACAGAGTGACGTGGTTTGATCTTGGTCTTCTGTGAGATTAAGTCCAACAGGAGAAAAACGTGCCCTAATGGGGGGTGCCAGACACCTTCCAGCAACCTCATATCCTAGCTGATGGTACCAGCATAGCTCCTGGGTCTCAGGGGATGCTCTTCTCTTTCTCAGGGGTAGTCGGGAGCCACTGGGAGCCACTGAGACCTAACGGGCAGGGGAAAGTCAAGAGCTTATCTGCTTTTGCAAAGCTCCCTCGGGCAGACGTGTTGTCTCTAGGGCTGGCTCCTCCTCTAAATGGCCTTGGAAGAGTGCCTTCCCACTTTGAGATCAACTTCTCTCCCTAGTAAATAGAAGGAGTGAGGCTATGTGGTCTCTAAGCTTCCTCTCCCAAGAGCTGAGGTCTCATGATTCTCTCTCTGGGGAATGAATGAAGCCTGGGTTGCAGTGAGAAGCGCAGAGACAGGAGCGTCCGTTGGACCCCGAGAGCTCTGTGTTGCTGGCCCGCTGCTCACAGCTCCGTCTCCCACAGATCGCTGCCAGGCTGGGGTGTAGGGAGGGGTGTGGCGAACGAGGGTCACTTTGCCCCTCAACCTCCAGTCGCCACACTCCTGGTAAAGTTTTTTTCTTCCTCCCTCCCTCTGTTCCCTCTTTCCTTTCTTTCTCTCTCTCTCTCTCCCTTTTTTTTCTTTCTATTTTTTGGCTTAATCAACAAGGGAATGCATTGGTTTATGAAAATAAATAACCAAAGATTAGTTCTCACAGGCTCCTAACGGGGGCTAATCAAAGGCTCAGTGGATCCCACACTCCACCTTCTTGCACTTTCTCCCGCTCTTCCTTTTCTTGTCGGCTTACTTCTGTCGTGTTCTCCCTGTCTGGTCCCACGTGGTTAGATGAAGGCTGCAGTGGTGCTAATCACCTTCTCTTTTTTTTTTTTTTTTTGCGGTACGTGGGCCTCTCACTGTTGTGGCCTCTCCCGTTGCAGAGCACAGGCTCCGGACGCACAGGCTCAGCGGCCATGGCTCACGGGCCCAGCCGCTCCGCGGCACGTGGGATCTTCCCGGACCGGGGCACGAACTCGTGTCCCCTGCATCGGCGGGCGGACTCTCAACCACTGCGCCACCAGGGAAGCCCCTCACCTTCTCTTTTAATGGTTGAACAAACTACTTCTGCCTGCCACCGGGCAGATTTGGGTCCTGTGTCCATCCCTGCACTGGGTAGGGGTGCGTTGGGAGGGATGCTGATTCTGTTGAAAGGGCACGGAAAGATTCATTCAGCTAAACCCAATCAGAACCCATTCCTGAAGTTGATGGCAGGGTCAGATCACAAGCCGTAGGGGCTGGCTGTGGAAAAGAGGTCTCCAAGAGAAATCTGGGACAGCGCTTAATCAGAAGAATTGTGAATTGGAATGAGAGGCTGAAACAAAACTAGGGTTGCCCTCCTCAGGTGTGCTCAGGGAAGTGGCAGTTGTGGTGAGCAGTGCTTTAGGGTCCAGGAGGTCTGTGATCTAGCCCAGGACTGCCACTGTCTTTCTAAGGGATCCTGGGTAAACGTCCTCTTGCTGTCTCTTGCCTGCCAGTTCCCACTAGGTTGATGGGGCTAGAACAGTGCTCTCCCAGTTCTGTAGGGCTGTGGGTCCTTATCCTACTGTCCAAGGGCCTTGCGTTCACTACAGGACACAGGACTGCTATCCCAAGGGGGCTAGAAGCCCTTTGTTCACTCAGATGCAGCAAACTGGATCTGTGCAGGGTTCAGTATGTCAGGGAAGCTCTCGTCAGGTGCAGAGCAGAGAACCCGTTCAGGATTCTGGAATCAGATGAGTTTTCACACCAGCCTCTTACGGCTCCTCCAGCCAGCTGACCCACACCTGGTGTTGCCTTCCTTGTAGCCCCGGGCTCTCTGCTTGTTCTTCACTATTTGTGTTGAGCCCTGGGGACGTTACTGAGAATGACACACTGAGACGATGGGGCAAACAAACACCTTCTGGGTCCAGCGACATGAAGCCTCTCAGAACAGGTCAAAGACTGGCTGTCAGAGCAAGCCTGTCATCATAAAATCGCCGCTCGTGGAGGGCAGAGAAGAGTCTGTTCAAAGTCAAGCAGGCCTCCAGGAGAGGGTGGGAGTGGCGGGTGTGGGTAGAAGGGGCTGTGGTCGGCGGGTGCGGACTGTGTGGGCAGGTGTGGGAGGTTGGTGACGAGTGTGGGAGTGTGAGGTGGGGAAGCAGGACGTTTGGGGACGAGAGGAGGTAGGGCTGGGGTTATCCTCAGTGATGTAAGGCTGCGCACACTCCCTTTCTATTCTGTCTTTGACATGTAGCAGCTCAGTGGCCTTGGGTATATCTCTCAGAATCTCAGTGTCCTCATCTGTGACCTGGGGAGAAAAAGAATTCTGGTTCTAGCTGTCCCATGGGGCCTCTGGACACTCAAATATCTCCGAGGCAGGGAGATGCCTTGAGCCCTGTGACAGGCTACTGAGTGGTGAGGGCTATGGGTATGGTGATGGCCGAGCTTGTGATCCTGATGTCTCCGGCCAGGGCCCCTCAAAGTCCTTCTGAGTGGACGCCGCCTTCTCTGGTCCCTGGGCATCCAGTCTCTGCAGGACTCTCCATATCTTGCTCTGCCTTGGTCTCTGTTTTTGAAACTTCAGAGCCCGAATCCACCTGGCCATCCCTGGATGTGGCTGTGAGACATGTCATTCTCTACCCAAACCCTAGATCCACTTATTCCTCCTGGGGAGACTCTTTCTCACCAGCTTTATTTACTGAGCTCAGTGAAGGTGAGTGAGTTCTAAAGACTCAGTGAAGGGTGGTCTCTGAGCCTGAAATCTGGACTGAAAAGGGGTCCTGCAGTTACATGCCCCATGGCATTTTCTGAGTAACATCATTGAACATCCCACAGTAACTCGCATCATTACTGACTAATCCAACATTGCGTGGGTTACAAACGCCCACCGTTACCGCAGTAACCTTTCCTGCTTCTCTCCGCTTCTGGTTTGGATAATTTAACTTGCCGCTCCAAGATTTTCTCTGGAATGAGCAGGGATGACTCATGTTATTGCCCTAAAACCCCACGGAAATGTATCGCCACTTTCTTCCTTCCCAGTGTGATAAATTTGATTATAACCTGTGGATGGTCACTTGTGGCTATGCAGTGGTTTAAAATGCACTGAAAGATTCATTCAGCTAAACCAAAATTGTCAGGTGGATTGCCAGAGGGAATTCTCGTTGCAGACACAAGTTGTGTTATGTCTGCTGTAGCCTTGTGGCGGCTTTCAAATTGCTATTAGGCAATAAATCCATTAATCAGTATGGACCGCCCCACTCGCTCTGCTAGGCTCCAGGCTCCTTGGAGGTGCAGTGTATGTCCTAGCCCTGTCTCACAGTGCCTGGCAAGATATGCCCTTGATAATTATTTTTAATTTTTTTTAACATTAAATTCTTTAAAAAATAGAATCACCAGCTATTACATCTGGAAACGACCTCAGAGAGCACCTCCTCCAGCCCCTAGATGCAGGTGCTGAGGACCAGAGAGGGACAGTGATAGCTCCCAGGTCACACAGCGAGAGGCAGTGAGAGCTGGACATGAACCCTGACTCCTGACTCCCAGCCCAGGGCTCCGACTCTCCTTTGTGCTTTTCTTGGCAGCTCCTGTCAAGGAAGGATGCGAGGAATTCCAGTTGGCCTTTATTCTACTGATTTACAGTCTCTTCTGAGTAATAAGTTCAGCTTGTTTAGTAAGTTCAGCTTCAAAGTAGGTCAGGGATTTTATTTCTGTGCATGGGCCATTAGCATTCTTAAGTGAGAACACATCTTTTTTAACTGAGAAAATATCCTCTGTGTCGATGAGGCGCTCGGTGTCTGCCTGTTTTCTAAGCTGTGTCAGATCCTTTTACACCACAAAGCCCCTGTGAGGGGGGCCTCCCAGCCTCTGGGCTTCTCAGTGGGGGCTCAGGCTGGGTGGGAGGGACGGAGTGGGGACCGCGTGCTCTGGAGGGACCCCAGGAGATGCAGCCCATGGAGTGTGAGCCGGAAGGGCAAGGTGACTTCCGCGGGCTTCTCAGGCTGGTGGTCACATTGAAATGAGGTTTGTGTTTTGTTTTGTCAGAGCCAGTTCTCTGAAACACCCCAAACATGAGTGTAGAGAGGGTCTAACGGTATGTCAAGAAATCTCTCAAATCTCTTGTGACTTAAGTGCCTTGCCGAATCCTGTCACCCAGTGGCCAAGCTCACGGAGAAGGAGTCTGGGATGCAGATCTTGTGCTGTTTGTCAGGGAGAAGGCTCAGGACCTGCCAGGTGGGGAGTCGGGGGCGGAGCGGGAGGAGGGTGACATGACACCTCGTCCCTTTAGGGCTGCTCCTGAGGATAATATTAATTTTATATTTTTAGCCATGACCTGAATTGCTTTGTGGGCTCACTCCTTTGTCAATTGCCTTTAACCTAAGTGGGGCTGGTAACGTAATAATAGAAAAATGGAGTCTATTCAGAATTCCTGTGTAAGGCACTGTGCTTGGCATGGTGAGGACTGTACAAGCAGGACTGGCCGCTTTCCCCACCTTGCAGTGACTCTGTGGTCAGGGAGAAAAGCACAGACACAAACAACCGATACCATGCAGAGTGTAATAGGGCAATAGTGGGTTCCGAGGCCTCTGGCAGACTTTCTCACACCTCAGTCTTTCCTGTGCCCCCATCACAATTCCTTTGCCTTATCTATTCTCTCATTTGTTTGGCACTTTTGCTTTTAAAGAGAAAGATATACTTCCCTTGTTTTTCAAATGAGAATTCATATCACCGTAATTGCTCTATCACTGTAATGAACAGAAGTCTGATAGGTTTCTATTACAAGCAAAAGTACATCTTCAACTATTAAACTAGTTCACAGATAGATGCCCATTGGTGTGGACCTGGCTTCATCACAGGTACCACACTTTGGGACATGTCAGGGAGGCTTTCTGAAGCAGGTGAAATGTTAGCAGGGCCTTGAAGGGTGGAGCTCTTTTAGCAAGAGCATGATGACCGTGAGTATTTCATACATGATTCAGTGTAAGTATGTACGTTATCTCAGTGCACAAGGATTTCGTGGGGGGTGTAGAATAAGGGGTGACATATTGGCCCCTTAGGACTGCTTTTTACTGCTCTTAGGTTGTTGGCAAAGGAAATATCATGAGATTGGATTTCTCCACCATCACTCACCTTCCCTGCCTAGTTTTTCATGCATTTCACTACATGTTGGGTTAATCAATTCAGGGCCATCTGTGAGCGTTACAACTCCTCTCTGGATCCCGAGCCAGGAGGAGGCAGATAGATGAGGAAGGCCATTCATTCATTCATTCATTCATTCATTTATGTGTTCATCCACTGCTAACCCTAGTGCTGGAATTACAGACATAGACATACATACATTATTACTAACTAAAGAACAGGGTGGTTGAGGGATCACCCAGGGACCACGCATATAATGAGTGTTCAGGAAATTTTTTTAATGAATTAATTTATTTTTGGCTGTGTCAGGTCTTAGTTGTGGCACGCGGAATCTTCGTTGAGGCACACGGGATCTTTCGTTGCGGCATTCAGGCTCTTTGTTGTGGCACACGGGCTTCTCGTTGTGGCATGCAGGTTTTTTTCTCTTCTCTAGTTGTGGCGCGTGGGGTCCAGAGTGCGTGGGCTCTGTAGTTTGCAGCACGCGGGCTCTCTAGTTGAGGTGCGTGAGCTCAGTAGCTGTGGTGTGCCGGCTCAGTTGCCCCGCGGCATGTGGGGTCTTAGTTCCCTCACCAGGGATCAAACTCACGTCCCCTGCATTGGAAGGTGGATTCTTTACCACTGGACCACCAAGGAAGTCCTTCAGGAAGTATGTTGATGAATGAGTGAATGAATGGTGCAGCCCAGTGGTTCTCAAACTTGGCTGTACATTGGGAAAAAATGGGGAGTTAAAAAAAAAAAAACAACAACACTGTTGCCTAGGCCTCACTCCAGAGATTTTGATTTCATTGGTAAAGAGTTGAGACCTAAACGGCAGGGGCTTCAAAACCTTTCCAGTTGATTCTAATGTGCAGCTACGTTGAGAGCCACTGGTACAACTGCTAAAGATCATTTTTAAAGAGTGGGATAGCTTCATGCATAGGTCCTTTAGTAAAAATAGTGCTTGGAACTGTGTGGGGAATGGACTTGGAGGGACCCAGGCCGTTGGCCACTTAGGGTGAGCAGAGTTTAGCCTTCTCAAGGGACTCCTGTGAGTATGAGGGCCTGCGGAGCTTTAAGAGCGATCTTCCCATTTCTTCGAGGGGCTCCATTTATGCTTCTCTCCTGCAAAGGAACTGGTTACTTTAGTTTTTGAATTGGCCTTGAGACTCCCAGATGTTCCCTCATCAGCCTTCTGCACAGAATGTTGATAGTTTGGGGTCAATCGTGAGTACATCCTAGCTGTTGGGAAACCTCATCGGGGTTTCCAACTACGAACATGTAATCAAAGTTACATTTCCTTTCCTTTAGGGGAATCAAAGGTAGGAGAGGAAATTCATGGGGCAATTAAAAGAGGCCACAAAGGCCTTCAAGCTGTGAAGAGCTCGGTAGCAATGATGCCATCAGATATCAATTCTTTAAAAAAAAAGTTAATACCTTGGGAAAGTTGCTACATTAAACCTGTTTGTCCTTTGGTATATGTGGCCTTAATCAGGTTGCTTTCCTGATTAAGATCTAGATGAGGTTTCTGGCAAGATTTTTTTAAAACTTTGTGATTACTTGTGTGTGTTTTTCCTCAATGAAGAACGGCAGCAACTTCACTGAGGCCATCAGTGTGCCCCATTGAATAGGCCACGATAGATCTCTGAAGGAGGGTAAGCTTTCAAATTCACTTCTCATTTTATTACAACTGTGACTACGAAGGTGTGTTTTAAACATGTCCTCCGTTTTATATCACCCCATTAAGAAATAAAGAGGCAGATTTTAGGGCTAGCTTTTATTAGTGAATGATATTCTGCCTGCTAGAACATTTGAATTCATAGTACCTAGGTCTAGACCCCTCTGTTCTGCCCCATTTTGTCCATTTCCCATTCAGTTCCATCCATGCAAACATCCATCCGTATCTTGCTGACCATTCCTTCTTGATTTGAAGTAATTTGAAACTTCATACTTCCATAGGTATCACTGTCATATAGTATATGGAAGAAATATCTAGAATGGCCAGATGGTAATTCCCTCGTTTGCTTACCACTGCAAAATAAAACACTGGGCGTACCAAGTGTTCAAGTACATTTTAAAGTGCATTAAAATGTCTCCTTTGAGGGCGTCCTTCAATTAAGTAGGCGGCCTTCTTTGATTTTCATCTCAAATAGATACAGCTGTGTCTTCCCCAGTCTTTTGCCTAGTTTGTGAGCTTCAACTTCAAAGGTAATTCTGAAACTGATCTTAAAGAAGCTTCAAGCATTTCTGTGTGTGTGTGTATGTGCGTGTGTGTGTGTGCGTGTGCACACGTTTGATTGTGCCTCTTTATCATACTAATTTCTAGCCAAGACTTTTCCCTTTTCAGTTACAAAAAGTCTGGTGATAGTACTCCAAATTATTAGTTATCTGTGGAATATGTATGGTGTATCAGTCACCTGTGACTACATAAAAAATAACCCCCAAATGTAGTGGTTTGAAACAACAAGTTTTTCTTACCTCACGGGCATGGGTCAGGAATCCTGATGCAGCTTGACGGGGTGATTCTGGCTTGGGGTCTCGCACACGATGCAGTCCTCTTAGAGCTCGACTAAGGGAGGATCTGATCCCAAGTGCACTCACGTGGCTGTTGGCAGTCCTCAGAAGATCCTGTGAAAAGATCGCTTACACGGCTGTTGGCCTCAGAGACTCATTAGCTGTTGGCTGAAGATGTTATTTCTTTGTGACGTGAGAGTCAACATGTAAGATAACTCACAACATGGCAGAGAGAGAGGGGAAGGGAGAGAGAAGAAGAGAAAGGAGAAGAGGAAGAGAGAGAAAAAGGGAGGAGGGAGGGATAGAGAAGGGGAGAGGGGAGAAGAGAGGGGAGAGGGAGAAAGAGTGGAAGGAGAGAGAGCGGGAGAGAGGGAGGGGGTAGAGGAGGGAAGGAAGGGCAGGAGAGAAGGAGAGAGGGAGTAGGGAGAGAGGAGGAGAGGGAAAGGGCATGCAAGATGGTAGTCTTTTTATTACCTAATCCCCGAAGTACCATCGGCGCGTCACTTTTGCTACACTGTTTGAAGTGAGCCAGGAGGTGTCGCCCACTCTCAGAGGGGCAGGGTTGCACAGAGGTGTAGATTCCAGGAGTAAATCACTGGGGTCATTTTAGAGACTGCCCACAACCATTGGGGTGGTCCTTAAACGTAGCCACAGAAGTGGTGATCTTTGGCAAATGTTCAGGATTTTCTTGTGCAAGAAATACTGAGTTTTAGGCCTTTGCAGCTCTACAGTAATAACAGTCACACGTTAACTAAGTATCTCAGGATATCTTACACTGTCCAGATTGACAGCTGCTTAATACTGGTCTCTAATTGAATTTGGGGTGGTGTTCCCAGCTTCTTCCTAGTCAGGTTCAATGAAGGGATTCTGAAGGATGAAGCCGTGTTGGATCCGTGCCTCCCAGGTTGTTCTGAATTTTTCTCTCTTACATCTTTTTGATAGTTCTGAGCGTATGCTTCCTGTTTCCCATTTTTAAGCAACTATCCATCATCCTGATTGAAAACATAATTTTAAAAATATTGTACTTCTAAAAAATAAATGAAGAGTGTCACTAAAACTTTCAAAGCAAAACAGACATATTTTTTCAACATTTCTGTGTTGAAACGAGAAACCCGCTACTACGGCAGGATATACAGCCAAGTATAAGTTGTATGTTTGTCAACTGTATGTTTGAACAGAGTCAGGAATCTGAACTGATTTGTGAACACTGATGGATTTGAGTATACTAAAAAGCAAAAAATTAACACAGACAACATCAAAAGGATTATTTATAGCTGAAAAACTGATAAATTGAACCTCATCAAAATTAAAATTTTTGCTTTGGGAAAGCTAATGTGAAGAAATTGAAAAGACACGCTATAGAGTGGGAGAAAATATCTGCAAACCAACTATATGACAAAGGACTAGTATCTAGAGTATATAAAGAATTCTTAAAACTCAACAGCAAAAAATCCAAATAATCAGTGACAACAGTCCAATTAGAAAATGGGCAGAAGTTATGACCAGACATTTTACTGAAGAAGATATACTAATGGCAGATAAGCACATGAGAAGATATCAGCCATTAGGGTAGTATAAATTAAAACCACAATGAGATAACACTACACACATATCAGAATGGCTAAAAAAAATGATAACACCAAGTACTGGTGAAGATGCAGAAAAACTGGATCGCTCATACATTGATGGTGGGAGTATAAAATGTTATAGCCACTCTGGAAAGCAGTTTGACAGTTTCAAATTCCATATGACCCAGGAACTGTACTCTTGGCATTTATCCAGAGAAAGGAAAACTTCCAGAAATCTGTACAGTTACAATTGTTTATAGCAGCTTTATTTGTAAGAGCTAAAAACTGGAAACGGGGGGCTTCCCTGGTGGCGCAGTGGTTGAGAGTCCGCCTGCCGATGCAGGGGACGCGGGTTCGTGCCCCGGTCCGGGAAGATCCCACGTGCCACGGAGCGGCTGCGCCCGTGAGCCATGGCCGCTGAGCCTGTGCGTCCGGAGCCTGTGCTCCACAACGGGAGAGGCCACAGCAGTGAGAGGCCTGCATACTGCAAAAAAAAAAAAAAAAAAAAAGGAAACGGCCCAGATGTCCTTCAACAGGTGACTGGCTCAACAAACTCTAGTATATCCACACCATAGAACACCTAGCAATGAAAAGGCATGAACTATGGACGCAGACAACCGGGATGAGTCTTCAGGGGATTATGCCAAGTGAAAAAAGCCAATCCCCAAAGATGAGGTTGTCATTTTTGAAATGTCAGACTTTTAGAATGGATTAGTGGTTCCCAGGGGTTCACGGTGGAGTGGAGGAGTGAGGATCTAGTATTCATTTAATATTTCCCTGCATTTTGTTTGCTAATATTTGTGTAGGACTTTTGTCTCTGTGTTTATGAGAGGGATTGGCCTGAAAGTTTCCTTTTTCGTGCTATCCTTGTAACCTCTCCGTGTGGCGGTTATCTTGGGCTTGTGAAGTGAGTTTGGAAGTACTTCTTTTTGTATTCTATGAAAGAATGTGTCTCCAGGCGGTAATTCCTTGAAACCTTCCCATGTGTGTAAAGGTTCAAGCTTAGTTCGCTCTGTATCTACAGTAGAATTTTGTCCTATGAAGACGTTCTGTCTAAAAACTGTCACTTTGTGGATCCCTCGGAAGTTGCTCTCTGTTTCTTTGGATTCCCTGTGCCTGTATTTGAGAAGTACATGATTAAGATGTTAGAAATATCTAGAACAGTGCCCGAAATTTGCCTTCCGCTCCTTGTCTCCTCTCTTCCCTGCCCTTATATTCTTTACCTGACACAGAAGTACCCAGTTGCAGGGACCCTCAGTGGACACCAACATGAAGCCCTTAATCCTGTTCTCAGAGCCCAGCACCCTCCTGGATGAGTCAGAATTGTGACCTTTGGGGATGGGGACAGTGGCCCATGGTTGGTGGGGCCTTGCATTATTGTGTTGTTTCAAAGTTCTTTCCCCAAGAGAAAGTTCTGCTACGTCTCTCTTTAGGCTGGATGTGGCAGGATGCAGAGGCAGCCCTAGGGGAGCCAGGGGGGATTTGGAAGAGGCTAATTTTTCAGTTCCTTTACATAAAGGGGCCAATCATCTCGTAAACTCTCGCCACAAACTGAGCAAGCTGTTATGGATAAGCCTCTGAATCCATCTGGACACCCTTTCCTGACACTTCAGAGCAGTCAATACTGCTAGTCACTTCCAGCCATTTCAGCAGCTTAGAGACTAATTATGCCTCTGCCCCCTGCACATAGGGATATGCCAAGGAGAGAAATTTGCAAAATAACAACATCGCTAAAGCCCCAGCCCTTTCGTTTACTCACTGTGGCTGGCAGTGTAATAACTGATGAAGCTGCCTCGACTCAGGTTGTCCTGAATCTCACATTTCTTTCCTCCCTCCCATCACCCCCTCTTCGTCTATTCCGGCTTTGCTCAGACATGTTCTGTTAAGACAGCTGCCATGTTTCCACCCCTGGTGCTTGTTGAATGTGAGTTGCCCGTCCTGGTGGGAGATGAATGGCTTCCTCATGCGTGAAGCTGCAGATGATTTCATCGTTTGTGCTGCCTGAGCCCAAGATGCCCCAAGCGCTCAGATGCTCTGAGTGGAGATCATAGGAGGTTTGAGAAGCTGCGTGCAATGGCCCATTAATGGAGAGGGCTATGGGGCGGGGAGAGGACCAGCATAGGAGGCCAAGTGGGATGGGAGTAACTCACATTTATTGAGGGCCAGTCTTGTTTCAGGCATTTATTTACATTTGATCTTCACGAGGACCCAGTGAGATATGATCCATTACCCTGGTTTTACACATGAAGAAACTGAGGCTCAGAGGAATTCTATGTAACCTGCCCACAGTCATACAATTATAGAGGTTGTAAGCCAGCCTCTATCTGTTGGACCCAATGATCTTGCAATTTCAATACACCATACTATCCTTTGTAAGTAAAAAGGAATATGAAAATGCAAAGGGATGGAATGAAGAGTATTGGGCTTATCATGAAGAAGTCGGTGTAGTGCACTGGGATGCTGGGCAGGGAAAGTGGAATGGACCCCCACTTATATGGACTGGGGGAGCTTTGTGGAGGCTGAGGGGAGACTGTGGCTCCACAGGTGTGCACATGCCCAGTAGTGACCCAGCCTGCTGAATCCTAGCCTTATACTGGTCCCATCGTCCCTTTCGCCTTACATCCATTCAATGACCAAGTCCTTTCCAATCTCCTAGTCCCTTTGACTCTGCCTTCCAACCCCATGGTCCTTATCTCGGTCCAGACCTCCATCATCTCTCCCCTCGGTAATGGACACGACTTCCCCCCGACTCTGGTCTCTCTCCTTCAGAGGAGGACTCAGAGGAGGTGTCCCTGGAGACCATGTGGCTGTGTCACACCACTGCTTACAAAGCCTCAGGCTCCTCAGGAGGCCCTTCCTGATCTGGTCCCTGTTGACCTTTCAGATCACCTTGCTGCTGTCTCCCTGGCTTTCTTCTCTGTTGCAGAGGATGTGCCGTTCCTGAGCGGCCCAGTGTCTTCTCACCTCTGGGAAGGCTCCCTTCTCCCCAGGTGCCTGTTAGCCTCTCTCATCCTTTCATGATTTCATTATTGGATTTCCCCAGGAAGCCTTCCCTCACCTCCTCCAACTGATCTCCCCCTTGTGTTGGTTTCCTAGGGATGCCATAACTAACGACCACAAACTGGGCCGCTTAAAACAACACGCGTGTATTGTCTTCAAGCTCAGGAGGTCAGAAGGCTAAAATGGGTCAACAGGGCTGCATTTCTTGTGGCTCTAAGGGAGACTTGTTCCATTGCCTTTGTAGTTTCTGGAGGCCGCCTGCATTCTTTGCCTTGTGGTCCTTCTCCATGTTCAGCTGTGCAGCCTCTTTCAATCTCTTTCTGACTCTGATTCTTCTGCCTTCCTCTTTCACGGATAAAAATCCTTGCGATTACATCAGGCTCACGTGGCCATTCCAGGATCCTCTCCCCGCTCACCCACCTCCTCAAAGGCACTTCCACCGTGTAAAATTCTGGGGATGAGGACGTGGGCATCTTCTGGTGGCCGTCATTCTCTGCACCCCATCCTCTGTGTGTCCACAAGGGCCTGCCATTGTTCAGCCTTTACCACTTTACTCTGCATCTCATTGATTTGTGCATCTTCTTCACTCTCCGGTCTCTTTGGTGCCTCCAGGGTAGAGAGGGCTACTTGTTTTGACTCACTATCCTCAGAAGGTAGCAGCATCAGCCCTTACTACATTTTTTGTTGAACAAAAGACCTTTTCTCGGGCTTCCCTGGTGGCGCAGTGGTTGAGAGTCCGCCTGCCGATGCAGAGGATACGGGTTCATACCCTGGTCCAGGAGGATCCCACATGCCGCGGAGCGGCTGGGCCCGTGAGCCATGGCCGCTGAGCCTGCGCGTCCGGAGCCTGTGCTCCGCAACGGGAGAGGCCACAGCAGTGAGAGGCCCGTGTACCACAAAAAAAAAAAAAAAAACACAGAGGGCTTCCCTGGTGGCGCAGTGGTTGAGAGTCCGCCTGCCGATGCAGGGGACACGGGTTCGTGCCCCGGTCCGGGAAGATCCCACATGCTGCAGAGCGGCTGGGCGCGTGAGCCATGGCCACTGAGCCTGCGCGTCCGGAGCCTGTGCTCCGCAGCGGGAGAGGCCACAACAGTGAGAGGCCCGCGTACCGCAAAAAAAAAAAAAAAAAAAAAAAAGACCTTTTCTCCTTGGCTCCCATCTAGCTGCCTCACTCTCTGGCTGACTGGGGTGTTGAGGACACTGAGGCACTTGCGTGCATCAGTTAGGATCACAGACTGGAGCAGGGCAGCTGGGTATCCCAGTGACAGCACATCCTAGCTGCATGACCTTGGGCAAGTTACTTAACTTCTGTGCCTTCATTTCCTCATATGCGAAATGAAGGTAACTATAATATCTACCTGTATCAGTCAGGGTCGAGGAAGGAAACCCCAAACTATGCTAGATATTTCAGAGAGTTTTTAATTAATTAATTAATTTGGCTGTGCTGGGTCTTAGTTGCGGCACACGGGCTCTTCGTTGCAGCATGCGGGCTTCTTAGTTGTAGCCTGTGGGAACTTTAGATGCAGCATGCAAACTCTTAGTTGTGGCATGTGGGATCTAGTTCCCTGACCAAGGATTGAACCCGGGCCCCGTGCATTGGGAGCATGGAGCCAGGCCACTGGATCACCAGGGAAGTCCCTCAGACGGTTTTTATTGAAGGGAATTACACAAGTGTTGGAAGATTGCTGGAGCAAATGTGGGACACAAAAATAACCAGGAGATAAAGGAAGCAGCTAGGGTCAGGGTAACAGAAGCGAATAGGTGGGGCTGTGGGACCTAGGAGTCTGGAGGAGGGGCCTTGCCGGGCTGATGCTAGGACCTCTGAGGAGGGAGGCTCCACAGATGGTACCACATTTGTAAGGGGGCCCGGCCAGCTTCCTCTAGTACCTCCAAAAAGATTCTGTGCTACAGGGGCATCTGATTCTGAAGATGTGGAACCCAGGCTCTCCTAGGCCCCTCTCTGGGGGAGATAGACTCTTGATTCATACTTTCTTAGGACTCTTGATTAGCAGGTGAGGAAAGAAAGGCCCTTCTAGAGTGATGACTCCGCTCTTAATTTTGGGAAGTGACCCAGCAAAGAGTCATCTCAAAAACGTCGAGGCTGTGGGGGAGAAAGAGGAGCCAGGAGCAGACAGAGTGTTGCAGATCACAAACTTTCTCCTGGCGCTAAGTCCCTGCCGAATTATGCATTTTTAAATGACTTCATTGGTTGCAGCACGACTGTGTGAAGTAGACCGAGGCTGAGCTCGTAAATGTATTTGCTTGTGGAAGAGCTGGCAGGAGTACACACTGAGAGGACTGTGGCCCCTTTTCATTCTGACACAGCGAGGGAAATGCCTATAATGTGATCTTTGTGTCTCTCTATGGGGGGCACAAAATGGGGGCACCAGCTGTTTCCCACCCATTGCTGACTAGCTCCACCGACTGCTGGTTGGGATGAGGAAGATAACAGTAGCTAACACAGGGCGCTTGTTATGTACTGGGACTTTTCCAAGGGTATTGACTGCAATACCTTACATAATCCTCATGGCACCCTCCATGGGGGAGGTATTAGTGTTGCCCCCATTTTACAGATGAGGAAACTGAGGCACAGAGAGGTTAAGTAAGTTGTCCTAGCCTTCAAAATATCTTAATTTGAATTTCTCCAAACTGAGAACACCCTGAGACAAGGGTTTGCAAATAGTTTATTTGGAAGTTGAAGGGAACACTGGTTGAGTGGATGGGAAGTGAGGCAGGAAAAGGAAGGAAGGCACTGATGCAGTACGTGCAGAGTCCTTATAAGAAAAGGGAAATTTGAACGTAGAGACACACACAGGGAAGAAGTCCATGTAAAGACAGAGGCAGAGATTGCAGTAATGCATCTCCAGGCCAAGGAGAATCAAGATCGGGATCAAACATCGGTAGCAAGGTGCCAGAAGCAGCAAGGAACGATGCTTCCCTGGAGCCTTTGGAGGGAGCATGTCCCCTCTGACACCTTGGTTTCAGACCTCTCACTTCTAGAACTGCGGGGCAATACGTGTCTGTTGCTTTAAGCCACCCGGTTTGTGGTACCTAGTTACAGAAGTCCTAGGAAATCAGGACACTTGTCTGTGGCCACGGGGGAGCTGCTTGGCAGAGGGGCAATGCCTGCACCCCTAGGGCAGCCCATATCCAATTAATAACACAGGGATACAAAAGGCTGCCCCCCTTGCCTCAATGAGGGGCCATGAAGTGGTGCATTTTGTGCTGCAGAACGCCCATGGAATCAGGATGACCTAGTCTGCAGCCAAAATCGCATCCTTGCTTCCATAGTCTGCCTTCTTCTGAGAACTCTCCTCCAGTCAGTCACTGCACAGAATCTTCGTCTCAAGCTCTGCTTCTTAGGACCCTGGGCTAAGACACGCTGGAGCACAGAGAACACAGCTAGGAGGGCATCCCACGGGAGAGCTCACGCTTTTTTTTTTTTTCCCCCACAGAGGTCAACTTACTTCTTATTTTTTTTAACTTTAGAACCAGCATGTTTTTTAATTTTATTTTTGTATTGAAGTATAGTTGATTTACAATGGTGTGTTAGTTTCAGGTGTACAGCAAAGTGATTCAGATATCTATCTCTCTATATGTTTTTTTTTTCTTTTTCAGATTCTTTTCCCTTATAGGTTGTTACAAAATATTGAGTATAGTTCCCTGTGCATAGGTCCTTGTTGGTTATCTATTTTATATATAGTAGTGTGTATGTGTTAATCCCAAACTCTTAATTTTTCCCCCCTCCCCTTTTCTGCTTTGGTAACCTAAGTTCATTTTCTATGTCTGTGGGTCTATTTCTGTGTTGTATATAAGTTCATTAAAAAAAAAATGAGAGCTCACTCTTGACAGACAAGAAAAGGTGAGTCACCTGAAGAAGGGGAAGAGCGTTCCAGCAGAGAGACCAGCACAAAAGCACCTCCTGCTACCTCTGCGTCGCTTGTGCGTAAAGCTGTGGGTTCAGGGGAGCTTAGTAACCATGGAACCTGGAAAGGTAGGGAGAGGCCCACTCTTGGAGGCCTGTATGACACCCTGGTGGACAGCAGATGGAGGAAGACCTCTGGTATGTGTTTCAAAGTACTATCTCACCGTTAAAACTCTTCACCAATTGTGTGGACAACTAGTCATAGCTAATGTTAGGGACTTCTGCATCCGGCAGGGAGCGTTCGATGACTTCCCGTGTATCTTCCACATCTGTGGTTCCCTGACAGTTGACTCATGCTGCTGCTGGGTTAACAGAGTACTGGCTAGTTACCGACTCTGGCTTCTCCTTCTCACCAAAACCACTTCTCTGTGGCCTTGAAAGATAAATCACTTCATCTTCCTCAGCTGTGGGGATCCTAGTAGCAGGAGATGGTATCATGTAGTGGTTATGAGCGCTGCTCTGGGATCTTCCTAAGTTTGAATCCTGGTTCCTCTTCTTACTAGCCTTGTAATTGTGAGCCATTAGCCTCCTTAAGCTTCAGGATTTTTACAATTAATGTTTTTTAAATGGGATTGATAATAACCCCTGCCAGAAGATTGAACGAGATGATGCAGGTAAAGTCCTTAGCAGGGTGCCTGGCACGCAGCTAGTCCTTAGTGAGCACTTTCATTCTGTTGAATTGACAGGCTGGGGAGCTGACATAGAAGCACGCTTTTCGTATCAATACTTCCAGCACAAAGAGGGTCTGTGCAGCGTTGAGGAAAGAGTGCAGACTTTGAGAAGGCCTGGGTTTGAACGCAGCTCTGCTCACTCACTGTGTGAGATTAGGCAGGCTGCCTAACGTAGCTGAGCCTTGTGGTCTCCTCACCTGTAAAATGTCTGCTTTGTGGGGTCACCGGAGGAAGAAAGGTGACGAAGAAGCAGGTAAAGTACTATAAAATAATAGTTGCTATGATGAGAGGACCATTCGGAAATCAAGTCTCAACTTATGGTGGAGACCTCTGAGCAGTGCCAGAAGCGGCCAGGGTCTCTCCTTGTTAGGAGCAATGGGTGGGGAGTTGGCTTGGCAGATGGACACGGTTCTGGTTCTTGATTTCTGGTACCTGGTACCTGCTACCTGGGCAGGTGAGAGGGGAGGTTGACTGTTAAATACTCCTAGTGGTGGAGGGCATAGAACCCCGACAGAGGTCCCACCCGGTTAGAAAAGCTCAACATATAAGAACACTTTACTTATTTAAAATGCTTGTCTTGGAGAAAAGACAGCCTCTTCAATAAGTGGTGCTGGGAAAACTAGACAGCTACATGTAAAAGAATGAAATTAGAACACTCCCTAACACCATACACAAAAGTAAACTCCAAATGGATTAAAGACCTAAATGTAAGGTCAGACACTATCAAACTCTTAGAGGAAAACATAGGATAAACACTCTTAGGTATAAACCATAGCAAGATCTTTTTTGACCCACCTCCTAGAGTAACAGAAATAAAAACAAAAATAAACAAATAGGACTTAATTAAACTTAAAAGCTTTTGCACAGCAAAGGAAACCATAAACAAGACAAAAAGAATGGGAGAATGGGAGAAAATATTTGCAAATGAAACGACAGACAAAAGATTAATCTCCAAAATATACAAACAGCTCATGGATCTCAATATCAAAAAAACAATGTAGTTAAAAAATGGGTGGAAGACCTAAATAGGCATTTCACCAAGGAAAGACATACAGATACCCAAGAGGCACATGAAAAGATGCTCAACATCACTAATCATTAGAGAAATGCAGATCAAAACTACAATGAGGTGTCACCTCACACCAGTCAGAATGGCCATCATCAAAAAATCTACAAACAATAAATGCTGGAGAAGGTGTGGAGAAAAGGGATCCCTCTTGCACTGTTGGTGGGAATGTAAATTGATACAGCCACTATGGAGAACAGTATGGAGGTTCCTTAAAAAACTAAAAATATAACTACTGTGTGACCCAGTAATCCCACTACTGGGCATATACCCTGAGAAAACCATAATTCAAAAAGAGTCATGTACCACAATGTTCATTGCAGCTCTATTTACAATAGCCAGGACATGGAAGCAACCTTAGTGTCCATCGACAGATGAATGGATAAAGAAGATGTGGCACATATATACAATGGAATATTACTCAGCCGTAAAAAGGAATAAAACTGAGTTATTTGTAGTGAGGTGGATGGACCTAGAGACTGTCATACAGAGTGAAGTAAGTCAGAGAAAGAAAAATAAATACCATATGCTAACACATATATATGGAATCTAAAAACAAAAAAAGATCTGAAGAACCTAGGGGCAGGACAGGAATAAAGAGGTACACATAGAAAATAGACTTGAGGACAAGGGGTGGGAGGGTGAAGCTGGGGCAAAGTGAGAGTAGCATCAACATATATACACTACCGAGTGTAAAACGGTTGGCTGGTGGGAAGCAGCCGCATAGCACAGGGAGATCAGCTGGGTGCTTTGCGATGACCTAGAGAGGTGGGATAGGGAGAGTGGGAGGGAGGCTCAAGAGGGAGGGGATATGGGGACATGTGTATGCATATGGCTGATTTGCTTTGTTGTGCAACAGAAACTAACACAGTATTGTGAAGCAATTATACTCCAATAAAGATCTATTAAAAAAAAAAACAGGTACATGTACACCTTCCCTATGCCCCAGCAATTCACTTCTAGAGAAAGAAAAACATATGTCCACAAAAAGAAAAGAAAAAAAAAAAGGCAATTTGACTCCTGTGTTCGTTGTCCATTATTCTCAGTAGCCAAAATGTAGAAACAACTCAAGTGTGTATCAACAAATGAATGCATAAACAAAATGTCGTCTATACATACAATGGGATATTATTCACCCATGAAAAGGAATGCATTTGTGATATATGCTACAATATGGATGAACTTGAAAATATGCTATGTGAAATAAGGCAGTGACAAAAAGACAAATTGTGTATGATTCTATTTATATGAAATACCTAGGTAGACAAATTCATAGAGACAGAAAGTAGAGTAGAGGTTCCCAGTGGCTGGGAGAAGAGGGGGATGGGAGATATTGTCTTATGTTTATAGTTTCTTTTTGGGGTGATGGAAAAGATTTGGAAACACAGAGCAGTGATGGTTGCACAACAGTGCGAATATAATTAATACACTGAATTGTACACTGAAAATGATTAAAATGACATATTTTATGTCATATATATTTTATCATAATAAACATTTTTAACCACCCCTCCCCCACAAAAAAAGTAAAATGCTTGTCTTTGGAATAAACACCCAGTTCAGGTTTATTAGAGGACATTTGTAGAAACACACAAAAAAGAAAACAGTACTCATTTCCTCACAACCCTAAGGAAAACACCAATATTTGGTCTGTTTATGGCTAGGCATTTTAAGAGGCATAGGTAGGTGGGGTTTTTTGGGTTCATTTTAATTTAGTTAATATTGGACTTCTGTACCTTTGGAGAGTCTTGTCTAAGGGAGAAATTATCCAGAGAAATTTTTTGTGTCCATTTTCAGAATTATTGCCAAAGCAAGCGTTAACCATTCATAGTGAAGTTGTTTGCTTCTAAGCACAATGTAAATGCCATTGGGATTTCTGTCTTTTTTTTTTTAAGTTTGGGTTTTGTCTCCCATTTGGTCTGGCATGAGGCAGTGATTCTCTTCTAGACTCTTTTCTGAGAAAGAAGAATCCTGTGGTAGTAATTATCCCACAGGACCTGTCCTTTTGCTATCCCAGTTCCCCCATCCTAGAGGTAATGATTTCGACTCACCCCAGTGTGGACTAGGGTCTATTTTCAAGTTAATTTTTCTCCAAGGAAGGGTGTGTAGATAATATGTCTTCTGCATTTTTCAGAATCTGAAATTGTCTATCTACTGGCTTTCCTAATGCACCACAACTTAGCTGGCTATAAAATTCTTGGGACATGAAACATCCTCTTAAAACCTTGTGTGTGTGTTATACTATTGTGGTTGGGAATGCAGAGCCCCCAAGTAAGGCTTCCTTGGCCTTAAGCCTGGTTCTTTAAATTACTAGTCGTCTGGCATTGGGCAAATTACTTATTCTGCATCTCTTTCTTTTTTTTTTTTTTTTTTTTTTTGCAGTACGCGGGCCTCTCACTGTTGTGGCCTCTCCCTCTGTGGAGCACAGGCTCCGGACGCGCAGGCTCCGGACGCGCAGGCCCAGCGGCCATGGCTCACGGGCCCAGCCACTCCGCGGCACGTGGGATCCTCCCGGACGGGGGTACGAGCCCGTGTCCCCTGCATCGGCAGGCGGACTCTCAACCACTGCGCCACCAGGGAGGCCCTTTTCCCTTCTTTTTTTTTTTTTTTTTTTTTTTGCATCTCTTTCTTCTGTTCAGAAAAACGTGAATCATAGTATTGGCTACCCATAGAGTTGCTGTGAAGGTTAAATGAGTTAATATTTTAAGGCACTAAGAACAGTGACAGGTACATCAAAAATGTGCAGAACTCGTTAACTGCTGCTGCTGTCGTTTGTGATGCTTATTACTGTTATCACCTTCACTGTTATATCCCAGTGTTTCAAATTGAAATGATGAACTCTGGAAACTGACTTTTTAGTCTTTTTGTTTTGTTTTGCTGGAGATCTGTTTTTGTCTAGATGCTGTGGGAATTTTTCTTTAGTCTGGTATTTCAAAGTATTGCCAGTATGTGCTTAAGTTTGAGTCTTGTCATTGATTTTTCCTGCAACCCACTGTGGTCTTTCTCGTCCACCAACTCAGACCTTCATTTAGTTCAAATAATTTTTTTTTAGCTATGTCTTTGATTATTGTTCTGTTCCAGTTGTTTGATGCCTTCTCCCAAATACATCCAGTTCCCAGCTTGGATGTCCATCCACTATTCTCTCTGCCACTCTCCTTTCTCTTTTTCACCCCTTCCTTGCCACCTCGACCTCTTATTTTGGGAAAACTTGTCCAGTATTTTCTCTGTCCAATAAAATGAGACATTAAATATTTCTTGAACCTTGGCCATATGTTAGGCTAGGACACAAAGACTAATTCTAGTTGGCACAGACTGCTGGATTGGATGCTGTATCTACTTATTATGTCTTCTGCTCGGGGACCTCATGGGCCAGAGATGACTGAGACAGTGGAGTCTCCTACTGACAGCACAGCCAGGGTAGAGTCAGTAAACATAGCCACGTAGAATCCCTATGGTCCTTGGCAGAAAATTCAGATACTTTTATAATTTGAACCACCTTTAATTCTAAAGATGAAAATACTGAGAACCACTAAGACTGGGTGGTCTGTCCAGGGTCACACAGCTGACTAGTGGTGAAAGACAAAGAAACGCAGACCCCGGCCCCAAGCTAGATTCCCTTCTCCTCTTTGATCGTCAGTGCCTTATTTTATGAAAGTATTGCATGCCAGTGGGTAGAAAATCTAATCATCATGGTGCTTTTGAAATACCTACTCTGTGCCTAGCCTTGTGGTCTATGCAGCAGAATTGAAAAGAAAAATGGGCATGGTTTGGTTCAAAGCAAAAGGAACGATGTTGCAGTTGGGAGAAAATGTGTGCAAAAGTGTGGATGTGGGAATGATAAAATAGCCTGTGGGTATGTGTGGTATGTTGGCAGGCGGGGTAGGGTGGAGTATTCCCATGGACTCTTGTGGGTCAGTAAGTGCAATGCGGTTGGAAAGGTGATCAAGTGGGAGGCACAGGGTGATAGACAGTGTCAGAGGCCAGGCTGTATTCACCTTAAACATGTCTCAGGGCTCACTTCACATCTTACTAACATTCAGTTTTTCTCAAAATATTTGATTTCTGTCTGGAGCAGACAATACATAATCGCAAAGCTTGCTCTCCAGTTATTGGAAGCCCTGTTGCTCTCTGTAGGAATTTCCGGGGAGTCAAACCGTTATACGTGCTCACAGCAGGAAAGAGAAAGACAGAATTGGGCTGGAGATTGCTGAGGATGAAGGATAATTGCACTAAGGGGTCCCTTCGCCACCTACATGTTCAAGGAGAGGCTTGACCGGTCGGGGTCAGTTGCTGCCCAGGCCTCAGGGATGATAGTCCATGGGGTTCTTGTCCTCAGAGTGCTTTTATTCCCGGCTAGAGGGGGCCAGAGCCATCTCCCAACTCAGATCTCATCTCCCTGAAAACCAGGCTCCCTCCCTCTTGATTTGGTTCCAACCTTTGTCAGCAGAGAGGGCCATCGGATGTCAAACACTTCCTCCTGGCTCCACACAGCTGATGGCGTGGGACCAGGTAAAGAGAGGGCTTGGTCGTTTCATATGTGAAAAGACTCATGAATGAGAACTGATGTGTGCCTGAACAACCTCTTGTTAAGAAAGCTCACGGGAATCAAGCATCTGATGATGCTGATGGAATTGTGTGGACAGAAATGATACGGGATTAAAGGCTCATTCCCTCCAAATACTCTGGGGTTCAGTTCCAAGTAAGATTTTGTGGCATTCTTCTTAATTCAAACCCACCTGCTGGGTTACAGGCAAGCCATATTTTTGTTTGTTCTTCTTAGACTTTTTTTTAGGTATCATTTACATACAGCGAAATACCTATATTTTAAGTGTACAGTTTGATGAGTCTTACACAGTTCTAGTCAAGATAAGGACATTTTTATCACCCCAGAAAGTTTTCTTAAGCCTCCTTCCAGGAAATCACCCCACCAGCGTTAACACGGTTCTGGTTGTTACTATTTAATCACGCAAGTCAATGTGGAGTACGTTTTAACACCCCAGAAAGTTCTCTTATGCCTCATCCAAGTCAGCACCTGTTCCCACAGGCAACTGTAATTCTGGCTTTTATCGCCGTAGATCAGTTTTGCCTGTTCTTGAACTTTTCATATACATGGAATCATTACGCATTCTTCTTTTCTGTCTTCTTTTGCACAACATCATTTTCTTTTGAGATTTGTCCATGGTGAGTATCAGTTGTTTGTTCCCTTCCCCTTGCTGCGTAGCATTCTGTTGTGTGTATGTGTATCAGTTGATTGATCCAAGCATCACCCTAGGCCTGGCTTGTCCTATGATTTTCTCCTCTTCAGCAGCTTCTGAATTAACTTCTTTCTCTCCTTATTCCTCTTTCTCTCAGTCCTTGAGCGAAAGCTGGAATGTGAGCCCCTGGCAAGCAGGACTGTGTCTGTTTCGTCTATCGCTGTATCCTCAGTGGCTAGGACTGAGTGTGACATGAAGCAGATACTCGATGTTTATATAACGAGTGAATGAATAGGTGTGCAGAGTACATAGTTTTAAAAAATTGTTTACCAGTCTGGCTCTGGGTGGTACCAAGCAACTCAGAACTACAGGATTCCTAGGACAGTCCCTTTGCTCACAGACTTAATGTGAATTTCTGGCCCCATGGATCATGCCCAAATGTTCTCTGCAAGAGCTTCCCTAAGCTCTCGACTAGATTAGACCCCTTCACAGGCCTCATAACTGTTCCCGTCACCCCATCGTGACTCTCATTCCACATTATTGTCAGTGCCTCTTTAACTGGCTGCCTTACCCCGTGAGTCCATGGGTACAGACAACCTGTATTTCTTTTCACCACTAAATAGCACACACTCAGCACTCCGTCTGGCACGTGAGAGGCACAGAGTACACACCAGTTGGGGTTTCTTTCACAGGGAGTTTCTCTCTGCCAGGTCGTTCATCTCAAGACCCCACAATTAGACAAAGCCCTTCATGCACAGAAAGATGGATTTGAAAACATGGCCTGTGCCCATTCATATGTGGAAGCCCTAATCCCAATGTGATGGTATTAGGAGTTGGGCCTTTGGGAGCTGATTAGGTTTAGATGTGGTCGTGTGTGCAGAGTCCCCATTATGGAATTAATCCCCTTGTAAGAAGAGGAAGAGACCAGCACCATGTGAGGACACAGCAAGAAGGCAGCTGTCTGCAAACCAAGAAGAGGGTCCTCACCAGACACTGAATCTGTTGGAACCTTGATCTTGGACTTCTCAGCCTCCAGAACTGTGATAAATACCTGTCTGTTGTGTAAGCCACCCAGTCTATGGTGTTTTGTTATAGCAACCCAAGCTACTAAGACAGCCTCTGTGGAAGATTTCTACCTAAGTTATAACATTAAATGGGTAGAATCATGTTTTTTTCCTTCAAATGTTTTAGTCCAGATGTTGAATCTGTGAATGTGCTGGGTGGGTCATAGTCATGGGAACCTAGACATTTACTTGGCATTGTCCTGGGGAAATCTTAGCATGTTGATTTTCACCCAAACGCTTGGGAACCTGGAGCCTGGAAGTACTAGGTCTATGACCCCTACATCAAGTTCCATTTCCTTACATGATTGCGATCCCAGCCTTTAGTCCCTGCAACAAAGGGTCAGGGTCCCAGAGAAGTGTCAGCTATTAGGGGCATGTGGGCTGTCATTAGAATCTCTGTGGATTTCCTTTATTTGCAGCATAGACTCTTCAAGGGTTCATGTAGGGGCTTCAGAAGGGGTTCGTGAATTCCTGAAATGATGTACAGAACTCTAGGTAGTAGTAGGCTTATGTGCATTTCCCTGGGGAAAGTCTGGAACTTCTCACCACATTTTCATAAGGTCCTTTGTATCAACCAAAGTTAAAGACTACTCTTACAGACTTCCTTCAATGATCTTTCTGGTTAATTGCTTAAACATCTCAAGTACAAGAGGAGAAAACGATGGGCGGGAGTGCTACCTGGGCCCTGAGTTCCAAAGCTGCCTACACCTCCTTCTAGCTTCATGGGCTCTCCCTGGTCCTTGGTTTCCTGTCTGATGACTCTGGTGGTTGGATTAGGTGTCTTCATAGAGTTCTTGCACTGTCCGTCTGAACAGTTCATCTCAGAGAGGACAACTGATACAGATAAACACGGTCTTTCTGTGCATTATTTAAAAAGGTGGTACCTACCAAAAAAATCATTCTGTGTCTCATTCCTGCTTTTTTCTCTTTGAACACTAGTACGTGTGGCTTCTAAAGAATGCCATTTATAAATCTATAAGTTACTACAAACAGGAAAAACAAGAATAATCTGATGGCCTCTTGGTGCCAAGTACAGGGAACACTAGGATGTACTTCCTGACAGTTCTTGAGGGGTCAGAGGGAAGGATAGTCTGCACATGGACGTGTAAACTAGTTTGTCATTTGAGATGGAGACATTTATATCCTCGAGGGAATGTTGGTTACTCTACTTGCACTTACCTTCAGAAATACATGAAAAGGGACTAAACATTTGGAAAGATTGATGCTTTGTTTTCTTTCTGGTGGTCAGCAGTTTACCGCTAATGCCTGAAATAGGAGAGAAGAAACCATTGTGGAAAGTCAGTGGAAGAGAGTTTAATGTAGCCACTTGCTCAAGCCTTAAAGTATTAAAGCCTGCTGATCTTAATTCTGTCCAGAGCTGGTCTGTGAATAATTATACTAAGGAATTGGACAGAGTCATCACAGAGCTATGAAATATCACCCGTGGGGCCTCATTGGAGACTGATGGGAACTCTGGAGAGTTGATAATGGTGATCAAAGGGTCTATATATTTAAAATGCACAGAGGATGAGCCCAGAAATTATCTGCCTGCCAACTTCTCTACGTGGAACAAATTATCCAAAAATCAATCTGCAAACACCTTTGAGATAACAAGGCCTTGAGTAATAACCTCCATGGCTTTGTAAAGAAAAGCATCTAGCTTGACTAATCTGCTTAATTTCCTTCTCTGACCAAATGGCAGGCTATAATAGAGGCAATCTGAACTCGTCCCTGAAGATTTGCTTCGAGTCACACTGAGAAAATATTGTCCACCTCTGCTTCATAATGATTATTCCCTTTCAGGAGAATCTTTGTTGCTAGATAATTAATTAGAAAGAAAACACTGAATGAGCCCTATCTATCCCAGAGCTCTCACCTGAGTTCCAAACTGAAACTCATACCTGCCTTAGCCACCTGAATAGCTCAGAGGCTCTCCAAAAGTTCTTGAGCACAGCTAAGTTGTACTCCACCCCCAAATGCCTTCCCCACCCTTCACTTCCTAGTTCTACTCCAAGAATCAATAACTTGTTCATACCCTTCGATAGATAATCCCTTCCTGGAAGTTGGTCCTAAGAAAATATGAGACGAGATGGACTGGAATCATTTGCACAGAGATGTTCATTGCAGCAAACAACTCGTGCCCAACAATCAGAGAATAATTAGTGTAATTATCTGATGGATCGTTCTATCACTATTAAAGAGAACGATGGTAGAATCCACATAGTATATAAACAAAGTCCTTTGGATCTAATAAGTGAGGGAAGGAAAGAAAATCTACATTGGGTCTGTGTGTTACTGTAGCCACAAAAATATGGTTTATACGCATAGAAATTGGAATGGGACATGGAGAAATAAAACTGGTGATTATATTGGGTGGTAGGGAAGGGGGCCTGTCTTCTCTTTCTTCTCACTTCTTTATTGTTGTCCCACTGCCATTTTTTGCTACAAATAAAAATAAATATATCCACATTGATCTGTACAAAATGGGTATCGAGAGGCAAACAGCTTTCCAAAGGGAGAGCTGGTCTTGAAAGGCATCAGATGTGGGTCCCATCCTGCCTTACCTGCTCCACTGTCTTGGTTAGGTGAACTGATCACTTGGGTTCTGTTTTTTAATTCATTAAAACGGAGGTGATAATGTCCCAAGAATTACACAAAGTGTTGCAGATGAGATTTTCTGGTAAATGAGGATAAAGTAAATGATAATTTGCCAGTGAGCTAAAAATTGCCGGAAAGAGGCCACCATTCATGCTTTGCTGCAATTCTGGTCTGTTTAGCTGAGGTTACAGAACTTAATGGAAGAGAGATGGCAACGCATAGGAGATCCAAGATTACTCAGCATGACTTTTCCCTTGACCCTTGATTCCCACTGGGGTCACTGTGGCCAGCGCCCCTCTCTCTGATGGAGGAGATCGCTAGGGTTGAGGAAGAAGCTGAATTCCTGCTATGCCATCATCCCGTTGCTACTTAGGCTCCTATCACTATTTGGAAGAACATCCACTAACAATCTACGTGTCCCTATAAAAGAAATGTTTGTAAACTCCTGCCTCTCCTGCGTTTTGAACCAAACTCCGCTTTAGTAAAGGCGGGTTCTCATTTGAGGATAGAAAAGAGACTATTGCCCCAGGCATCTTTGCCGTGTTCAAGAATAATCTTTTGCTCACAATGGCCATCATTCTTTCCTTTCTTTAAATGAAGGAGATACAGTAGGTGTTGAATATAGTTACTTAAGAAATGCTGATTCAGGTATTTACATACAATGATTTAATTAAAGTAGGAGGTGAATGGGTTGAGAAAGGGATTTGGGCTGTTTTCATTGGCTGTCCGGAATTCTGTCCTTTGTCCTCACGTGTTTGGAGTCTGCTCTGTAAACCATTTGGGTCTGACATCCTTTGCTGATTCCTGTCTTTCAGAGCCTCCCACACCCATCGCCCCCCCAGAGCTGCTGGCCGTGGGGGCCACATACCTGTGGATCAAGCCGAATGCCAACTCCATCATTGGAGATGGCCCCATCATCCTGAAGGAGGTGGAGTACCGCACCACCACCGGCACCTGGGCAGAGACCCACATCGTCGACTCTCCCAACTATAAGCTGTGGCACCTGGACCCCGATGTGGAGTATGAGATTCGGGTACTGCTCACGCGACCAGGGGAAGGGGGCACGGGACCACCAGGGCCTCCCCTCACCACCAGAACCAAGTGTGCAGGTAGGACTCTTCTTCCTGACTCCGTTTTGAGAGGTTGGGCAGTTGCTGGGAGTGATTGCTCCTGTGACAGTCATTCCTCCACTTTGGTATGAGTGTGCTTCCTGTTGTGATAAAAAAAAAACACCAGAGTTTTGGTCTTGCCTTAGAGGCTCCAGAGGCATCTCTGGGGACCTCCTGGCTTTGACTGGGAGTCTAAGAAGCACCTGACTCTAGCTGTGTCATGGAGAGGTTCCTGGTCCTGGCAGTGTTTCCCGGGACACTGGTTCCCTCTCTCCAAGGGCTTCTGGTGCCACTGGCGTGTCTGAGCCTTCCTAGTGCTGACAGTGTCTCTCAGGGCTCCTGGCCTTGTTTCTTTGAGGGCTCCTGGGCCTGCTTCTCTGAGAGCTCCTGGCTGTGTCTCTGAAGGTTCCAGGCTCTGGTTGTATCTCTGGGGGCTCGTGGCTCTGACCATGTGATCTGAGGCTTCATTTGGTCTATGTCTCTGAGTGGTTCTGATTCTTGTTGCGTATGTCAGGTGTTCCTGGTTTTATTTTTGGCCCTGAGGATCTCTGGGCTGGACCTGTGACCCTAATGAGCTCTTGGTTTTGATAGTGTCCCCGAGGGCTCCTGGTTCTGGTTCTGTCTCTGAGGGGCTCCTGGTACCAGCTGCATCTTGAGTGCCTCCTGGTTCTGAAAGCGTCTCTCAGTGGATTCTGGAAATGCCTTAGTTCCCGAGAGCCGCCCACCTCTGTGTCCCTTGGGGGTTTCTGGCACCTACTTAGGAGTCTGGGCTGAGACTCTCTGTCCAAGGGTCCTTTGGATTCTACATCCCTACAGGCTCCTGGTCAGTGTTCCCTCCAGCCAGGCTCCAACGGTTTCTCTGAGGTTTCCGGATGCTGCTAAAGAGTTTGCTGACGAGGGCTGTGTATGGGAGTGTTCTTTGTATCGATCCGCAAGAGCTCTAGGCTTCTGTGGTGTTTCTGACAAGGGGTGTTGTCTGGGATTATACCCCCGACTGTACCCCTGAGATGTTCTGGCTTCAAATGCAACTCAGGAAATTAAAAGGACTCAGTGTTTTATGGGTTTGTTTGTTTTTTGCTGCAAATCACATTATTTATTTTATCTCATTTTTCCTAAGTAACCATTTGATGTAAGTACTTTTATCTCATATATAAATGAAAGAATAGAGACTCAGTATTTTTTAAAGTTTTATCCAAAGTCATAGAATTGGCCAACAGCACACTCAGGATCTGCCCTCAGGTTCCCTGACTCGAATGCCCTTGATCATGTGGTACAGAGCTGGGGGTGCCCCAGTGGGGGACCAGGGAAGTGGCAACATGAGCCATTGACTTCTGAGGGAAAAGGAATCCTTGATGACTTCTGGGTGGGGAGAGAAGGACCCATCAGCACAGTGACTTCCATGGAACAAAAAAGTAAAACACAGTTCTGCTATAATGCAACATACGTGTGCCTAAAAATTGTTGCACTATTCAAAGTTATGCAGTAAAAACCACTGGGCTTATGGGGGAAGATGGGGCTGGGGTACAGCACTCATCAGTGACACACCAAAAAGAGAAGAACCTAGTAAAAATGGCTGCACAATTGTACACGTCTTAATGGCTAAGATACGCAGAAATACTGTAATACAAATGGGCTGTTACCGTGAAACGTCCTGGAGTTTGCCTGTGGAAGTGGGTATCAGGAAGGCTGCAGCCCATGAGCTACTGTACAGTGGTGGAGGAGGACTGTCTGAAAGTGGCAGTAAGTTGTGACACCATGTGTGGATCAGTGTGGCTTGTAACGCACACAGTGAACGAAGGAAGCAGGTAGATGTTTGAGGTGGGTGCGTCTTGTGTGTTCCTATGTGACTCAGTCCAGCTGGGTGCGGTTTTCTGCTTCACTAGCGTTTCTGTGTACAAAATCTCACATAGCAAATGTGAAATTCACGCTGTCCTCACATTGTTCCCTAACATAGCAATCATGTTGGAAGACATTTGCATTTTCAAAGTAAGCGTTACAGCAGAATTGAGTGTAACCATTCTTAAATATCTCAGTAGTGCGTCTTGGTAGCATGTAACCCAGAGTTAGTGAGTATTTCCTTTGCTTGGGAATATTCCTTTGAATGTTATTGAACCACCACGATGAAAGGAGATGCCATTTTCTTGATTAGTTTCAAAAACAGGCCTTTGGTAAAATTCCTCATTGAAACTTGATTATAAAACTTACTACTTTAAAAAGACATAAGGATGTGTTATTAAACCAGGTAATACCTTATCTCAGCTTTGCAATTCAGTATTCATCCATAAAAATAATTGATTTGATCCTGCCGATGAGACTTTTCTCTTTCTACAGGGTTTCCGGGGTTTTTGATCTTTATAAATGATATTCAAAGCACTTTAGCAGCCCCCATGGACTTATTTGCTGATGATCATATAACGCATTTTGAAATTCAGTCGCAAGATGATCATCTCAATAAAAATTTACAATCTATTGCAAACTGTTGCCGTGGCTGTGTAATGGATTTTACATGTTGAAAACACGATTGTCTGACTATCAGTATAAAAATTATGAGTTGAAAATGCTGTTTGTGGTTTTATATTTCAAAAAATATTGATGTTTAAGTAAGTTATGCCTAAAATCTTGAATAACCCACATTTTACAAAATGTGTCATCAAAGAGGTAATCATCTTTTCCACACTGCTACTGATAGTAGAATGTTCTTTGCCTCGTAATTAATTTTTAAGAGAATTCCAGGGCTGATATCCACTTGTGGAGGCTGTTTATTGGGGTTGGTAGTCTGAGTTTTTTCCCCCTTTCTCTATTCTATTATTAATCATACTGGAAATGTACTCATTATTTTACAAAACAGAAAATGAGAGAGTGTGGAGTGTGGAAGGTATAATTTCTGCCCAGAGGAATTTACAGACTGGGTTAAGATTCCGACAAAACAGCAAAGAGAGTAAAGCATGAAGTCAAGTACTGAAATAGCACACTTTGTGGAGAAAAACAAGTTTGGCGTGGAAAGAGCAATGCTGTTAAAATGATCTCGAGCAGTGGATTTCAAAGTTTTGTCCTGAACGAAAAGCATCGGCATCACCAGGGGACTCGTTAGAAATGCAAATTCTCAGGCCCTGTTCCCTGACCTAGTGAATCAGAAATTCTGGGGATGGAGGCCAGAGATCTGTGCTGTCAGGAGCTCTCTGAGGGATGCCGATCCACACCCACATTTAAGAACCACTGGTATAGTGTCATACCCAGGTGCCACTTTGGTAGTGTGTCCATTATATTGCTTGATCCTTGAGGCAGTTCTGAGAGGTAGATGGGAAAAAACTGAGGCACAGAATCATCAGATGAAGCTCACAAGTCAATGACCTTCTTACAACTGAATCTCTTGGCCTGAGGAACTCTCCATCACATGGTTTGATGGAGTTTCCTCTGCAAATGTTCTCTTGAGGGTGGGACTGAGTGATAAAGAGACTGGTAACTATGGAGACAAGCTGAGCGTGAATAGCCTCCATGCACTGCAGCTATAGTCCTGTTCATCAGACATCTGCTGAGTCCCTTCCATGTGCCCAGCTCTGTGCTAGGTACTGGTGGCAGAGGCATGCAACTGGAAGCTACAAGCTCAGGTATCAAGAAGATGCCAGGAGGCCCAATTCAGCAAGGGCAGGTGGCGATGATTCTGGTTCTGCCAGGTCTGCCAGGTCACTAGGTAGGTTCTTGGGGCACTGGGAGCAGGTTCTAACCCTTAAGGGGAGAGATTGTCAAGAGTTTAGTTACAGTGCAGTGTCCCAGGCCAGTAGTCTAGAGTTCATAAGACCCTTAGCCAATTAAGCTAGAGCCTGGACAGATTTACCAGATAGGAACCTAGTAATGTGAGGATAAGAGAAGAGAGCCATAGATGACACTCCCAGGCTTCTGGTTTGGATGCCTGGGAGATGAGTGATGGAGCTGTCTTCTGAGATGGAAAACACAGAAGACACTTTAGGGGCGAGAAAGCCAGCCCAGGTTTGAATATGTTGTATTTGAGGTGCAGCTGCACAGCAGGTGATGGTATAGGTCAACCTGGAGCTCAGGAGAGACCAGAACGTTATCTCTTCTTCTTCCAGGAGAACTACCAGGTTGCACCTTGATTTGCAAATCAAAAGGACATCTTTGTACCAATGAAAGCAGTTTAATTCTCTTTCTTCATGCTATTCTCTTGAGATGCCCCATTCATTTTTTTTTTCTTCTATTCATCATTTTGTTCCTTTTGGTCAGTTGAATCATTCGCCATCTTTCCTGAGATCTAAGCCTGGGGAGCAAACATGATAACGTACATCAAAGTGCTTTGAAAAGCTCAAAACGCTCTTTGGATACCTGTAATGAAACAAATCCTTATTTGTTGCTATTATTGTTATGGATGTTATGATTATGAGTAATGATATCAAAACAGGAAGCCTTACTTGTCCACTTCTCTGGACTGACTGGCATCTGGAAGGGTGGGCTGTATTCTTTTGTTGTGTTTCATCATCCCATGGGAAATCCCATTTCAGAACACGATGATCATACTGTAGTCTGGACTCTCAGAGATTTTCTGGTCTAGAGCAACAGGTGGTTTTCTCTGGCACAAACGCAATAGCAGACGTCCAATCATAGGAGCTGGGTCCTAGAGGGGCACTCTGGTGCCCATGCAGTCTCACCTCGAATGCCACCTCTGATGGGGGTGCTCATGTTCTCCCATGGAAGACCAGGTAACTGCTGGGGATCCTGGGTGGTTATTATTATTCACTACCCAGTGTTAGCCTAGTTATCATAAAACTCTGGATGGGGTCCTAGTTAGGAGCAGAGAGTATCCATTAGGTTGAAAGAGTAGCGGCAGTAGGCAGGCTCTTTGCATCAACTCTCTGGCGTCCACAAGGAGAACCAAGGCCAATGGCGTTGACGATAGGGCCCAAGGTCAGTAAGCGGGGAAGGCAGGTGAGAAGAAAAGAGGGGCAGACACCATACTGGTCCAACCTGGCCCTGCATCTTTTCTGCAGGTACCGCTTTTAATGGCCCGAGCACCTGCTTGTTGATGTCTTAAAATGATCACTCAGAAACTCTCCCTCATTTTTACCCATGTCTGCCTCCATGCAACACTCACTTTGGGATTCTGGTTTTACTTTCGGGTCACCTGTTCCTCCACATCTCAAAAACAGGTCTATAGCAACTAAAGTTTTCTCTCTTATGCTCCAGAAATCTCTTTCCCCAAAAGCTGTGTTTCAGCCAGACCCTGGGCAGCTCTCTTCACATCATAGCTATGGAATCACACCTCAACGGTCCAGCAAGCCAAGTGATCATACATCCCCCTGTGATTGCTTCCTCTTGTAAATCAAAGGGCCCTTGCCTGGGAGTCCACTTCATCGTGGTCTCACAGGGTTCAGGTTCTCTAAGTGAAAAGCGACTTGATACAGCCAGACACGCGACACGCACCGCTGATTTGGAGAGCTCTCTTCCCATTGCCTCCACCTGAGGTTGATTGCACATTATATTTTATTTACATATTTATGGATTTCTACTTAAAGGGATATGTGTCTGCCCTGCTCTTTTCTCCAAGGGGATAAAAAAGAGAAATCCCAATTGCTGGGCTCAGTGAAGTGAGGGTAGTCATTAGAATTTAGTGAAAAGAAGAGGGACTTTAGAGCTAAAAAGATTCTGATCTTTATTTCAAGCTGGCACGTGTGAGCTGGATGACCATGGGTGAATTCCTTCTCCTGTCGGTGCCTCAGTTTCTTTTCTTCCGTTTGTGAGAGATTACAGTGTACCACTGTGTTGGGAGGCTTCAGTGAGACACGTTATCTGCCTAGCAGAGAACCCAGGACACAGAGCCCCTTTTAAATGAACAGTGTTTAGAAATAATCTCAGGCCTGGGAAGATTCCCTTCGCTGTAGCATCATGGACCCTGCTGTAGAGGATTTCTCCAGTTGCTCTTCTCTTCACTTTCTCAGCGGTGGATTCACTCAGAAGCTCTGATGAGTGGCTCTGCAGGTGTTCCGGAGTCTTTGACGTGTGGCTGCAGGACCTAGAGGAGGCTGCAGTGGTTCTTGATAATACGGGAGGGGGAGATGGGAATTGTCCTTTTATAATTCTGTCTCCAGTCTTAAGTAAGAGAGAGAAGCATGCTTTCCAGACCCTTCTGTCTTCTGGGAGGCCAAGGCTAGTGGGGATGAGGCCTTGGCAGACAGGGAGTGGAGGTGAGTCCTGACCCTCTGCAGTGAACATCCTCAGGTTGGTGTGTTTTTAGTCTAGCTTGCAGTTCTAGGGCAGAGTGGAGGGATAGAGAGAGGGAAAGAGGAATTTAGGGTCTAGAAAATAGAACAGAGCTCCGTAACTAGCATTGTGAGGCTATTCTTTTTATGTTTCTCATTTCTCTAAGCCTCAGCTTCACTCTGTAAGGTGGGGGTAGCATAACCTGGCTTAACTCGTAGGGCTCTGAATTAGAAGTAAATGGAAACTTCCTTCTGGGCAGGATGGTGGTACGAGCACAGACATCTGACTCATCTGCTGTGATCTTGGTGGGATGGTCCATAAATCTTCGGGAAACACAGCAAGGTTAGCCAGTGGAAGTAGAATCACCCTTCCACCGAGAATCAAAGCAAAATTTAAAGATTCACGGAGAACTCATTAACAGTGTGAGAAACGAGGGGAGGAGGGGTCTCCCATGCAGGCCATACCATGCTCAAAGGGACATTATCACCCGAGCAGTGCACTTGATCCCAGACTGAAGGCAGCCACAGAAGAGGGACTGTGGCCACCTCTTCCTCTAAATGACTTGGAGACGGGGAGCTGACTGTTCCTTCACTTCCCCTCCCTCCCCCATGCCAGTGTCTCTGCTGCTTTGACACTTCCTTTCTTCCCTGGAGGGTAGGACCTTGGAGAGAGTTACCTCCAAGGGGGTGAAGAGGAGGGAAGGCCTCTTCTCATCACACCTGGTTCAGGAGCTGCTGCATGAGACAAGAAGCGTCTGCAGAGGAGCAAAGCATCTGCTAGGGCACGAGATGTCCATCTCCTCTTCCTGTGGCCCCTCTCCCCTCCCTCCCACTGCACATAACCTACAAGTGGTTACCTTAGACCCCGCTCCCACTTGGCTTAGGGAAGAGGAGGAGAAAAGAAAGTTTTCTCACTTTACACCTGCAATTCACAACCTCAGGGACTTTCATCCCAGCCTGTACAGTCTCCTTACTGGATGGGCTGAGCGTGGTATCAGAGCAAAGAGTGAGGGTCCAGTTGGACACCTCTTAGCAGTCTCTGGAAGGGACATCTGGAAGTGTTTTAGCTGTTCTGTGTAGAACGGGGCAGCACTTACTCCTTACTCTTCTTGGTTTTGTAGCCTTGGGTAAAATTCCAAAGTGACAAGAAAAGCCCTATTAAACATCCTGTTACGTTTAGATTTTTCTGCGACCCTCCGCTCCCCAGAGAACTAGGCCCACCTGGGAGATGAAGTACAATAAGTCAGCAAACACACCCTGGTAAACACTCCCCCGTCCTTCCTAACTTTGAAGGTTGAGTTTAAAGAAAAAGTGAGCCACAGAGAGGTATTAATGAGAATAAAAGCTAACAGTGTTTGTTTATCAAGCTAGCTGGACTAAAGACATGGCCCCCAAATATATTAAAATTGGAGGTCAGTCATTCCTGTACTGATGGAAATCTTGAAATAACAGCACAAAGAAAATGGATGATTATAGTAATGAAAACAGCAGCTACCCTTGAGTATGGTAGCTTGAGTATCTTCCGCACACTGAGGGCCATTGTATTGAGCTTGTTACAAGTAACTATTTTATTTGTAATTCTTGCACTAGGAGGGTGGGTACAATTTCCTCCACTGACTGGAAGGTAAGTGACTGACCCAAGGCCATATACCTGCCGAAGTGGCCCAGCTGGGAATTGAACTTCTAATTACATAGCTGCAAAGCTCCAGCCCTTCCTCATATGACCCCTGAAATCCAGCATCATAATGAAAGCATAAGGCACCGTGATCAGAAATGCACCGATGAAAAAAGTTGGATATTAGAAAGACTATTGGTCTGATGCTTCGTATCAGTGGGTCAAAAGATGAAACCATCTGACCTTCTCTGGGGAGACTGAAAAGTAATTCGAAAAAATTCAGCCTTCATTACAGATTAGAATTCTGGGTAAGCTAGGAATGGAAAGGCACTTTCTTATTTCTAGCAGAAAATGTTCTTATAGCCTCAAAGCCTAAGAGAATAAACTAAACCAAAAAAAAAAAAAAAAGCTATTAGAACTACTAAGAGATTTCAGTATTATGGTCGGACACAAAGCAAATAAACAAAAATCAATAGCTATATGCCAGTAATCACCATTATAAAAAAATAACAAAATGTATCCTATTCTCAAATGCAATTAAAATATAAATACTTAGGAGAAAACCAAGAAATGTGCAGAAACTATATGAAAACACACACCCAAAACTTTATCGAGGATGATAAAACAAGAACTGAATAAATGGAGAGATATATCATGTTGTTGGATTAGCAAGTTTAATATTGTGAAGATATCAGTTCTCCCCAAATTAATTTATGGGTTTAATACAATTGCAATCAAAGCCCTAATGAGATTCTTTTTGGAACTTGACAGAGTGATTTCAAAATTGATCTGAAAGAATATATAGGAGAGTGTAGTGAAGAACACTTTTAAAAGTGGTGGTTTGGCGGGGGGGTGGATTTCACTGTGAAATACCTGTGTTTATTGTAGCTATAATAATTAAAGACCAGGGCTTCCCTGGTGGCGCAATGGTTGAGAGTCCGCCTGCCGATGCAGGGGACACGAGTTCATGCCCCAGTCTGGGAAGATCCCACATGCCGCGGAGCGGCTGGGCCCTTGAGCCATGGCCGCTGAGCCTGCGCATCTGGAGCCTGTGCTGCGCAACGGGAGAGGGCACAACAGTGAGAGGCCCGGGTACCGCAAAAAAAAAAAAAAAAAAGTTAAAGCCCAGAAAATAATCCAACATAGAGTGAAACTGGCTTTCAAAGTTTATTTGCATGGAGAATTCATATAAACATAGTATATCTGTAATTGGTTAATAATTTGGAATTGAAATAGAATGCATTGCATAGATATCATGATATGCTAATAAATAAATTCTGGATCGATTAAGAAGTTAAAAGCAGAAAAAAGCAAGAACTAGAAGAAAATAAAGAAAATATTGTTCTGTATGAGGAAGGAATTACAGTTCATTCAAAGGAAATGCATCCACCATTGAGTCATGGCTTACAAATTTATTATGTAAAAAAGGAAGAAGAAGAAAAATCTCCTATGCTATACTAACAAAATTCAGAAAGCAAATAGGTAAACAGTGTGGAAAACTATGTGACAAAATAGAGAAAAAAGGGATAATATTCTTACACGTAAAGAGCTCTAATAAGTCAATAAAAATGTCATCACACTGATTTTTTTTTAGAAAGGCCTAAAAGGTATAAATAGGTAACCGACAAACAATATATGAATGGTGAAAAACAAATTTAAAATGTCCAGTGTCACAGATAATCAAATAAATGAATTTTAACCTGTAAGATTACCAAAATATATCTACTTTTAAGTGATAATAACCAGCGCTGTCAAGGACAAAGGAAGCAGCATTTCTGCAGGTGGGTTAGCTGACACAGTGTATTTAGAGGACAATTTGCTCATTTTTTTTCTAACAAACTAATCAGAGCTGCTGAAAAAGAATCGTGTACATGGAGGTCATCACTGTATTATTTATAAAGGCAAAAACTTGGAAATCACCTAACTGCCCCAGTAGGAACATAGTTAAGTAAAGTTTTATGCATGCACACGGTGGAATTCTATGCCGATATTACAAACCATGTTTTCAGGGAATATCTAATGGCATGGGTTCATGCTATGGTAAGTTTAAAAAAAAAAAAAAAGCTTACGAAACCACATGTGTAATTGCTGTCCCAATTTTTTGAAATATAAATACACAGGCCATTTCTCAGCTGGTGCCCATTTGTCAGTTAGAGCTACGAAGTATTGAGCAGAATCCCCCATTCCAGATCCTGCCCCCGAAGACATCTGGAGATTCCCAGGGGAGCACCTGTGGCCCCTGTTCACTGCCTGCTCTGAGTTGCAGAGCATCACTCTGTTTTTCCTGGCTGTCCTAATGGGGTCAGAAGTGAAACTGGCCCCTCTCTCCTGCTGTCCCAAAGCTGCATGAGCACCAGGCTGTTTTCTGCAGCAGCAGTACCTCTCTTGATGCTTGGGAGGAGGGGAGGGGCACAGGCAAGAGATGACATTGCAGGGCTGACCAGCAGACAACTCAAAATCCTTTCACAGCCTTAAAAGTCCTTTCAGTGGGCAGGGATTTTTCCCATTTTTCTCTCCTCTCTCTCCCAGATCACCTACAGGTGATGCAAAGATTTCTTCTCATTTCCGGAGAGGTCCCCAAGTTCAGGTCCAGTCCTGTCTTTGCACATCTTCTGCATTGAGGTGAACATTAAAGGGGGAGTGTAGGGAGGGCAGCTAAGAGATCTTAGCTGAGACCAAAGGCTTTCTTTTAATGGGACCAACCCTCCCTTAAAAAATGTATTTTAGTCTATGGGCTCTCATGCACACGTACAGACAACACATACCCTATATATGGTGTATGTTTACATTTATAGGGATATATGTGTGTGTATGTGTGTATATATACATAAATGAGATTATGGGTCACTGTAAATGTTTTCTTTGTTTTGCTGTGTTATATAAAATTTATACAACTTGAAAGCAGGTTTCCCCCTTAAAGTCAAATGTGAACGTGAAAGATTATTATAAATGTTAAAGCACTCTGTATAAATGTGAGAGATTATTTTTATCATAGTTAGTAAATCATTGACATTCCTGGAAGGTGCAAGAACAGTTGCACATTTGCTGAGCCCTGGGAGGCAAACCAAGCTTTACTGTCTGCTCAGATGGAGAAAGGGGTCGTCGGATGAAGAGTCTCCCTACAGCTCCATCTGAATTGGAATCCAGGTTCTGCCCTTAGGATGCTAGACAGCTTTGGGCAGTTTGCTTAACCTCTCTGATCCCATTTACCCATCTGTTAAATGGGGATTATACTGCTTATCTCACTGGATAGAAATAAGGGTCATTAATATTAATGATGGCTAATATTGCAGTGAAACTGCTTGCAGCCCCAAAAAGGAAGGTACGGGCCATCAGCACCGTCACTACCAAAGCTTAGAGAGGTTAAGTACTTTGTTGCAAGTCATGAAGCTTACCAGGAAGTGGCTGAGGTTAGAGCCTATCAAGTCTGACTCTAATCCCTGCTCTTGCCCCACCTGGATATATAACTGTAAGTGCCTGGTCCAACGCCTGCAACTTAGTAGGTGCTTAGTAGATTGGAGCTTCAGGCAATTTAACAGCCTAGAGGCTCTCTCTCTCTCTCCCTGCCCAGGCCCTCCTCACCAGTAAACCCTAAGATCTTCACTGCAGTGGGTCCAAGGGACAAAGGGTAGCCACTTGCCGCTTCCCAAAGGGATCTGGGAGGGCCGACAATTTCAAGAGCTTGGCGTGCACCCTCAGCCAGGGTGCAGGCGGGGAGATCCCAGGGTGCCTTGCCCATCACTGGCATTCTGGAATGCAGAGACCTCATTACACTAAGAGTGGAATAGCCTGTGCGTCAGGGAGCACAAAGCTGGCTGGATGCGGAGGAATTGGCTGCGCATGCCAGAAAGCAAGGAAACCAGAGCGTCAGTCAGTGGTGGTTTCTAAATCATACCCACCGCTGGCTCGACCCTCAGTCATTTTGAGCATCTTAAGTGGAGCTGTGGCAGGAAGGTCTGTGGGGACCCACCAACGAGTGGATGTCCATCCACCGTATAGACTTCCCTAGCAGGGGATGTCTTGAATCATTAGAAGCGTGTAACTCTTCCCACCAGTCCTTTTCCAGCTGGGCCCAGGGCTAAAAGCAGGTACAGTTGCTGCAGCTACTGTCGTATCTGCTGCTGTTCTTCCTTCTTTGTCCTCCTCATCCTTGTACTTGAAAAGAGTAATGCAGTATCTACAGCAAAGCAAATAGAAAATATATCTCATATACCAATTAATTTCTTTGTGAGTGCATATTCCTTTTCAATCATTGACCCCATTCTTAGGTAATTATGCCTCACGTCCTATGTCTCCGCCTGTCACTCAACACCATAAAGTAAATATTTTACGTGTTCTTAAGGAATCTTCAACATTGTTTTAATGGCTTCTTAGTGTCCCATAGAGTCTTAATTGCCAAAATTTGCTTAACAATTCCTGTATTGTTGGATATTTGGGTGTTTCCAAAATGTCACCATCTTCCTGCCTTGTAACCTTCTGTTTGAATGATATTCTAGGCTGAATTTCAAGGAGTAAGGTATTAAAAGTTAGAGACGTCCTTACGGCTTTTGCTGCATTTCACAGATTGCTGTCAATGAAATAATTATGCTATTTTTTAATGATATGAGCACTTTTAGTGTAACCCTTGGCAAAATTATATACTGTCATCTTTTAAAAATTTGACCACTTCATAGGCATGAAGTGATATTTCAAGTCTGCTTTAATTCATGTCTATTCATAACCTCCGCTTCTGCATTGCCTCTGCCTCGCTCACGTGTGCCAGCTGCCACGCTAGTCTTTTTTCTGTTCTTCAAAAACACCATGGCCACCCTCTTTTGTGCCTCAGGGCCTTTGCCCAGGCTGTTCCCTCTCCCTGAAACTCTCTCCCCACTCATACTCTTCACCAGCTCATTCATCCTTCTCCTTTGCATGTCGCTCTAAAGGTCACTTCACAGAGAGACCCTACTTGACACCCTAATATAAGTTAGTCTCCTTCCCACTCCCCCTTCGAACAATTTATGACACTGTTCACAGAACTTATCCCAGTTTGTGATTATCTAATTATTTGTGTCTGTTTGTTTATTGCATGCCTGTCCATTAGACGTTGTGCTTCCCCAAGGACACTCTAGCTTCATCCGTTCTGGTCACTAGTGCCTGGAATCGTGACTGACGCCTAGTAGGCACTCAGTAAATTGGTGTTGAACGCATGGATGTTGTGGAGATATACGTGCTACACTGCAGAAAATTTGGAAAAGCAGAAAAATAGACAAAAATTTAAGTGACCCAACAAGGCATCTATCAGAGATAAAAACTATTACCAAGTTGGTGTTTCTAATAGTTTCACGTGTTACATTGAACTCATTAATTAATATGGGGTTTATGTTGGTGTTTGGGATGCAGTTAGGTTTCAACTTGCTTTATAACCATTTGACCTATTGTCTCAGCCCCATTGGTGGAATAAGCTTACAGTGCCCCAAGCAATGAGGAACTGAGGAAGGGAGGAGGGAATTCTTTATGGAGAAGGGAAGGAAGCTGGGAGCCTGACCCAAAGAAGGTTTGCAAAAGAAAGCCTGTCAGAGAAAGGAGGACCCTAACTGTGCATCTCCTGACCTGGCGTAATAGCCGGGCAGACATCCAGACCACAGTTCGGGAAACTCATTTTGGGAGGAAAACCCCAGGCCCTGTCCAAGTGGCCAATACCACCTGTGTTTGTAAATCCTTTACAATACTGTCTTTCTAGAGCCTTTTATAAACGTTATTGATCCTCATCGTGACTCTGAGACTAACTGGGATAATCACCACCGTTTTACTCTAGGGGAACATAGAAGCCCTCAGGAGTTACGAGACCTTCCCTATATCTCAGACCTTGGGATAGCTGTGAAATAACATCCTGACCCCAAACTCTGACTCCTGCCCTCCGGCTACTGTCGAAGGTTTCAATGAGCTGTGAATCCTGGATTAACCTGATAGCTTGGGGGAAAGGAGAGGGGGACAGGAGGAGGCAGGGGTTCTGATTAATTGATTCCTTTTTTGAATTTGAAGGTTAAGCAGAAAGTCCATTTAAAGTTGGCTCAGGCTATTTTATATAGGATGGTATATGAACTAAGCACAATAAAATTGAGCCCAGAGGAGTATCCCAAGGAAGAAGTCAATAATGGACCCATAATTGCCTTTTACAGTAGGTATGGTATGTGCCCTTGGCCCCTGCACCCACCCCAAAGCATTTAATCAAAGCCATGGCAGTTCAGGCATCTAAAGGCCTCTGGCAGGCAGTTCACGGCCATCCCACTGTCTTGAGCTGTCCTGGACTCTGAACTCCCTGAGGACAGAGCCTTGTGCATTTCATTTCCGTGTCTGGCTGGTACATCCAGAAGTTTGAAGCAAGGATGGGCATGCATCCTCAATTAGGTGTGGCTAACAAGATGAATGATATTCTGTATTGCGGGGAGTTTAGGATTCAGAATGATTGGGCAACGGGACGCCTGTAATATGCCAAGAGCATTAAACTTCATTCTGGCCACATATTTTCAAAGATACCAGATAAAAGATATTACCTAGGAGAGTTCTGGTCCTCTGGGGGTGAGCTGTAAACCCCATCATATGAACAGCCTGGAGGGATGCTGACCAATATGTTTGCTTGCAAGTTAGAGAGACTCTGGTACCTGGAATTGTTCAGACTTCTGTACGTGTTGGGAAGGTTAGGGCAGCTCTTCACATTTTCATGGCGTTTTGGAGTGATGGTGAAAGATGTTTCTATTATTTTTATTTTGGAAGATACAGAAAAACATCAAAAGAATATAAAAATCACCCATAACCCCACCACTTGGAGATAACTACTCCAGATTTTGGTGTAACTCTTCCAATGGTTTGTTTTAGTTTTTTCTAATGCAGAAATGTACATCTCTTTACACAAAATGAAGCCAAAGTGTACGTGTTCTATACCTGATTATTTAGCAGTATATAATGAACATTCTCCCATGCACTTATTATTTTTACTTCAATAAATACAAATAGGTATTAACTAGGTAGCATGATGGATAAAATAGAGATGGTCTTGGTTTTTATGGATCCTGAAACCAAGGGGGAGATGTATATTACATGGAATGTAGATACAGAAATACAGTCTGTCCTTAATATCTGCAGACTCCATGATTGCAGATTCATCTACTTGCTAAAATGTAATTGTGATACCAAAAGCAGTACTCACAGTGCTTTCACGGTCACTCACGGACATGCGCAGAGAGATGAACACTTTGAGTTGCCAAATGCACACGTTCCCAGGTTGAACAAGGAGACGCTCTGCCTTCTTGTTTCAGGTCTCCTCCTGTAAATAATATCCTTTTCACGGTCTGTTTAGTGCCATGTTTTTCCCATTTGGGTGCTTTTTGTTGCTGACTTTTCTGTTTAAAATAGCCCCCAAGCATAGTGCCAAAGTGCTGCCTAGGGTCCCTGAGCGCAGGAAGGCTGTGATGTGCCTTCCAGAGAAAATGCATGTGTTAGGTAAGCTTTGCTCTGCGTGAGTTACAGCTCTTGGCTGTGGGCTCAGTGTGAATGAATTAACAGTGTATATTAAACAAGGTATCTTTAAACAAAAACAGACATAAAACAAGGTTATGTATTGACCGGCTGACAAAAACATTGTATCCAAGGCTCTCAGGAGCCTAGGAGCAATGGTTCGGTATTTGCTCATTCAGTGCAACTTTATAGAACGTAACTATTGCAAATAGAGACGACCAACTCTCTGTATATACAAATCAGTGAGGTGGGGGGTGGTCAGGAATGGACACATACACTTGGCTCTAGATAGCTCTTAAAACAGTTGAAAAATAATTTTCAAGACAAGGTAACATCACAACTCTCATACAGAAGTAAAACCAACATGATTTTATTTGATTCATCTACGAGGAAGCCGGTGAGGTGTCACAGCCAGTGCAGCGGAAAATCCAAAAATCAGAGACATTTATAGGTGAGGAATGTTGACATGAATATGCAAACAGAGGCAAAACTGGCTTTCTTTTTTCCTTTGGGAGGGGAGAAGATTGTCCTTCCCTGAGACAGAACCATTTCCACGTCTGTAGACAAAAAATTATTCTGCATTGCTCTCAGTAATCTACAACTTGCAGGGTTTTAAAGTAGGTCCCATAGAATCATAATCTGATAACAGGGAAACTTGTGCCCTAGACAATGCACAGTTGTCCACGAAAGCACGTGTCCCCCGCGCCCCCAAGTCATGGTGATGTGATCCATCTAGATAACGTGTGGAGGGAAGAGAAGGGAACCCTGAGCAACGCCCCTACCATGAGACTAGAGGTTGGGTTGCTAATTCAGAGTCGGCAAAGCAAACTGTGAAGAAACAGCTAGAGAGGCAGAAGGAAAATGTGGTACCTTTGGGCCAGCAGCAAGACAGAGGATGGAGGAAGTTGTCAGCTGCCTGGAGGTTGAGTAAGACGCACTCTAAGAGGGTCCCCTTGGATTTGGCACCTCGGTGGCCACTGGTGAGTTACCATGAGCAGCTACTGAGGGGTAAAGACCAGCAGAAGCCAAAGTGGCATAGGATAGGTGAAACAGGAGTGAGAAAGTAGAAATTTTGATTCAAGTCTATGCGGTTTTTTTGTTTTTGTTTATTCAAGTCTTTGTTTTGATTCAAGTCTTGATATGCTCTTAATATGGACGTGCCATTGATTTTATCCTAACTTGTATTTCTGGACATTTCAGTCTTTTCTAATTTTTCAAAAATTGTCATTAATACCCTTATAGATACAAATCAGTGAGCACATATTTAATATCTTTCCTAGAATCAGTTTCTGGAAGTGTCATTGTCGCTGGGCCAGCGAGCATTTCCAAGACTTTGAGACAGTTCCTCCACAACTGGGTCAATTTACACCCTGCCCTTAACAGCGGATGAGCCACTTTGTTTCTTTGGACATCTCATCTATAACTGTTATAAGTCTGCATTCTCTCTATTCTTCTCCATTTCCCTGAGACAATAACTCTGCAAATAAGTCCTTTGGTGTTTGGAGCTGATAATCAGTGGCTTTTATTACTTTTTTTTTTTTTTTTTTTTTTTTTTTTTGGCAGTACGCGGGCCTCTCACTGTTGTGGCCTCTCCCGCTGCGGAGCACAGGCTCAGGACGCGCAGGCTCAGCGGCCAGGGCTCATGGGCCCAGCCGTTCCGCGGCATGTGGGATCTTCCCGGACCGGGGCACGAACCCGTGTCCCCTGCATCGGCAGGCGGACTCTCAACCACTGCGCCACCAGGGAAGCCCAGTGGCTTTTGTTTCTTATCATCACTTACAAGTGGCAGCCCCCTATTTGGAGCAGAATCAGTTCTTTCCCTTGTTGGCATTAACACACGTCAAATATTTGCAGGTTCTTATCTTTCTTCAGGCTTGGCTTGGGCAGGCTCTGAATTTTCAGCCCCTGACATTTTCCCTCCCAGATCCATTCCTCTGTTTTCCTGAGGGCATTCCTGTCTTGCCTCAGCTTTTCATCCACTTAAGCAGGGCCATGCTTCTGCATCCCAAGAAAAGCCCATCTTACCTGAGAGGATTTGCACCCTTACCTCCCCGAGGGCTGCATTGTCAGCTGTTTTTTAAATGAAATCTCTATCCAGCTTTTCGGATCGTATGCCCCCTGTTTCTCATCTCTCATTTCTATGCTTGTTGGTGTTTCTTAGGACTGTGTCCTCTGCCCAGTTCTCTCTTCATTACACAATACCCTCCCTGGGTATGTCTTACCTGTTCCCATGGCTTCAACAAGAGGTGGACACATTCCCATCTCTCTTCTGAGCCCCAGGTCTACACACCTAACTGCTTTTTCTATCTGCTTTATACCCATCTCACCCCTACAGCCTGCCTACCCAGTTCAGAAACCTGAACTCATCTGGGATCCTTCCCTCTTTTTCCCTCTCCTCTCACACCAGATCAGCCATAAACCTGTGCATTCTCCCTGCTTCTGCCCCCTCTTCTCCAATTTTATTCTCTTGTCCACATACTTGAGGATTCTTTGCCACCAGGATTCACTGAAGTCTCACATTGGATTTTACACCTATTACCGATCTTGTCTTACCAGGTTTATGAGACCTGGTAAATTTCTAAGGCGGATTATTTTCATTTGTTTTCCAGTAAACTATGTTGTATTTTTAAATGTAATTTCATTTTGCTACTTCTGTATCTTTCCATTTTTGGTCCATTTCAGTGAGCCCTTTCAGGGTGGGAGGTATTCATACATCTACAGACCCCATTGCCACTAGGATCAAATAGAAAATGACGTTATCGGATCCATTGGGTTGCCATGCTGAGGCAACAGTCTCATGATAACTAAACGAGTAAATGAATTTAAATGCATAAGACAGTAGTACGGTAAGATGTTGCCTGTACATCGTTCTTCGATGCCAGCAGTAGTAACATTCCTGCCCTGATGTCAGTGAGCTTTGGAAGCAACAGGGTATTGTGGGAAGGGTGTGATTTTCCAGATTCAAACTCTCATCTCACTAGTTAGCAGTGGTAGGACCTTGGGCAAGTCACTAAACTTCTCTGGACTTTCATTTCCTCATCTATAAATTCAGAATAACAGTGTCCATCTCCTTGGGCTGTCATGAGGCTTGAACAAATAGATACGTATAAAGGGGGAAAAGATGGTGATTTGGGGGGTGGGAGGCTGGGTGTGTTGAACCGAGTGTGGTAAAGATACACTCTTTTGCTTCCTGTCCCCATCTCCATAGAAACCCTCTGGCCTGAAGAGCTTCACGGCCTCAGTGAGCATATCCTAAAGGGGAGAGCAGCCCTGGGTGTCCGCTATGGAATGTTCTCATTTGTGGCCAGTGCCTCTTCCTTGTTCCACTGGAGCTTCCAGAGATGCTCTCCCTAAGTCCCCTCCCTGCCTGCCTGCTTGCCTGCCTGCCTGTATTGGGTTTGTCTTCTCCATCCTATACTCTGTGCTGGGAGGGGCTTATCATGTCTCCCCTGGACCCGTCCACCAGCCTTCTTCCTGTTCCCACTTACAGTCCTGCCTCTCCCCACTGCGTTGTCTCACCACCATCCATCCTCCACGGGACAACCATGGTGACTGTTCCAACGCAAACCTGGCCTTATTTTTTCCCTGGTTTACCTCATTCCCATGTCCTCTACAGCCCTTAGAGTGTCCTCTGTACCCTCCCTGCCATTCACGGCCCTTCACGAGCTCTCCCAGCCTTCCCTGTCCTGTCCTTTCCTTTCCTTTCCATGCTCCTTTTCATCATTAGACACTGCGGCCAGGAGATTTCAAGGCTTCTAAAATGTTTGAAGACTGGAAAAGCAATTTATTGGCTCAAAAATGTGTAGGAAAACTGTATTGAAGCTAATCAGCATTTAATTCTGTATCTGTGAAATATATCTGCATGCCTATGTGTGTATACATATATGTATATATGTATATATATACAGTCAATTTACTGTTCAAAAATTTTATTACATTTAGCAACAAACTATAGGTTAGCTTTCCTCACAGATCAAGAATTCCCCAAGGAAAAACGTGGTTGAAGAAACCAGAGACAACGATAAGTTATTGTTACTTATTTTTTAAATATTTCAACATAATTTTATGACAAAAAAATGATACATCATGTTGGAGGTAGAATGTATGTGCATCTTAATATGACACGAAGGCGGCCTCCAAAGCTAGACTGGCCCTTGAAGATCACACACGGCCTTGGGTTTCCCGTTCACCTTGAGCTGCAGCCTCTCTCTCCTTACCTGCCTCTTGCCATGCGTTTGTACCCGCTGATTATAGGACCATCTACCATGTTTGTTCTATCACTCAATCCTGTGATATTCGTAAGAAGGTGTTGGCTCTACTCCATGCTGGTCCTCAGCACAGAGCGCAGAGCTTTGCCTGCAGTGCGGGCTCTCAGTGCTGTTAGTTGGAGGAGCATCGCTGGTTGGTCCTGGGGAGTCATTGTGGAGAAAGGGAATGTGGAGGAGTTTGCCTTTTATGGGGTGCTCAGGGCTAGGCCGTGTACGCCATGTGAATAAAAGGACACACTTCTCAGGAACTCTGCACTAAGCGATGTGACACAAAGGTGGGGCAGCATCCTTGGTCACGAGATCAAACCCTTGGCTTTGCCTGACCTCAGAGGCGCCATGGGTATCAAAGTCCTCTGTGACCTTCACTGCAGAGAAGAAAGGGATATGGCAGGTGGGATGGGTGCTGAGAGCACTGAGTGTACCTTCTTAGAGGCCCTGGGAATCACGAGCAGAGGGCGAGGCTTCTGTTCCAAGAGGGAAGCAGGACATCGGCCCCGATGGCAGGTGTAGGCAAGAACAGTCCTGTGAGCTGCAGTGGCCGTCACCAGACACAGGCCGGGGATCAGTGACCACAGCTGCTCTGTGCACTGCCCCTCAGCAGATTCCTCAAGGGCAGGGACCACAGTGCGTTTAAGGCTCTGGTGCCCTAGTGCCCAGCACAGCCTGGCACTGAGCAAGTGCTCAGGGAGGATTTGCTGGACTAATGAGGGGCAGAGCGGTCTAACCATTGCAAACGGCAATGCAGCTCAGAGCAGACCGTTCCCCCAAAGGAGTTTCTCCAAGCATCCTGATTTCATAATGAGTGTTTCATGGGCCATTTTTGTCATTAGAGTAGAATAGAAATAGAATATATGGCAGACATTATACCTCATTCTCTAATTAAATATTAATAGCACTTGGAGAGGTATTAACAGGCCGTTTTTGTAAAATGAGGAAAAAGCTCAGAGAAGGAGTCATTTGTCCACTAATGAGCCAGTGAGTGCGGACCTGAACTCTGAACCCTGGATGAAGCCTCTCGTCTGTCCCTCATCTACAGTATCACCTCACTTGAGTATTGTCGGTAATCTTCTAGAAAGGGAGCCTGCTCTTCGGAGCAGAGAGACCTCACTGGACTTGCAGTCACAACCAGTGGGTTCCAGACCTGCCCTTGCCTTTGTCCCTTAATGAGTGTTGCTAATCTCTTTGAGCCTCAGCTCGCTCATCTGTACAATGGGAATAAAATGTGACTACCTCATAGGCTTGGAACAAGGACTAAATGGGCACCATTTGTGAACACACCTGGCACAGCTGTTGGCACATAGAAGATAAACAACTGCTAACTGACTCTGATGTTAGAAATCAATTTTATGGTATGCCTGTATTTTCTTATATATGATGTTGGCAAGCAATGAGGTTTGGACATGTTCCTTCATTCCTCTATGATCCAGTTTAATATTTTTCTATTGTCACATGCAATGTCATCCCTCTTGGACTTTGTCTCTTTAAAGGCATTTATCCTATTCTTTCACAATGATATATATATAATCCACTTTCCTTATGAAATACTTTTTGCATATAGAACCCTTTATAATCTAACACCATCCAGATGTAAGAGCCATTTCGTTGCACATGTAAAAGGACCCATTTGAAAAGTAAGGGAAGAAAGTAGCCTTTATTTTCTCGCAGGCCTGTCTAGGGAGCTTCACCAGAAAAATGGAAGCACACACACTTCCTCAAGAATTTGAGTGTCGCTGGGGTCTTTTAATTGTGTTATTTTCTCACTGCACGTGAGGCCCCATTGCATTTGCTTTGTATCCTACTCATTCTTTGCCACAGTGGCAGAGATGAATATTTTCTCCACTGTAGTTGTTTTCCTAAGAAGCTAAAAATATTGGAAGGAAATTGTTTCTTTCTCTTCTGCCCTATCTTTGCATAACTATTCTCAGGGATCTCAGAGCAGCGTAGGAGACGACCTCTTTTTTATTGTCGCTGCAGAGCCGAGACAGAAACACAAGCAGCAGAGAATAAAAGCAGCCCTGGCTTCTGTGGCTGTCTCCTGGAACTGCCAAGGTGATGGTTGGAATGAATCCACTGGTCATTTCCAATTTAGTCCAGTCCCTGATTTGACACGACTTCACCCCTGCAGACGAGCGACGGATTGTTTTTCGTGATCGATGGGGGTGACAGATTTATTTTCAAAACTGAGACTGATCTTTCCTGACCCTGAGGAGCCTGTGTGTGTGGAGGGGGGGAGGGTTGGAGGGGGAGAGAGGATACTCCTTTGCTAATGGCCTCTGGCAGTGACTTCTGTGAAAGTCTCAACAGTTCAGAAAGCACGCTGTTAGGGAAGCAATGGGCAGGGAATAGGATATTGGGTAGGAAAACCTGGATTCCCAGTCCTGGTTCTGCTGTTTCCTTGGGCAAGTTTCTTAACTCCCCTTGCTTTTGATCACCTGTAAAACACATGAGCCAGCTGGAGGAGACTGCTAGGTGCCTATTCAGTATTTGTTCTCACCTTCTTCCTTGCTGAGATCAGATTTTATTCTGGCTGCAGTGTGACCAGATAAAAGACTACATTTCCCAGCCCCACTTGCAGCTGGGTGTGGCCACGTGACCAAGTCCTGACCCGTGAGATGTAAGCAGAGTGGTGGGCAGGACTTCTGGGAGGGCTCCTTCCAAGGGGGCCCCTGACTGCCCTCCTTCTCGTACCCGTGCCTCGGGTGATGTAGGCCTGAGGCGATGACGTATTGCAGGTATCCAGTAGCTGCGGCAGGCTCTCTGACTGTGTCTTGGCTGTGGACTCTTGAGCTCTGTGCAAACAGAGAGGCTCTCACACTATGGCAGCTGGATTGTGTCTCCAGACTTCAGGGGGAAGGTGAAGGGTGTGTCTGACCTCAAGGAGCAAATACTTTTTGCAGCAAATGGAACTTGAACCCATGGGCTCTTCAGGGCTTTCACATACTCCCAGAGGACTAGAAAGTTATCGCCTTAACCAGTGATTGTATCTTTTTGACTCCTGAGAACCTGTGGCTACTTCTGTAGAGATGGACTTCCATCGGTGCATCAGGGACCTCACTTGTAGTGCTGTGGTTTGAATGTTTCTCCTCCTCGCCCTAGCACCACCTTCCTATCGCGGTTGTAACAATTAACAGACGCTTTAATACTAGACAGAAGATTGCTGAGGCTGACTTGTCCTGTGAGGGCTTCTCTCTCTGCCAGGCTTCGTCTGCTGGGAGGACAAAAGGGGTCTTGGGGAGCTGGAAGGGTGGTGTAGGAGCGGGGAAGACCCCAACACCTCCTTCTCTATTAATGAAGCCCATTTATGAAGGACACCATGGCTGGAGTGACAGGGGTGTCTGCTCTTACTGGGCCGTTATGTCCCTTAAGGCTCTATCTTCAGTGTAGCTGCTGACAACCCAGCCAATTAAACTGCAGGCCCCAGACCTGTGGGTCAGGCTCGGGGCTTTGGAAGAGCGTCATAAAACCCCCAGGCACCTTCAGGGTCAGCCCTTTCCCCAGAGCATCAGGGAAGAGTGTTCTCAGCTGGACTCTGAGGAAGGAAGGCAGCACTGAAGGGTCACATCTAAGCCACTGCCCCCAGGGGTCGCTGGATGCCATGATGAGTGGGGCCAGCAGTTTCCTGGGAAGCTTATCCCAGAGGAGAAAATCCTCCTTTTGTTATTACTTAATGATTTCTTTTTACTCTGACCACCTCAGATGTGATTTGCAGCATCTTGTGATGAAAGCAGAAATCTAGAGTGTCAGTCTTCTTTCCTGATCCTCAGATCCGAGAGGAACTGGCCCCAAGAGCCTTGGTTTTAATGAGCATCGGCTGGTATCGCAGACACTGTCCTTGCTAGTGGATTCACGAAGGTGCAGACACATCCTCCATTCTCGTGTCTCCTGTTCCTGCCTCTCAGAGGCACCGAGGGTGGAATGTCTGCAGAGGTGGGGTCATGGGTCTGTAGGGCTAAGATCCAGGTGTGAGACGTCCTGGGGATCTGGCCTCTTCCACAGCCCAGACTCAGGGGAACTTGCAAATTGAATGATTTTATCCATTAGCTGTCGCAGCTGGACTTCTGGACAAGGCTGAATGGCTGAGAAATCGAGCCTGAATTCTGCAGTGGGACCAGGTCAAGAGGAGCTCTGGGCTGTTGGCTGGGCACAAGGAGTACAGCATGTGAGGGAGCCATTTATCTACCTGATTTATTCATTCTGTATTTGTTGAATGACTGCTCTGTGCCGGAGATGAGAGATTTAGGGGGGAAGCTGACATTCTGCCCAGTGACTTAGTAGCTCACAGCCTCTGTCACATGAGAGGCAAAGATGTGGATCTGTGGGTGCAAGGATATAAATGTCATGAGTCAGGTTCCCTAGAAGCAGAACTTGAAATCAGGGTGCAGATACATGTGATTTATTTAAGGAGGAACCTGTAAGGTAGGGAGGGAAGAGGACATGGAAGGGGAAGTGGTAGGGTAAGGATGTGATCAGGGAACATCTGGCCTTGACCTGACCTGCGAACTAAGGGCTCTAGAGTAGCCCTGTCCAGCAGAGCTCCTGTGACGCTGGGGGTGTTCTGTGTCTGTGCTGTCCAGCGGCAGAGCCACCAGCCACACGTGGTTGCTGAGCCCCTGAAATGTGGCCGGTGTGGCTGAGGAACTGAAATAGTCATTTTAGTTCATTTTAATTCAGTTTAAATACAGTGCTCACAAATAATGAATGGCCGCCATACTGGACACTGCACCTCTAGAGCAGATGTGGGCAACCTTCTGTGAAGGACGAGTAAGTGAATACCTGAGGTTTTGTGGACCAGACAGCCTGGGTTGCAATTACTTAACTGCTGTTGTAGCAGAAAATCAGCCATGGGCAACACCTGAAGGAGTGGCTGCGGCTGTGTGCCAGTAACTACCAACACAAGTGGCAAACTGGATTTGGCCCATGGACCGTGAAGGAGACTGCGGAGTTGCCCCCCCCACGACACCCAGCATAGGGCCAGCCTTGCAGAGCCGGCATCAGACTGCTGTCGGTGTACGTCACCTGGGGGAAGGATGGTACCTCCTGGGCAAGGCAGCTCTGCCAGCTGAGGGCATTTCCCAGAGTAGAGTGAGTGTGGCGGTGGGGTGTTGTGACCCCTTAGGCACATGCCATTGTGGCCGTTACAGGTGGTGCGGTGGCCAGGTGAGGAGAGTCTAGGAGATGCTCTACAGTGTCTGCTGCAGTAATGAACAGTTCTTATCCTGTGTCCACTGTGTGCCAGGCACCGTGTTAGTGCCTCACGCGGATTCTTTTCATTCAGGTCTCAGAATACCCTTAGGAAGAACGGAATGCAAGCGTTTGTAATGCATTCCTGTAGAATTCATTGATGTTCATCACTACAATTTTGTTGGCTTTGTTACTGGTTACCTGCAAGATATTCTCCCTCTCTCTGTCTCTGTCTCTCTCTCTGTCTCTCTCTCTCTCTCTCACACACACACACACACGCACGCACGCACACATGCACACACACACTTCATCTGAAATATAGGTATGATGCCACCACGTGGCAGTCATGTACTTTTTTCTGTCAGGTAGCTTTGCTGTACCTTCAGAGACCCCAGTGACCTGACCTTTTTTGCACTAGTTGCCTCCACTTACTTCGCCTCTCTGGGGTGTTTTTCAGCCAAGATTTCCTACTTGACAGGAAGCCCATTTCTCCATATCTTATTTAGACTTCTCATAAAAACAGATCTCGATTTGGGTTCAAGTAGTTTCCTTGGGAGGTGATTTCAGAAAGCCCAGTGAAGAAGTGGAAAAGGAGACAGGGAGGGAATAAAGGCATTAAAGGGTATGTTAACATGTGGGTAACTGGATGGGTTACCACTGTGGCCAACTGAGACCTATCCCCACTGGGGGCCCTGCTGGACACATACAGGTTAGAGTTTATCCCCCCCCATTGCCATCCCACATTGGATGAGGGTTGCTCCTGGAGTTCTAACTTCCCGACACGTCTACACAGCCTGGGGTCAAGCATATTCCCTCAGAGTGCACCCCTCCCCCTCAGGCAGAAAGACCCATGAAACAGGCTGCCTGTGATCTCCAGGTGATGGGTAGGGTCCTGGAGCGTCTGTCATACTCCCCTTTCCCGACTTACTAGTAGTTCTCCAGTTATGGGCTTTTTCAGTTTAAGAGATTTGTTGCCAATGTCTACAGTGCAATAGACTCTGCTTGACTGTTTGCGTGGCGTGGAAGAAGTTATAGACTTATTAACTTGGGGTAACAAAATGAGGAAAGCACCACATGAGCCTCGGGTCTTACTTCTGATGGACCTAGCAAGGTTCTGAACTTCCCTAGGTCTCAGTTTCCTCCTCTGTGTAATGGGAACGATGGCAAGGCTTTTGCTGTACCTCAGATGAGGTAATGGACAGGCACATACTTAGTGATCTGTGAAGCACATGGGGATGCAAGTTTTTGATTAAGGAGTAAGCACTGTGATTAAGGCAGCATAAGTCAACTAGTTGTCTTTATCCTAGGTCTTTCATGTGTGTGGAGCTGGGCTCCCTATTTAGCCTGCATCCCAGACACCCCTGCTTGCTCTCAGGGCCAGGTTCTCACGGTACACTGAAGACCACTTTGCTGCGTCTCTGGACTCGGGGGCTCATGGCCAGAGGGGAGACATATCCCAGACCATGGCTTTCCGTGCAAGACAGCTTATTCTCCACTCCATCCCACAGCCCCTGTTCCCGCACTTGTACACAGATGCACGCTGCGTAGGTAAGAGTCTGATGTGGTCATGAAAAGAACATTTAAACCAGAGAGAGAGGCATGAACACGGTTGAAGGGAAAATCTACCCTCCTCTGGGAACAAGCAGATCAGCGCCCTAGGCCTGGGCGCATCCTCCCAGGCTGCCAAATCAGGAGGGGACTTGAGTGCTGTATTCACCTCAGGGACACACTGCATGTACACAAGTAGAGAGTGACATATTTTGTGTGCATTTGGGGAAGATTCTCTGGTCTGAGGTGTAGGGTAGATTAGAAAGGCTGCAGGAGCCAAGAGGCTCTTACAAAGGTCTAGAAGACAGAGATGATGAGCTCTGGGTGAAAACAGGGCTGTCAGTAGTTTTAAGCTGCTCAGCCAGTGGAAGGTTAAGTAGCGGATTCTTGGAGTTTTACTGGAAAGGGGCGGGAGTGCAGAATCAGGACCTCAGCTGGTTTCCCGTGCGCCCCCTCACGCACCTCACAGAGCTAGGGTTTTACGCACACTGCATCATGAAGAACACTTACTGCTCTCCACCACTGCACCCCTTAATCTTTGGATCTTGTGTCAATGGAAGGCTTCCTTTCCTGAGCGTGTTCCCTCATCCCAGAGTAGCTTCTCAAAGAGTGAGATGGAGCCGTAAGCTCAAAGAAGATAGCCAGCCCTTGATTCACGGTCCCTGGCCTGGTGAAAGAGGGAAGTCAGAAGTGTATTGCGTCAGGTAAGGGGAGGCTGCACCTCCTTCTACAGAGCAGCGTGGTTTGAGGAGCAGTCTTGCAGCGTACACGAGGCAGTGGTTGGATGTGAGGGCTCTTAAGCCAAACTGCCCAGCTTCAAAACTTGTCTCCATGACTTACTAGCTGTTTGAGCTTGGGCAAGGTATTTAAATTCTTTTTGCCTTATTTTTTCATCCTACAGTGGAAGTAATAATAGCATGTCCCCCATGGGTTTTTGTGTGAAGAATAAATGGTACAGTCCATGTAAGTTGTTTGGGAAATGTTTCTTTACTAGGTGTGATTATCATATATGCAGGAAAAAGTGTCTGTGAGTTAAGAGAACTGGTTGCATCAGTCAGCTGCTGCCATAATAATGCTGCATAACAAAAACATTAAAACCTCAGTGACGCACAGCAAACATTTAGTTTTGCTTATGGGGCTGTCTGGAAGGTTCTACTGACCTAGGCCAGCCCTGGCTGATGTGCATTTTGAATCAGCCGGCAGGTGTGCTGGAGCTGGATGGTGTAGGGTAGTCTCAGCTGGGGTGACGCCATTTTGCTCCACCTGGCCTGAAATCCTCCAACAAGCTAGCTTGTTCTCATGGCGGAAGCAGGAGAAAACTTTTTCAAGCCTTCATATGTATAAAGCTTGCTCTTGTCCCATTGGCCAAAATAAGTCACATGACCAAGCTCAGCATCAGAGTGGAAAGAAGTGCACAGTTGCAGGTCTAATAGCTTAGATACAGGGAGACCACTAGATATAGTCATGGATGTAATCAATACCACTTCAGTATTTTAAATGAACCTCCTAGGGGAGGGCCAATCCTTGAGGCAACACTCATTTCAGCAGTCCTGCTCGCCCACTAATTGGGCTATTTCTTTTTGGGAATTATTAGTATTAAAGATCATAATACTAGTTATCATTCACCAGGCACCTCATCGATGCCACGTACTAAAAGTTCCTACTTCAGGAGGCTGTTTTAAGGATTAAATGAGATAATGTATGAAAGCCCTTAGTTTATCTCAGTGCAACAAGCATTTACCATGATTATTTTTGTTGTCATCCTCATGACTATTACCATTATCTTACTCCTATAAAAGCCTCCAATGTAGGCATTTTTACTCCCATTTAACATGAATAACCGAGACTCGAGGGGGGATGGTTAATAATTCTGCCAAGGTCATACAACTGATAAGGGTCAGAGCTTCTCTAAGCATTGATCTAATTTGGAAAATGGTCTGAAATCATCGTATAGTGCGGTGTGAAAGGAAGAGCACTGACCTGGGTAGAAAGTTCTAATTCTGAGCCCAAACTGGAAGCCCTCCAACTTTGGCCCTGTGACCTTAGTCCTGCTTCATAGGGCCTCAAGGAGTACGTGCAACCTCTTCTGAGTGGCAGGCTTGTAGAGATACAGGTCATTTAACACTCTCTTGTATCTACAAGCCAAACTCCCAGACATATTTAGACAGGGTCTTGGCCGGAGCACTGATGGAGGACAGGCTGTCTGGTGTCATGCTGTTTGTGGATCCTTGGGTCTTCCGAGGCACGCTCAGCTGTTCAGCCCTCTAAGCCCCACAGCAGCTATGAGGCAGGTGTCTGTGTCGCCTTGGATAAGAGGGAGCTCAGAGAAGGTGAGGAGTCAGTATGAGGCCACATGGTTAGTGAAAGTGAGACTAGGACTGGCTCACTGAAAGTGAGACTTCCTTGGTGGGTACCACATCTGCCCAGATGTGCGTCCTGCCATGCCTCCCCATCCTTTGCTTGATTCTCCTTATCACTTCCGGTCTCTGTGGCTACTTGATCCAACTTCTTTGGGTTCTTCTCAAGGGACCATTCGTCATGAATGACTCACTCAAGCAATTTGCAAATTCTCTCTGTCCACTGGAAAGAGTCGCCTTCAGCCTTTATCTGGCTCCCACGGAGGGAGAAGTACTTTCACATCGCTTGTGCTGGGGCTTTGGGTTATAGGAAAGCTGATTCCTCACCTGCAGTAGAGACCCCCATTAGTGGCTCTCTAAATGACATTCTAGCAGGAGCTGGTGAGGGAGGGAGAGGGGGGCAGGGGGAGATGTGTAAATTCTCCATCAAAGAGAACTCTTACAGACTTTTAATCCGTCAAAATATCCTATACTCTCAGCTCTCACTGCTGCTTGTTCATCCAGGATTCCACACTGTTCAGAGCACACAGTTTATCAGTTCTCATGGGGAGGTTAGAAAGCACCACCACCCCCACACACACGCATTGCTGGCGCAGTAAAGATAGATATTCCTTTTGGAAGGAATTGGAAACGTGTACCAGGGACCTTAAAAATAGTTCATACTCTTTAACCCACTAATCTAATGTGGGAGAAATTATCATAAGGAATTAATCCAAACCTAGGAAAAAGCTATATGCAGGGCAATTTATGGTAGCAAAAATTGGAAGCAACGTAAATGTCTGACAGTATGATAATAGTTCAGTAAATCGTGACTTATCCACTTAGTGGAATATTATGCAGCCATTAAAATGGTCATTAGAGATGATATTAGGCAACCTGGGAAATGCTTATGATATAATGTTAAATAAACAAGCCACCAAGACACAGCATGGAACATACACAACAATGAAAACCCATGTAGAAGTGTGTGTTTGCATTGATATAAATGGTGTGGCCGCAGCAGCAATCCACGTTCCAAATTCCCAGCTGCAGAGAGGGCAGTTCCCAGCTAGAAAGCAAGGCAGGATTGGCACAGGTGGCTGGAGCAAGCCGAGTGGAGAACCACAATGTTGATTTAAGACCCCACACTAATTTTAAACCATTATTTCGTGCTACACGTTTGAAAACTTGTATTGAAGAAAATGAAGGACACTCTATACTTGAAGATTCCTCCAAATCTCTCATATTCTAAGATGTGTTATGATTCACACTGCACATTGATTCAAGTAACAAAATATGCAGCGTGCCCATTGATTTAGAATTTGTTGGCCTTGGCGAGAGCAGGTGCAGTGGAGTGGTGTGGACAGAAACCAGGGTGCGGTGGGCCCAGCAGGTGTTGGCCCGTGTGTTTTGACAACTCTCTCCTGAAGTTTGGCTGTAGAAAGAAGCCATCCTATAGGTTCATAGCGGGATATCAAGTTAAAGTTCCAAGGTTCCTTTTTTTTTTTTTTTTTGAGATTTTTCTGGTTATTTGTAAAGCAGAAGAAGGATAGGCATTTTGAAATGCAGATAGGCTGTGGCCAGGCTAAAAAATGGGCTAAATGCCTGCAAAGAATGGAGAAAGATCACCAAATAAGTCAAAAGCAGCTCATATCTAAATATCATACGGGCATTCCATTGACAGGCCCTCAAAGAGCGCGTGGAATCTCTTGATTGGTTTGTGTCTGTTAGTGTCCTGATATATAGGAACAACAGGCCAGGGACAGGGGCATCAGGAAGGGAGGTGATGGAGAAGCTTGGAAGGGCTCAAAGGACTGTGGCGTAAGGCGTGGGGGGGACCTTGGGAAGAGTCCTCTGGGCACTTTTCAGTGAAATTCTGGGTTGTGCTAGGGGAACCCACTCTTCCGAGTTCTCTGCAAAAAGGTTAGTTAAGTGCAGGTTCTTCATTCGAGCTGAGACCTACAGACTACTTTGGGGAATACGGAGAGGGCTGGTAGAGGGCGGGAACAGGGCTGGATGTAAAAGCTGTCAGCAGGCAGGGTTTTGGAAGCCCAGGGGTCTTGATGCAGATTTTAATTCTCTCTTTTACCATAAGGGAAACTGGGAATGAAAGAAGCGCATACTTTAGCCAAAACTGGTGGGAAAAAAACCAGAAGCCTAAACTTACATTTTAACCAGTGACTACCAGTGCACCTTGTTCTATTATTTCTTGGTTTGTTTCAAAAAGTGTAAATTCCATCGTCAGGCTCGCATAGAGTACCTATACGAGGATACAGTTATATTTTATCTAAAAACTGGCTCTTTGCAATAAGAACTCAAATGAGAATTCGGGCATTTTCCTCAACTGGTTCAAACTTAAAGGTCAGCATGTCCCCCTGTTGAAGACATTAACGGTTAAAAGAAACAATTGGGAAGGTAATTTAAAATTTCCATGTTTGAGTTATAAAAATCTATCTGAAACCTTACAATTGCTATGGCAATCTTTGTTATAAGAGATTTTTTTCCCTGCCCTTTCTTTAAATATGTGGTATTTAAATCAGCTCTACCATTTTAATTCCCTGTTAATTTGGGGGTATTTCGTATATATCTTCTTTCTTGTATATGAGAAAACAGTTTAAAAACCGAGTAGAAAACTTACATCTAACCTATGTATTATGGGTATTTTTAATTGAAAAGACAGTATGACTAAAATTTAAGCAAACATGTTTAGACAAAGGATAAGGTCTATAACCACCAACTGTAAAATAACCTTTAATGGTGCTTGTTCCATTCTGTCACTTGTAGCCTTGAGCACGTACTTTATTTGCTTGTTCTCATGCTTGGGCTTGTACTACTTTGTATCCTGCCTTTAGAAAATATATAGCTGTAAGTAAGAGAGAGGAAGATTTATTGACTCATTTAACTGAAAGTCCATTGGTGGAGGGAAGTGTGGGTATCACACACAGAAAGCGCGTGTCCCAATGTGCACCTGTGTTAGGGTTAGACTTCTCATGCAGGGCAGGGTAGATGTTCAGCCCCACTGGATGGACATCCCAGAGCAGGATTTGGATGAATTCTCTCAGTCTACCCCACTTTATTCTACTGATATGTCCCATTTTCTCTCCTTCCGTTGGTAACCAGCTCATCCAATGACAGGTCGATTGGGCTTGGCTCTCAAACTGAGTACTAGAACGTGTGTCTCTATGGGTAGGACCAGTGGTGTGCTAAGAAACAGGCTCTCTGACAAAAATCAGCCCTATTTTGTAGCGATTGCCAATTCCTATGCTTTAAATATTCCCACCATGGCTAATTTCAAGCTATCAGTGTAAAGTCACGGAAGGTGGGATTGAGAAGAGACGTGCACGATCAACTCTCGTGAGTTAATACACTTCATCCTACCTCCTGCCTAACAAGTTCTCTTATGCCTGTAATGCGCGTTCATCTTTATGGGTTGTTTGCGTAGACCCAGGTTTGGTTTTAAAACCTTATACCTTTACCCCGTTGGCTTTGTCCTCTTGGAGGCAGGTTAATGGCAGTTGCTCGTTCTTCAGTTCATTTATTCAATCAATCATTCATCCTTTCACTTCACCAAGAGGCATCGAAAGCCAACTACGTATCAGCTACTTTCCTAGGTACCCAGAATATAGCAGTGAACCAAAGTCCATGTTCTAAGGAGGAGACGGACGATTAGAAAATAAATATTATTTTTCCAGGTGAAAGTGATGTGAAAAGAATTAAGCCAGAGAAGGGGAGAGAAAGTGGAAAGATGGGGGAGGAGGATTGTGGAGAAAGGGGAGCTTTTGAATAGAATGGTTCCCAGAGGCCTCTCCGAGTAGAGAACTGAATGAAATGAGACAGCAAGCCGTTTGAGGATTTGTTGGAAGAACATTTTGAGTTAAGGGGACAGCAGTTGCAAAGGACGTGAGGTGGGAACAAGCTTGGCATGTTGAAGGAACAGCAGGAGGACCACAAGCCTGGAGAAGAGCCAGCAACAGGGAGAGTTGCAGGAGAAGATGCCAGAAAGGTAGTGGGACCCGGATCATGGAGAGCCTTGCAGGCCATTGTTAGGACTTTGGATTTTAAGGCCAGAGAGAGGGAGTATGAGTGGACCACTCTGGCTTCTGGGTGGAGCACCTAGACCAGTGATTCCCAACGTGTAGACCTCTGGCCAGCAGCATCAGCATCATCTGAGAACTTCTTAGAAATGCAGATTCTTAGGCCCCACCTAAACTTACTGAATCAGAAACTCTGGGGGTGGGATGCAGCAATCTGTGCTTTTAACAAACCCTCCAGGTGGTGCTGATTAATGCTAGAGTTCGAGACCTAGACTACAGACAGCATGGTGCTCTCACTTTGTTTTATCCCTCCCAGATCAGGGCCACCATCTTCCCTGAAGGTTAAAGCATTACTTTTCATCATGCATGTCAATAACTGTTAGATTTCTGAAAGAATACAAGAGAGTCTGATGACATTTTCACAGGCCATCAGATCTGTTCCTGCTGGCATGGGTACTGGGACTCATATACCTGACACAATTCCCATCACTAATCTCCATTTTAAAATCCTACCTGTGCATTCTTTTTTTTTCCTACCTGTGCATTCTTAAAGTGAATGGCAATCTCTAGGTCCATCCATGTCACTGCAAATGGCGTTATTTCATTCTTTTTTATGGCTGAGGATTTCTTGATGGCATGTTTAAAAGTAACCAAGTATGGGCTTAATGTATCCTAATATTATTCAAACCATCACTCGACTCCATTAATTTCACAAGTACCAATTTTTAGAGACATATTCAAAATTAACTCAAGGACTTTCCTTAAAAGCCAGAGGAAGAATCCTCACAGTCTAGTAGTTAATAATTTATTTTTATGAAATATATATAAATGCATTGCATGCAAATCCTTAAGAGTCAGTCTGTGGGGGCCCTCAGCTTACAGAATTCTTCCTAACGATCTCAAACTGAAAATTCACAGGTATTATTCAACAGGTGTTTTGAACTCTGTTTCGATCTTGTTCTAGTAACTAAATCTAGAATTCAGAATCCACCGTCTGGAAGTTGGATTTTTATCTGGTCTTAATCAAAATGAAAAACAAAACCAAACCCAAGATTTCTAGATAGAGAAGTTACTAATTAGATGTGTAATTCCAGAATCCTAGCATTTCTAAAAATAAGAACGATTACTGTGATGTTTATTCAAATATAATCATCCAGGCACATTTCTATATGTATCTGTTATTCTTATTATAAGCTATACTAGCAATAAAAATAATAACAATTTTTCAAGGATTATAAATTTGTAAAATTGCGCTTCAGAGGAAAATATGGATATCAGAGCCTCTGAAGTGTTGAAATGCGGTACTTCATTGCCTATAATGTTTTTCAATTTCTTGTTCATGAATTTCAGTTTAAAATGTATTTTTTCATAATTATGCCCTTTTGTTCATAGATTTCAGGAATAAAATGAACCATGACATGGAATTTAAAGCATTTCTTGTTATTGAAATTCTCTACACTATAAAGTGATGATTTCAAATTTTATCTACATAGTTATCATCTCTCATCTGAGGATACATTTATCTGTTTCCAATATACTTCTAAGTGTAGCTTTCCAAAGTTTATTATCATTTATTCATTCATACTGAGGATTTTTCTTGTTCTGTAATGGTTCCTTGGGTGAGATTCTCATGACTCCATCATGACTAAGTTCAGGAGGCCCAAGGGACAAGGTCACTTCCATGGTACCACTCTCCGTGGTTGGCAAAACCTTAGTTACTTAGTATCTGTGGTGCTGAACTCCATGTGTGGTTGGTTCTGCGGTCCTGAGGTCATTGACGCTGATCCATGAATGACGCTCCAGATAGACAGGTGCCGCATACATCATGTCACGTAGTCACTGTGATTCACTCAGACCCGCGTTCCCATCTCTAATACTCTTTTGTTTTCATGCCACTTGCTCAACGAGTATTTCTGGTTTTTTCCCTGTATGCACACATTTACATAAAGATTTCTGGATAGATAATGTAGGTTTTCAAATTAAAGTTCATTGAATAAATTACGTTTTGAAACTAAGGAATTTTTCAAATTGTCTTTACACTCTGAAGCAACGCCAGGGCTGAGAATTAGTTAAGTGAATGATGAGCATGCTGGCCTGGTAACCATGTAGCTGCCTGATGAGGACCTGAAGTGATGCTTAATTCCAATGTTTCCCCCCATGGTGGGAGGGCGGCGTGTGGCTCTTTCCCCTCTCCTGCCCCTAGTCTTGGGGGATGTATTCGTTTCTTATTGCTGCTGTAACAAAGTACCACAAACTTAGTGGCTTAAAACCACATAAATGTAATATCTAACAGTTATAAATTCATTATCTTCTGACCTTCTGGAGGTCAGAAATCTGAAGTGTGTTGCACTGGGCTAAAATCAAGTTGTTGACCAGGCTGTGCTCCTTCTAGAGAGTCTGGGGAGAATCCATTTTCTTGCCTTTTCCAGCTTCTAAAGGCCACCTGCACTCCTTGGCTTGACTCCCTCCATCTTCAAAGCCAGCAGTAGAGTGTCTTCAGATCTCTCTCAGACTCTGTCTTCTTCCTCCCTCTTTCAATATAAGGACCCCATGATTACATGAGCCCACCCAACTAATCCAGGGTAATATCTCCTTTGCAACATCCTTATCACATCTGCAAAATCCCTCTTGCCTTGTAATATATTCACAGGTTCTTGGTGTTAGGATGTGGGCATCTGTGTGGGGGGTGCGTTATTATGCCTGTCACAGCTGGGGCTCTGTATGAGCTGTGGAGTCCAATGCCAAGAAGCATCATTTTTTTCCCCAGTAGTACAGGTGCTCAGCAGTGCCTGGTTTGAATCATGCCTGTTTCCCCCCATCATGTCCTTTGGATCCTTGGTCTATGGCCAGGCCAGTTCCCTTATCACTACTCCCGCCTAGTTCTAAATTCTAGCCTCTCCTTGTTCTTTAGAGTTCATGTGTCAGTCTTAAGTCACTGCTTACTTCTTAGGCTCTTTGCTTTGTGCAGGGGGTATCTTTGCCCTGAGAGCATCAAGTGAAACATCCTAGAGCCTCAGAAAAATTGAACTCGACAAGTATTGGAGGAATACCAAGAACACATCCTTTATACCTGGCAACATTAGAAAACAATTAAAATAAAGCAATTGTTAGGGCATCAGGATAGCAAATGCTGTTTGAAGCTAGATTTCATTGGGTGGAAATTTCCATTTCCATTCAGTCTCATCTTCCCCCTATTTTCTCCTGGCTCACAAGGTGCTCAGTAGCACTCGCCTACCTGGGTGTGTGCAAGATACACTGTAGTATCTCTCCTTGCCATGTCATAATTGCTTTAACTTCTATTCTACCGAGTACACCATAAATGCAGTCAACTGATCTATGCATTCTTTGACAACTATAGCTCCATTTGCTTTATTTAGAAACAAACGTAATTACTTAAACTGGAGAAGACAGAACTACTTTTGTAGCAAAGTCAAAACATGCATCAACACTCATCTCTGTAATTATTTCACCAGGAAAAAAAAAGAAAAGTCCTCACTGGCTTTTCTCACTAGTGAAGAGGGTCCTCAACAGTGGTTGGCTATGTTACTAAGTAATGTATGTCAGTTCTGCTCTCATGACCGTAAACCTGGCCTGACCAGCTCACCCTAAGTTTCCAGGAGTCATGCAGTTGAAGCTCAAGTATTTCTATTGTATGGCTTGTGGTTGAAGAATATAGCCTTTTGAGGCAGATGGATCTGAGTTTGTATCTTTGACTCTACTGCCTTCTTGCTAAATGTTATTGGGCAAGATTAGGGGTGACAACGTTTTCTGTAAAGAGCAAGATAGTAAATATTTTAGGCTTTGTAGACTACATGGTCTCTTGTAACTGTTCATCTCTGCCAGAACTGTAGCATAAGTAAAAAATGGGCATAATTGCATCCATTTAAACTTTACTTATAAAAATAGGTTGGACTTGGCTCATGGGCAATATTTTGCTGAGTCTTGGGCAAGATACTCAACCTCTTAAACTTCAGTGGTATTAATAATGAATATTAAGAGCTGACTTTTGGGGTATTATTAAAATGTAATGAGATGCAGGGTATTAAATGCTTTAAACAGTACCTGCCACAAAGTGGATGGTCAGCGTACCTTTGGATGGATAGAGGAATGAATGGATGAATGGATGAATTGATGGATGGATGGGTGGGTGAGTGGGTGAGTGAATGGGAAAGATGGAGAGAGAGATAGGAAGGAAGGAAGAAAAAGAAGGAGGGGGCAGCCATTTTGAAGCTAAATATATTGAATAATAATTTGCCAATTTCTGGGAGACAGTTCTCCCTAGTTATAGGGATAATGGACCACATGGAGCTAACTGATCACGTGGCTCATGTCTTGTCACATGGAGCAGAGCAAAAGTGCTAACCAGGTAAGCTGCAGAGGCTCGTCACCACAGTCAGAAGTGTTCAGTTCCTTTTCTGCTGTCCTCTTCCCTATCCCACCGGGAACGATTTTGTGTGAGAGTTAGAGCCATCCCATCTTCTTTTAGCTCCTGCATAGCTTCCCCCAGTGAATCCAGGAAGATAATTAAAATTCCAGGTGAGGATGCCCCAGGAGTTGCCTATGTTTTGGCCCCACTGCATTCCCGTCTGCCTTTCTTCTCCATGCAGGTATCTTGCCGATGTCCAGATGGTTTGGGAGCTGCGATGGCTCCTGGGTCTTAGTGTTTTCAGATCTGCTTCTGAAAATGACTGAGCTATTCTCCTATGGTCCCCTCAAGCAGTCTGGGTAGATGAAACCTTGCTCATGCAGTGTACTAGTGCCCAAGAAAAGACAACCCTTCACAATATTTGAGCAAATACAACGATGTCCCCCATTCATTATTAATCACCCTTGAAAACACATTGAAGAAACTCAGACGGGAACTTCTGGCTTTAAATTTTTATCTCTGACACAGACTGTTCCATCTTGCAACTGACACGTTAGTGAAGACATTAGGAAAAAAAAAAGACAAAAGTGGAAAACAAGTAAATAAAACTACCCCATAACACTGAAAACTAAGCCTGAAAATTGGCTCTTTTTTCCAACAATAGGCAGTGAAATTATTTTGTTGAAGCCTGAACAGATATGGATCCAAATATAGGTAAGAAGACCCTCTGCCTTACCCTACTGTCTGATTCTTAATTCAGATACATGTGGTCTATTCAAATGAGAAAACTGAGTCTGTCTACCGCATGAGCGCTGCTTTTGAAGATGAACATGTGATTAAACACTATAAAAATGGATCCAGAGCTTTATAAGAATTTGAGCATGAAGAAAAATAAAACTATATTAAAAATTTGAGGCTTAACGTCACACAATCTCATAGATTTGCCCAGTCATCCTGGGCTTTGGTTCAAACAGTATGTTCATCATTCAGATGGAGAAAAAAAAAGATACAGAGGTTGGTGCGTACTAGGATGGAGGAGTACGCAAGTTCAAAGGGAACACAGAGCAGAGGCTTCTCACTCAAGCCTGAAGGTAAGGAGAATCATTTGAAAAATGAGGATACCGACCTGTGCAGTTGCTTCATGCGGTGACCATATGACCCAGAATTTCTAAGACAGCTCCAACTGTCCATAAGGGTAAAAGTAATTTAATTTCTAGGCCATTGTGAATTTTGCTTTTGATGTTTGGCTTAGAAAATATGGTCACTGGGAACATGAAGGCCCAGTAGTTTGACCCATGCTGTTAGCTGAAGTCTGAAAGTATTTGGCGCTAAGGGAACCAATATTGCATTTCCTACAAAATAGAACTTTTCTTCAAGATCAGAATGGATTAGGTAGTGAATAATGCGTGCTCAAGGTAGAAATGTCTACCATAAATCAACACGTTTCAGTACAAGATAGTTCTTCCTCCTAAGCTTTCGATGATTATCCGTCAGTACCTCGCTCATTTCCAAGTTGATACTCTCTTTCTCCGGCACCGTGCTGGTTGGTCTGGTGCCCATCACCATTTGCATCTTCTCATAGTGCTCTGACATTTGCAGACGGACTCATCCACTTGGATTTCTATACTTCTCTTCACTCGAGCATTCTGAGATTGAGGCTACTGCTGCCTGTGGAGGTTGAGGGGGAGGAGAGAACGGGAGGGGCAGAGGGTAATAAGAGTGAAGAGAGAGATTGAAACAGCCACCAGATGACAAAGCAGACCGCCATGCTCTTACTGCCAGATTTAATTTCACAGGAAGAATGAAAGAAAAGAAAAATTCTGGGAAAGGATCTAGCATATTTCAAGTTCCAGAAACTGGATGCTTTATATGTTTTGTTTCATTCATATTCACCTTTCTTATTATTCCTCTGTTCATTCTCTCTCTCTGTCTCTCTCATACATGACTTAGCAAATTAGATATTTTAAAATCTCCAGTAAGAATGTGCCTCAGAGGAATTAAGGATCTTCTCCAAGGCCACCGAGTATTTACAGTTAAGCTAGCCCTTCTTGGAAGGACTTGCAGCTCCAGAACTCACATTCTTTCTCCTACACTCTCTTCCCTTCCATCTTATTACTGTTTAATGGGCCTCCCGCCAGTGTTCATCTTTTTACCCTGCTTTGAAAGAAAAATGCTTTAGTAGTCCTTATTGAAGAGAATTCTGTAACTGACTCTGTCTCCTTTTCACTCTGGCTGCCAGGAAGCTTCAAGTCACATTTGAAACCTGACGGTGGTACGTGTGAAGACGTCATGGTCAGCACACAGGTGTCCTTCTTGCCATGGTGCTCACAGCTGTCTTCAGGCTGGTCCCGATTCTTTACTCTTATTTACATTTTGCCGTTGTCCTATCATGTTCTTTCTGTAGGCTGTCTCAAATTCTTTGTGGAATATGGTGGTGAATAAATGAATGAAAATTAACTGAATACGAAGGAGTTATGCACGTGCCACTAATGATTGTTAATTAACTCTGGTTTGTAGCTCCTGTCACCTTTTCTCTTGTCTCCCATCTGAGCTTCTGAACATCCATTGCTTTTCTCTTTTGTGTACTTTTTTCAGAACATTCAGGACGAAAAGAGCTGGGGATGAAGATTTCTAGCCCCCATTCTCATCTCAGCTTAAGCAGTGCTGAAAAGTTTTTGCTTTTTGCACAGTTCTCTCAAAGTGCTGTTTGGCCCCAGCCTTTTCCTAGATCTGGCTTTTAAAAACCATTTGTTTCTTTCAACAGTTTGAGCACTTCAGTGAATGCATTGGGCTACTTGCAATATTAATAACGCATGTCATTCTAACCTTATGTTCCTGATAAAGGAATTCTCTGCTGTTTAAGGCTCTGGAATGAATAATGGCTGAGTGTTTCTATTGTCCTCTTAAAATGGAGATTACTATATGTCGAATCACAACAGAACTACTTTTTTATAGGCTGTGAATAGCATAAAGGCCCATCATATTATTCCAGACAGTGCCAAGTGCATAGATTATGGGGAGCCAATTATTATGAATAACACCTGGTTTCCTTTTGGCCCCTGTGCAAATTTCACAGAGCAGGGTTCTATTAAAGGCTGGGAGATTAAAGGAGACAGTGTTAACGTCTGCACCTAGCACAGTGCCTGGCCCACTCATAATCTGAGCTCAGCAGGGGTGCTTTGGTGTTGCTTTGTTTTTTCCTTCGCTCTTCTTTTGCTGGGATAAGGGTTGCAAACATCCATCATTTCTCATTCAGGTCCATTCACAGGGCTGGGTCAGGCTGGTGGGGGCATGGGCTCAGGGCACTTTGCAGAGCTTCCGGGAGCCCAGGCTGGTGGGCAGAATGCTGCTTGGTGAATCTGGTTGCAGTAGAAGCAAAGCAGGAAGCAAATGGGAAGGAACATTCCAGCAGAGTAGATGAGATGGGACTGGGAGAAGAGGCAAAGCTGGTTGTGGAAATGTGACTCTAGCATTCAGAACCCAGGAGGATCAGGGTGTGGAGTATGCAGTGTGGTGTGGGGTTGACTAGGATGAGGGCTTCCGGAAGAAGCACACGGATGAGGTGAGTGTGCCAGAGGTCCTGCTGGCTAAGATGGTGACGTCCTCTGCAAAAATGCTGATACTGACAGGCTCTAGCCAAATGAGGCCATGTTTTTCCAAGCCTCTCATGTGCTGATGGAATAAACACCAAATTCTTCCATCACCTCCTCCCATTCCACAGAGTTTAACCTTGAGGAAATTGAACGATTTTCCTCTCTGGGCCTCAGTATCCTTGTTTGCTGAAGGAGGGTGTTGGACTACATGTTCTCTAGCAGCCATGTCTTTGGGTTTGTTTGTTTGTTTGTTTGTTTTTATTAGTAATGACATGAGGCAGTCTCATGTGAAAGCAATTTGCTTTTTTCTAGGCTAACATATGTCTTGAAGCCATGAAATTTTATATTCCTAACCTTGTTTTTTATTTTGACATCTGTTGGTCTGTACTGACCTCTTTTTAATTCCTGGCTGCTAGCAATTGTAATTCCATCCAGCAGCGGAGTCAAGGACCAAGCTGAGTGGGCAGTGGGAAGCATAATTTAGTACAGATGCTTCACTTAAAATTGTTCATATGTATAGAAAAAGCAATACCTACCCCAAAGCTGGCATTCTGCAATTTGATGACATATCTATGATTTTCAGTGGACAGTCTCCATATGCCAGAGCGTTGGTGGAGGAAAAATATATTTTCTAGGTTAGAAGCATATTCAAATTTAATTCATGTCAGGAGTGCCCTGTCCTTTAAGATACAGGTGTTCAGAAAGAGTAGCAAGGGATCAAGAATATTTGGATTTGGGAGCACTTTTTGAAGAAGTATCAAGTTAATTCACCTAACTGTCCCTTAGCTCTCATTTCATCGCTGCTTCTCTTTACCCTGCCAAGAGGATCTTTGCCCCTCCTGAGTCCATATCAACCCATTACTCTGTCTACTGCCTATTGGCTGTCCTCCGTCATAACTATCATTGGTTGTGGATCATTGCAGGGGGGATATAATGGTAGGAAGGAATATGGACATCTTTAATTCGGGAGAAAGAAGTAGAGTTGGAAATAGAGACTTGAGAGTCACCAGGGTATAGATAGTAATTTAATTCATGGTAATGGATGAGATCAGAAGGGGAGGAGAAAGATCTAGTACATAATACCAATATAAAAATTGAACATATGGGCAGGGGATAAGGGTCCAGCGAGATAAACCAAGAAGGAGAATTTAGAAACCTTTAGGATCACTCAGAAGCCAAGGAATTAAATATTTAAAGGAGAGACCGGTCAATTCCACACTTGCTGAGTGGTCCCTTAAGAAAAGGACCAAAAGAAACCCTTAGTTTAGCAACCAGGGGGTCCATGGCAGGAGAAATTCCAATATATAGGTGAGGACAGAAGTCAGCTAGAATGAGTTTAGCGCAAGAGAAGTAGAGATCACTTTATTTCACTCTTTCAGTAAGTGTGCCTGTGAGGTCGGCCTGAGCGTTTGGACAATAATCTGAGAGAAAAATGGAGCTAAGAGGTTTTGCTCTTTATGGGAAAAATTGGGGCTTGTTTAAATGCTGATAGGAAGAGACCCATGGTGAGGAAGGTTGAAGATAGAAGGAGGAGGGGTAATTGGCAAGCACGGGGCCCCTGAGGAGGCAGAGGGTCCAGACCCCAGGAGGAGGAATGTACCTCGCTTTATTACAGGACAGAGTGGGGAAAGAAGGGACACAAGTAAAGGCTTCATGGCAGGGAGGTCAGACCATCCCTTTGCAATGGCCTCTTTTTGCTTCTTTGAAATAAGATCACCTGCTAAAGTTTGGGGGACTAGAGAAAGATCCAGGAGCACGGAGAAAGTTTGTAAAAGCAACAGTGGGAAATAAGAGGGGGTGGGTAACCAGGGAGCTGGGGAAGGAATGGTTCAACTGACATCGGAAACCATCTGTCAGTCTGGGGGTGTTGTTTTCTGCTGGAGCAGAGCTCAGCAGCCTAGTTGGGACATGGCTTGTGACATAGATACAAGGTGTCATGGGTTGAATCGTGTCTCCAAAATTCATATGTTGCAGTCCTACCTCCCAGGATATCAGAATGTGACTTACTTGGAAATAGGGTCCTTGTGGATGTAATTAAGATGAGGTCATGAGGGCTCTAATCCAATGTGACCAGTGTCCTTATAAAAACATGGAATTTAGACACAGACACATGCACACAGGGAAAATGCCATGCTAAGGTGAAGACGGGGATTGGGGTGATGCTTCCACAGGCCAAGGAACGATTGTCAGCAATCCACCAGAAGCTAAGGGAGAGTCAGGGAATGGATTCTCACTCACAGGACCTTGGAGGAACCAACTCTGCAAATACCTTGGTCTCGGGCTTCTGACCTCCAGACTGTGAGGCAATACATTTCTGTTGTTGGAGACACCCAGTCTGTAGTGCTTTGTTCTGACAGCCCTAACGCCCAAATACACAAGGAATAGGGTTGTTTATTTTTCTTTTCCTTTTTTTTTGCACCTTCAAGTTGGGTGTAAAGGACTTAAGACAAACATTCTAAGAGCATGCTCTAAAAGTGTTATTAAAGAGAAAGCTCAAGGAGTCCAAGATGGGTTGGGAAAGAAGGCAAAAAAATAGGAGAGAAAACACAGAAAGAAAAAGAAAAGACGAAGGGATTTGGAGTTGACATGTTCTTTCAGCTCTTCCAGTAGTAACCGCCAGTAGTTCCTAGGATCTTAGTTTCCGAGAAAATCTCACCCCTCCTCAGAAGTTCCAGGTAAAGGTTAATCTTAGCCTCCAGGTTCTTGCTAAAGTGATCACTACGTTACTCCTCAAATCAGAGCTCAGCTTAGATCATAGCGAAGGCATTTGAAAATAATCATATCTTGTTAGGCATTGGCTCCCATTTACATATGATAACCGTGTATCGAATATACCCTCAGAGGGACTTTCAAGTTATCTGAGCTGCGTGAGTCTTCAAAGGGCTGTGTGACTTCGTGTGGGTTTAATAGGCTCTTTGCCCTGAGTGTGATTCAGCATTTCCTAGGTTCCATCACTCAGGGAATTTGCTCATTAGCTTCAAGAGACAGTTTTTAATGGAACAAAATAAAGGGGAAAGTGGGTTGTGGTTTCAGAAGCTGCTGTGATTGCAGTCATATGGACAGCTGCTGTTCAGTATGGTGTCACCCAGTGTGGATAAAGAAGTGCTCACTGTCAGAAAGCCACTGGGCTGTATATTCTGTTTACTGTACAAGTGGCCGCTTTCCGCAGAGTTTAAAGTTTGAGGAAGAGTGCGTGAATAGACCACGTTGAGCAAAACCAAGGTGTTTTTTTTTTTTAATCTTATTTGAAAAATAACTTTTTTATTCATTGAAGAAAATTTGGAAAGCACATGAAAATAAATATCTTTGTAAAAAGCAGATGGTCTCTTGAGTTTTCACCTTTTGAATGTCTATCCGTTTGGTCTTTCTCGATGCGTCCATATACGGGCATATTTTTACGAACTGGGAATCATATTGCAATACAGTTTTGAAACTTGCGTTAGTTAACATTATATCCTTACCACATTCCCACGCCATGGAAACATTATTTCACTGGTGTTCCGTGTCCCATTACTATAATTTATTTAAGCCCTTCTCTTTGGAAATTTAGATTGATTCTAGATTTTTGCTGTGATAGATGATCAGTGTACATTTTTCAGTGTATATTTTTTAAAAGCGTGAGGCTTCTGGGGATTGCATTAGAATCTGCTGCAGGTCATCCAGCAGTGCAGAGGGCTTTTGAATCCCGAGTCCCTTGAGCTGACTCCTTTGAGCTGTAAATGTGAGGTCTGTTAGCAGGAGGGCACTGCCCGATTTTCACTTCGACAACATAGGGAGGGATTCGATACAAACAGAAAAGCACTTGAAGGTGGCTGCCCATAAAATGGGCTTAAGTGCAAAGTGTGATTATGTGTAGTAAGGTGGGGACCTCAGAAGCTGCATCGCTTCCTCTCTAATGAATGAGGGCTGTGACTCAAGAGAAGCAGGTTGTGGTGGGATGGGGTGTTTTCTCCTCTCCATTTCCTCACGATGGAAAATCCATAAACTGTTCTCGGTGGCAGTTGTGCAAAATGAAAAGCTCTGTGAATGTGTGGAGAATAGATTATCCTGACCGCTGTTAAGCATTTGACAAATCGGGAGTTTTGTCATACATCAGAGAACAATGGAGGGAGAATAAGGAACGATGGGCTTCATATAAAAACAACACACCTGACGGCCCCCGGCAACATTTATCTTCCTGTGTGAAGGGGAGCGTGAGGGGAGATGGCTGGGCAGTGGGCAGGCCGCTGGCCCCCGTGAGGCTGTATGATGCATCCCACCATCGAGGTCCCCTTTCACTGTGAGTGTTAGGAGGTGTCAGCTTGTTTAGGGTCATGCTCATTATAGCTTCTTGAACTAAAGAAATATTTCCCAGGAGCCTGATGTGAAATTTTTCCCAGGAGTCACCAACGGGCTGGACAGAGTCTCACGTGCTCCAGTAAGTGGAGGAAAATGCCACGAGCTGCCTGCAGCCCAGCAGAGCTGGACCTGGAAATCCACCCACACGGGGGTGGACCGAGCACAGGGGTGGGCAGGGGCAGAGAGGTGTGTTGGCTTCTTTCCTGACCTCCTGGGCGCCCACCCACCCTCAACAGAAGGAATGCAGACAGTCAGAAGGGGATGCTCTCAAGTGAGCAAGGTTGGTTTGGGTAAAGTGCTGAGTTGCTTCTGTTCCTGAATATCTCAGCAATGAGTCACAGGTGGAGCACAAAGAGAACCTGCAGAGATGGCTCTGGGGGCAGAACTGGCCTGAGAGGATGGGTGGGGCTACAGGGCAGTGGGAGGAGCATCTGGCAGACCTGACAGCAATCTTCACTCTCCTTTCCCAGTGGTGTGACTTTGGCAGGCAAGTGACTTGACCTCTTTGAGCCTCAGTCTTGTGATCCGTAAAACGGGATGGTGGTAGTAGTAGATGGCTCCTGTAGTATGCTGTGAAGATTAAATGAGGTAATATGAGGAGAGCACCTACATGCCTACTAAGATGGCTCTGAGCAAAAAGACAATAATAAATGTTGGTAAGGATGTGGAGACACTGGAACCCTCATACACTGCTGGTACCTATTTACAATGGAGCAGCTACTATGGAAAAGTTTGGTTGTTCCTCAAAAAGTTGTATGGAGTTACCATATGACCCAGCAGTCCCACTCCTAAGTATATACCCAAGAGAAATAACAATGTACATCCACAGAAAAAAATGTACATGGATGTTCAGAGCACCACCATGCACAATAGTCCAAAAGTGGAAACAACCCGTATGTCCATCAGCTGATGAATGAGTAAATAAAATGTGGTGTGTCTGTACAAGGGGCTGTTATCTGGCAGTAGAAGGAGTGGGATTCATGCTACAACATAGGTGAACCTGGAAAACATGCCAGGTGAAAGAGTGAGTCACAAAAGACCATATAGGGTGTGATTCCATTTATATGAAATGTCCAGAATAGGCAGATCTGTAGAGACAGAAAGTAGATCAGTGGTTACCTAGGGCAGGAGGATTAAGGGACAGTTGGGAAGGTGATTGATAAAGTGTATGGGGTTTCTTTTTGAGGTGATTAAATGTTCTAAAACTGGTTTAATGATGGTTGCACAACTCTATGCATGTACTAAAATTCATTGAGTTGAACACTTTGGATGAATTATGGAGTATATTAGTTATATCTTAATAAAGGTTTTATTCCACATACCCTCCACCACCCCCCATCCCCCAGAAAAGAAGAGCAGAAGTGCCTGGTGCACGGCAGGAACTTATTTAAACAATAGTAAGCCCTTTCCTATCTTACAGATTCATTTGGAAAAGGTTGGCAGGGCCTCGGTTCTCAGATTTTCAAGTTCAAGTCTTCCTATTTATCTCTTTAAAATATCTGTTCAGGACTTCCCTGGCGGTGCAGTGGTTAAGAATCTGCCTGCCAGTGCAGGGGACACGGGTTCAAGCCCTGGTCTAGGAAAATCCCACATGCCGTGGAGCAACTAAGCCCGTGGGCCACAACTACTGAGCCTGCGTGCCACAACTACTGAAGCCCGCGCGCCTCGAGCCTGTGCTCTGCAGCAAGAGCAGCCACCGCAATGAGAGCCCCGTGCACCGCAACAAAGAGTAGCCCCTGCTCGCTGCAGCTAGAGAAAGCCCACACGCAGCATCGAAGACCCAATGCGGCCAAAACTAACTAAATAAATGAATAAATAAAAAATTTAAAATATATGTCTGCTCGAAAAAGAGACACCGAGCCTTCATTTAAATCAAAAGTGCTCACCAAGGGCCATACCCTTTGTGGAGCCTTTGTGTTCCATAAAATCTGGGGTATGAACTAAAATCCAGTTTCGATCAACTGGATTCCTTCCTCACACCTCCAGGGAGCACTCTTATTTGTCTGGGTGTGTACTGAGTCTGCAGTGCCACATTGCCGAAGAATCTGGAGAACCGAGCTGTTGTTCCGGAGACAGTTCTTCCCACTGTCTAACTTGGGTCTTCCTGCCGTAATTGGAGTCAGCTTCCCACCGCCTGTCTGAATCCTGACCTCTGTTGAGGCTTGGATGCCTGGAGTCAAATGAAATAAGCGCTTCTTTGGAGAACAACTCCTGGAGGCCACTGCACATCTGTCTCATGTCAGTGGGGTCTGCATATGGATGTGAAATGTATATTTAAAAATGTGCACCCGGTCGGATGCACATGCATTCTGCTCCAAATGTGTTTATCCAATTTCCCATCGCAGACCCGCCCTGGGGGGCTGGGCCGACCCGCTCACCTTTGCCTGCCAGCCCAGAGCCCCCCCATCTGTAAACACCCCCTGACCACCTTGCTCCTTTCCCCTCTCCTTAGAGGGAGGGCAACTAGCAGGTTCTGTTTGCAGTGGGTTTCCCAGCTCTAAAGACAGACGTCTCACCTTGATAGAAAGGAACCGTCAGCTCCAGCTCTCCACGACGGCAGCTGAGGAGCAGAGTGAGCGCTGGATTTGGAGTCAGTGAATCCTGGCTGCTTCACTTAGCGGCCATGTGACGCTGGGTAAAGGAAGTGACCTCTCTTATTCTTGGTTTCCTCGATGTTAAAATAAAGGCATGGACCTAGGTCCCCAAAGGACCCTAACATTTGGAGAATTCCTTACTCTTACGCCCTAAAGGAGTACAAAATGACATCATCCAGAGTATTAGGATATTCTGAATCACCTCCCCCGTGGGACTACGGGTGGTGTCTGGGACTAGGATATGCAAAGTCCTATACCAAACTCTGACTCTGTCCTATACAAAGCCATATGGTGGTTTTTAAACATGGCCCCAAATTCTTTGGTATTCCTCCCACGAAGAAGTAGAGTCTCTGCTCCCTTCCCTGGAATCTGGGCAGGCCTGGTGACTGCTCCTTCCCCTTGAGAAAAGCAGCAGTGATGTGACTTCCGAAGGTGGTCTCTTGGGATCCTCGTTTCTTCCGGAGATGCTGTCTCTCAGAGCTCTTTAAGCAGTGAGAAGCCCAGATCACGTGGAAAGGCCACATATTAGTGCTCCAGGTGACAGTCCCAGCTGAACTGGCCTTCAGCCAGCCCAACCCAGGCACCAGGCATATGATTGAAGTCTTGTTGGAAATGCATTCCTCCAGCCCCACCTGCTCCAACCCTGGGCCATCCAAATCACCCATGGCTGTTTCAGTCTTCCTAGTCAGTGTCCTAGACATTGTAGAGCAGAGCAAGCCATCTCTACTGGGTCCTGACCAAATTTCTGATGCACGGAATCCATGACCACAATAAGATGCTTGTTGTTTTATGCCACCATGTTTCGGAATGTTTGCTATTGTTATGAATGTTTGTGTTCCTCCCCCCATTTATATGTTAAAGTCCTAACCCCAAATGTGATTGTATTTGGAGGTGGGGCCTTTAGGAGATAGATAGGTTTTGATGAAGTCATGAGGGTGGGGCCACCATGATGGGATTAGTGCCCTTATAAGAAGATGAAGAAACATAGGAGCACATGCATTCTACCCACATCCCCCCCCACCCTTTACATGCGTGTACTGAGGAAAGGCCACGTGAGCACACAGTGAGCAGGCAGCCTTCTGAAAGCCAGGAAGAGAGTCCTCACCAGAACCCACCCTGATCTCAGACTTCCAGCCTCTAGAACTATAGGAAAGTAAATGTCTATTATTTAAGCAACCTAACCTATGATATCTTGTTATAGCAGCCCAAGCTAAGACAGCTATGCAGCAGTAGAAAACTGGAATATATCCAGTCTGAGCCCTGTTTGCCACCTGACCTTTTGGTCACCATGGGTGTGGTCTACAGAGTATGAAATGATCACTGAAAATACACCTCCAGGAAGGAAATCGTAGGTTCACTACGCTTGTGATGTGAGTTATCTTTGCTCTCTTCACAAGAGGCTGCTATGAGGTGTCCTTTCTAGGGCAAGAGTTGGACTAAGTGTGTGTGTGTGTGTGTGTGTGTGTGTGTGTGTGTGTGTGTGTGTGTGTGTGTGTGTGTGTGTGTGTGTGTGTGTGTGTTGTGTGTCTGTGTCTGTCTGTCTGTCTGTCCGTCTGTCCAGCAGAGGTGGTGTGGGGAGAAGTTCAGGAGCACAGACACAGAGCTGTCTGGGAAGACTGAAGCCCCAGCCCCCTTCTCCCTTCCCCGGCCTGTGCTGTGCGAACAACTCAGCATTGTTTATCCCCAGACAGTCTCCTTCCTCCCTCCCTGCACCACATCGAAGCTATTACCTAAGGACAATGGGGGGTTTGGTCCTTTTCATTCTGCACCAGAGAGGCAAAGCTGACAACACAAGTATTTATATCACACTGTGGCTTTCCAGAGACCTCATATTCATTAATGAATTAATCCTTCGTAACAACAGTCCCTTTATCAGGGCGATATCGTGATTCATGTTCATCAGACAAGGAGACTGGGGCAGCATCTAAGGCTGCTGGTGATACGTGGGACTCCCCAGCTGGGGAGACCTCCATTGAGGTCTCACTTATTCTAGGGGCAGCTGAGGCCATGAGATGCCACACACAGAGTTTGGAGCTTAGAAGTGGGGGTCCGGATGTGAGTGTACCTTCCGGGTATTCCTTGGACAGACAGCTTTTCTGCTCCAAGTCTCAGTTGCTTCATCTGTAAAATGCGTGCAGGTAAGAATCCCACCAGGGCATAGAGTTTTCATGATGAGTGAGTCATGGGAAGATGCTCTAAAGCTGTGACACATCACATACATTCATGTTCCTTGTCATTGCTTCTGGGTCTGAGTGAAGATGCTGTAAATAGCTGTAGTTGTAGGAGGGATCAGCAGCTACACTGAGGGTGAGGGTCAGCAGGGCAGAGTGAGGACCCTCCCCCTGATCCCCCAGGGCCACGAAGGTGATGAAGACCCTGCAGCAAAGCAAGCACCCATGGATCCCTCTCCCCCGCCCTCCCCTCCCCTCCCCCTGCACTCCCAGCCCCTACGTTTATCTGCCCCTCCCCCATGCCTCCAGCACCCTCACGCTCTCATCACCTTCACATGCTGGCAGTCTCAATCATTCAGGTTTTGTTATTTTATTTCTATGTGTTCAGGAAGCGTTTTGTTGGTCCAAGTGTAAGAATTGTCACTGATGAGTGTTAAAAAGGCCACACTTAGGACAACCTCCTGCATAGCCCTGCTCAGCTTCTGAATCATGGTTTTGGCAGACATAACAGTATACTTCTGTCCAGTGCGGACAGTCATCCCACCCATGGTTGGTGGCTCAGTCGTAACCTCCAGTTTCCAAGATCTGGCCTTGACATAAATGTTGCTCAGAATTGCTTTTTTTTCCTTCCATTTTTAAAAATTATGGTAAAACACATATAACATAAAATTTATTATATTAACCATTTTTCAGTGTTCAGCTCAAGAAAGTTAAGTACATGTACATTGTCTTGCATCCAATCTCCAAAATTCCCTTCGTCTTGCAAAACTGAAACTCTGTACCCATTAAACAACAACTCCCCATCCCCTCCTCCCCCAGCCCTTGGCAACCACCCTTCTACTTTATGTCTCTGTGGACCACTCTAAGTATCTCGTATAAGTGGGATCACACAGCATTTGTCCTTTTGTGATTGGCTTGTTTCACTTAACAAAATGTCCTCAAGGTTCATCCACGTTGTAGCATGTGTCAGAATTGCCTTCCTTTTTAAGGGTGAATAGTGTTACAGTGTATGGATAGACCACATTTGTTTATCTGTTCATTAACCGATGGGCACTTGGGTTTCACCCTCTGGCTGTTGTGTATAATGCTGCTATGGACACGGGTGTGCTCAGGACCACTTCTAATTCAGAACGAGTAGTGCCATCCAATGGGGGCGCCATGGCAACTGAACATGGTGCTTCTCCACGATGGACACTCTCCATGGTGGACACGCACGGCGGTAAAAAAGGCAGAAGCAATTCGACGGTAATGTTCCAAGGGCCCCGTACAGCAAACAAGCTGATCGCGTTGGGTGTTAGAGCAGAAATCCTCTTTGTGTGGTGCTTTACTTGGCTTTTCACTTTAACAGTGTTTTCAGTCTTTTAAAAAGTATTGACCACCCCTGACTCCCCCAGGAACCTCATTTTCCTGACTTCCATGAACATGTATGTACTGTGCTTTATACATACATAGAAAGAGTAAGATTCTTTTCACCCCCAAGAACCAACCCTTTGCTCTTGTTCCCCTTGAGAACACAGGCTTCAGCAGACTGCTTTCCACTGAGCTTCTGAAGAGAAGCAGCCACTTTGGGGTCCTTCAGAAGTTCCACTACTGCCAACAGTGCTTTTTCTGCTTGTTCCAGTGTGTTCTGTTCGGATGCAGTAGAACAAAGAGCGATGGCCTCGTGACCTTCTATCCAGTGCTGTTCACTATGGGTGGCCACTGGCCACATGTGGCCACTCCAATTAATTAGTTAATTTATTTTCAAGAAGCTGATGAACTTCTCATGACCATATCTGTTTCAGTGAACGTTGACAAATATTTGATAAGAATGTCACATCTGTCTTGTGGCTTGGAATTCTCTTTATTCCGGTGGTACCTTCATTGGTAAGGTCATTGGTATAGAGACTCCATTTTTTTTTTAAGCCACGTTTTTATTCACATACCTGTAGAAAAGTGTACAAGTCAGATATGTGCAGCCTGATGAATTTTCACAAAGTGAGCATACCCATATAACAAGCATCAAGATGGAGGAATAGCAGTTCCAGAACCCCGGAAGCCACTCTTGTATCCCCTTCCAGTCACTGTCCTTACCCCAAGGATATCCACTGTCCTACCTTTTACCACCTTAGATGAGTTTTGCCAGTTGTTGAACTCAATATAAATGACACTGTATAGTGAATATTCATAGGGTTTTAAAAACATGAAAATTCATTGCCGATATTTACAGAGTGGGTTGTTTCACCAAAAATCCAGACTTTCTGTGTCTTTTAAAAGAAGACTTGACAGGATCCTTGTGGTGATGGAGACATTACTGTATTTTTACTGAATCAATGTCTATCCTTTTGTGATATTGCACTAGAGTCTGACAAGATGTTGCCAACTGGAGGAAACTAAGTAAAAGGCCTATATCTCTGTATTATTTCTTACAACTGCATGGAACCTACACGTATCTCAAAATAAAAAGCTTAATTAGAAATAAAAGATAATATTTTAAAGAAAGATGGGTTAGTACCAGGCCTGCCTTTATCAAGGAGGCAACTGGCTGGAGCTGAGGAGCAGAGGCACCCCTGGGCAGGGACATGGTCTCTCTTGTTTGTGTGGCTACAAGATGTAAATTAAAGTTAAATAAAGCTGAACAGTTCTTGGTGGCACTAGGCGTGTTCCAAGGGCACATTTCAGTAGCATCACATGACTGGTGGCTAGAGGATGGGACCACACAGGTCTAGAAGATGCCCATCATCATAGGCTGTTCTCCTGGACAACATCTGAACAGATGGCTCATAAACTTGGCGAACAGAATGACCACAGATTCGCTGACATCCTATGTGTTGGACCAGCCCAGTCATAACTGGGGGATCATCCTCTCCTGAGCTGCTTTAAACCTTCTCCATAACAACATCAACACCAGTCTGTGAATGTTACTATTCTCCCCTTTAACTGCCTTCCCCTTTCTCTTCACTGCATTGACCAGCATCTAAACTCAGACGGACCTGGTGGGGATCCCAGCTTGAATGCTATTTCTTAATCTTGGGCAAGTTACTTAGCCTCTTGGCACCTCATTTTCAGCACTTGTAAAATGCGGATCATGCTTTCTGTATCCCAGCCTTGTCATGTCTCTGTTGCAGGTGCAGTTCAATAAGAGAATGGATGTGAATGTACTTTATCAACCAAAAGGCATTATATGAATGGCGTCCGTCATTCCCGCAGGGCCTGGCACATAGCCTCAACAAATGTGGGTTGCACGAGCGATTGCTGTTTTCTTTGCTCAAGTCTGTGAGCAGGCAGCAAGGCTGCAGCCTCCATATTTTTTCAGGGCTGAGCCTCTTGCCCTCAGATTGGCTATGCCAAGGTCCCCGCTTTACAGGGGCATCCCTACCACATCAGTCCTGGTAGTTAGATGTGTGCATGTCTCACTGTGAGATTAGGTACAGGGCAACAGTTGTATTTATCCCTGGATGGATGGAGTCCCTCAGGGAGGTAGAGGTATAGGGAGTGGGGTCACAGAGGCAGGGGAAGCCAAGCGCCAGAGAAGAGCTGAGGGGGCTCACAGTGCCACATGAGTTAGCACTTCTCACACTGCAACGTGCACGAGCATCGCTGCAGCGCCTGTGAAATGCAGACTGATTCTGTAGGTCTGGGGTGGAGCCTGAAATTCCGCATTTCTGCCAAGCTCTTTGATGATGCCTTTGCTAACAGTCCACCAGTCACACTTTGGACAGCAAAGGACCCACCTCCGTTAGGCTCGCTGGCGATCTTGGTCATGTGCAGATTCTTGGGTCTTCGATCACATCTATAGAATCAGACTCTCTGGGGCCCGGGCCCCAGACCCTGCATGATGAACACGTTTTCCATTTATTCTGATGCATCCTAGAACCTGAGAACCACTGAGTTGTGGACTGAGGTGGGAGGTTCTGAGTTCCCATAGTGGGGACTGAGACCCCCTTTCCTGGTATCCACATGTCACCCCAGAGCAGTGCCCCAGTGGCTGGTTCCTGTACCAGGTCAGTCTTTGTTCACACTGTTCTTTATGCCGATTTCTGAAAACCTCAATCCTTTGAAGTCAATCTTTCACAGACTTTGCCAAGAACATCCTTTGCTCCAAGGTCAGAAGCATATTTGGGTAGGATAGTGAGACATTTGCGAAAATTGAGGGTGGGAACCGATGGCTGGCTTGAGGCGTTAACTCATCCATGATTACTTATCCAGCCCTTGACCTTTCTGCGGAGATGTCTGAGAGGTGAGTAAATTAACACCAGCGGGAAGTGACGAGGGCCTGCAGACCCACAGCTCCTCTCACTCGGGCTGGTGAGCTGAGTGAGAGCCGGGCCTGGGAGGTCAGTGTCACTAGGTCCCACCTGGCTTTTGGATCTCTTTGCCTGCCCCCCAAGCAAGGGCCAAGAGCCCCCCACTGCAGGCTTTGTCCTGAGGGTCAGTCCTGGCCTGAGGCAGAAATGGATTGAGCCCAACTGTGGGGCATGGATTCAGCCATAACGCCTGCCTCTGACCATGTGACCCATCTTCATAGGCTCTAGGGCAGGTGTAAGTGCACTTTTTTTTTTTTCCACCCTTCTTAAGGTATAATTGACAAATAAAATTGTAATGCATTTAAGATGTACAATGTGATGATTTGATATATGTATACATTGTGAAAGGATTTCCTCCATCGACTTAATACATCTGTCACCTCACCTATTTACCTTTTTTGCGTGTGTGAGACCGCTTAAGTTCTTCTCTTAGCAAACTCCAGTTATATAATACAGTGTTACAACTATATCACCATGTTATACGTGAGATCCTCGGACCTATTTCGTTTTATATCTGAAAGTCTGTACCCTTTTACCAACCTCTCCCTATTTTCCCCAGTTCCCCAGCTCCTGCAACCACCATTCTACTCTGTTTCTATAAATTTGACTTTTTTTTAGATTCCACATGTGAATGAGTTCATGCAGTATTTCTCTTTCTCTGTCTAGCTTCTTTCACTTAGCATAATGCCCTCCTGGGAGAGGAAAAAAAAAAAAAGGTGGGGCATTCTTGTCCCTTCCTTCCTCTTCCTCACTCCCTTTTCCTTCCAACAAGCATATCTTGAGGATCTGCTGTGTTCTGGAGGGCGGACATTCCCAGGCATCGTCAGGGAGACTGGACTTGGTGACCTTTAAGTGTTCTCATGACTCTGAGTGCATAGGATTCTTTATACTGTGTGTGGTGCAGGGACAAGACATTTCACCAACCCAGTGGCTGGAGGGGGGCCACAGGCAGAGCAGAACATGTAGGTGGAAAATAGGAGAAGGTCCGGGAAGAAAGTGGTCTTACGTGGTGAGATCAGCTAAGGAAGAGCATATAAGCAGAGGGGCAGCAGAGTTAAGGGGTTGTTTTTGTTTTGTTTTGTTTTTCACTCAGTGTGTCTTAGTTTTTCTGCAGCGACTTTGGTGTAAGGGGACTCTTGTGCTCTTTTTGGGAGCCATGAAGCTTTGGTGTTCATGATCACGTAGGGAACAGAGGGGCCTGGCTTTCAGGGCCTTAGGGAGGTTTATTGACCCCAGTGGGTGCCTGGGCCAAGGGAAGTTGGGGTTCAAGCATCTCCACCTAGCTCCTTGGTGGATGGGTGCACAAGACAAAAAGGAGAAGGAGATAACTTCCTTCCAGTGTGTTCTGTTGAGTCCTCCCCTTCCACCACCGTAGCCACGCACATTGGTGCTGGGTTGGAAAGATCATTAGCAGGGGGACAGAGAGAAAGAAGTCTGCTTCTGCGGCACTGTCCTAGGATACTACTCATTCTCTTTTCCTTACGAGCTAAAACCACAGTGTTCCTAAGCTCCTGAGGATTTAGACAAAGCACATTCCGTGTCTCCGGCAGGGCTGCTTGGTCCTCCAACTCAGACCCCACATCACTGATTCAGATGAGTCTCAAAATGTGGCAGGTCCTGCGTATCAACAGAGAGAAGGAGGGAGGCAAAATATTGTAAAATCTGTAGGTTCTCACCAGATGACTGTTTAAAAGGCCAGGAAATGCAGAGGTGGGAAAAACACGCGGGAGATACATTAACTAGAGCATTGTTGACTCATGGCCGTCCAACTTCAGCAGGAAGTCCTGATTCGGCCCCACGAGTGCCTGAAGCCACCTGCATTGGGCATCACTGGTGTTGCAAAGCTCAGAACTGCTGACCCACCCTTGGGTCTACTTCTCAGTTTTCTTACTTTGGCTTATTTATATGCCAGTCCCTTATATTTCATTTGTTTGTACAGATGTTTTTACAATAAGGCAAAGGAAAAAGGGAAGAGAGGGGTGGTTCTGTGGCAGCTGTTGAGGCTGGAGTTTCTAAGGGAGCCCCGGGTCGAAAAGAGCTGGGTACACACGGAGGAAGGGAGTCTAGTCAGAAAGGTGGCTGGAGACTGATTACTCACGTTTGGCTCCAATTTCCCCTCTCCTAGGTGTACTGGGAAACTCACCTAGGGGGAGGAAGCAGAAATGCCATTCTTGTCCGTCTACTGAGTGAAGTTTTGAAATCGAACATTCATCTCAGTCGCCCAGTTCTACCTCTCAGTGTATTCCACCCGTGTTCTCTTTTATTCGTTCTGCACTTCTTATCCAGAATGAGCTCCGAAAACATAGGTCATGTCACTCCCCTGCTTAAAATCCCAGAAAAACGCCTGTTGCTCTTAGGGTAAAATCCAAACCCCATATTTATTGTGGCCTGAGAGGCCCGGTGTGATCTAGCCCCTCCTCCCTCTCAAAATTCATCTCCTTCTCTTTTCCCTGCCATGCACTGTGCGTCAGCTGCACTGGCCTCACTTCTTTTCCTGGAACTGTTCAAGGTTTCTCTGCCTGTTTGCATTTGTTGTTTTTCTCTGTCTGGAATGTTCTCCCCGCCCCAGATCTTCCCTTGCCTGGCTCATGCTTCTCATTTTGGTCTCAGCTCAGATGTCATTTCTCAGGCTAGTCTAAAGCATCCCCTTTCCCCCTGTTATTCTCTCTCATCACTAGACAGTAAGCTCCGTGACAATAAGAGTTTCCCTAGCACCCCCTGCGATGCATGGCAGATGGTCAGTTCTCAATAAACAGTTGGTGGGTAAATGAATAACTGGGTGAAGGGGTGCTCTGTCCCCCAGCTCTGCCTTGGGACTTTTCCACATTTGGAGCATGTAGGACATTTATTGTCTCTTATGTCCTAAATGTTTGCCAGGGTACCTGGAACTATGTACCATTTCCATTTTATACATGAAGAAGTTAAGGCTTAAAGAGGTTATTCGAGGGAATTCCCTGGCGGTCCAGTGGTTAGGATTCCATGCTTCCACTGCAGGGGGCACGGGTTCGATCCCTGGTCAGGGAACTAAGATCCTGCAAGCCACGTGGCTTGGCCAAAAAAAAAAAATTAAAAAATATAAAAGAGGTTATTCAGTCTGCCCACAATTATACCAGTAATCTTGGGACAGCCAGGAATGGAGATACGTTCTAACTGGTTATAAAGCTCCTTGCTCTATCGCTGTCTAATATTTGGTGTTGTGTAGGGGGTGGCCAGAAACACGGCTTGGAAGAGGGGCATACGTAATTTTAGGAGAAGAATAGCACAGTCGTAAAAACATGTGGGACCACGCTGCCTGGGGTCCAAGCCTGGCTCTACCCTTTTCTAACTAGTGTGACCTGCCAAATTTCTTAACCTCTCTGTGCCCTGGTTCTTCCATCTATACAATGGACATGTTAATATCACCTCCCTCACAGAGTTGTCATGAGAATTAAATGAAAGAGTATATGAAAGCCCTTGGGCCAGTGTCTGGCACAGCTAAGCATTGCATAGTAAGTGTTACTACTGTCATCATCCTGCAGCTCACCGTGCACGTTGCTGAATCTCCCTTGGGACCCTTAAGGACATCTAGTAGCAGGTCTCTTTGGAAACCACCCCCCGCCCCCTGGTCTCTCTCTCTCTCCCTCAGGACCTGCAGGAGGTTTTAGGAGCTTCTCTGGTGAGTGTGGCTTTGGAGGAAGAGGTAATGTGCAGCCTATTGTGTGGCAAAGGAACATCAACTGTAAAAGCAGAGAAGGAAATGGATGTGTTAGTAACACGGAGTTGTGGGAAAAGCCACCCACTAAATTACATTTCTGCACAGGAAAAGAACTGCTAGCAAAGTGGGGATGAATGACATTGGGGTGGCAGAGACATCAAGAAGTAGAGGCAGTAACGAGGCACAGAGCCCTCTATTGTTTCTAGCATCATGGAAAGTGAGGTTTTATTATTCCTTCCCCAAATGGCCTCAGTTCTTTGTTGTTGTTGTTCTTTTTTGTTGTTGTTCTTTTTGTTGTTGCTTCTTTTTCACAATCAGTACGGCTGATGTTCTCCGTACTTGCGATCTACCCAGCCCAGGCCTTGGCCCGACAGCTGGTCTGCTGGCTGGAAATCCGTAGTTACAGGAAAGGGAGGTCCTGAGGGGTCCTTGGGAACCATTGCACCTAAACATGCTCATTTTCAGAAGAGCAAAGTAAAGCCGTGATGGAAAAGGACACTTATTTATTCATTAATTCAAGCAATGATGTATTGAGCAAGTTTGCAAGGCCCCAAGCTAGATGCTGGAGAAAGTCGAGAGGTTTTCTCTTTCTGAGCAGAGTGTACACAATGAACTCTTATCAAAGACTATGTAATAGAGGTAACACAGAGAGCTCAGGCCTGCGAATTGCGAGTCTTGTGTTCCAGTCTAAACCTCCACTTCTTATCTGAACTGGAGTAACCGCCTGGGCTTTGGTTCCTCATCAGTGAAATGGGGAAGTTGGTGTCTGGCCTGTGAATTGCACCAGGATTTTACGAGCACCCAGGTAATCATGACACGTGCTGATGCTTGATGGCTTGTGAAGCAATTTGTAGATGATGCCTTTGTTATGGGTAGCGTGATAGCTTGCAAGCAGGGAATTGAAGCCGCTGGAATAATAGGAACATGAAAGGGGCTGTTGTGGAGGGTGGAGGGCAGATTGCATGTTGGGGAACGAGTAGAGTACAGCCAGAGGTGGCCCCCAAGCCTTTATTCTAAGGGGCGGTCCTTTGTGCTGTTTGGAATAAATAGGAGCTGATTGTACAATGGGGAGCAGCTCATTCAGCCGGGCGGCAGCTGCCCCTTGTTAGCATCTAACCCTGTGATCAATGATGGAAGATGCTGCGACCAGGCATGGCCCTCTGAATTCAGTTCAGAGTTTATCAAGAGATACCAAATCATAAACAGATGGATACGGTACAGTGCCCTGACAGGGCTCAGGACAGAGGCACTCCAGACCCACATTGTTCAAGATGGGCTGAATACTACCCAGACGATGACCCAGCGGGGTTTTGAAGGCCACAGAGGGCTTGACCACTTGGGTTACTCCAAGAAGGGCAGTCAAGGCTTAGAGAACAGCACAAAGACAGGGTGATGAGGGAAGTTTAGGAAACTAGCTGTGGCTCCAAGGAGAGGCCTGGAATGCAGGTGGGCAAGGTGGTAGGAACCGTTTTGCAAATAATTTGAGTGCCAGGCAGAACCTAAGCGGCCAAGGGGATGGTGTTCGTGGGAGGCCATCCTGCTATGATACCTTGGTGGGTTTTGATTAAGGTCCTTTAATTACAGATGTAATTTACTCAGAGTCAGTCTTCTCATTGTAGTCTTTTTAAAAATATATTTATTTTTTAATATTAATTAATTAATTTATTTTGACTGTGATGGGTCTTAGTTGCGGCACGCAGGATCTTTAGTTGTGGCATGCGAACTTCTTAGTTGTGGCATGTGGACTTCTTAGTTGTGGCACGCATGCGGGATCTAGTTCCCCGACCAGGGATTGAACCCGGGCCCCCCGCATTGGGAGTGTGGAGTCTTACCCACTGGACCAGCAGGGAAGTCCCTCCTCACCGTAGTCTTAGAATCACCTACAGCTTTGTGAAATGTGCAGCCAGTTCTGCATGAAGGGTTTTCAGGCTGGCGATGCGGGCAGCACACATTATCCCAGGAAGGCAGATGATGGAGAACGTGCTTACTGCAGAGGGGAGCCAGGCAGATGAGCGTCTTCCCAGGGAGCACAATAGCAAGGTCTCAGTTGGACAGGAAGTTATCCAGCTCATGCAGTGCCCGAGATGCTATGAGCACCATTGTACCATCTTCCCTCCAGGCTGCAAGAAGTAGTGGAACCCTAAGGCAAAGCGGCATTTTATCCCTGAGGAGGGGTAGATGGATTTTACTCATAAGACATGCATCTATTAAGCTCCTGTGTTGCAGAATCAGCCGTGTGTATGTGACAGCCAGGAGGGTGATGAAAGAGGCCCCTGGTGGCTCCGCCTGCCTGTCACTCATGGACTCCAAACCTAGTATGTCCAAACTTGGGTTTGTCATTTCTTCTCTCTAAAAAAGGTTAGCCCCTTATTCAGGCAAATATTACCACCCAGTTGTCTAAGTCAGACCTTGGGAGGTGCCTTCAATGCTTCCCTGCCCTGAAGCCTCAACCTCATCTTCCCCCAGATCCGCCCACTCTACTTCCTGTGTACGTGCCTTGCTGTTGCCCTAGTGCTAGGTCCTCAGTGCCCCACACCTTACAAACTGGGCAGCCTGGTCGCCCTGCTTCCTGTTTGCTCCCGAGAGTCCACCCTCCACCACTGCTAGTAAAATGATTGCTGTAACACCTGGCTTCGCTTTATAAGCTTGGATGGCCCCCATGGCCCGCCAGTATCTTCTTCCTTCATTGATTTGGCAACCCTGGAGTACCCTCTGTGTGGCAGGCCCTGCGATGAGCACCGGAGGTAGAGAGATGAATGAGACAGGACAGAGCCATCAGTGCATTCCGCCTGATGAGGGAGACAGGGTCAAACCACTGAAGGAATTCTGTGTTCTGTGCTGAGGGGCTCGGGACCAAGCAGATGTGAGAGGGCCTTTAGACTTACTCTTCTCTCTGCCTGCAGTTTCTTTCCTCCATTAAAAAATAATACCAGGGATTGATTTGAAAAAAAAAAAACTATGAAAATAATGTTTGTGTTATATTGAAAATGCAGAAAAGCAGAGCTGAAATAGAAGCTGAAGACGTCCCTCATCTCAGTCTCTAGCTACTATTAAAAGGTTGTGTCTTTCCTAACAAGTTTTCTTCTTCACATTTATATTTTACAGAACTTGAAATGCCCTTGGGTATACTGTTTTGTACACAGCTCTTTTTACTAACAGATACCATAGCATTTAGAAAACAGCTGTAGGGCTTCCCTGGTGGTGCAGTGGTTAAAAATCCACCTGCCAATGGAGGGGATACAGGTTCGAGCTCTGGTCCGGGAAGATCCCACATGCCGCGGAGAAACTAAGCCCGTGCACCACAGCTACTGAGCCTGTGCTCTAGAGCCCGCGAGCCACAACTACTGAAGCCCGTGCGCCCAGAGCCCACGCTCCACAACAAGAGAAGCCACCGAAATGAGAAGCCTGAGCACCGCAGTGTAGAGTAGCCCCCGCTCACCGCAACTAGAGAAAGCCCGCGCGCAGCAGCAAAGAACCAACTCAGCCAAAAATAAGTGAATAAGTTAATTAATTAATTAAAAAAATAAAAAAAACAGCTCTATTGTTCTTTTTTGTTGTATGAGGAATACATAGCTATCTCAAACAACTTTATGACATGAAAACCACATGTAAAACAAAGATCACCTACTACTTCCATACCTGGAGATACCTTCTATCCACACCTGTGTGTATGTTCTTTCAGAATTTTATGTTCATGTACACAGTTAGGTATAAATATAAATACACCTATAGGTGTAGACAGACTTGATCTTTAGCCTACCTTTTCCTCTTAATACGTTATAGCGCTCTTTTTTATTTAAATATATTTGATCACTTGTGTTCTCTATATGATAGATGATATCCCATATAGATATATCATAAATCATATAACTAATCTCATATTTATGGACATATAGGTTGCTTCTGTATTTTCTAGTCTTCAGACGAAAAAATGATGAAAAAGCTTGTGTGAGTATATGTAGCCCATTTATTTCCTTGGGATAAAGTCCTAGAAGTGAAATTGCTATGACAGAAATTGTGAACATTTTACATTTGGGTCCATATATGTGGTTGGCAGAATTATCAGATGATCTCTGCTGACCTGTCTTTGTATAATTGTCTCCCCATGAGCGTAGGCAGGACTTCTGATTGCTTCTAACCAGCAGACTGTGGCAAAGGTGATGGGGTGTCACTTCTGTGATTATGTTGCATTAGATGGCAAAAGTGAGGGGATTTTGCAGATATAATTAACATCCCTAATTTATTAACTTTAAGTTAATCCAAAAGGAGATTACCTTGAGTGTGCCTGACCTAATCAGGTGAGCTCTTTAACAGAAGGAGGGTCTAGAAGTCAGAGGATCTCTCCTGCTGGCCTTGAAGAAGCAAGCCACAGTGAGTCTACAGCTGCAAGGAAATGAATTCTGCCAGTAATTACATGAGCTTGGAAGGGGACCCCAAGCCTCAGATGAGATTCCAGCCCTGGTTGATACCACTGGCAGCCTTGTGAGACACTAAGCAGAGAACCCAGCTAAGTCATGCCTACACTCCTGACTCACTGAAACTGTGAGATAATAAATGTGTGTGATTTTAAGCCACTACAGTTTTGATGATTTTGTTATATAGGAATAGAAAACTAATATATCAATAATATGGAAAAACTGCTTCAGATAAATTATACACCAATTCATTTTCCCAACCAGTATAGTAACTCCCATTTCCATGAGTTTTTGCCAACACTGAGTGTTGCCAAACTTGTAAATCTGTGCCAATCTAAAAGGTTAAAAAAATACTTGTTTAATTTGCGGCCCTCAATTACAAGTAAATTTGCACATTTTCCATATTCTTATTTTCCATTTTAAAACTCATTTTTAGTATATTACCTAATCATATCCTTTGCCTGTTTTTGAATTCTGCTTATTGGTTTGTGAGAGCTCTTTACATATGTGGAGGACAATAGAGAGGCAGAAATTTACATATTGTTTTATCTGTTACAAATGTTCCAAGTATGTGCTTTTTGTTTCCCCAGTTTGACAGCTTCTCTTTTATTTCAAACGCTGTTTATGGTGTTTGGTGAGGAGGGATGTGGATGTTTTCTCATTCTATTGGGTTTTAGAAAGGCCCCTCTGTATGGAAGGTTGATTGATGCTAAGACAGCAGTGAAGAGGCACTTACATTAGTCCAGGTGAGCTAATGAAGCTGAAGCTTGCGCTATATCAGGTATGGTAGGGATGGAAAAGAAGGTTCTGAGCCCAGAGGCATTTTAGAAATAAAATCGGCAAAGTTTGTTATTCTCAGAACTGACTTCATTTTTTAACATCTTTATTGGAGTATAATTGCTTTACAGAGGTGTGTTAGTTTCTGCTTTATAACAAAGTGAATCAGCTATACATATACATATATCCCCATATCTCCGCCCTCTTGCATCTCCCTCCTACCCTCTCTATCCCACTCCTCTAGGTGGTCACAAAGCACTGAGCCGATCTCCCTGTGCTATGTGCCTGCTTCCCACTAGCTATCTGTTTTACATTTGGTAGTGTATGTATGTCCATGCCACTCTCTCACTTCGTCCCAGCTTACCCTTCCCCCTCCCCGTGTCCTCAAGTGCATTCTCTACGTCTGAGTCTTTATTCCTGTCCTGCCCCCAGGTTCTTCAGAACCATTTTTTTTTTAGATTCTATATATATGTGGTAGCATACGGTATTTGTTTTTCTTTCTGACTTACTTCACTCTGTGTGACAGACTCTAGGTCCAGCCACCTCACTACAAATAACTCAATTTCATTTCTTTTTATGGCTGAGTAATATTCCATTGTATATATGTGCCACATCTTCTTTATCCATTCATCTGTCGATGGACACCTAGGTTGATTCCATGTCCTGGCTATTGTAAATAGAGCTGCAGTGAACATTGTGGTACATGACTCTTTTTGAATTATGGTTTTCTCAGGATATATGCACAGTAGTGGGATTGCTGGGTCGTATGGTAGTTCTATTTTTAGTATTTTAAGGAACCTCCATACTGTTCTCCATAGTGGCTGTATCAATTTACATTCCCACCAACAGTGCAAGAGGGTTCCCTTTTCTCCACACCCTCTCCAGCATTTATTGTTTGTAGATTTTTTTTGTGTGTGTGTGTGGTACGCGGGCCTCTCACTGTTGTGGCCTCTCCCGTTGCGGAGCACAGGCTCCAGACGCGCAGGCTCAGTGGCCATGGCTCACGGGCCCAGCCGCTCCGCCGCATGTGGGGTCTTCCCGGACCAGGGCACGAACCTGCGTCCCCTGCATCGGCAGGCGGACTCTCAACCACTGTGCCACCAGGGAAGCCATGTTTGTAGATTTTTTAATGATGGCCATTCTGGCTGGTGTGAGGTGATACCTCACTGTAGTTTTGAGTTGCCTTTCTCTCATGATTAGTGATGTTGAGCATCCTTTCATGTGTTTGTTGGCAATCTGTATATTTTCTTTGGAGAAATGTCTATTTAGGTCTTCCACCCACTTTTGGATTGGGATGTTTGTTTTTTGATATTGAGCTGCATGAGCTGCTTGTAAATTTTGGAGATTAATCCTTTGTCAGTTGCTTCACTTGCGAATATTTTTTCCCATTCTGAGTGTTGTCTTTTCATCTTGTTTATGGTTTTCTTTGCTGTGCAAAAGCTTTTAAGTTTCATTAGGTCCCATTTGTTTATTTTTATTTCCATTTCTCTAGGAGGTGGGACATAAATCAAATAAATTGCTGTGATTTATGTCATAGAGTAGAGCTGACTTTTTACTGGATGAGAAGTAGAGACTTAGAGGTGTGCCGGGGACCAACCCCAGCTGAACAGGATTCACCCAAAGGGGAAGACGGAGTCGGCGTGGACAGAACTCAAGACACCTCAGAGGATGCAAGGATCTGACAAATTTATTTTTAAGATTCCAAAAGCTTTTATACTATAAAGTGATCTTATTTTCAAATTCAACATCCTCATTCCCACGCCAAAAACTCCCCCATATAGGCCACAAAACAAAGGTAATTTACATCAGCAGATTGATTAAAACAGGTTAGGTAATTTTCCCATCGCCCAGAGTCTCTTTCTTCTCCCGTGGTTAGTCACATGTTGGTCACATCTACGTCAGGAACTCTGTTTGCGGTTTCATCGTCTTCCTTAGAAAATTAGATGTTCTTGTACCTGTATGTTCTTGTTCAATCAGCCAACTATTCAAAGCACAAACTCAAGCACATTATTCTTTTAACAATTATAAATATTTACAGACTATTTTCTTCTACCTTTATGATCAAAACAAGGCACTAAATTATACAGAAAACAATTCTACTTATAAAAAGCTACCAAGTAGCCTACTCTATCTAATTTGTTATGTACCCACTGTAGCATAAAACCTTCCCATCATCATACCCAAAAATTTCCTAACCTACCATAATAATCAAAACAATACACATTATTTTTATGCTTCTAAAAAACTATGGAAGCGGGCATTGTATCATAAACTCATTGATTAAACTCACTGTTGCATAAAAACTCGCCACCATACCCAGGTATTTTCCAACATGTTTATAACTTCACTGGGAGGCCATGACTCTTACAACTTTTCTTTTAAAATCAAAAAGCTACTGCAGAAATATTCCCACCATTGTATTTCCCCAACAAATATAATCATTAAAGGAGCCGAAGTAATTACAATTCTCCTCTTGATTTTTACCCTAACTTGGGGTTTTTCTTAAACCCCTGCATTAAAACTATACATTTTTCCCATCACCAATAGCAATCCTATAAAAATCACCTTAGGGAAAGGCAGGGGAAGACAAGGGGAGCCACACAGAGGAAAGCCTTGCTTCCACACAGAGAAAAGCTGTGGTTCACGGAGGAAATGGGAAACAAAGCCCTGCTGCGGTGGAAGAGCAGTTGCCATTGGCCAGGTCTCTGGTCTGCTACCTGGGTTCCCATCTGAGCTGGGCGTGGGAAGCGAAGCAGCCATGGGGACAAGAGACCTCTCTCAAAAGGGGTGAGGGTTCAGGCTCCTGCAAAGTTGGGGGGGTGAGGGTCTATGCCCCACCTCTGTTGGCCCCCAAGTTCTCTCCTGATGGCCCCTCTGCGACTGTGCCTGTCTTAGGTTGTTCCTTCCCTGAGGAATCTTACCCGTCTCTGGCTAACCAGCCATCCTCCGGGGCCAAGCAGGGAGATGTGAGGTGTGCGAGTGAGCGAGGTGCAGCGCCCCCAGAGAAGGTCAGTTCTCTGTCACCTTGGTAGCCTATGCCCCCGTGGCCTCCACGCCCAGCACCTGCCCTGGGATTCCCTCGCCAACTGGCGGGGCCCCGGCTCTGATCACATGTCTTCGGGAACCCAGGTTTTTCCTCCAGAAAGGGCCCAGCTTACAGCACTGGGCAAGAGAGACCAATTACACGGCACCAGCCACCAGGAGGCAGGAAGCTTTGCAAACAAGAACTTTGCTTTTCCATATTTACACCTGACAGCACCAGCTTTGCTGACACTAAGGGTCTCGTCCGTGCTGAGACTCAAAGGCACTTCCTATGTGGCTCCCGACAGAGGTGAAGTAAGTGGTGTGTAGTCCTGCTTGCATCAGTAGGTGCTAAGTTCACTAAGGAAGTTTCTTCTTCATGGAGCTGTACCACCAGAGACTTTGGGCCTCGCAGATCCCCTGAGGTGAGGCAGCACGTACCTCCTGTGATCACAGCTCTGCCTTTATTTCCACTGGGTGGATAAAGAAATCAGTCCTGGAGGCTCTTCGTCCCTACCTACTAAGTCATGGAGGCCTCACTCTTTGCTGTGTTTTCCTTGAATCCCTCTCCCCAGACAGACCTGTGGTTTTGAAGCTGAGCAGATGGGCAGGGGTGTTTGCTCAAACAAGGATCCAGTGGGCATGCCTGGCACTGGATAGATTTCTCCTTAAACACGCTGGGAAGCCTTGTCTTCAGGCAGGGGTGGGGGTGGGTGGGAGGCAAAGTGTTCAGCCTTGCAGCGATCCAGTGAGATGTTAGACATCACATGAAAATTGTTGGCAAGGGCAGAGAAGGTAGCCTGTTCTAGTCCTAGACTCTAGAAGATCCTTCAGACCATCTGAAATGAGGAAATGCTGCCCACAGTCTGCAATGGCAGAAATTAAGATCTTTTGGCTAGAGAGTTGAAACATGCTTGGGCTCTTCCGCTGGTGGGAGTAGGGGGAGACACCAGGGTAACAAAACAGATTCTGAAAGCTTTCTGGCACTAACTGAGTTCAGGCCTGAGTTATTCAAAACCTCATTTGCTCCCTTGGTTCATTTAGCGCAGTGGTTCTCAACCAGGGCTCATTTTGCCCCTCCCCAGGGGATATTTGATAATATCTAGAGACATTTTGGGTTGTTACAACTGGGAGGGTGCTACTGGCATTGTAGGGATACTTCTACATGTCCTCTATAGGTCATTTAGGGAAGTCCTCTATACAAAGAATTATCTGGCCCCAAATGTCAATAGGGCTGAGGTTCAGAAACCCAGGTCGAGTAGGAAAAAGAAGGATGGTGTGAATTAATGATATGTCCAAGTTAGAGATGTGTGCCGTATCTCCTGAGCACTGCACCCGGCTCTGTGAATAGCCTGCCTCCCTGAAACCTTTCCTCTTTCCCTGTGGTCTCTTCCAAGTACTGCTTGGGGATGGGGTGGGAGTGAGGACTCAACCCTCTAAGTTCACCCCCATAGTTCTGGCCACAAGTAACACTGCTCAACCCAGATCTGAACAGGAGAGATTAAAAAGCAGATCCTTGTGTGAAATACATCACAATCTCTTTTCTCTCGAACTCCAAGTCTAACGTTCATCAACCTTCACTCCTGTTTGGCAAGGTTTCCATATCTTGTCCCAGTACACAAAGGTACTGACATCAGCTTTGATTCTGATGATTCATTCCCTTTGCCCAAATTGAAGCACAGTGTGAACCAGATGATGTCAGGAATAGGAGAAGGGAGGAGGCTGGAGTTTTGAAATTCTGGAGGTGGATAAATGTTTGATGTGTCTTAGCTTGAGCTGGACATTCTGTACGTGAGAGTCAGAACAGATGATTTGAATTCTCAGCTCCTGGGACGGTGCTCTTTTAAAGCAGTCTGGAGAAAGGTAAAACTGAAATAAATTAGCTTTACATGCAGTCTACATCTCTCAAGCGTAATCTGATTTCTCTGTGTGTACATATAGGCATATGCATACTATATATAGACATTAAGAATTTTTTTAAAGATTGACTCCAGATAGAATAAGGCTTTTTTTTTAAAAAACTAAATTTATGTATTTATTTTTGGCTGCGTTGGGTCTTCGTTGCTGCACGCTGGCTTTTCTCTAGTTGCGTCGAGCGGGGGCTACTCTTCGTTCCGGTGCACGGGCTTCTCGTTGCAGTGGCTTCTCTTGTTGCGGAGCATGGGCTCTAGGTGCGCGGACTTCGGTAGTTGTGGTACGTGGGCTCAGTAGTTGTGGCTTACAGGCTCTAGAGTCAGGCTCAGTAGTTGTGACGCACGGGCTTAGTTGCTCCGAGGCATGTGGGATCTTCCCGGACCAGGACTCGAACCCGTGTCCCCTGCGTTGGCAGGCAGATTCTTAACCACTGTGCCACCAGGGAAGTCCCTTATTTTTTGTTATTATTTTTTAAATGTTTGTTGATGTTGGCAGCATGTTTTTCTGACCCAAGAAATAGAGAACAGACATTACAAAGAATAAATATTGGCCCTAAATTGTCCCCCGTAAAAGAAACCAATGCCCGTGTTCTGTTTCCACGAACCAATTTTACAGAAAGAAATGCTTTTTTGTGTCTTGAGTCTGTTTCTCAGAAATGGTCTCCGTGGCACAGGATCTAAATTGGCAGAGGCAAATAGGATTTACAGGTAGGCAGTGTCTCCAGTCAGGAATCCCAAGAGGGTTCTCATCCTCCTCATTCTTTTATTATTATTATTATTTTTATTTTTTTGTGGTACGCCGGCCTCTCACTGTTGTGGCCTCTCCCGTTGCGGAGCACAGGCTCCGGACGTGCAGGCTCAGCGGCCATGGCTCACGGGCCTAGCTGCTCCGCGGCATGTGGGATCCTCCCGGACCGGGGCACGAACCCGCGTCCCCTGCATCGGCAGGCGGACTCTCAACCACTGCGCCATCAGGGAAGCCCCCTCCTCATTCTTAATCCCCCTTGGCAGGAGCTACCTCATGTCTCTCACTCCCCTCCCTTAACGTTGGTCTCCCAGTCCTCCTGCTTTGACTGTTTTGACTGTTTCTACTTTGGCTTGTTCTCTGGGGCTCCTCCCCCGCTCCATTCACCTCCCGTCTCTCTGTTATGGCCATTTCCTTAATTTCCAAGACCTCGACCGATGGACTGTACAGATAACTCCTAAATCCATGTCTTCAGCTTCAGTCTCTCCCTGAGCCGTAGACCTGCCAGCCAGTGAGATGAGGACACACTTATAAGGCTCATTCATCTCCTCCCAAAACGGTGAAAAAGTCAAAGCGATATTGGCTTATGTTTCCCCATAGGTTAGGAAGCAACCTTAAGGTAGCTTAAAGTGTCTCCCTTCTTTTTACTGCCGAGGAGGTTACTGAGTCCTTCGTGCAGTCAGTGCTGCCATTATGAGGAGCAGTGTTGCCATCTTCGTAGTTGTATCTCTGTTGTCATTGTTAACTTCATGCGATTCTAAGCATCAACTTTCCACTTCTCTAGGAGAGTTTAAGCTTGTCAGCAAATGTGGAAGTAGCCAAGTTCTCACCTTCCTCCAAGCCCAGTTTTCACAGATTAAACAAGCTCTCCAGCTCTGCCTACGTGGCCATAGGCAAGCTACATGACATCACACGTGTGTAACCCCAGTGTGGATTACAGCACCTAATGTAACTGTTAAGAAGACAGAGTAGGATAACGTATTAGACAGCGACCTGGGAGGTGGATCGGGAGGTGACACAGAAGTTGGTGTCTGAATGATGAACACAACCTCCCTTCCTGATACTTTGAGTAGAGTTTCAGGCCTGGCGGCCGTCAGAGCCTGGTGGCCACTAGGTGAGGGAGGTATGCAGGGGATTTCAGCCTCCAGTAGTGACCAGGTAGGAAACTTTTTCGGATCTTCTCCTCCAGTGATTCTGAGATTACATGATCACGCCAGTGCCTTCGCCGAGACCCGAGGCACGCAAAGGCTCGTGAATTAGATGCTGCAGTTCAGTGTTTGCCCCCGTCTTTCCATGCAGTCACTGCCCTGTTACTTAACCGAAGACTCCCAGCTCTTTGCTTTGATCCATCAGTGGCCTAGTTGACCTCATACTATTCCAGTGGCTGAATTTTTCACACGCGGGAAATTCACCAACCATTTCATTACACTGGAAATGGAAGACACATCTCAGGTCTTCCTCAATGTCATTTTCATTCCCAAAGACACAGAAACCTTCCAGAAGCTACATTTCAGATCCTTCATTTAAAGTGGCAGGGACTGGAGGCTTGCTTAGGCAGAGTCCTTGGAGGCCGCATGATGGAACCGGGAGCCAGAGATGACTGACAGGCACCCCACATGCGAGCTTTGTTAGGTCCACGCAAAGGGCAAGCTGCAGGGGGCCGGACGGCACCTTCAGAGTGGGCAGCGTTATGTCTTCTGAGCGTGACTCACCCCCGCGTGTTTCTTTCTCCACCTTGTTCTAAAAACGCCTGATCCACGTAATGCCTCCCCAGCTTTGCTGGATTGAGGGAGGAGTGAGACCTGAAAGCCCAGGACTTCAGTGGCTCCATGTCTTTCAGCCGGAAATCCAGCCTGTGACGGAGCAGCCCAGAGTGCCTCAGGGTCCACGTGCACTGTGTTCCCACGCGTCTCTGGTGACACGTTCTTTTCACCTACGCAACGTGGCTTAGAGGCAGGAAACAAAGAATGGGAAGAAACGGGCTCTTCTCTGGGCAGAGCCGTGCAAGTGAAGATTGCTTACTGGCCTGCACGTTTGTCACGATGTTACCGGCAAAGTAACCACATGACAATCGTGGCGGCTGCCGAGACCACACACGCAGCTTGTGTTGCGTCCTGCGTGCTGCTGGGCGTGGCTCTCTGTATGCATTTCTCCCATGTAAGCTCTCAAATGTTCTCTCAAGTAGTTGTCGTTGTCCCCGTTTTACAGATGAGGAAATCACGGTTCAGCCAGTTGTAGCCAGGTTCTAAATTTTAGGGGAGTGAGACTAGGGTTAGTGGCACAAGATATAAACCATGAAACAATGCGACCTTTCTGCTATTTTTCCTGATTCTTGGGCTTGCTTGAATGCTGCTTCACGGGCTTTGCTTAGCAATCTCGATGACAGTAGCATCAACCCATTACCTTGAAAACAGTGACGGGCTTTTTCCAGGATGAGGTGGTAGGGTAGTGGGGAAGCAGTGGACTGCCTGGCTTCCCCAGCATGTGGAACACACACACACCTCTTAGTTTACGTCATAGGTCATAGAACTAGTCAGGACTGAACCAGAACTTACATCTTTATCTAGACTTCCATAACCTGCAGCATCCAATATGTCCTACTAAACACCTGCTCTGTGTCAGGCCCTGAGTTGGGTACAGGAAGCTGCAGGTATCTTAGGATTGCTCAGGGGAAGCTGCAGTTTTCAGGTTGACATTATACCCACCTTCCAGCTTAGTGGAAGTCTTTAAAACTTAAGCTTTTAGACTTAGCTTAATGTTCACACTTGCTCACTCTCTGTATCTTTGTTTCTCTCTCTCGCCCTTTTGGAATTACATTATTTTTTCTTATGTAGTTGGATTTATCTGTCTTTCTCTTAGTGTTTCTGGATTTTGAGTAAAAAAATAGAAATTCTTTAGGTACCCCGAGGTTTTAAAGGAATGCACATGCATTTTCTTCCAGGATTTCAATGGACTGATTTTTTGCATTCCAATTTTGATTGATTCGATCTTGTGTAGTGTGCGATATGATGCATTTCTAGAAAAGTTCATCTTTGGAATGTCATTTTTTAACAAATACAAAATCCCTGTGGCATTTGGGTCTCTTTCTGGACTTTCTGATCTTCCATTGGTCAGTCAGTCTGTTGGTATGACAGTCAGTTATTGAGGTTTCAATTATTAAGGTATAAATTTTGAGGTTCTATAATGTAATTTTAAAGGTGAGAAGGCTTTCTCATAGTTTTTTCCCTATCTAGTCTTGCTGGTCTATTTCCCTTAAACTCTTTAGAATGCATTAAAACTCTGTCTCCTTCATCTAATTGACACGGATTCATTCTCAAGACTCAGTTTAAAAATCCTCTCCTCCAGGGAGCCTTCCCTGATGTCCTCAGGCTTTGTTAGCTTCCTCAGCTCTGGTTTGTTCCCAGAGACCCCCACGTGCTCCTCTTCACCTTCTCATACGGTATAGGCTTGTGATTGGCAACTTTTCTGTCTCCCCCTTGGGCTGTTCCCTCCTTGAGAGCAGTGCAGAGTCAACTTCACTGCTGAATTTTTTTAGCAGAAAGCAGAGTGCCTGCGACATCGTAAGTACTTGCTCCAGTTACCTACTGCTGCCTAATAAACCCCCTGAAACTTAAGGGCATAAGACAACGGTGCTTTATTTTCTACTATTTCTCATTGTTTTGATGAGCTGTGACTGGGCTCAGCTAGGTGGCTCCACTTTTGAGTTTCTTCCACTTCTGGGGTCCCTCACGTGATTCCTCCAGACAGTGGCTGGAGCTGGAGCCATGTCTAAGACTACCTCACTCACAAATCTGGTAGTTCATGCTGGCTGCCCCCTGGGGGCCTCCGCTGGGGCTGTTGACTGGAATACCTGTCTACAGCCTCTCCGCAATGGCTTGGGCTTCCTCACAGCATGGTGGCCGGACTCCAAGAGCAAGAGAGCCTGGCGGAAGCTGTATCGCCTTCTATGACTTAGTTTCAGAAGTCACATCAAAGCACATCCACCATGCTTTATTGATTGAGCCTGTCCCTGAAGTCCACCCAGTTTCAAGAGAAGGGGACATAAACCCGAACTACTGATAAGGAGTGGCAAGGTCACCTTGTAGAACATGTGGGATAAGTGGCATGGTAATGGCCATCTTTGGAAAATGTAATCTACCTCAGTGCTCAAGAGATACTTGTCAAATATTTGTAAATGCATCATTCAGGATCACTGGGATGGTTCCATTCTGGGCCCAGACTTGAACCAGGACTTCCGACTGACCAGCAAAGGTGCCTGGGGTGAACGTGCTCCCTGTGCAGCCAAGTTGCTGGGCTCCTGGGAAAGGTTTCCCGTCTAGGGAGCAGTCGGAGGAGCTGCTCGAGGATGTGTGCAGTCATGTTGGTAAAGCATTTTGAGTTCTTGATCATAAACTTCCTGTCTCTCATTCAGAGTACCAGGTCATTAGGGCTTGTTTTCCCCTCTCTACTTTCCGAAGTGCTTTGAAGAAGATGGGTGTAGGAGCAGTGACACATGAAGCGTTTCTGCCGGAATGTGGGGTTTCTGCTCACGCGGATGCTGCCGTGTTTATGACTGGCGCACAAAGTGAAGAGCGTTTTGAACAGTCGAGTGTATCATCTTTGCTCTCAGAGGCGCCTTTCACTCATGGAGGAAGCTGAATGGGTTTGAGGACTGTCCCCTTTGATTCTGCCGGGTAAAGATGACCTGGGCAGCGCATGAGAGATGCAAGTGATTAGAGAGCTCCCCGCCCACAGTGCGGAGCCTGCTGGGTCCTGACCGGTCTGAAGGAATGTGAGATGCCTGGTATGGCGGGGAGGGGGTGGTGGGCGTCGCTGCTGCTTGTGTTTCAATAACAGCATTTAACTGTCCAGTACAAGCTTCTGCCCCGGAAGGTGACCCGTTTGGAGGAAGACAGCCTGTATTAGGCTGAGACCACGTTTAGCGAAAGTGTCAGTTATCTGAGAATGTAGGTTCTGGATCCAGGTCTTCTGGACTCAGATTCTAGTCCTGCCGCTTGCTAGGGCTACAGCCTGGAGCGTGTCACTTCACTTCTTGGTGCCGTAGCTGTTCCATCTCAGTAATAGGGACAGTAGGTGTACCTATCTCTAGATGTTGTTGTGAGGATTTAAGTGTCTGACACATAATAAGCACTTAGTGAATGTTAGCTATTATTTTCACTGTTGCTGTTACAGCTGTTTTCATTGTCATTATCACTCATAACCTGCTGTCCCTAGACCTGTAAACCATATATGCAATTTAAAATTTTCTAGTAGCCACATTAAGAGAAAGGAAAATAGGGGACAGTAGTTTTTTGGTTTTTTTAATGTATTTATTTATTTATGTATGGCTGCATTGGGTCTTCGTTGCTGTGCACGGGCTTTCTCTAGTTGAGGCAAGCGGGGGCTCCTCTTCGTTGCGGTGCGCGGGCTTCTCATTGCAGTGGCTTCTCTTGTTGCGGAGCATGGGCTCTAGGTGTGCGGGCTTCAGTAGTTGTGGCTCGTAGGCTCAGTAGTTGTGGCCCGTGGGCTCTAGAGCACAGGCTCAGTAGTTGTGGTGCACGGGCTTAGTTGCTCCGCGGCATGTGGGATCTTCCCGGACCAGGGCTCGAACCTGTGTTGCATGTGTTGGCAGGTGGATTCTTAACCACTGCGCCACCAGTGAAGTCCCTAGTTTTCTTTTTGTTTTTTTTTCTTTTTTTGAAGTCCCTAGTTTTAGTAATATATTTTATTTAACCTAATATATATAAACTATTATCACTTCAATGTGTAATCAATAATTTTAATGATTGATAAAGTTTACATTCTTTTTTTCATACTAGGTCTTTCGTCTTTGACATGTGGTATGTTCCTTACAGCACATCTCGATTTGGACTGGCCACACTTAGTGTTCAGTAGCCCCAAGTGGCTGGTGACCATGCCCACATTGCACAGCACAGCACAGCCTGGAGGGGCTACACCAGAAATTCACCTGCAGCTGATGAGATGCCTACAAGGGCAAAGAGGTGAATTTTTATTGAGTATCTACCATGTGTCAGGTACTCTACGTGGCCCATGTAATTTAATCCTTGCAGCCATCTTGCCAGAAGGTATTTTGCCCCCATTTTACAGGTGGATTCCTCCAAGTAAAAGAACGAATTCAACCAAAGTCCCCCAGCTAGACAGAGGCAGAATTTGCAATGAAGTCTGTAAGACTGAGGCCCCTTCCCCGTGGCAAGGCAGTAACTAGAGGCTCGATTTTAATGTTCGTGGGGCATGAACGCTGTCCAGAGCTGAGGCAGGGCTCACACACAGCCTTGTGCACATGAGTCTCAAGCCTCCTTTGTGACGCTATTTGAAGAGAGCTGGCTGGGCTCGGTCACGACCAGGCCAAGGGCTGAGTCTGGACCCGGGATCAGTGTTCAGGATAAATCTAGGACTTGGGGCTGAGTCATGACTCTGTGTGAGCCTGGGATCTGGGTCCAGTCTGTGCAGGGGTCAGAGTTGAGTCTGTGCCCAGAGTCAGAACTCAGTCCGCAGTCGGGTCAAAGTTTGATCTGAGGTTGAGGTCAGGGATCTGCTGTGAGTCAAGGTCTAAGCTCACTTTAGGTCCAGGGGGCAGGGTGGTGTGTGCCGCAAACTCACAAGGGTTCACACCTTGAAGGGTGATCCTGTCGGCCAAACTGCATGCTTGCCAGTGCCTTTGGCAATGCCAGGACGGTGTTCTTCCTCTCCCTTGTGGTGGGAACAAGTGACCAGGGCCACCTGAGGAGCAATGCAAATGCTTGTTTGGAGGCACGGCTACAGTGAGGGTGATGGTTTTAGTAGCAGTGGTAACTTCCCTGGGGGATGTTAGGAACAGAACACCCACCCTGGATGGGACCAGGATCTATGAAATTGATGCTAACAGCCATGTGGCATGGCTGTCATGGTGAGGCGGAGGGCAGGAAGGGAAGCAGAGCTTACAGGGACTCAGCCAGTGTGGCTAGACCGTGCGGTGGGTCAGAGCATTCAGGGAGCCCAGGATTTGGCATGCCACTCGCTCCTGAGCACTGAACGGAGTGAGGGCACCACCAGCAGGAGCCTGGAAGGTTCTGTTTGTTAGAACAAGTCAAGTGCCAGGCAGTGGGCCACAAGGAGTCACCTCTGGCACAGGTTATACAAATGATGGTATAGCCATCCAGTGAAATGTTATTCAGCTGTAGGAATAAATGAAGAACAATTTTCAAATAAATCATTAGGAGAAAAGCAAGTTGGGGACAGGATGTATAGTATGCTGTTTTTTGTGTAAGCAAACGTGGAAATAAAAATATAAACGTGAATGTTAAAGGATGTAGGAGATACTAAAAATAAAGAAGTTATCATTACCTAGAGTTTGTCAAGGAGGGTCGTCTTAGCAAGGAGCAGAGCTCAGTCCAGGAACCAAGCTATGGGGTCTTGGGTAGCTTCTAGCCAAAGAAGCTAGAACTGGTACTTCTCCTCAGACTGGGGGTCTGTGGTTCTTCTTCCTGCCACCCACATCTTGAGGTCCACATCCTCGTCTGAGTATGGTGGGGACTCAGGGAGGAAGAGTCAAGTGGAGGAGCCCCACCTTCGGAGCCAGGTAAGTCCTGACCCACTAGAAGCAATTTCCTTGTAGTCTCTTCCCCACAGCAGGATAGAAACGTGCTCCGTGAGCCTGACCATAAGCTGCTTGCTTATTAGCTTGAACTGAACTCAAAACGGTTTTGCGAGATACCAAAAGCAGTACAAAGCGATAAAGCTAAACCTCCATACGCTGTAGGTGTTTCCTCTGGGGTAGAAGAGATTCCTGCATGTTGCTGTAGCTGCCAAAGGTCTGAAGCAAACTGTTTCCAAAAATTACTGTGCGTTTATAGTTCACTTTAGGGGCACTTAAGTTTTTAGTTGACAGATACATATTTCATGAAGAACGTATTCAGTCAGGATTTGTAAGAAATCTCTGGTAATCCTTTTCTGTGTCTTCTTTATATTATAAATTTGCTTCACTGCACACACCACAAAATTATTCAACAACTTCAAGATCGACAGTGCCATTGAACTGAATAGCAGCAAACACTATGTTTGTGTATGTACACGTGTATTGTGTGTGTGTATTGCAGTACGTCACAGATATATTAAAAGTAGAATTTTAATTTAGTGGCAGAGGCATAAATTATTCAATAAACTGTTGATATGTTGGAGCGCTTGGCTTGGGGAAAAATAATTGTATCCTCACCTCAAAGAAAAGCTCCATGGATTACCATTATTAAATAGTAATCACAAATATTAAAACATATCACTTTTACAATGGAATCACAATTTGCAGTTGTAATTTACAGTTGCAAAATTATAATTTACAATTGCAATTTTTACGATGTATAGATAAATATATATATAATCCTGTAGGAAATTATTTATTTCATAGTGCCCTGCCTTGGGTTCTTCATCTATATAATGAGACAGTAGTAGTGTCTGTCTCCTAGGATTGCTGTGGATATTAAATGAGTCATATATGTAAAGTCTTTAGAAAAGTGCCTGGCATGTGATAAGTACCAAATAAGAGTTAACTGTTATGACTGTTTCTAAACATGATAACAAATAGAGGAACTGAAAACATTAGATGTGAGTACACAAAATTTGAGAATTTCTGAATGTCAAGAAATAGCATACGCAAAATAGAATGCAAATGACAGCTTAAAATTCAACTTAGATAATAATAGAAAAAGTATAAATATTCTGTATGTGTAGTTATTTCAAGTCAGAAAGAGAAAAGAGATAGACTTCTCAAAGGAAATATAAAACAAAGACTCAATAGACCAGTCATAAAGAAGACGTTCATGTTAATTCATTCTTTCAACACATATTTACCATGTGCCTGTTATACACTGGATTCTCCAGGATGCTGGGGTACAGCAGTGAGCAGAACGAAGCCCTGTGCTCGCAAGGAACTTACATTCTAGTGGCCAGTAAGCATATGAGCAAGGGACCCAGCTCACAAGGAATCAAAGAAATGCAAAGGTGAATAAAGAGTTAAGCTTTTTCTTTTTAGGTATTCGGATAGCAAATATTTTTTAGTGACTTTATCATATATCAGTAGTGATGCAAGGAAATTAGCATTCTTACACCTTCCCGATACGAGCAAAAAACAAAACGCGGTTCAGTTCAGTCTGTAGGGAATTTTGTCAATACGTGCTAAAAGATTCTTAAATGTGTGATTCCTGCAACTCAACAATTAACTTATAGGACTTTATTTTGAGGGATAATCAGAAATGCATAGAAAAAGTTCTATGCGAGAACACATTTCATTGATTCATTCATTCATTTACAAATATTTATTGATCACTGCTACACGCAGGGCACTGTTCTAAGTCTTGCGGATACAGCAATGATAAAAGCAGAGGAAGTTCCTGTTCTCAGGGAGTTTATACTGTCGTATGTGCATTTTTTGTGGGGAGGTTTGGGGCAGGCAGACAATAAACATGTTACACACACACACACACACACACACACACACACACACGTAAAGAGCCAGTTTGAATATAGCTATAGCTCTATCTATGTCAGATTGTGAAAATACTAGGAAGAACATTAAAGCAGGATAAGGGGTGGAGAGGGGGTCTCCCAGTTCCGCAAGGGTGCTGAGATGGAGGGGGGGAAATCCCTATTTTAGATAGGGTATTGGAGCACACCTCTCTGATTAATTGATCTTTGTGCAAAGACCTTTATGAAGCAAAGGACCACACCATGCTCACATCTGGGGGAAAGAAGGGGGTTCTCACAGAGGGAATAGTGAGTGCAAATGTCCTGAGGTAGAAGGAGCATGTTTGGTGTGTCCAAGGAAGAACAGGGAGGCCAGTGTAGCTGGCGGAGCGTGGGCCAGAGGAATATCAAAGATTAGATCAGAGAGGAACAGAGGACAAGATCACATGCAGATTTGTGGGCCATTGCGAGGATTGTGAGAGCATCTGGAAGACTGACTGATGCTTAAAACAATAACTGTTTTAAAACATCTCATGATTATGTGGGTCAGGCATGTAGCAGAGCGCAGCTGAGGTATTCTTCTGCTCCATGTAGCATTGACAGACAGAGGCCACTCAGGTGTTTAGCTAGAGGATGAGTGGGTCTGCAGGGCCAAGACGGTTCAAGATGCTTTCACTTGCATTGGCACCTTGGCAGGGGTGATTGGAGGTCACAGCTGGATTGGTCAACTAGAGCACCTACATATGAACTGTCCAGCATGGTGGTCTCTGGGTAGTCTGACTTCTTAGACGACGGCTTAGGGCTCCCGGAGAATGTTCCCAAAGGCAGGAAAAGGAAGCTGTCAGTCTCTTATAGAAATCAGTACAGGGTCACTTCCAGTGCGTTCTAATGATCATGTAGTCATCAAGCCAGTCTGTATTCAGCCAAAGAGAAATAGAGCTCACCTGTTAATGGCAGGAGTAGAGTCAGCTCCCATATAGAGTAAGAGAGAAAGGAGTCGAAGGGCCAGGCTCATTTTAGTGTTATTTAAAATTGTGGCAATGTGGAAATTACCAAAATAGCCAACTGAGAAAAATGGCTAACTATATCTTACATATATTTACACTCATGTAATGGAATATTTGTCAACTAATAAAATTGTGTTTTCAGAGAAAATTGACAGATGAGGGAAGATATGCAGGGTGTGCCAGTGTGTATATGAGGGGGGGTGTGTGTGTATGTTTGTGTGCACAGGTACACACTCTTTGAAAAGCTGTCAGGCAGGGGAGGGTCAATGTTCAGCCTGTTGTGTCACCAGCCTCTTCCAGTCGTGGTCGGGGGCCGACAGGTCCCCTGGCATATGGCCATTTAGACAGAATTCTCCTGAATGTGGCCCCTTTAAAGTCTGCCTACTGACAGTTAATCAGGGACTGTGGAGTTTAGGAGGTAAGCAGGCCATTGCTCAGATGCCTCTGAGGAGACCTTTGTAGTGACCCTAATCCAAGTGTGTATTTGATTTTAAAAGCACTTCCTGAATCTGTAGTGACTGCCAGGTCTCTAAGAAAATGTTTCCATTGTCAAGGTCAGGCTCAGGATCATCTGTGTGGACCTGTTGGGAGGAGTTGCAAGTGGCCTCGTCATTCATTCCTCCAGTGGTCAACTTGCCAAATGTTTAAAGGTACCGGGGCGAGGTAAAGAAAGGACAGCTGGACGCGCCGGGCATGGCACGAAGCCCTGGGGCTATGGAGATGAGTGAGATGGGTTCTTTGTCCATGAAGAGCTGGCTGCAGCACCAAGTCCGTCATCTCTGTCTCTTGCCCCGGCCTAGGACCAGCACTTCATAGTAACCCTGTGAATCCTTGGGTGAATGAAATGAATGAATGATTGGGAGAACCATTTTGGAATGAATTTTGGAAGGCAGGGAGTCAAATGTGTAGCTCAGATCAGGAAATGATTCCTGGAATCTGAAAATCATCGTCTGACATGATGTCTGGAATGTTCCATAGACTTACCATCTGTCCATGCGTCTAGGTCTTTGAGCAAGCCATCATTCCTGACTTCGCTGGCAAACCACTAATTCGCGGGCAATCCCAGACAGCCACAGTTAGCAGCATTTTGCGGGTCTCTGAAAATGTTTAAAAGGCAGCCCCTCTTGGTGAACAAACTGAAAAATGTTGTCCCTCCCTCTGGACTAACCCAATCTATGGGGGGATCGTGGCTCCCAAGCTCATTTAGTTCCAGCCCCACTCACCCTCTTGACCTGTGGCTTTGTGCATTGCCCAGCCATAGGTGGCAGCCCAGCTTCGTTGGATCCTTTTGGTCATTTCTTTGACCTGCTCTGATCCTATTTCTGCTCATATGAACTTTGGACAATGTGGTCCAGCCTGTGATTCTGTCTCTAGCCTCAGGGCTCCCTCCGTCTGACTGACACTGGGTTTAAGGCTCATTCTTTTTTATTTTTTAACGTCTTTATTGGAGTATAATTGCTTTACAATGGTGTGTTAATTTCTGCTGTATAACAAAGTGAATCAGCTATACCAATACATATATCCCCATATCCCCTCCCTCTGCGTCTCTCTCCCACCCTCCCTATCCCACCCCTCTAGGTGGTCACAAAGCACCGAGCTGATCTCCCTGTGCTATGCGGCTGCTTCCCACCAGCTATCCACTTTACATTTGGTAGTATATATAAGTCAATGCCACTCTCTCACTTCGTCCCACCTTCCCCTTCCCCTTCCCCATGTCCTCAAGTCCATTCTCTGTGTCTGCGTCTTCATTCTTTTTTCTACCCTGAGAGTGTCCACCCTAGGCTCTGCCTTTGGGACCAGCCTTCCACACCAAACCTTCAAGAACCTCTCCACACCCCAGCAAAGGGGCCTGCAAACAGGACCAAGGCAGGGGTCCCCCTCCTCTTTTCTCTCTGCAGAACAGACCAGATTCAGATGCCCTATGGGGACTGGGGGGAGAGGGCTGAGCTGACCCTCTCCCAGCAAAGCCACTGCTATTATGATCTCCACTTCATTCTGAGCAAGTAACCAGAGTGCTGGGTTCACTGGGGAGAATCAGAGCCAGGAGCCCAGCCCCTTTGTTCTTTCGCTGCACTCTTGTGCATTCATTTCAGTTATTCCTTTAGAGCAGAATTTAAATTGTTTATTGATTTGGGCTGTCAATTGCCCAATACCACTTCAGGCAGGAGCTCAGATCGCAGTAAGAATTCTACTACACCTAGCAGCGCCCATTCCCCACCCCAACCTCTGTGTTATTTCCAGCTACAGTGGCAGTGTCTGAAGCGTCTTTGCTTTTAGACGTAACTTCTTTTTCCATTTAAAGGCAATACAATCTACCCTTCCCAAGAGCCCCTTTCCTATTCTCATTTCAAGTTTTATTTCCTCCTCTATGCAAACTCCTTTCCAAAGGTTACATACTCCGCTCCTCCTATTTTTTTTTAATTTTTTAAATTAAATTTTTTTAACATCTTTATTGGAGTATAATTGCTTTACAGTGGTGTGTTAGTTTCTGTTGTATAACAAAGTGAATCAGCTATACATAAACATACATCCCCGTATCTCCTCCCTCTTGCGTCTCCCTCCCACCCTCCCTATCCCACCCTTCTAGGTGGTCACAAAGCACCGAGCTGATCTCCCTGTGCTATGGGGAGGGATACTGATAAAATATGACTGTGTGATTTAGGAATATATCCTCTCCTGCAACTTTATGCCTTTTTCTTCTACAGTTGCCAAATTGAGCACCTAGTAGGTGTCAGCCACTGTTCTAGGTGGTTGGGACACATCTGTAAACAAAACAGACAAGTCCCTGCCTTCATGGTCCTTAGAGTCTCATGAGGGAGACAGAAATATGAGGGAGCATAATAAATGAGTGAATGTCATGCTGTACTAGAAGGTGGTAGGTACTTCAAGGAAAAAGGCAGCAGAGTAAGGGAGATTGAGGATGCTTGTGGTAGAAGTGATTTCTAGTTTTAAAGAGAGTGGCTAATCTTGGCCTCATTGAAGAGGTGATATATTGACAGACTTGAAGGAGGTGAAAAAGATTTAGCCAAATGGATCTTGAAAGGTGGGGGAGAAGGGAGGAGGAAAGACTGCATTAGGGTAGCCAGTGCAAAGGCCCTGAGGCAGGAGTGTGCTTGCAGTGTTCAAAGAACAGCAAGGAGGCCTGGAGCTGAGTGTGTAAGGGGGAGGCCAGGAGAGAACTGGAAACCGGGTCTCACAAGGCCCCAAAGACCTGGGATTTAGTTTTTTGTTGTTTTTTTTTTTGCTGTGTCAGGTCTTAGTTGCAGCACATGGGATCTTTGTTGAGACACGTGGGATCTTTTTTTCTTTATGGCACGTGGTCTGCTCGGGTTTCTCTCTAGTGTGGTGCATGGGCTCCAGGGCGTGTGGGCTCTGTAGCTGTGGCGCACAGGCTTCAGAGCACGTGGGCTCTCTGGTTGAGGTACGCGAGCTCAGTAGTTGCGGCGCGAGGGCGTAGTTGCCCCGCGACATGTGGGAGCTTAGCTCCCTGACCAGGGATTGAACCCAAGTCCACTGCACTGAAAGGTGGATTCTTTACCACTGGACCACCATGGGAGTCCCGGGATTTAGGCTTTTGCCCTATATAAAATGGGAAGCTGTTGAAGGGTTTTGAACAGAAGAGTAAGATGGTTTGCTCACATGTAGAAACCATCGCTCCGGCTAGGGAGTTGAGAATAGACTGTAGAAGTCCAAGAGAGAGAGGATGTGACATCTGCAAGGAGAGAGCCGGTGGAAATGATTGGATTTCAGGTGTCCTTGGAAGATCAGCCAACAGGTTAGCTGGTGGATTGCTGGTGGGAGTGGGGGAAAGAGAGGAGGTTTACGCCCAAGCTGCCGCGAGGATGGAATCGCGGCCGACTGACATGGGGAAGAGCGTAGACGGGTTTGTTGGGAGAGACGAGCAGTTCAGTTCGGGGCATGTGAAATCTGAAACATCCCCTGGACATCTATCAGACGACGTGAGAAAATAGAATAGACGGCTTTGCAGTCAAACAGGCCTTAATTGAAATCACATCTCCACCACTGGTTAGCTCTGAGACCTTCAGAAAAGTACTAAATAACATCTCTGAGCTCTGAGTTACGATTGTATACTCCTAACATGTAGATCATTCTCTCCGTATGTACTGCACTGGAGGTTGAGGTGCAGATGAAATAACAGAGTGGGTGTGTCCTGGAAGCAAAGTAAGCAGAGCTGAGTCCCTGCTTATTATGTTTCCAGAAAGGCCAGGGATGGATTCCAATCTCAACTCACAGACTCTCCAGTAAGTCACTTCCTCCACTCTGGGCTTCAGTTTCCTCATCTCTCAAGTGAGACGTGGCATGAATAACCTTCCAGGTCTGTTTCGGCATGATGGTTGCATGAGTGCAGGGACCTCCGTGTTGGAAGGGCTCTACACACACACACACAACACACACACACACACACACACACACACACACACACACACACACACACACGAGACGTGGCATGAATAACCTTCCAGGTCTGTTTCGGCATGATGGTTGCATGAGTGCAGGGACCTCCGTGTTGGAAGGGCTCTACACACACACACACACACACACACGAGACGTGGCATGAATAACCTTCCAGGTCTGTTTCGGCATGATGGTTGCATGAGTGCAGGGACCTCCGTGTTGGAAGGGCTCTACACACACACACACACACACACACACACACACACACACACACACACCCGCCCCCCCCCCCCCCCCCCCCCGTGAAGCTCTGCAGGTTTTCTCGTGTTCGGTCGGGTCTCATCTCCCTGGGCCTGTCAGTGGTTGCGTCTGGCCAAACCCTTTTCCATTTGAGACTCGTGGAGTCCTGTGCTGCTGCTCTCCTTCCTCTCTGGTCCGTAGTCTGGCAGCTCTGGTCCTTCTTGTGGCCACACCAGACAGAGCAGTCCAGGCAGCCACTGTTCACCCAGTATAACCACCATCACTGCCAGGGGAATGCCCGCCCCCCACCTCTGTGCAGCAGTTCCGATAAGAGGGGGTTAAACGTCACAAATCTGGAAGAGCATTTCATGGTGGTGCCCAGGTCAGGAAAGAAACAACAGGCTTGCACTACGTCCGATGTCCTCAGACCTGCGTGTGTGTGCTCGGCTCTCCCTCCATGCCCCCTCTGTCCCTCCCTTGGGGCACCTGCACCACCCCACCCCGGATGGTCCCTCTAAGGTGCCTCCTTCCCTGCATCCCATTAGGCTTGTTCATTCACTTCCTCTTGGGTGGTGACCTCGATGGGCACCTGCATGGCTCCTTCTGGAGAGAGAATCACTTTAGAGCCAATTCATCTCTTTGCAAACCACATCGTGCTTCTGTGATTCAGTTTTTTTTTTTTTTTTTTTTTTTGTGGTACGCGGGTCTCTCACTACTGTGGCCTCTCCTGTTGTGGAGCACAGGCTCCAGACGCGCAGGCTCAGTGGCCATGGCTCACGGGCCAAGCCGCTCCACGGCATGTGGGATCTTCCTGGACCGGGGCACGAACCTGTGTCCCCTGCATCGGCAGGCGGAGTCTCAACCACTACGCCACCAGGGAAGCCCTGTGATTCAGTTTTGCAAAGAGCTCGATGTTTCCTTTATGTTCTTTCTGTTGTAACAACTGTTGGTGTTAAACTGACCTATCTAGCTTTATTTATTTACCTATTTTTGCGGTATGTGGGACTCTCACTGTTGTGGCCTCTCCCATTGCGGAGCACAGGCTCCGGACGCACAGGCTCAACGGCCACGGCCCACGGACCCAGCCGCTCCGCGGCACGTGGGATCTTCCCGGACTGGGGCACGAACCCGTGTCCCCTGCATCGGCAGGCGGACTCTCAACCCACTGCGCCACCAGGGAAGCCCTAGCTTTATATTTTAAGTGTCTCTTTGTTGGTCCTCTTTCTTGGTGCTAGCCTGTTTTTCTTCAGACTCTTAAGTCTACTCGTTTCTAAAATACTGTGTGACCCAAACATTTTAGTATACTTTATTATCGGTTTTATTCTCCCTCATTTTGATCCCTAGTATAGTCCCTGACTGACCATTTATCATAGCATCTACCACACTCTATCAAAAGGACCTGTCTTCCCCAGCAGACAGCAAGGGAAGAATCGAGTATTGGCCATCTCTGTGGGTACAGCAGCCAGTTCAGGGGCAGAAACCCATGGGAGCACAGGAAACATTTGTAGATTGAATGAATAGAGAAGGAATTAATAAATTATTAATCATACAAAGAAAAAGATGATTTTGAATTTACTTATGCTCCTATCCAGGAAAATATGTAAACATATTAATGCCTTTGTGTCTCTCCAAACCTCGGTCCATCTTATAAAGCACAGAAAGCTCTGGAAGCCAGGTTATTTTCCTGACCAGGATACCTCTGGGGTCAGAAAACAAGTTGCAGAGCACACATGAGGGCGTAAAGCCGTGCTGACTAGGACGCCAGGCCGTCGTATCTTCAGGTCCCTGGCAAAGGATGGCTCATTGGATATGCTCTGACTTCCCCTCATCCTGAGAGAGTTAGTTGATTGACTCACTGACACACCCAGTCAGTCAGCAGATACTTTCTGAACACGGGATTTGGGTTAGCGCCTTGCTGTGAGGCACAGCTGCACTGCTGAGCTTGCCCAGAACTCCCCTCCAGACCCTCACAGTAGCAGACAAGCCAACAGAGGGTCCAGAGGAGGCGCCGGACACCAACTCAGGACGTAGGGAAGGCTGCCCAGAGGAGGTGCTGTGTGAAGTGGGGTGAGTCAAAGTGAGGAGGGAAAGGGGGCACAGTGTGATGGAGAGACCTATGGATCCCCACCAGCTGATCTAGGGGCAAAGACCCAGGCTGGAGAGATCACCTGATGCCCCAAAGGCACTTACACCGGCTGGATTACAGAGTGTGAAGGCTAGAGGGGTGAGTATGCACTGATTTCCGAAGGGACTGGTTGGCCTGTCCAGAGCGTAGACCTCATTGTGAAGGCAGTGGAAGCCCCTGAAGAGTCTTAAGCAGAAAGGTGATGTGATCGGAACTGCATCTTACGATGCTCACTCTGGCTTCTGGGTGGAGAGAGGTAGGGGTCAGAAGTGAATCAAAGCCTCCAGGAAGGTAGCTGCTGTGGCCCTCTCCAGGCAAGAGAGGATTGTGTCTGGACTAGTGGAGTGAATGAGGGGCTGGGGAAAACTGGGAGGATTCGAGAGATTTTTAGAAGGTAAAATTGACGGGCCTCAGCCCCTTGATAGATCAGCGGTTGGAAAACAATAGTCTGTGGATCAGGCCTTGTGCCTGGATTTGTAAAGCTTTATGAAACACGTCCACGCTACAGTGGCAGAGTTGAAGTGTTGCTGCAGAGATATTATGGGCTGCAAAGCCTAGAAGGTTTACTCTCTCATCCTTAACAGAGAACTAACTCCTGGGTTAGATGCAGAGCGCTGGAGAGGGAGGGAGAGGGAAGATTTGAGGGTGACACTCAGGTTTTTAATGTTGGTGTCTGTGGTTGAAATGGAAACTCAGGGAAAGGGAAAGGAGCCGTCTGAGTCCTTACAGCCATGCTAGCCTTGCTTCTTAACGGACACTTCATCAGGCTCTTCCCAGCCTCCCCAGGGAAACTGGGGTCTGTCCTCCTTCTCTGTTTAGCTGGAACCTGCTGGGAATTGGCCCCATTCTTCAAAACCATGACCTTGGTTTCACCTGACCACAGTATTACCTGCTGCCCCCGTCCGCCTCTACCAAAGGACAGAGCCAGTGCCCACTTTCCTGGGTCTTTCCAGGCACATGTAACTCTATCCAGAACCAGAGCTGGACCAGTCATTTTCCCAGCCCCGGGCCAGGCAGGTTCTATCCCCCTGCCTCCCCCGAGCCCACCCCCAGTTGTGTTGCTGAGGTCCCAGCAGCCTGTCCTTCCACCTGAGCCTGTGCCAGTGGTCCAGGAATCACCTGGTCTGATGCTGCTGTCTGTCCTCTCTCCTCTCTCCCTCCCTCCCTCCCTCCCTCCCCCGCTCCGCTCCAGCAGCGGCAACCTGCAGGGACAGGGGCGGTAGCAGTCTTTCTCAGAGGCCAGGGAGCAATCCCTGCTGTCTCTTTCTAAACAGGTCGCCCTTGGTGGGTGTGTAAATGCACTTTTCTACTTGTCAAAGTCACATTTTCACGATGCTCAAAGTTATTAAGTGGCATCTTTGGACACCCACTTTTTAACCAAAGTGGAATAGGCTGGACAATGTCAATAGTGATAATGTACAGTTATGTCCTCAGTACCATTTCGATTGAACACATCGTGGAAACAGTGCAAACTGCAGAGCCCTTTGCAGGGAATTACCAGTTAAAGAATTTGTTCAGACTTACAGGGTTTTTTTTAACTGTAAACCCTGAGTGTCTTAAATAAATTACCAGCTGCCACAGTCCTCTGACTGACTAGGGAATTTCAAAGGCTTAGCCTGTGATGCTCCGGGTGGCTCGGCAGCCCCCAGCCCCCAGCTACAGGCTTAAGGCTTCCCTGGTTTTGGAGCCAAACTGCCCTCAGTCAGAGGGATGGAGGAGTTTGTGTTGGTCTACTCTGAGCCCAGCTTGCTGGTAATGGATTTTTTTGGGGGGGTGGTTTGCCCCACCACCCCAAGTAGGAGGGCCTGTCCTGATACCTGTATAGACAGAGGTTTGAATGGAAGTTAAGAAGGAAGCAAGGTCTGGTGAACTCATTGGATCATGGCGTAGTCACCTGGTAAAGGCCCCCAACTCTCCACCTGGGCTACAGGCCAGACTTTCTTTCAGACTCTGAGACTGACAGATGCTGGCTTCATTCCCACCACGAGGCTGTCAAATGCTACCTCTTTATTGAGACCCCTCTCTGGGGTCCAGCAGCTTGTGTCCTTCTTCCAGGAGAGCTCTTACCTGCCAGGGAAGGGTATTGCATCCAGACGACCGTGGGTAGAGCAGTTTGGGCGGGGGCCTCGCTCACCAGTGGAGACCCCATCTCCCCAGCTAGTGTCCAGGGTGCTTGCCTGGTCCAGGGCAGGCTGGGCTTGTGCTGCCAGGATCACTCCTGTCATCTTCCCGCCCTGCATCCCTGCCAGCCCCTCCTTAGCTAGGTGCTTCCCTTGTTCCCAGTGTAAACATCCTGCATTCCGCTCTAGTGCCGCTTCTGTCTCCTCCTTCTGGGTGGGTTTTATCCTTCAAGACACACCGTGTTTCTTACGTCCATTTCTTGTGGGCACCTTGCTCAGCGTACCTCCGACACCTTGTTGCCCATCTCCCACGGCATTAATTAATTGTTCATTACATAATGCACTCTTTAATTTTGACAAATGTTTGTTGAGCAAAGATGCTGGGCGTTGGGCATATGCTGGCAAGCAAAACAGGTGTGGGCCCTGCCCTCATGGAGCAAATATTCCAATGAGTGAGACAGACGAAAAAAAGACTAATGACAGCTATTGTTTATATAGAAAAACAAATCTCTGCTCTTAGCGGTTGAGGTAGACAGCGTATTACCTTGGGGTCAGTTAGTGACTGGAAGGGGCAAGGGAGAGGGGGACCTAGTGCTGTTTATACAGGTGTGTTTAGCTTGTAAAAATTCAGAGACTAGGTTACGGGCACACTTCTGTATGGAATTAAACTTTGATTAAAAGTTAAATAATGAATTAAAACGTGAATTAATTATAATCATGCCAGGTGCTATGAAGGAGGAGAGCAGGGTCTGAGAAGAGGACCTGGCCCGGATGGCAAGGGGGGCGGGCTTTCCTGAGAAAGTGGCATTTTACGTGCCCTCTGAAGGGCAAGGAGGAGTTACCTAGGATCAAAGGGGAAAGTGGGGAGAACAGTCCAGAGGAGAAGCCAGCACGTACTAAAGCCCTGAGGGAGGCGGGAATGTGGCCTGTTAACAGAACCTGGGGGAAGACCCTAGTAGCCACAGCAGAGAAAGCAGGGGGGAGGGACACCTGTGGGAGGGGAGGCCAGAGGGCAGCCAGGAGAGGCAGGGCCTGGGGGGCAATGAGAAGTCACTGAAGGGAGTAGGCAGGAGGGCTGTTCTGATGAGATCCCTCAGGCTCCAGCATGGAGGACGGGCAGTGGCTGTCAAGAGGGGAAGCAGGCAGACTGGAAGGGGGGCAGGCGTTCTTTTTTTTATAAATATAAATTTATTTTATTTATTTATTTTTGGCTGAGTTGGGTCTTCATTGCTGCGGGCGGGCTTTCTCTAGTTGTGGTGAGCGGGGGCTACTCTTCGTCGTGGTGCGCGGGCTTCTCATTGCGGTGGCTTCTCTTGTTGCGGAGCACGGGCTCTAGGTGCACGGGCTTCCATAGTCGTGGCTCACGGGCTCTAGAGCATAGGCTCAGTAGTTGCGGTACACGGGCTTAGTTGCTCCCCGGCATGTGAGATCTTCCCAGACCAGGGTTTGAACCCATGTCCCCTGCACTGGGAGGCAGATTCTTAACCACTGCACCACCAGGGAAGTCCCAGGGCAGGCATTCTTATGGGGAGGGGAGGGTGGCCTGGATGAGGGTGCTGGCAGCTGAGATGGAAAGTGGGAGACCTTCCCAGGGCTTGGTGTCCTCTTTCTGGAGCATCTACCAAAGATGCCCCGTAGCCTTCTTAAAAGGCAGTCTGGCAACATCAGTCAAGAGCTCTCAAAACAGACTCTTTGACCCAGAAATTCTACTTCCAGAAATATCTCCTCATAAAAGTCTGATCTGTATAAAGTTTCATTTACAAGGATGTGTGCATTAGATTTTTATCTCTGCTGTAACAAATTACCTCAAATTTCATGGCTTAAAACAGCACAGATTTATTACCTTGCAGTTCTGGAGGTCAGAAGTGTGAAATGTATCCTACTCGGCTAAAATCAAAGTGTCAGTAGGAATGTATTCCTTTGGGTGGTTCTAGGGGAGAATCCATTTCCTTGCCTTTTCCAGCTTCTGGGGGTCTCCTGTGTTCCTTGGCTTGTGGCTTCATACCCCAGCTTCGAAGCCAGCAGAGTAGCATCTTCAACACTCCTCTCCCCTCCCCCTCTCTCCTCCCCTCCCTGCCCCTCTCCCCTCCCCTCCCCTCCCCTCCCCTCCCCTCCCCTCCCCCTCCCCTCCCCTCCCCCTCCCCTCCCCTCCCCTCCCCCTCCCCTCCCCTCCCCCTCCCCCTCCCCTCCCCTCCCCCCTCCCCCTCCCCTCCCCCTCCCCTTCCCTCCCCTCCCCTCCCCCTCCCCCTCTCTCCTTTCTCCTTCCCCTTCTGTCCGTCCTTTCTCTTATGATGACCCACACGATTACACTAGGTCCACCTAGATAATCCAGGCTAATCTCCCCATCTCAAGAGCCTTGACTTAATTAATTTAATCACTTAATTAGCTTTATCTGCAAAATCCCTTTGACAAGGTAAGATAATATATTCTCAGATGCTGGGGATTAGGACATGGATAGGGACACTTGTAGGGGGCAGGGGCATTGTTCTTTTTACCACAGTAGTCATCACAGCATTGCTCTGATGGTGGAAGGTCAGAAACAACCTAAGTGTCCCTTAGAAGAAAATGGTTACATAATCTCTTCCTCCTCATCACATATGCCACCATTAAAATGTTTATGAGAAACTACTTATAACATGGACCCTGCTGATGCTGTAATATTTGGTAGAAAATTGCAAATTTGAAAAACTATTATGCTTTGCATAACATGTTAAAAGTTGAACAATTATGAACAAATAGGGTTGCAAGGAAATAGTGGTTCACATTTGTTACACCTGGTAGTTGAATCATGTGCATTTATTTGTTACTCTGTAACTGTGTTTCCCTAATTTTTCTATAATAAACACATTGATTTAATAAAATCTATTAGCATTGCCAAAAAAAGAAAGAAAGAAAAAAAAGCAGGAAAGCTAGCTAGCCAGCCTGGAGTGAGCAGAGATTGGAAAGAATGAGGAGAGGTTCAAAGGACTCTCTAGACCCTAAGCAGATGGTTGACCCAATGTTCTGATGGGTTCTAACTTTCCATTTATCTGTTAAGGTCAAGGTGTTAGGTGTCTGTCGCTGTGCAGGGGTGGGGGTGAGTGATAGATGAAGGACATCATTTGATTTGCTTCCCTAACTGGAGATGATGAAATTGCTCCCCAAAGCTAATAGTGTTTCTTGCAGTGTGGTCTGAGATCCTGTGGTAGGAGCTTCCTGACGACAGACTGCACACCTACTGAGCACATAAAACCTCACTTAGTGGTTCCAGGCAAGGATGGCGGGACAGTACCTACAAATGGACATCTTTAGAACCGCACCGGTTGCGTTTACATCAGATCAATTCCATTGATGTTCATTTTTACATGCAGTTAAAGCTATTTACTCGTAACCCTGAAAGTCACCTGGTTTGTAAGGAAAATGAAAATGTGTGTTCTTGAACTAAAATTAGCTCATTAGTAGGGCTTTCTGAGGATCCGCTTCATTATTCTGCTAAAAGTCTTGGCTGCCTTGCCAGTGCCAAGACTCAGACACCTTAAAAAGGTTATCAGTGGATATGCTCACTTACAAATAGTGGGAATCTCCACAATTTTCTAAAAGGGCATTTTGTTATACATCCTAATGTGGTCTTGGATTGGCTGTAATTTTCGATAACTCTTTTTCTTGCATTAAAATATCTACAGAATTTCTGTTAGGTTTTACTTTTGTTCTTGTGGAGTTGCTGCATTATTGCAATTTTGAGAATTCTGTCCACGTCCGACTTTAATATATCACCAAGTTCATCGTCAGCTAGAAAGACAGGGAAGAGCAAATGAGCTGAGGGGTCTTTTATCTTGTCTGTTCAAGCTAGCTGTGGGCAGAAAAGTTTGGGAACCACCGAGATAGAGGACCGACTCAGGTCGTAGGAGATCAAAGTAAGATGACAAATAATGTGAATTTCCTTGAAAAATCGTTGGCGACCTTTCCTGGAAACATCGAAATGTAGGAGTAAATGGCTTATTAATTACAAGCGTCTCACCTTGGTAATTAAGCAATAAAGGCCCATCAGGCAGTGCGTTTGTGGGCCATTAGAGCTGGGCTTGGTGGGGTCGGAAACTTGCTGCCGAAGACTAAGTGGTTTTCACCACCCGAGAGATGCATTAATCACCTGCTGGATTTGGTCGCTTATTTGGAATGGCATTTAAACATTAAAGTGAGGAATATCTGTCCATGCTGAGAGAGCTCTGGAGTCAAGGGTAGTTACTTAGCAAGAACAAGCAGCGTTTCCAGATGTAATATCCTGACTCAGCATAGCATCTGCCCAAGGGTCACCTCTGTGCTACTTTCCAGAGGTACAAATCAACTATACTCCAAAATAAAATAAAACTTTTTTAAAAAATTAAAAAAATAAAATGAAAAAAAACTTGATATAACCCAACATATGCCAAAAAAAAAAAATGAGGAATTAGGAGAGGGCTCTGGGTAATGGCTTCTGGATCATGGTAACTGTCTTCAGAGGGGGACTTTGTGGGACCTTACGTACAAGTCATGCTAGCTCAGGGCCAAGTGATGGGAGGCCCGAAGAGAACTCGCCACCACTTGGCATCATGGAGACCTACCTCTCTGGGTGCTCCGTGGGAGCCCAGTGGAGGGGAGCAGGCAGCAGTGGGTTGGTAGATAGGGCGCAAGCATGGACACCTGGCTGATATTCACGTGGTCGCATAGATCATTCGGTGATTCATTTAGAGCCTTCCAAAGATGCTGTCATCTCCCAGATTTCCTGTGACTTTGATCTTCTCATTTTATTCAGCAAGTATTTATTGAACACCTGTTGGGTACAGGGCTTTGATACACACTTTAGATACAAAGATGAGCAGGGCAGAGGCTATCCCTGCCCTCAAGTGGCTTGCAGACTATTGGGAAAGGAGGCACCTGATTTCATGGCAAATTATTTATTCACAGTAATTGTTACCTTATATATCTCAGGCTTAGTTCCCTCATCTTTGAAGTTGCAATAATCATAGAGTCTTCTCCTAAGGTTGTTGTGAGGGTTCGATGAGCTACTCTACGTAAAGTGCTTAGCACAGCAGTAAAAGCTGAAATATTATTCTTATTCCCACGTGACTCCAGGACACTTGAAGCCTCCTGGGTTTGGCAGCTCAGACAGCTCTCTATGGGCTAGGGGGGCGCCTCTGACCCCAAGTCCCAGTTCAACATCTGGACTTCAGTTTACAGTAGTTTGAGTTGTGGCGTTCCGCTTTTATTTGAGGTTCAACCCAGAGGGGCATGGAAAAAATTGGATTTATTTTTATGACAGTTCTTAGTGGAGACTGGTGATCAATCATATGTCAAGAGGATGTTTTGAAAGGAAGCGGATTATAGGTGGACTTGGGAAACCAAGCCCTGCTTACAAAGCGAGCCGTAGTAAACACATCCCCTTTTCTCTCTGCTCCTCAATTTTCTCAGCTGTAAAGTGGAGGATAATAATACCGACCTCGGACGGTTCTGCTGGGATTCAATGAAGTAATAGGAGTGAAAGCCCCCGGCACACGCTTGCTTGGCACCCAGTAGGCGCTCAATAAATGGAAGCTCCTACCTTTAATGTCATTGGGTGTTTGATGGAGAGCATTGCATTGACTATCTAAGCCATTTTGTCGCATCGATACTAATTAAGACAATCACAGTAATGAGCCCAAGTAGCATGTATCAACGCAGACGCTGCAGGCCACCAGAAAAATATATCACAACTGTAAAGCAGGCCTGGTGTTCAATAAATACCTTGCAACAGATTAATCATCCCCTACACCTGTGCAGTACTTCAGAGTTAACGAAGCAGGTTCGCTCTTGTTGGTGCGGTAAATGTTCACAATAGGATAGGAGAGGTTGACATTAACTCATTGGACAAATATCTCAGAGCACCATGAAGAATATTGTAGCTGCGAAGGAGACAGGGCTCCTGACTCAAAGAAGACTTCATGCTTGTTTGAGAAATGGGCAGATCCGTTAGTTGCTTCTCTTGAGTGTGATAGAAGAAGGAGATATACAGTGGAGGGGCACCTCACCCCCGAGGGATCACAAAAAGCTTCTTCGTGGAGAAGATGTCAAATCCGAGTCTTAAGATGTGACTAGGAATTTTGTAGATGAAAAGGTCTGCATTAGTTACGGTAGGCTAGACTGCAGTAACAACTAGACCCAAACATATAATGGCTTCATACATTTGAAGGTTTTTAAACTTATATTTTTAATACAATTTTGGAATATTTTAGATTTACAGAAAAGTTGCAGAAAGGGTAAAGAGAGTTCTCATCTACTCTCCACCAAGTTTCCCCTAATGTTACCATCTCACATTCCCATGGTACATTTTTCAGAACTAAGACATTAACATTGGTAAGTTACTGTTAACAAAACACCAGATTTTATTTGGATTTTACCAGTTTTTTTTCCCACGAATGTGCTTTTTCTGTTCTAGGATCCAATCCAGGATACCACATTGCACTTAGTGAAGTTCACTTTTTGCTCTCTCTGGGCAGGTAGACAGGACGACCAGTCCTCTGCTCAGAGGACAGAGGCCCTGACATCCTCAACCCATGCCTTCTTAGGTTGTCCTGGTCATCTCCCCCCCAGCAAGCATCATGGGGGCGGGGGTGCATGTGAGGCGCTTGAGGGCAGAGCCAGGTCCCGCCCATCACTTCCGCTCACATTTCATTGGTGAAAACTCACCTTGAGATTTTGTGCTTGCTGTGCAATTTTGCTGTGAACCTAAAACTGCTCTAAAGAATAAAGCCTATTAAAAAAAAAAAAAAAAGAAGTCTTGAGGCCACCCATAGCCAAAATGAAGATAGAAAATATATTCTCTAGCTGAGTAGCTGCTTCCCAGCTGTAGCTATATGGTCCGGAAGGGGAGAATGAATTTGGTAGAGAGCTAGTTGTCTATGCCACAGGAGGATATAGGAGGGTATTCGAAGCAGAAGAAATTGCATTAATAAAAGCAGAAAAAGGGCAAGTGCTGTTATTTCCATTTTATAGGCAGGAAGTTACAGGAGTCACCCGAGACAGCACAGCTGTTAAGCAGGGCTACAGCATCTCGACCCCAGGTCTGCCTTGGCACCCAGACCAACCTGTGCTTGTTCCCCTGATTCAAGAGGCCTTCAGACCAGCAGGCTGATTGGCCAGATGAGCCACGGGGATGCGTTCCCATCTCATACATTTCTGCAAGGGCATTTTATCTGAAGTTTTACAACTGTTGGATGCCGGGGGAAGGCTTTTCCCCAGATTCCTTCATTCTCCCTGAGAAGAGCGAGTGATGAGAGAGGATAAGAGAGGCACTCTAAGGGCCCCAAATTGATGTGCTTCTCCCACCAGGCTCCAGGCTGCATCTGTGCCCAGGGGCTCAGTCACAGCTGGGCACGAGGGGGATAGCGATGCATTACAGACAGTGTGTCTCCCTGTCATTCTCACATGTGATGCTGGTGGCTGTTGATTTCTGGCTGGACGGAATGTAATTGCTTCCCAGGCTGACAGTGACAGATGGTGATGCGGGGCGTACACTCCTCTGAGTGATGGGATAGGCTTGAGCACCTAGACTGACAAAAACAGGTAGTCAGAAAGCTGCGAGGGCGTTGCTTCTCAGCTTGAGGCCTCCCAGGCATGGAAAGAGCACCAGGCGGGTGGGCTCTGAGCTGCTTCAGGAGCGAGCGTCTGTGTCTCTTGGGGCGGGAGGGGCAGCCTAGGGACGGTCCAGGTACTGCCCCCTCTCTCAGTTCCGACACGAGGGCCCCAGGGCACAATTTGTAGCTTGATCCACATTGGAGGAATGTGCCTAATTCCTCTGTGTGACCATCAAAATGGAAATAGATGGACTGGGCCTTTCCTCCCTTATTTGAAAAGTAATACATGTCCATTGGGAGGAATTCAGACGATGCAGAAAAGTGAAAGGAAAAAGCACAGTTGACCCCAAATGCTTCTCGCCAGACCGAACCACTTCGGAATTTTGCTGTTTCTGTTTCCTTATGTGAAAAACACTGGCCGGCTGTTGCGCATACAGCCAGGCTGCACCTTGCTGCCCCCCTCGCTTGTGTTAGGGTGGCCACGTGGTTGCATTTTAGCCGGTAGTACATGGGGTAGAAATGAGTTGTGCCACCTCTAGACCTAGCCCTTAAAATGCTCCACACCCTCTGTCTTTTCTTCTGATGGCCAGAGGCAGAAGACCCAGTGGAGGATTTCAGACTCTGGGGGACAGCAGAGCCACCGATAGAAGGAGCTAGGGCTGTTCAGTGACCAAGCGAAGCCGGGCCTCCCTGCAGACCCGTATTTGACTGTGATAGGAGAAAAAAATGAATAAATATTTCCTGCGTTCAGTCTCTGAGGTTCCAGATGTTAGTCTACCCTGAATAAAACACCTCCGAAACACTTGCTGTGGGTCCGTGCATGTGTGTACAAACACACCCACGTGTACGATAATGGAGTCATCTCTCCAGTTATTTTTTGCAGCCTGCTTTAATCTCTGAAAAGTGGTGTGAATATCTATCCATGATAAAGATTGATTTGCTCAATTACTTTAAGATCGACATATTCTTCCATTATCTGTATGTACCATAATTCATGTAACTACTCCCCTATCCCTAGACTTTTAGGTTGCTTCTAACTTCTAAATATTATGAGTGCTTCTGTTATTAACAGGCTGTACATGTCTTTGTGCACGTATCTACCCATTTCCTTAGGACATAGTCCCAGAAATTGAATTACTTGACTACATTTAAATGGTCTTTGCTCATCATAGGAGTATGTGAGAGATGAAATTTCCCCAAATCATCAGTTGCCTGAATATTGAAGCTGATGAGTGAAAACCAGTAGCTTGTTTTAATGTGTTCTTTGTTTCTTGATCATGCTGAGCAACTTTTTCATGTATATTGGACCTTATTATTACCAATTGCCTCTTCTTTATGCATTTGTTTTTCTGTTGGGGCTTCATACGTTTCTTCTTATTTTGTAGGAGCTATTTGCATAGTAAGGATAACATATTACTAATATGTCTTTCAAATTTATTTAGTTTTTAACATATGTTCTTTGTATTCTTTTTTATAGACAAGTTTTTAATCATTATTTCAGTCTTTCTTATTTTTAGCATTATTATACTTTCTGGAAACTAAGGCCAGAATAGGAACATATTCTCTAGATTTTATAGCATTTTTATGATTTTTCTTTAAGCCTTTAATCTTTCTAGAATGTATTTCCATATAAAAGTGATGTAGTGGTCTGGCAGGAAGGGAGACAGACCAGGCATGTTCAAAGCACTTAGAAGAAGGTTGGGGTAGCTAGTCTGCAGTGTCGCAGGAGGACATGTAGCACTGAGGCTGGCGGGATCGTCAGGCCAGCTCATGAGGGTGGTGGACCCGGGGGTCTACATGCTGATCTCAGGTGCCTGTAGGGCATCCACATATGCCGGTGGGGAACTCGGGTTTTGGATGAAGTTGATGCTTAAATCTCGGAGACTGGACCTTGGAATAGACTCCTGAGAAATGAGAGCGTATATCCATAAACATTCTTAGGTCAGTGTGTTCATAATAGCCCCAAACTGGAAACAACCCAGATGGTCATCAACAGGAGAATGGAACAACAAATTGTGATATTGTATCCATATAATGGAATACTACTTAGCAATAGAAAGGCACAAACTATTGGGACATTCAGTAATGTGGATTAATCTCAAAACCTTTATGTGAACAAACCAGGCTAAACACAAGGGTGCATGCTCTGTGATCCCATTTATATGATGCTCAAAACTCCTCCTCTGATAATAAGAGGATAGTGCTTAATTTGTGTGTTTTAACAGGCTTATAGTTATGCAAGAGTGAGTGCAATGTTAAGAAGTCATCCTTTAAAAAAGATTTCAATTCCAAAGAAAGTGTTCCAGTATTATGGGAAAATAGCAACCTAAAAATTATTTTACACAAAATATGTTACTTGAAAAAAGCATTCATTTGGTTATGCTTATTTTAATTCAAATAAATTATTTTTAGTTTTTTTTTTAAAGGAATATTGCTTACCTATGAAGGTGTGGTATTACCTGTGGTAGGGAACAAGGGTACTTCCGTAGTGATGGGAATAAATGGTCTCTGTATCGGTTTGGGTGGCAATTATGTAGATGTATACGTGTATAGAAATTCATCAAGCTATACACTTAAGATTTGTAGATTTTACTGAATGCAAATTATAACTCAAAAGAAAAACACATCTTGGGAATGGATAAAACATTCTACCTCATTTTACAGAGGAAGCAACTGAAGTCCATAGAGGTGAAGTGGTTTGCTCTGAGGTGATGTTTTAGAACAGGGTTGCCTGATTTCAAGGCTGCAGCCAAGTGAGGATAGAATTGTGACTTCCCTGATCAACCATAGGATGGAGATCCAGGCCTAGGATTCAAACCCCCGAGAGGGCCCCAGGGGGAACCACAGCCAGTTATTAGCATCACAGTCAATGAGGCTGCAGTCCCAACAGAAATCTGTGTTAAGTAGGGAAGCTGAGGCATGGAGTGCATGTCATGATGAGCTGGAAGTCCGTGCATGTTGGGGTTCAGGAGCAGAGCTCCCCTGATTTCCCTGTCCCCACGGCACATCTCGCTTGGCAAAGGCAGGCAGTGTGATGAAGTGTGGAGACTAGCTTTCTAACCCCACCCCCGCAAGTCCACAAGAAACAAGTCTTGGCAAGAAACAAGCAAAAGTACACAGAGTTCCAGAACTAGAGAAGCGGCACAAGGATCTAAATATACCCTAAAAGAATTTTACACTTGGCTTCACTGGTACACACCTGTGGGACCATTCGTGCCAGTTTTTTGTCTTCAGATGTCCCCATGGCATTCATGGGACACTGATGGTGACGCTAGGACGGCCTCCTAGATATTAAATACTCACTGATGACACTTGCAGTCCAGAAGTGAGTCAGACCAAATGCCCCTTTCTGCTGCTGGCTGGAATCCCAGCCCAGCCTCGGCCCTTTGCAGGGACTTAGGAACGTAGGCAGTGACTGAAGGCCTGTGCTTTTCCTCTTAAGTTTGTGGGAGGAGGCCAGTACTTCCTCATGGAACTCTCTAAGGAGACTAGCGCACATGTTTACTGATTCCAGAGCAGTTCATTGCTAAGGTTATATTTCCGAGGAAGAAAAAGCAATTGTTACAGTCCTTACACAAAGGCAAAAGCACACCTCATTTAGAGGCGATCGCTGCATCCCGGGGACCGCCAGCCACAGGTTACCCGCAGGGCGCTGGGGCCTATCCGGAAGCCTCCTAGACCTTTCGGTCCCTGGGAGGAAATTGCCCACAGTCTTGAAAGGGTCATTATGAAAAGAGACTGGAGAGTGCCTGGGGCAGCATGTCCGTGTTCTTCTTCCACAGAGGAGGGAGCCAGGAAAGAAGCTTTCGCTAAAGCCATTGGGATTCCAGTCAGACACTTAGAAACACTCATGGGTGGGGATGTCCTAAATGATGGGCCCTGGTCCCTGTCCCCCGAGAAGCTCACAGTCTACCGAGGGAAACAACAGATCCTCAGTTGCTCGCAACAAGAATCCAGATTGAGGTGCCTGTCTGCTGCTACGTACACGTCTTGGGGTCCCAGCTGCAGGCATGTGGCACAGTGAATGGGTGAGCGAAGGAAGGTAGAGAAAGGGCTGTCTACAAAGACGAAGGCAGTGATTCCCAACCGGCAGCTTTGTCTCCCAGTGAACATTAGCAATGTCTGGAGACAGTTTTTGGTCACATTTTGGTCACAACTTGAGGAAGGTGCTATTGTCATCTAGTGAACAGAGGCCAGACTTGTTGAGAAACATCCCACAAAGCACAAGACAAACGCCCACAGTAAGGAATTATTCAGCCCCAAATGCCAACGGAGCTGAGAAAAACCCTGCTGCAGAATAAGGTATCTACTGCCCAAACCATGAAGAAGCAGGGGAGAGTGATCGTCCCAACTTCTCCATCCACCTGTCCTCCAGTCTCACACCCACACTTCCTATGAGCTGGACCCAACCAGAAGCAAGAGACCAAGAGAGCCCAGTGGGGCAACCTGTAGAAATTAACTTGCTCAACACTGCTTGTTGACACCAACATCCATGTTAAGGCAGGAAGGCCAGCATTATAAGGCAAGGGGACCAGACCGGATCCCTAGCTCTACCTGAGCCCTGGTCCTCCCGAGACAGCAGCACAGGTGCTCAGCACCCTTGTGCTGTCCTGTTTTTTGTCTTTGCTTCCACTGATGCTCTTTTAATGTTTGCTGTCAGAATGAGGGCAGGCCCTGGGGGTGGGAGCTTTCTCTGAGTTCAGAGAAGAGAGAGCATGCAGGACGCTGGAAGAGAGCCCCATGATGCTGCTGAAATGTCTCATGTGGATTTTCATACAGTTCAAAAACTTCTCACCTCCCACCCGGCTTGGATGAGAAAGTAAAGAATTAAGGAGCTGTGACATTTTTCTAGCACAATGAACTTTAAAAATGGAATTGCTGTGCAGAGCAATGACTGATATTTCGGTAAACAGGCTAAGTACAACTGCACTATGGTTATTTCAGCTTTGACATTTCTTTGCATTTAGAATAGCATCGGCAGGGATGTTTGGAGACCAAGTTGTTCTCTCTTCTCAGAGCCCAGTTTATTCAAGTCAGGATTCAAAGAGCATCAGTGGAAGGGACTGTAATGTCGGCCAAGTCCTCCAGCCTCTAGGTATCATTCCATCCTCTTCTTGGTCACATACTACCCCTCCCTTAATAAGACGCCATGAAGAAGAAAATAAGAATGCATTGGAAATCTATTAAATGAACTTATTTTTTTAACATCTTTATTGGAGTATAATTGTTTTACAATGGTGTGTTAGTTTCTGCTTTACAACAAAGTGAATCAGCTATACATATACATACATCCCCATATCTCCTCCCTCTTGCGTCTCCCTCCCTCCCACCCTCCCTATCCCACCCCTCTAGGTGGTCACAAAGCACCGAGCTGATCTCCCTGTGCTGTGCAGCTGCTTCCCACTAGCCATACATTTTACATTCGGTAGAGGGGAGAGGAAATATAGGTTTGTTGCTCACCTAGCGAGTGTCAGGCACTCTGCTAAGTGCTTTACATAAGTTATCACTTTTGCCCAAAGCAGAGCTTCCTCCAACCACCCTTACTGCCCTGAGGCTCTGGCCTCTGGGGTAACAAAAAAGAAAGGTGGTAAGGACAAAATCCAGGGTGCTTTCAGATTCTCAGGGAATTATATAGCTTGGAATCCCCTGTGCACATCACAAAGCAGGCAATGTGACCTTAAAATTAAGCCCAGCTCAAAGGGCAGAATTTTGAAAAGTTTTATATAGATTGAATCCCTTTCTGTACTACAACAATTTTCCCAATCCCTCTGACTTTCTATCCCATCAGCATAACAACCCACAGTTCAGGATAAGCCCTGAGGACACTGAGAGTTCAGTGGAAGGACCACACACGAACACCTGACCTTTGCCTCATTTTGGAGATGTTTGTCTTCATATAGCGTTCAGCCAGCAAACTCATGCCATCTTGGTGTGGACCGTCCGGTCATCACTCGACATCCGCCTTCTTGGTCACAGCGATCCCAACTCTTTCACACCAGGGATTCTGCTCAGAGCCTTAGGAAAGCTGAGCCCCAAGTTGACATGAATCTTAAGGATCCCGTTTATGGCCAGCTAGCTTTGCATCAGCCACGAACTGACACTGAGCAACAGCCATAAAGGAAGATGGCTGGCTCACAGGTGGTCACTTCAAGTCATAATTTCAAAGGAGATTCACTCTCTTCAAGTAACGATAGGGGTGTCAGTAAATCCATGAGGGTGAGGTGGGTTTGACATGAGCAGACACCCAGCTCCATTTGGGAATTCACTGAGTGTGTTAGTCATTTCTGCCTCGAGTTGGTCTTCTTGCCAGTCTTTTCAGGAACTGTGGAATGGATCCCAGCCCCACCCCTTGGTGCATGTGAGTCCATTTCCCTCTTTATGGGTTTGTCGAGACCAGTAATGATAATACTTAACCACCTTTCGATTAAATGCATGGTTCATTTAACTGAAAGGATATTTTGTATCTGTAACTGCTGAATGTGTTAGCCATGGCCAAGGTCTTGCGGGTCAGATGAATGTCTGTCCCAGATTTCCTGAGCACTCCTGCCTAGGCATTGCAGGGTCAGAGCTGGTCAGGTAGAGAAAACGAGGTGAAGCAGACATTTCTAAGTGTTCACTATGGCAATTCAGCCGTTTTGTTTGTATGACTTTTGTGTTTTAAACCAAAAGTTGCTACTTAAAATGACCCTTCTGTACCCTAGCCATTGATTATCTGGACCCATTTGCTCTCCCAATAATGAGGAAACAGACTGGCCAACGGTTTGACCTCTGGCAACAGGGTTGGCTGGGACTGGCTACCCGAGGCTGGTTGGTGTCAGAAGAGGTGCAGTTACACCACTGACAAAGGGATGGAAACTCTAGGGGAACACTGTATCCCTAGCACCGCCAGGTATGGGACCTCCCTATGACCTGTTGGACTGTTTTGCTGGTACAGAGGCCCCTTTAACAGAGCAAAGGGTGAGGGCAGAGTAGCGATTCTGTCCATTCAAATGAAACAATGCTGAGCATTTATGGATGTTTGGAGAACTGGGACTGTCTACTTGTTCACTGCTGCGTTCCCAGGGCATAGCGCAATAACTGATATACAGTGGACACTCAGCGCACAGTTGACGGAACGAATGAATCCATGAATGTGTTCTGGAACGGACACTTAAAGCAAAGCCTTTGAAGGCATCGCGCAAGACCATACAGCTTTTCCATGGGGGAGCTGAGCTTCCAACCCCGATATCCCTGTCTCTGTCACACTGGGTTTCCTTTCACGTTTACAGGATGCTAGTAGCTCTCAGTTGGGAAAAGTGTCCAGCAGAGCAGAAGAGCAGAGGAGAGGGACACATACTCCTTCTCACGGGGCTCACGGTGGTCTCAGACCCAGGTGAGGGGTACCCCTGCCTGAATGAAGACCGTGACATGGGGTTTCCTCACATACACACTGAGTAGCTTTTCCCTGGGTATCAGCAGCTGTCTTTCCTGTCATCAAGTTAGGGATAAATTGATTGAGCAGTGATGCTCATTGAACTTCTTCAAACTAACCACAACGTGCGATGCGTTTGGTAGCCAACAGCCATAGTTCTGCATCTTCATAAAAAAACTGCACGGAGAGCAGGGCCCCATGCTGCACACAGGCTCTGGGGTGAGAAAAATCCTTGGTTCTAATCTGGCAGTTCTAAGTTGTGAGATCCTCTGAGGGTTACTTCGTATCTCCGAGGTTTAATCTCCTCCTCTATATCCCAGGAATAACAAACCAACTCATAGCATCGTAATGAAGCTTGAATCATCAAATGTATAAGCATTCTAGCAATCTAGTGATATTCATGCATTCAAAAAAGCAGGGTTGCTTTCCCAACATTCACCTCCTGCATGATTTTTAGGACGTGACTTAGGTCCCAGCCTTAGCCCTTCCCATCTGTAAATGGGAGGCGATGATTATCACCGTCCTTCCTGGTCTCGCAGGCTTCTTGCGAGATTTGAGTGAGCTGTGAATGAGGAGGAGGAGATGGAGAAATTCAGCTTCAGACTCTGTCACACTTGCCTGCACTTGCAGGAGGGGACAGTGTGCCTCATGTCACTTGGGGCTGGTTTGACTCTTGGGGGCTTTTTGCTTTAGGGCACCTTAGAGAGATGGGTCTACAATCGACCAGGATGGAGAAACGTGATGATGTGACTTCCGTGACCTGAGTTAGGTGGGTCTCTGCCTGAGAGGACAGTGTGAACAAACCAGATAGACGGGTTTCCAGCACAGTCCTTAACTACTTAATAGATGTGTGACTTGAGACAGTTAACATCACTTCTCTGGGCCTCTGTTTTATGATCTGCTCTTCTTCCGGACTTTGCTTAAATGGCATCCTCTCAGAAAAACCGTTTTATATTCATCAATTTTATTGTGGTAACAACAACAAAAATATCATTGGCTTATACAACAGACATTTTTTGTCTTGATCACATGTCCCATAGATGCGGGCCTGCTGGAGGTTGTACCCCTGCTGCACATGTTGTCTCATTCCAGAGCCCAGGCAGAAGGGCTGGCCCTCACCTGGGACTTTTCAGTTTTCATGGCAGAAGGTAGAAACAAGACACTGAGCTAATCACACAAGTGCATTCAAAGCTTCCTATTTGACGTGGTATGGGTCACATCTGCTCACATTCCCATTAGCCAGAGCAAGTCACATAACAAGCCTCCTGTCTGGGGTAGGGAAAGAATACAAGTCATGGCAGGGGCCGGATAGAGAATCACCTTGGAGCGGAGGAAGTATGGGACTTTTACAATAATACAGCTTATCACAACTTCCCTGATGACCTTATTTAAAGTTGCCCCCAATATCAGCATGCTTACCGTGATCTTCGTTTAATTTTTATGTGTCATCATGCTCTGTCGTCATTCTCTGTCTTTTATTTTGTTGATGTATAATTGACTTACAATGTTGTGTTAATTTCTGCTGTACAGCAAAGTGATTCAGTTATACATATATATATATACATATACAATCTTTTTCATTATGGTTTATCACAGGATATTGAATATATTTCCCTGTGCTATACTGTAGGACCTTGTTTATACATTCTGTATATAACAGTTTGCATCTGCTTATCCCAAACTCCTAATCTGTCCCTTCCCCACCCCTCTCCCCCTTGGGAACCACAAGTCTGTTCTCCATGTCTATGAGTTTGTTTCTTTTTCATAGATAAGTTCATTTGTGTTCATAATTTTAGATTCCACATATAAGTGATATCATATGGTATTTGTCTTTTGCTGCAAATGGCATTATTTCATTCTTTTTTATGGCTGAGTAGTATTCCATTGTGTGTGTGTGTGTGTGTACACACACTACATCTTCTTTATCCATTCATCTGTTGATGGACATTTAGGTTGTTTCCATGTCTTGGCTATTGTGAATAGTGTTGCTGTGAACATAGGGGTACATGTATCTTTTTGAATTATAGTTTTGTCTGGATATACGCCCAGGAGTTGGATTGCTGGATCATATGACCACCCTACTTTTAGTTTTCTGAGGAACCTGCATACTGTTCTCCATAGTGGCTGCACCAACTTACATTCCCACCAACAGTGTAGGAGGGTTCCCTTTTCTCCACACCCTCTCCAGCATTTGTTATTTGTAGACTTTTTAATTATGGCCATTGTGACCAGTGTCAGGTGGTACCTCATTGCGGTTTTGGTTTGTATTTCTCTAATAATTAGTGATGAAGAGCATCTTTTCATGTTTTATTTAGTTTTTTTAAATTGTTTTTCTGTATCTGACTTCCCTAGAATGTCAGCTCCAAGAGGGCCCGAGTTTTTTATCTGTGTTTCCACGGATGTGTCCTCAGAGCCTGGGACAGGAACATAAGTACTTTGAATCGATGAATTACTCAGTGTGTAATGTGAAGATAATGCAGGACAATGAGCCTCAAGTGCACCCCTGAGCATTGAATCCTCCCTTCCAGGACCAGCGTGTTCTGAAACCATTTGACTGACATCTGTCCCCAGTTGCTCTAGTATTAGTCTCCTGAGTTCTTCTGAAAGTCACACTTGAGAACGCGTTTGTCAGTCAGCACCCAAAAATGGTCTGCTGACATACCATTTGTAAAGTATGCAGATGAAATGTTAGGATAAGTGATTAGGATAGGCAGCCCCCGCTCCAGAACACAGTACTTTCCTAAAAGTGTGCTTTGAAAATTGAGAGCCCACTGTTAGATCAGTCGACATAGATTTTTTTTTCTTTTTTTGGTAGGGGGTAAGGAGGCCTATTTCAAGACATTTAAAAATAATAACAATCCTCCAACTACCCTCACCTTTAACATAAAATCTTCAATGCTCTGTTTCCTGCATTAAATATATCTTCGTCTTCATGTCTTTGACAACTGAGTGCAAATGTGACCAGTTTAAGCCCAACGAGCGTCCAATGGAGGCTAAACATTTACCACTTTCAGCCATGCCTAATGATTCCCAGCATTGCCTGAGGTTTACCACATTTCTCATCACAAATGTGAGTGCTTCCATAATCTCACTTCAGTATTCTGTTTTCACGTAATAATAATGTGACAACATGAAAAATGATTTCAAATATTCATTTATCCCAGATCTATTTTCTGAGCACCCATTAAGTGTCTATTACTCTAATAGGCAGGTGGTACCTAGAGGTGAGTAGTAAGAACAACCTCCCTGCCCTCATGGAGTTTTCAAACCCTTTGGGGAGAAAATTACATCAGTGATATTGTGCAAAGGAGTCATGCAGCCAGTATTTAACTGGTGGATGACAAAAGTGGCCATCATGTGATAGCTCTGGGTTTGTTTGTTTTTTTAATATGTTAATACAAAAAGCATACGTTTTGCAGAGAAAAGGTGTTTTAAGTATTGCTTCTGAACAGTATTCAAGATGGAAAACTGTCCAAAGTTGAATAAACAGAACTCAAGGACTGCCTATAGGTAATTATGAATTCTTTTCTCTTCTTCCAAGAACTTTCTCTGTCTGAAAATGCCACAGGTATTTTCTTATCTTAGATAAAGTGGCTCTAAGACCAAGGAATGCCCAGGGCTGCTCCTTGCGCCACTTTCCCTGGCTCTTGATGGTATTTTCTACTCTGTTGCCCCAGCCAGAAACCTTGACATCACCCTAGATTCTGCCTTCCGTTCATTCTCCATCAAACATTTCCCCAGGCCCATCGATTCTACCTGAACCGTCTTCTATATATACCTGGCTTCCCTCTCTAGCCCACTGCTGCTGCTTCATGGAAAGAGCTCAGCTCCACCCTGGAACATTGCAGCCGCCTTCCTGTCTGAGGTCTCAACCCAGTCCTGGTTTCCATGTGACCCTGTAAAACTGTGATCTGGCCACTTCACTCTGCTTAAAATTCTGTGGGTTAGAGAGGGAAAGCAAGAGAGTGTATGGAGTAGAGAGCATTGAAGAGTGTGTAGGAAGGGAAAAGTAAAAATGTGGGAGAGAGTAAAAGTGTGTGGCAGAGAGAAAGTGTGTAGGAAGGGAGAGAGAGAAAGGAAAAGAGCGTGTGTGAGAGAGAAAGTGAAAGTGTGAGAAAGAAAATAAAAGTGAGTGAGAGAAAGAAAAAGTATATATGGGAGAGAGAAAGAAAGGAAAATTGAATGGAGAGATAGAAAGGAAAAGTGTGTGAGAAAGTGAACGTGTGAGAGGAAGAAAGTAAAATGAGCTGAGAGAACGAAGTTGTGGAGGGAGATATAGAAAGTAAAAGTATATGAGAGAAAAAGAAATAAACGTGGAAGAGAGAAAGGAACATTGTGTGGAGGGAGAGAGACAAAGGAAGAGTGTGTGAGAGAAAAAGTAAAAGTGAATGAGGGAGAGAAAGTTGGAAAAGTTGAGGGAAATTGTGGCTACAAGGATGAGAGAAAAGGAAGGAGGGAGAATGAGTGAAAAGAGGGACAACGAGAGAGACAGACAGATTGACGTTATATCCCAGGATCACGTGTGCGCGGAGCCCCTTTCCACAGTGTTCAGCAAGCTACCAGGTCTCCTTGGAAGCTCAGTCTGGTTCTTTCCAGCCTTCTGTTTTCTCAGACCGGACTCACACAGTGTCAGAAGCAAGATACACGTGCACCTGGAGTTGTGTCCTGCGGAGGTTCTGTTACAAGTGGCATCGTGGCAGATCAAATTGAAAGCTTTCACGGTTTATGATTTGGGGTGCAGGTGCGGTGCGTTATTTAGAGATGAGTCATTTCATGATACTATTTGCCACTATAAGGAACCTTTCCTACTATGGGGACCCCAGCTCCTAGGTAAGGAAATGCAGGTATTTGGAGGGCTATCGAGGCGGAGGAAAATAAAGAAGATAGCACCAGCCTAACCAAGTTTGTCTTTCAACCCATATTTCTTAAGGAGACACTAGTTGGTTTTCTGTTTAAGCCCTACCCCAGTTAAGTTTTATGTGTAGCCAGAGTTAATAGTTGAAGTAGGGGCATCGGTGCACGTGGACACTGACATGAGAAGAGATGTAAAATTCTACACATGAACAGCTTGCTTTTCTACATGTTACCTTCCTTCTGTGTGTCTTCTGTTGCTATCGATTGGCTTCAGAGTGGAGGTGGTATGTAAGGGCAAGTCATTATTCTTTAGGGAAGGGAGCAAGTATAAATGTCAAAGAAAAAGTGAAATATTTAAACTATGCCACAGAAAGAAACCATGTGAAACTCGACTTACTAATGAATGCCCAAATAGAATGCATTACATAAATCTCATGCACTATCATTTTTTTAAAAAAGAAAACTAGTATTCAGTGTTTCAGGCTATGTCGGTCCTTGAGACTACATTTTTTTTTTAAAAGAGCTGAATTGAATTTAAAAGGTTTGTGGTTTTATGCAAAGGGGTTTCTATAAGTAGACTAGAATGATTTTTTAAAAAATTATCATTGACTTGTGCGTGGTAATGTTTAAATGGTCAATTTCAAATTGTTTCGGGTCAGGAGTTCTACCACTGCCTCATTTATTCCTTTGACGATCAGTTTCTAAGGACCTACTGTTTGCCAGCTGAGGGCCTGGCATAGAGAAAACAGAAATAATTAATATATAGCCTCTGCTTTAGTGTGTATAAACACTAGTGGTAGATCCTGACATGTCATTGGAGTATTCCCAAAGTGTTTACACATCCCTTGACTTTCTCCAAAAGATTGCCCTACATTCTGTAGTTTAGGTCTTAATTCCTGTTCGTTCAAAACATGACAGTCAGAGGTATCCTTCTATAGACATGCCCTGTTGTTCATTACCTTCTCTTGATTCCTTCTAAAATATCTCTTGGACTTCTCCCTTCCTCTGTGCAGGCATCCTCCCCTCACACCTGTTAAGTCAATCACCCCTTGTGCTTACTTCATACACAGGCTCCTAACAGAGTTGACTATCCCCACTCTCAACACTTCTGACCTATTTTTTTTTTAAAAACATCTTTATTGGAGTATAATTGCTTTACAGTGGTGTGTTAGTTTCTGCTTTATAACAAAGTGGATCAGCTCTACGTATACATATGTCCCCATATCTCCTCCCTCTTGCGTCTCCCTCCCTCCCACCCTCCCTATCCCATTCCTCTAGATGGTCACAAAGCACCGAGCTGATCTCCCTGTGCTATCTTTTTTTGTTCTTTAACCAAAATATAATTTCCTCTTGGTTTAGCAAAGTAAGATATTTTCTACAGAATAACTGAGACAGGTTTAAAGAAGCAAAACTAATTAGCAATTCCACCACTCAGGATGAATCCTGATAATAACTCATTCTATTACCTACGTTTTTTTGTCCCATGTATGTATTTCCCTCCAAAATTGAGATCATGGTGTGTGAAGTTCTCAGTACACTATTTTTATAGCTGAAATAGATCAGATTGTTCTCCAGATTGTGACTATTGCTCCAAAGCACCATATTTAGTGAAGGAATAACATTCTATTTTATGGAGAGCCTATAATTGACCTAATTAATTCCCAGATAGAGAGCTTTTTTTTTTTTAGGATTTCCCCACATTTTCACTACTGTTAAATGTTTGATGAGAGACATCTATATCTTATACCATTAATTTAGTATTTGGAATAAAGGCCAAGAAATTGAATGACTAAGTCAAATTATATTGAATCAGGCCACCATTGGATTTTATCATTTCTTTGTTCATCTTGGCCAATAACCAAAACAAAATGGAGCCTTTGCTTATGGTTGGTCTTTCTTAGTTAATAGTGATGCTGCACATATACCATCAGTCATCTTAATGTCTTTTCTGAATGTAGATGGTCTATTTACAGAGATCTATTTATGTCCTTTGCCCATTTATAAAAACATCCCTGACTGTCTTCTACTTATTGATTTATAGAGATCTTTACATACAAAATAGAAACGTGTTGTTTCATAGGTTACCAACATCACCCTACTTTTTATTTTTATTGTGTTTCATATATGCAGAAGAATTTAATTATAATGTTTATTACTAAATATGCTAATTACGAAAGTAAGTACAAGGACTTCCCTGGTGGTGCAGTGGTTAAGAATCCGCCTGCCAATGCAGGGGACACGGGTTCGATCCCTGGTCCGGGAAGAGCCCACATGCCATGGAGTAACTAAGCCCGTGTGCCACAACTACTGAGCCTGCGCTCTATAGCCCGTGAGCCACAACTATTGAAGCCCGCGCACCGAGAGCCTGTGCTCCGCAACAAAAGAAGCCACCACAGTGAGAAGCCCATGCACTGCAATGAAGAGTAGCCCCCACTCGCAGCAACTAGAAAAAGCCCACGCACAGCAATGAAAACCCAACACAGCCATAAATCAATCAATCAATCAAAACAAAAGTAAGTACATATTCAAATCAGAGAACTTAGAAATAGAAATGCAGAAAGGCAGCAAAACCAACCAGAGGTATGCAATTTTGTCTTTATCTTCAGTATTTTTTATATATTATGTAAACAGAGTTTTATACTGTTTATACATTTCTGTAGCTTTTTTCATATATATATGTTTCACAATTTATTATGTTAGGAAATATTCTGTTACCATAACTTTTTTATAATTGAATAGGTTATTCTATATAAGTCTTTATTTCACAAACGTAAGAGTCTGCTAATTGCCAAGCAGTGTGCTAGCATGAGGGTTAGATCTGTGAACAAAATCAGCACAGTCCCTGTGGTCTGGACAAAGAGTTTCAGCAGAGCTATAGGTGTTACAAAGGATACATACAGCCTGTATGTCTATGTCTGTGTGTCTAAAAGGCCAATGAAAATCACCTTGGGGAGTGTTGGAAAGCTAAAGGAGCTGTGTTAGAGTGCTCCAGGAAAACAGAACTAACGGGTGATATATATTATAAGGAATTTTTTTTTTTTTTTAATTCTGATCCTTCCTTTCTCTTTCTCCTACATCTTTTTTTTTTACATCTTTATTGGAGTATAATTACTTTACAATGGTGTGTTACTTTCTGCTTTATAACAAAGTGAATCAGCTATACATATACATATGTTCCCATTATCTCTTCCCTCTTGCATCTCCTTCCGTCCCACCCTCCATATCCCACCCCACTAAGTAGTCACAAAGCACCGAGCTGATCTCCCTGTGCTATGTGGCTGCTTCCCACTAGCTATCTGTTTTACGTTTGGTAGTGTATATATGTCCATGCCACTCTCTCACTTTGTCACAGCTTACCCTTCTCCCTCCCCATATCCTCAAGTGCATTCTCTAGTAGGTCTGTGTCTTTATTCCTGTCTTACCCCTAGGTTCTTCATGACATTTTTTTTTTCTTAAATTCCATATATATGTGTTAGCATACAGTATTTATCTTTCTCTTTCTGACTTACTTCACTCTGTATGACAGACTCTAGGTCCATCCACCTCATTACAAATAGCTCAATTTCGTTTCTTTTTATGGCTAATATTCCATCGCATATAAGTGCCACATCTTCTTTATCCATTCATCTGCTGATGGACACTTAGGTTGCTTCCATGTCCTGGCTATTGTAAATAGAGCTGCAATGGACACTGTGGTACATGACTCTTTTTGAATTATGGTGTTCTCAGGGTATATGCCCAGTAGTGGGATTGCTGGGTCATATGGTAGTTCTATTTGTAGTTTTTTAAGGAACCTCCATACTGTTCTCCATAGTGGCTGTACCAATTCACATTCCCACCAACAGTGCAAGAGTGTTCCCTTTTCTCCACACCCTCTCCAGCATTTATTGTTTGTAGATTTTTTGATGATGGTCATTCTGACTGGTGTGAGATGATATCTCATTGTAGTTTTGATTTGCATTTCTCTAATGATTAATGATGTTGAGCATTCTTGCATGTGTTTGTTGGCAATCTGTATATCTTCTTTGGAGAAATGTCTATTTAGGTCTTCTGCCCATTTTTGGATTGGGTTGTTTGTTTTTTTGCTATTGAGCTGCATGAGCTGCTTGTAAATTTTGGAGATTAATCCTTTGTCAATTGCTTCATTTGTAACTATTTTCTCCGATTCTGAGGGTTGTCTTTTGGTCTTGTTTATGGTTTCCTTTGCTGTGCAAAAGCTTTGAAGTTTCATTAGGTCCCATTTGTTTATTTTTGTTTTTATTTCCATTTCTCTAGGAGGTGGGTCAAAAAGGATCTTGCTGTGATTTACGTCATAGAGTGTTCTGCCTATGTTTTCCTCTAAGAGTTTGATAGTTTCTGGCCTTACATTTAGGTCTTTAATCCATTTTGAGCTTATTTTTGTGTATGGTGTTAAGGAGTGATCTAATCCCATACTTTTACATGTACCTGTCCAGTTTTCCCAGCACCATTTATTGAAGAGGCTGTCCTTTCTCCACTGTACATTCCTGCCACCTTTATCAAAGATAAGGTGACCATAAGTGCGTGGGTTTATCTCTGGGCTTTCTATCCTGTTCCATTGATCTTGATTTCTGTTTCTGTGCCAGTACCATACTGTCTTGATTACTGTAGCTTTGTAGTTAGTCTGAAGTCAGGTAGCCTGATTCCTCCAGCTCTGTTTTTCGTTCTCAAGATTGCTTTGGCTATTCAGGGTCTTTTGCGTTTCCATACAAATTGTGAAATTTTTTGTTCTAGTTCTGTGAAAAATGCCAGTGGTAATTTGATAGGGATTGCACTGAATCTGTAGATTGCTTTGGGTAGTAGAGTCATTTTCACAATGTTGATTCTTCCAATCCAAGAACATGGTATATCTCTCCATCTATTTGTATCATCTTTAATTTCTTTCATCAGTGTCTTATAATTTTCTGCATACAGGTCTTTTGTCTCCTTAGGTAGGTTTATTCCTAGATATTTTATTCTTTTTGTTGCAATGGTAAATGGGAGTGTTTTCTTGATTTCACATTCAGATTTTTCATCATTAGTGTATAGGAATGCCAGAGATTTCTGTGCATTAATTTTGTATCCTGCCACTTTACCAAATTCATTGATTAGCTCTAGTAGTTTTCTGGTAGCATCTTTAGGATTCTCTATGTATAGGATCATGTCATCTGCAAACAGTGACAGCTTTACTTCTTCTTTTCCGATTTGGATTCCATTTATTTCCTTTTCTTCTCTGATTGCTGTGGCTAAAACTTCCAAAACTATGTTGATTAAGAGTGGTGAGAGTGGGCAACCTTGTCTTGTTCCTGATCTTAGTGGAAATACTTTCAGTTTTTCACGATTGAGGAGTATGTTGGCTGTGGGTTTGTCATATATGACCTTTATTATATTGAGGAAATTTCCCTCTATGCCTACTTTCTGCAGGGTTTTATCATAAATGGGTGTTGAATTTTGTCGAACGCTTTCTCTGCATCTATTGAGATGACCATATGGCTTTTCTCCTTCAATTTGTTAATATGGTGTATCACATTGATTGATTTGCATATATTGAAGAATTCTGGCATTCCTGGAATAAACCCCACTTGATCATGGTGTATGATCCTTTTAATGTGCTGTTAGATTCTGTTTGCTAGTATTTTTTTGAGGATTTTTGCATCTATGTTCATCAGTGATATTGGCCTGTAGTTTTCTTTCTTTGTGACGTCCTTGTCTGGTTTTGGTATCAGGGTGATGGTGGCCTTGTAGAATGAGTTTGGGAGAGTTCCTCCCTCTGCTATATTTTGGAAGAGTTTGAGAAAGATAGGTGTTAGCTCTTCTCTAACTGTTTGATAGAATTCACCTGTGAAGCCATCTGGTCCTGGGCTTTTGTTTGCTGGAAGATTTTTAATTACAGTTTCAACTTCAGTGCTTGTGATTGGTCTGTTCATATTTTCCATTTCTTCCTGATTCAGTCTTTGCAGGTTGTGCATTTCTAAGAATTTGTCCATTTCTTCCAGGTTGTCCATTTTATTGGCATAAAGTTGCTTGTAGTAATCTCTCATGATCTTTTGGATTTCTGCAGTGTCAGTTGTTACTTCTCTTTTTTCATTTCTAATTCTATTGAGTTGAGTCTTCTCCCTTTTTTTCTAGATGAGGCTGGCTAATGGTTTATCAATTTTGTTTATCTTTTCAAAGAACCAGCTTTTAGTTTTATTGATCTTTGCTATCATTTCCTTCATTTCTTTTTCATTTATTTCTGATCTGGTCTTTATGATTTCTTTCCTTCTGCTAACCTTGGGGTTTTTTTGTTCTTCTTTCTCTAATTGCTTTAGGTGCAAGGTTAGGTTGTTTATTCGAGATGTTTCCTGTTTCTTAAGGTAGGATTGTGTTGCTATAAACTTCCCTCTTAGAACTGCTTTTGCTGCATCATAGGTTTTGGGTCATCATGTCTCCATTGTCATTTGTTTCTAGGTATTTTTTTATTTCCACTTCGATTTCTTCAGTGATCACTTCGTTATTAATAGTGTATTGTTTAGCCTCCATGTGTTTGGTTTTTTGTTTGTTTGTTTGTTTTTGCGGTACGCAGGCCTCTCACTGTTGTGGCCTCTCTGTTTGCAGAGCACAGGCTCCGGATGCGCAGGCTCAGTGGCCATGGCTCACGGGCCCAGCCGCTCCACGGCATGTGGGATCTTCCTGGACTGGGGCACGAACCCGTGTCCCCTGCATTGGCAGGTGGACTCTCAACCACTGCGCTACCAGGGAAGCCCCATGTGTTTGTATTTTTTACAGATCTTTTCCTGTAATTGATATCTAGTCTCAAAGCGTTGTGGTCGGAAAAGATACTTGATACAATTTCAATTTTCTTAATTTACCAAGGCTTGATTTGTGACGCAAGATATGATCTATCCTGGAGAATGTTCCATGAGCACTTGAGAAAAATGTGTATTCTGTTGTTTTTGGATGGAATGTCCTATAAGTATCAGTTAAGTCCATCTTGTTTCATGTATCATTTAAAGCTTGTGTTTCCTTATTTATTTTCATTTTGGATGATCTGTCCATTGGTGAAAGTGGGGTGTTAAAGTCCCCTACTATGAATGTGTTACTGTCGATTTCCCCTTTTATGGCTGTTAGTATTTGCCTTATGTATTGAGGTGCTCCTATGTTGGGTGCATAAATATTTACAATTGTTATATCTTCTTCTTGGATCGATCCCTTGATCATTATGTAGTGTCCTTCTTTGTCTCTTCTAATAGTCTTTATTTTAAAGTCAATTTTGTCTGATATGAGAATTGCTACTCCAGCCTTCTTTTGGTTTCCATTTGCATGGAATATCTTTTTCCATCCCCTCACTTTCAGTCTGTATGTGTCTCTAGGTCTGAAGTGGGTCTCTTGTAGACAGCATATATATGGGTCTTGTTTTTTTTTCCATTCACCCAGTCTGTGTCTTTTGGTGGGAGCACTTAATCCATTTACATTTAAGGTAATTATCAATATGTATGTTCCTATTCCTATTTTCTTAATTGTTTTAGGTTTGTTATTGTAGGTCTTTTCCTTCTCTTGTGTTTCTTGCCTAGAGAAGATCCTTTAGTATTTGTTGTAAAGCTGGTTTGGTGGTGCTGAACTCTCTCAGCTTTTGCTTGTCTGTAAAGGTTTTAATTTCTCCATCAAATCTGAATGAGATCCTTGCTGGGTAGAGTAATCTTGGTTGTAGGTTTTTCTCCTTCATCACTTTAAATATGTCCTGCCAGTCCCTTCTGGCTTGCAGAGTTTCTGCTGAAAGATCAGCTGTTAACCTTATGGGGATTCCCTTGTGTGTTATTTGTTGTTTTTCCCTTGCTGCTTTTAATATGTTTTCTTTGTATTTAATTTTTGACAGTTCGATTAATATGTGTCTTGGCGTATTTCTCCTTGGATTTATCCTGTATGGGACTCTCTGTGCTTCCTGGACTTGATTAACTATTTCCTTTCCCATATTAGGGAAGTTTTCAACTATAATCTCTTCAAATATTTTCTCAGTCCCTTTCTTTTTCTCTTCTTCTTCTGGAACCCCTATAATTCGAATGTTGGTGCGTTTAATGTTGTCCCAGAGGTCTCTGAGACTGTCCTCAGTTCTTTTCATTCTTTTTTCTTTATTCTGCTCTGCAGTAGTTATTTCCACTATTTTATCTTCCAGGTCACTTATCCGTTCTTCTGCCTCAGTTATTCTGCTATTGATCCCATCTAGAGTACTTTTAATTTCATTTATTGTGTTGTTCATCGTTGCTTGTTTCATCTTTAGTTCTTCTAGGTCCTTGTTAACTGATTCTTGCAATTTGTCCATTCTATTGTCCATTCTATCTCCAAGATTTCGGATCAACCTTACTATCATTATTCTGAATTCTTTTTCAGGTAGACTGCCTATTTCCTCTTCATTTGTTAGGTCTGGTGGGTTTTTATCTTGCTCCTTCATCTGCTGTGTGTTTTTCTGTCTTTTCATTTTGCTTATCTTACTGTGTTTGGGGTCTCCTTTTTTGCAGGCTGAAGGTTCGTAGTTCCTGTTGTTTTTTGTGTCTGTCCCCAGTGGCTAAGGTTGGTTCGGTGGGTTGTGTAGGCTTCCTGGTGGAGGGTACTAGTGCCTGTGTTCTGGTGGATGAGGCTGGATCTTGTCTTTCTGGTGGGCAGGTCCACGTCTGGTGGTGTGTTTTGGGGTGTCTGTAGACTTATTATGATTTTGGGCAGCCTCTCTGCTAATGGGTGGGGTTGTGTTCCTGTCTTGCTAGTTGTTTGGCATAGGCTCTCCAGCACTGTAGCTTGCTGGTCGTTGAGTGAAGCTGGGTGCTGGCGTTGAGATGGAGATCTCTCGGAGATTTTTGCTGTTTGATATTATGTGCAGCTGGGAGGTCTCTTGTGGACCAGTGTCCTGAAGTTGGCTCTCCCACCTCAGAGGCACAGCACTGACTCCTGGCTGCAGCACCAAGAGCCTTTCATCCACAGGGCTCCTTAATTTGGGATGATTCGTTGTCTATTCAGGTATTCCACAGATGCAGGGTATATCAAGTTGATTGTGGAGCTTTAATCCGCTGCTTCTGAGGCTGCTGGGAGAGATTTCCCTTTCTCTTCTTTGTTCTCACAGTTCCCAGGGGCTCAGCTTTGGATTTGGCCCCTCCTGTGCGTGTAGGTTGCCGGAGGGCGTCTGTTCTTTGCTCAGACAGGACGGGGTTAAAGGAGCCGCTGATTCGGAGGCTCTGGCTCACCCAGGCCGGGGGGGTAGGGAGGGGCACGGAGTGCGGGGCGGGCCTGCAGCGGCAGAGGCCGGCGTGACGCTGCAGCCTGAGGCGCGCCGTGCGTTCTCCCGGGGGGGGCCGTACCTGGATCCCGGGACCCTGGCAGTGGCGGGCTGCACAGGCTCCCCGGAAGGGCGTGTGGCTAGTGACCTGTGTTCGCACACAGGCCTCCTGGCGGCGGCAGCAGCGGCCTTAGCGTCCCATGTCCGTCTCTGGGCTCCGCACTCTTAGCCGCGGCTCGCGCCCGTCCCTGGAGCTCTCTCAAGCAGCGTTCTTAATCCCCTCTCCTCGTGCACCAGGAAACAAAGAGGGACGTAAAAGTCTCTTGCCTCTTCGGCAGGTCCAGACCCCTCCCCGGACTCTCTCCCGGCCAGCCGCGGGCGCACGAACGCCCTGCAGGCTGTGTTCACGCCGCCAACCTCAGTCCTCTCCCGGCGCTCCGACAAAAGCCGGAGCCTCAGCTCCCAGCCCCGCCCGCCCCGGCGGGTGAGCAGACAAGCCTCTCGGCTGGTGAGTGCCGGTTGGCCCGATCCTCTGCGCTGGAATCTGTCCGCTTTGCCCTCCGCACCCCTGTTGCTGTGCTCTCCTCCGCGGCTCCCAAGCTCCCCCACTCCGCCTCCTGAAGTCTCCACCCGCTAAGGGGCTTCCTAGTGTGTGGACACTTTTCCTCCTTCACAGCTCTCTCCCGCTGGTGCAGGACCCGTTCCTATCCTTTTGTCTCTGTTTAGTTTTTTCTTTTGCCCTAACCAGGTACGTGGGGGGTTCCTTGCCTTTTGGGAGGTCTGAGGTCTTCTGCCAGCGTTCAGTAGGTGCTCCGTAGGAGTTGTTCCATATGTAGATGTATTTCTGGTGTATCTGTGGAGAGGAAGGTGATCTCCGCGTCTTACTCTTCCGCCATCTTCCCGGAAGTCCTATTATAAGGAATTAATTCACATGATTATAGAGACTGACAGGCTCAAGACTGGAGAGCTGATGGTATCATTTCAGTCTGAGGGCCCACAGGTTCAAAACCTAGGAAGAGCCGATGTTTCAGTTCCAGTCCAAAGGCAGGATAAAAGTGATGTCCCATCTCGAAAACAGTCAGGCGGGAGGAATATACTCTTACTCAGGGCAGGGTCAGCCTTTTTGTTCTATTCAGACCTTCAACTGATTGGCTGAGGCCCACCCATATTAGGGAGAGCAATCTGCTTTACTCAGTCTACTGATTAGAAGAATATCAAGCTCATCCAAAAACATCCTCACAAAAACACCCAGCGTGATGCTTGATCAAATATCTGGGCACCCCACGGCCCAGTCGAGTGGACACATAAAATTAACTGTCACAGGAGGTGATGGGTGTTTCACCTGGAGCCAGAAGAACAAGCATTGACCACATCAGGGAGGTACAGGTGTGCATCCTGGGCAGTGAAAAGACCCTAAGGTGGGGATAAGCTCTGTGCATCCGAGGACCTGAAGGAAAACCAGGTGCCTCATCACTGAGGGAGAGAGGGCATGAGTTGAGGATGGAGACACTGACAGATGCCTGGACCTGGAAGGGCTCCAGGCCACAGTGGTGAATTTAGATTTTCTTCCAATACAGTGGGTAGCGTCTGGACTATTTTTAAGCGGAGATGTAACATGATGTGATTTTTGTATTTAAAAAATACCTCTGGTTCCTGTGAGGAGGATGCATTGGTGAACATGAACAGAGTCGAAGCAGGGAGGCCAGTGAGGAGCCTTATGCAGAGATGGTAGTGAATTCTAGCTGGCATGTTAGACGAGCAGATGAAGATGTGTTTGGTGGGTTCCGGAGATTTTGGACTTGGCATTTTGCTGGCTGTGGCGGGTTCAATGGAGGATGAAATCAAAGCTGACTCTGGAGTTTCTGCCTTGAGAAACAGAGATTGGTGGTGGCCAGGGCTGGGATGGAAGCACCAGAGGTGAACAACTTGGGGAGAAGCTGGGGAGTTCATCTGGAGACATGTGCCTGAGGAACACCCAAGTAGAGACGGTAAGCAGACCGTGAGGCTATAGGTGAGGAGTTCAAAGAAGAGGTCTGGCCTAAGGACATCAACTTATGAGCGAGGATGGTTCCATTCAGTGGGCACGTTCTCTGCACCAGGACTAGCCCAGGACCTTGACACGGACTAGCTCCTTTTATCCCCGCAACAAGCTTCGGACGTAGGCATAGTTATTGCCCCATTTTATGGGAGAAGACACTGAGGCACAGAGAGGTTGAGTCATCAGGTGAAGGTCACAATACGTGCAGAGAGTATTAAATCTAGGTAGTCTGTCTCCCGTGCCCCTGAATGAGACCACGTGCTGTTCTGGCTCCTCTCACTAGCACAGAATGATGTACTGGGTCTTGAACATTAATGTGCATCGTTGTCTCTGGGAGGAGTTGCTAAAATACAGATTGCTGGGCCCCACCCCCAGAGTTTTCGATATAGTAGGTCTGGAGTGGGGCCCAAGACTTTGCATTTCTAACAAGTTCCCTCATGGTACTGATAATGCTAGACCAGAAACTGCACTTTGAGAAGCACCAGTATGGAGAAAGAACAGGAACAGGCCTGCGGAAAGCCAGGGAACCCTCTTGCACTGTTGGTGGGGATGTAAGATGTAAATTGATAAAGCCAGTGGTTAATGAGAAGATATTAGGAAAGTAATAGCAAGGAAGGAGCACGGGTGATAATTAGCTTGGGAAGTAGAAAATTTCAGGAGAGAAAAGGCCAGGTATATAAAATGCTGCTGGAGTATCAGCTAAGCTAAGGACCAGAGCGTATATACCTTGAATTTAGTGACAGAGGCCATTGGCGACTTTGTGCGTTCATTAGAACTTAGGGATCGAATAAAGGTTGGTATGAGTTTGAGACAGAATGGGATTTGGTGAGGAAGTGGAAATAAGTTTAAAGAACTCTTTGGGAAAGAGATTTTATTTGAGCTAGGCTATCTTTGAATTTTTATGCTGTTTCCAATTTTCCATTATTATACCATTTCAGAGAGCATTGTTACACATGCATCAATGCAGATGCAGATTTTTCAGATAAATTCCTAGAAATAGAGTTGCTGAGTGAAAAATTACTCTTGTTATTGAGGTTTTAGCTATAGGTATAGAATATAGAGGGCCAATCTGACCTCTAAAATTGACTGTGCCACTAGTCACGGGAGTTCCTTATTGCCCTGCCCCCTCACCAATACCTGGCATTATTTTTCATTTTAATCCGTGACGATATCATATGCCAAAAATCGCATTATTTTAATTTTCAATTCTTTGGTACTTGAGGTGGAACAGGTTTTCATGTTAGCTGGCTACTTGCATTTCTTCTTTCGTAAGTTACACATTTACCTCCCTCATACATTTTTCTTTCATTTTTTTCCTATTGATTTGTAAGAACACTTTACATATTAGCAGCATCAATCTTGGTTGGTTCTGTGTATGGGAAATACTTTCCTCTTAGGTATGTGCTTTTGCATGTGTTGAGTCTTTCTCATTACAAGAAAACTTTATGTGATTAAGTTTATCTAATTTTTTATCTAATTTTTAATAGTTCTGTCTTTGCAAGCTTCCAGTGGAGAGACAAATTTCATAAATATTTACCTAAATCATGTCATTTTTAAATTTGCTTTTGTACTACACTGAGAGTTTTATTCCATCTGGCATTTTGGGTGGGTAAGGTAGGCTATTTTTGTATATTTAACCAATTATGCCAATACATACTATTGAATAATCCAACATCATTTTGCTGCTTTGAAATGACACCTTTAGATTCTGAATTTTTATTTATATTTGTGTTTGCTTCTAGACATTATGTTCTACTCTCTTTGCTTCTCCTGTGACTACAGCCAACATCCCTCCCAATTAAAGAAGCATTGTTCTTTCATATCTGGTTCCTAGGGTATCTGAAATTTCTCAAGAAGCTGGTTTGAAAATTATGCTTTTCTTTTCTTTTTTTGTTACAGTCTCATCTTCATGATGAACCCAGCAAAAAACCTTCCAGTTTGTATGCTGTTGTAGGTTTCCCCATATTTATTTGCTTAATCATTTACACGAGAAACAGAGAGTCTGTTGAAGAGAATGGTCTAGATGTTAGAAAGGAATTATGCACAGCAATGCTGGAGTTATAGGTTGATATATATATATATATATATATATATGGAGCATCCTTCTCACGTACATGTGCTAATGAAGGTTTGAGACCCTCAGATTACCTGGAGGGCTGCTAAAATAATAGAAGAGATTTAAGAATGGAACCTTGGGAAACCCAACAAGTAAAGCATCTGGAAGGCCCAGGAAAACAAAAAGTACTCAAAGATATGGGTATGGAAATCAGACCAGTGTTCATCTAGGAAAGCCAAAACAAGAGAGGGTTTCCCAGAGGCAAACCTAGGCAACCAGGTCCCCATTCAACAAGTAAGGCAATGGAAGGTTTTCTCATGGAGTTCAAGGAGCAGACTGTGGGTTAACAAGTTAGAAATTGCCAATGCATGATTTGAACTCTGAGATTCAAACTCCTTTCTATCACAGATGCAGACAAGAACGCCAAAAGCTAGCTTATTACACTAGATAAGCGTTGACTAACGCATTTTGCATAAGGGGAAAATGTACTTAGTCAAACAAACAACAAAAAAACAATCTCTGTTTAGCCATCCATTTCAAATTTTTATAGAAGATTGTGGAGGCAGCATCAATTATGCTTGGGCAAATTTAGACTAATTAATGGGTTGACTAAGATAATTATTGAAATTTGTCTATGGATGAAAAGAGGAAAGATGAACCATTTAAATTGCTTTTTGTGTGTGCCTGATGACTATTTCTGAAAGAATGAGCCTGCTGGGAAGTGTATGAAACGGGAGTGGCCCAGCTCTGTGCAGGGTATGATGATAGAGTAACAAGGCAGATGTTTTAATCAACAAACCAGGATTAATGCCTTTAAAAGTCTAATATGCATAAATACATATAACATACATCTTATAGAGGGAGATGTATAATTTACTGAGGGTCGTCGATGTGTAGGAATTCTTCCAGATGTTTTATGTGTGTGATTACCTTTCATCTATTAAAAAAAATAAAAAACACCATGAAGAAGGTTACCGTCATCCCCAATTTACAGGTGAGACTTGTGAACGCATAGGGAAGTGAAATAGGGTTATCAGTGTACACAACCAGTAAGGGAGGAACTAAGTCCAATCCCAGAGCTCACACTGAGCTCTGTCTCTTCAAAGCAGTCTCCCTGTGTGGTCATTTATTTATTGCAGTGAGGAGGCCATTGCTCCAATAAGACTTGGACTCACTGAGAAATGCCTTCAAAACCAAGTGTTTGACCTCTGGTGTGTCATTCTTATTTCCTTCCAGTCTCACTAAAATTTTGAAAAACATTTTCTGGGTCTTCTGTTTTTCTCCTACAGACCTAAGCTTGGGCAGTGTTTAAAAATTTGATCTACCTGTAATGGAGGATCTTGGCTCCATATTGAAGCAGTTCCGAAGTGGAAGGTCCAACATGCTGGGAGCCAGGATGGCCCCTTAGAACCCATCTGAGTTTGTGCCCAGGCAAGAGACAGTGGGGTTTAGTGGGGCGTGACAAGGCTTGGGATCAGGAAGACAACTGGCTTGGCCATTTACTGGCTGTGTGATCTTGGGCAGCTCATCTGCTCTTTTGATCAGTTGGTAGAAACCCAACTCAAAAAACTTTAACCAACATGAGAACTTTAGGGCTCATGTAATTAAAAAGTTCAGGGGTAGGATTTACCTTGTGTCTCTCTTTTATTTTGTCCTCTCCCTCTCTCTCTCTCCTTCCTTTTCGCAGTCATATCATTGCTTTTCTCTTTATTATCTTCATTTGCCAAGGGACAGAGATACCTTTAGTCACAAAAAGACAGACAGACTTCTATTGCCCTTGCTGAGATCACATACCTACCCCGTGTGCCAAGAAAGTTGGGAAGATGATTGGCAACCCACCAGGATAACGTGGGGAAGGAGAGTGATTCACAATTCACAAAAGCAAGGTGTGTGCAGAAGACAAAGCAGTAATAGCTACCCACTATGGAACCATCATTTCTCATCTACAAAATGAGGTTGAGGTTTATCTTGTAAAATTAGTTGTAGGTGTTATGGATCATAAACGGGGAGTGATTGGCACATAGCAGTTATTTCGTAAATGGTTCCCATGATTTTTCAATTTTAGATCAGCCCTCATTCCCCTCCCCCACCCCCACCCCCCCAAAAAACTACAAAATCTCAAACCATTCACGTCCCATACCCATTTTTAATTTGAAGTCAACAAACTGGTCTTTGTTTAAGCACTTTTGGGTAAGTTCAAAATTATTCATTTAATGATTTAATGAGGTTGGTCCTTGACATAGAAATGAATCAGGGTGGAGTTTTGCCCTTGAGAACGTCCTGACCGCAGTTTTCCCCAGTGGTGCTGAGATACCTTAGGTACGTCTAACCAATGGGAGAGAAGGCAGTGGGTCATAGCCAACTGTTGGAAATTGTGCATAAGGTAAAGGAAAATCTTTCCCTCCCATTCTGTACCAGTGATGAAGGACTGTTACCAAAGGAGGTGCCTCTACACAGGGTTCTAGGTCGGTGAGATGAATAAGTGGGTGCCTCATGACATGGATCATCTTACAGTATTTGCTCAATATTTCGTAGAGGTAAGATGAAACTGACTTTCCTTTTGACCTTTAGCGCAGGTAGTTGAGTTAATGATATCCTGTTGTTTTTGCCGTCTAATTACATGGGCCTGTAGAAGACCCTGTCTTACTTCGTTTATTTGGTCACTCCCTTTTCCTGTTTCCCCCTCCCCAACCTGCACTGCCTTTTTAATGTGTTTTAATTTATCTTCCTTTGTTTGTGTTCCGGGGAAAATGCATTTTATTACTTAGAGTATTTTACATTTACACAAATAAATCATTTATAGCTTATTCTGTTTCCCCCTTTGTTCCAATCAGCATTATATTTTTAAATTTTCATCTGAGTTAGTATCTCACCCATTACTTCTGGCCCTGGTGGTATATTCTGCACTTTTCTTATCCATTCCCCCAGAATGAGTGCCCAGGTTGTCTCCAAATCACCCCCCAGCACATATGACATCCTGATACACTTCTACTCATGGAGTTCTGTGAGAAGTTCTTTGGACTATAAATCAGGGTTTGAATTTCTGGAGCGTAGAGTATATTAGTTGGAATGGCTATACTGGTCTGCAATCCCAGAGTTGTGGTTAAGTGTTCCTAGATCCTCACAACTCTGCCCTTACTCAGTGGCACTTATCCAGCGTTCTTATATTTTTGTCAATCTATTAAGTGTAAATGACAGTACATTGTTTTAATTTTCATTTCTCTGATTACTACTAAATTTAAGCATCAGTCTAATGCTTACTAGCATTTTAGGTTTCCTCTTCTTTATTAATTGTCTATTCATATAACTTCTGCTTGTTTTTTGGAGGAATGATTCCTGTCTTTTCTATTAAATTTTCACAAGTTGAATTCATGTTCTAGATATTATTCAGCTGTTGATTTTAGACATTGCAGGTATCTTTTCTGAATCTGTGTTCTGTCTGTTTCTACTGAACATAAATCCATAATTTTTACATAATAAAATTCCTCAATGCTTTTGTGATGTGTGCCTTTAAGGTTTTCCAAAGTACTCCACCTTTAAATTACAAAGGTGCTCTCCTGTATTTTTTTCTGTTATCTTCATTGTTTTAGTTTGCATGTTTTGGCATTTTATCCATTTAGAATCCACCTTTGTATGTTATATTTATCTCCATAGGGTGAGACAGTATTTCTAACACGTTTACTCATCTGTCCATTGCTTATTCATTGATGCACAATGTAACCGTTATCATATAATACATTTTTATGTTTTCAATGGTCTATCTCAGAGCTTGCTGTTCAATTCCACTATAACTATGCTGTTTTAATCTGTCTCAGTATTGGATAGGGCAAGTTTCCATGCCCCATCTTAGCTAGTCATGGATTTTTATTCTTTCTTATAAATTTTAAACTGTTTATCTAGTTCAAAAAAGAACCCAATTTGAATTTTTATGAGATTGCTTTGAGTTTATAGATTAATCTAATAAAAAGCTGGCATATTGGTTATATAATTCCATTCTTTCCAAGAACACGGAATGCCTGGGTTGGTTCAGTTTTTCCATGTCCTTCGTTAGATTTTTTTAAAACTGTCTTCATATAGGTCTTGTGAATTCTTGGTTAATTCTTAGATACGTTATAGTCTTTGTTGCCATAGTACGATATATTTTTTTGTTATGTTTTTTAGTTATTGATGGTGTTGAAAAATGCTTTTGATTTTTCTGAGTTGATACTGTATCTGGCTACCTAGTAAAACTTTTATTTATTCTATTATTTGTTGATTGTATTACACTTTCTGTATGATTGTATTATCTGCAAATAATGAAAATTATATCTCTTTCCTTCTAATATTTACAACTTAGTCTGTTGCTTTCCTCTTTCTCTGATAAACAGAACCAGTGATAGTGGGTATCTTTGTCTTGTTCCCAATTGTAAAAAGAATGTTTCTAAAGTTTCTCAAAAATATATACTATTTACTGTAGGTTTTAGGTATATAACCTATACCAAGTTAAGAATGTTATCTTTTATTCTTGGTTTGCTTAGAGTTTTTAATCAAAAGTAGAAGTTGAGCTTTATCAGTTTTTTTTCTACCATGAGATAATTTTATGATTTTTCTCTTTGTTTATTCTAAGACTCTACCTACTTTTCTGTTAATAAAAATCACATACCTATTTCTTTGTAAAGTAATCTATTATCTGCTGTGAACGTACATTCTCTAACTATACATTTTTAATTCTTTCATTTTATAGTGTTTCTTCCACATATACATGGAGAGCTTAGTTCACATTAATTAAAGAAGGGAATAACTTCTGTGAATGTAGGTACATAGGATCATTCCAAATTAATTTCATGTTTCTTGGTTTCCATGTCTACCAGGTATTTTCCACTTTTTTGAACTTCTTGCTTACTCTACAATACCTGAAATGGCATATTCAGAAGTTTTAAATTAATTCAGCATGTTGTAGTTTTATGTAAGTGATGCATTTCTGAGGCTTAGAATTCAAAAGGCACAAAAGAATGTACAATAAAATGTAACTTTCCCTTCAATCTGTGTCCCTCAGCTGCACAATTCCCTTCCCTGCAAAGCAATTCCCTTCCCTTAATCGAACTATAGAGTTGATAAGTAGAGAAATATTTATGCATATGTAAGCAAATATGTACATATAACCTCCCAACACCTTTTTTTTTTTAAACAAAGATATTAATAGACCTACTGTTTAACATCTTGCTTAATTCACTTATCACTGTAGCTTGGAAATTATTCAGTTACATAAAGAACTTTTTATGGCTATTTATCATGATATGGGTGTAACTTAACGGATTGACATATTCATGCTAATAGATGTATAACCAGTTTGCAGTCATTCGTTTGTTTGCTTTGCAGTCATTTGTTTTTATAAACATTATTTCATGTATGTGTGAGTATAGTAGTTGGAAAAATCCTTAGAAGTAGAATTGTTGGTCCCAAGGTGTTTGCAGATGTAATTTTCTTAGATTTGCCAAAATATCTTCTCCATAGAGATTGTATAACGTTGCCGTTTTTACAGAAAAATGTAAAAGCACTTGTTTTCTCTACGCTCTCACCAACAAAGTCATTATATATCCATTTTTAACTTCTCCAGTATCATATTTGAAAGTTGTATCTCGTAAAATACCATTTTACATGACTGGAATTGTAAATTTATTTGAGCATCTTTTCGGGTGTTTAAGAGTCATTTATAGTTTTCTTCCCTGGGAACTATTTCCTATGCCCTTTTTTCTGTTGGGTAGTTGTTCCTGATTTTATTAATTTGTAATAGTTCTTTCTGTATTAGGAAAACTATGAGCTAAACTGTATTCCAATTTAAAGTCTGTTAACTTTGCTTTATAGTGATTTTAGCCATGCAGATTTTTTTTTATATAGTACATTGTTATTAATCTTTCCTCTTATGGCTTCTAGATTTTGTGTCACACTTGCACCTTCCCCACTCCAAATTTATAAATAAACAAAAGTCTCTTCTATTACTTTTATACTTTCATCTTTTGCATTAAACATTTGACGCTTTGATCCATCTGAAGTTTACCTTCGTGTAAAGTGTGGATCCAGTTGCATTTTTCTTCCCCAAGTGGCCACCCCGCACTATTTACTAAATAATTTATCTCTGTTTGCATTGATTTTTATTTCACCTTTATTCTAAATCCATGGTGTATTTTTATCTGTTTCTGTATTTTTTTATATATTCCTTTTTTCTACTAGTGTAGCAGAATCCTACAGCTTTATTTACTGAAACTTAAAATATGCTTTAATATCTTGGAGAGCTAAGCTACCTCTCCTGCCCCTCTTCACCACCACCATATGCTCTTTTTTTTTTCCCAGTGTTTTTCAATGTTGTTCATTTCTTATATGAAATGTAGCACCTTCTTCGTGGCATTTTTATTGGGATTACATTAAATTTGAATTAATGTAATCAAATTTGAATGTTGGCACTGTATTGGGCAACTTTCTTTGTATTTAAAATCTTTTATCCAAGGTGCTGGCGCCCATAGTCAAATTTTTCTTCAGTGTGTGTTAAGAGTGAGGGTAGCCTCCCCCCGCCCCACTGCAGCAAGCACGTTGCACCTGCTTGTGGTTGTGTTAATCCCGTATTTCTAAATAGCAACTTCTATTGGTAGGTGTGATTTTTCCACTTTACCGTTATCTGTTAACTTCTCACTGAGGAAGAGGATTTAGCTCTCTCTGCTCCACCACCTAACGCACACACACACAGCCTTCCCACCCACCTTCCCCATCCTTTCAATCAAATTATATACTCATTTTGGTTAGGTCAGCATTCAGTGTTTACAATATTTTGACCATGTACATGCCATTCAGAACTGAGCCATGTAGTATATTATGATTATTTTCCCTTCCTTCACAACTACGATGTTTTCCCTGAAGCCAGCATTTGCCTTGTTTAGGGATTGTTTGCTTCATTTTTATGTTTTTGTTACTGATTCAGCCCAAACTCTCTGCCAGTTATCTAAAGCTCTTCTCAAGATATTCAGATGCTTGTTTTGCTTTTTTTTTGTTTGTTTTTTTTTTGATTTCATCCTCCTACAGAAAGCTCTCCCAGAGCCTCTGGCCTGTTCTCTTCTGCTGTTTTACTCTCTCCACTTGGTACACAGCTGTCATCCTGGGATCTTCCTTCACCGTCAACCCAGGGGTTCTCCGTGCTTCACTACTGTGTCGCTGCTCCCATGGCCTCTGACTCCTTTTTTTCTTGTTTCATTGCCTTGTCTTGGAGGGATACTTCCTTCAGTAGCTTCCTAAGGAAGTGTGTCCAGGAGGTCAATATGTGAAGCCCTTACGTAGTCAACCCTTAACTAAATGAGTGATGTGACTGGAAATAATTTCCTTCCAATGGAAGGCATTGTTCCTTTGTATCCCAGCACCCAACATTGCTTTTGAGAAAACTAAAGCCATTCTGATTCCTCATTATGACCTGCTCCCTGCCCAAATTTGTTGGATGTTATCAATCTCATAATTCTAAAAATTCACAACTGCATACCTTAACGTGGATCACTTTTTATCCATTGCGGTTGGACACGGTACGATATCTCGTTCTGGCAATACCTGCCCTTTACTTCGAGGGAGTTTTCTTAAACATCTTTGCTAATTATTCCTTCCCTTCATTTTCTCACTTTCCTTTTCTGGAACTTTATTATTTGTTTGTTAGAACTGCTGGGTTGCTGGCTACTCCTATGTTTGTTGTTTTACAGCTCTTTGGCTCTTTTGGTTCTGCTTTTCAAGAGGTTTCCCCAGCTTCCTCTTCTAACCTTTCTACTGAATTTTAATACATACCACCATATTCTTAATTTCCAAGGGCTCTTTCTTGTTTTTAGAATGTTCCTTTTTTCCTAACATTTTGTTCACAGTTTTATAATATGTTCTCTTATCTCTCCGGGGATGTTAATAATAGTTTCGTTTTTTAATTTATCTTCAGCCCTGCATAGTCCATTTCCTCCAAATTGCTTTGTTCTGCTTGTCTTTTCTTTATATTTTTGCGTTTATTGTGTATAAATCATGATTCCCCAAAGCAGTTAGATTATGGGAGTTTTCTTAGTTTTTTAAATTTTTATTGCAATATAGTTGATTTACAATGTTGTGTTAGTTTTAGGTGTACAGTAAAGTGATTCAGTTATACATACATATACCTATACTGATACATATATACATATATTCTTTTTTATATTCTCTTCCATTATAGGTTATTACAAGATATCGAGTATAGTTCCCTGTGCTATGCAGTAGGTCCTTGTTGGTTATCTAGTTTATATATAGTCGTGTGTATATTTTAATCCTCAACTCCTAATTTATCCCTCTCCCCCTTTGATAACCATAAGTTTGTTTTCTATGTCTATGAGTCTGTTTCTGTTTTGTAAATAAGTTCATTTGTACCCTTTTTTAAGATTCCACATGTAAGCAACGTCATATGATATTTGTCCTGATCTTACCTCTTGTGTATGATGTATTCCTCAGATATCTGAATCTGGTGAGAAATGTTGAGACTTAGACTAAGACAGGTCTGGTAGGAAGAAGGTTGACTAGAGAGCAGTTAAAGAAATAGATATATTGAAGTTGATCACTGATTAAAGCAGGGGAAAGTAAAGAAAGGGATGGTGATTCCTGGTTTTTGGATTCACCAAGATCAGAAACACACAATGGGAACAACAGTTTTAGGAGGAGACTGTTTAGTGTGGGAAATGCTGAGTTTGAGTTTTCTGTGGCATATGGCATTTTTTCACCTGGTAAAAATATAACCAATCCTGTGTGTGGTATTTTCACATAATTCCCTGGCAATGCAAAGTGCACATTCCCTAAATCCATACTCTTGAGTCCAGAACCGCAGTCAATGTGTGCCCAGCCCGAAGATGCAGAAGCAATCAGTCAGTAAATTCTGAGCCTTACAGAATGTCGCTCACTGTAATTAGGATGTGAGGATATAGCAGTGAAAACAGGATAATATCTGACCCTGAGCTTTTATTGCCAATGGAAGACTGGTCCCATAGTGTTGGAACAATAGAAGTTTGTGAACTACCAGAGGAGGAGAATTAGAGATAACTCCACAGGTTGGCGACTTTTGGATCTTTGTTGGAAAGTGAATAGTTTAACAAAAGGCAGTGAAGATCCAGGAGGATAATGGAGTGGAAGTATGGAAGGGTTTAATGTGGGGGGGGGAAGGGGATGGGGTGTGGGGAGCAGGGCAGGAAGACGTGCTATGCTGCAGGAGTTGGGAGCTAGAGGTGACAGATTTCTATCAGTGAAGTAGCCCAGATGAATAGTTAGCCATCTCTCTCTGTCTAACACACCAGATACTCCTCATGATTCATGAGAGGAGTAAATGAGAACATCGAGATGTCCCTGTGGAGGCCAGTTGTCTTACCCTCTCTGTACTGAGCAATAATGTTCCCGATAATGGCACAGGTTAGTCCCCATGTGGCTTGATGTGTAATATTTTTGAGTGGCCAATTAATTCTGCTAATCACACTAGCGACAATTAGCAAGATGCTCCTCTGATTAGGGGACTGTGGTCAAGAGGCTCTTACACACTTGCATGTGCTGCAAAATAAGTCCCCTCTCTGCAGAGCCTGTTAATTTCTGCTAACAGGGGACAGGAGATTTAGCCCAAAAGAACCCACCCTTTCACCCTCTCTCCAGCCACCACGGACTCAAAAAAGGAGAGACAATATGATATTCAATGAATATTGCTCAGATTTCATGGAAGACTAGGAGAAGGAACCTTGATGCGTGCATGTCCTGTCGGGCACTTGGCAGCATTTCACCGGGAAGGCAGTGGAGCACGGGGACCTCACGTTAGCCATCGAGCTTGAAATGTTCCTGCATTGAACCTTGGCTCTCGAATTTACTAGCTGTAGAACCTCAAGCAAATTTTTATTTGTTTTGTTTTCTGGTTGTTTTTTTTTTTTTCATCTCTTTGCCTCACTTTCCTCATCTGTAAAATGAGGATTGTAACAGCACCCACTTCATAGGGATATTGTGAAAATTAAATGTCAAAGCATTTAAATGTTAGGATGATGCCTGGCACATAGTTAACGCTCAGTCACCATTTTCATTATTCAGGAATTTATTGGGAGAATCAGAATCAGCGGGCCACACTAGTGGTGGACTTTAGAGGTGATGAACTAGACCCAAATCTAGTTGTTTAGTTGTGCTCCCTGCTTTGTTTCAGTCATCAGTAAGGAATAAGCCATTATCTGTGAAGTCCAGGCACGGTACCCTGCGTAGTAAAGGTGCGTGGATCTGTCTGCTTCCCTCACTGGACTGTGATGCAGTGAAATCAGGAAGCACATCTGTCTTGTCCCCTGATGCGCCCCCAGTGCCTAGCTTGGTGCCCGGGCTATGGGCAGTGCTCAGACTTGTTGGATAAATGAAGAGATGGACAGAGGAGTGAACTTGGAAGCACATAGTCAGTTTTCAGTCCTGAATTTGTTCCTTATGAACAGGGCAGGTTGGTTAAGCTGAACCTTACTTTCATTATCAGCATAGTGAAGATGATTATTCGTATTTCAATTAAAAAAAAAAAAAGGTGGCATATAAAAGTGTACTAATTAGGGCTTCCCTGGTGGTGCAGTGGTTGAGAGTCTGCCTGCTAATGCAGGGGACACGGGTTCGAGCCCTGGTCTGGGAAGATCCCACATGCCGCGGAGCGGTTAGGCCCGTGAGCCACAACTACTGAGCCTGCGCGTCTGGAGCCTGTGTTCCGCAACAAGAGAGGCCGCGATAGTGAGAGGCCCGCGCACCGCGATGAAGAGTGGCCCCCGCTTGCCGCAACTAGAGAAAGCCCTCGTACAGAAATGAAGACCCAACACAGCCAAAAATTAAAAAAAAAAAAAGTGTACTAATTAGATACACATAAGCTTATTTATTAACTGATTTATTTTATTTTGAATGAAACTGAATACTCAGTTATATATTATATATATATAATGTATACTTAATACATTATAATTATTACTGCAATTATTATTATTACTTTACCCTTGTAAATACATAAATCATATGTGAATACAAATTTACCTTATGAAAAATTAGAACAGATTAGATCATACTAAGTCTACTTCGACCTGTGGCCCTCCCCCCACTGCTGCATAGGTACCATAGTTATCAATATAAAAGACTTCATCCAGTGCTTTTCATACTTATATATGTATCTGTAAAACCTATTGTCATGTTTGAGTTTTTTTAACTTAAGGTATTTGATTATATTCTAGAATTCACTTTTTTTTCCCGATTTATCTCTGCTTCTTGGACAATATTTCACATAAGGGATATAGCGTAGTTATTTGGTCATTAGTCCATCAATAGATATTTTGGTTGGCTATACAGTTTTTTGTTTTTAAATTAATTAATTAATTTTATTTTTGGCTGCATTGGGCCTTCGTTGCTATGCTCAGGCTTTTTCTAATTGTGGTGGGCGGGGGCTACTCTTTGTTGCGGTGCGCGGGCTTCTCATTGCGGTGGCTTGTTTTTGTTGCAGAGCACGGGCTCTAGGCACGCGGGCTCTAGAGCGTGGGCTCTAGAGCGCAGGCTCAGTAGTTGTGGCGCACGGGCTTAGTTGCTCTGCGGCAAGTGGGATATTCCCGGACCAGGGCTCGAACCCATGTCCCCTGCATTGGCAGGCAGATTCTTAACCACTGCGCCACCAGGGGAGTCTGGCTATACAGTTTTGCCATTACCAAAATAAATTCTTTAATGACCCTCCCCTAACCTGCTTCTTGGGGCACAGGGCGTTTCCCTTGGGCCACTGTATAGAGGTAATGTTTTAGATTTTGTTAGTTCTTACCCAGTTGCTCTCCTAGGTGGCTCTACCAGTTGGTGCGTCCATCAGTGGTGTAAGAGAGTATTCCTGCCGTTTTTCTCAACACTTGAACTTACAGGAATATTTTCATTTCTGCCAATCTGTTACCCAAAATTGGGGTCACATCTGCCCAACTAATAGGGAGATTGAGCACCTCCTCGTGTGTTTTGATAGATGCCCTGTGCCTGTCCTCATTTCATCTTGAGACAACCCAGTGAGTGAACTGTTACTGTCTTCATTTTGCTGCTGCATCACCAGAGGCCCATAGGGATCACAACGTCCTCATAGCCCGTGAGGTTAATGACGGTAAAATGCCCACACACAGGAGCGCAGTGTCTCCTAACGGGTGTGCGGAGGCAGAGTAAAGAAGGGTTAGGAGCAGGAAGTAGAATGCAAATCATGGGTAAGAATACCGGAGCTGGATAGCCTTAGGTCCGTACCTTGAGTTCCCACATTGCCCGCTGTCTGCCATTGGGCGTCATGTAATCTCTTGGGAAAATCAAGTTCTGACTTCCGTGAAACCAGAATAAGATTTATCTCATGGGATCGCCGTCAGGATTAAAGGTAACGTTTCCGGCGTAGGCAGCTTTTGGAGCATTAGCTGCTCTTTTGCCTTGAAAAAGAAAAATCTGCCTGGCCTGCGGGAAGCTGCTGCTTACGAGACAGATGAATGTTGACACACTTGGGTCCCTGCCCCCGCCAGAGCTCTCAGGCTTCTGCCTCGCGGGGCATTTGTTTTTGCCTTAAGCCCAGTCCAGGAAGTTGTCCTTCCCTCTGAGAGAGTTTGTGAGGAGTAATCAGACTGGCCCATCTTAGTGAGTCCCCATAGCCTCCTATTGGTAGACAAGGTAGGTATCTGTATGCCTAGTTTACAGACGGTGTCGCTAAGACTCAGGGTGATGACGTGACTTGTGACAGTCCCTGCTGTCTCTGGGGCCCCTGATCTGCTTCAGCTACTCCTGGTCGCCTTGGAGTGGGCACTGGGTCTTCAGCTCCCAGCCCTTTTTGAATTAAGCCCACTTCAAAACTTACCCGGCCATGGGGACCCCAAAGAGTTGCGCTCAGTCTCTTCGTGCAAAGGCACCATCACCGCCGGGACCTTTCCCAGGCCTTGTTACCAGTCCCATCAGCCCCTGACTCTCTCAGGTACCTTCCTCAGGCTGTGAGCCCTTTTTCTCCCCCAAAGCTTAGCACTTATGGTAGCTGCCAAAACAGCTACATGTTTTTGAGTGCTTACGACGTGCCGAGGACTTTGTTGTGTGACTTTGGGGCAGGTTCATTAACCGTCCTTTTTCCTCTGTTTTCTCATCTGCACAGTGGGGGTTGACGGCAGGGCTCACCACACACGGGTAATGGGGAGATTCAGGGAGATGGCGTACACGAGGTGTTCAGCGCCAGGTGCATCGTGAGTGCTCAGCAAGCACTAACCGTGGTTGATGTTACGCCTTCCATGCCCACATCACCTTATGTTGTAGGCACAGTAATTGGCCCCATTTCACAGAGGAAGCAATCGAGGCAGTGTTCACGTGGCAGCCGGTAAGTAGAGAAAAAGGCATGTGCACCAGGTACAGAGGGTACACGGCTGCGGAGTGAGGACAGGCACAGCTCTCGGCATCTAAGTCGCCGGTGATAATGTTGACCGAGGGACCAGTGTTGTTTGGGTGTGGTCTCCAGCACCACAGTTCTGCATCTTGTCCTTGATGTCCTTGTCATGCAAGATGCTGTCCTTGTGTAAATCCACGTGCATGCTCTGCTGGTATCTGTTTGCCAGGGACTCAGAAGAGCTCTCAGGGCCAGACACGGGTGTGGTGAAAGCTCCCGAGGAGGGGGCAATAAAGGCAGTGACAGGCTCAAATAGCGTAAGATTCAAGCAAATAGAGCATGCCTGACTTTTTCCCTGATCCTGACCATCACTGGCCTGCAAGGAGGAAATGTAGGCTCCTGTCTCCCCACCTTCTGTTTCCCAGGTGTGTGTAGTCCACCCTCTCCTGACCTGTTTCCCCACTCAGGTGACCCTGCCTTCCCTCAGTGCTCTGTGTGCATCTCTGTGGAAACTGAAGACATGGTCAGAGAGGGCAGCCAGCTAGTCAGAGCATTCACAGGGTTGGCAGCATGGATGAGAAGATGGACAAGCTTCCAGCGTTTGTTCAGCAGGAGAAGGCAGCTGATGCTCATGGGACATCTCAGTGCCACGCCCCGTGCACCTTCACCAGTTCACCTGCACAACAGCCATCGCCCTCAGTTTGCAGAAGGGATAGAGGCTGAGAGATGCCACATGCACACCCACGTGTAGGCAGGGAAGCTGGGGCAGTGAAAGCAAACGCAGAGAGCATTCTCCATGACCCAGAGACTATTCAGGCACCTTAGACATATATGCAGTAAGGCATTTAATCCTCACAGCAACCTCTTGAGGTAGGTGCTATTATAATCACCCCCATTTTACAGATGAGGAAACTGAGGCACTAAGAGGTACCTTGCCCAATGTGACCGAGCAGTAATGGTAGAGCCAGGATATCAACCAGAGTCCATTCTCTTAACCATCACACTCCCTTATGGATACAGGCAAGTGCACATCCAAAGCCAAACTCACTGCCCTTCATGTCCCAGCCCCCAGCCTCCCCTGCTTCCAGGTAGATTGACTGACAGGCATCACGGTGCCATCACAGCCCCCTCTTCAGAAAGGAGAACAAGACCTTCGGGTGGGACACCCGCTGAAGGGCCCAGGGCTGAGAGCTGGCAGTACCTCTTCTGACTGCCCAGTCCTGCACAGGAACACTGAGTTTGTGGAACAAGACAGGCTGAATTCCTCTGCTTGATTTTCTGGACTCCAGTTAGGCTGGTGAATAGGCCAGTGACGTTTCCATCAATTTCTCAGCCTTCCCTTGGAACTGAGCCTGATTTCCTTGGCCTCCCGTAAAGCTGCTTGCTGTTTACTGAGCAAACCAGCTCCCAGAACCAGCTCCATTTAAGCAATGCAGCCGGGCAACGTGGTGGAGGGAAGATTACAGGTATTAGAGGCCATTTAGGATCATTTAGAATCGAGCCGTTTCTGAGCAGGCAATTAATCCAGTTGCATTAAAGGAGCTGCTGGAGCTCCCGCACCTCTCCCCGCGTTAAGAGGGGGATTTGGGATGCTTCTGTTAGATGACTTGCAGAGCTAGCTCTGGGGCTTAATGGGGCATCATCTGGGGAGGTGTAGTTCTGGGGGACCTCTCCCCCTAGAGCTATAGGTCTGCTTTGGGAAGGAAGAGACATCTGTCTGGAAAGATTGCGTTTGCTTCTGGTGCCCATGGCTGGCCAGGCTCAAGCACCTCCTGGGGTCTCAGGACAGAAGTGCAGGGGCAGCAGCGGGGTGTCCGGTCTCTGGTCTGGGGAGATAATTGGGGCCCAAAGCAGCAAATATACATCCTCAGGACCTTCTCCTTTATTTAAGATGAAACTGACCTCAGCTTTGTGTATCTCTTTTATAGAAGGATGTAAATGGATGTCGGAATGGCTAGAGTTCTTCTATTCACTGAACGCCTACTATATGCTGAGCACTTGTGCACCCATTCTGTCAGCCTTAAAGCAATCCTATGAGGAAGGAACTACATACGTGGAAGCTGAGGCTCAAAGAACTTAAGGAGCTTGGGACTTGAACCCATGAGCCCGTGGTGGCTAACCTCATACCCCGACTGCCTCCGTGTGACCTCCCTCAGCCTTGATCCCTTCTATAAACTGAGGGCGATGGCTCTGTTCCCATCCCAAGCATGAGACAGACAAAGGGTCACAGAGCATGGCCTCCTCTCTTCCCCCACAGCCTTGCCTATTCCTGAACCAAGTATGTACCCTATAACTCTATCACCACTTACCATACTGCAGTGAAATTGTTAGTTAGGGCATCTGTTTCTCTCACCAGGCTCCCATGAGGAAAAGGGCCCTGTCATGATCGTCTGTCTAGCTCCAGCATCGGGCAGACAGACAAAAGCACTACTATTCAGATAACAGGTGCTTGTCTGAGTCTCTTCCCTTTTCTGTGTCTCAGTTTACCTTTCAGTAAAATCAGAGGGCTGTACTGCATGCCGAGGGCTGGGGGCGCCCCCCTCTGACGTGCTATGAAGGTATGTGTCTGCAGGGCTGTTGGGAGGACAGGCAACATCTATCCAAAGACAGTCTTCTCAGAGTGAGCGTGTACTCGCCGGGGACACTGGGAATCCTTGCTTCTGCGTTCAGTCTCTTACAGGTGGCATTATTCTTGAGAATCTACCCATAGTCTGGATTCCACTGATGGCCACTTGCTCTCGTGGTTGGCTGCATTCCAAAATGAAAGCACCAGGAGTGGGAATCCAGAGGGCCTGGTAGCCAGGAAGCATTCAATACATATTTGCTCAATGAGTCCCTGAGAATAGCTGTTGACCTTCTTACGAACGTTCCCTGTGGTGAGTCGGGCACATCTGCTGTCCCAAAGTAAAAACCACAGTCAATAAGAAGATAATCACAATAGCCAGGACATGGAAGCAACCTAAGTGTCCATTGACAGATGAATGGATAAAGAAGATGTGGCACATATATACAATGGAATATTACTCGGCCATAAAAAGGAACGAAATTGAGTTATTTGTAGTGAGGTGGATGGACCTAGAGACTGTCATAGAGAGTGAAGTAAGTCAGAAAGAGAAAAACGAATACCGTATGCTAATACATATATATGGAATCTAAAAAAAAAAAGGGTTCTGAAGAATCTAGGGGCAGGACAGGAGTAAAGACACAGACATAGAGAATGGACTTGAGGACATGGAGAAGGGGAAGGGTAAGCTGGGACGAAGTGAGAGAGTGGCATGGACATATGTACACTACCAAATGTAAAATAGATAGCTAGTGGGAAGCAGCTGCATAGCACAGGGAGATCAGCTCGGTGCTTTGTGGCCACCTAGAGGGGTGGGATAGGGAGGGTGGGAGGGAGGCAGACGCAAGAGGGAAGAGATATGGGGATATATATATACGTATAGCTGGTTCACTTTGTTAGACAGCAGAAACGAACACACCATTGTAAAGCAATTATACTCCAATAAAGATGTTTAAAAAAAATAAGAAGGTCATCAATTTATAGACGGCTCGCTTCCTTTTCACGTTCTGGTGAAGCTCTTCCTTTGACTGTTCATAATCCTTTTTAACAAAGTAGACCGCACTTCGTCTACCACCCCACCCTCGGTAAACTTTCAATTTTCTATGATCTTTGTTCTGTTTTTCTGAATATAAAAGAAGATACACTCATTGCAAAATGCTAACATTTCAGAGTGTCTCAGCTTAGCTTAAACAGAGAAAGTTTTATCCTTGAAGAAAACCACTTTAGGCCCTTCAGCATCTATTAATGTCTCCTTAACATTCAGATTTTAAGTTACCGACTTTCCTAGATTCCAAAAAGATACGTTCAAACCAAAGGTGGATGGAATCTATATGCCACCAGGCAAGGGGCAGTAGGAGTTATACTTGGTCTTAGCTCTTAAGTTATTTGCTGCTCTAGTAAGCATTTCTTGGGTTTTGTTTGGGGTTTGAAGGTTTGGGACATTGGGCAAGGCACCGTGTCATAGGAAAGATCCTAGGGCCATGTTTCTCCAAGTGTGTTCCAGGGATCACTGGTATCAAATTTATCTTGTAAAGTGTGTTCTTATTTTTGTTCTTAAAAGCAAGTACTTGGGCTCTACCCCAGCTCTACCAAGTCAGAAGCCGTGCTTGTGGACGCGTGCCTTGTGTTACTGCAAACTTGAATGCCTGAATCCCACCCTCTATTCCCCTTTCATTTGGCCTCAGCTGACAGCTTGAGGTGATGACTGGATAAGCCAGTGGGTCAGAAAAAAAGCCTTGGTCCAAAGAAGCCTTGTTCCACAGGGAAAGCCTAGGCATTCTCAGAAACATGAGGGGGAATACCAGATAGGTATCACAGAACTCAGGGGCTTCGTTTTCCTTTCCCAAATTATCCTGGTTAATTCCTCTTCTTCCCACTAGTGTGATCCCAAAAGTCATCTCCCCTTCAAAGTCTTCTCTAAGATCTACAGGCTAAGGTAACTGTGCTCTCTTCAGTGCTCACACAGCAGTTTATACCTCACTCAAATGCGGCACTTAACGTATTATGTTGTGATTGTGTGTGTCTGGCTCTCCCGCTGTGCTCTTCGTTCCTTATGGATGGGGGCCGTGTGGCCCAGTGCCTGGCTCACAGCAGGTATCAGTAACTGAAGAGTGATTGGCTGGGTCAGTTAAAGAGGGTTCATAGGAGTTCACAGGTTGGTCTCCACATCCTATAAAAGGAGGTCATCCTAGAAGGTGTGGTCTGCCTCCAAAACTATTTATCAGTGAACCACTTCCAGTTTCTCATTGGCTCTGTGGACACTGCCTCATTAGCCTATGTACAAGACCTTTCTTTTTTCAAGATAGATGAAATCAATTAATGGCCAGAAGCAAAGAGCAAGTTCCTAGCCTTATAAACTCATCCAGAATCAACATAGCTCGATCTGGCAAACAGGCTTGCTGTGCTCCTGGACAATGAAGGCTCTGGCAACATCCTCTAGCCAACAGTTCATAAAGAAATGGAGGGAAGAGAAAGCACAGAGCTGGGGAGTCGGGGAGAGGAGCTAAATAAACTCATCTCATGGTAGCTCAGGTACTAATATTTCAATAAAAAGTCTGTTCCTTGCCCAGGTGGCAAACCCATCGAGTCATCTTTTGGTTCTAACAAGCTGCTCAGAAGTAACGGTAATTTCTTCAGGATTTTAAAATTTACTTAGAGCTGGGCATCCAGAGGGTGTTTCCAAACTTGATGGTAACTGTTATCAACAGTAGGTTCTTCTTCCTCCCATGCTTCCCTCCGTGGTGTGGCCGTTCTTGTCTCACAGGCATCAGACAGCTCTTGAGACGGTGGCAGTCTTGGGGCACTCTCACCGGTGCCCCAAGACTGCCAACTGAGGCTTTTCGCCCTTGGGATGCCCTTCCTTACCTTGGCCAAGCAGATCCTTCGGCTGACATTTTTTGGGGGGGCGGGTTCTGCCCTTCTTTTGAATTCAGCAGTTATATTCCACAAGCCTTTACCGAGGACCTACAGAGTGCCATACACTGTGCTAGATACTGTCTAACTCCATCTTACAGGTGAGGAAACTGGATCAGGGTTATGCACTGAAACTGGAGCAAGTAAATTTAGAATAAAAAAGGTCAGTTCTGTTTCACGCAGAGGGTTATTAACTTATCTAAACTTCTTTCTGCAAGGCCTAGGCCTGGCAGGAAGCAAAAAAGGATTCAAAAAGAAAGTTGTGACAAACTGATGAGTGACAGGACCATAAATGGATAGTGGCCGGGTTTTATGAGGGAAAAAAAAAAAAAAAGTAGGGCACAGAGCCGACAGGTGAGATGCACTTTCTAAGAGCAAGAGCCCAAATATTTAAAAAATAAGACTGTCTCCGAAAAGTCTAGGATATATGGCCACAGTTCTGGAATGCTGAAGTGGAGACATCTAAGACTGTATAAGCTTAAAATGCAATTGATTTTGTGTTCATTTTTTAGGCATTTAAAACTGTGTTCCTAGAGGAATAAGACAATAAACGTTTTAAATGACTTTTCAGGAAGTGCACATAATTGTAATAAGGGCTACTTGTAGCATTGGTCATCATGAGGGTGAAACTCGGAGTCATATGTAACATAGATATGGTCCATCTGAGACCCAGAACCAAGAAATCTAGGCCAAGGGCATCAGAAAATTCCCCCAGCTCCAGGCAAGTGAATTTGAGTGTAAGAGCTCTTGTCTTTGACACAAAACATTTCATCGTTTACTTGCTCATTCATCTGACACATAAGGGGTATCTACTATACGCAGGCACTGTGAGGGGTGTCGGGCATAGAGTCTTGAGCATAAATAAAGACAACATGATGCTATTAGAATGTATCCAGTAGGGTTAGTTGGCTTATTTAAGGTCTATGAAGGCTACCCAAATAAATGAAATTTGGGCTGAGTTCTGAAGGGTGAGTAGGCATTAAAAGGCAAAATGCGAGAGAAATACTCTGTACAAGGATCTAAATATACAAAGGCTCGAAGCCTGGAAGAAGCGTGACACATTTCAGTAACAATAAGAAGGCCAGTTTGAGTAATGGTTCAAAATCAGAGGGCCAGCAGAGCCAGATCATGGGCCTGCTAGACCTTGGTAAGGATTTTGTCTCTAGCTTAAGAGTGGTGGTAAACTACTGAAGGATTTGAAGCAAGAGAGTGACATAGCTTTGCATTTTTAGACATGCTGTATTCTATCAGCTAGAACTTGGAATTCATTTTCCATAGAAATAACTTAATAAATGGTAGTTCTGTGAAGCCAGAATAATGCTATTAGCACAATGTATCCAGCTAAACAACCTATTGAAAAGCTGGCCTTGGTTGCCAACTACCATTTATAACTTGGTTTCTGTAAGAAAATACATTCCAAGTTCCAGACAACCTTATTACAAATGACATTTTGGGGGACGGCCTATAATGTACTTAGACTTGTGAAAAGTCTCCAACATTTGCCACATCAAAGGTTGTTAAGAAAGGTGAGTAACAGACTTCTGATTTTGAGATGGCAGAGTAAAGATCCTTTTGCTCCCTTCTGCTCTCAGAAATTACCCCTCCATTAAAAAAAAGAAAAATTCAGAAGGAAAGGAAATGCAAGTGCTGTGTTAAAACTAAGAAGAATATATATGCTGAATAACAACTAGGAGGACAGGCTGTAGTGTGATAGTCAAGGATGTGGTCAGATACTGGGAGAAGGGATCTGCGGCTGCAGACCTCAAACAGTGTCAGCAGGACAGCTTATGAGATTGGTAGTGTCCACTAAGGGGCAAAACCAATCATCTCTTTGCTGTCAATGCCAGGAATAGAGTACATAAGGGGTGGGATAATCCCTGGATACAGTTTGGCACCATGGAGAAGCAATGAAGGAATGATTGCATAAACAGCCAGGGTGGCACTGTGTTAGTGCCTCAGGGCAGAAGAGACTGAACCTTGTGACCCTGACCTTTGCTGGGTAAAATAACTAGTGTACACATCCAACACTGCCCCATAAGGGATTTTACTGTGAAGTAGGGAGAATTCCTGCCAGCTTAGAACATGGCCCTGCCCACTTCTAATAAAACCTTCTACAAATAGCTAATGCAAGTAAAACTCAACTCAATCAAAGATTGGTGATAATACTTATTTAAAAAGGAACCAGTACAGGTTCTATACAAAGATAGTACAATAAAATTGAGGAAAGGAATGGGGAGAAGGCAAGTAAACACACACACAAACACAAACACTGCTAGAAACTATTACCACAAATACAATGAAAATTGGGACCAAATGTATCACCATTAATTTAAAAAGAAAATTAAGCAACTACCTCTTTATACCAAAACTCAACACAGAGGAAGATCAAGCAGGGGGTAAAACATGATTGTGCTTCTATAGCAAAATAAAACCATCACAGAAGTGAAGGAGCCGTATTCGAAGCATTCAAAAGGAGAATGAACAGTCCTAAAAATATTAAACAGCATGAATAGGAGTGGGGAAAATGAAATGGAAACCAACAAAGCATTAAAAAGCATTGGGGAGAGAACAGTAATCATGGAAAACAAAGGAGGTCCAATATGCACATGTTTGGTGACACCAAAGGAACAAAGTGAAATATAATGGAAAAAAATTCAAAGATAAGAAAACAAGAAATTAAAGGAAACTTAAACCTAGAGAGTAAAAGGTCACACTGTGTTCTAAGTAAACATCACCCAGAATATTCAAAACAAGGACATATCATAGTAAAATTGATGGATTTAAAATCTAAACAAAGAGTCATTTGTTGGTACAAGCAAACATGTCAAGTGGCCTTTAAAGGAAAAAGAAAAGGCTTTTCCATAGAAACAGTAAATGCTAAGTGACAGTAGGGTAATATCTTTAAACGTGTCAGAGAAATAGGTTGACCCTCAAAATCTGTATCCAGCCAAACTTCCATTCACGTATAAATACAAGAGACTTGTATTTGGCTCTCTTTGATCTGACACACAGCAATTCCAGAGCACAGCCCCCATTAACATTCTTGTTAAATTATTAGAAGATGAACTTCAACAGATAAGTGAATGCAGGGTTCTCTGCCTAGCCTTTTTGCTGTAATTTCTCCATTCAAAAAACCCACAACTCTTGAAATTAAAATTACAGAAGCGGAAATGTGGAAATTACCCAACTGACTTCCACTATGGACAGTATTGAAAATAAGGTATTCCAAAAAGCTCCTCCTGTAGCACTTACCTATTTGTTGGAAAATCACAAGTGTGCTTTTTAAGTGAATAAGTATGCTTGTGTAATTAAAGGAAATATTCAGGGACAAAAGTGAGAAGAGAGCCAAGTAAGGAGTGGCAAGCACATGTCAAACGCTGCCTGCGCAGGGGGACTTCCCAGTAAAAAGGACCTAGACTCTGAGTTTTTAACAGCCTTAAAGATGGTTAAAAGTAGGGCCCCACCCTCAGTAAAGCTCATGCACTAGACATGGGTTACCCCCTCAGTGAACAGCTGAATAGAAGGAAAAATAATATTTAAAGCATTTAAAGGAATAAAAGATGGCATAATGGCTCAAAAAAGCACCAAATGTTGATGAGGCATATTATAAAAAGCCTCAAATATAATTTAGATACGAAATTACAAACACAATGGACATGTTATGGAGGAAATGAGACATACATGAGAAGAGAATTAATGACGTGGAAGATGGAAATTATTAAAGTACTCAAAATGTACTCAGAAAGACAAAAAATAAAAAAAGAAAGGCAAACATGGAAGAGGAGAGATGGGACCTGAAATGAGGCTGAGAGAGTCTCACAGTTATGTTCTGTTAAGTGGAGCCTGGGGGAAGAGGCAGTAGTCAAAGAGATATGGCTAAGGGCTAGAACCGATGCAAGACAACTGTCAGTTTCAGGATGCCCAGTTTAATTCTAAGATGGATGGATCAAATAAATTCTTAGAAAAAGAAAAAAAAAAAGACTTACTATAGAAAATTTCAGAGCACCAAAGAGGTCTTCAAGGAAGTTGGGGAAAATATACAGGTCACCTTATCATGCAGTGACCAATCCAAAACAGCTTTTCAACAGCAGTAATGGAAACCAGTGAAAAATCTGCAAAGTGTAGAGAGAGATAAAAGTAAACTGTAAATCGAACACATAGTTGAAAATATGGGTGAGAGAAAGGTATTCTGATAAACAAAAGACCAAGAATTGGCTGCTAATAAAATCTCACTATAGGAAAGTCAAAAGGTTTTGGTTCAAGAAAAAGAACACCCATCCACCCTAGAAGAAAGGCCTAAATGCAAGAAAGAAAGGTGAGCCAAGAAATTGGTAGACAAAATGGGAACTTGAAATAAACATTGACTGTATGAAAAAATAGGGCTTCCCTGGTGGCGCAATGGTTGGGAGTCCGCCTGCCGATGCAGGGGACACAGGTTCGTGCCCCGGTCCAGGAAGATCCCACATGCCGCAGAGCGGCTGGGCCCGTGAGCCATGGCCGCTGAGCCTGCGCGTCCGGAGCCTGTGCTCCGCAATGGGAGAGGCCACAGCAGTTAGAGGCCCACGTACTGCAAAAATAATAATAATAATAATAATAATGCTCAATTTCGTGGGTATGTGTATAGAAAATGTGATAGAATTAAACTATTGGACAATAATAATTTGTAAAGTGGGAAGGAGTTGATTGATATAAAGTACTCTGACATCTTTGGATTATTTGGGAAGTGGAAGAACTGCTAATATTTGACTTTAAATGAAATATGCATAATAAAATCTGAAGTAAAAGATACAGTAGAGAGAAGATTGAATTAAAGAGAGTATAAAAGACTGTTCAGAAATTGCAGGACAAGGTAAAAGTACAAACTAAGATGAAGAACTAATACCAGATTTATCAGTAACCGTAATATATGTCTCTGTTGTTGTACTAAACTCAGCAATTAAGAGAGACATTGTCAGGTTAAGTAGTTTGAAAAACGAAAGAAAAAACTACATGCTGGTGATGTCGTTTTTGAAGTTTCCCCAATCCCCTCATACGAACGGACAGACAAACTCAAATAACAAAACAAAAACCCATGGGTAATATCTACAAAATACCTAGGTGACAGGCTCTCTTCATGAATTACAAATTGTGAGTGGGGAAGGTCAAAGCACTGGCGACCAGGATGGCCAGCACTGAGATATATTCGAATAAAATCTCTGCACTTTAAAAGAAAAATAAATCGTTTTGCTCAGGCAAAACAGACAAAATCACATATAAAGGAAAGATCAGATTATTGTCAGGCTGACAGCTACAAGGCCTGCATGGTATCAGAACTACGCAGGAGGAAGGAAAGGAAAGCAATGAGGCATCCTGTGGGCTTCAGGATCAAAAGGAGCCAACAGGTACCACTGGAAAGCTTGACAACCGGATTGAGAACAGCAGCGAAAACTCGGAGGGATCTTGCACACTTCAGTAGTGGATGATTACAAGGAGTCAGCAATAAAATCTGGACCAGTCTGGACCGTGTGAACTCCCTAAAGGAGCCAGGCAAAGCCCCCTCCCAGGAGTAAATACTGGGACTCAGAATCTAAGCTGAGCAGCGCAGAGACAGTAGTGACAGGAAATTGGAGGTCTGGATAAAAGAGTGTGAGGAAAACAGAGCTGGGGCATCTCAGAAAGGATGCCACCATATTGGCAAATTGTCTGTGAACATTATATAAAGAAAGCAAAAGAGAGAGCTCTGTGGAGTTAGAAATTAAATTTTAAACTACTACAACCTCTTCTAAATGTTTAGAAAGACTAATTTCACATAAAAGAGAGGACAGAAGTGATTGGAATCAGAACACCTAGAGAGGTGGGATAGGGAGGGTGGGAGGGAGACGCAAGAGGGAGGGGATATGGGGATATATGTATACATATAGCTGATTCACTTTGTTATACAGCAGAAACTAACACAACATTGTAAAGCAACTATACTCCAATAAAGATGTTAAAGAAAAAAAACCAATATATACAAAGTTAGTATCAAGAAAAGGAATAGCATCCCTGCAGACAGTAAAAGCATGCCAGAGAATGTGGCTACGAGTCAGATGAAAAGTATAATATACTATGGCAAAAAGTGCTAAAGACATTAAGAAAACGATATGTAACCAACACAACAGATAATGCCTGCAGAAAAACAGATTAAAGTAGGAAACTTTTACAAAAGAAAGCAGTAAGTGGATTAAAGAGAAAAAGAAGTTAAGACAGGCTAAGAACATCAGAGCTGTAACAGAGTCCCCCAAGAAGAAACCCAAAGCAAGGAGACAAATATCACAAAGTACAATCCAAACATTACATACTGGAAGGGCACCACCCCTACTGGAGAAAATCGACTTGGAATGGCCAACACTGAAGCGTGTTTTAATAAGAGTTTTTAACTTCAGAAGTTTTTAACTTTTGTGTTTCCAGGCAAAATGACTAGGTCACATATAAAGGAAAGAAAATCAGATTATTATCAGACTTTTTGACAGCAATACTTTGTGCCAGAAGAAAATGGAACAGTACCTTCATGATACTCAAGTAGAGAAAACGTGAGCCAAGCACTTTGTATACAGCGACTGACTGTCGAGCATGAAGACTGCAGACAAATGGCTATCAACGTGCAAGAAAGTAGAAGACACCGTTTTTCCTGGGTTCTTCCTGAAGAATTTACTCAAGAATTAGCTTAAGTCAGTCAATATGATTAGAGAGCCGTCTACATAAAGGCTCATGATATTAAATACATATTTACCTGTCTAGGAAAAGCACAGTATTAAATGGCTATCTGGTCTGGCAATGCAAATTCAGTACAACTATTTAAAATGCAGGGATAGGGACTTCCCGGGTGGCGCAGTGGGTAAGACTGCATGCTCTCAATGCACGGGGCCCAGGTTTGATCCCTGGTCGGGCAACTGGATCCCTCATGCATGCTGCAACTAAGAGTTCGCGTGCCACAGCTAAGAAATTTTGCTGTTTCAGCCATCACATTAGGGAGCAAGGACTGATATCATTACTGTTACCTGGAGACTGCTAAATACACAATATGGGGAAAAACACATGAATGATTATATGATATTCTAATTCTCTCTTACCCTTGCCTGCTTGAGAACTAGGATCTTGGTGAAGAAAGACAATACAGATGCGAGATAGGAAGGGTGAAGCCAAAACCTTGTAATCCTGAATATTTGAATCAGAGTGTTATTATGAATTCAAGAGATATTTTATCCTGACTTCATGTGAAATAGCTGGAATTGGTAAGGCAAGAATAAACAGTGTTAAATTAGGATCAGAGGTACCAGAATGAAATGATGGATTAGACAGAGAGAGAGAGAGAGAGAGAGAGAGAGAGAGAGGTGGGGAGGTGACAGAGAAATAAATGTAGATGTGTGTATAAGCAAGAGTTAATATACATATATATTTCCAAGCTCTGTCTGCTAAGAAGACCTGGAAGCAATGACACCCAACAGTGAACACAGCTAGCACCCATATCTTGGTTTCTAAGTACCGTTCTCAGATAAAGGGAGCCAGGCCTCCTTCAAGAAGTAGTTGGTTTCACAGCTGCAGCAGAGAAAATACAAGACGAAACCAGAGCTCTGTAGATCCAGTGACCTAGTATTTTAACAAATAAATTGTACTGGAAAAAAAGGAGAGTAAGTGCAATTGAGGAGGAAACCTATAGGCCAGAAGAGACTTAAGGCATATCTTTAAAAACAAACAAAAACAGGAAAAAAAATGAACTGTGGTATTTGGGGATGAACATTTGGAAGATAAAGCTATAAATAAAAGCAGAGAGTGATTATCATAAAAGTCAGGATACTGATTATTTTTTGGGAAAAGAAAGAGGGTTTGTGACTGAGACAGAGCTTCTAAGGTGACTAGCAAATTTTATTTTTTGACCCAAGTGTTGATATCAAGGGTATTTGCTTCAAAAACATTTATTTTTCTCTACATTTGTTTTATTCAGTTTTCTTTATTTGTACTACATTTTACAATAAAAGTATTTTATTTTTTAAGTTCCATGCTCTTTAAGAGACACATCTCAAGCATGAAGATGCAAAGAGACTGTAAGTAAAGAGATGAGAAAATGAACAGAATGTTTTTGGAAATAGAATAAGATATTATGGGCAAAAACTAGCCAAGAGGGCCGTTGTAGCTATAGTAATAAGAGGCAAAACTGACCTTGAGGCAAAAAAAAACGTTGTTAAGAAAGAAAAAAGGAAACTGTATGATGAGGAAAGGATAAATTCACTAGGCAGATATAATAATTCTAAACCTGTATGCACCAAATAAAGCAGCTTAAAACATGAACTAAAACTTGACTGTACTAGGAAGGAAAATGTTCAAATGCACCATCACAGTGGGAGATTGTACACGTCTCAGTAATTGATAAATTAAGCATATAAACCATTAATGAGGATTTAAAAGATTTGAATAACAAAATTTATAAGGTCTAGCGGAAGTATAAAGAATTTTACATTTAGAAAAGAGAATACATATCCTTTCAAACACATATGGAAATCTTATAAAATTGATCAAATAATGACTAAAATTTTAAAACATGGCTACAAACCCACATATATTTAGACCTCTCTCTCTACTATAAATGTAGTTACGTATGTATTTTTTAAATTCCAAATAACCACGCGTGGATTAACAATGAAATTCTATTAAAATATACTTACCTACTATACATAAAACTGCTATAAACATTTGTGTTCAGCTTTTTGTGTAAATAGGGTTCATGCAGAAAGTTGAATATGAATGTTCATTGTAGTTTTACTTATAACAACTAAAAACAGGAAACATCCCAGGTGTCCTTTAATAGGTGGCTGGTTACCCAGACTGTGGTACGCATACACCATGGAACACCACTCAGCAGTGAAAGAGCACGAGCTGTTGATACGTGAGACACCTGAATGAATCTCCAGAGAATGAGGCTGAGTGAAAAAATCCAGTCCCTAGAGTTTACATACTATATGATTCCATTTATATAACATTCTTGAAACAATAATTTTTTTCAATGGAGAATAGATTAGTGGCTGCCAGCGGTGAGAAGGGGATGTGGGTGTGACTATAAAAAGGCAACATGAGGAATCTTTTTGGTGATGGAAGTGTCCTGCATCTCGACTGTATCCATGTCAATAACCAGGCTGTGATATTGTATCATATATTATTGTAAGATGTTAAATTGTTGGGGAGAGGGGTCAGGGAAAAGGGTACATGGAATCTTTCTATATTTATTACAAGTGTGTGTAAATCTGCAGTTATCTCAAATTTTTAAAATTTAATAGAAAATACATTAAAAACCATAGATTAAGGCATGTGTGGTACAGTGAAAGCAAAATTTATAGTCTTTAAACCTTATTTGTAAAAAGGCTGAAAATTTGTAAGCTAGTGTTTCAAACTAATACGTGAGAAAAAGAAACTATTAAATTAAAAGACCGGAAGAGAATGGACATAATTTACATAAGAATAGAAATTAATGAAACAGAAAAAAAAAACCTAAAGAAGATGGACCAACTCAAAAGGAAGAGAAAGAAGACATACACATGCATACACACAGAGTGTTAAGGGAAACAATGGTTAATCTACAGCTGTGGCACAATTTAAAATATAAGAGAATACTATGGATAACTTTATTCCAATTAATTTGAAAACTTAGATGAAAGGACAATTTTCAAGAGAAATAGAACACTATGACTAACTCAAAAAGAAGTACCTAAACCACGTTAATTGTGACCATTAAAGAAATGTAGACATATCAAACACAAAACAAAATGGTAGAAATACATCCAGAACAAAGACAGAATTCTCCGGGGAGAAACCAAGCTTTTCCAACCAGATTTTTTTTTTTTTTTTGATCTAGGTATATGTTGTTTAGAGGAGTCACAATTTAAAACATAAGATTATGGAAAGGTTGAAGATTAGTGGAAAAGGGTATATCAGGAAACACTACTAAAAAAGAAAGCTTATGTTACCAGAAATAAATATATACTGACAAATGTTCAATTCATCTTGAGGATATAACCCATTGTAAACTGGGTATGCCACTATTAATGTGGCTTCAAAAATTCAAAGCAAATGTTGGAACTGCAAGGAAAACATGACAAATACACCATTACCCTGGTCAAAGTCAACATACCCTCTCTCAGTAAGTGATATTTGAATCAGAAGAAAAGTGTTAGTATGGAGATTCAAACAACACAATTACAAAGTAGTGCTAGTAACTGGAGACTGAATTTTCTTTTCAAGCATTCATAGGAACTTGTAAAAAAAAAAAAAAAAAAAGACCATTTATTAGGCATGAATCAATTTTCAACACAGACTGCATTCTTTGATTATAAAGTAATTAACATAAAATCAATATAAAGGTAACTTTGTAAAAGTCTCTATGGAACTTAAATCCCTCCTGAATTACTCAGAGATCAAAGAACAAGTCACAAAGAAAATTGGAAAATATTTAGAACTGTGTAATAATGAAAATATTATATATCAAAATGCATGAAATGGAGTTAAAGCAGTGTTTAGGGAGAAATGTAAGTAATGCAGTGTTTATGTTAACAAAGACTTCCAGTTGAAATTTAGTGGACTTAGCATCCCACTTCAAAGTTAGAGCAAACAAAGACTGTAGAAAGGAGGAAATAATTCAAGTAAAAGCAGAAATTAATTAAATGGAATACAAATGTGCAATAGAAAAGATTGACAAAGGGAAAGTTAGTTCTTTCATAAAAGCTAAAATAATTGACAAACCTCTGCCAAGATTAAGTAAGAAAAAAAGAGTCGTTACAAATAAACCATATTACACACGAAGAAGGAGACAATTATAAATGCATCAGTGATATAAAAGGTAATATAATCCTTAGGGTAAAATCTGAAAAAATAGGTGAAATGAGCACATTTTAGAAAAATATAAAAACTGACCAAAGAAAAAATAGAAAATCCAAACAGTCCCGAAAATCTGAAATTAAAGAATTTACTTGATAATCAGTAGCTAGTATCCCCACAAAGAAAACATCAGGTCCAAATGGTTTAATAGGCAAGTTTTACCAAACATTTAAGGAATAAGAAATTCTAATCTTACATAAAATCTTACAGAGAAGAGAAATAGCAGAAACTTTCCCTGATTGGCTTTACAGAGCAAATATAAACTTTATGCCAGAAGTGGATAAGGACACCAAGAGAAAGGGAATTATAACTTAATTCTCTCATGAGCATTCAGAAACCCAAAATTGATTTGCAAAAAATTATTAGAGTAAGCCATGTACAAAAATAGCATGACGACTGAGGTGAGTTCATTTTCAGCGTGGTACCTTATTATGTAGATGAAATATTATATGAATATGAGAATTTATCCATGTTTCTATAAATCAGAAATATTAAAATGTTGAGAACAGGTTCTATTCTGACTGTATTTCTTATGTACTGCAAGTGAACCGTAAATTGCTACAGCCAATTTGGAAAACCAGAATCATATGGTGGGACCTAATAATGCTAAAGATATGCATAACCAGCAATTCTGCTCCTAAAAACAAATTAAAAGAAATGAGAGCATAAGTACGCAAAAAGACATACTGAAAAATGTTCTTGGCAGCCGTATCTCCCAAACTATTGATAGAAACTATTTAAAAATCTGTCAACATCAGGATGCATAAATTATAGTCTCTACACAAAGTAAATCTGTACAGCAAAGAGAATGAACAAACTGTAGCCACACTGAACATGGACGTGTCCCACAGAAACATAATATTATGGGGGGGGGGGGAAGCTAGACATGAAAGAATACTTTCTGTATGATTCCCTATGTATAAAAAAGATGCAAAACCGATCTGTGGAAAAAGGGGTCAGCATAGTGGTTATCTTCATACAGGGCAGTCACTGTTTGGGGAGCAGTTCTCATGTCATGGGATGTTTTGATCCTTCATCTGGGTGCTGGTTACATGGGTGTGTGCTCTTTGAAAATTCATAAAGCTCTACACCTATGACTTGTGTACTTTTCTGTATATTATACTTCAATAAAAAGCTTACACCAGCGCTTCCCTGGTGGCTCAGTGGTTGAGAGTCCACCTGCCGATGCAGGGGACACGGGTTCGTGCCCGGGTCCGGGAAGATCCCACATGCCGCAGAGCGGCTGGGCCCGTGAGTCATGGCCGCTGAGCCTGCGCGTCCGGAGCCTGTGCTCCGCAACGGGAGAGGCCCCAACAGTGAGAGGCCCGCGTACCTCAAAAAAAAAAAAAAAAAAGCTTACACCAAATTTCTGTACCCCAGCTGCAAACAGAAAAGGTATTCAAAAATGATAATTAAAACAGTGAAAACTAACTTTCTAGGACTGAACAACATTTGTACGTGGTCCTTAGGAAGAAAATTATACCATTCTATTGAAAGGCATTAAACATGAACTAAACAAAGTATATTATTGGATAACAAGACTCAATATGTTTAAGATGTCAGTTCTTTCAAAATTAATCTATTGATGCAATGGCAATTAAAACTCCCAATGCAACTTGACAAGTGGATTCTCTAGTATATGCAGAAGATGATATCCGAAAGGAGAAAATCATGGAGGGTTTTGTCCTCCCCATAGTGAAAGCATACTATAAGTAACAGACATTAAGAGAATGTGATATTGGTACTGGGATGGAAAAATGGAAACAGTTAGAAAGTCCATAAATAGACCCATACATGTATAAAACTGGTTTGTAAATTGGCAGTAAAACAATCCAGTATGTAGCAGTGGGATAATCGATATGGGTGCTACCTCTCACTAGGCACAGAATTAATTTCTGATGAATTAAGGACTCATATATAAAAAAGGAAACCTTTTAAGGTTTTAAGGCACTAGGTAGACAGAAATGTGCCTCTCTGAGACATTGGTCTCTAAGTGTACCAGTTGTGGACCATTTGTCACCCAAATCGTAGCAGTAATAGTCAAGTGGGGAGTATCCATTCCTGATCTCCAAGTACATTTTTGTGGTCCCCAGTTAAAGAGCTGCTCCAGGAATAATTCCGTCACGTTACTGACTGAGAACTAGTAGATTTCACTCTTAACTTCTTGACCACAATTATGTCAACAAAACTACAATGAGTTCTCTACACAAAGCCATCGGTGAAAACTTAGTAAGACAAACGTCTCCGTCCCGGCAGCATTCAAATTTCTCTTCTTCTTGAATGATCAAAGTCTGCCTCCCCTAGACTGCTCACTGTTCTTGTCTCATGCTGATCTCTGCTGGGATGATTCTGTTGTTCAAGACCTTTATTATTATTTGCAGAAAAAGCAAGGTTGTTATTAACGGTTTTGCTCAAGAATTCTCTTAAATTCTGCACATTTTTCGGTTTCTGCCTGAGGAGTGGGGGCTTTCCTCTCATTCATTCTGCAAAATGAGCAGAGGAAACCAGCTCCCCGCCTGCTCGCAGGACCCTCCAGCTTTATCACTTGCCTCCTGAGGGATTTGCCATCATTCTTTCTCCAGCTGCCCCTGGGTTCTGTCCCTTTGTCTTAATTTCTTGCCCAAGGACATAATGGGAGAGGTTTTACTCCATCCTTTGGAGCTGGAAGAATAGCTGCCTTTTGGGGGATCTGAGCTCCCCTGTGTTCAACCTGGCACTTCCTGCATGACCGGGAAACACCCTTCCTCCTACCATGGGTCTCTGCTGGAAGCCCCCTTTTTGTTGTTGTTTTTGGTTTTGTTTTATTGTTAATGCTTTTTAGAGTATGAATTCATGCATGTGGAAAGTAAAATCCAGATGAAATTTAATCCAACAAAGTCCCAGGAATACATTTCAAAAGAAACAATCCAGATTATTAAAGAATAATCTAGGCTGCAATCTACTGTCCCTAGAAAAGGAAGGGCCCCCGAAATGCACAGTCCTGCAGGTTTATTGACACCGCTGTGGTCCCACAAGCCATGTAAGGGGAGTGGGTATTAGAAACAATGTGATTCTGGATTGATGCAAGATGCTGGTGCTTTTGCACCCAGAACACGTGTTTTGAGGTCTTGTCTCTCGTACACGATAAAAATCTAACTAGAAACAACCTTCCTCCTCATCCCTGCTCTGTGCCTGGCACTATGCTGTGTATTGTCACAGCATTGTCAACGTCTTGATTTTTAACAACAATGAGATATCACCTCACACCTGTCAGAATGGCTATCATCCAAAAGTCTACAAATAACAAATGTTACAGGAGAGGATGTGGAGAAAAGGGAACCCTTGTACACTGTTGGTGTGAATGTAGATTGGTGCGGCCACTATGAAAAACAGTACGGAGGTGGGCTTCCCTGGTGGCGCAGTGGTTGAGAGTCCACTTGCCGATGCAGGGGACACGGGTTCGTGCCCTGGTCCAGGAGGATCCCACGTGCCGCGGAGCGGCTGGGCCCGTGAGCCATGGCCGCTGAGCTTGCGCGTCCAGAGCCTGTGCTCCGCAACGGGAGAGGCCACAGCAGTGAGAGGCCCGTGTACCGCAACAACAACAACAACAAAAACAGTATGGAGGTTCCTCAAAAAACTAAAAATAGAGCTACCATATGATCCAGCAGTTTCACTCCTGGGTATATATCTGGAAAAAATGAAAACACCAATTCAAAAAGATGCATGCACCCCAGTGTTCATAACAGAACTGTTTAAAATAGCCAAGACATGGAAGCAACCCAAGTGCCCATAAACAGACAAATGGATGAAGAAGAACTGGTACACACACACACACACACACACACACACACACACACACACACACACACAGTGGAGTATTACTCAGCCATAAACAAGAATGAAATTCTGCCATTTGCAACAATGTGGATGGACCTAGAGAATATTATGCTTAGTGAAATAAATCAGACAAAGTCAAATACTGTATGATATCATTTATATGTGGAATCTAAAAAATAATACAATTGAATGTATATGTAAAACAGAAACTCACAGACATAGAAAACAAACTTGTGGTTACCAAAGTGGGAAAGGAAGTGGGGAGGGACAAATTAAGGGTATGGGATTAAGACATACAAACTACTATGTAGAAAATAGATAGGCAACAAGGATATATTGTATATCACAGGGAATTACAGACATTGTCTTGTAATAACTTATAATGGAATATAATCTTCAAAAAGCATACTGAATCACTATGCTTATACCTGAAACTAATCTAATATTATAATATAGATTATACTTCAGTAAAAGAAATTCTTGGTGTTTTAGGGTAACTCTGTTGTGTAGAGGGGCTCAGAAGATGAGGTGACATGTCCCACTACAAGTGGGGGAGCTAGGTTTCTGACTTCATAGCACATTTTCTTTTTCTTCTCAGGAATGTCTCTAATTCTGTGATCAGAGCGTCCCGGGGCTGTGGTGTCAGTATTAATTAACACTACCAAGACCCTTGACCCCAGGAAGGAGTAGTTGAAAAGCCCCAACCTGGACAGAACTGGTTATCCTCAGAGAGACTACCCGAAGTGGGTGCCCAGCACATATTTGCTGAATAATGAGAGCCGACAGTATTTTTCCATCCCTGCGGTTTATAAAATGGCAGGTACGGCCTCATTTTACACAGTAAGGGACTAAAGTTCAGAGTGCTTTGCTTTCAGCAATATAATTAGAGATAATCAGGTTATTTCAAATATATATCCTGAACTGTTTGGCCGAGTGAGGTACAGTGAGTATGAATAAAGGTCAGTCCTATATCAGGCACTGAGAAAAGAATCTGTAGAACACCTTATACCACAAGGCAGTTCTGCTAGGAACATATATTGAAGCAAAAAGTGTCTGGATACCATGTGAGGGTCAAGCAAGTTGTATACGGAACAGCCGTGTCCAGTCCAGAAGCCAGGTCTGTTAAGTCAGAATGGGCTTATGGTACCAATGACAAGCAGCAGTAACAGCTGCATGGGCCCTGGAGGCATATTGTCTGGATTCTAGTTCCAGGTCTGCCACTTCCTAACTGTTGAACTAGCTGTGAGTAGGTTGCTTAACCTGTGTCTTAATTTACTCATCTGTAAAGCACGGGTATTCAGGGTACCTCTGTTGGTAAGCTTGCGTTGAGGATTAAAGGAGTTAATATTTTAAATCACTTAGAATAGTTCCTGGTACATAGGAAAGGCTGTTTGAGTGCTTGTCAAATAGAATTACTTTTTAAGCATCTTTCTGTATCTTCATAGCAAATTTAGGAGGAATACTATGCCATTTTACAGACTTAGAATTCAGCACAGAGGGGGCTCTACCCCCAACCCCAGCTTGTCTACACGACATTTGCATTAGAATCCACCTTCCTTTCCACTGTGCAGGCACTACTGAAACAAAACCAAATGCCAAAAATGGAATTTTGAGTGTTCTACCTTGTTTATTTCATATACCTAAAAGCGAAAATTAAAAAGGAAAAAAAGATAGTAATACAACACACACACACACGCACACACACACATACACACGCAAAGGGTAATTACTGATTTTATTAAAAACATCTATCACAGAACCACATAACCATTGTTATTTCACGCCTGAGAATACAATGCACGCTATTAAGCTATTTGATGATTAACGATAGAAGCATGATTAAATATGTTAATGAAGGTGCCAGACTGCGTTGGACTTCAAGAGGTGGGCTACCTTTGTGACCCCTTTGTGAACTTTCTCTTCACCTGGGCTTTCTAGAGGGTTAGTTATTTCCTGCTTAAAAAGAAAAACTAAAATCCTCTGGGTAATGAAATTCTGTCTGATCCTGGGGGCCTGGCTGGCTGCCCTGGCCCCCTGCCCTCTGGCTGCCGTTGCAGTCCGTTTTCATTCTCTTCTCAGTGGAATTAGAAATTGGGGCCCTGGCTTTCTTCAACCAATTAATCTCTTTTCAGATCTAGAGGGAACGGGACAAAATACAGGCAGGAGGAAACTATATATACATATATATATATATATATATATATATATATATATATACACACACACACGTATTTTTTGAATTTTAGAATTTTATTTTTTTTAATGCAGCAGGTTCTTATTAGTTATCCATTTGATGTATATTAGTGTATATATGTCAATCCCAATCTCCCAATTCATCCCACCGTCACCCCACCCCCACCTCCCTGCCCCGCCACTTTCCCCCCTTGGTGTCCATATGTTTGAGGAGGGAACTAATGTTTGTCAAGCTCAACCATTGGCCACACATTGTGCTGGGCAATTCCTGTACTGAAACATTAGTTCTTATTTATCCAATCTTTATCCTCATTACTGTCTTGTTTTAACCAAGAAGATAGGGGCTCAGAGATGTTAAATGGCTTGGAGTGGTAGTCATTCGTGAGGCTTCTCAGCTGTCTTTGGTTCTCCTTCTGGGCAAGTGATCAGATGACCCTTCTCTGCCGTCTTAGCTTAGGCGTAAGCTAAGTATAGGTGAGTATAGGTGACATGTGTCACCATGTGAGTATAGGTGACATGTGTCTCATCCGGGTGGAACCTTAGAGAGATTATGGACCACTGTGTGCTCTTTCTCCACACCTGTTTCATCAGTTTAAGTCCACGTAATTAGGCTGAGCAGAGCCACTTCTAAACGGCCCATGGATGTATAACACAACCGAGAAATAAAGATCTGTTGTTTTCAAGCCACTGAGATTTGGAGCTTGTTTTCACTACAGCATTACCTGGCCTGCCCTAATTAATAGACCTGGTCAAGTTTCTATACCTTGGGTAGATCTGGGAGCTGGAATTTGAAAGTAGTCCTTCCTGTTTGCAAAGACCTTGCTCTTTCTACTGCTCCAGACTCTTAATGAGACACAGTCAGACCCTAGGATCTGGGAGGACAATCTCCTACGCTAGCCCCACCATGTGAGGGACATGGAAAGGGCACAGACATAGCCCCTGGTCAGAGGCTTTCTGTGTGCCCACCAAAGATGCCAGCAGGGGAAAGCATAGGGCTCAGCATTTTGGTCAGTTAAAACATATTGATTCATTCTGTAACCTTGCACCAAAATCATCTAGTCTCAGTTTTTCACACATACATTGGGAATAACATCAAATAATTCAAAGTCCCTGGCCTCCAGCGAGCCTTGGTACCCAATGAGATCCTCATTTTCTCTCGAGTCAGGAGAGATATTTTCAGGGATTATACAAGATTACTGTACAATATTGTTCACTACCTTGAATGGTAAAATATCTAGAAATATCTGGAACTGGGTGGCAATAATCTGGGTTTTGGACAAAGAGAGTAGGAAAGAAGAGAAGATAGGAGGAAAAGACACTGAGAATAAATTCAGCTGAAAAGCATCAATGTCATCACAAGGAATTAGGTCAATAAAGAAAGGCCAAGATAGGAAATGGGATTGTATGACTGAGAGGGTCCATAGGGCTGTGCTCAGAATGGTGTACACGGGCAGTCAGGCTTCCAGATCTGTCCCATAAACCAGTGGACTCATGGTTGGTTTTGTTTTGTTTTTTTATTTGCAAATCTCATCAGTAAACATTTCTGTTTTCTCCATATATACATTAACTTACTGATAAATGTATATATACATCCCTAGAGTAATGTATTATGTGCACTATATACACATTTTTGTGTATGTAAAACATATGCCAAAAGAGAAATGCTAAAAGGATGAATAAATAAACAGAAGTGGATGATCTAATATATTCTTTCCACACCCTCCGATGGATCGTTGATGGCTCATTGAGCATGGAATAGGATATATGTAACCCTCTAATTGAGTCAACAGCTCTGTATCTTTCTGCCTGGAAGTGACTTTGTTACCACCAGTTACAGAACCCATGGGGAAGCAACACAGGGAAGCTTTTCAGCTGCCTGTTTTGACTCAACCTTTCACTGAGCTGAATGCTTTAAAAAGGACAAAGAACAAAGTAAATATACTTTAATCAAATTCCAAGGGAAAACATAGTCAAAGGGCAAACATAACTCATGTTTCTTTTCTCTTTCCAATGTCATAGAGGATTGTGAGCCATCTGTGTCCCTTGGAAACCAGGCAGAGGGTAGACTCATCTTGATATGCAGAGAAGTGTTAATTTACTCATTTAAAGCAATAGTTCCAGTTGCTCATATCAAACTCACTCTTACCTACGACCCTAAAAATCTGTTATCTCAACAAAAAACTAAAGAGTCCAATTTGTTGCATAGCCATTTAAAATAATGAAGTCATGAACTCTACCAGACATATTTCTGAAACTTAAGAACCCCTTGATAAACAGAGCAGTATGCTTGGTGACTGAGTTGTTTGGTTGGAGATAAAATAGGGAGAGAGAAAGGGAGGAATCACCCTCAGTGGAAACTTAAAAGTGATTTTCTTGGTGGGTGGAGTTAGTATTTGAATTCCATGAGATAGTATAGTGTGACAACTCCCTGCCCAGCTCCCAGAATGTAGGACATGTTGAATGGATGCTGTATGAATGCATAAAGTTCACAGATATTTCTGCATAATTTATCCCTGATGACTTTCAAAGTCTAGCAAAATATTTAAAGATTTTTTTTTAAAAGAGGCTAGACTAATAAAATGGAATTAAAAACTCAATAAGTTTAAAGCAAAACAAAAAAAGAAGAACACAGCATAGAAAAAGCAAGAGAACATAAGATGGTAAGATATTGGGTTGGCCAAAAAGTTCGTTTGGGTTTTTCCATAACATCCTACAGAAAACCCAAACGAACTTTTTGGCCAATCAGATAATTCTTAATGGTATTCTCAGCACATGCAAATAAGCTAAATTCTCTAGTTTAAACATGAAATTGTTACATTTGATTAGAAAACAAAAGTTATACAATTTTAAAAGAGACACACCTAAAACATAAGGCTACAGAGAGATTGAAAGTCCAATGTGGGAAAAAATATATCAGGAAAACAGTAATAATAATTAAAAAAAGATGGTGAAACCATATTAATGTCAGATAAAATAGACAAAGTAATATGATAATTTTTGTCTTACTAAAAGAGGGTTTGATCTACTTCCCAGTTACAAAAGATTTGTTTAATCTGTGAGTTCCAATGACTCTAAACTTCTGTGCACATAATAACATAAAAATATGTCAAGTCAAATTTGACAAAATTGCAAAGAGAAAATTTCAGATATGTCAGCTGGAGATTTTTGATAGTCCTTCATTCAGTCATTAAACACATGTTTGCTGAACATCGGTTTTATTTAAGGCTTTCTTCTAAGTGGTGAGGAGGTAACAAATACATCAAAATTTCTGCTCTTCATGAAGAGTAGATAATGAAAACCAATATATTTAATGTGTCAGCTGTTGATAAGTGTAAGAAGGAAAAAATAGATGAGGGTAAGAGGACAGAAAGTGATGGAGCAAGGGGGTGGTGGTTTATATTGTGACAAAGGTATGACTCCTTCATGAGTGACCTGAATGAAGGGAGGGAGAAACACAAGTACATAAAGTGGATAAAAGCATTCCAAGTAGTGGAATCAACAAGTATACTGGCCCAGAAGAGGCAGAGTTCTTGGCCTGTTCTAAGAACAGCAAGGAGGCTGTGAACAGAGCATGAGAAGAATGCACGGAAATAATACCAGACACACATCTCTCTGTAGTTGACAGGCCAAGCAGGCAAATTATTAATAGAAATAAGATATTTGCATGATTAATTAGATTAATAAGATGGAACCAGTTGAAAAAATACAAAATGCTTCATCCAAAGATTAGAGAATGTACATTCTTTTCAAGAACACATAAAACTGTTATAAAAACTGATAAACAATCAATAAAGCAAGTCTCAAAATCTCTGAGTCAGTATTACACAAATTAGGTCCTCTGACCACAGTGAAATTAAGTGAGAAATAAAAAGAAAAACTTAACCTTATAAATACCCATACATTTGGAAATTTAAAAGCATTCCTACAAAATAGATAGGTCAATGACCATGTAATGAAAGAAATTGTGTAAACTACTTAGAATTGAATGATAGTGAAAATAATACAAATAAAACTTGTGGTATTTGGCTAAACCCTTTGTGTTGAGGGATGTTATAGCTTTAGAGTTTACAGTAATAAAGAATATCCAAATATTTGATGATTTAAGCATTCATCCTAAGAAGATAAGAAAATAGCAACAAATTAAACCTAAGGGTAATAGAAGGAAAGAAATAATATCAATAAATATTAGAGCAGAAATTAATTAAATAAGAAAGAAAAGCCAAAACAGAGTGTATCAACTAAGCCAAAACAACTACCTCTGTCCTTTTTCTCTCAGGAAAAAAAGTTGGCATAAATAAATATTAGGAATAAAAGAGGATACCTAAAAATACAGCTGATGCTGAAGGAATAAATACACTTATAAGACTGGCAGTAATCAAACAGCCTGAATTACCAAATGTTGGCCACTCTTTAGAACAACAGCAACTTTTTTTTTAAACATTTTTCATGAGAATGCAATTTCCTACAACCACTTTGATAAACAAGTTGCCATTATCTATTAAATGGAAGATGTGCATACCATAATATCCAGTAGTTTCACTCACAGATATACAGCCTAGACTAGAGAAAGTCTTGCACATGAACTCTCAAGAGATACATACATGAACATTCAGAGCAACTTTGTTTACCATAGCTAAAAATGTGCTACTAACATAAATGTCTATGTCAGGAGAATTGAGGAGTAAATTACAGTTTATTTACATTCATATTGTCTCATCTTATAGGACAGTAAAAATGAGTGAACCAACACAAAAATGAACCACTCAATATGGATGACAGTCCACAAACATAATGTTTGAGTGAAAAATAAGGTAAAGAAGAATATATGTGATATTCTTCTAATCCATATACACAGGTTATCTTTCCATTTCTTTGTATCATCTTCAGTTTCCTTCATTAATGTTTTTTCAGTTTTCAGAGTATAGTTCTTTCACTTCCTTGGTTAAGTTTATTCCTGGGTATTTTATTCTTTTTGATGTGATTTTAAACAGAATTGTTTTCTTGCTTTCTTTTTCTCATAGTTCCTTATTTTGGTGGAAATGTCCCAAAATGCTTGCTTTTATGAACTTTTCTGCATGTATATGTCAATTAAAAGTTTAAATTAAAAAAATAAAAAAGTAAATAGATGAAAGCAAAATTAGGTTTCATTGAGAAAATGCAGGGGTTATCGAACACTAGAAAATATGTTAATGTAATTGCCATATTAATCAATCCAAATAGAAGACTAATAGATGAATAGATGCATAAAATCATTTGCTAAGATTAAAAACCCATTGATAATAAGAAAAAAACTCTTAAATCTAGGAATAGAAAATAACTTTGTTAATCTGATAACGGGCATCTTCAAAAATCAGACAATAAGCATCGTAATAAATAAGGAAATTTTAGAACATTACATTTAAAACCAAAAAAAACACTGAGAAACAAAACTGAGGAAGGAATGCACCAACACTATTTCTATGTAACATGATATTAGAAGCAGCCAATAGGGTTAGATAATTTTTTAAAGTATAATTACTAGAAATTGCTAGAAAGTATGCAAAAATATATATATATATATAAAACACTTGTGTGTAACATGATTGTCTAGACAGAAAAATATTATAAATTAACAAATTCGTAATTAAAGCAAATTTTAAGTAGCAAAATATTATATCAATGTTGTTAGATTTCAGATCAGTATAAAAGTTATTTACTAAAATGATAGAAGCTGCAGAAGGATACATATATAATAGCAATAATATAGTTTTCAAACCTTCATAGTAATTCTTTGTAATTCTTAGATACATATATGTGGAAAAGAAACATGAATAACTGCATGGGAATGCTAAATCTTAATTTAAGTGTTTAAGGTGCTGGGTTTGGGGGTGTTCGGTTTCTTTCGACTTGTACTTTTCCATATGTCTTAAATACCTCATACTAAAATTATTTTTAGAGCTAAGCTCCCTCTTCCTTAAGGGAGCACTGAGACGCTGGTGACAAAGCTGAAAGAGGCTCCGCACACGTTTATCAGAAACCCGCTTGGGATTGGTCCGCGTACCTTTAGACAGTGGCCAGAGAATCATTTTATTTTCCTTCTCCTTGTTAATTCTTTGGCCGTAAAAGTGGGATGCCACATTTGTACATGCAAAATAAGGAGAGAAGGTGCAGCTCTTCTACTTGCCTGCCCTTCCTGCTTCTTCCAGAAACTGAGTAGATGCCATGAGGTAGGGAATGTGAGTACAAATGGAGAAGGCACTGTGCTGTGACCTAGAGAACAGGGTCCAAAGGTCTGGGTTCCCAGGAAAAGTGCTGGACCTGCCACAGCACTAATCCAATGTCATAAAACAATTGGAACAAAGAAAACATGACATGGAGAATGTAACATTTTCCTGTATTATGTTTGCTGTTAAGTTGAGATAGATCCCATCTGTGCTTCTCTTTGTCCTCATCTATAAAAGGGAAAGTTATACCTGATGATCTTCAAGTCCTTTCCTACTCTGACAGTTTATGAGTCTAACACTCAAGGACCTTAGATTCCAGGGAGGGGAAGACAAGTTATGCACACACTTTACAGTATTAGTATGACAAAGCCCAGTGTCCAGTGAGAGGTATAAATACTTTTGGGAGATCAGAAGAGGAAGACTCACCTGTGCCTGAGAAAACAGGAAGGGCTTCTAGGAATAAATGATGCTAAATTAAACCTAATGTTTTTCTTTTTTTCCTAATCAGAGAAGGAATTTTTGGTCATTATAGGAAATTTGGAAATCACAGAAGATTGGGGACAGAGAAGAACATTTATTCCACGTGCCCATCCATTCATCCACTTAAATATTTGACTACCTGTTGTGTGCCAAGTGTGAATCTAGGAATCAGGGAAAGAACAGAAGACCAGATATACGAAGTGCTTGCTCTTGTGCAGTTCATTTTTCAGGCTAGGGTAGGGGAAATCAGGCAAGTAAACGATTCTGTAAATAAATGAATGAGGTAATTTTTTGCAAGTGACAAATGCCAAGAAAGGAACAAAGATCGGTGTGATAGTGACACGGTGGTTGGGGAGGGTAGTATTTTTGATTGAGGTCATGAAAGGCCTCTTTGATGACACATCACTCATGAACTCGCCACTCAGAGTTAACCATTCATATCTGCTGGGTTTCCTTCCTCTGTGTATTTTCTTTCCTAGGGACGTGCCTACCCACCACCCTCCCCCTCCCTCCCACCTTAGGAAAAGGCTCTCTTTCATAGTCCCTTCATGACTCTTTAGAACTAGGGCCTCCCCATGCACTGCCATAACGTTTGCAGTGAGAAAACTTGTTTCCCTAATTTTGAAAGAGATCAATAAAAACAAATTAAAATAGAGGATTAGAGGTGTCTTTTTGCCACATTGTTTTCCCAAGAACAAAAGATGTAGTGATCTTGTTTATGGTTTCCTTTGCTGTGCAAAAGCTTTGAAGTTTCATTAGGTCCCATTTGTTTATTTTTGTTTTTATTTCCATTTCTCTAGGAGGTGGGTCAAAAAGGATATTGCTGTGATTTATGTCATAGAGTGTTCTGCCTATGTTTTCCTTGAAGAGTTTGATAGTTTCTGGCCTTACATTTAGGTGTTTAATCCATTCTGAGCTTGTTTTTGTGTATGCAACCTAAGTGTCCATCATCAGATGAATGGATAAAGAAGATGTGGCACATATATACAATGGAATATTACTCAGCCATAAAAAGAAATGAAATTGAGTTATTTGTAGTGAGGTGGATGGACCTAGAGTCTGTCATACAGAGTGAAGTTAAGTCAGAAAGAGAAAGATAAATATCGTATGCTAACACATATATATAGAATCTAAGAAAAAAAAGTGTCGTGAAGAACCTAGGGATAAGACGGGAATAAAGACACAGACCTACTAGAGAATGGACTTGAGGATATGGGGAGAGGGAAGGGTAAGCTGGGACAAAGTGAGAGAGTGGCATGGACACATATACACTACGAAACGTAAAATAGATAGCTAGTGGGAAGCAACCGCATAGCACAGGGAGATCAGCTCGGTGCTTTGTGACCACCTAGAGGGGTGGGATAGGGAGGGTGGGAGGGAGGGAGACGCAAGAGGGAAGAGATATGGGAACATATGTATATGTATAGCTGATTCACTTTGTTATAAGGCAGAAACTAACACACCATTGTAAAGCAATTATACTCCAGTAAAGATGTATAAAAAAAAAAAAAAAAGATGTAGTGATCTCATCGTTATTTCTCCAGAGGTCTCTAAGCATAACACGAAGCCATGTAGTGCAGCTTAACATGGTAATAACTCACTGCTCTCTCTCATTACTCCAGGGAACCGTGGGGAGGGCAAAACAGCGAGTAGATAAAAGGGTCGGGATGAGTGAGAGCAGCCCACGTCTCCACATTTAAAAGATACTGTCAGTTGTATCTGGCTTAGCAGTCCTTTTTAGGGTAGGACTTTTCCAGGAGAAAACAGGAAAGGATCAGAAGTGTTAAGGGGGGGGGCGGGGCAGGTGTACATGCCTAGAAAATGGGGAGTTGAGTTGGAGGGGGTGATGAAGAGGAAGAAATGAGCGAAGAGTGTGAAAGCACCTCGGACAAGGGCTAAGGGTTGCATGTAGGAGTGTGTTCGTTTATGGAAAATCAAAAAAGGATGCTGTGCTTCAGATGACAAGCAATTGGAAGAAGTGATTCCATCAAGTAAGAGGGGCAGAGGACTTCTTTCAGGAGACTCCAGAGTCATCCAGAGAACCACTGGAAGCACACTACTTCCTCCCTCTCAAGGTTCTTGTGGGGCTACATGAAATGTTGTTTGTAAAGCCTCCAATTCAGTGTGGGAGACCTAATGTAAGCAGATAAGCTAGGAGGTCCCTAGAGAAAGAGAACGAGGAATGGCTTTCTTGACATAAGAGAAGCCATTTTGGCCTAAGCCATTTTGTGATCTAAGCCTGGTCTCAATGGTTGTCCTTGAACAGGTCTCAGTAATTAACAGTCTTTGGCTTGGTTGTGTTTATTGACTCAACAGCCATCAAGAGGTGAACCCAGTTTTCAGGTAACACTAAGTCTACTTTGTGATTAGGAGCATAGGTCCTGGAGTCGTCACCACTGAGTTCGCATCCTAGCTGGGAACCCTATCTGAGCCCTCTGTAACATTAGGATTTCAAACCTAGCTTGTAGGGTAGCCATGAGGGATCATGCACATGCAGTTCTTAGCACAGAACCTAGAACTTACCTAGCAAGAGCTTGCCGAATATTAACTCGGACAGTGATAATGATGGAGAATTTCTTAGCCTAAAAACAAATCCTAAAGGTCCTCCGAGGATGGGGAGGCCCCCCTCCTTTTGAGTCATTAAAAGCATGGACTTACTGGGAAAATCTGCATTGAAATGTCAGCTCTGCCATTTGCTGGGTGCATGATATAGTCACTTTGCTTCTAGACCCACAGTTTCCTCATCTGTAAGATGGAGACGTTGAGAATTATCCCTGTGAGAAGTAAATGCGATATAAGCCAAGTGCTTAGTCAAGTGCCCAGGACACAGAATTTGAAACTGTACATGAAATAATGGATAAGCATTTACGAATTATGGTTGTTGATATGGCAATCATTCTTGGTGGAAGCAAGTTAATGACCAAACTGGGACATCAATCTATTTAAATGGAATAATATCGAATAGGCAAAAATAGAGAGATGTTCAAGATCTGAAATATATAATTCATAAACTCAAGCTTATTAACATATTGACAAATTGATAGTAAATCATTTTAATATATAGAACTGTATACCTAAACCAAGAAAACACATTTTTGAGCACACACAAAACAATCACAAAAAATAGAATATGTATTAGGCCATAAAAGAAGCCCAAATAAATTCTAAAGAGTCCGTATCACACAGCCCATGTTCCTCAACTATTTTACAATAAAATTAGAAATTAATAACTAAAGGACAGCTTTAAAACTCCCATGAATCTGACAACTAAATAACATATTACTAAGTAACACTTGGGTTAACACGGAAATCATAAAGAAGCATGAAGTGAATAATAATGAAAGCAGAGCATTTCTATATTGTACAATAGAGCAGAGCTAAAACAATACTTCAAGGAAAATCTGGAGCTTTAAATTCATTTACTAGAAAACAAAAGTTAAAAACAAACAAATAAAAAAAAAAAACAAATGAGCTGGATGTACAGATAGCAAAAAGCACGTGAAAAGATGTTCAACATCATTAGCCATTAGGGAAATGCAAATTAAAACCAGGGGGCGTCACTATCCACCTATCTGAATGGCTGATAAAAACAATAGTGATGGCGCGCCAGATACTGGTGAGGATGTGAAGAAGTGGGATGCCTGATACAGCACTTGAGGGAAGGTAGTAAACTGGTTCAGTCGCTCTGGAAAACAGTTTGTCAGTTTATGTTAAAACTAAAAATGAATATACTGTACAATTCAGCAGTTATTTAGGCATTTATCCCAGAGAAATGGAAACTTGTGTTCACACAGGAACTTGTGTCTGAATGTCCATAGCAGGTTTGTCCATCACAGTCCCTGTGCTACTGCAATTTAAAATAAGAAACGTCTTTGGTCCCCATTTCTGGCACAGAGCTCCTAATACCTTTGGAATTTCCTAAGTGATAAGGGCACTAGAGGTGACTTTTGTTATGTGAATGAGGTGACTTTGTGCTGCACCTAAGGATGGCAGATGGTTGCGGGGGGGGGGGGGGGGGGGGGGGGCGGGGGGGGACACGGATGGGGGGGATGGGGGGGAACGGGGGTCGGGGACGGGATGGGACTGGGGACGGTTGCCAGGAGAACCAACCTTGTGATTAGAGGGTTGAAACTTTCCAGCCTTTGGGGAGGGGAGAGGTGCTGGAGATAGAGATCAATTGCCAATGGACAGTGACTTTATCAATCATGCCTATGGAATGAAGCCTCCATAAATGTGTTTGGCCAAGTGCCTGCAGCACAGAATTAAACGCATAAAAACCCCAAAGGGAGGGTTCAGAGAGCTTCCAGGGAGGTGAACACAGGGAGGTGCTGGAAGGGTGCTGAGAGGGCATGGAAGCTCCACACGCTTTCCCAGACCTTGTCTTGTGTATCAGTTCCATCCGGCTGCTTCTGAGTTGTATGCTTTTGTAATAATCCAGTAATCTATAAGTAAAATATTTCTCTGAGTTCTGTGAGCTGCCCTGGCAAATTAATCAAAGTGGAGGAGGGGGTCCTGGGAACCTCTGATTTATAGCCAGTTGGTCAGAAGTACAGGTGACAACCTGGACTTACAACGGGCAGCTGACGTGTGTGGGGGGGGTGAGGGGTATTCTTGTAGGACCCTTAATCTGTGGAATCTGATGCTATCTCAGGGTAGATGGTGTCAGAATTGAGTTGAATTGTAGGGCGCCCAGCTGGTGTCTGGACAATTACTCGGTACTATGTGGGAAACCCCCACCTCCACACGCTGGAATTGGTACCAGAACCTTTTTAACCACAAACCAGAAACTACCCAGATGTCCTTCAGTGGGTGAAATTGGTTAAACAAACAGTGGGACATCCATACGATGAAATACTACTCAGCCGTAAAAAGGGAGCCATCTATTAATAGAGGCAACAGATTGGATGATTGTCAAGGGAATGACGCTAAGTAAAAAAGAAAATCTCAAAATGTAACGTACCGTGTGATATCATTTATATACCATTCTTGGAATCATAAAATTATAGAGGTAGAGAACAAACTGGTGGTTGCTAAGGGTTTCAGATGGTGGGGAGGGGAGGGTAATGTGTCTGTAAAGGGTCAGCATGAGGGAGCCTTGTGAGGAGACAGTTGAAATCAGGTGGTATCAGTATCTACACGGAGCTACACACATGATAAAATTGCATAAAATTAAACACAGTTTCTGGTAGTGGTGAGTTGGAAACAAACTGCACGTCCATCAGTGGGGAGTAGATGGATAAGCTATGGAGGACGTACACCGTGAAACACTGTGGAATATGGAGAGTAATGGACTGAGGGCACGTGGCAGCCTAGGCAGACGTCAAAATCAGAGTGCTGAACGATGAAAAGGCGAAGGGGCTATAACATATTGCAACGTAAATAATGAATATGCATGCATACTAAACAATTACATGCATTTTGTAAGAACTCATTCAACCAAAGGAACATATGTGAAACATATAATAATGTGCGTCTACGAAGGAAAGGCGATGAGAGTGAAGAGTGTGTAAAAATATAGAAATGCACAGAATAATACTTGAAGGTTGTATTAGTTTCCTATTGCTGCTGTGACAAATCAACACAGACTTACTGGCTTAAAACAACCCAGATTTATCATTCTGGAGGTCAGAAGTCTAAAATAGGTCTGCAGGGCTGTGTTGCTTCTGTAGGCTCTAAGGGAGAATCTGTTTATTTGCCTTTTCCAGTTTCTAGAGGCTGCCTGTATTCTCTGGCTTGTGGCTTCTTCCTTCATACTCAAGGCCAGCAGCACAGCATTCTCTCGTCTTTCTGACCTCTGCTTCTCTCTTATAAGGACCCTTGTGAGTACACTGAGCCCACTCAGATAATTCAGGATAATCTTCCTTAATTTCAAGATCCTTAATCACATCCACAATGTTTCTTTTGCCACCTAAGATAACATATTCACAAGTTCTGGGTATCAGGATGTGGACATCTTTGGGAGGTCATTATTTTGCCTATCACAGGAATTTTGATTTGGAGCAAAAGATAGCAGGGGATTTGGAGGGATGTGGTCTGAGCCAGTATTGGGGAGGTGAGGACAGGAATGAATTACCTGACCAGTTTGGCTGGTGGATCAGAAGGTTCGTATTGAGATTGAGAAGGGACTTCAAAATGCCAGGTGTATCCTCCAGGTGTGTCTGTTAGACTTCCGCCCCTCTCCCCGTGGGACACATCACAGAATAGTCCACATGGAGGTAGAGCAGGTAACCACATGTGCCTTGTGTTTTCAGCAGAATATTCTAGCTCCCTAGAGACCAGACTCAAAGTCAGACTGTCCTCCCCTCAGGGGACCAAGTCTGTGCTGTGTGAAGTGCTGGCTGGTCATGTTAACCAAAACATGAACCCGTATTGATCTGTGATAGTTGGGGTTATCATTCAGCAAATATTCACTTCCTCAATCCCCATGTCCCCACTGTGGGAGGCTCAGCCCCCTTGATGTTGGGCTTGCCTAGACACTTGCTTTGGCCAATGTGGTGGATGTGTCCAATACTGAACATGACATGAAGGAGGTCTTACGAACTCTTGCATGAGTTGGCTTGGCTCTGGTGCATCTGTTGTAGAAAGAACATGCCCTGAGTAACTGCTGTCCTTTCAGCCTGGGCCCTGGAATAAACACACATGGAGCAGGCCTGAGCCCAGCCTAGATCAGACAAGAGCTCAAGGACAAATGTCTGTTGTTATAAACCAGTGACTCTGGGGGCTGTTTGTTACACAGCAACATCCCACTAGTATATGAGCACATATAATTTCATTTTAATCTCACAAGAATCCTAGGAGATACGGATCATTAGTTTCACTTTAGATATTGTAAAACGGGTTCAGAAAGGGTAAAAAGATTCATTCAAGGTCACACAGTGCGTAAGTAAGTTTTGATGGGCAGGAGAGAGAAAGTGTGTAAACGTCAGACACCTGAGCAGGAGTGTTTACAGGTGGAGGGGAGATGAAGTGTGGGAAGGGCATTTGACTGGTCACACCTAAGAAAAAGCTTACATTGTGCAGAGGCAGCTTCAGAAGGGTAAATTGACATTGAAAATCCAGAGGGAAGGATGGTGACCTCTCCAGGATTCTGAGGTGAAGGATTATCATTTGGCGGCTTACGTAAGAGCCTGTGCTAGGATTGTGTCTCACAGGGTCCTGGCCAGGCGCCACCTTCTATTAGAAGGATCATCCAGGAAACACCATGTATACATTTTAGCCCCTCACCTTTGCTGAGAGGTGCTCACCAAGGCCAGAGGGTGTTTCACAAGTGAGTGAGGCAGATAATCGGCGGTAGATGGGTCTTCCAGCTTCTGTTCTCCTTCCCCTGCTCTTCTGCCGGGGTTCTCTTCTTGGTGTTTTGCCACAAGGTGACTGGGATAGACAACTTTTGCTTCATCACGTGCCCTTTCTCCTTACGTAGGTGAGTCTCAAATGAGACTCGGCAGAGAATAAGCCACCTTTCACTGACAGTGGTTTTTGTTTGAAATTCTTCCTTCAATGTAATGATACTCTTGTACATTTCCAAAAAAAAAAAAAAGTGTTGGACATCATAAGAAAGCTTGGTAGGCACTTCTGGGGCTGCTGACACGGCAGGCCTCTCCAAGGTCCAGCAGTCCTGAGCAGAGTCTAGATAAACGTGATTCCTTGGGGGATCAAGAATGTCCTGGGATGGGGGCTTCTCTGTTATGAGCAGCCTCCCCTTTGAAAGACCTCAGATCCGAGTATAAAAAGCTGAACTCTCCAGCTGAAAGGGAAGGTAGTAGTTCTGGGAGAGGGGCCATCAGAGTCCAATCAGGAGATATTACTTTTGTTTGTTTGTTTGATATATTCTGGAAATAAATTGATTTACATTACAAATGGCTTCTCACCAGCATCACAGCAATGGTGGATTAGCTACACTACGGACTGTTTCCTAATTCCAGGGCCCATGTTGTTCACAGCCAGACTGTGTGTCCCAAGGAGAAGCAGCGTTCAGAATGCTAATACCTTACCTGGGCTCAGCGCTAGGTGGCTTTGAACCATCAAAGATGTTTCAGGTTTTATTCTTTCTCCAGCTTTTTCTCCCTTTTCCTTTTTCTTTTTTTTTTTAACAGACAGGGGGACTTGCCATGAATTAAGTGTAAATTGAAGTGAAGCCCGGAAGATGCTGTGGGCTCACCTTCTCCCCCGCCCTACCCTGAAACTCTTTCTCTGGAAACCGAAACCATGTAATTTAGAAATTGCTTCTCTCTTTCCAACCCATTTTCCTCGGCCACAAAAGTAATTTTTAAACATTCTACAGTTTTTATTTCCAGGCTGCAGTCTTGTGCTGCTGTCCATTTAATTCTTCCTGGCATTTGAACACATGAGCCGTTGATGTCACAGGAGGTGTGGTTGGCCACCCTGCTCCTTGCTCAGCAACCCGCCAGGTGGATGCATCTGGATGGGGCAGAGAGGGAAGAGCCACGTCTGTGCCAGAGCTGGGAAGCAGAGTGCGGCCAGCTAGAGCATTGGATTTGTAGGCAGGGGGTACCAAGGCAGAATGGAGCATGGGGAGAGGAAGGTGGGAGACGCTAAATGATCGAGTTCAGGCGTTGGGGTCCTGCATCTAGATCAGTCAAGGTAGAGTTCGGAGATTCATCACACCATTTACTTTAACAGAGAGGATTGCCTGTTATGAGTTGTCAACTATCGTGGTTCTCAAACTGTGCTGAGGCAGCCCAGGCCACTGCAATGAACTCACCAAGGCACCGTGTGAGGGCATTTAGAATTTTAATTTTAAATGATCACGAAAAACAGTGTCATTTGTCAGACATTGTACAAACTACTAAGTTGAGGTGATCCACAGTTTCAGCATTAGATTGGGCTACATTCCTTTCGGTGACATCATATCTTTGCCAAGCTAGGCTTCCTGTTGTTACTGAGGTGAAAAGCAAATATTGCAGAAAAATCAACATGGCGCAGGCAACAAGAGCGGCGGTGTCTAATCTGAATCCACAGTTTGAGAAGTTGTGTAGGGCTTGACAGGTGCACGTATCCCATTAGTAGGCAACCGTGGTTATTTAAGACTGGAATTAACATTTTTTCTTTTGATTTGTGTGTATTGTTTTCTCAAACCACTGTTAAGTGGTTAGGCTATAAATACTTAATAAGTTGTTTGGACTAACGAATAAGTGAAACTATTAGGTATTTCTTTGGTTAGGAACTCTGCGAAAAAATTACCAAAACACCAAGGTCACTATCAAAGTTTGGAAACCTCTGGTTAACTATATGTAAAGAATTGGCTGGGAAACTGCAAAGGTAAAAAGAGAACATGAAAGTATTATACCAATATAGCAACTGTGGGAACAGGTACTGCTAGGCTTGGGGAGAGCAAGGGAACAGATTGGAATTAGAAGCATTTTAAAAATTGGAAGAGGGAGCTCTTTTTGGATGGTGCTGGTGTCTCTGAGGTTCTGCAGTGAAGCTTGCTCTTTGAGTGCTGGAGAAACTGCAAACTAGATCCAACTGCTGTGACAGAATGAACTTCCCTGGGGGGTGAAGAAGTGATGTTGGAGTGATGCCCACAGGAACAGGAAGCACTCTCTTCTTCCTCCTAGAGCCCTGCAGGCTCCCTCTATCGCCCCCTACCGGCAGAGACTAGCCTAGAGCCAGGTGATGGAGCAGACATGTGATTTATGGAATACCAGCCCCAGCATCATGAAACAGGGCGTAGAAGGGGTGTTGGAGCCGAGAGACAATGGCTTAATAACTATCCCAAGGTCCTTGGATGGTAGCTGTCATGCTCACCCTTGGCCTGAGGTCCGTGGCCCCCAGCGCATAGGTTGCCTCTTGAACCTGGGCCGTATCTGACTCGTGGCTCTCCATCCATACCCCGGGCTGCTGAACGGTGGCGCCCACAGGACAGGGCTGGTGCACCAGCCCTGGTTTTACCCTGTGTTACGTTCCAGCCAAGTTCACTCATCCGTTCAGTGTGGGGATGTGGAGGGGGACACCTAACCCAACGACGGGAAAGATAAGCATTTGAGAGAAGGCTTTCCCAGAACAACTGAGGTTCAAACAATGAATGGAAGCTGGGAGAAAGGAGGGACTAGAGGGAGGAGGGAAGGGTGATAACATTCAGTCAACATGTCAGCTCTGCAGAAGTATCTTCTTGACCATCATACCTACAGGCCCTGATGGCCATTTTTATCCAGCTAACCCCCATCGCTTTCCTTCAGAACTCTTACGACAACATGCAGTTTTGTCAGCTCACATGTTGGATTGTCATTATGATTGTTTCACTCTGTGTCCCCCACCAGATTTTAAGCTCCAGGGTGGCAGGGACCATGCCTGTTCTTGTTAACACTTTGTCCCCAACACTTAGCCTACCATTCCATAGGTGCTCAATAAATACTTCAAGCTAAGCCGTGTCCAGGGAAGGAGTAAGGATTTTAGTGTAAAGAGAGAGGAAAAATCAAGAAAGATCACGGAGCTGGTAGCAGGACCTGAAATCAAAGAAGTGAAATTTTAGACCCAACTTTCCCTCAACCCCCTAATCTCCCTTCCCTGCTTGATTTTTCTCTAGAGCACTTACTGCCATCTGACATTCTAATTTTTTGATTATCTCATATATTATTTAATCTCCCATGTCCCACGAGAATGTAAGCCCCTTAAGGGCAGAGAGGATTTTTGCTTAGTTCACTCCTACATCTAGTGTAGTGCCTGGTACGTGGTAGGAACTCAAAAATATTCATTAAGAGAATGAATTTGTCCAGCGCTTGACTTTTGACAAAGGATACTTGCATCACTCTGTTACAACTGCTTTAGTTGCTCTTCTCACTTCTTAGGAATAGTGGGAGGGACCATTACTATAGTGTGTAACACTCAGACTGGCTTGACACGTCACTGCATGGAGTGTGCATTTGCAGTGGGAGGGAGGGGATTCCTGCTCATATGCCATGTCCATTCGTGCAGCAGAATCTTGACGGCCATTTGCTCCTTTTTTCTTGTATCTTGGACTTTAAATGTGCTGACTCCTTTGCCTGGGGCTTAACCTTCCCACTCCCTACTCTCCATTCTCCATCCCCCCCAAAACTTGTACCTTTACTTCGTTAAATCCCATCCATCCTTTGCCCAAGGCCCCCTCCTTCAGGACAGCCTTCTTGGCCTCTAGACTCCACATTACACTATTGGTGATTTACTCTCAAATATTTACCAGTGGAATGTTATGAATGAGTCACGGGTTAAGCTGTAACCCAGTGCTGTCAGCCTTCCCATCAAGACTGTACTGGTTAGGGGAAGTCCCCTGGTATTCCAGTTGAGAAGCCCCTTCTCCAGAGACAACGCTACGTAGCCCAGGTGTTTCTGATACCATGTCTTGATCCACAAGCTTCATTTTGCTAATCAGTACACTCAATGCCAGAAATTGATTGTGGTGGTTGAAATCAGGGACCTGTCAACTAGCATAAGTATTGTAAATGGACTCTAATTGGTAAAATTGAAAGTATTCAAAATATGTGGGTTGGCCAAAATATTGTGAAAGCACTTTCCAGATGTACATAACGTAGGAGAACCCAGTAAGGCCTCTAGCTCTTAGCCTTAGGGATGGTATCCAAGCCTTGCTTCCTAAACGGTCCTGTGTCACCTGTTGGTTGAGAAGGATTCCTGGTTACCTGATATGTCTGTAATGGTACTTGATTTGCCCCTCGACCAGGAGTAGGCAAGGTACAGCCCACAGCCTAGGCTATCTTTTTTTTTTTCATGGAAAGGCATTTTATTTTAAATATAGCAGTGTGTACATGTCAATCCCAAACTCCCAGTTTATCCCTATTTTTGTAAATGAGCTTTCAGAGAATCGCAGCCATGCCCATTTGTCTACACATTTTCTGTGTCTGCCTTTGCATTACAACCGCAGAGACAAATAGCTGAAACAGAGACTGTCTGACCCACAAAGCTTAAAATATTTACTATCTAGACTTTTAACAACAACAACAAAAAGTTTGTCAACTCCTACCTGAGAATACTGTCATAGCTGCCTTAAATGAGCCTACATGCGAGATAGGAGCCAGGTCGCCTAAAAAGACTAAGACAGGTGCTGAGCTTCATTGAGCTTTATGGAGTGGATGGTATGACCTGTTTTGTGCCTGCTTGCTCATAAACATTTGTGTAATAAATGCTCATCTGTGTAGTAGAATTTAGCCTGAGACTTGCTTTTATTATAACCTCATAATGCAGTTATGGAGGAATCATTAACCCTCACTCACCTCAGGTTTCTTTGGTGGCTTCTGGTTTCTATGAAAAAGAATGTAAGGTTGTGCACGAGTCATGATTAAATTGGCTCAGATGAGTTTCCAGCGTAAGGCTGTGTCTTTCTGACATGTGCTGCCTGGAAGCCCAGCACTTTCCCTGCAAAAGCTCCTTCAGGCTTCATCATTCCATCCTTCACAATTGTCGTGTCTGCACCCCCCTCTAGAGCATGAGTCTCGTGAAGGCTAGAACATGTCTGTCTCATTCCCCTGCATCCCTAATGCCTGTCCCATCTCAGAGGTCCAAGACATGTTTGTAGAAAGGAAAGAATAGATAGAGCTATATCTGAACATGCATTAATGGGACCTTGCTGACTCCAAACTACAGTTGGTTAAAAAGCATGAACCCAGCAGTTAGCTGGACTGAGAACCAGGCCAGGGGTCCACAGTCACCTGCAGGACTTCTATTTTATCTCAGTGGCTCCCCTGCCTTGCCTCCCTTCTGGGGGTGGGAGCTGTGTTTAAGGGAATACAGCTGGGTCAAGTACCATCTGGGAGCTTGGTGGGCACTATCTCCTTAATTCACCTCGTAGCCCTAAAAGACAGAAGTACCATCCCCGTGTTACACATGAGAAAAATGAGGCAAAGATGCAGATGGGACAAGTGACTTGCTTTAGGTCCAGGTGATGACAGATCCAGCACTCTTTTTTACCATGTCATGATGCCTCCCTGCTCAAGAGTATTTTTTCAGTGTTGGGTAAGCCAACGGACATGTGAATGACACACCTGCTCTATGACATCGCTACAAGAGGGTGACAACAGAGTCACCTGATTCTAGTGGTCGGGGTAGGTAGGACCCAGTGACCTTGGATGGTGAGGGTACCAGTATCCCTAAGTGAAGCCTCTGGATTCCTGCCCTTGCCTACCTTCATAAGGATGTCTGTGATAATATTCAACAAATTCCTGTCCACCAAACATCTGTAATAAATTAGAGGAGATGGAAGAAAGGAAGCAAGAGAGTAGGTTTGGATGATGTTGAAAGAAGATGGATTTTATTTTTGTTCCTTTTACCTTTTTTCCCTTCATGTAGCATTTCCATGCAGAAATTGCAAATTAATGGTCACATCGAACTATCTGTCAATGTATTACTGCTCCTTCAGTATCAAATTATGTCGGCAATAATGTTTCCAGCTGCCTAGGACTCCATTGCAGTTTAATTTGAAAGGAACTCAAATCGTATCTCCAAATGGATAAAAAATTCATTTTACGTACAAGCTAGCCACCTCCACATTTTCAGCCCCATGCCCCAAATTATCTCAATTTAGGTTCAACTTTGAATAGTACGTATGTTACAGCCGACTCCACATGCAAAGATGAATACATAGAAAATTCATGAATTGGAAATCTGCTTTGCTGCTCCTTGTTTTAAATAAGGTGTTCTGCCTTGATTCTACAGCTATTGCCTTTGACAGCAGGAATGGAGTCTGGGTCCATTTAAAGCAAGAGGCTGGAATTCTAACTTAACCACATGATTACCTTAACAGCTGGAGTATAGAGAGAGCCCTGATTTCACTCCTTCACTTACTGCATTTCCCCTGCAGGATGTTAAGGCCTTGATTCTGGTTTGGTCTTCAGTTATCCCCTGCTTTCTGTATTTACTCATTCTTCATTTATTAATCAGCTATATGTCCAGTTTTAAAAATGAAGAGATCTAGGTGCTCACAGGTTAGCAGGCGAGGTGAGCATGAACCAAACATCCAAACATTAATCTGCAATTTGATAAGGACTATGGGAGAAGTATTAAAGAAAACAGATGATGATTCATTCTGCCTGGGCAAGAAAGGCTTTTGGAGAAAGTTACAAAGAAAGGGTGGCATTGGAGCCCGGCCTTGAATATATTGAATAGGGATTTGCCAGCGGCAGCCCAAGCAGAGGGAAGATGGAGGTGTAAAAGGATTCAGGATGCAACACTCACTCTGCTTTAGGAATGTAGGGTTCAAAGAGTGGGCAGTGGAAAACGAGGGAGGGAATTTGGAGGTGGAAAGGTACATGTTGCAGGTTGGGCTCTGGTATTAGGTTGAAAATGGTACTTCAGTAAGATCTAACATGGAAAGAAGAGGAGTGGTCAGTGATCAGAAGTTAGGAGGCCCACTCTACCTTTCCAGAGGCAGCTGCAGAGTAAAGAACCCTCTGAAGATATGAGTCAGTCACACACACACATATACACTTGTCCCTAACATATGTAAGAACACAAATGGGTCTGGGACAAGATACACACACAGACCTGCAGCCTCTTTCCTTCTCCTTTCACCTGCCTCCATCCCTCCCCACAAAGGTCTCCTCCTCCAAACAGCCACGCTCTGATCACCCGTTGGACCTAGGGGTACATACATGGAATATGGTGTGACCTTGGATGGCCAAACCAAGGGAAGAGGTTCACACAAGCCCCAGAAATGAGTTTGGAGCCACTGGGACAGGGAATTCTAGGCTGTCAGGTGTCTGGAGCCTGGTCCAGAATGGGGAGCCCAAGGACCAGGTGGAGACGTTGGCCCATTGCCTCCTGCTTCAGGAGGGGGGCAGAGTCTGCAGATGGCCGGAGTGTGCTCCCCAATTCACAGGACTCGGGACAGGGCCCTCATGCCAAGTCTAAGGGCATAGAGACAGTGAACCCGGAGGCCAAGCCACTTTACTTGTCCATCAGAGGAAGACTTTCCAGCTTCCCAGGTAAGCCACACTCTCTTCCCACTGTATGCCATCTCAGTGGCCTGTAGGCTGTTACTCAAGAAGGTCATATGGACGGAGTCTTATCTGGAGGCAGAAGCCATAGGCTCTAGGCTTGGGCATATTTACACGAGGGATGTAAGTTCAACAAACCAGTCTCCACTGCACACACAAGGCTTTCTCAGCAATTTCTGACTTGTTTGTACCAACCGGAATGTAAACCTGAGACTCTACCTGCTGTAGGCAATTACCGGAGCAGAAGCTGGGTGTGGCATCTGATGCTTGGGGGGGTTATAGTGAAAGCATGAATGCCTCCATCATACATTTTGAAAACTAGTTTCCATCATGTAGGATCTTAAGACGTTCTCTTGCTTGAATTGAAAAATAGATAAGTTCACCTTAAAGACTCGGTGACGTGCTAGAGGGGACAGAACAGGGGACTGTGGAGTCAAGGGGGTCCAAGCTCAGTTCTCAAAAACAGGTCACCATCTGTTCATCTCAGTTTAAGCAACATGAACTGGCCCATCATCAGACTCAGTACCATGTGCTGGGGTTGCTGGACAAACAGCACATGGTCCCTTGCAGCCTGGGAGGAATGATGTATAAAGGAACAAGCAGTTCCTAGAAAGCGTGACGGATACTGAGTGGGCTGGATAGCTGTGCAAAGTGCCGTGGGAGTCCAGAGCTGGGGACTTAGCTGTGTGGCCCTGGGCAAGTCATGTCCCTTCGTTGGCCTCAGTTCCCTACGTCGGACAGTTGTTTTCAGCACGCAACTGCCCAGCCCATAGTTATTGCTTAATAAAGAGCCACTGTCTTGCCCTTTCTTGAATGCGAGTTCTCGAACTTACAGAACACTTTCACCCACGTGTATGTAATCCACGGGGCCACCAGAGGTCTTGTCTTTTGCACTTGAACTGAGATGTCCTTGAACCTCTTAATTCCATAGCCTAAGAAAGCCCAAATCATCTCTCAAGGTGTCAGTAAAACACATGGACATATTTTCCAAGTCCCCTTTGCCTCTGGTCCCTTTGTACCCATGCAACATCTTATTTGGCCCAAGTGAGGCATGCAGATCTCAGAAGCCCCAGGAAATCAAATCACAGCCAATCATCTTGTGGTATTTTGAGGACCCTGTTGAAGACTAGGAGTCACATGAGAATAGTCCCATTGGGCTCCACCCAAAAATACACCATCTTGTTCACCCCCATCCTCTCCTATTCAATGCCAGCAGCCAGTGAGTTCATTTTTCTCTTCCTCTAAAGGCTAAGCACAGCCGATCCCAAGGCCCTGGGACTGCAGCGTCTACTCCAAACAAGCTTCTTAAAGCATTTCTCCAAGAAGGGCCATTCTCTCTAAGAGGAACGCCCACAGCTAGGTAGAGACAATTTTCTCTCTCTCTTTACAGTTCATTTTATACACATTAACGGCCCTCTGAGATTAGCGCAATAATTTCCACTTTATAGATGAAGAAATGAAGGCTCAGAGATGCAGTGCCCTTGCCCAAGGTCACACAGCTAGTGATGTAGCATGGTGGGTGGGACGGGGGGCGGGAAGTACACGGATTGAATCTCTAGCCTGTGCTTAACTACTCCCAGCGAAGGGAGTCTGACAGAAGAACTTATGGGGAATGCCGATCATAAAAGAAGTTACGTTTCTATCGTAACAAGTGCCTAAACCGTATAGAATGAGGATTAAAAAAAGTTTTGTTTTTTATTATATGTTGTGCACAAACACATCTATTTAATTTGTGTAAAGTGTAAATAGAATATTCATAATAAAATAAACATAGTCAATGTTATATATGGGGGTCTGGGACCAAGATCAGTAGGGAGGGCTGGAATGGGAGACAGCACTAAGGTGAGAAGGCATGATCAGATCTGTTGTTATTTTTTTAAATTAAAGTATAGCTGATTTACAATGTTGTATTAGTTTCCGGTTTACAACAAAGTGATTCAGTTATATATATATATATATATATAAAATCTTTTTCATATTATTTTCCATTATGGTTTATTATAAGATATTGAATATAGTTCCCTGTGCTACACAGTAGGACCTTGTAGTTTCTATGTATAATAGTGTGCATCTGCTAATACCAAACTCCCAATCCTTCTCTCCCCGGAACACCCTCCTCCTTGGCAACCACAAGTCTGTTCTCTATGTCTGTGAGTCTGTTTCATAGGTAAGTTTATTTGTGTCATATTTTAGATTCCACATATAAGTGATATCATATGGTATTTGTCTTTCTCTTTCTGACTTACTTAGCTTAATGTGATAATCTCTGGGTCCATCCATGTAGCTGCAAATGGCATTATTGCTTTCTTTTTTATGGCTGAGGAATATTTCATTGTATATGTATGCTACATCTTCTTTATCCATCCCTCTGTCAATGGACATTTAGGTTGTTTCCATGTCTTGGCTATTGTGAATACTGCTGCTGTGAACATAGGGGTGCATGTATCTTTTTGAATTACAGTTTGTCTGAATATATGCCCAGGAGTGAGATTGCTGGATCAGATCTGTTTTTAGAACGATGCCCCTGGAGGGGCCTGTTTGGAAAAAAGTGGAGAGGAAAGAAGGAAGGGTTGAGGACTGTTGTGGGAGGCTAGGAAAGGATGAGTTGTGTTGTCAATGAAAGGAAGGGAAATTCCAAGGCACTGTCAATGGGTCACAGTGACCTGTTGAGGATGCTGTGTGTTGAGGATGCAATTTGATTTCTAGACTGTGCACCTCAGTGTGGTGAACTAAAGAAATGGGGCTGGTTTCTCAAGGGGAGGGGATGTGGCCAGATGAAATGTAAAGAGGTAGATCAGAACTCCAGCATCCTTCTCAATTAGTATTTCCCCAAAGTGCTGTGTGTGCTGTTAGTGGTACCCAACATGGTTTTTGGTGGTACCCTGATGAAAACAACTTTGCATTGTTTTAAATGGTAAACATTTATTTATGGCAAGTGATTCAGGTTTTCCCTTTAAATAGTTGTGTTTTCTTTTAGATGCCTTATTTAAAAAAGAAGAAGGAGTTTGATTTACAGAAAAATGTTAATTAAATTATACTCTAGGTGACGAAATCAGGAAGGCAGTGGCTGAGTGATTGGGCTGAGTTTGAAGAGCTGTTCTCCCCTGTTTTAGCGGGGCCTCCACCCCACCTTCCTGACAGCCTCCTCAGAGCCCTGTGTCTTGCGTGTGTGTCTTGCAGACCCGGTGCACGGCCCGCAAAACGTGGAGATCGTGGACATCCGAGCCCGGCAGCTGACGCTGCAGTGGGAGCCCTTCGGCTACGCGGTGACCCGCTGCCACAGCTACAACCTCACGGTGCAGTACCAGTACGTGTTCAACCAGCAGCAGTACGAGGCCGAAGAGCTCATTCAGACCTCCTCCCACTACACCCTGCGGGGCCTGCGCCCCTTCATGACCATCCGGCTGCGGCTGCTGCTGTCCAACCCCGAGGGCCGGATGGAGAGTGAGCAGCTGGTGGTGCAGACGGAGGAGGATGGTGAGTGAGGCGGTGCGCATGCTCACTCGGGAACGGGGAATGCCAGACCTGCTCGGGGGGCCATGCCTAGCGCTTAGGAGGTTTTATGTTTCCTGCGTCTTTCATCTCTCTGTTGGTATATCAGCCCCTTTTCTAGGCTCTTCAGTAAAGCACCACACAGGCTATGCAGTGCACAACTCCAAGGGGTGCTGTCCCCCTAGACAATGGCAACTCTGTCGCAGACACACACTCAAGTTTGACCTTTCTACATCCCCATCTCTCTTCTCACTTTATACCACCTGCTACACCAGCGTTTAACCACACTGATGCCTCCCGAAAGAGAAGCTGTGTATTGATAGTATTGTTGAAGCATGTTGAGTTTGGGAATCAGACGGCTCTGGATTCTGTAAGAATAAGGATCAGAAAATACACTTAAAGAACTTGGCACACACATTGAATGCACCCAGAACCGCATATTCACCTGGGTGTCCTACAGGCATCTTCAGAAGTACCCAGAAACAGGGCTTCCCTGGTGGCCCAGTGGTTGAGAGTCCGCCTGCCGATGCAGGGGACATGGGTTCGTGCCCCGGTCCGGGAAGATCCCACATGCTGTGGAGCGGCTGGGCCCGTGAGCCATGGCCGCTGAGCCTGCACGTCCGGAGCCTGTGCTCTGCAATGGGAAAGGCCACAACGGTGAGAGGCCCGCGTACCTCAAAAAAAAAAAAAAAAAAAAACCCAGAAACGAACTGTCTCCTCTTCTATACGGACTTCTCTCCCTGTGTTCCTCACATCAGTGAACTGCATCTACTAAGTCAAGGTAAACACCTGAAGTCAGCCTGGGTGCCTCCATGTCCCCCTCCCCATCCCCCAGCTCCACGCCCACAACGTTCCGATGAGTTTGCCTTCTGCAGTTTATCTTCCAGCATGCCTCTTAAGACTCCAGGAAGAGAGAGCCACGTGTACTTCCCAGAACACATCTCTTTTTCCCGCCCTTGTCTCCTTGCCCATGCTGCTCTGTTTCTCCTGCTCAGAATGACCTCTCCTCCACGTTTGTGGGACGAATTCTGTTTATAATCTTTCAAGTCTTTGCTCACGTGCTACTTCCTCCAGAAGCTTTCCCTGAGTGCCCCAGGCCAACTTGGGTGTTCTTCTCAGACCCCTGCTGTATTTTGCATGTAACTCCGCCACGGTGGTTATGTTATTTATGGTAGGACAGGACTTGCTGGTTCTAGGACTTATCTAAGAAACACTTCTCTGTGACCATATTTCAGTTTTCCTTCCAGCCAGACTGCTTCTGGCCTCGAGGGGTGTCTTTAGTTAGTTTCCTGGCATCAGACTCATGTGGATTGATCTGCAAATGATCGATTAAGGAAGGTTTCCCAGGGGAGACTGGGGAGGGAGTGGGGAAAGCAGGACAGTGAAGGGGAGGAAGCCCAGGTACAGCTTCAGGCCAAATCCAGGGGGCTGTGACCTGGGCCTGCAGGAGAACTCTATAGGGCAGGTTATATATCACTATCGTTCCAGCTCACGGCTGCCAGCCAATGGTTAGGTCTGGAATGGGGATGGAGGATTGGGAAGTAAATTCTCAGGAACTTTTGGCTTTCTACACATGCAGACAAAACACCAAAGGGCACAAAAATGGCATAAAGTGATTAGAAGGGATCCGGGCAGAACTCTGTCATTGTTACTACATGAGGCAAATCCTCACACTTGACTCAAAGCAGAGCCTCTTCCATGGCGGTCCTGTCTAGTACTCTTATTTCATATAAGCAAGTCGAAGGACCCCTGAGTGATGGTCCCTGGTGGGATCCAGACCCACACCCTCAGCTGCAGAGTCCCACAAGGAGATAGAGGAAGGAGCTCCAGCCTCTCACCTTGTCTCCCAATTCTCATATCACCCCGTCCCATCCTAGACCTGGAAGTTTTATCAAACCTGCCTTCATGACAAACCCTTCCTGATCCCCTTTAAATTCATCCTCACAGCCACTCCGTTCGCAGCCCCTGTAGACTGTGCTTCTAGGTAGCAGTAGCAGTGGGGACTCAGCCTCTGTCACCTTGTTCCCCCATCTTCCTATCTTGTAATGAACCTCAGTCTTCTGTGGGTGCAGCTCTCCCCAAGACCAGCTTCTCCAGAAGTTCTGAGTGCCCTGTTTCCTATGAGCCTGTTGCCATCTATCCTCCAACAGAGAGGGTCAGACATCTCATCTTGGCTTCATTTTGCAGCCCAGGACATGTGGCCCTGGATTTCGCTTTTGATCCAGGAGTTTCCCAAGATCTGGCTCCATTGTTTCAAAAATGTACAGCCCCTTCCTCCAGCAGGTAGAATAATGCCCTCTTTGAGAAGGCAGACTCTGGAGCCAGATACACCTGGAGCAAGTTGCTTAACCTCTCAGTGCCTCGGTTTCTCATCTATAAAAAGGAGATAGTAATAGTACCTACCTTACAGGTTGTTGTGCTCGTTAAAAAGGGTGGTATATATAGAAATTGGAATCATGCTCATCAGATCGTAAGTTTTCATTAAATGTGGCTACTACATTTGCACTAAAAAAAAAAAAAAAAAAATCTTGACAAAGAATCCTCTAGCACAACCAACCCAGAAAGCACCCACCCATTTCTGCAGAGCTATAGACGTCCACTGTAACTGGTTGTAGATTATGACATCAGCTTTCAAGGCGTGGCGATGTGGTCAGTGCCTGGTTGGAGAAGCAGAGCTGGGGCAAGTAGGGGGGTTTAGTGACAGGTGTTCATGAGGGACCTGGTTGTTAGACAGGGAGGAGCCACTGTTGAGAACCAGCATGAAGATTCAGGATGCAGAAAATGAACAGGAGGGTTTGGCCCAGGAACAGCTCAGGGCATTTTTTTGCCAAGATGCTCTGCCCACCTTGGGCTGCTTTTTGAGGGTTACCTCCATGTGCAACAGCAAATCCCAAATCCCATCCTTAAGGCATGCCTCAGCCTCTCCCTTTCTTCGTCTTGTCATCAGGAAAAGAAAAAATCACAAGGCCTTGATCAAAACAAATTGAGAGCAGCAAAGCTTTGAAATTAAATTTTAATCAAACACCGTTAATATCACATCCATTCCTGCTCTACCGAGATGTGTGGCCATTATCACAGTAAACACACCAACATTAAGACACCAGGCCTCCATCCTGTAGCCCTCCTGAGGCCCCACCTCAGGAACCACCGGGCTGCAGGAAAGTCTCAGAAGAGCACAGTGCTCTCTGCATGCCGGGATTAGGTTCCATTTCTCCTAAAGAGGGGAGAGGCACCATCTCTGTTTGCTGGGAGCTCATTCACCTCAAGGTCGAGCTGGGGGTGGAGCTCAGGTCTAGTCCATGAACCGAAACCCCCTTTGGGGAACCAAGGAGCAGCCTTGCAGATTGAGCTGACTGGACTCACGCTGCTTTCATCTGTGCTACAAAATTGTCTTCTGGGGAATATACGGAATTAGTAATTTCATCACTCCGGTGCTTTCGTGAGCATGTGAAGTAATCCACCACTGGTGAGAGGAGGTCATGGCCACTGAGCCCTGTTGCTTCATCTGGGAGGTCATCGTTAATAGGAGACTAAACAGGTTCTTTATTTTTCCCCTTTTCTTCACAAATGTCTCATACAAAACCGTGACTCATTTATTAGGTGGTTACTTCTCTGCCTTCAACCAGACCACAGCCAAGACTGTGAAATGGAATCTAGACACTCACAGGCATGTTATATTTTATACAATGACTCGTACCCAAGACCTTACTTTGAAATGTTTCAAAACCATAGAAAAATTGAAAGAATAGTACAAACGAGATCTGTAAACCCTTCACTAGATTCAGCATTTCTGAACACCTTGCTATCTATTTTTTCATATATATATATGATACCTAGGTATGAGATATTTGATATGGAAATATATATAAACATACATAGAATATTTTTAACCCTTTGAAAGTAAGTGGCAGAAATCATGATACCTGACCCCTAAATTCTTTAGCATACATGACATGACCTAAGGATAAGGCCATTCTCCTCCATACGCACAGTACCATAGAACATCTAAGAAATTTAGCATTAATTTTCAAATAATCAAATAGATAACCCACATTCATATTTCCAATAATATTAAACCTGATTTTATGTGACAAACCAGAATGTGAGACATGTTTGGCAGAAATGCTCTACGGGTTGGTGACGTATATTTCTCACTGTATCATGTCAAGAGGTACGTAATGTCAGGGAGCGCCCTCTACTGATGTTGCTGCATTGGTCCCTTAGATAAGATGGGGACCATCCAGTCCCTCCACAGTAAATGCAGCACCCTTTCTCTTCGTAAATTAGCTCACTTGTGCAGTGATGCTTTGAGATCCTTGAGGATCCTATTCCCCAAGAACTTTTTTTTAAATTTTATTGAAGTATAGTTGATTTACAATGTTGTGTTCATTTCTTCTGTACAGCAAAGTGACTCAGTTTTACATATATATATATATATATATATATATATATATACTTTTTCATATTTGTTTCCATTATGGTTTGTCACAGGATATTGAATATGACAATAGTTCCCTGTGCTATACAGTAGGACCTTGTTTATCCATCCTATATATAACAGTTTGCCTCGGCTAATCTCAAACTACCAGTCTTTCTCTCCTCTACCCCCTTTCCCCCTTGGCAACCACAAGTCTGTTCTCTATATCTGTGAGTCTGTTTTTGTTTCATAGATATGTTGATTTGTCTCATATTTTAGATTCCACATATAAATGATGTCATATGGTATTTGTCTTTCTCTTTCTGACTTACTTTGCTTAGTATGATAATCTATCTCTAGGTCCATCCATGTTGTAGCAGATGGCATAATTTCATCCTTTTTGATAGCTGAGTAATATTCCATTTGTGTGTGTGTATGTGTGTGTGTGTGTGTGTGTGTGTGTGTGTATCACATCTTCTTTATCCATTTGTCTGTTGATGGACACTTAGGTTGTTTCCATATCTTGACTATTGTAAATAGTGCTGCTATGAACATTGGAGTGCATGTATCTTTTCGGATTAGAGTTTTGTCTGGGTATACGCCCAGGAGTGGGATTGCTGGATCATATGGCAACTCTCTTTTTAGTTTTTTGAGGAACCTCCATACTGTTTTCCATAGTGGCTGCACCAATTTACATTCCCACCAACAGTGTAAGAGGGTTCCCTTTCCTCCACACCCTCTCCAGCATTTGTTATTTGTAAACTTTTTTAGTGACAGCCATTCTGACTAGTGTGAGGTGGTACCTCATGGTAGTTTTGATTTGCATTTCTCCAATAATTAGTGATGTTGAACATCTTTTCATGTGCCTATTGGCCATCTGTATGTCTTCTTTGGAGAAATGTCTGTTTAAGTCTTCTGCCCATTTTTTGATTGGGTTGTTTGCTTTTTTTGTTATTGAGTTGTATGAGCTGTTTGTATATTTTAAAAATTAAGCCCTTGCTGGTCACATCATTTGCAAATATTTTCTCCCATTCTATGGATTGTCTTTTCATTTTGTTTATGTTTTCTTTGCTGTGCAAAAGCCTGTAAGCTTGATTAGGTCCCATTTGTTTTTTTGTTTGTTTTTTTAAGAGTTTTTTGATGTGGACTATTTTTAAAGTCTATTGAATTTGTTACAACATTGCTTCTGGTTTTTTTTTCTGTTTTTTTTTTTTTGGTTTTGGCCATGAGGAATGTGGGATCTTAGCTCCCTGACAAGGGATCAAAACCATACCCCCTGCATTGGAAGGTGAAGTCTTAACCACTGGACCACCAGGGAAGTCCCAGGCCCCACTTGTTTTTGTTTTTTTGTTTTTGTTTTTATTTCTACTGCCTTGGGAGACTCACCTAAGAAAACATTGGTATGATTTGTGTCAGATAATGTTTTGCCTACGATCTCTTCTAGGAGTTTTATGGTGTCATATCTTATGTTTAAGTCTTTAAGCCATTTTGAGTTAATTTTTGGTGTGAGGGTGTGTTCTAACTTCATTGATTTACATGCAGCTGTCCAACTTTCCCAACACTACTTGCTGAAGAGACTTTTTCCCATTTAATATTCTTGCCTCCTGTGTCGAAGATTAATTGACCGTAAGTGCATGGGTTTATTTCTGGGCGCTCTATTCTGTTCCATTGATCGTATGTCTATTTTTGTGCCAGTACCACACTGTTTTGATTACTGCAGCTTTGTAGTACTGTCTGAAGTCTGGGAGGGTTATGCCTCCTGCTTTGTTCTTTTTCCTCAGGATTGCTTTGGCAATTCCGGGTCTCCCCAAGAACTTTTGACCCAGTGGTTTTAACACTCCTTGATAATCCTCTCCTGAATCAGTTATTATGCTGATATTTACAAAAGGGTGCTCTAAATCTAGCATTCCCTCTACATGTATTAATTTGCATTGTTCCTTATAAAAGAGCTTTTCTCTCCTCATCCCCCTCCCCATTTGTTTTCCCTATTGACTCGTGGGTCATTTTTTCTTCCTCAGTGTATTAAACTCCATTACTATCATTATTCTTTTCAGTGCTCAAACTGTCTTAAATATGGCTGGGGGGGTCCCTTCAGATTGGCTCCTAGGTCCTTTGGACATGCTCTCATTAGTCTTCCTTGCTTCTAGTGCGACAGAATATTCCAGACTCTCCTTGTAATGTCTCTGCCCCAGACCTGGAGTTAACCAGTTATCTGAGGATATCTGGTTGTTTTCAGAGACGCATCTTAGTTGTGCTCGATGGGGTGTTACTGCCTCTAGGCTCTCCAAGAAGGTAGAGCTGGGGAATATAATTTTATCTGTTTTAAATCATGAACTCACACTAATTCAAATCCAACACCTCAGGATTCTTCTGCACTTGCCCTCAATCCATATATATCTATCTCCCTCCTCCCACAGTGAAAACCCCAACATTCACATATTTTTTTCATTTGCTCCATGCTGCAATACACACAAAGTAGTCTCAGAATTACAATACCAGTCCTCCTAACAAACAAGAAAATTACTAAATTAGGTTAAAGATTTTCTTTTTAGTTTTTCTCTCCTTGAGTAGTCACGATACCATATCCAAAAGTTCATTCTTTTCTCTGGATGGTTATATTATCAATTTGATACCCTACTAGGATCATTTATTTCAATTTTAAGGTCTGCCTTCCCCCCATCCTTTTTTGTTCAATGTCATTGTTTCTAACATCAAAACAGTTTCTTGGTTCAAAAGTCAAAACTGTATAAAAAGGTACACTCAGAGAATTGCCAGCATCTCTCTTTCACACTGTTTTTACCTGCACCTGGAAGGTAACCATTTGTATTTATTTCAGATACATCTTTCCTATAGTTCATTTTGCAAAAAAGTAAAAATTATCTTTATTTCTCTTATTTTTATGTAAAAGATAGCATAGTAGGTATACTCTGCATCTTGTGTTTTGTTCACTTAATATATCCTTGAAATCAGTCCATGTCGGCTAGTACAGATTTGTGTCATTCTTTTTTATAGCTGTGTGGGACTTCGTTATGTGGATATACCATGGTTAATTCAAGTAGGGTCCTGTGGACACTTGGTTGTTCCCATTTTTTGCTATGACAAATAATACTGTATCCAGTATTGTACATATGTTGTTTGGTATTGTGGAGATGTATTTTCATGAGAAGTTCCTGAAAGTTGGATTACTGGGGTCAGTGCGTAAATGCAGATGCATTTTCGTTAGATGATGACAGATACTCCTCCATAGAGATCCTTATTATTTTACATTTTCATCAGCAATGTAGATTTGTTTAATCTTAACACCAAACATGAAAAAGCAAACTATCATTTTTCTTATTTTGCAATAAGGAATGTAGATTCCCATATAATTTATAATAATTGTATAAAAATCTAATTGATTATTAATCATATAGTATATAATATATTAACATAATATGCTTAATCACATTGAATATATCCTTAATCACATATAATACATATATTATTGCATTTAGTATAAGACATGTACTTTCATCATAGAGAAGAATGATATTTTAGGAATGAGTGCTTGTATTTTATGTGCGTTTCTAACAAGGTTAATTATCTGGTTTCTCAGGTCACATGAAGCTAGAAGGAGACTACATGTTGCTAGGGACGTGTACTTGGACAGTGACAAGATGCAGTAACAAGAGGCTGCATGTTGCTAGGGATGTGTACTTGTACAGTAACAAGCTGCAGTAACAAGAGGCTGCGTGTTGCTAGGGATGTGTACTTGTACAGTAACAAGATGCAGCACATAAAATCTGGAAAAGAGGACAGTGAGAAGAAAAGTATAAAAAGCGATAACAACAAGGCAATAACTGGTGAAATCCATAGTCATTTAGTTAAGGATAAAAAGCTATACACATCTTAGTAAGTGCCGAGCCATCATTTAATTAGGGCTCAGTACATTGTTAATCTTCGCAGAGCTGACCTTGAGCTATCATAAAGGATAAGGAGAAGTGCAGTTACAGGTTTTGAATGTCCATTATGAGCTAGGTGTTGAGCTGATATTCTTCATTCATACAGTCAGTTGCCAAATACTGTGATGTAGATGCTACTGATACTGGGTGGAAGAGAAATCTGAGGCTCAGGTAGTTTAAGGAACCTGTCTAAGGCTACTTAAGTAACAAATGGCAGAGCCAATAAGTAGATCCCAAAATCTTATCTGTGCTTTTCCCCCAACCCTATCTAAGATACAATCCTATTCCTGGCCAGTATCTCCCTAAACACTCTCTCTGTTTTATCCTTTTCTGTAGTACTTATCATTACCTGAAATACTGTGTGTGTGTGTGTGTGTGTGTGTGTGTTTGTTTATTGTCTGCCTGGCACCTAGTAGATGCTCATTAACTATTTGTTAAATGAATGAATAGCTAATATCAAAACCCATGCCTCTTTCATTATATCACGGGGCCCTGCTTATATATGCTAAGAAGGTAAAGACGTGTATAATATATTTTATTTCCACTCAAAACCAGCTGATACTGGCTTGATAGAGCTAATCATTAGCCTCTCTTCTAACCTCTGAACCCAGTGATATCACGTTCACTGCTTAAAATCAACCACGGTGGAGATATTTATACCATGGAAATCAGGAAACATATTGAGTTTTTATTTTGTTTTGTTTTCCTGGAGAGCTGGCTGTGAAACATTTACTAATACACCACTGTACAGTTCCATTAAAAAGGTATGTTGGACACCTTAAGATATAAAAATTTATCCAGAAAAAAATTATCTTTCCTCCAGCAAGACTGGAAATTACAAAGTGGATTGAAATTGTTTAAATCTATCTTGTCTCTATAAGACAGACTCCTCTGAACCATTTTCAAATTGTTTCAACTTTTAAGTTAGTTCTGAGCCTCTATAATGAACAACAACCAACTAACCAACAAATATGGCACCTGGAATGGAGAGGCAAAAAATAAATAAATTATAAAAAAAGAGAAAAAAAACCTAGACAAGATGATAGGAAGGAAAACTTGTGCTGGCTGTGCAGGGCTCTGTGCTTTTATAAAAACTGACTTGTTACTTCTCACAACTACCCTCAAAGTTCACCATTAGCCCCACTTTTCAGATACAAAAATGGAGGGGAAGAAAGAAGAGGAAAGGATAAGACAGGAGAAGAGAGGAGAAAACTTCCCTTGATAACACTCTGTCCTCCTTTATGTTGAAATGAAAATTTCCCTTAAATTACCACCTGAGTGTTAGGCACAAGAAAACATCTGTTTTAATTACAGTGAATTTACATGAACCTACTGACAAGAAGCACAGTTAAAATTAGCAATTTTAGTGTGCTTTTTTTTTTTTTAAAGAGAATGAAATTATAAAGTAATTAACCTTTGTTGTAGAACTCTATCAAAGGGATGGAAAGTTCCATGCTGTTAGATAGAAAAAGAAATGAAATTGTGGGGAGGGAATACATGGATCCACTAAAGAATTATGAAGGAAAAAAAGAAGGGTAAAGCAACTTAGAAGATTAGACAAAACAGGAATCTTTCCTCAAGAAGTCTTTTCACAGTGAGTAAGACGGGGAAGAAAAAGACCTAGTTGAATCAAAATAAAGTACAGTTAGCCCTCTGTATCCGTGGGTTCCATGTCTGTGGGTTCCGTATCTGCATATTGATTTCGAAATCAATGCACGGTTGGTTAAATCCTCCCACGAGGAACCCCCAGTGTGGAAGGTCAACTGCACTGCGCCGTTTTATATAAAGAATTTAGCTTCAGTGGATTTTGTTATTTTGTTATCCTGGATCCAATTCCTGTGGACACCGAGGGTCGACTGTAAGTTGGCTTCATGGAAAAGGACTTCTTGACTTGTGGAGTGGTAGTGTGCTGTGGTAAAAAGAGCCTCAGCCTGGGGCCGAGACGTGCTGATTTTTCCACTAGTAGGTGACTTTAGTGTGACTGTCTTTCAGCTTTTCTAAACCCACATGTCTACCAGGTGATGGAAGAAAGGCCTGATTCAGAAAACACTTTGGAGTCGGAGGGATCTGGGCTGTATCTAGGCTCCATTCACTACTTTGTTGTGTAACCTTGATTAAATTCCTTGCATTCTGTACATTTCAGTGCCCCCATCTGTAAAATGGGGATGGTCATCCCACCAGTTTCTAGACGGTGTCCTACTTGAAAGTCTATACATAAAGCATTTAATTTCCTCTCTGCCAAGAACTATATTAAGTGGTGTGTGGCCAGTACCAGAATCGGCAGACTGCTTTTTAACTGAAGGTGTGTGACTTGGAAAAACCAAACCAGTGATCTGTGCAAGATTTCTGTTAGTTATGGGCAGGGGACCATCTTAAAATTACCTATAATACCTCTGTGATCCCAATTGCAAACATCTTACTCTGACCGTAGAAATGAATGGGTGTGGCAGTGTTCCAGTAGAATTTTATTTACAGAACAAGCAGCTGGTTGCATTTGGCAGTGGCCATAGCTTGTTGACCCTTGATCCACACCCATTCCTCTAATTATTTCCTCCAGTCCTTTGGCTTTAAAATCTATCCCCATGCTAATGATTTCTCCAGTTGACGTCTCCAAGCCAGACCTCTCCCCTGCCCTCCGGAGTCATTTATCCAAATTATCCAGTCATTTATCCTGTTAGACCTATCCACCTGCATTGCTAATCAGCCACTGGAGTTAAACACGTCCACAGCTGGCCTGATCATCCTTCAGCCACCACCAAACCCATACGCATTCTCCTCATGCTCTTCTCCACCTCAGTTAATGGCAACTCCGTTTTATCAATGGCTCAAGTCAGAAACCTTGATTCCTCACTTTTGTCGCATTTAAAGCCCTGGATTGCAAACTCCAGGGAACACACCTGTTCTCTATGATTGGTGCCCCCTTGCTTAGTGCAAAGCATCCCTGTTCACTCCCCACATCCCATCCATAAGCACATTCTCTTGACTCGTCCTTCAATACATAGCAAGACCTTGATCATTTTTTACAGCCTCTACTGCTAGCTCTTTGGTCCAAGCCACTGCAGTCTCCAACCTGTATTATTAGAGTGGCCTCCACAATGGCCTTTCAGCTTTAGCCCTGGCCCCTACTCTGTTTTCTCAACACAGCGGCCAGAAGGATCTTATTAAACCATGAGGCAAATCACAACATCACCTCTCTGTGCATAACCTTCCAGTGGTTTCTCCTGTTACTGAAATTAAAAGCACAAGTCCTTAGGATGGCTCACGAGGTCCTATGTAACCACAGTGGTGCGGAAAACTTGGCCTCTGTGCGCTGGTGCCAAATCAAATCTCAAAGTTTTGGGTGAAGTAGAAAAGACTAGCTTTACTAGCTTTACTGCTTTGCCAGGCAAAGGGGAACACAGCGGGCTCATGCCCTCCAAAATGTGTGTCCCCCAATCAAGGAGGATTTGGTGAGGAGTTTTATAGCAGTAGTTCAAGGGTGGAGTTGCTGATAACATTAGGGTGTCTGCAGGGCCTGCACTCCTTTAATCTGATTTCAGGTAGTCTCCTCCTAATGAGCCTTTCTGCTTCCTTTAATTTGGCCTCAGGTGGTCTCTTGATGAGGTTATCAAACTGTGATCTTCTTTGGAATGAAGAATGCTAACATCTTACATGTGTTGGGGGTTTTAGTTAGTAAAGAGCTCAAAGATATTGTTCCGTGCATCCCTTGAGGCAGAACCAGGACCCTGCCCCAAGGCTGCAGTGTTGTTTCTGGGCTGCTCCTCCCTTGTCTCTGTCTGCATCCTCTCCCTTCCCTGATTTGAAGCTGCCCTTTTGAACTCAGGGCAGGTCAGGGAGGCTAGACTCTGTTCCCTACAAACAAGGAACAGGGGGCACAGAAAGGCTTCTGTGCCCATGAGCCCCACAGGGTGCTGCCTGTTTTTTTGTTGTTTTGTTTTGTTTTGTTTGCGGTACGCGGACCTCTCACTGTCGTGGCCTCTCCCATTGCGGAGCACAGGCTCCGGACGCGCAGGCTCAGTGGCCATGGCTCACGGGCCCAGCCGCTCCACAGCATGTGGGATCCTCCCGGACCGGGGCACGAACCCACGTCCCCTGCATCAGCAGGCAGACTCTCAACCACTGCGCCACCAGGGAAGCCCCCTGCCTGGTTTTAATGCTACCACTTTTCTGGTTGCCTCTCTGACCTCATCTTCTTCTATGTCTGCCTTACTACATAAATCCAGTCACTGTTCTCCTCAAATGTGCCAGGTGTGTCCCTGCCTCAGGACATTTGCACTTGCCGTTCCTTCTGACTAGAACAATCTTCCCACAAAAAAACAGGGCTGGTTTCTTCACCTCCTTCTTGTCTTCGCTCAAATGTCACCTTTCAGGTGACTCTTCCTCAACCTTTCTATTATAAACTGGACTTTTCTAACACCAGACTCCTTGTCCCTCTTCCCTGCTCTGTGTGTCTCCCTAGGATTTATCATTTGACATGCTGCCTATTTCACTCTACATTTAATTATCTCTCTTCTCCCACTTGCATGTATACCAAGGAGACAATGATGGTTTGTTTCTATTTTTGTTTACTGGTACTTCCAACCACTTAGAACAGTGCCAGGTAGATAGTAGACATGTGATAAAGATATTATTGAATGGATGAATCATGAGAATCTCCTCAAAGACAAAATAGATTTTTAAATAATTTACCATAGAAATCAGAAGAAAATTTTAGAAAGCTGTTAAACGTGCTCAGTAAAGCTACGAGAAGATACGGCTTCTATGATTAGCAGTACGACACTATTCAGAGACTATAGATAGATGGAAGGACACCAAAGGAAATAGTAACAATTCTGATTCTGCAGAAGAATCAAATTGGTGATCTCCAGGCTGCACTAGAGCAGTTCTCAGAGAATGTGATGGGACCAGGGGGAGGAGCAAACACAGAGTGTGAATCACCACAATAGCTATGAAGGAGGTACTATTTTAATCCTCATTTTAAAGTAAGGAAACTGAGTCACAGAGAGGTTAAGCGACTTGCCTCAGGTTGTACAATAAATAAGTGGTGAGAATGGGACAGAAACCCAGGCGGTCTGGCTCAGTCCATGGAGTTAGTACTACGTTATAGGTCTGCATGATGAAAATGAGAGTTTGACTCAAGATGGTCATCTGATCATTCTTCTTAAACTACCTTCCCAAAGGAATAGAAAAATGCCTTTCATTCTGCCCTGAGGAATTAATGCAGAGCAGTGTTGGGGGAGGGAGACCTACATGGAGAAAAGATGACTGAGCTGTGACTTCACCGAAAGAAACCACCCCCTCCACTGCCACCCAGTCCCTTGGGGCACAAGAAGAAGGAACTTCTAAGCCCAATTGCATAAATACCCTCAAACTCTGCCCAAGGCTAAAGGCGAGGGTGGGCTATGGAGCTGATAGGAGTGGGGGGGGTCAGGGGTTCAGGAGATCTTAATGTTGAGGCATCTTTATGTGCCAGTCCACAGAGCAGAGGATGAGAGCCCTTGGTCCAAGCCTGCAATGTGGTAAATCAGGAAAGCAGAGGGATTTGAGGAAAGAGTATCTTTGGGATGAGACATTCCAGTTAAAGGTAGGGGGAGTGCTCCAGGTAACTTCAGGCTGCTCCTTCAAAAACCAAAGTAAGTCCTCTTTTTGAAAAGAAGCTTCCTGTTGTGTGGTCATTTCTTTTCCCTAACCTTCCCCCACCAACCCCCACCTCCAAGCAAGCGGACCCCTTATCTGGCCAAGTAATGACGGGCATATCTAAATTTTCCCTTTCCCTCTGGGTTAAAAATATTTAAAACAGGGGCTCATATAATCACTAGCAGAACGTATCTCAGCCCACCAAACTAGACTGGCCTGTTCCAGCTCTTGTAAGGTTGCATAAAGAAAGGTTACTGGACAGATGGAAAAATGCTTTCATTCTTATTAAAGAGGAACAGTCTTTTAATGCAAAGCAAATGTCCCTTAAGAATTACAGCAAGAAACAAGATTTAAAAACACAGTAAAATCCACATTCTTAACAGAATGTATAAATAAATGCTGGGTTAGAACATGTTCATGGAATGGAAATTAGTGATGTAAAGAAAGAGGTTAGTTCTCCCAGACTGGGCTTTGTAAAAAAGTTTAGCACTGTTTATTATATTTATTATTTTTATTTAATAATGAACCCCATAGTGCTTAGGGATGTGTGTTTAAGGAAGAAAAACTATAATGAAAACCAAGGTCATGATTATTAGGAAGTTAAGAGAGCCCTTACCTTTTGCGGGTATGAAGTTGTCTGTTGATAAATTAATGAGATGTGTATTTGTTTTATATGCTTGTATACTGGTTCTTTCACAGTAAAAAAGATAAAATGTGGATATTAAATATCCTTTTAGACCAGTAAATTTGACGTTTATGGGCTATGAAAAAATTCCTAGCAAAATATAAATGTAAAAACTTGACTAAAGGGGGAAAATGTATATAATTCTCAAATAGAGAAATAGAATCAGTAGTTTAAACTTTTCCAACAAAAACACACCAGTCCTAGATGGTCTTACAGGTGCAATCAGACAAATACTCAAGGCACTGGCAATCCCAGTCTTGCATCGATACTTTTAGAGAGAAGAAGAAGAAGGAACACTCCTCTCCTCATTTTAGGATACCAATTTATCCTTAATATCAAAACCAGACAAGCTTATTATGAGAAAAAGGACAATTAGATGCAAATCCCCCAAACAAAATATTAACAAACAAGCCAGCACTGTATACAACTAGGAAAAAAAATGGTTTATTTTAGGGAATTACTATTTGTTCAACATTAACAAATACTGCAATTCACTACTTCAACAAAGTAAGAGAGGGCAAAAACATATCATTACTACAGTAGGTACAGAAAAAGCTTCAGTTAAAGCTCAGCATGACTTAAAAAGAAAATATCCTTGTATACCAGGAATAAAAAAGACCTTCTTACCCTGATAAAGGGTAACTATAAGAAACTTACAGACACCACACCCAAGGATGAAAGAATAAAATCATTTCCTTTAAAGTTGGAAAGCACACAGATGCTTATCATTATCTCCACTAAATATTGTATTGGTGGCTTTGGTAGAAGACAAGAAAATTAAATAAATAGTTAAAAGATTGGAAAAGAACAAAATTATCATTAACTGCAGATGCTATGGTTATTTATTAGATAACCCAAAGAAATTTACACACAATTCATTAGAATTAATAGGAGAATATAGCATGTTTGACAAAGAACTCAACATTAGAAAATCAATTGCATTTCCATTCACCTAAAAAGTATGTGTTTTTTTTTAAGATACTATTTATGATAGCAATAAAAATATATGGTTTTTAGGAATAAACCTAACAAAAAGATTTCAAGATATATAGTATATGTAAATGTATAAAGCACTGAAGGACATTAAAGAAGACCTAAGTAAGAAAAACCAATTTATAAAGCCATAATATATAAAGACATTTATGGTCTCCCAATTGATCTATATTTCATGCGACTTCAAAAGAAAAATGAGACTTTTGTTTTGAAAATTTACAAGCTAGTTCTAAAATGTATATTCAAGGAGAAAAGACAAGAATAGTAAGACAGCCTCGAACACAAAATGCATATTTGCAGGCCTTGCTCTACCAGCTACAAAACTTACAAATCTTCGTTAATTTAGAAGACACGGTATTTCTGATTCAAAAAGATACGTGCACCCCAATGTTATAGCAGCATTATTTACAATTGCCAAGGTATGGAAGCAACCTGAGTGTCCACCATTCACCTGAATGGATAAAGAAGATGTAGTGTATACACACAATGGAATACTATTCAGCCATAAAAAAGAATGAAATAATGCCATTTGCAGCAGCATGGATGGACTTGGAGGGCATTATGCTAAGTGAAAGACAGACAAAGACAAATACTGTATGATATCACTTATATGTGGAATCTAAAAAATACAACAAACTAGTGAGTGAAACAAAAAAGAAGCAGGCTCACAGATATAGAGAACAAATTAGTGGTTACCAGTGGGGAGAGGGAACGGGGAGGGGCAATATCAGGGTAAGGGGAGAAAGGGGTTATTATGGGATTATATGAAATCATGTGTGTTAAACTTTTAAAAATTGTGAAGCACTATAGAATTTTAAAAATTGTGAAGCACTATAGAATTTAAAGAATCATTCAATTAATAAAAAAGGCATGATATTGACACAGGAATAGTCTAATACAACAATTGAAAAAAATAGAGAGAACGTAGAAATAGACCCATACGTACGTGGGAATGTGATGGAAGGCAGAGGGAGCATATGGCAGATCAGTTAAGTAAATAAAAATGTGTTTTCATTAAGTAGTGCTAGGATAGAGAGGAAGAGTTGAAATTAGATCCCTACCTCACGCTTTATGTGAAAACACAATTACAGATGAGTTGAAGACATTTTATAAAAGGTATGACTTTAAAACTGAAGAAAGTTTAAGGGAATATTCTTATGACTTCAGGGTAGAGAAAGTATTTCTTAAATAAGAATATTTTATTTGGATTTATTATTTTTGTTTGCATTTATCTGATCCTGAGATAAGGATTCAAATGCAAGTAGTTTATTTAGGAGATGGTCCAGGACACACTGGTAAGTAGAGAGAAGTGAATCAGGGAAGGGAAGGAAGCCAATAAAATGTGCATTATCAAGAAAATTACCATGGGAATCACTGGGTTTTAGGGCAGTGCCATTCCACCTATAATCCAGAGACCAGCACTGACTCATGAACTCTTTCAGTCCTTGACAAGATAATCACAGAAAAAGAGATTAAGTATTTTAAAGGAGGAGCTTGCATTTTCTATGTTTTTATATTTCACTTTTACTTATTGATTTTACTTTCCTATTCTTTTTAAAAATTTTATGATAGTATCGGTCCACAGTGGGTTGAAAATAATATTAAGAAAATTATTAATAATAATAATGATAACAATAACAAGGGTTTCAGTATTTGAGGTCATTTGAGAAATATTACTAGAACATATCTCAGAGTTAACCCAACCAATGGTGAAGAGACCGGAATATTCATACATGAAGTTCCTTTCGTTGCTTGAAGAATGTTTTGGGGATGTTAACTCTGGCACTCTTTGCTTACCCTGTGTGGAGACCAAGTTTGCTTCCACAGCCTTCAGGTAGAGTAGCAAGTGTTTTGCAGTGAGCCTCAGTATATGGGCAGTAAGCACCAACAGCATCTCCTGCTATTTTTTTCCCAGCTTTGTTGAGGTATATTTGATAAATAAAATTGTATATATTTAAGATCTACAACATGATGATTTGATATAGGTATACATTGTGAAATGATTACCACCATCAAGTCACTAAAATTTCTTTACCCCATACAAAAAAAAGAAAGCCTGATAAATTTGACCACAGCAAAATTAAGAATTGATCTTTATCCAAAGGTAACATAAAGGGATAGGGAAGACAAAAACCAAGAGAAGATTTTTATAACACACATAGCCAGTAAAAGGACCCATAGCAAGGATATGCAAAGAACCTCTACAAGTCAATAAGAAGAAGACAGTAATGTCCAAAAAACACTAAAAGATGCTCATCCTCTTTAGAAAACAGACAAAAACAACTAAAATCTCAATGATCTATCATTTCACACTTACCAGATGGTCTAGAATATAAAAACCTTACAATACCAAGTGTTTGTAAGGATGTAGAGACGTAGGAGCTTTCAGAACGTTGTTGGAGGGAGTGTACGTTGCTGCCAACACTTTGGAAAATCATGTGGCATTACTCAGGAGAGCTGAAGACAGATATTGCCCTTAGTCTACCTGTCCTATTTCTAGGTATACCTTAGTGAAATCATACGTATTTTCAACCAAATGTACAAAAACATTCATAGGAGCAATGCCGTAAGATAGCCCCATCGGGAAATAGTCTTAATGTCTGCCTATAGTAAGAAATAAGAAATATAGAAAATAAATAAGACTCTATTCATAAAATTTAGATGAATGAAATACAACTGCGTGCATTAGTGGGGATGAATCTCAAAACAGCATTGAGTGGCAAATGCAAATCATGCAATACAAACACTCAGCTTTATGTATATAAAGGAAACCAGGAAAAACTAAATGATATTTTGTCTTGAGATAGATGTATATACTTATAACTCCAAATAAAGAGAACGATTAACATAAAATTCAGGATAATATGCATTTTTTTTGTTCATGAGGCGGAGAGTAGGAGTCAAGAGTGAAGGCACAAAGGATGCTCCAATGATACAGTGATGGTTTATTTCTTAGATTGAACAGTGGGTACCTGCATGTTCATTTCATAATTATTATTTACATATACATGTGTTACACATAATTTTGTCGTATGTTTCACAAGAGAAACTCCTTAATGTAATGCCAAAATAATACGAACAAAAGTAATAAAATCCTAGGAACACAGTTTGTAAGAAATGAAAAAAACATTTTTAACTGGGAGACCTAAAAAGAAAACATTAAGAAATGAGAATTAATACAATATTACTGGCAGGAGGACTTGTTATAAAAAAGGTGTTACTTGTCCCCCAGAGAAGTGAAGAATGCAAGGGAAATAAAGATTCTGATGGAACATTTTGGAAGTTTTGTAAAATTATTCTAGTATTCTTCTGGAAGAATACATGGGTATTGATAGTCCAGAAAACTTGCAAAAGAATGATGATATTTGGAAAGGACCTGTTCTACTGAATATTAAAACATGCTATATCAACACAACAGAGAGATACTGTCAGAATAGAAGCTATGACTCAATGAAATAGAGCAGAAAGCCAACAACATACGCTAGAATATAAAATAATTTAATGTGATAATAAAATGGCATTTTAAATCACTGGGGAAAGTTTTGACTGGTCAATTTATTATCCTAAGAATATTGTAAAGAACTCTAGTGAGATTTCCATTTTGTACAGTACATAATATTGATCCCAGATGGATTAAAGTGTTAGGTTTCAAAAGAAAAAGTTGAAGGCAGAAAATACAGATGACTGTTCATCTGATGTTGGGTAAAAAAGAGAATTTGCTCTGAGCTAGTACGAAAGGAGGAGCCCAGGTGGTGGTCCCATCCCAGCCTGCATCTGATACAGCCGTCTTAGTGAGCAGCGCCAGCACCTCTCTGTTCAGCTCACCTTTCACCTCTTAAAGCTTCTCCAGGTTCCTGACGAAGCTCTTCCTCCAGGACACTTTGGGTAGATGGTTTCACTCTCTCTTCTCAAGAAAGTAGAGCCATTAGCGGACACCTCAACCCCCCTCTCCAGAGCACTTGCATATTTTCTTCCTCTTATCTCACAGAGGGAAGGATGCCCTCTTTCCCTGCCCTGGCATTTTCAGGACCCTACTAATGTCAGTTGTTTCCTCTCTCTTTCCTGTCCTTTTACCTCTTACGTCAATTTTGGATTTTTTCCTGGTTGCCTTTAATCATGCTATAACCTCTCCCTCTCTGGGAGGGGGCAGTACTTTACTCCATGTCTCATTCCTGCTCCTTCTTGCATTCACCTCCCCTTCACAGCCAAAATGTTTACTCATCTCAACACAAGTAAACATTTTGTTTGTTTGTTTACTCGCCTCACCTTCCACTCTTTTCTCCACCCATTAAAAGATGACTTATGACACCAGTGTTCTCCCTAAATTACCCTTGCTCAGTTCACAGGTAACCTTGAAGACACTCCATTCAGTAAGCAAACAGAAGGTTGCATCTTACTCGGCATCCACACCTGTCACTGTTAACCAATACCTTTCTGCTCCTCCCTTGGTTGCTTCAGTGACAGCCCACCTTCCTGGTTTTCTGTTGCCTCTCTGAACACGGCTTCCCAGTTTCCGAGTTTCTTTGTTTTCCTTGTTAAGTTTGGAGTTCTTCTTGCCTTAGTCCTAGACTTGCTACTTTTGTTCTCCTCTGCACTCTGGCTACAAGATCTACTCCCTGCCCATGGTTTCAGTGCCTAAACATCGCTACCCACTGCCCCCACCCCACTGCTACAACATTGCCCCCTGGGTGTTCTGCATACTTGTCCAATGAATTATGACAGAACTGAGCTTGCCAGCTTCCTTTCCAAGACTAGGCATCCTCTAAGGCTCCCTTTCTATGAACAACCTCTGATCCACCCCACTGGTATGAAACAGAAGAGCTGGGGTTTTACCTTGACACGTCTCTTTCCTCCATCACCACCAAATCACAGGAGCTCCCCCAAATCTCTGACACAGTCTAATTCTCTTCTACAGTACCGTCACCCTGGTCCAAGCTACCATCTTCTCTCCCCAGGATGGCTTTTCTCCTTCCACACTTTCCTCCACAAAGCCATCCACTGCACTCCAACACCCACCATCCCCAGGATTGTCCTAGTAGCTTCTACTTATCCATCGACCCTAACTTACTTTCTACTCATTATCCTGATTTGCCAGGCTAGATTTTCTCTGCTGGTTATAATTCTTCCAACATCTTATGTGTTTACCTCAAAGTCCTGATAACAACTTTAAAAAACTAATTATGATTGCAATTATTTAATGTAGTCTCCCTTTCCAGAATACAAGCTTTATCAAGGATTTGACTATATCTTTCTCTGTCCCTGGTGTATCTGTAATGTCTATCACCAAGTCCCTTGGTCATATTAAGTATTCAATAAATATTTGTGGAAAGGATGACGGGATAAGGAAAAGCAATAAGAGATCTGAATACTTAGAAGTTTCTACATACCTAAAAGATTTAAAAAGCAAATGAAGAACTGACCAAAACTATTGTAACCTATGCAAAAAAGCTTAAAAACAGATTATAAATCATAAGACAATGATGAACAGAAATGAAGAGTCATCCAGGAAAATGAGCACAGGGTATAGAGAGCATGTTCATAAAAGAATCAATGCAAATGGCCAATTAAACTGAAAAACAAATCTGTGCTCTCCAGTATTCTAAAAAAGGTACAACTACATATGCTTAATCTTTTAAATAGTCGTTGTTGTCATGGATTGGGAATTGGCATATCCTTCTGTTTGGGGAGCCCAGAATTGTGTGAACTTTCTGGAAGGCAATCTGGTAATGTATGTCAAAAGCCTTAAAGATAAAATAGTTCATTTACTTTGGCCCAATAAATTAATTTCCAAGAATTTATCTTAGGGACGTCAGCAGAGTTGCATTCAAATACTTATTTGTAAGAATGCTCATTTCAGTGTTATTATAATCATAAAGAATTCAAACCAACTTTAATGCCCAATAATAAAGGATTGGTGACTATAATGGGGCATATCCTGCTCTAAGTAGCCATTCAAATGCATGGCCCCAAAGAACAAGGATTTTTTTAAAACTGTTATCTGTTTAGCGATAAGAGAAGGTCACAACACAATATGCACAGTAGGAGTTTAATTTTTAAAAATAAAATATGTATATGCATAGTCATGTGAAGATACTGGAAAAATATCTCCAGTTACAGGGATTATGAGTGATTTTGTTCTTTTCTTTTTTAAAAAATCTTTTTTTGTAGATTTTTAATATTCAACAAATTCTGTGTATCATGTCCGTAATGAGAAAAACTAAATATATTTTAATTTAACAATAGGGAACTGATTGCAACATATGGCCGTGGCTATATCTAGAGAGGCACAGCATGATGATTAAGAGTATATGCTTTGAAGCTCACAGACAGGTGTTCACTTTCCTCTTTGCAACTTAAGAGCCATATGACCTTGAGCAAGTTATTTAATTCTCTGAGCCTCAGTTCCCTTATCAGCAGAAAGGAGATAATACTACCGGGCAGAGCTCTTTTGTAGCTTAAATGAAATAATGTATGTAGAATTCTGATCACAGAGTAAGCGCTTAGTAAAAATACCTGTGTTTATAATGCCAAAATATAAATAGATTCTGTAATGACTTACATGAATTCATGATCCTCTAGGGGGTTATAACAGGAAGTTGGGGGAATCATTATTTTACGGTTCAGCATCTTCCAGACTGTCATAATGATGGTGGAATTCAGCAGGAGGATGCTGGCAGGAAGACTTATCTGGGTACAGAAACAGCCCAGGAAAGGTTTTGCTCATTAGGGCAAAATGCTGGCATAGGTCATTGACTCATCTATTTGTCCAACCAGCAAATGGTTGTTATGCATCTACCACGTGTCAGGCGTTGGAGACTCAGCAGCTAGACAAATGAGCTGCCCTCTAATTAGACTGAAGTTTCAAGGCACATAGTTCCTGGTAGATTCAGGGATTATGAAACTATGGAAGCACTTCCTGTAGCTGGAGAAAGCTTGACAGGTTTGGGAAAATGATAGTGACATTCACGTTGCATTCCTCAAATACCAATCCTAAGGCAAGAGTCTAATTCCAGAATCCTACTGCTGGCAGGGCTGGGACCTACAGATGTCCTCTTTACCCTGGTCAGTTTTAGTTCCAGAAGAAACTTGCTCAGAGCCTGCAGATGAAAAGCCATCGGTCTTCCAGAGAATTGGTTAGCCAACTATGGCCCATGGGTCAACTCCAGCCCTTGCCTGTTGCTAGAAATAAAGTTTTTTTGGAACACAGACATGCCCATTTATTTATGGATTGTCTATGGGTGTTTTTATGCTGCAGGTGCCAAAGTTGAGTAGTTATAACAGGGACTGCATGGCCCACAAAGCCTAAAGTATTTATTATCTGACCGTTTACAGGATAATTTTGCTGACTCCTGTTCTAGGTCAATGAGGCTGGCGAAATGAGATGGAAGGTGACATCAAGTTCCTAATTTTTTCCTTCTGTAGTTCCAGGAGCTGTTCCTCTAGAGTCCATCCAAGGGGGTCCCTTTGAGGAGAAGATCTACATCCAGTGGAAACCTCCCAATGAGACCAACGGGGTCATCACGCTCTACGAGGTAAGGAGGCCCCTGTGATTGTATCACTTGGCTTGGCTTTATTCAGTTTCCTTCAGCCTGACGTTGGCAAATACCTACTGTGTGCAGAGCTCCATCAAGGGCACAAAGGTGAGTGAGACACAACTTACTGGAAGGTTTCTGATAATACAGTGGGAAAAAAACACAGGGGCATCAACTGAGCTGTCTTGATAGCCCTAGTGACGAAGAAAATTGGGCATTGAAAGGATTATTGATCTCTTCAGCAAAGGCATTAGGACTCAAGGAGTCAGGTAGTCCTGGCACAGCTGAGCAGACCCAGGCCTGGCAAACAGTACTTGCAGTTCCTCTGGAAAATCACAACACTCACATGATTCCCGTGGTACCCATATCAGTCCCTGGGCTTCCAGAATGGTCCCAATGTCATTCTCTAACTGGGGGTACATGATTCTTGAGCTTTGACGTTGCTCTGTGGCTAAGGCATATGGTGATGCCTTGGCCACAGAGCCAAGGTGATGGTGTTGAAAGCCCTTCTCCCAGGATCAGCAGGGTCTTATATCAGAGATGGAGCAGAATGTCCTTGGACAAGAATGCTCCCATCAAGCCAACACAATGTGGCCTCACTGAAAACTTTCAAAATTAGAATAGATGGTATAGAAGCTCATTGCAGAGCAGAAGCAAACAGTAAAACTTCAATAAGGCTGATATAGCTAAATGCTAATATTGGGATATGGGCGAGATTGACTTTCTTCCCACCCCTTGTGTTCTGAGACACCACAAGGTTGTTGATACAGATTATAATAAGAAAACGCAGCAATGCAGAGAAAGGGCATGGAAACTGAAGCTGGAAGGATAGAGTCTGGTATCCTAGTAGTCCTACCACCATCTCAAGTGACCTTTAGCAGGTTCTTCCTCTCTTCAAGCCTCAGTTTTCTCATCTGTAAGATGGGGGAGGTTAATCGTTGCTTCAGGGTTTCTCCAGGGAGTCTGAGAGGGGAAAGTTAATAAGCATTCCAGGCTGGAATACACTGTTGGCTCATGGAGGGACTAATGACTCTCAGCGCTTATGCAGAAAGGTACACCTGTTGAGAGAGAGCTTGGGGAAGAATATCGCCGCCATAAGGGAGGATGAGCTCTGGGGAGGAAAGTCAAGGAGTATTGATGAGGGAGAAATATTCAGGGTAAATCTGATGGACACAAATTTGCTAGAGAGACCTGGACGGACCTCAGGGCTGAGGGAAGAGAAAACTGTCTTATCATGTACAGGGTGCTAGAGAAAACACCTTCAGGACACACTTATCTCACTCCATCCAGCGTTTCTCAGAGGCAGAGCTGTCTACCATCTCCATCTTGGAACATGGGCTTGAGAGAAGCATCCTTCCCAGGGATGCTGCTGAAGGAGAGGAGGTACTCATACTCATAGACCTTGCCTGCGACACATTCAAAACCTTATTAGGGAAGAAAGGGACTGGAAACTCAACTGAAACAAAACCCAGTCATTTAAAAGCTACACACTGTTCTTTGTAAAGCACAGGCTGCGATCATACACAGTCACATACACACTCACATACACACAGATGAGATAGACATCTACCCACCTGCCCTTTGTAAAGCAGAGGGAAAGGACCCAGGACTTAAGGTGTTAAGTTGCTTGGTGTTGTTTTATAAATGGCTCTCAATGCCAGATGTTGAAGACTTTTGGAATTCACAGGCCAGTAACATTTCAAATGGTTTGGGGGAACCAACATAGAGTACTTTACCATCTTTTATTAACATTGTTTCATAAAACACAATTTCAAAAATATAGAAAGGACATAATCTCAGAATAAAAGGCAGTCCTTTAAATCGAATAAATTTAGCTTTATGGGTAACTCATGACATTCTCCTTATTTTTTCCTCATTTTGCCTTGAATTGAGGACAGCTCTGGCGTGAAAAGACCCCGGTTCTTGTACCTACCTGCCTTTGGAAACCACAGGTCTAGGCCACGTTGCAGGTAGAGTCATATCTGCACAGATTGCTTCCACAGGAGCAGTATCCCTCTTGCTGTAACAGGATTATGCACTGCGCTGGGCTAGGAAACCCTTGATTGTGATTCCACAGTAAGAAGAAAGAAATAGATGGAGAGAGAGCAAGAGTGCAGACATAGCTGTGAGTTAGACACACTGAGCACGAGCTCCCCGAAGGGGCTGCTGAACTCACGTTTGGCTGCTTGCTGCTCGAAAGCCAATACTTGAGAGACAGACGTTGGTTGGAAAGGAAAGTTTGCTTTATTCAGGAGGCTAGCAACCTGGGGAGAAGGCAGACTCATGTCCAAAAGCCAACTCCCCACTGCCAATCAGAGGGCAAGAGCTTTTAAAGGGGGGGTTTCAGGGATGTATGGGTGGAGGGAGGGGCTTAAGTGCAGCAAAGCACAGTGAGCTCTGACAGTCATCTTGGAATTGGTCTTAGGGTGGTCTGATCAGCATCCTATTGATTGTTTTAAGTACAGTTAATCTTCAGTTCCCGCGTACGTTTGTTCCCACTTCCTTGAAGTTAGTTCTCGGAATTGTGTCGGATGGAGCAGCTTATGTCACGGCTACAGTCTGGTCATCGTGTAGTTAACTTCTTCCACCTGGTGAGAGTTTCAGTATCTGCAAGATAGCTCAAAGAATATGGCTCAGAATATTATCTGTAGCCCTTGAGGAAGAACTAAAGGTCTTTGACTTTGCTTAATGGCTAAACTATTATTACTTTGTTTTATTTGACTGCTCTCGTTTGTTTCTGCATTTCCTCACTTTAAATTTATTCTTTGGCTAAAGTTTTTCTACAGACAAGAGGCAGGCGGAGGACATGGCGGGTGGTTCTGTCCTGAGAAGGCCCCATAGGGTCCTGCTCTGTTCCAAAGGTAGACTCCTAGATGGTACGCTGTCTGGAACTCTAGGCACAAAGGTGCACACAGATTAGGACAACGCACCTTTCTTCTCGCTTCTCTGTGAACCCAGTGCCTTGTGGATATTCAAAGACCAGTTGCTGGGATATTGGCGTTCCCTGAGGGACTCTACTGGAAACAGCTGTGGTGAGACACCTTCAGGTAGTTTCTCGGCTGCTCCTTCGGCTGTAATACAGAGAACCAGAGCTAGAAGGCGGCCGCTGTCTGACTTGTTTGAGCATTTGAGGTTACCTTCTGGGAATATGCCAAACCTCCGGGTTGACGCTGTGAAGGGACCTAAGGAGGTCATGGGCTTAGGCCTTATATGTTGACCATAAACATGGCTGTGACCATGTGTGTCACAAACCAGTGAGGCCTCAGAAGGTAAGAATGTTGACTTTGAGGTCAGGCAGCCTGGATGTGAATCCCAGCTCTGCCACTTCCTTGCTGTATAACCTTGGGTACATTAAGAAACTGCTCATTTATATGTATTAATAACCATAAATATATGTTTAGTACTGCGTTTGGCATTTAGAAATAGCATAGAAAAATATTAGCTCTTGCCATTACATAAAAATGAGGCCACTGAGACTTGGAGAGGTGGAATGTAAGGACCAAGGTTATGCAACTCACGGGTCCTGAATGCAAGTGCAGGTGTCTCGCCCCTTATCCAATGTGGTCCATGGACCAGCAGCATTGGCTGGTTAGAAATACAGCATCTCAGACCCCACCAGACTTCCTGAATCAGAGTCTTCATTTTACCAAGATCCCTGGGGGATTCACATGGGCATTAAAGTTTGAGAAGCACGGCTCTAGACTGCACTATTCTTCAGAAAGTTTCAGCAGGATGGGGAGTCTCCCCCACGCTGGGCCCAACCCAATCCTGCCTCAGATAGTGAGCAGGAGACCTTGCTTTTAAAGACATTCATAACAGAACATGTGTTTATGAGGCAATCTCCAAATGTAATTAGATGAAACCAATTTGATTTTTTAAATTAGGTTCTGGTTATAATTTCTAGAGAGAAATCCATAAATCACAAATCACCCTCTTCTGATCTCAGAAAGTACATTTTGTGGCAAGGAAAAATCAGACAACACAAATGGAAGAGAAATCCAGGATTGTCTGTGCCTTCCTGTGTACAACCTTGGACGCAGCAAAGTCAAAAGCCAAAAAGAGGAGGGAGTGAAGAAGAGTTATAGCTTTGTAAATATTGTAAAAATTGTTAAACACAGCAGGTCTGAGTAGTATGTCATATGTTAAGATTAAATTCCCTTCCCCGTGGGTCCAAGTCATAACCTGTGGGCCCACCCTTGGACAGTTCTGCCCTCCAAAATAGGAATGGTTTGATTATGTCCCATTCAGTCTCTGGGCTTCAGTCCCCTCTTTGTAATATAAAGGTGTCAAACTGTTCCAGGCTTCTACTGGGGAAAATTCAAAGGAAAAGCAAATCCACGCCAACCCCACACAACCAAAGTTTTACACCTCATTTTGGATTTGCTCTGCTGTTGAAACCTTGCCCGTGGCCAGAGACTTCAGAGGCAAAGCAGTGATGACCCTTGAAGGAAAACAACTCGTGTAAAGGCCCTGCAGTAGGAATGACTCTGGCCTGTTTGACAAGTAGGAAGGAGGTCAGGGTGACTGAAGCCTCGTGAGCATGGACGATGGTGATGAGGCCACGTGGAGAGTGGGTGGGCAGAGTCAGGTTACGCAAGGCTTCTAGAGTTTGCACTTTCTCCTGAGAGGAACAGAACACCCTAGGAGGATTTTAAGCAGAGGAGTGAAGGAATCATATTTGCATTCTTCAAAAAATCACCTGGCTGTTGTGTGGCTAGTGGCTGTGAGCACAATAAGCATCTCAGGGACACCTGCAAAGTGTGCCAGGAGGCAAGGACATTTAACTCATCTGTGATGCTGCAGTGAGGGCTCAACTATTTGCTGGAAGCCCTTGCATGCAGGTGGAAGAGGTGAAAACTTTGTCACATCTGCTTTCTCCTTGCTGCCCCTTTCTGGACTTTGACACCTTCCTTTCAGTCAGGAGTTCTTCTCTTGAAGAGCTCCCTGGAACCATGGACTTAGATTCTGGCCTCCTATCCCTAAGGGCTGGGAGTCTAGCCCCCCACCCTGATGCCACCCCAGGGCTGTGAAACGGCCTGATTCTCCAACAGCCACGACCTCTCTCCATGCCCACGGAAGGGGGAGCTCAGAATGCTCATCAGAGCCCACTGAAGCCAGCCTCGCCTCTGCTGCAGCAGGACGCATCAGGGTGCATAGCCCGTGGCCTCAGATCTTCGGGAATTTGTATTTTAGTGGAGATGCAGGGTGTGCTTCTGTGGTCACTTCCCCAGCAGGGTGACAGACAGTGCATGAAGAGAGGTCACGTCAGAGGCCCTGTGCCTACACACCCGCAGATCAGCATCACCTGGGAGCAGGTCAGACATGCAGCATCTCAGGCCCCAGCTCATCCACTGAATCAGAGTCTGTGTCTTAACTAGGTGACTCATGCGCACATGAACATGGGAGAAGCAGTGGTGTAAGACACGTCCTAAAATGTCCTAATCTGGCTCTGGAAAGCTCTGCTTGATGCAGACACTGCAGTCCTTGGATGAATAATGTGGCGACTACATGAACTGAGGGATATCTCTGCTCACATGGGGTCCAGAGAGCTGAGGATTTTCACCAGGGATGTGGAAAGCATGCTATTTGCATAGACTCTTCCGGAGCCCTACTTGGGTTTGATGGGATATCAGGGTGCCCCAATCAGGGCCTGTACGTGAAGAGGGTTGGCGTGACCCCTTCCACTCTGACTCTGCTCTTGCGAACAACAGGACTCCCTAAAAGCAGACCAGGCAACTGCAGACAGGCACGCAAGCCAGAATGCGGTCACAGGGGAAACAATCCAGTCAAACAGTTGCCTAAAAACTCCTCAGTAAAATCATTCAGAGACAAGCTGTTCAGAGTTCATGAAAAACAATAATCAATATGTGTTTCAATTCAATTAATGGTTCTCGTCTCTGTCCAAAAATAAATATAAAACGGTGTGAGGGAATTGGGCCAGAAGATGCAGCCGGATTAACGTGTGCAAATTTTAAAAATTCAGACGTGAGAAGCTTCCCAGTAAGCCTTTATGTTTAGCAGTCAAAATCACCAAGTTTCTAATTACAGCGTATAAATCTGAGAAGCTTAAAGGGAATGAGAGGACCCTAATGAGGCAGGAATGGGTGTCTTGATTATGCTAGAGTTGATTGACATTTATCCTGCAAGCTATTCTAGGCGCCTGGCGTTCAGAGTTAAATAAAACACAGACTTCGCCTCAGTAAAACAAGGCGGCATTCCTGTGCAGAAGCCCCTTTAAAAGTCGGGATAGGTTGGAGGGTCGTCAATATTTTTCCAGCATATAGACAGTTGCATTTGATCTGAACCAAACGCATGGGCCCCAGGAATCAGCATTCTATCAGAGTGCATTGCAGGAAGGCCAGGCATGTGTTCTGAGCCGGAGAGGAGTTCTGCGCAGGACCAGTGCAGACAAGCACTGATGGAGAGAGGGGCCAGCTGCGTGATGAGCTCAGAGCAGGCTCTCAGAGAAAGGCCCGGGGGAGGTGCTGCCTCCTTTTGGATGTTCATCCTCCTGCCTTCTCTTGGCTTGGCCTTAATGACCTCTCAGGGCTCGGTCACCCAAGACAGGCTTATGGCTCCAGTCCACAGAGGGTCAGTAGGGAGGATGGGATGTGGTCTTCGATGGGCAGGAGGTAGTAGAGGCAGGAAGTGACTAGCACAGCCCAAAGCAAGAATTTGCATAATTCAAGCTGGATCTACATTAATTACGATGTACAATTTGCATAATGCAGGCGGCTAGTGGGTGTAACATGAACCGGGCTGGTAACTAGGAAAAAGGCTCTTATTTCTTTTGAATCGTTTAAGCCATAAGTATGGGAATCATCCATTCCTCCCACCTGCCACACATCAAATACTCTAGAAAGTTCCACCCAGGCCAGGTCCTACGACACCACCTCCACCACCACAGTGTTCTGAGCACTGATCTGATGCCTGGACTACTTCAGAACCTCCCTGCCGATCCCCCATCCACACTTCCCCTATGCCACTTCCCCACGTTGCAGCCAGACAGAGTATCTTGAAAAGTAAATTCAGTCATGTTACTTCCCTGCTTTGGCTTCGTCTTAACTTTAGAGCCCCGGATGATCTGGCCCCTCTAACTTCATCTCCTGCCTCTCTTCCCACTGTTTTCTGTGTACCAGCCCCTCTGGCTTTCTAACACTTCCTCCAGCTCATCCAGTTCTTTGCAGCCCATGTGACTTTGTGAATGCTGTCCCTTCTGCCTATAGCACTTTTTACTTTATGTTTCTTGTGGCTGGTTCCTTCCTATCCTCCACCTCCAAGAGGCTTTTTCCCTGTACTGTCCATTTTCTCCAGCAATTTGCTTATTTCTGTCATACCGTTTTTACAATCTGCACTTATTTTGTTTGTGTGCTGTAGCATCATCTAGTCCCCTACCGGACTTTTAGCCCCATAAGGGTACGGGCCGTGTGCTGGTTATTTTATGTGTCAACTTGACTGGGCCACGGTGCCCAGATATGAGGTCAAACATTATTCTGGATGTTTTTGTGATGGTGTTTTTGGATGAGATGAACATTTAAGCCAGTGGACTTTGAGGAAAGCAGATTGCCCTCCATAGTGTGGGGGGGCCTCACTATGGAGGCCCTCTGAGTTGAAGCTCAGAATAGAACAAAAGACTGAGCTCCCCTGAGCAAACGATGGAATTCTGCCCACAGACGACCTTCAGAACTGAACTGTGAAACTAGCTCTTCCCTGGTTCTCCAGCCTGGTGGAGAACTCATCTTGAACTGACACTGGTCATATTTGTTTTTGCTTTTTAGTGTGTCCTCAGGACCTAAAAGAAAAGTTTGCACATCATATGTGCTCAATAGATATTCCTTATATGGGTGTGTAGATTTGTACTTTATCTTAATAAGGGGTAATGGTGAAATTTTGTCTGACAAGTTGAGTGGTTCTCAAGCCTGGCTGAAAATGAGAATCATACCTTGAGAGCTCCAAAACGTATCATAAATGCATTGGTAGGTGGATACATAAATAGATGGATGGATGGATGACTGAATGCTTAGGCATCATTGTATTCCAAATAAATCAGAATATCTGGAGGGAAAGTTCTATCCATGTGGAGTTGTTTTTTTTTTGTTTTGTTTTTTGTTTTTTTTAAGTGCTTTGGGAAATTTTAGTGTACATCCAAGGTTGGGAAGAAGCATTCCATAACATGCATCCAGTCAGTCCACTCTGATATGTTATCCTAGCTAAATACCTGCTAAATAAACACAGTCATGACTCTGGCTTTCCCCTGCCTTCATTTTCACTCTTCTGGAATACAACATTGTCTGATATTACACTATAACCAGCTCAAACTCATGCCCGTGCAGATGCTAGGCACTAATTATGTTAAGGCTCAAATTCAAGAAGCGTTGGCTTTTTTTCCCTCAAGTTTGCTAAACAGTTTGTGGAATAATTGAAGACACACAAGACCGGATCAGTCCGTCAATATCCCTTTGCATTTCGTGAATGGCATCTTGCAGCTCTGACAGCAGAATCCACCATGGACTTTACCTTACAAATACCTTCCCCTCTCCTTTTACAGTAGAAGTTAGTTCTGTTGTTTATTTGTGAGATTTACAAAAAGGCATACGCACACCCAAAGCTTCATAGATTTTCCCACAGGCTTTCCCTAAGTCTTAAAAGTCAGAGACCTGGGATGTCAAGGAGCCGTTTTTCCTAACCCTCAGCCCATTACGCGTCCTCCGTAGGATGTTCCTCTGCCACATACAGGTCTGCTGGGCTGACAGGCTGGTTGAAAGGAATGATTTCTGGCACTCTGAGTCTGGAAGGAAAGGAAGTTGCCTTCTGATATGAATAAGTTGCATTTATGTAAGTGGGACCATTAGAGCTGCCTGTCATCCACTTTTAGCATACCAAGAATGCCTATATATTAGCCTCGGGGTGTTTCTTTCTTTTTTTTTTTTATTACAACACAGGTATTTGTGATGGAGCCAGGTAATGTGACAGTAGGAATCAACAGATGCATAGCACTTGTTACCTGAAGAACAGCAAATCATGTTCTCCTGGCAATAAAAAGGTTTTCACAATAAACATTAGTCATTCAACTTAGCTGTAAAGAAAGCAGTAGGAGTTACTGCATGGAAAATATTCCCACAGTGAGCACACGTGGACCAGTATATTTGTCTTGGTGTATGTGTTTATAAGCATGTAGGTTTGCGAGTGTATGTAGCTGTAACATGGCATGTGTATGCACGTATGTATTTGTTCACATGTGCGTGTGAAGCCTCTACCCTTGGGCTGTACCCTCAGTCCCCATTGCATCCTTGGAATTGCTCTACGTTTTTTGGAGAGTTAACTATAGTAGATTTCAGAGGCACAGGGCTCTATGTCTGTTTTCTCCTTGCCTCGAGAAACTCCAGGTCATTTCCTGTCCATGTCATAGGAATGTCTCGATGGGCTCCCAGCTGTTTCTCATGAACTTCTGCCGTAATTCCTCTCCAGAGCTTTTGCTAAAGGAAAATTTGAATTAAAAAAAAAAACCTGCAGGTTAAATTTAATCCTGTGCATTTACAGTTGTCCTAAGAGAGTGGAGGGAGGGAAATGAAAGGGTCGTTCTGCACTTGGCCAGCCGGGCTCTCCTTCATGTTCCTTACGTGGGAGGGAAACTGTGTTTTGATGTACTGTGCATCCGGTGGGCTTTGTGAGGAGTGGCCTGTGCACACAGCCACGTGCCTACTGATGGAACCCTCCCTTTGGCTACCTGGTCCTCTCAATCAACTATGCCCAGAGGCAGTGTTTAAGCTGCCGAGTGTCTCTTTAAACATCAGAAGTTGTTCTCTTTTCATCTCAGATGTTTTACCTTATTACTCCTGTTGGATTTCCACCTGGACAGGGCAGTGTGGCACGGGTTTGGCGCTTTTAACTGGCTGGCTCTTTCCTTTGTGTTTTGGTCAGAACAGCTCTTTGTTTGGGACTAAAAACTGAAGAGGGGTTGTGAGTGTTCATCTATCATCAGGGCATTTGAGCCTTCATCCTGAAGTCTCTGGAGGCTGGAATTCAAATTTATGATTCAGAGATTATCCTTTCATGGGTCTCAGAAGATGGCAGGTGGATTTCTTCCCCTCACTCTGATCCTTTTCTCTGGCTACTTTTTCTTCATTCTTCACCAAGAGAAGAGTAGTAGTTCCTTAAACTTTATACCCAAGTATGGGATGTTGGCCTATATCATTATGGACTCAATGCATGCATGCATGCATGCATGCATTCATGCATACCAGGTCTTTTTCAGAGCCCTTCAAAATATATATCATAAAAATCACCATTGCTTTGCTTTCTTGGTGTCCCTTTTATTTTATGCATTGTTTTAGCATACGTGTATCATTGCAAGTCAAATAGTGAATTATGCTATTAGGAAATTAAAGGTCGACTTTTAGTTTGCCATAGCTAAGTAATATATTTGAGTGAGTCCCTTTTCCTACCTGGTCCTTGGTCTCTACAGCTCTGACCTAGGAGAACTGGACCAGTTAGATTCAAAGGATCCTTCCTACTTTGACCTACCACTCAGGTGTCCAAAATTGAATTAATCTTACTCTTTGTTTCATGAAATACTTTCCTCATTGGTCTGTGCATGACCCCTTTTTGTATCTATTCATTATTTCATTTTGCAATTACACACCAGCTACCGAGACAACCAGAACTTTGACAATATCTTATAGACTTACGAGGTCCTCCCACCCCAACCTACTGACTCCTCCTGCTAACCTGAATGTTATATACAATTCCTTTGTATTTCATATGGCTTTACTATTCATATACATTCCTTAAAGTCATATTATTTTGTTTTGTTAGTCCTTTAACTTCAATAAAGGATTTTCCGTTGTATATAATCTTTTAGCATTTTTATCCCATATCATGTTGCCAGTAGTCATCCCTTTGATGAGTGCAGCTGCAGCATGCTCATCTTGACTGCTGTATAATATTCCATTGCGTGCAGATAGTACAACACATTGATTCATAAGCCCTTGATAGGCATCAGGGTTACTTCTAGGATGTTGCCTTTATCAACTGTGAAGATATGAGCATCCTTGTACATATCTCCTGTTGCATATGTGCAAGATTTTCTTTTGAGTTTATATCCAGAGACTAAGTCATATGGTAAAGTAATGTTCAACTTTATAAAAAAAAAAGTGGAATTATTTTCCAAACTAGGCTCAACGATTTACCCTCATGTCGGCAAAGTATGAGAGCTTCTATGATTCCAAATCCTCTCCAATATTGGTCTGGTCAAGAGTCTTAATTTTGACCAGTTAAATAGGTATAAAATGGCATCTTTTTGTTGTCTTGCTTTGTGTTCCCTCAGTCATTAATAAGGTTGAATATCTTTTCAGATATTTGCTACTCATTTGTAGTTACTTTTTGTGGGAGGTGTATTCATGTATTCTGCCCATTTTCTACTGGATTATCTGCCCTGATCTTATTGATATGTAGTCTTTCTTTATATGCTTTTTATACTATTTTGTCAGTTATGTGTATAACTTGCATTTTTACTTCCTGTAAGGTATCTTTTGATAACAGAAGCCCTTAATTATAACGTAGTCCATTTTATCAGTCTTCGCTTATCTAATAAGCACATTCTGTGTCCTTAAGTAACTATTCCCCAAACCAAGGTGAGAAAGATGATTCCCTATATTTCTACTAAAAACTGTATAGTTTTGTTCTCTAAATATAAGTCCTTTGTTTATCTACAGTTAATTTTTGTGTATGGTGTGAGATGAGGTGCAAAATTCATTTTTTCCTCTGTGGATAAATACTTTCCCCAGGTCCTTTTAATAATAGCCTGCTCTTTCCTTGTTCTCCCAGGCCGTATCTGACATAGGCCGAAGTTCCTTATACGCATTCATCTGTTTCTGAGCTTTCTATTCCGGTGCCCACCATCTATAACAGCCGCACTCAGAGTTATTAGAGCTTCACAGTTAATCCTGATCTCTAACAGAGCTCGTCCCTCCTCCTCATTCTTCTTTAGAAATATCTTGGCTATTCTTGCCCTTGGCTCTTTCACGTTAGAATTTAGTTTTCCAATTTAATGACAAGCCCTGTTGTAGTTTTGTTTAGAATTACATTGAATATATGAAACAACATGGTGGGTAATTTACATCTTTACAGTCTTAAATCTCTTTGTATTTATGTAAGTTTTTGTTACTGTCTCCCAGAATTTTATTACATTACCTATAGAAATAATGCATTTCACATTAAATCCCAATTGCTAACTTAGGTCTCAAAGACCTTGCACCTTGGATTCTCTTTTCCTCTTTAGTCTGGTCTCACTGGCCTTCTTTTTTTTTTTTTTTTTTTTCGGTACGCGGGCCTCTCACTGCTGTGGCCTCTCCCGTTGCGGAGCACAGGCTCCAGACGTGCAGGCTCAGCGGCCATGGCTCACGGGCCCAGCCGCTCCCCGGCATGTGGGATCCTCCCGGACCGGGGCACGAACCCGCGTCCCCTGCATCGGCAGGCGGACTCTCAACCACTGCGCCACCAGTGAAGCCCCCTCACTGGCCTTCTTTAACATCCTCTAACAAGTCAAGCTCCCTCCTGCCTCAGGCTCTTTGCACATGGAGTTCTTCGTTGACAGAAATCTCTTCCACCTCCTTGCAATGGCCAACTCATTCTCATACTACAGGGGTGGGCGAGTACGCTCCTTCCTCAGAGAGGCCCTGCCTAACAGTGTTAAAGTAGGACTCGACCCGCTCACCATTATTCTCTATCACTGCTACCATTTCCTGAATAATATGTGTCACAATTCATAATTATTGTGTATTTAATTATAAATGTATCTCCCTATATTGTAAGTGCCATGAAGGCAGGACCCACATATATATTACTCACCGCTGGAGAGCCCAGTGCCTTACGCACTGCCTGGAAAACAGCAGGTGAATATGTCTATCTATGTCTATGTCTATATCTATATCTATATAAATGAATGAAGATTGGAGAGGTTTCCTTTGATGGTAGGAGTACAGTGATAGTTATGAGTCAGTTTGCATCAGTTAGCCTACAGATATGATCTGATATGACCATGTAAAATCGTAAGATTATGCCCTAAGTCCTATAATAATTTATAATAGGCCGCATGAGGTTCCAGTGACCAGTGAGTTTACATAACACTCGTAGAACTCAGCTGAAAATGGTAAACTTGTCAAGGTTAGGGATCCATTTTTTTACAGTTGCATCTCAGGTACCTTAAACAGTACCTGGCATAAAGTAGGTACTCAGTAAGTATTTGTTTAATGAATAAAACTGTATTCCAAACTTGAATCAAGGTTAAGGCAACAGCTGCAATAGATATTGAAATATCTAATTCCTTATGATTTCGTGATTTTTAAAAGGAATTTATTCTTTGTTTATGTGACTGACATTACAACAACAGTACATGGTGTTAGAAAGATGGGGGGTGCAAAGTCACCCCCAATTCCCACTCCCTCACAGACCAACCATTTTCACAAGGGTTTATTTTTTTTCTAGCCCTCATGCAGTGACATCTTTTGCATGATTATGACCACGCTGCAAAACTTGGGTTTTCACTCTGTCAAACATTTTCCAGTTGCAGTGTCATCTACTTAACTATCCCATTTAATGGCTCTCTGCTCCCCTGAGCATATAGGCCATATTTTACTTTCTAATCATCCGATTTGGGGATATGTTGATTGATCTTCCCAGAATGTAAGACACAATTTTTAGCATAGGGTAAGAGGGACCTGGATCTTTTTAGAGCTGGTTAGCAGTGTTCGAACTTCTGCTTTCCTTTTGCTTCTCCGTAGGTTTGTCAGTAGCAATCAGAGCCAATCACATGCCTTCCGTTGATTGTAGAACTGTGCTCAAAATAATAGCTCTCTCTGTTCAATAGGAATGGATCTAAGGGAGCAGAGTAGAACAATATGTACAAATTCAGACAGAAATCTGTAAACCCAGAGTTAGAAGCGGTGGTCATATTTTCCTCCTTCTTTTAGAATGTGAGTCTCCATTTGCTTATTTCTTAACAAACGGAGGTGAATATGGGGTATGTGTGTGCTCCCACTCTTCCCGAATACCATCCCTGTGATAGACGTCCAGGGTACACTCTGCCATTGAACTCTGACCTGCCTCAGAATCCCTCTTGATGTGGCATTCTAGGTGGTCATGGTGTCACTTGTGATGCTTAACTGCCCTCTTTGTCCTTTCCCACCTTCTGTGTAAATGTGCTCTCTGCAGTTCTGGAAGGCAGTTCTTTTTAATAACTGTGGGACTGCCTGGAGTAAGGGGCCAGTGCTATGGAGTCCTTCCTGAAGAAGGTGCCAGAGGTGAGAAAGTCTGCACTAGAACAACTTATCTAGAGAGTTTTCATGACTGTGTCTAAAACACAGAGCCACAGGAAGACAGGAGCATGTGTAGAGGTTTCAAGACCTTACTGGAACTTTCCCTAAGGACCTTGTATATATAACCAGCTCTGTGCACTCCCCGCCAACACATGCGTTCTGTAATCTTAGCCTTCCCCAGCCACTTTTTATAACAATATTACAGAAAGTTTGGATGTCAGAGAAAAAAAATCACCTATAATCTCTCCCCGTAGGACAACAATTATTTTGCCTTGTATATATATTTTTAATTCATTTTTGGCTGCCTTGGGTCTTCGTTGCTGCACACGGACTTTCTCTAGTGTTGTGGTGAGCGGGAGCTACGCTTCGTTGTGGTGCGCGGGCTTCTCATTGCGATGGCTTCTCTTGTGGAGCACGGGCTTTAGGCGCACAGGCTTCAGTAGTTATGGCACGCAGGCTCAGTAGTTGTGGCTCAGTGCTCTAGAGCGCAGGCTCAGTAATTGTGGGGCACGGGCTTAGTTGGTCTGCGGCATGTGGGATCTTCCCAGAACAGGGCTCGAACCCATGTCCCCTGCATTGGCAGGCAGATTCTTAACCACTGTGCCACCAGGGAAGTCCTTTGCCTTGTATTTTATCTTTGTTAATATGCATACATCTTTTACCTAACTCTAATTACATAAAATTTGCTATCATAATTTTTTATTAAGCATTTTATCACAACCATGATGCTTTCATAGCACCAGGGAAACAGCTTATCTTTTCTAATGATTGTATAATTGCCCATTCAGTGTATATACCCTAATTTACTTATCCATTCCCCTCTTTTTTTCCGTATTTCTGAAAACACTGTAATAAACCTCATGCCTATGGTGATGGTATATCGTGATGGACGGAACATGGCCTTCAGATCAGATTGACCTGGATCTAAAATCCTGGTTCTAACGTTACCTGGATGGAAGACTTCGGGGGCACATTAACCACTCTGAAATTGCGTTACTGTATATGCTTAAATTTTTTTAAATGCATGCAGGAGAAGTAATATCAAGCCTACAATTCAAGAGTATCATAAGAATTAGATGTATGTTGCCAGTAGCCATCCAATGTCATGGCTGGTTTTCTTTCCCCTCTTTTTGGCGTATTTCTATTTTAGACATTCACCCACATGAAATTACAGGGTTGAATAGAAGGAAGACTTTTGTAACTCTTGATACATATTGGCAAATTGTCCTCCAACTGGATTGCAGCAGTGTGCGTGTATGTTTTGAGTCCTGCATTGAGCCAGTCACTGTGTCTGGGAAGCAGGCCTTTGGCAGCCCAGCAGAGGTCTATGTCAGCTTTCCCAATCCCCTCAGAGCAGGCTGATGTGTGAAGAGCTCATCACACATGTTGGCAGAGCCATTTGCACTCTCCAGGAATGTGCTGGAAACGCTTTGGGCTCATCAATTTATTGTTCACTACTCCTCCCCTTTGCCTTCAAGTAGCAAGTACAGTGCTTGGCTTCCAAAAGTCTCCCAGAAGGTCCTGGGGACTCCGCCAGAGCTCTGAACTGGGGGACTCAAAACTAGTCCCTGGGGCTTCCCTGGTGGCGCAGTGGTTGAGAGTCTGCCTGCCGATGTGGGGGACACGGGTTCGTGCCCTGGTCCAGGAGGATCCCACATGCCGCGGAGCGGCTGGGCCCGGGAGCCATGGCCGCTGAGCCTGCGCGTCCGGAGCCCGTGCTCCGCAATGGGAGAGGCCACAACAGTGAGAGGCCCGCGTACCGCAAAAAAAAAAAAGAAAAAGAAAGAAAAAAACACTAGTCCCTGTAGGCTCCACCACTGCTTTACTCTGCTACACTACCTGCCACGCCCTCTCATGGCCTCTGTTAGCTCATCTGTAAAAGAGAACGTTGAGGCAGTTGGCTTCTAAGGCTGAACCACTCAGAGTGTTCTGTCATCAGCATCATCTGGGAGCTCTTTAGAAATGTGCCATCTTGGGCTCCACCCCAGATCTGCTGCATCAGAGTCTGCCTTGTTCTAAGATCCCGGGGTGATCCCATACCCATTAAAGCATGACAAGTACAGCACTAAATTATCTTCTGCCCAAGATTTGCTGTCATGCTGGGAACATTTGCTGGGAGCCTCAGTTTGAGAACCCTGCTCTCCCTGCCCTATGTCTGCACTATCTCAGGATTTCCCTAACCTGCAGTGAGGTTCTTCCCCTGCTTAGTTACATCTGTGGACCTAGATGCCAGTTCTTATGGGTCAGGGTCATAACAACCAATACCTTCTTCCTTGAGGTGACCAAAACCATTTTTGGTGAAACACAGACCTTACTAGTCATTCCACTGTTTAAAATCCAGCTGTAGATCCCAGTGGCTCTCAAGATAGAATCTGAACTCTTCTTTAGCTTGACTAATAGGTCCCTCTATGAATGACCCAGGCCTGGCTGGCCTCCCTAGCATCCTTCCCCTTTTTTTCATACCCACCTCCCCAAATCCATAGGCTTACCTAACAGCCACCTCACACTCCCCCTGTTCCTGTCTTCCTCTGTCTGGGACGCTCTTTCCCAGTGCCTCCTTTCTTGCTTTTAAAGGCTGTGCCTCCTTCAGCACCCTCGAGGGCTCAAGAATCCTCTCAGGAACACTGTTTTTCTGAAACACCTGGTTTGGAGGTTCCTTCTTGTTATGTTATAATAGCATCTATTGCCCTATACTGTGGTCGTTTATTTCTACACATGTCTACCACTAGGCTCAGAATTCATAGACTTCTGAGAACGTATTTTGTTCCCTGTTGAGTTGCCGGGAGCTGACCTCCGGCAGGTCTTCCGTGAATGGCAGTGGCCAGTGGTGCAGCTCCCTCCCCTTCCTTCCCACAGGTCTCTCCATCCCACTCTACCTGCTCTCTGGCTCCAGAGATTGACTGTCAGGCATCCCTGACCTGCCTTGCCTTCTTGCCTTCTGTTCAGCAAAAGGAGTGCCCCGCTACAGATAGAAAGGGCAGGCAGGGGCGGGAAGGAGGGGTCATTACTGCTCCAGCAACCTCAGGGAGGGTCACAGCTTTTCTCAAGGTGACCTTTCAGGTTCTTGAACTTCTCCTTCCTCCACCGCTCTCTCCCTTACTAAATCCCCCTCACAGCCTGTGGCCCTTCTCCCGTCACCTCTCCTACAATGTAAATAGTTCCTTCATTAAACTCTGCTTGGATTACCCATCTGTTTTTTCGCTAGGACCCCAGTGAGACCCCTGTTATCAGTACCGTGGACCACTCAGGGTGCTTGTCATCGTGGACTTTATCTCAAGCCTTATAGCCCTTCAGAGTGAGCATCCTTATCCCTACTAACACCAAGGCTTAAAGAAGCACTATGACTTGCCTAAGATCACCTAGCTAGTAATTAGATGATACCTAGTAATTAGTCATTCCTGCCAGGTTTGATTCCAAAGGCTGCCCACTTAACTAGTTAGCCACTGTGCTTTCTCCAAAGGCGCTCAATAAATGATCGTGAAGTTGATCTGAATTTCCCAGTCATGTGCAGTCCCCCTGACTGGGGTGGCCATGAGCTGGTAGATGGGGGTAAAGAGGCAGCCTTGGGACAAAAAGGGAGACTGAAGTCTGGAACCAGCCTTGGCCTAGAAACCCTCCATGTTGTGTCTTCCTACTAGAGCTGTCACAGCCTTGAGGCGTGGTGCTCAGTCAGTATTGATGGACAATGGCTGACATGGGGAGGCGGGTGGGGGAAAGCAGGTGCGTCCAGATTGGGAGGAGAAGACTTCACGGCCCTCAGCAGAGGTGGCTTCATCGTCATGCTTTTTATTTGCAAATCCCGTTCAACTTGAACATTTCTGCAGCCGAACAGAGGTTTTCAAAGCCCTGCACCTCCCATCTTCTGCAGCTGAATGGCATGCATGACCCAGTGGCTTTTGGGGGTGTGGTTCTGACATGAATTTCTGACATAAATATGCACTGTCTGGTATGTCAGTATCAAAGGAAAACTGTAGAAGGAAAATTAAGATAATATTTTTCAATACTGGGAAAAAGTTTCCCATTCCAAATCAATTTTGAAAAACAAAATCTTTTCAAACATCTAGCCATGTCAAAATAGTCAGGGCTCTCTATAAAACAACCATGGCATTTTATGAAGTTTCACATTTTCAAATCAATTATTATCTTTAAATATAAAAGGACACCTGTCCTGGGCCCCAGGATGCTGATTTCTACCATCATAATGTTAACAGGAGAGCCCAGTGACCATGTTCAATTTGAAGTTTCAGTCACTGTGCAGCAGATCCAGCCCCTGATATTTTATGATGCTCAAGGCAGTGCTTCTCCAACTAGAATCTCTGGAATCCTGCAGCGTGGGGTACCCACACGTTTATGCTCCAGGGTATACAAGTTCTTCAGTTTGAGAAACACAGGATGAAAGGCCTTTTCCTTTTTCTTTCATCCTCTACTTCTGTGGTACTTTTTAGCCTTAATGAATCCTTGTTCTGTAGGAAGTACTTGATAGACAGTTCTAGAAAGGAAGAAAGGGGAGAAGGGAGAACAAGAGGAAGATCAGACCTGGCAGTCCATATCAGCTGCTTTCAGACCCGGCTTTCAAACCCTGGAGTTTTGCAGAGACAGGGAGGGCCAGGTCCTCCTCAGAGCTATTGAATCAGAAACTTTAGGGGCAGAGCCAGGCAATACATATTATTGGAGCCCATAAGAGTCCCTTGTGCAGCCAGATTTGAGAGCCACTGCAGTCTCTATGAACTTTCCCCTGCCCCCTGCATGGTCCTGGTTGGGGTCTCAGCTTCTCCAAGACTCCTGTCTCCATCACCTGCTAGGTCTTCCTGTGCTTGGTCATCTTTCTCCAAGCTCCACCCTCCACCTCGGCCATCAGAGTCACCAATCAAACATGCAGGCCAGCAAACATGGCCAGCCTTCCACCAGCAGAACATAGCGTGAGCTCCTCAGTGTAGCACCTGGGATGCTCCCTGTACCCCATGACCTCCTTCATCTCCTTTCTGGACGTCTCCTGCTTTAACTCCATATTCCAGCAGCTCCAAACTGTTTACTGGCAGCTCTTTGCCGAAGCAGCTCTTTACTTCTTTTCCTTTGTGCACTTTGATACTCCACCTTCAAGGCCCCTCTGCTTTACCCACTTCCTGTTTGCAGAGGGATACTTGCTCCCCAGTCATCTCCATCACTACCTCCTTTTGAGGTTTCCTCTCACCTCCTCCAACTGGTGTAGACACTCCCTGTACAGTATTCTGGAGTATATTTGCATCGTAGTGATGTGTGGCTGTCGCTGGACCTCAAGGCAAGGACTTTGTCTTACTCACCAGTGTTTCCCCAACATCTGTAGCAGTACCTAACACATAATGTATGCTCAAGGGATGTTTGACAAATGCATGACTTTACTGAGCCTTTCTTCTCCCTCTCTCCCCTCTCCCACCAAAACCAACCTAGTCAATTTTAGCTGCAGCACTAAGTTACTTAATGTCAAAGAAATACGGAAAAGGAAGAGTGCCTCACATGTTCTTTTGCTGTGTTCTCCTCTAGTCCTTGTCTATTTGCCTAAATCCATCCTCTTTCATGCACCTATCACAGACCTGCCCGTCTCTTTAACGTAGGATTCTTACTAGAGCCATCTCCCTGTGTAATATCTTGATGCCATCATCGATTCCCTCCTGTATTCTTGTGTTGGGAAGAAAGGTGTTGCTACAGACAGTTTTATATGTGTCCTCACCTGAAAAAAAAAAATGCCCGTGGTGGCAATGGCATGCCCAGGAGCACTGGCTGCAAGTTGCTATAATTGCACTGCGCTTGGTGTGATCTGATGGCTGTCACATCATTCCCATAGACACAATCCAATGACACCAGTTAATCATGCCGGAACTTCAGTCACATGTGTAAATGAGAAAATCATCCCCAAATTAGGCCCTGAGTAGGTCAACTTGCTTGCTGTTTGAGGCTTTTGAGACCCAGAGTTCCCCCTCTACCAACTTGGCAAACTCCATCGGACCAGTGTACTCAGCTAGAGGGTGAGATGGAAGTGTGAGCCGTTAATGATTAACCCTAGTGTTTTTCACGAGGGTCTCAGGAATCCACCCGTGGGAGACGTATATCCTGACCTATAGGAGTCTTAGGGTGGCAACACCCTTGGTATAACCTTGAAAGCTGCAATTCTGGCTTTGTTAAGTCTCCATCAGTAAATTGAGAGTGTTTGCACAGAGAAAGTGTACCTGTGACTTTGGATTCCAGCTGAGGAAAGCAAGGTTTTCTTTGTTGATGTTTGGAAAAGCCTGGGTGTCCAAAGTCACTGATAGAGCAGCAACAAAAATATTTTCTGGGGCGAAAAAAACACTTTGAGGTTGATCCCTCCCACATCTCCAAAACATTTGGTTAGTTCGGCAGATGCCAAATGAACTGAGATCCATACAGGCTGTTAAAGTCAGCGTTTAGCACAAACCTTAAATTTGTCATCAAAAGTTAGTGGTTTATATTTGTAAAATGTAATAATAGTAACAGAGAAAGAAAACACTTTCAGTTACTCAGAATCTCACATTGTTCTTTTTTCCAGGGTTCCTTCTAGTCCCTGTCTATGTGCATGTGAAATTTTTTCGTAGTTGTAATTATTGCATCTCTGTAGTTTTTAATGCTTTTTCCCTCACTGAAAAGTATCTCATAGTTACAACATTATTAGCATTTTAATGGCTGCATAATGTCCCATCAAGTGGCATGACCACGATTTACTTAACCGCACCATCTATGACGTTCACAGAGTCTCTGGTATTTCTCCAGTATAAATGAGGTTCAAAAAACAGCTTCAGGGACTTCCCTGGTGGTGCAGTCGTTAAGAATCCACCTGCCAATGCAGGGAACACGGGTTTGAGCCCTGGTCCAGGAAGATCCCACATGCTGTGGAGCCGCTAAGCCCATGTGCCACAGCTACTGAGCCTATGTTCTAGGGCCCGTGAGCCACAACTACTGAGCCTGCATGCTGCAACTACTGAGCCTGCGTGCCGCAACTACTGAAGCCCATGTGCCTAGAGCCCGTGCTCCACAACAAGAGAAGCCATGACAATGAGAAGCCCGCGCACTATGACAAAGAGTAGCCCCCACTCACCGCAACTAGAGAAAGCCTGCACGCAGCAATGAAGACCCAGCACAGCCAAAAATAAATAAATAAATTTATTTAAAAAAAACAAATTTAAAAAATAAAATAAACAGCTTCATGTATTTGCTTTTTCCTTTTACATTATTTCCTTTAGATACATTTCCAGAATTATGATTATGTCAGAGAGCAGAGCCACTTGATATTTTTCTGGGTGTACACTGCCCCCTTTAGCGGTGGATCGTATCTGCCTACACTCTGGTCAAAAGGGCTGTCGGCCCAGAGGCCTCAGCTGGAAGGAGGCTGAGGCCAGCGAGGTGCCTGGAACAGGGTGAGCTCTGCAGGTTAGGACAGAGTGAGGGTGCTGTAGAAGGGACAGTGGACTACGAACCATGTAAATAGGAGAGACCCAGTCTGACTTGGCCACAGCCCCTGGGTGATGTTGAGTAAGTCATTCTTTGGGTCCTGGACCTGGCCTGTATGTGGGAAGCAGAATTACGACTCTTGCCTGTTGGTAACCCAGTCATTGCCTGTGATGGGGAGAGGAAGAACCTGACGTAAAAGTACCTGGCACGAAATGAGCCCATCTCTGATTCCCTTTCCACTCCCTGCTTCTCCTCCACACACAACACAATCCGTCAGCAGTCTTCGAAGTGTCCCTTCAGTGTGTTCAGGAAATCTGCCCCCATTACCACCCTAGTGGCAGCCACCACCATCTCTTGTCTCAACTACAATAATTTCCTAGCTGTTCTTCTTGCCTCCATGCTTGGCCCACACCCAAGAGTCCATTCTCCACAGATCGACCAGAGTGGTGGTTTTAAAATGCCACTTGGTTCACGTTACTCTCCCGCCTGAAACCCATCAAAGGAAATGATGTGCAGTCAGCAAGCCAGCATACTCCCAAAGCCCTCCAACACCTCCCCACACACATGATTTATTTGTAGCCTTATTGGAAACACATCATCAATAGCTTAACCAAACCCAGGTGAACCTGGACGGCACCCAGGAGCTTCTGTCCCTTCTTTGTGAACACAGTGGGGAAGAGACCTAGCACCCCACACAGTTGAATTAAGTTCTTGTTCAGAGAACATCTGCTGGACATTAAATGTCAGTTCTTCTGTGGTTGTGAAGGATGAAGGGACCTGAAAACTGGCTCAGCGATGGTGTATTCGTTTCTGAGGGCTGCCGTAGCAAATTGCCACAAACTGTTGGCTTAAAACAAGAGAGGTTTATTCCCTCACAGTTCTAGAGGCTAGAAGTCCAAAATCAAGATGACGGCAGGGTTGGTTCCTTCTGGAGGGTCTGAGGGAGAACCTGTCGCATGCCTCTCTCCTCGCTTCTGGTGGTGGCCAGTAATCCTTGGCATTCGCTGGACTGGGGTTGCACAACTGCAGTCTCTGCCTCCGTCATCATATGGCCTTCTCCCCTCTGTGTCTCATTCTCCCCTGTCTTCCTCTGGTAAGGACAACTGCTGTTGGATTTAGGGCTCACCCTAATCTAGGATGATCTGATCTCAAGATCCTTGATTTAGTTACATCTGCAGAGACTCTTTCTTTCAATAAATTCACATTCACAGGTGCCAGGCAGACGTCTCTTCTGGGAGGACTCTACCACTCAACCCCCTACAGACGGCAGGTCCTTTGAGACAGCATGGAGTAGGGAGAGCTTTCTGGAGTACCATATGTAGATGTCTCTAGAAGAGCAGGGCAGTCTGCAGCTCATTTTCCAGGAAAATGATATATAATCAGACTCCTCACTTTTTGAGGTTTCATACAGGGGTGGGGTCTGTCTACCTGACAATAGGGAGGATCAGAATAAAGGGCATTTCTGGGTCTACCAGGAGCAAAGACCTGGGCTAGTTCTGACCCAAATCTGGGAGAGCCAGGTATGGCCTGGGGCAGGATTGGATGTTCAAACTCAGCAAAAAGCAACAGCAAAATCCTCCTGGAGGAGGAATCACTTCTCTAATCAAGGTCAATTACTGCTCTCAGGGTCCCTTCAGCCTTTGCCAGGAACCTCCTCTACAGCTGCCCCTCTTTGACTCAGCAGCCAGCAGCGCTCACGCCAGTCACCATTTCCCAAAACGCCCACACATCGTAAAATATAGGAGGTCCTAGACGCATGCCAGGGAGAGGTTGGTTCTAGAATCAAACTCCTGCCAGTTTATTGGGGCAGTTCACACTATGGGGACAGACCATGACAGACCAGAGCCCCTCCCCCATCAAAAGGTGGGGACTTGGAAAAATACCTCAGTGCTTCGGGCATCAGTAACCACGCCCACGGGGTCAGGTTCATGCGCAAAGCTGAGCTGCACGGCTAGTTGAAACCTTTGTGAGCTAAGCCTAATGGGCAAAGAGAAAGAGAATATCAACAGTGACTTCCTGGGAGGAGATGGAGGTGAATCATTTCTCCTTGATGCTTTGTTCGCTCTCTCGCTCTCTGGGTTTTCTGCCGTTTCTAACAAGCGTGCATTTTGTGCGTAATCTGAACAAAGAATAATCATTTGCATGGAGTGGGGGGAGTGTGAACATGCCGGAATAGAGCACAAGAGCTCAGGCATTTCTCTAAGTGGAAGCTAGCTCAGCTTTCCGTGGTCACAGGAACTCCAGATTTCAGATATGATAGGAATTGGACAGTCGTATTCAGACCCTCAGATAAATGTATTCACATCACAGCTCGCTTTTTCTCAGCAAAAGTGTGCCTGTGAGTAACGAAGCCACCTGTAATAGCTGAAGACACACGCACAATCATACACACTCACACAGCACCCCTGCATTCGTTGCTTGGGACTACCATAACAAAGTACCACAGACTAGGTGGCTTTAAACAACAGAAATGTATTCTCTCACAGTTCTAGAGGCTGGAATTCCAAAATCAAGGTGTTGACAGGACCGTATTCCCTCTTAAGGCTCTGGCGGAGAATCTGTCCTGTGCCTTTTCCTTAGCTTCTGGTGTTGCCAGCAGTCCTTGGCATTCCTTGGCTTGTAGCCACATCATCCAGTCTCCACAGTGATCTTCTCCCTGTGTGTCTGTGTCTCTTCTCTTTTTATAAGGACACCCGTCATATAGGATCGGGTCCCACCTTAAAGATGTCATTTTGACTTAATTACATCTCCAAAATCTTATTTGCAAATAAGGTCAGATGCACAGCTAGAAGGCGTTAGGACTTTGACATACCTTTTTGGAGAGACACAATTCACCTGCAACAAACCGCTAACCCAGTCTATCTTCCAGGCTCACTCTGAGGCCTGTCCCACCCGACAATGGGTATGATTACTCGGGAAACCGCCTTTCCCTCAGACCCCCCGTCCTCCCACATACACCCTGCAGTCAGCACACCTGTGGTTGCTGCTTCTCTGTCACTGAGCTACAGACTGAGGTGAGCCCCCCCCCCACCAGCCACATGGTCATGATTACATTTTACACAGACACACTTGGATTTGCACGGCCAATTACCCTGCAAAACCACATACACTGCCTGTGATTAGGCAGCAGGAGAGCCGCCAGCATCCCGTTCCAGTCCAAGCAAAGCAGCCCCTTCCCCTCAGGAGGGCAGAGAGGGGGATGGTTCTTTGCCAGTGCATCCACCTGCCCCATCTTAGACCCAAGTCCCCTTGTACATGTCTGCTCTGTTGGTCCTCAGCTGACCCTCCACTTCCAGAAAAGGGACCAGACAGTGAGGTGGCCACATCTGGGGGAGGGGGGACCTGGAGGAGAGGAAGCTGGAGGAGAGGCGGGGGGAGAGGGTGTCAGGCTTCCAGTTCAAGAGTCTACAGCATCAACCTCTAAACCACATGCCGGGGGCTGAGACGGGGAGGGGGGGTGTCTTGGGATGAGGCTAAGGAGAGGGTCTAAAACAGAGCTATGCTAAAACAGGAGAAACCCTAGATATACGCCCCTCCCCACGCCCACCCCCGGATCTGGCCCTTTCCTGCTGTCCCTGCCTTTTGCCGGCACCTGTCAGCTGCTTCCTCCTCCACTCGACGCTGAGTTGCTCTTGTGCTCAGGCAAATCGTGTGCACGTGCAGCTGGGCTTGGACTTGATTCCAGCCTGAGCATGCCGGGCCGGACCTCTGGCTGTGACACACATTGGAGAGGGTGGACCCGCGTGAGCAGTTGTAATGCTGAAACATAAGGGGGCCTGGGGCCCACACGTGATACAAGCACACACAGAGTCACACCCATGTACAGTCACAGCAAAACCCAGCTTCACTACAGCCATCACAATCTCTCCCTGTAGGCAGCACCCCGTGGGATGTCATATTCATTCATTTGCTCACTCACTTACTCAGTATTTATTGAGCAGCTACTACGTGCCGGGCACTGTCGTAGGCCATTGGGCTATATCACTGGACCAAACAGACACAAATCTGTCTCCTCCTGGACCTGATGTTTGAGTCATAATAGGAGGCAGCCCTTGTGAAGGCCTGGGGAGCCTTTGTCAAAGGCAAGAGGAGGCAGATTAGAGTTTTGTTTTTTTAATTTTATCATCTTTATTAGAGTACAGTCAGATTAGAGTTTTTAATGGCCTCCGCCTCCACCTACCCCAGGGCCACATGGCGGTGTCCCCCAGCCAGCACAGCCCTTCCCATGATGGGGCTGCGGTACGTGCCCTGAGAGCAGCTTCCCTCCCTTGGCCTGCTGCTCCTGGCTACCAGACGCCTCTCGCTGTCTGAGCCTCAAGATCTCTTTTTTCCACATGGCCCACTCCTGACTGTCTAGGAGCCCTGCTTCCCCATCCAGGTAACTTGCATCCCTACGTTCTGATCTGATTTGGACATTGATTCTGAGGGCAAGCTGATAGCCACATTCCTCTTATTTTTCATTTTATCAGCTGCAAACTGCACACATTGATTGCGGGCTAGGTTAATTTTTCCCTATGTATTTGTTAACCATTTGTACGTTATTTCTGAAACACTGTTTTCTAACTTGGGGTCTTCACTGTGGAAGCAGAGACCTAAAGGGGAAACACACCATCAGTTTTGGGGTCCTAATTCTGGGTCTAAACTAGACTCTCATCTTCTCTGCTCTGTTGTGTTAGAACGACACCTTCCAGGCAACGGGAGCTGTGGGTATAATGTAATTGTTTCTAGTAGCTGCATTAAAAAAAAAAAAAAGAAAAAGAAACAGGAAAAAAAATTTTAATTTTTGTAATATGTTTTCCTAACCCAGTAGGTCCAAAATAGTATCATTTTAACATGTAGTCAATATAAAAATATTGAGATATTTTACACTCTTTTAGATGCACAGAGTTTGAAACACAGTACATATTTTCCACCTGTAGCACATTTCAGTCTGTACTGTCCACACTTCAAGTGCCCAATAGCCAATTTTCAGTTTCCTCATTTGTACAATGGGAATATGAATGCCTGTTCTATATCACTGTGAGGATATAATGAGTTTGTATATGAGAACTCCTGGAACATTGTAGGGGATCAATAAATGTCAGACTTTCCTCACCTCCATATTATTCATCCATTTTGAGTGTGTTGGGCAGGAACTAATGTTTGCCTCAAAATATAAATGAGCTTTTAAAACATAATAGGTTGTCCATTATTTTGGACAATCTATTGTCCATTAATCAATAGATTGTCTATTGACAAAATAACCCTTGTCCTTATTTTGTGCTACTTTGTTATTTTTCTCCAGCTGTTATTTTCTTCTTATTTAATCTCTAAAAAGTCTAGGACGCTCACTCTCTGTGGTAGTTTGAATTGCATCCCCCCAAAAAAGATATGTTAAAGTCCTAACCTTTAGTACCTATGAATGTGACTTTATTTGGAAATAGGGCCTGTGCAGATGTAATTAAATTAAGGCGAGGTGATACTGGATTAGGGTGGACCTAATCCAATGACTGTTGTCCTGGGGAGAAGAGGGAAGTTTGGACACAGAGACAGACGTGGGGAGACCACGTGACAACAAAGGAAGAAATTGAAGTGATGTATCTACAAGTCAAGGAATGTTAAGGTTTGTTGGCCACCATTAGAAGGATCCTCCTCTAGAGACTTCAGAAAGAGCATGGCCCTGTCCATCTTGATTTTAGAGTCTAGAGTCCAGAACTGTCAGAAAATAAATAGCTGTTGCGGAGGTCATCCAGGTTATGGTAATGTGTTACTGTAGCCCAAGGAAACTGACGTACTCTCAATGAACTTCTTCCGCTTCCTCTCCCTCCCATTCATTCCTCAACCCACTGCACTTTGACTTTGGATTCCATCACTCATTAATACAGTGCTGTCGAGGTCACCCTGCCCTTGACATCACCATAGGCCATGACCTGAAAGCCTGGCTGCCCTGAGGTCCTTTGCCACTGGTCTAGGATATTAGAGATGCAGGATCAGGGAAGCTGGCCGGTCTCCATGATTTTGAGCTCCACGTGGCCTACTGGAACTCAGTGTCTTAGCTGCACAAAGCCGAGATTTCTTCTAGGGGCACACGCGAGAAATGAGTCTGACCAGGGAAATCTCCAAAGACTTAAGGATGGGTTTGCACTCAAGCTGAGCCTTGAAGAATGGCCAGGTAGCTTGTTTGTTCCAAAACAGGAGAAGGGATGAAGGGACAGCCCTGCCCTTTTTGTGTGTTTTCAGGGAAGGAAAAAACAGGGGATGTCCGGGAACTGAGGAGGAATCTTCATGAGGAGGAGCACAGGTGTTTGGGGTGGGGCTTAGATCCCAGAGGGCCAGGTTGTGGACGGCCCGGGACATGGGGTTGCCTGCAGATTGTGTCATACCCAGTGTTGGTTTTTGTTGGGTTTTTTTTTTTGCGGTACGCGGGCCTCTCACTGCTGTGGCCTCTCCCGTTGCGGAGCACAGGCTCCGGACGCGCAGGCTCAGCGGCCATGGCTCACGGGCCCAGCCGCTCCGCGGCACGTGGGATCTTCCCGGACCGGGGCACGAACCCGCGTCCCCTGCATTGGCAGGCGGACTCCCAACCACTGCGCCACCAGGGAAGCCCCATACCCAGTGTTGGTAAGATTTACTAGGAATTTGCTGATCCAAGCTTGAGCCTCATTCGAAACAACAAGCCTCCATACTGTAGTACAAGGTGCCCAGTCCTCCCTCGGGATAGAATTCGGTAGAGCTTCGGAACAGGGCCCTTTGCTTTGTGATGCTTTACCACCTTCTTTTAACTGTAGCTTCTGAGGCATTCAGGTAAACTCTAGGCTCTGGTGACCGTTTTGTTTTCTTTTTCATTCTAGCATAAATGCCATTACATCCCTAAGACTCTAAATGAAAGAAAGAAGAAGTACACCCACCATCCCAGGGCCCAAAAAAACAAGCTGTTTTAAGTCCTCGCCCACATGTAGGAAGCATTTTTTTCATACTTATTAAACTGTAGATATGATCTGATAACATACTTTTCTTCCACTTAGTGTTATGTCAAAACCCATTTTCCCCCCCACGTCGCTAGTCTTTATCTCTATCTTATTCAGTGACTATGTAATATTTCATCAAGTTGATGGACCCTAATTTACTTACCCATTCCCCTATTATTGGACACCGTTGCTCTAATACAGATAACACTGTTATCTCTATAACCAGTAGATCAAAAGCTGACAAAGCAGATACAGGCAGAGTCAGCCATGAATTATGCATAGGGTCAGGTCGCAGGCAGTTTCTTCTGTTTAACTTAGGGGCAGCAAGTAGAAGACCGGTGCGTCCTGCGGGGTGGGGCGGGGAGCTGAAGGACGTGGTGAATGAGAGGGGATTTTCAAAGACATAATGGGATTTGCCGAGGTTGAGAAGTATGTTAGTTTTCTGTGGCTTTTGTAACCAATTACCACAAACTTCATGGCTTAAAAACAGCAAACATTTATTCTCTCACGGTTCTGGAACCTGAAGTCCAAAATCAAGGTATTGGCAGGGTTGGATCCTTCTGAAGGCTCTGGGAAGCGTCTGCTCCACGCTTCTCTCCTAGCTCCTGGTGGCTGCCCACATCCTTGCATTCTCCAGTTTGTATCTATATAACTCCAATCTCTGCTTTCATCCTCACGTGGTCTTCTCCGCCGTGTGTCTTACGCCGCTCTCTTCTTTCATAAGGATTCTTGTCATTGGATTTAGGACCCACTCTGATCCAGGTCAGCCTCATCTTGAAATCCTTAACCTAGAAACACGTGCAAAGACTCAATTTCCAAATAAGGTCACAGTTCCAGCTTCCCAGTGGACGTATCTTTTGGGGGTCATCATTCAACCCACTATAGGAAGAGAAGGCATTTAAATTCATGAACACAATTGTACAGTGTGGGTTCGTGTTACCTGTATGTCTGCTTGTCTTTATTCAACAATATGTTAGGAATATCCTTCCGTACCAAAGTGTAGAGATCCCCCGGGTTCATTTTTATTAACTGCTGAGTACTACATAGCATGCAGGTCACTACATAGACACTTACCACATTTTTCTTAATCTTGTGAATTAATAATATTTTGTCATTATAAATAAGAGTAGAGATGAATGTTCTCGTGAGTGCATCATAAGCACATGTGCAGTTGGTCCAAGATATATAACTAGTTGTCTTAACAGCATACCTTTCCTCTTTAAACTTATTTATAGATATATATGTGTGATGTATATATATGTGTGTGTGTGCTTGTATATATTAATATATATGTATGTATATGTATAATAACATTTATTGAACATTTATCAATACTAAGTGTCAGATGTCAGGCCCTATGGTAACATTTTTATACATTATTTTATTATATCAAAAACATTTGAGGAAGACTATTGTTACTCTATTTTTCATCCACTACATAGGAGAAGAATACTTTACAGAAAAGTTAAGCAACTTCCCTATGAGCCCATTGCTAGAAGAGGCAGGGCTGGGATTCGAACCTAGCACCCAACCATTTAACCACTAACCTCTACTGTTGCCCTTTACCCTGAATTCTATACACACACACACACACACACACACACACACACACACACACACACACATATATATAATTCTGTTCTATTTTTGGAATCTATTCCGTTGTATTGTCTGTTGGTCTATTCTGCACTATCACCATACAATTTTTTGTTTTTTTGTTTTTTTATTTATTTATTTTTGGCTGCATTGGGTCTTCAGTGCTGCGCACGGGCTTTCTCTAGTTGTGGCGAGCTGGGGCTACTGTTTGTTGCAGTGCACGGGCTTCTCATTGCAGTAGCTTTTCTTGTTGCAGAGCATGGGCTCTAGGCTCACGGGCTTCGGTAGTTGTGGCGTGTGGGCTCAGTTGTTGTGGCTCGCAGGCTTAGCTGCTCCGCAGCATGTGGGATCCTCCGGACCAGGGCTCGAACCCATGTCTCCTGCATTGGCAGGCAGATTCTTAACTACTGCACCACCAGGGAAGTTCCATGCCATATGGTTTTAACGTTGATCTTTTACAGCACGCTAGTAATGTCTGATAGACCTACCTCCCTTCACTTTTTCACAAACTTCCTGGATGTTCTCACCTGTTTATTTTTCCAGATATGTGGTAGAGAATATTGTTAAGTTGCAATATAAACCCTATTGAATTTATATTGTAGCTGCATTGAATTTATATATTCATTTAGGAAGAATTGATACCCTTAAAATACCGAGTTTCTTATCCAACACCTAGTTATGACTCCATAAATTTTTTTATATTTCTGCATAGAATTGCATAGCTTTATTCATGTAGGTACTTCACACTTCTATTTAGGCTTGTTCCTAGATTTCTTTTTCTGATGACTTACAGGTATAGGATTTTTCTTGTATTACATTTTCAAACTGATCATTACTTCCATTACGTTTCCTGTGTGTTGTATATTGTGAAGCTATTGGTTGTTTTATATTCATTTTGTAACCAGCCACCTTAGTCAATTTTGTTTTTCTAATATGTTTTTCAGCTGATTCACTAAGGCTGACTTGCAAATAATAATCATTTTACCTCGATGTTAGCAACAGACTTACCCTGTATTTCAGCCTCCTGTTTAATGGCTTTGGCAGTTATGCCCAGAAGAGAGGACACTCTCATCTTATTCTAATCTGATGGAGAATCTTGGATTATTTTAACATTAAACATGAGGCAAGATTTGGACTTGAGTTACCTTTTTTATCATGTTAGAAAGCAGCCATTTATGTCCATTTTACCAAGCTTTCTATCAGGAATGGATGTCGAATTTTTTTCAAGAACTTCGTAGGTAGCTATTGACATTCATGCAACAAGTAATGATTGATTGAGTGGGGCCAGGCACTCCTGTAAGCAGTAAACAAAGTCTCTGTCCTCCTGGTGAGTGACAGTGTTAGACTAGAAGGGAGGTGAAATTTCAAAGGTGAAATATAGTTTGACAAACTTATGGTGCCCAAAGGGGAAAGGGAGGGCAGGAGTGGATAAATTAGGAGTTTGGGATTAACATATACACACTACTATATATAAAATAGATAACCAACAGGGACCTCCTGTATGGCACAGAGAACTATACTCAATACTTTGTAAATAACCTATAATGAAAAAGAATCTGAAAAATAATATATATATAAAACTGAATATATACATATAATTATATATCTATATAAACTGAATAACTTTGCTGTACACCTGAAACTAACAACATTGTAAATCAGCTATGCTTCAATTTAAAAAAAAAATAAAAGAATTTAGTTTGAGAAGGCTGTGCTGAGGGGGTGCTGTTTAAGCAGAGTTCAGTGTGGGGGGAGCTGTGTGAGATCTGGGGAAACATGTCAAACCTTGGAATCAGAGAAGATCAGGTGGGACCTCCCTGGTGGCGCAGTGGTTGAGAATCCGCCTACCGGTGCAGGGGACACGGGTTCGAGCCCTGGTCCGGGAAGATCCCACATGCCGCAGAGCAGCTAAGCCCATGCGCCACAACTACTGAGCCTGCACTCTAGAGCCCACGAGCCACAACTACTGAGCCCGCAAGCCACAACTACTGAGCCTGCGTGCCACAACTACTGAAGCCCGAGTGCCTAGAACCCATGCTCCACAATGAGAGAAGCCACCACAATGAGAAGCTCGCGCACCTCAACAAAGAGTAGCCCCTGCTCGCCACAACTAGAGAAATCCCACGCATAGCAACGAAGACCCAATGCAGCTAAATAAATAAATAAATACATTTATTTAAAAAAAAAAAGATCAGGTGACCTCTGACCTCTTAATGTTATAATGAATGAAGGCACATTTCCTAATATTGAGTCATCTTGTACAGTCATATAAACCTCATTTCATCACAAGGTAGAGTTATTTTAATGGATTGTTAGGTTGACAGTATTTAATTTAGAATTTTTTGCATCCGTATCTATAAGTTTGGGCTGGGGGTTTTTAAGTCTATCTTTGTAAAATTTTGCTTTGTATGTTAGACTGGCTCAAAAACAGGAATTCTTAAGTTGTCTTTCCTTTTTCCATGGCTTAGTACCATTTCATTGATGTAGACGTTATGTTTCTTAAAGAACTGAAAATAGTCACTCATAAAAGTATATGTCCTGGTGCTTGGAGGAGGGAATAGGAGGGGAACGCAAATCATATGTGGTTTAGTTTAGTTTACAGTTATTGATTTATTCAGGGTTTCCTTTTTTAAGTTAAATTTGTTAGTTTCTGGTTACTTAGAACTTCATTGAGGTTTTCAGATAGAATAGTGGTAGAGTTGGGGAAAGTACTGTGCTGCGTAATTTTAGTTCCATCTTTATCCACATTATTTGCCTTTTCTCATAAAGTATTTTTTGTGTATTAAGGTTTTTTAACTATTATTTGCATAATAAAAGATACCCCTTTTAGCAGGACAATTTAATGAGTTTTTAAACGTGTACAGTTCTATAACCACCACCACTGTAGAGATATAGAATATTTCCCAAACCCCCAAAAGTTTCCCCATGCCCTTTTGTAATCAATTCCTCCTTCTCCCCAGGCCCTGGAAACCACTGATCTGATTTTTGTCCCTATAGTTTTGCTATTTCCAGAATGTCACATAAGTAGAATCCCACAGGATGTAGCTTTTTGAGTTTGATTTCTTTCATGAGGCATAATGTTTTCAGGGTTTATCCACATTATTGTATGTCTCAGTAGTTTATTTCTTTTTCTTTCCAGTTTTATAGAGATATAATTAACATAGAACATTGTATTAGTTTAAAGTATCCAACATAATGATTTGATATATGCATATATTGCAAAATGATTACCACAATAAGTTAACACTCATCTCGTTTGTTTCCTATTTGTTGAGTAATGTTTTACTGTCTGAAAATACTGTAGTTTATCTATCCATGGGTGGCACTGTAGGTGGCTTCCAGTTGTTGTTTACTGTAAACACAACTGCTATGAATATTTGTGTAGAAGACATTTGTCTTTATTTCTCTCATTTAAATATCCAGTATTGGGTGTGTCAGGTCATATGTAAAGTATATGTTTAACTTTATAAGGAACCACTATTATGCTTTCCAAATCAGCTCTACTATGAATTCCCAACAGCAGCATATAAGAGTCCCAGTCATTCCACATCCTTGTCAGGACTTTGCATTGTCTTTCCCTCTCCTTTGGCCATACTAGTAGGTGAGTGGGTGAGGGCTAAGATCTCATTATGATTTTAATTTGGGTTTCCCTGACTAATTAATGGTGTTGAGTGTTTTTCTTGGGTTATTGCTTTCTACATATGTTCTTTGGTGAAGTGTTTGTTCACATCACTTGTCCATTTTACAAATTGGGTTATCTTCATGTTATTGAGTTTCAAGAGCTCTTTATATAATATTCTGGATGCTATCTGCTTTTTCAGATAGGTGTTTTGCAAATATTTTGTCCCTATCTGTGGCATCTCTTTTTATTTCCTTGACAGTATCCTTGGAAGAGTAGAAGTTTTTAATTTTGATGAACTCCGAATAATCACAGTTTTTTTTGTTTCATGCTTTATTGTGCTTTATGGTCAAAAAAATGCTGACCTAACCCAAGGTCATGAAATGTTTTTCCTATGTTTTGTTTGGAGTTGATTACTGTGTATGGTGTGAGGTATGGGTCAAGGTTCATTTTTTACATATGGATGTCTATTCCAGCATCACTTATTAAAAATACTCCATTTCTCTTGTATTATTTTTTTCCCTTAAATTTTTGATAGAATTCTCTAATGAAACCATTTGGGTCTGGATTTTTATTTGTGGAAAGGTCTTTAAATTACAAATGCAACTTATTTAATAGATAAGGGGATAACTGGGATTATCTAATTCTTCTCAGGTGAGTTTTGGTACTTTGTGTCTTTCAAACAATTTGTTTATTTAGTTTATGCTATCAGATTTATTGGCATAAAGTTGTTCATAATGTTCCCTTTTTTTTTTAATATCTCAAAGATATATAGTGATGGGTCCTCTCTTATTCTTGATATTAACGATTTGTATCTTTCCTCTTTTCTTTCATGGTCTGTCTGGCTAGAAGTTTGTCATTTTTATTGTTTTTGGTTGTTTTTTTTTTTTAAGAATCAGCTTTTGATTTTATCGTTTGTCTCCATTGGTTTTCTATTTTCAATTTCATTGACTTCTCTTTATTATTTCCTTTCTTCTGCTTCCTTTATATTTAATCTGCCCTTCTTCTAGTTTCTTAATGTTCAGCTTTTATTTTTGATATGAGAACTTTCTTATACTCTAATACAGACAATTTAATGCTATACATTTCTGTTTAAGTACAGCTTTCACTGTCTCCCCCTATTCCACATAGTTGAACATACTATGTTTTCATTTTCAATCAATTCAGTATACTTTAGCTTCCCTAGTGATTTATTCTTTAACCCATGGAAAGAATTTGGAAGTGTTTATTGTGTGATTTACAAATACTGGGGGACTTTCAGGTATCTTTCTGTTACTGATTTTTAGTTTAAATCCACTCTGATCAGAAAACACATTTTCTATGGTTGCAGTTCTTTTATATTTGCTGAGATTTGTTTTATAGACTAGTGTTGGGTTGGCCAAAAAATGCCTTTGGTTTTTAAGTAAAAATAAAAGACACATTTTTCATTTTCACCAAGAACGTTATTGAACAACGTATTCACCCTTTTGCTCCACTTCCTTCTGCCATTTTCCAGGAAACTTCATAATTCCATCTTCCCAAAACTTTTTATGTTTTTGAACAAAGAACTGTTCCAGGTGCCTTTTACAGTCTTTCAGGGAATTGAAATGTTTTCCATTAAGAGAATTTTGTAAAGACCTAAATAAATGGAAATCTGAAGGTGCAATGTCTGGTGAATATGGTGGATAAATCAGAACTTCCCAGGCAAGCTGTAATAATTTTTGCCTGGTCATCAAAGAAACATGCAGTCTTGCGTTATCCTGATGGAAAATTATGCGTTTTCTGCTGACTAATTCTGGACGTTTTTCGTCAAGTGCCGTTTTCAGTTGGTCTAATTGGGAGCAGTACTTGTTGGAATTAATCGTTTGGTTTTCTGGAAGGAGCTCATAATAGAGGACTCCCTTTCAATCCCACCATATACATATCACCTTCTTTGGATGAAGACCAGCCTTTGGTGTGATTGGTGGTGGTTCATTTTGCTTGCCCCACGATCTCTTCTGTTCCAAGTTACCGTGCAGTATCCACTTTTCATGCCTCGTCACAATTTGTTTTAAAAACGGAACGTTTTCATTCTGTTTAAGTAGAGAATCACATGCAGAAATACCGTCAAGAAGGTTTTTTTCACTTAACTTCTGTGGAACCCAAACATCAAAGCGATGAAACATAACCAAGCTGGTGCCAGTGATTTTCAATGCTTGATTTGGATATTTTGAATATGTTGGCTCTCTCCTGAGTGGTACAACAGTGATTGTTCTCAGTTAATGTCTCGATTTGATCGCTATCAACTTCAACTAGTCTACCTGACCGTGGAGCATCGTCCAGTGAGAAATCTCTAGCATGAAACTTTGCAAAACACTTTTGACATGTTCAGTCAGTTACAGCACCTTCTCTATACACTGCACAAATCTCTTTTTTTGCATTTTGATTGCGTTTTTACCTTTCCTGAAATAATAAAGCATAATATGCTGAAAATGTTGCTTTTTTCTTCCATCTTCAGTATTAAAATGGCTACACAAAAATTCACCAGTTTTGATAAGTCTTTTTTTATTTTTAATTTATTTTTTAAAATTTTTATTTGTTGACTTTTTTTAACGTCTTTATTGGAATATAACTGCTTTACAATGGTGTGTTAGTTTCTGCTTTATAACAAAGTGAATCAGCTATACATATGCATACATCCCCATATCTCCTCCCTCTTGTCTCTCCCTCCCACCCTCCCTGTCCCACTCCTCTAGGTGGACACAAAGCACAGAGCTGATCTCCCTGTGCTATGCGGCTGCTTCCCACCAGCTATCTATTTTACATTTGGTAGTGTATCTATGTCCACGTCACTCTCTCACTTCGTCCCAGCCTACCCTTTCCCCTCCCCATGTTCTCAAGTCCATTCTCTATGTCTGTGTGATAAGTCTTTTTTTAAATGCACGCTGATATGACAGCTGTCACATGCAGTCTGACAAAATTGTTTGGAATGAAGTTAAAGACAACTAAATGCTACTAGAGCCATCTTACAGAAAAAACTGAACAAATCTTTTGGCCAACCCAGTATACGGTCTATTGTGGTGAATGTGCCAGGTGCACATGAAAAGAATATATGTTTTGCAACTGTTAGGTATAGTGTGCTAGAAATGCTAATTAAGTCAAGTTGATTTATAGTTTCGCTCAGGTGTTCTCTAGTTTTAGTGATTTTCTTCTACTGTTCTATCTATTACAAGGAGAGGAGTATTGATGTGTCCAACTATACTTGGGGATTTGTTTATTTCTCTTTTCAGTTCTGTCAGCTTTGGTTTTATGTATTTTTGTTGGTGGATGTAGTTTTCTTTAGTTTTATGTAGCTCTGTTGTTAGGTGCATTTTTAAGTATTTTTATATTTCTATTTTTAATTGATTTTACTAGCTGTTGGCTCATCCCATCCTATTATCTGTTTGCTTTCCAACAAATTCAATCTTAAATATATCTTTTGAGTCTACTTCTTTCTTTTTCTTTTTTATTCCTCCTTCTCCTCTCCTTACCTCAGATTTTCATGTTGTGGTTTTTTTTTTTCATTTTGAATTAACTGCCTTCAATAATTTATTTTCATTCTTTTTGTATGTAATGAATCAATGAAATTTGCAGTTTTGGTAGCATGTTTTTGTATGAAGCATAACAGGTATTGCTCTTTTCTAAAATTCCTGGTATAAACTGTGGTTTTGATTTTTTCTTTGAATTAAATTTTGATTAGATTTTTAAAAATTTCCAAATGGTTTGGGTTTATGTTTCTTTGTTTCCATTTTTGTAATTTCTTTCTAAATTTATTGAGTTGTCAGAGACTGTAGTCAGCTCTGATTTTAAAATTAAACAAGTTTTCTTTTAACTCAAATACATAAAAATATGACTGTGAAAGCAGTCATAAACAATAGGTAACAAATATGTATGGTCATATTCCAATAAAACTTTACTTATAAAAACTAGAGAAGGTAGTGTTTGGCCCATGAGCTGTGGCAAATCCTGATCTGAAGGGACTAATAAAACACTAACTTGCATTATTAGTTCTCATATTTCCTTTAAAATTTCCTTCTGAAACAAAACCAGAAAACAAAACAAAATACAGTCACAAATGACTTGAGGCTGCTTCACCTTTCAAATATTTGCCTTCCAACAACATATTGGTACTTTTGTAACATATGAAATTGTTAATTCATCCATTTTTATGAACACTACATTCAATTTGACATTATTCCTGATTTGGTTCCGATTTTTTATTGCAATATTATAACTCCATCTTAGGACAATAATGTTAGTACCCTTAGATTTAATGGATCTATCAGTTATCATCTTTTTTCCCTATCACGTTATTGTTGTATTATAAGATAAATTGGTCTATTATCAGATTTAACTCTCTGGCCACCCATGTTTGGGCACTATATAATTTTCTCTTAACAGGAAAGAAATTCAGGCTGGATTTAATACAAAGGGACTGGTTTCCTGTCTAAGGGAGAGTTGGTTCTTTTGGAGGGGTCATTCTTGATATGCCTTGCAGATTCTCCATTTCCTAATTCTTTTGCCAAGAGAATAGTTCTTCCTTAAGTTTATCAAGAAAACTTCATCTTACATGATAACCAGATTTCTTCAAATAAAATATATTTATATTTAATGTTTCACTGAATTCAAATTCAATCTTTGTCACTTATTACGTGCTCATATACAGTTTAGATCCACTTTGGAAAACCTATTCTGTTCCACTGAATTATTATCTGGGCCAATAACATACTATTTTATTTATAGTGACTTTATTGTAAGTTTTATAAAGGAAAATGGTGATTCCACCTTTTTATTTATTTTTTTTTAATTCCACATGTAAGTGATACCATACAGTATTTGTCTTTCTCTGTTTTTTTTTGCCTGGCTTATTTTACTTAGCATAATTCCCCCCCAGGTTCATCCATAATATTGCAAATGGTGGGATATCCTTCTTATTTTAAGGTTGAATACTATTCCATTATGTCTGTGTGGATATGTTTTTTCTTTGTCCATTTTTCCATCAGCAGACACATTGTTTCCATACCTTGGCTATTGTGAATAATGCTGCAGTGAACATGGGAGTACAGATATTTCTTCAAGATAATCATTTTATTTCCTTTGGATATATACACAGTAGTGAGATTTCTGGGTCATATGATAGTTCTATTTTTAATTTCTTGAGGAATTACCATACTGTTTTCCACAGTGGCTCTACAGTTTACACTCCCACCAACAGTGTACAAAGGTTCCCTTTTCTCCACATCTCCACCAGCATTTGCTATCTCTTGTCTTTTTGATAACAGCCATCCTGACAGGTATGAGGTGATATCTCATTGTGGTTTTGACTTTCATTTCCTTTATAATTAGTGATGTTGAGTACCTTTCGTTAGGGTTCTCTATACATAAGATTGTGTCATTTGCAAACAAAGACCATATTACTTCTTCCTTTATGATTTGGGTGCCTTTTATTTTTCTTGCCTAATTGCTCTGGCTAGGACTTCCAGTAGTATGTTGAATAAAAGTGGTGAGAATGAGCATTCTTGTCTTTTTCCTGATCTTAGAGGAAGAGCTTTCATCTTTTCACTGTTGAATATAATGTTATCTATGAGGCTTGTCATATACGGCCTTTATTATGTTGAGGTACATTTTTTCTATACCTAATTCCTTCAGAGTTTTTATCATGAAAGGATGGTGAATTTTGTTAAATGTTTTTCTGTATATACTGAGACGATCATATGATTTTTATCTTTCATTTTGTTAATTTGGCACACCACATTTATTGATTTGTGTATGTTGAACCATCCTTGCATCCCAGGGGTAAATTCACTTTGATTATGGTGTATTGACCCTTTTAATGTACTGTTGAATTCAGTTTGCTAATATTTTCTTGAGGATTTTTGCATCTATGTTCATCAGGTATATTGGCCTGTAATTTTCTTTTCCAGTAGTGTCCTTGTATGGCTTTGGTATCAGGGTAATGCTACTCTAGCAAAATGAGTTTGAAAGTGTTCCCACTTCTTCAATTTTTTGGAAGAGTTTGAGAAGGATTGGTATTCATTCTTCTTTAAATGCTTAGTAGAATTCACCATTGAAGCCATCTGATCCTGGACTTTTATTTGTTGGGGAGTTTTTGATTACTGATTCAATCTCTACTAGTAATTGGTCTGTTCAGATTCTGTTTCTTCATGATTCACTCTTGTTAGCTTGCATGTTTCTAGGAACTTGTCCATTTCTTTTAGGTTATCTAATTTGTTGGCATAAGTTGTTCATAGTAGTTTCTTCTGACCCTCAGTATTTCTTTGTTATCAGTTTTAAGGTCTCCTCTTTCATTTCCAATTTTATTTGAATCTTCTCTTTTCTTACTTTGTCTAGTTAAAAGTTTGTCAATTTTGTTCATCTTTTCAAGAAACTAGTTCTTAGTTTCACTGATTTTTTTCTATTGTCTTTCTAGTCTCCATTTCTTGGTTTCTTAGACAAATAGTCTTCCATATAAACTTTAAAATAATTTGGTAATTAATTTTAAGAATTAAAGTCATAAAAATTCTGAATGAAATTATGGTCCATTAATGTATTGGTTTAGGAAGGACTGATATATTTACTTTATTGAGTTTTCTCATTCATACATATGGTATTTCAGTTTGTTCAGGTCATGTTTTCATGTCTTCAATAAAGTTTATTGGTTTTTTTTTTCAATATAGATCCAGAACCATTCCTGTCAAATGTATTCTTACTTGTCTCATATTATTTTAGTCTCTTTTATGAAAGGACTTTCTGCTTCTTATTATTGCTATTGATTTTTGTATATTTAGATCAGTTCTAGACAAACTAGCAACTCCTGTATAAATTTCAGTAGTTTTTATAATAGTCTCTCATACTTTCTAAATTTACTGTCACGTCCTTTGTGGATAGATACAATTTTGTCCCTTCTTTCTCAGTATTCTTCCTGAGTATTTCACTTCTTGACTAAGTGCATTGGCTTAAACCACCAAAACAACATTAAATAGAAATGGAGATGGTGTGCCTGCCTCTCTTCTTCCTGATTTTAAAAGAAATGACTTCTGTATTTTTACCCTTTAATATGAGGTTTACTGAGGTTTATTTTTTTAAAACAGCCTTTATTATATTTAAGAAATGCCCATCAATTCCTATCTTAGAGTTTTTGTCAGAATGTCTACTGGATTATATCAAATGTATCTTGGCTTACATATCAATGACGACTTCCTCTGTGACAAGTGCCAAGAAATTTCAACTCAAATTTGCTTAAGCAAAACGTGAATGCAGGGACTTCCCTGGTGGCACAGTGGTTAAGAATCTGCCTGCCAATGTAGGGGACACGGGTTCGAGCCCTGCTCTGGGAAGATCCCACATGCCGTGGAGCAACTAAGCCCGTGTGCCACAACTACTGAGCCTGCGCTTTAGAGCCCATGAACCATAACTACTGAACCCACGTGCCACAACTACTGAAGCCCGTGCACCTAGAGCCCGTGTTCCGCAACAAGAGAAGCCACCACAATGAGAAGCCCGCGCATTGCAATGAAGAGTAGCCCCTGCTCGCTACAACTAGAGAAAGCCCACGCACAGCTACGAAGACCCAACACAGCCAAATAAATAAATAATTTTTTAGAAAAATGAATGCATTGGCTTTTTTTTTTCCTGGTCCTTTTTAAAAAAAATTTTTATTAGAGTATAGTTGATTTACAGTGTTGTGTTAGTTTCAGGTGTACAGTGAAGTGAATCAGTTATTCATATTTATATCTCCACTCTTTTTTAGAGTTTTTTCCCATATAGGTCATTACAGAGTACTGAGTAGAGCTCCCTATGCTCTACAGTACGTCCTTATTAGTTATCTGTGTTATATATAGTTTATAACTAAAACTGCTCAGGATGAAGTTGACTTGAGGCCAGCCTGATATCAGGGCTCAAACTGTGTCACCAAATCTGGTAACTCTTACAGACTCTCCCCCTGTGACCACTTGATAGGCTGTAGCAACTCTGAAACTCATGCATTTAGCTTCAAATCCAGTGCTGGGGAAGTAATAGGTATTCCTAGGATTCCAGAAAGTATCTTATTTCTTCTCACTGGCTTTGGGAGGGCCATACGCTTTCACTAGGGTCATGTGATGTGCTGATTGGCTCATGTGTAGAGCACAGGCTCCACTCTTGAACTGAGTAGAGTCCCATCCAATACTCATTCACTGAGAGGAGAGGAGTAGGTGCATCCCCAGAGGAGAGCTTTGGTTTCAGTTACCAGAACAAGAGAAAACAAATGCTGGGAGGCACAATACCAGATTTCACTTCAGCATCTATTGATTCAGTCATATGGCTCTTCCAATTAATTTCTGGTTGTAATACATTGTCTTGATACACTTGTTGATGATAAACCATCCTTGGAATCATCCTTGCTTAGTCATGGCTTATCCTTTTGATGCACTGATTGATTCCATTTGCTTAAAAATTTCCCGGCTCCCGACAGGCCATCTGTATTTGTAAGTAAAATTGATGGCTGGTTTTATTTTTTGCATTATATGTGTACCATGACTGGGCATTAAGATTATGTCTGAAAAAAAAAGATTATGTTTGATATAAAATGTGAATGAGAATGTCTTATTCATTTTTATGTGGACTGAAATAATTTAAATATTATTAGAATTATGTTTTTTTTTTTTTAAAAAAAGCTAGATTTAAAAAATCAGATGGAAAAAAGATCTAGGTCTGCATATTTTTTTTAACATCTTTATGGGAGTGTAATTGCTTTACAACTGATATGGTTTTTACAAGAGATATTTAAGTAACTTTCTTAGACTCTTCCATGGTTTTCTACTCCTTGGTTGAATTTAATTCTTTTTTACTAGAAATAGCATCAAAAAAATTTTTGCTTTAGAGTTACACATAATAATCTCTTTAAAATTATAAATGCATTGAATCTCTTTCCTATTTATGGTTATACTGCCTTTTCTAGTATTTTGTATTATACTTTATCTTTCTTTCTTCACCAAATGTACATATGTTTTTTGAAGGGCCAGCTTTAGGATTTTATTTATATACCTAGTTTTTCCTTTTTTATGATATTATTTTCACCCCTCATATTCTCCTAATTTCATTTGGTTTGTTTTGTTACTTTTTTCCAGTTCATAAATTTGAAATTCTTGGATCATTGTACTCTGAGTATAGCTTTACCTGCTGCCACATGTTTTGGCATAAAATAGCCTCTTTTATTTTAAATTCATTATTTTCTTGGTAACTTACAGTTTCCATTTGGAGCTTCTGTTTGATCTAAGCTCTGAGTATTTAGGATAAAGTTTCTTAACTTCTAAGAAATTAAGGTTTTCATTTTAATTTGATTAGATTATGACTAGAAATATATGACCTATAAAAAATTACTCCTGATAAAATTTTTTATGACTGTCTTCTCAACCAAGTAATCACATATATATTCTTTCCTTACATCATATACATGTATATATGATGTAAGGAAAGAATGTAAATTCATAGAACTTCAAGTTCTTTAAGTGCATAAGTGTTCTGCATGATACATTATATATCTGCATATGTGTACATATGTATGCATATATATAATTTTATTAATTAATCCTGTATGTGTGGCATAGTTTTATATTTTATCTAATTCTGAAAAAAATCTATATGAATAGATGGTCTCATATAGGTGAAAAATGGAAATAATGACAAAAAATATAGTTTTTGGTCTAAGGCAAATAAGTGAATGAATGTTGGAGATTGTGTGGGTGTGAGATCTTCACTCAGTCATTCAGGGACCCAGGTTCTTTCTATTTGGTCGTCTCTATCATCCTGTAGGGCACCAAGTCATCCACAGGATCTGGCTGGCAGACAAGGAAAGAGAGAGAGGGATGGATTCTACATGAGGTTTTATGCGCTGGACCTAGGAGTGGCATACTTCCACCCACTTTCCATCACCAGAACTCAGGCATAGGCCACAGCTAAGTGCGTAGCTTTCTCTAGCTGTGTGGCCAGGAGAAGAATGGAGCTTGGCAAACATCTAGCTAGCATCACCGCATCTTGTCCTCGGGTGGAGAACAGCACTGAATATGGATGTAGGGGAAGAAGCTCAGTGGAGCCCAGGGCCCCTGTTGATCTGGGGATCACCATGAGGTTCCAAACTGAGTTTGGAAAATTGAACTTTTGTTGCAAACTGGGGAAGAAGCCTAGAGGACCCAGAAGGGTGAGAAGGTGGAGTCCCATACAATGGAGATGAAAGAGCCTGGTGTTTCCTTAGGTACAAAGGCATCAGGATAACTCCCTGCACCATCAGTTGTGAGACTAGGTCACCTGTCCCAACCAGGCTGCTTTGGATGTGGCCGGGCCAGAAGGTTAAAGACATCAGTACTGGGAGTGAATGAGGAGGGAGCTGGTGTGAGGAGGAGAGTGGTGGTGAGAGGGCTGAGACACATAGGTCTCTTTTCCGTAGGGCTTTTTTATGGTTCCAGTCACTGAATAGGGTAATCTTATCCCAGGATATCACTTAAGATGTTCGCATATTAAAGGGAGCAATTGAAGATTGAAAGGCTTCAGAACAGAGGGGACCTTCAATATGGTGGAGAAGTAAGACATGGAGATCACCTTCCTCCCCAGAAATACATCTACATGTGGAACAACTCCTACAGAACACCTACTGAATGCTGGCAGAATACCTTAGACTTCCCAAAAGGCAAGAAACTCCCCACATACCTGGGTAGGGCAAAAGAAAAAAAAAAAAACAGATACAAAAGAATAGGGACGGGACCTGCACCTCTGGGAGGGAGCTGTGAAAGAGGAAAAGTTTCCACACACTAGGAAGCCCCTTCACTGGCAGAGATGGGGGTGGCGGGAGGGAAGCTGCAGAGCCACAGAGGAGAGCACAGCAACAGGGGTGCAGAGGGCAAAGCAGGGAACTTCCTGCACAGAGGATCAGTGCCGACCAGCACTCTCCAGCCCGAGAGGCTTGTCTGCTCACCCACCGGGGAGGGTGGGGGCTGGGAGCTGAGGCTCAGGCTTTGGAGGTCAGATCCCAGGGAGATAACTGGGGTTGGCTGCGTGAACACGGCCTGAAGGGGGCTAGTGCGCCACAACTAGATGGGAGGGAGTCCGGGGAAAAACCTGAAACTGCCTAAGAGGCAAGAGACCATTGTTTCAGGGTGCATGAGGAGAGGGGATTCAGAGCGCCACCTAAAGGAGCTCCAGAGATGGGCGCAAGCCGCGGCTATCAGCGCGGACCCCAGAAACAGGCATGAAACGCTAAGGCTGCTATTGCAGCCACCAAGAAGCCTGTGTGCTGGCACAGGTCACTATCCACACCTCTGCTCTCGGGAGCCTGTGCAGTCCCCCACTGCCAGGGTTCCATGATCCAGGGACAACTTTCCTGGGAGAACGCACGGTGCACTTCAGGCTGGTGCAACGTCACGCCGGCCTCTGCCACCACAGGCTCACCCCATATTCCATACTCCTCCCTCCCCCTGGCCTGAGTGAGCCAGAGCCCCCTAATCAGCTGCTTCTTTAACCCCGTCGTGTCTGGGTGGGGAACAGACGCCCTCAAGTGACCTACACGCAGAGGCGGGGCCAAATCCAAAGCTGAACCGCAGGAGCTGTGCAAACAAAGAAGAGAAAGAGAAATTTCTCCCAGCAGCCTCAAGAGCAGCAGATTAAATCTCCACAATCAACTTGATGTACCCTGCATCTGTGGAATACCTGAATAGACAACGAATCATCCCAAAATTGAGGCGGTGAACTTTGGGGGCAACCATAGACTTGGGGTTTGCTTTCTGCATCTAATTTGTTTCTGGTTTTATATTTATCTTAGTTTAGTTTTTAGAGCTTATCATCACTGATAGATTTGTTTATTGATTTGGTTGCTCTCTTCATTTTCTTATATATATATTTTTTTTTCCATTTTCTCTATTTGTGAGTGTATATGCATATGCTTCTTTGTGTGATTTTGTCTATATAGCTTTGCTTTTAATATTTGTCCTAGGGCTTTATCTGTTTTCTTTTTAGTATACTTTTTAGCGCTTCTTATCATTGGTGGATTTGTTTTTTGCTTTGGTTGCTCTCTTCTTTCTTGCTGTCTTTTTTTATTACTTTTTTATTTTGAATAATTTTTTGATGTTTTATTTTAATAACTTTATTTTATTTCCTTCCTTCCTCCCTTTCTTTCTTTTTTCTCCCTTTTCTTCTGAGCTGTGTGGCTGACAGGGTCTTGGTTCTCTGGCTTGGTGTCAGGCCTGAGCCTCTGAGGTAGGAGAGCCGAGTTCAGGACATTGGTCCACCAGGGGCCTCCCAGCTCCACATAATATCAAATAGCGGAAGCTCTCCCAGAGATCTCCATCTCAAAACTAAGACCCAGCTCCACTCAATGACCAGCAAGATAACAGTGCTGGACACTCTATGCCAAACAACTAGCAGGACAATAACACAACCCCACCCATTACCAGAGAGGCTGCTTGAAATCGTAATAAGTTCACAGACACCCCAAAACACGCCACCAGACGTGGTCCTGCCCACCAGAAAGAAAAGATCCAGCCTCATACAATAGAACACAGGCAGCAGTCCCCTCCACCAGGAAGCCAACACAACCCACTGAACCAACTTTACCCACTGGGGGCAGACCAAAAACAATGGTAACTATGAACCTGCAGCCAGCAGAAAGGAGACCCCAAACACAGTAAGTTAAGCAAAATGGGAAGACAGAGAAATATGCAGCAGATGAAGGAGCAAGGTAAAAACCCACCAGACCAAACAAATGAAGAGGAAATAGGCAGTCTACCTGAAAAAGAATTCAGAGTAATGATAGTGAAGATGATCCAAAATCTTGGAAATAGAATAGAGAAAATACAAGAAACATTTAACAATGACCTAGAAGAACTAAAGAGCAAATAAACAATGATGAACAACACAATCAAAGAAATTTAAAATTCACTAGAAGGAACCAATAGCAGAATAACTGAGGAAGAAAACGGATAAGAGATCTGGAAGATAAAATAGTGGAAATAACTATCGCAGAGCACAGTAAAGAAAAAAGGATGAAGAGAATAGAGGACAGTCTCAGAGACCTCTGGGACAGCATTAAATGCACCAACATTCGAATTATAGGGATCCCAGAAAAAGAAGAGAAAAAGAAAGGATCTGAGAAAATATTTGAAGAGATTATAGTTGAAAATGTCCCTAATATGGGAAAGGAAATAGTCAAGTCCAGGAAGTGCAGAGAGTCCCATACAGGATAAATCCAAGGAGAAGCACGCCAAGACACATGTTAATCAAAGTGTCAAAAATTAAATGCAAAGAAAAAATATTAAAAGCAGCAAGGGAAAAGCAACAAATAACATACAGGGGAATCCCCATAAGGTTAACAGCTGATCTTTCAGCAGAAACACTGCAAGCCAGAAGGGAGTGGCAGGACATACTTAAAGTGATGAAAGGGAAAAACCTACAAGCAACATTACTCTACCCAGCAAGGATCTCATTCAGATTCGACAGAAAAATTAAAACCTTTACAGACAACAAAAGCTCAGAGAATTCAGCACCACAAAACCAGCTTTACAACAGGTGCTAAAGGAACTTCTCTAAGCAGGAAACACAACAGAAGGAAAAGACCCACAAAAACAAACCCAAAACAATTAAGAAAATGGTAATAGGAACATATATCAAAAATTACCTTAAATGTATATGGATTAAATGCTCCACCCAAAAGACATAGACTGGCTGAATGGATACAAAAACAAGACCTGTATATATGCTGTCTACAAGAGACCCACATCAGACCTAGGGACACACACAGACTGAAAGTGAGGGGATGGAAAAAGATAGTCCATGTAAATGGAAATCAAAAGAAAGCTGGAGTAGCAATTCTCATATCAGACAAAATAGACTTTAAAATAAAGACTATTACAAGAGACAAAGAAGGACACTACGTTATGATAAAGGGGTCAATCCAAGAAGAAGATATGACAATTGTAAATATTTATGCACCCAACGTAGGAGCACCTCAATACATAAGGCAAATGCTAACAACCTTAAAAGGGGAAATCGACAGTAACACAATAACAGTAGGGGATTTAACACCCCGCTTTCACCAATGGACAGATCATCCAAAATAAAAATATATAAGGAAACATAAGCTTTAAATGATACATTAAACAAGATGGAGTTAATTGATATTTATAGGACATTGTATCCAAAAACAAGAGAATACACTTTCTGCTCAAGTTCTCATGGAGCGTTCTCCAGGATAGATCATACCTTGGATCACACATCAAGCCTTGGTAAATTTAAGAAAATTGAAATTGTATCAAGTATCTTTTCTGAACACAACGCTGTGAGACTAGATACCAATTACAGGAAAAAAATCTGTAAAAAATACAAACACGTGGCGGCTAAACAATACACTACTAAATAACCAAGAGATCACTGAAGAAATCAAAGAGGAAATCAAAAAATACCTAGAAACAAATGACAATGAAAACATGGTGACCCAAAGCCTATGGGATACAGCAAAAGCAGTTCTAAGAGGGAAGTTTATAGCAATAGAATCCTACCTCAGGAAACAAGAAACATCTCAAATAAACAACCTAATCTTACACCTAAAGCAATTAGAGAAAGAAGAACAAAAACCCCAAAGTTAGCAGAAGGAAAGAAATTATAAAGATTGATCAGAAATAAATGAAAACGAAATGAAGGAAACAGTAGTAAAATAAACAGAACTAAAAGCTGGTTCGTTGAGAAGATAAACTAAATTGATAAACCATTAGCCAGACTCATCAAGAAAAAAAGGGAGAAGACTCAAATCAATAGAATTAGAAATGAAAGAGTAGAGGTAACAACTGACACTGCAGAAATACAAAGGATCATGAGAGATTACTACAAGCAACTATATGCCAATAAAATGGACAACCTGGAAGAAATGGACAAATTCTTAGAAAAGCACAACCTTCTGAGACTGAACCAGGAAGAAATAGGAAATATAAACAGAGCAGTCACAAGCACTGAAGTTGAAACTGTGATTAAAAATCTTCCAACAAACAAAAGCCCAGGACCAGATGGCTTCACAGGTGAATTCTATCAAACATTTAGAGAAGAGCTAACACCTATCCTTCTCAAACTCTTCCAAAATATAGCAGAGGGAGGAACACTTCCAAACTCATTCTACAAGGCCATCATCACCCTGATACCCAAAACCAGATGAAGATGTCACAAAAAAAGAAAACTACAGGCCAATATTGCTGATGAACATACATGCAAAAATCCTCAACAAAATACTAATAAACAGAATACAACAGCACATTAAAAGGATCATACACCATGATCAAGTGGGGTTTATCCCAGGAATGCAAGGATTCTTCAATATACGTAAATCAATCAATGTGATAAACCATATTAGCAAATTGAAAAAGAAAAAACATATGATCATCTCAACAGATGCAGAAAAAGCTTTCATCAAAATTCAACATCCATTTATGATAAAAACCCTCCAGAATGTAGGCATAGAGGGAACTTACCTCAACATAATAAAGGCCATATATGACAAACCCACAGCCAACATCGTTCTCAAGAGTGAAAAACTGAAACTGTTTCCACTAAGATCAGGAAAAAGACAAGGTTGCCCACTTTCACCACTGTCATTCAATATAGTTTTGGAAGTTTCAGCCACAGCAATCAGAGAAGAAAAACAAATAAAAGGAATCCAAATTGGAAAAGAAGAAGTAAAACTGTCACTGTTTGCAGATGACATGATACTATACATACAGAATCATAAAGATGCTACCAGAAAACTACTAGAGCTAATCAATGAATTTGGTAGAGTAACGGGACAAAATTAATGCACAGAAATCTCTTGCATTCCTATACACTAATGATGAAAAATCTAAAATAGAAATTAAGGAAACACTCCCATTTACCACTGCAGCAAAAAGAATAAAATACCTAGGAATAAACCTACCTAAGGAGACAAAAGACCTGTATGCAGAAAACTATAAGACACTGATGAAAGAAATTAAAGATGATACAAACATATGGAGACATATACCACGTTCTTGGATTGGAAGAATCAACATTGTGAAAATGACTTCACTACCCAAAGCAATCTACAGATTCAATGCAATCCCTATCAAACTACCAATGACATTTTTCACAGAACTAGAACAAAAAAATTCACAATTTGTATGGAAACACAAAAGACCCCGAATAGCCAAAGCAATCTTGAGAAAGAAAAACTGAGCTGGAAGAATCAGGCTCCCTGACTTCAGACTATACTACAAAGCTACAGTAATCGAGCCAGTATGGTACTGGCACAAAAACAAATATAGATCAGTGGAACAGGTTAGAAAGCCCAGAGATAAACCCACGCACATATGGTCACCTTATCTTTGATAAATGAGGCAAGAATATACAATGGAGAAAAGACAGCATCTTCAGTAAGTGGTGCTGGGAAAGATAGACAGCTACATGTAAAAGAATGAAATTGGAACACTTCCTAACACCATAAACAAAAATAAACTCAAAATGTATTAAAGACCTAAATGTAAGGCCAGACACTGTAAGACTCTTAGAGGAAAACATAGGCAGAACACTCTATGACATAAATCACAGCAAGATCCTTTTTGACCCACCTCCTAGAGAAATGGAAATAAAAACAAAAATAAACAAATGGGACCTAATGAAGCTTAAAAGCTTTTGCACAGCAAAGGAAACCATAAACAAGACAAAAAGACAACCCTCAGAATGGGAGAAAATATTTGTAAACGAAGCAACTGACAGAGGATTAATCTCCAAAATATACAAGCAGCTCATGCAGCTCAATATCAAAAAAGCAAACAACCCAATCCAAAAATACACAGAAAACCTAAATAGACATTTCTCCAAGAAGATATATAGATTGCCAACAAACACATGAAAGCATGTTCAACATCACTAATCATTAGAGAAATGCAAATCAAAACCACAATGAGGTATCACCTCACACCAGTCAGAATGACCATCATCAAAATATCTACAAACAACAAATGCTGGAGAGGGTGTGAAGAACAGGGAACCCTCTTGCACTGTTGGTGGGAATGTAAATTGATACAGCCGCTATGGAGAACAGTATGGAGATTCCTTAAAAAACTAAAAATAGAACTACCATATGACCCAGCAATCCCACTACTGACATATACCCTGAGAAAAGAATAATTCAAAAAGAATCATGTACCACAATGTTCATGTTTATTGCAGCTCTATTTACAATAGCCAGGACATGGAAGCAACCTAAGTGTCTCTCAACAGATGAATTGATAAAGAAGATGTGGCACATATATACAATGGAATATTACTGAGCCATGAAAAGAAATGAAATTGAGTTATTTCTAGTGAGGTGGATGGACCTAGAGTCTATCATACTGAGTGAAGTAAGTCAGAATGAGAAAAACACATACCATATGCTAACACATATATATGGAATCTAAAAAAATATATGGTTCTGAAGAACCTAGGGGCAGAACAGGAATAAAGAGGCAGACGTAGAGAATGGACTTGAGGACTCTGGGAGGGGGAAGGGTAACCTGGGACGAAGTGAGAGAGTGTCATGGACATGTATACGCTACCAAGTGTATAATAGAGAGCTAGTGGGTAGCAGCCGAATAGCACTGGGAGATCAGCTCGGTGCTTTGTGACCACCTAGAAGGGTGGGATAGGGAGGGTGGGAGGGAGACACGAGAGGGAGGGGATATGGAGATATATGTGTATGTAAAGCTGATTCACTTTGTTATAAAGCAGAAACTAACACACCACTGTAAAGCAATTATACTCCAATAAAGATGTTAAAAAGAAAAAGTCGGGCTTCCCTGGTGGCGCAGTGGTTGAGAGTCCGCCTGCCAATGCAGGGGACACGGGTTCGTGCCCTGGTCTGAGAAGATCCCACATGCCGTGGAGTGGCTGGACCCGTGAGCCTGCACGTCCAGAGCCTGTGCTCCGCAACGGGAGAGGCCACAACAGTGAGAGGCCAGCGTACCGCAAAAAAAAAAAAAAAAGTCTTCAGGACAGAAAGGAATTAATATCTCTACTATTAAAATTTAACTAGGTCACAATGCTTTAATCCCACAGGTCCCAAAAAGGTTATCCACAAACCATGTCACCAGTCACTCACATGTTGTTAGTAGATATAGCCATCTAGCCAGCACTTGAGAAAGGTCATTGTTTGTGGTACATTCGTCAATACAAGTCCAGCATAGTCTTAAAACAAACACTTGTGCTAACTAAGCTAAGCATTGTTGTATCACTTACAATTGTGAAAAAACGAAACTACTGAAAACTCAAGAAGTAGAAACTTGTTAGGTAAATGTTGGTACTTGGCATGATGGAATATTTCAGAGTCATCAGAAGTGTTTATTAGTAAGTTCAAGAATCGAGGATGCAGGTTTTATATAATAAAATAACAAAAGCAGAATGAAAATTGTTTATCTGGAATGGTGGAAACTATGTAAAAATGAATAGGAAAAAGGAAAAAAGTAGAAGAGATGCATAAAAGTATTTAGAGTGGCTGCTCGGATACGAGGGCCAAGGCTTTTTATTTTCTTTCTTCTTTTATGTGTTTTCCAAATACCCTAAGTATTGCACTAGCATAATGAAACAAACACCTTTTTAAAAACTGTGTCATTGTTGGAGCTGCTTATTTTCACCGTTCATGAAGTCAAATGTGGTTGCGTTTCTTTCAAAACTCACATATTCATGCATGAACAGACATAAGCGCATGTGAAGACACACACACACACACACACACACACACACACACACACACACACACACACACACACACACACACACACACACACACGCCGCAGTCCTTCTGAGACAGCCAAGACCCAAGGCAGCATGAATAGCAGATGTTCTCGCAAGTTCCTGAACACTAAATGCCTTATAATCCACACTGTGCATTATTATCTCTCTTGCTTTGTTGGAAACCAGATTGTTGAGTCCCCTTCTCTCTTGTTCTCTCTCCCTTTCCCTCTCTCTCCCTCTGCCCCCCTCCCTCTCTATCATAAAGGCTGCATATTAATGGATATAGGCCATTGGGTCAGACTCAGTTCCATTCAGAGCGGACACAATGCTGTTGCCAACTCCCTTTTTTACTGCTCTATCTTCCATGAGAAAATAAGCCATCTTTCTGAGAATGAGCATGTAAATTTCTTTGCATTTTTCACAAATATGTTGGTTGTGTGCTTGCCTCCAGCCTCTTGGGCCCAATTATCTGAAAATAGACCCTCATTTGTTTTAGCCCAGCCTTGGTTAGTTGCAAATAATAGAAACCTACTCCACCTGGTTTAATCAAGAGAGGAAGGTTTGCTGGAAAGGTACAAGGATAACTCACAAATCTCAAGTCAGTGAAGCTTTGGGGAACTAAAACCTACAACAGAAATGGATGCAGCAGCTGGTTCTGTCTCTCTCCATCCTTCTCCCCTTCTCCCTTCACAGCTTCTCTGCTTTGTCTGCAAACCTGCTTCATTCTCACCACTGATCACTTTTCTCTGTGCTCCCCCGACTCCTTCGCATGGCAAAATGTACCATTCTAGCCCTTTATAACTGTTTTTAGCCTGATTCGAATCATAGGGACCCAGTTCCAAATTCTCAGGACAAAGAGCCTGATTGATAGGCCAGTTGTCCACCAGCTTTGACCAGTGGGACAGATAGAAGGCTCCGGACAGCAAAAGACTCCTGCTGCCCAGCCGGTCAAGAGCAGTAGGTATGAAATATTTCAAACGTGATCTTAAAAAGTTACACTGGGATAGTCCGTTCCAGTGGCTTCGGGTTTGTTCCAGTGATCTGCCTCCACTTGTGCCTGCTGATCAGGCTGACTGTGACAGCGATGGTGCCTGGGATTTGAACATCCTTTAGTTAAGCCTGTGCTGGGCACGTCCATGGCAGCCTGTGATCCTCACAACAGCACTACTAACCCCATTTTATAGGACGGGCTTGGGGCTTGGAAAGAATGATGACGCGTCCACGTTCACACATGGGCACCATCTGCAGAGATGACGTTTGAATGCAGTTCTAATTTAGTCCAGGCTTCTTCTGACACCCCATGGCTGCCTTTGTTTGTTATTGTGTGTGCGTGTTCTCATCTGTAAAATAGTGGTTAAGAAATAATCCTCGTGTTTTCCTTACTGGATTGTTATTACAGTGAGATGGATTGGGTAGAAGTATTTTGAAAACTACAGAATATGATATAAATATTACTATCACTTTACTTACCTAGCTCCCTACTACCCTCCCAAGGTTTACATGAAGTGATGGCTTTATTTGGCAACACTTCCCTTGCATATTGTCTCTTGGGGGATATTCAGAAGGGGTGATGGGCAGAGTGTGGTGAAAAGAGACTAAATCAAATAAGCTTCTGAGGTATTGGGCCAGCAATGCATTAACATGTCAACCCTGATAGAAGTTTTTGGTTTGTTTGTTTTTTAAAAATAAAAGGTGGGTGCTTTTTAAAATCATCTTAACATTTTTAGTTATTCCAAGTTGAAATCTGAATTATCAAAGCTGCTTCTCCCCTAGATTTCTGTCCTGGTAAAAAGGAGATCCACCATCCACAAGCCAGAATCCTGAAAGCACCTTGGACCCTCTTCCTCAAACCTTACATCCAACTGGCCACCAAACACCTGTTCCCTCAGTGTAGGTCCACCATCTAAAATCCATCATCCCTTGCCCCAACCGTATAAATAGCCCCATACTGTTTGGCTGCCTTGCTTTAATTTACCCTCCTAGATAGCTACCAGCTTTCTAAGATGTGCATTTGATCGCGTTGCTCCACCTGCTCAGACCCCTCCAGTAGCTCCCATCCTCTAAAACCCAAGCACTTAGTGTGACTTGCAGGGCCCTTACTTTCTCTTCTCAAGCATCAGAACGCATGGAATGCCCTGAATGTACCATGAGCTTCCAGTTCTGGCCTTTGCAAAGACAAATCCTTCATCCCCTCTCTTCACTGCATAGTCTTCCTTATCCAGTAGGTTGTGACTTCTTCAGAGCATCTTTTCTGACCCACTTAGAGAGGGAGTAGTCCTGTCCTCATCTGGACTCCTCTGGGCTCCCCTAGTTTTGCAAACACCTTTACACTGTCCCTTCTGACAACACATAGCAGTGATTTAAATATCATCTCCTCTCCAGACTTGAGCTCCTTGAAGACAGAAATTACAATAGCTGTACTTGTATCTATAGGACCTAGCACAGGGCCTAGAAAAAGACGAGTTCTCAAGAAAAATGAATTAATCAACTGTGCCCATCTAAAATCAAGCTTCCTTAGAGGAAAAGAAACCGTATTAAAGCCCCGTTTAATTCTAACAAAGATGGCCCTGAATCAGACACTAGAAGAGGTTTGCCTTCAAAGTCAATCGTCAGTTTTACTCCACGTTGCTGTCTCTTTAATGAAGAGAAAAATGTAATCCAGCCTTGGAAATGTGCATGGCTCTGACTGGGGTTAAAGACAATATGATATATCTTAGGACCATGTCAGATGTTGATGTGGAGGGTACTGATGGGTGCATTCCAAAGTGGACTGAGGCTACTTCTTGTCTTCCTGGAATGACCATCTAGATTCAAATGTTAATGTTCAATCCAATTTGTTGCTAAGGCAACCAAGTTACAGGCCATCTTCAATTTACAAAAGGTGATATTGCCAAAGTCATTTTGAAAGTCAGATATTTGAAAAATACACTACGTTTTCCATGATGAACAGTGATGTCAATGGTGGCTGGAACCTGCTGAATTGTATTTAACCCGTATTGTTGCATTGCTTGTGCAAGATGAGTCAGTAAAAATACCCCATATCTCGCAGGTCACAGCAACAGTCTTAAAGCGGTCTGGCTGCACACCCAAGAGCTAGGGGAAAAGCAACCCCTCTTCTGTGTTCCCCACAACTAGTCTGAGCCCTTAGGATACCCTGTGTTTAGTCCAGAAATTCTAAAACCTGGTTCAGCATCCGGATTACCTGGAAAGGATTTCATTAAAAGAGTCATTGGTTCACCTTCAGACGCATTCCATTAAAATCAGAATCCACAGTGGGCTCCAGGAATATATATATATATATATATATATATATATATTTTGTTTGTTTGTTTGTTTTTTTTTTTTTTTTTTTGCGGTACGCGGGCCTCTCACTGTTGTGGCCTCTCCCCTTACGGAGCACAGGCTCCGGACACGCAGGCTCAGCGGCCATGGCTCACGGGCCTAGCCGCTCCGCGGCATGTGGGATCCTCCCGGACCGGGGCACGAACCCGTGTCCCCTGCATCGGCAGGCGGACTCTCAACCACTGCGCCACCAGGGAAGCCCTGTACATATTTTTAAAGCCCCGCCCCCCGCCCCCAGTGATTCTGATGCTGTTTGTGAACTGCTAACCAGACTTCTTGGGTAGCACTGCCATTTCTCCTCCTCTGGTTTGGTACTGGGGTAGCTTGTCATATCAAGGTCAAAGCTGTAGTTCTGTGGGTGATGACCTCTGAGGGTACCATAGCTCCTGTTGTCACAGAATGATTTTGGATATTCTTGGAAGTCATTGACACTGAACTGATCATGACTTCTAGACCAGTACTGCTGGTGCTCAGAGTGGCAGGCTCTTCCATCCCTGCTAAAGAAGGATAATGGTTAACCTGGACACTGAGACCAATGATAATATTGGTAACATTATCAATATCCTGGGAATCCATTTAAAAATAATTAAAATAGGGGCTTCCCTGGTGGCGCAGTGGTTGAGAGTCCGCCTGCCGATGCAGGGGTTTGTGCCCCGGTCCAGGAAGATCCCACATGCTGCGGAGTGGCTGGGCCCGTGAGCCATGGCCGCTGAGCCCTGTGCGTCCGGAGCCTGTGCTCCGCAACGGGAGAGGCCACAACAGTGAGAGGCCTGTGTACTACAAAAAAATAAAAATAAAATAATAATAATAATAATAGTTAGAATAGCTCTTTTTTCTCCCCTTCCTTCTTATCCTAGGAATTAAGCATGAGTCTCTGGGGCAATCTGAATATAAAGCATCATGTCGTCCTCAGGATAACTCCTCCCCAGACACTAACCCGTGATCTTTGGGTATTACGTCTTTTCTGTAACTATCTTTGCTCTTATAATAAGCTACAATGACGAGCCCACTATGCCTTTTGTGCATAACAAAGTCCTGACGGATCCACCTTACCATTGCCCAGAAAATCCCAGACAACTAAATCCAAAAATGAACCTAAATTGGGTTCAAGAGAGGATCCTGAGAAGGCCTGTTGGGTTGGGGGAAAATTGAATAATTTGTTATAGTTAATCTGTTAGATTTCCTTGAGTGTTACAATAATGGTTCTCCATGAATCTCACCTCCCTGTGCCCATGCCCCTTTGTAATGTGACATTGCTACTCTTCCCAGTAAGAGGTGGGATCTAGTTTCTCCACTTAAATTTGTGGATTTCTTTGACCAATAGCATGTGGGAGAAGTGATGACATGCAAGTCTGAAAACTAGGTCTTCAAAGGCCTTGAATTGAAATGTCCATTCGTACCTACTTGAGCCCTGAGGCCACCATTCTGTGAAAAAGCCCAGTCTGGTCTTCTGAAGAATGAGATATCAAATGGGAAGCACAAAAGTGTCCTAACCAGTAGTGAACACTTAACTGCCAGACATGTGGGTGGGGCTGTCTTGGAACCTCCAGCCCAACTAAGCCTTCAGATGACTAACAGCAACCATGTAGTGATCCTGAGCGAGTCCAGCAGAACAAGTCTAGATTGACAACTCACAGAATTATGACAGATAATAAACTGTTGTCTTAAGCCACTAAATGTTGGGGTACCAATAGAGATCTGATTTGGTACTATGTTTTTATATAAAAAATACATAAATGTTGAATTGAACAGTGTCACACATAGTCTCTCTGTGCAGAGATACTAATTATTAAAACTTACATCCTTCCAGAATTCTGATATTCAAATAGAGACATAGACAAAGTGTTTTTGTTCTTGTTAATGCACAATTGGAATTCCACTGTACATCCTATTTTGTAACCTGCATTTTCCATGTCATAATACACTCATCATTTTCATATCTCATAAATACACTTTTATATCATTTTAATGACTACATAATACTCCATCATTAAGATGGGCATAATTTATGTAACAAGCTTCTGTTACTGGCTATTTTTTCACAGTTACAATCAATGCTGTGATGAAAATCCTTACACATAAATCCTCCCACACATAAATGATCATTCTGTTAGCATATTTTGGGGATTAATGCTTAATTCTTTTTGCCAGTATAATATGAAAGGAAGAATATGTCACCATTTTAATTTTGTTTCATTTTGCTAGCCACAAGTTAATTAGATTTATACATGTCTGGTAGCTGTTTTTATTTATCTGTTGTTTTATTAAGGAATGGCCCTTTCATCTCCGCAAAAAGATTTTTTTACAGTACATGCACACAACTTGAAGGAGTGAACCACAGAACATGGGCCTTCAAACTAGATAAAATTGGGTCCCTTCCTACTACTTTGCTATTTTCTAGTTATTTAACACAGAGTAAATTAACTACATTTCCCCAGCTTCAGTTTCCTCATATATAAAATGGAGATACTAGTACCTATTTTCTAGGACTGTTGTGATTTTGATGAGGAATGAAAGTGCTCAACAAAATAACTGGTAGAAAATGTTCAATAAATATTGCCTTTCATATATACTTGTTTTACAAAATCAGGACCATATATATTTATTTTTTTCTATCTTGTGTTTAAATGAATAATTATTTTTATTCATTCAACGAATACTTACTTAAATACACACTGTGTGTCCGGCATTGTCCTAGGCACAAAAACAGCAGTTGAAAAATAGAATTTCTGTTCAATAAGCCATTAAATGTATAGCATACTAAATGGTGATAAAACTATAGAAAAAAAAGAAAGGTAAAGAGGATATGGCATGACAGGTGTCTATGTGAGAAATCTTCAAAGGTGGCATCTGAGCAGAGATGTGATGGAAGGCAAATGTCTATCTGGAGATAGACTTTTCCAGGCAGAGGTAACAGCAAGTTCAAAGGGTCTTATGAGGGAGCATGGCTGGTGTATTCTAAGAATTATAAGACCTGCATGGTTGGAATAAGTAAGTGAGGTAAAGAGTGGACGAAAAGATTTGACTTTTTTTAAAAGGACCACTTTGTGTGCTTTGCTGAGAATAGGGTGAAGGAGAATAAGAGTAGAAGTAGGAATACTGATTAGGAGGCAGTTGCAATAATCCAAGTGAAAGGTGGTGTCTTAGATGAAGGTAGAACAGAATGATGAGAAGTGGTGGAATTCCAGATCTATTTTGAAGGTAAAGCCAGTAGAATTTGGAAACAAGCTAGATTTAGGATGTAAGAGGACAAAAAGAAAGGAATCAAAGATGACTCCAAGTGTTTTGGACTGGGTAAACAGGAGGATGAAGTTGCCATTAACTGAGATGGGAAAGAAAATAGAAGGAACACGTTTCGGGGAAGAGATTAGGTTTAGATTTTAGGGTATGTTAAGTTTCAGATTAATGTTAGATATTTGGGGTGAGATGTCAAGTAGGCAGTTGACATGTGAAGTTCAGGGAAGAAATTCAGAGAGGAAATGTTAACTGGGGAGTCAGCCTATAGATGTAATTTACAGCTGTGAAACGGGAGTAGATCACAGTATCGATTAAATAGAGACATCTTGGGATTGAGCTTCAGGACAGTTGGATTTTGGAGCTGGAGAATTTGAGGCAGAATAATTAAATGAGACTGAGAAGGACCAGCCAGTGAGGTGAGAGGTTCAACAGAGCCCAGGGTCCAGGAGGTCAAGTGAAAAACGTTATTCAAGGAGAGAGGGATGAACTGGGTGAAAAGCTGTTTGTAGTTCATATAAGTGAAGGACTGAGAATTGGCCATTGGATTCAGCCATGGGGGGGTCACTGGTGACTTAACGTGAGCAGTTTCTATAGAATGGAGAATAGTGAAACCTGACTGCAAAGGGCCCATGGCAGAACCGGAGGAGAGGAATAGAGTATAATGAGCGAAGAGGGGAACAGAGACATGAGAGGATAGCTGGAGGTGATCTCTGGTCAAAAGGAGGGAGTTCTGTGTATTTTTAATAACAGGAAAAATATTAGAGCTGATGAAAATGATCCAATGGAAAGGGAAAAATTAATCCTGTAGAGGTGAACTTGGCTGTTGAAATATCTTTTGGCGAGAGGGTACTCATGCACGTGTGGAGCTGGCCTTAGACATGGCACAGACTGTCCTTCCAAATAGGAGGGGAGTCAGAGTGTGGGCAGTTAAGCTGACATACGCCATGGTTAGAGCTGTGGAACTTCCATTTTCTCAGTGAAATAGGAAACACAGTTATTAGCTAAGAGGGAGGAGAGAGCGGAGGTGTTGGAAGTTTGATGAGAGTCTATAAAGCAGAGAATGGTTTGAGAATCCAAGAAAGTGACTGGGGTAGGAGATATCAAAGGATCTCCAAGAAATACTAAGAGATCACTTGAAGTTAGAGGACAGGGGTTATAATGACAGCAGTTAGCATAGTTCGGTGTTTTTCTCACTTTTGTTCAGCCGACTCAGAGTAGGTGGGAATTTGGATTAATTGATATTAATGTCAGTTAATGTTTTGACAAATGAGTATAATGAAGGAAGAAAGGACAAGAACATTTTGAACATTACCAACTATCTATATCATCATAAATCTAATGGTTTCAGAGGATTCCATAAAATGAACTCAACCTAAATTTAGCTGATCTCCTCATCTTGGACATTCAGTTTTCCTAGTCGCTCATATCACAAATAATGGTTCAATGAATTCCCTTTTATATCAGCCTTTGCTTGTATTTTCAGTTCTTTCTTTTGAAAATAGTGTTGCTAAACAAACAGGATAATAATCAGGATACTTTCCGCTGTAACAGAAAAGCCAACGCAAAATGGCTTAAACAATAAGGAAATGTGTTACATCATATAACAAGGGATCCTGTGATATCCTAAGCTTTGGAATTGCTTTATTCATCATTTTAAAGACATCACCATGGACCCAGAGTTTTCTGCTCTGTCAACTCCAGTGTGCCAGCTCTGTCCTTCAGGCAGACTGTCCTCATAGTCAGAAAATAACTGCCATGATCTCACACATCACATGTGGACGTGACAATATCTGTGAGCAAATGTTCTTTTTATAAGTGAGCAAATGTTCCCAGAGGCTCGAAGTAAACCTCTCCTCTCATCTCATTGTCCAGAGCTTGGTTACATGCCCATATATAAACCAATTACTAGTGAAGGAAATAGAGTTTTTAAGGTTAACAGATTATTCAGTGTTTATCCCTGAAATGGGTCTAGCGCCCCCTTTACTGAGTTCACAGCCTTATAGAAAAGTTCAGATACCCAGCCCGATCAGTCTTTGCCAGAATGCGAGAAAAGAGGGCAGAGAGGAAGATGAACATTACATAAATGTGTCTTGTGCTTAGAAGATATGTATCTTTATGGTTTTTAAAGGTATATTATCGGATTTCCTATCAGTCTTGTACTCATTTTTTTGTCCTCATTCCAACTTTGAGTAGTTTAATTTTTTTAACTGACTTGTAACATCGTCACAGCCTTGTTGCATTTTTACCCTCCTGCTTATCATTTGGGAGCAGTCCTACCCTACTGGGCACCCTGCAGGTTGTAGTCACAGCTGTAGTCTTCCCTGACTCTTTCAGTGGGATTCTGTTGATATCTTCCCACCTTTACTTACCTGGCACTTGGGAATGTAGTCAGTTCTGATGTAATGTGACTTACATATCCCTAAATATCACTGTGCTATGCAAAATTGCAAAATAAAAACCACAAGCATTAATGGAAAGTTGGGGTTAGGGACATAACAGTCAAAAACTTTATCAGTAACAATAAAAACCCCACAAAAAAACATAGGAACCTAGTAAAAAATAGTAGCATAGTTTTACACGTGTTAAATGGTTATGAAATACACAACTGCTACCACACGTGATACTTTACCTTGAGAAATATGAAGCTTGTGAGTTATTGCGAGGTGGTGGAAGGAAGGTCATCTGAAATCAAAGGGGAAGTTGGAACAGCAGATGTGGCTGATAACCTCCGTGAATGAAGGATGCAGGCAGATGTCTCAGGCATGTGTGTGTGCATTTTGTGTATTCCTACATGATTCGGTTCATTCGGGTACAGTTTTCTGCATCACCTAGTGTTTCTCTTACGCATAATGACCCATAATCAAACACTTGTGTTATATTCAGAATTTTCCCTAACACAGAGGTTTGCATTTTCAAAACAAGTGTGATAGCAGAGCTGACTCTCCTGAATTTGCCATCCACGTCCCTTTCGAGCCAGGTGCCTCTGCATCCCACCTCATGGAAGTTCAGCAGAGTTCCTTACATGTGGATGGTACCCTCTCCAAGTTTCCAAGGCCCATGCAGGCTTTTTGCTGTCATTCTGTTGTGAAGCCCAGAATCTCTGGGGTTATGAAGAGAACTAAGCAGCTGTGATTCTGTTGCAGTATTTCTAGAACCCAAACCTACTCCTGTCTGACTCTGTAGCATCTCTCTTCTTTCTAAGCCAAGTGACTGTAGGCCACCACAAAGTGGCAGTTCATTTTTTAAAGGTAAATATGTGAGCTAAGATTATTCTTAATCAAGTGGAATTGTTTTTTGAAAAAGCATCCGAAGAAAGATTAGTAAACGTCATCCACTAGAAAAAAATGCCAACCTCTATTTACTTAGCAAAAGCATATTATTTTACTTTCTTCCCCTTTTCTTGAAATATGCTGACAGCCCTCTTACCTTTCAGGTCCTTAGCTGACTCACAGCTAGAACAGAGGGAGGGAACCTAGACATTTCACACAAGGCCTCAGAAGACGTAGGGGAAGAAACGTTTGTCTGTGTTAGAACTGAATGAGTATAAGTAAGATAGCCTTGGTTGGAATTAGCTGGAATGGAAGCAAGATAAGAGGGAAAATGTAGAGCCTGTTGGGAACAAATGAGCCATGAGGGTGGAGAGGTGGCATCAGATGTAAGAGTGGGATAGAGCCACTGGGAAGCAAGAGAGGGGATGGGCAGGTGGAAGGGGCAGGACATAGTGTGGTGGCAAGGGCAGGGTGCCCCACTCTGGCCATCTCCCATCAGGACAGGAAGAGCACAGCCCAGTGGAGCCCCGGGCAATCTTTTGTTGACACATGTAGGACATCAGACAACTAGAAGCTTTTCTGTTGAGGAGAGCCTAGACTGTATCATCAATAATTAACGTGCTTATGCTCAGCATCTAAAAGAAATCCAATGACATTTCGTTGTGCGACAGGGCATTTCAATTGGTTTTCCACATGTATGACTTGTTCAGTGATACCCAAGGGCAAGACATACCAGGTTTATTGTAGTTTACTGAAATCAAACGAAACATCTCAACTTCCACCAGTGTGGCTGGCAGCTCACCCAAGTCCATTTTTGTTGCATTTCCCTCCTCTCATCCTTTAGGATCTTAAAAGAACCTCAGGCTGACCCACTTACTACAGGAAGGTCCAAGAAGGGCTCTGGTCTTTGGTCCCTCTGGGTTGCCTCTGAGATCTGGGTTGCCTGGGTCCTACGTGCCCTGGAACCTTTGCTGGCAATGTCCTCCCAGCTCACCAAGTTTGGCAACCAGGACACTGATCAGGGCTGAGATACTCCTGAGTCTGCTGAGCTTGGTGCTCAGAATATCTTCATTCTAGCATTAGGGGATCACATGTGTATCTTTGCAGCTCAGGTGGTCCTGCTCCAGCCTTCCAGGCTTCTGCACTTGTGTTCAGGGTCAAGCCACACCCCTTTCCACTTCTGGCTGCAGCATGAATGTATCCTCTTCCCTCTCTGTGAAGTACAGTTAAGGGGTATTAAATAGAAACTTTGCATTCCTCTCTGATTGAGGGAACTCTGAACTCGCACTCAAAAGGGCAATTGCTTTCAATTCTTCTTTTAAAGATTTCATAGTAACCCCCTTCTCTTTTCCTTGCCCCAAACCCAAATACCTCTTAATTTATGATAAGACAGCCTACTACGTATTATTCCATTTATTTATAATCGTGACCCTTAAAAGTGGGTACCTTAAAAGTAATGGAAAAAGCTAAGTAGTTTGCTCAGGGTCAGTTACAATGCAGGAGTAATTTTAAATAAAAAACATTTTCAAACTCAGGCATGACTCTACAACTCAGTTTCTTACCCCTGCATGGCAACCTCCTGGTCAGTACTTGAGCTAGTCCCTTTGGTTAATTTTTTTTCCCCGTGTAAAACAACAAACATCTATTATCTGATACAGTTTATGAAGGTCAGAAATGTGAGAGCTGAGTGGTTCTGACTCAGGGGTCATAAGGTTGCAGTCCAGATGTCAGGGGGTGCTGTATCATCTGAAGGCTTGACTGGGGCTTGGAGGATGTGTTTTCAAGATGGTGTCCTACATGGCTGTAAGCAGGAGACCTCAGTTAAGATCATCACATGGACCTCTTCTCACAGCATGGCAGGTAGATTCCATCAGAGCGAGTGATGCAGGAAAGGGAGAAATCACAATCTGTTTTATGACGTAGCCTTGGAGGTGGGAGGGGATTACACATGAGTGTGATTACCGAGAGATAGAGACCACTGGGGACCAACTTGGAAGCTGACTATCTCAGGACGTTTACTTTGGTTCATTTTAGTACTGTATGTATTTGCCACACCAGGGTGAAAAGTGATTCCTGGTTTATATTTTTTAATTAACTAATGTATTAACTTATATTTTCCATTATTTTTTCCAACTGAAGTGGTGGAGAGGTGGATAATTTCAGAGGCACACCCCACCAATTAATTGCATTCCATCTTTCATTATGCAGTTCATTCATCAGGTGTTTATTGTTCCCCTACTATGTGCCACTGTGCTAGCTGCCTGGATAAAAAAACTAGGTAAACAAATGCTCTCCCAACTCCCTTAGAGCTGTCAGTCAAGCAGGGGAGAAAGCTATTAAATGAATAATCACACAAATGCATAGATCACTGCAAAATGGGATGAGTGCTATGAAACAAGGGTACAAGTTGCTATGGAAACATACAAATTATGGGAATCTGATTTAGTTTGAAAATCAGGGAAGGGCCTACAGCAGGGTTTCTTGACCTCAGAACAATTGATGTTTTGGACTGGATAATTCTTTGCTTTGGGGGCTCTCCTGTGCATTGTAGGATATTAGCAGCATCCCTAACCTTCATCTATTACATGTCCTCCACCGCTCCCCTAGTTGTGGTGACCAGTAATGGCTCCAGATATTTCCAAAGGTTCCCTGAGGACAAAAATCTCCTCCAGTTAAGAACCACTGATTTATAGGAAGTTTCCAAATGAAAAGTATTAGGGGAAGGGGCATTTCAGGGGAAAGAATGAGGATGTTAGTGAAATTTTTGTTGACAGGAAATAAAACAAAACACCCTGGTTTCCTAATTCTAGTTTTCAATTTTAAATTCAGATCGGACTCTTTCCTGTATGACAGGTTGGTGCCCTTTAAACAGAAATTCACACTCTGTAGCCAGCCTGCTTGTGCTCAATAAGGTGTCCCCGTATAATTGCCAAGGAAAAAACGGGTCTGGCCTGAAGCTGTTTTCCAAAACGTATTTTAGCTTATTGAATCTCTGGGCTAGCTAAAGTTGTTTGGCCTTCAGCCTGCTGGTTTATATCACTGCCCAAAGCAGGGTATTATCACTCAGAAATACATGGCCTCACTTTTATTGGAAAGCTATTTATAGGTACTGCTTATACTCTATATGAATATGTTTAATGTGGAAGGAGTATATAACCAGGCCGGGTATAAAGTCAGATTATTTTCACCAAGACTTGGCTTATTTCAATCCTGAACAGACAAGAATTAGCCATGTGTTTAGAATCCTGAAATCTTGAGTGAAAAAGGAACGTAGAGGATCTTATGAGAAAAGCATGGTTTTGGGAACGCAGGCACTTCTGGGTCCGACTTGGCCTCAGCTTTATGATCTTGAACACATGAAATAGCTTTAGTTTCCTCATAGGTAATAAAGATAATAATTTCTTACCTCGCAGGTTTGTCATGAAGATATGGAAAAGTAAAGCAATGTCTGGCATACAACAGATGTGCAATACATGAAATGCCCCTCTTGCCCTTTAGATTATCCTCTCAAGCATCCCCAAGAGGTGGTCCCCTGGAAACCTGGGAGCTAGGCTATCCACACCTCTTCCCTTACCTTCCACATCCGTAAAATCATCCTATTCCCCCAGTTTTATCTCCATGTTTTAGTTAGGCCACCATAATTCGTTTGGACTCTTGCAGTGATTTTCTAATTCGATGACTATAGCCACAGGTAAAGTCTAATCATGTCACCCCTTGATCGCTACTTATTATTGGTCCCACAGCCTCCAAAGTGGGATTAGTTCAGGCTTCGGACTGGGATTCTGGCTCACCTCTCCAGTCATCTCTCTTAGGCCCTGCCATTCATCCTGTTCTCTAGCAATGCCAATCTTCTGACAAGAGTCCTATGTGCTGTTGCATATCCTCATGCCATTTTAGAAGTTGTTTCCTTGGATAGAGATTCATCCCTCTCCCACCCTTATGCACGCATTAGAGTTTTACTGATCGATCCTTAAGGACTAGGTACCTGCCGTAGCATCTTCTGACCTCCCACCGGTCTCCCCTCCAGCACCTCTTTGGTTTGACACAACCTCGTGTACGTTTCTCCCCTGACGTGTGTCACACCTCGTTGATTTAAGTGTTTGTTTATGCATCTGTCTTCTCCACAGCAGCATGAATTACTAGAAAGCAAGAGCCATATCTTATTAATCTTTGTGTTCCCAGCTGTTATCACTGACCCTGTACTGGTTCATGTTCCATAAGCCCGTGATGAATGAATCCACATTTAGCTGTGATCCCCATCGTGATGGGAACTCACAACATTTCAAGGCAGCAACCTGATTTTGATCCTGTGTCCCGTGTCAAACCCAGATTGTTAAGACTTCCATCTATATTGTCATATATACCTCTCTACCTGCCTCCATCCACTGATCCTACTTAGAAAGAATACATATAATCCCTTAATGTGGCTGCCATTTGATTATTAGAATGCAGCCAACATCAAACAGCAACAAAATTTGTTCTTCTTGGAGAATTCTCCTCATTATTCCTGGTGTGATATGATGTCCACGGTCCTCACCTTATCTCCCTGATCAGGATCCGTTGGGGTCACCATGTCTAGAGCTTAACTCAGGATGGATTCTGACAGCATGGAGAGCCTTTGTCCTAAATACGATATTGTGGCAAGAAAAGGATAAACTAGAATATGCTTGCATTTATTCTTACATTTTTTAATATTTATTTATTTACTTACTTGTATGTATGTATTTTGGCTGCTCCGGGTCGTGGTGGCAGCACGCGGGGTCTTTTTTGCAGCACACGGGATCTTTTAGTTACGGCATGTGGACTTCTTAGTTGTGACATGCGAACTCTCAGTTGTGGCATGTGGGATCTAGTTCCCCGACCAGGGATCGAGCCCAGGCCCCCTGCATTGGGAGCATGGAGTCTTATCCACTGGACCACCAGGGAAGTCCTTATAATAGTTGTAATAGTAGCTAACATTATTGAGTTCTTACCACATACCAAACACTGCAGGACCAAAGGTGTAAGATGGATTAGCCTCTCTTTAGTCCCTGAGCTCAACTGTTTGACTCTACTCTTGTCCTCTCAGATACACCAGCTCTCTAGTGAGTCGTTGCTTCAAGGTCACCAGCCAAAAACCAAACAAAAGGGTTGGTTTTTGTCTAATAGTTGAGGAGCATCCTTCTACCCATCTGGCAAAAATGAAACTGCATGAGCTCACGGTGCTTACAGTCACTTGAGACGCTAATTAATTGAGCACCTAGACAAGGCACCAGGGAAGCCAGAAGGTGCACCCTCAGAAATCACTGCTGAATGCGTCGTTCAAGCGTCACTCAGATCGGAGGCCCATATTCCATATCTCCACTGGTGCTCCTTTGGTTTTCAGAATGGCTCGTTTCAGATGTCCTGTGCGCCATCCAAATTGCTAGTATTTTAAACCACTCAGCTTTAATTATACGTATCACTCACATGTACTGAATGCCTTTTAGACCCTGGGAATTGCATTTCACTCTTCACATGCATGATCTTGCCTAGTCCTTCCAACTACCCTACAAGCAGATACGTTTTTCAGTCAAGGAAACTGAAGTTCGGGGAGCTTAACTCACTTGGCCCAATACACAGAGCTTTTACTTAGCAGAGAGCTGGGATTTGGACCTAGACATAACTCCAGTGCTCAGACTCCTAAACATCACACCACAGTGCCTCCTGAGTCACTTTATTGTCATACTGAAGGGGTAGGTGGGGATCCCGTGAGCCAATACGCGGCTGGAAGCCTGGGTCAAGAAAAAACTTCAAGAACACCTGTGGGTGAGACCATTTCCGCATGGCGGGAATGGGGACAAGACAACTGGAATAGCAGTTACTGTCCCTACTGGATTTCATCTGGGTGCCATGCCCGCACCTTCTGGCTCCTCTGATACCCACCATGGTGCCCCAGTTATCCCTTCACCCCACCCTGCTGTTTTTCTGTATACTTGATTGCCATTGTGTGTGGCATCGTTTGTTCTGCCTTATCCCCCGTATACAGCCTTTTCCTAAGCTCTGGAAGCATCCATTTGTCCAAGCATTTTTCCTCTCACCTTTGCTCCTAGACATATTTGATTTAAATCCTGCCTCCCTCCTTTTCTGGACGGACCTGGCACCCCTCCCCCCATGACACTCTCCACCTGGCCCAGGCAGCCTATCCTTCTGAAATCCACTTCTTATATCCCAGTTCCAAGATCGCTCCATCTTGTCCACAAGGACCATCAGAGCTATTACCAAGTGTTGTCCAAGGAACCGGAAGTAGCCTGCCAACGGTGTACCCATGCAGGAGGCACTGTGGACCTCTGGCATCAGAAACGTTTGGATGCTTTAGAACACGCTCCAGTCCAGGGAGACAGAAAAGCCATTTCTCCTAGTCAGAAAATATCCCTGAACCCCAGCCCCCCGGCAAAGGCCAACTCAGGCCCAGAGTCCATCAAAACTTCAATTTTATCATAATCTCCTATATAAGAGGCCATTTTACGTGCTATTAAACAGAACAGTGCAGCTCGCCAGTAAAAATCATCTGCAATAACAGCCCATTAAAAGCTCTCCTTTAATATGGAACTTTCTAATTAATGTAAATGGGGTGCAAAGCTTGGAAAAGCTGAGTTGATTCTAATGTTCAGAAAGCAGGTAAAATAAGAAAGGGTCTTATTTCTCATTAGCCATCTATTAGGGAATCTAATGAAATCTTTATGGCTTCGATGTATTACCAAAAAAGTTACAATTGCTTTGTTTCCGGCCTCATTTCTCTGCCGCCTTTCTCTATAAATATTGCTATGCTACACATCAGATTGGGGAAAATAGAAGTGTGCATGGATTTTGTGTCTGACTCCGGCAGGTTCTCAGAGTTCTGCAGATGGAAGGCAGCACAGTCATGATTAACTCTAGTTCCCAGATTTCTCAGTTGGAAACTGAGGCCCAAAGAGAGTTGAAGACTAAGGTATAGCCGTTGACTTCCTTCCCCCTCCCTCCCCCTTTGGCCCTTCCTTCCTTCCTCTTTCCCTCCGTCCTTCTCTTCCACCACTTCCTCCCTTCCTTTTGCTCTCATTGAACTATTTATCAAACACTCTATCCGTCAGGTTAGGCTGGGTTACACGACAATAACAAGCAAACCCCACATCTCAAAAGTGTAAACATCAAACGTCTTTCAACCGTACCGTATGATAGGACATCAACATTTCAACTGTCACCTGCATGGCGTGGTCCATTATGGGTCAACAGGGGAGCAGAGTCACTCAGGGACCCAGAATGATGGAGCAGCAGTCCTCATGCCAGAGGGAAAAGAGAAAGTGGGCTCTGGCTCTTAAGGCCTCTACCTGGATATAACAGGTGACTTCTGCTCACGTTTCTGCTCATTGCGCAGAGTCTGTTTGGCCACGCCCAACTTCAAAGGGATCCAGGAAGTATTATCCTACAGTGAATCCAAAGGCTTCTCCTGTGAGCCAACTCATGGAATAACCTGTGATATCAAAATGAGTGAGAAATAGAAGAGCTCAGAGTCCAGTAGGAGAACTAAAAAACAAACACATTCAAGACAGGGCATGGTAAGTGGTGTGAGAGTCTGTACCAGCAGCCCGAGGACCAAGTAGGCTCACTCTCTCCCTACTTTGCTGACCTTCTCGTGGGGCTTTGCTGCAACTTGCTGTGTAACCACCTTCCTCTTTCTTATTGGGGTCCAGTATCCAGGAGGGAAACCCATGCTCGGATCCTGTTCTCCAGGTACCTGTCCTCAGTTTTATAGACCCTCGATGCAGGGGCTTAGGAGAAGGGGAACCATCTGAGACCAACCAGCCTGGGCGGGCCTGGGGCTAAGGAAAGCCAGCCGCCCAAGGAGGGAATGCCCAGGTTCCAAGGCAGCATCATGGGTGTTGGCGTCGTCATAACCTGCTGCTCTGTACCGTTTTGCCTTGCAGTGCCGGGGAGTCAGTCATTTCAGAGGACGGGGTTCTATCATCTGGAGGAGGTGGCAGAGTGATTTAGAGCACGGATCCGGACCCCTCAGGGAGCTGGAGAGTGGGCTGGGGAAACTGAGGCAGGAACCCAGCAGACGGCAGCCCTGAAGTCGAAGCTTCTCCTTAATCAGCCTGCAGTTAGCACTTTGGCCCCAAACCTCTCTGCTGAAGTTGGACTTAAGTTCTTAGAGGACTGCTGACCACACATACTCACCCTTGGGCAGGATTGACAGTGGAACTCAGGGGAGCAAGGGATCAAACCTTAGGAAGGAAGAGAGTCCTTGGCTTTGGTGGGTGTACAGGGATAGCCAGACATCATACACTTTATGTCCCTCTGCAACAGGCCTTTTAAAGCCCAGACAGAATGAGCTGGCTGGCTTCGTAATCATGTTCCAATCAGCTTTACAGAATTGTGAAATTGATTATCCTGCTGGCCTCACACAGGCTTAGAGCAAGGCAGAGGGGACCTTAATTCTTTGTTGAGTTCCATAGACTGATTTGAGGAGACTTTAGCTTTCCCACCCATCCCCAAGAGGAAGGGAGTTCAAATTACCTTGAAATTACAATTTAGAGCTGTCAAGCCTTGGCCAGTCTGTTTCATTTTCCCGATCACCCAGCCGGGGCCAAGGCCGAGAAAGGAGGTACCTGGCATATTAACTCCTCTTTAGGTACATGAGGAGGGGGCGTGAGGGAGTGTGAGCTCCGGGTGCCCCACGCGGGCTCAGGCAGCTCCGGGAACGACAGAGTGAGAGGATCTGGGAAGCATGGCTGTGGTCTCCCAAATTTGGGTCCGGTAGTACTAGGTCTCCCCACAAGATGGTGTGATTGGGGTGTCAGAGTCAACTGAACTGAATATAGTTTTCCTTTGCTTTCGTCTTCTGTCTGGATGAAATAGTTGGGATTTTTATATTGCTGCAGGGAAATGAATAGAGCTTGGTGATGCGTGTTTCACCAGCCTAGGGGTTCAGAGAAGTCTTCCTGCAATACAGGGGCCTGACATGGGTCTTGAACAATGACCAGGAATTCGTCAGCTGGAGAAGAGTGGAAAGTCCATTAGAGATGGAGGGGGCACCATAGGCCAAAGCCCAGAGGCACTTTACTAGGACGAGAAGAGTGAGGGAGAGAATGGTGGGCATGAGACTATGGAGGTCTGACGCACTAAAGAGATTAGAGTCCAGAGGCAAAGGCTTTGAGGGTTAAAAATGAAATACAGGATTCCAAGTGGAAAAGTGGACTTGTGGATGGTACAGCAGAAGCACAAAGTGTGGAGTGGTCATTGTGGACACTTGCTGGGACAAGTTGACTTAATATCACATCTGTCAACTCATGTCTGGAATTCACAAGGAATTTCTCCTTCCTCTAAATTACGTAGTTAATTATTACGCAGTGACAGTCCTGTTATAATGGCTGGTAGGTAGTGAGTGCTTATTACACATCAGGACTATTCTAAGAGTTTTGCATGAGTTATGTAATCTTTTCACAGCCCTATGAGGTGAATATCATTAGTATCCCCATTGTGCAGGTGACAAAACTAAGTCTCAAGGAGTTAATCAATTTGCAGAAGGTCCCGGAGCCAGTAAGTGGTAGGATTGAGGTTCAAACATAGGCAGTCTGAACCTAGAGCCTATTACTTAATCACTATGCTGTGATGCCTCCTGTGATCTTAAGAAAATAGAACCCACCATTCCTTCCTTCATTCAGCAGATATTCACCAAGTGAAGACGTACGACCGGCTTAGTGCTAAGTGTTGAGAGGACAGGGTTGAGCAAGATGGCAAGTTATGTCATCGCATGGGGCATCAGCCTAGTGGGGAGACAGGAGGTCGGTTACCAATTAGTGATCAAGAGGATATCAGGTTGCAAAGAAAAAGTAAAATAGGGCATCGGGAGAGGAAGTACCAGAGCTTGAAAGCATCTTCAATGCCAGATAAAGGAATGGAAGCCAAGAAAAGGAGAGTGATCTGTTCGGAGTCATACAGTAAATTGGCGTCCGTTTTGAGAAAAGAATCCAAGACCCCTAATATATTCAGTAGCTACTTAATCTCATGCCTACTCTATGCCTTCCACTGTTCTAGGCACCAGAACAAGACAGCCACGGTCCCTCCCCTCACAGACCTTACATTCTTTCCCAGTGCTCTGCTGCCCGGGTACCTGGAGCTTTGCAGTACACACTTTATTTCATCAATTGTTGATTCTACTGAAACACGTCCTCCACTTTATTTCTCCTATGCTCAGCTCATGGCAGGAAAATCTGAATAGGAGTATTTCCTTCTTTGTATAGCCCGGATTCCCCTGCCATGAGTAGAACATTTGGAGAAGTAAGGGTCAGGGGCCTATGCTTTCCTCCAACTTCCCAAAGAGGGAAAATCTCAACAATTATATAAAATAAGATGTTTTCTACCTGCCACACCATTCCTTTGAGGCAATCAACAAGTACAGAGTTGACTGTCTTGTTTGAATGGGGGAACAGAGAAAGGGACCCGGAAGAGCAAAGGGACTTTGGCTAATACTTCAAAGCTTTCCCCTCAGGTGTATCATGACTTTTCTTAACTTCTCTTCTGCTCAGCGAAGGCAAAAGGCACTGGGCCCTGGCTGAGCCTACAGCTTCCCAGATGCCCTGCTGAGGTCCCCCGGCCCTGAGACCACATAGGGCAGGCTGCTAAGGCAGAAAATAAGGGATTCCTACAGATCTAATTCCTACCGTCATGGTGCTGCAGGGCACTGCAGATCCGGTGAAGGGAAGTTATTTCAGCAGCCCTCTTTGGATATAGAATAATTCATATCCTGTCTCTCAGAGCTTGGTCCCTTTCCCTACACCTTGACCTCTCTAGTTTTTTGTTTTTGTTTTCGTTTTTTTGCGGTACACGGGCCTCTCACTGCTGTGGCCTCTCCCATTGCGGAGCACAGGCTCCGGACGCACAGGCTCAGCGGCCATGGCTCACGGGCCCAGCCGCTCCACAGCATGTGGGATCCTCCTGGACCGGGGCACGAACCCGTGTCCCGTGCATCGGCAGGCGGACTCCCAACCACTGTGCCACCAGGGAAGCCCTTGACCTCTCTGTTGTATATATTACTCATTTAATCTTCACAACCACCCTACAAGATAGGTACCAGTATACAAACAAAGAAACTGAGGCACAGAAACATTAAGCAACTTCCCTAAGGTGACACAGCTAATCAGTAGAAGACTTGCTATTTAAATCCAGGCGGTTTGGCTCCAGACTCCGGACTCTTAAGCTGTGAGATATACCGTACCTGCCACTCCTTCTATTCTGCCCTCACCCCTGCTGCTGACGCTATCCTACTGCTAGTGAGGCCCCTAGTACTACTTCAGTACTGTTAGTTATGACAATACTATTAACTTCTGCTTCTCTACAGATGCTGCTATAGGATTTGTAATACTAACACTGCTGGTCCTGCCTGTATCACTATTACTGAAAATAATAGCATTACTGCTGCCACTTCTGCTTTTTCTCCTCCTCCACTTCTTCCTCCCTTGCCTCCAAAACCCCCAGTATTTATTGCCCTGATCCTAGATCTTCTCCACGCCTTCCACAGGCATTATATACAGATGGGGAATTGGGGGACAGAGGTAGGAAATGTTTCACGTGTAGTCACAAGACTGACAGGGAGCAGTCAGGCACAGGATTGTAGGTCTGGGTCATTTATTTCAGGTCCAGTGTCCTTTCAAAGTGATACCAGGAACTTGCAGCTGAGGGCCTGTTGGTATTTCGAACCTCTCTGTGCCAGGGATGGTCTATGGAGCACCTGGGAATGTGTTAGAAATGCAGAATCTCAGGCCCCACCCCAGGCCTGCTGAAGCAGAGGCTGGTTTGGTGGCGTGTCAGAGCTTGCAAAGCACTGAAAATGCCCACAAATCCGTGATGACGTTGAATCCTTACAACCCCATAGGAAATAGAGCAGACGGTGCTCTTCCCTCTTGGGTCGGGCAAGTGGTTCAGAGCCATGAGTGTGAACTCAGAAGCGTGAGTGTGAACAGCAAGCTAGGATGGTACCTTCCTTTCTCTGGGGGCCAAGATGAAGATGTGAGAGGCAGGGATCTGCAGGGAAACATGTGGAGCCGGCCAGACTGAATCTGGATTTGTGGCCTTTGTACGCTAATTTATGGAAGAATATTGGTTGGTATTTTAAATAACCTGGTGGGGGTGGTGTGTGTGTGTGTGCGTGTGCGTGTGTGCATGAGTGTGTAGTGGGATGTATGATGGGGGACAATAGAACAGCACCTGCCCCGGGGAACCATGGTTTGGGCATCTCTTCCCCCTGGGAACGCTAGACTTGGGTTCCACGCCTGAGGATTTCTGGCCTTAGTGCATACCCTGAGCCCTGAGCTCACAGATAGATTCTCCTTGGCTTTCTCCTCCTCCATGTGCAAGTCCGCCCTGCGCCCGACTGCTGTCACCCATCACTGTTTCCGGTGAAGGTTGTTAAGCACAGGTGAGGGATGTTTACCATTAGTGCCCTTGGAAGCTTTCTCTCCATGGCCTTGTGTGCAGTGAAATGCAGGGCTTTGCTGAGAAGGAAACACAGTGGTAAGAATGGCATTCATCCAAGGTATCAAAGGAAGGTGCTAATTGCAGAACGAACCCAGAGACAAGCAGCTCACAGCCTTGCTTCCTATCTTGCCCTGTGTCTTCTCTGTATAGGGATTCAAATAATCACTGCTGTGTTCTTTCTTTAAAAAGGAGAATACGATAACGTCACTGTCTGGTTTAATTCCTGAGCTGGTTTCCCACTGCTTTTGTCCTAAGCATGAACCCCTTATCTTGTCTTCTAAGGCCCTTCACTGTCTGACCCTAACTCACCACTCTGTCTCATTGCCCCTGCCGTATCCTCCACTGCACAGAATTTCTCAGCATTCCCCAAACTCCCTGGGCTTTTGTGACTCGTGGTCTTTCCTCGGGCTGTTCCTTCTGTCTGGAATTCTTTGCCCCAATCTGCTCCGAAGCTTCTACTCTCATTTTGTATCATAAGCAATGCCAGCGTCTGTCTAACACCAAAGTCTGGGCTCCTAACCCTTGTACGTCCTGAGACTTGACAGGGGCTAGTGGCAGAGTGGGGTTCTGTGGTTGAGGTGAGGGTTAGGGCTCCGTGTGAATTCCCCCCAGAGAGGCAGCCAGGTCTGTGCCCAGGAGCACCTTGGCATATCTGTTCCAGACAGGCAGCTGGACTGTCTGGTGGACGAAATGGAACAAAAACCAAATCTACATAACGGAGCCATTGATCACTGTCACAACACGCAACCAGCTGTGGCCTGGAGAGAATATGTTTTTCGGAGACGTTCTCCTGGGGAAAGAGTATTCGTTGATATGAGGCTCTTAAGAATATGGTGAGGGTTAGTCAGTGTGAGGAAGATTCTTTCCTGGTGACATTTTGGAGATGGTTTTGCACAGAATCAAATTAAAAATGTCTCTCCGTCTGCTCTTGGAACTTGGGATTGCTGTTTCTTCCCTGCAGGGTGGGAGTATTCCGTCTCCCATCCGGCAGTCTCCTATCTTTTCAGCCCTGTTCATCACAGTTTTCTAGAGGAATGGGGGATGCAGTCTTCCCCATCCATTGTGATAGTTTGCTGTTGGCAAAATCCGGTCTCTAGATTCTGGAACTATTTTAATTTTTATAGCTTTCACACTTCTCTTTCATAATATTGCACAATCTTTACACCCTCACATGCTGCTTTATTTGTTGGTGCTGTTGTCTGCTTGTTTATTTAATTCTGAGCGCTTGCACTTCGAGAGCAATGTTGAATTGTGGTCTGAGCAGCGCCCTCCCCTTTCCCTGGGTCTGACTTTTATGGGACTGTCCTGATTCCTTCACCACTGAGTATGAAGTTGACTATTAATCTCTCTAAGCCTTCATCCTGATTTCCTTTATAGCACCTATCACTCACTTTAAAAAAAAATGTTTTCACTCAACTGTTTCCTTGGTTACCACCTGTATCCCTCACTTGAATGTAACCTCCATGCTGGCAGGTACTTTGGCTCCCGTTGTATCCCCTGGCACACGGTGGGTACACAGTAAATGATCATGGATATAATACATGATTTTCCCCTCCCATTAAGAAAGAATTCTTTCTTTCCTAGATTAGAAATACATTGCTTTTTCTATGTAAATTGATGTTGAATTTTATCAAGTACATTCTGACGTCTTTGGGGATAAACTTCGACCTGTGGATAAAATTAATGACTTTAGGAGAAACTTAATTGTATTAATTCTTGAATTTCTGGAATAGGTTCTTCTTGGTAGTAGTATATTATTCATATATATATATATGATACAAACATACATACATATATGCTGGTCTGTAGGTTTGGTTTGATTTGGTTATTGATTTGATTTTTTTATAGTTCTGCTCTCTGTCAGTCTCTGGTCTTACTAACTTCTTGAAGGAGGCTGCCAGCCATGAGATCAACCCCAGAAAGAGATTAACAGTCCCACAAGCAATGTTCAAAACTGCCCATTAATTCTCGCTCTAGCAAGATTCTGTATTATCATTTTAAATTCTCCCTACTACTTAGGAGAGTAAACCTAGATATGTAAATTTGCATGTACTTGATTTCTAATGAGATTGAATCTCTTGTCTTCCCACTGATATGTGTCTTTGTGAATTTCCTATTCATGTCATTTATCATTTGTTTCCAGTCTGCATGTTCATCCTTTTATTGATTTGTAAGAACCTTTTCTATATTAAGGACATTGACTTACTCTGCCGTATCTATTTATATAGTTCCCATTTTGCTCGTTTCTCTTTTAATAGTATTGATGGTAGATTTTAACATTTTTATTTTTTAATTTTTTCCCCCAATATTTAGTGATTCATTGATTGATTGATTAACATCTTTATTGGAGTATAATTGCTTTACAATGGTGTGTTAATTTCTGCTTTATAACAAAATGAATCAGCTATACATATACATATATCCCCATATCTCTTCCCTCTTGCATCTCCCTCCCTCCCATCCTCTCTATCCCAACCCTCTAGGTGGTCACAAAGCACCGAGCTGGTCTCCCTGTGCTATGCAGCTGCTTCCCACTAGCTATCGGTTTTACATTTGGTAGTGTATATATGTCCATGCCACTCTCTCACTTTGTCCCAGCTTACCCTTCCCCTCCCCACGTCCTCAAGTCCATTCTCTAGTAGGCCTGCGTCTCTATTCCGGTCCTGCCCCTAGGTTCTTCATGACCTTTTTTTTTTTCTTTTAGATTCCATATATATGTGTTAGCATACGGTATTTGTTTTTCTCTTTCTGACTTACTTCACTCTGTATGACAGACTCTAGGTCCATCCACCTCACTACAAATAACTCAATTTCATTTCTTTTTATGGCTGAGTAATATTCCATTGTATCTATGTGTCACATCTACTTTATCCATTCATCTGTTGATGGACACTTAGGTTGCTTGCATGTCCTGGCTATTGTAAACAGAGCTGCAATGAACATTTTGGTACATGATTCTTTTTGAATTATGGTTTTCTCAGGGTATATGCTCAGTAGTGGGATTGCTGGGTCATATGGTAGTTCTACTTTTAGTTTTCTAAGGAACCTCCATACTGTTCTCCATAGTGGCTGTATCAATTTACATTCCCACCAACAGTGCAAAAGGGTTCCCTTTTCTCCACACCCTCTCCAACATTTATTGTTTGTAGATTTTTAGATGGTGGCCATTCTGACTGGTGTGAGGTGATATCTCATTGTAGTTTTGATTTTCATTTCTCTAATGATTAGTGATGTTGAGCATCCTTTCATGTGTTTGTTGGCAATCTGTATATGTTCTTTGGAGAAATGTCTATTTAGGTCTTCTGCCCGTTTTTGGGTTGGGTTGTTTGTTTTTTTGATATTGAGCTGCATGAGCTGCTTGTATATTTTGGAGATTAATCCTTTGTCAGTTGCTTCCTTTGCAAATATTTTCTCCCATTCTGAGGGTTGTCTTTTCATCTTGTTTATTGTTTCCTTTGCTGTGCAATAGCTTTTAAGTTTCATTAGGTCCCATTTGTTTACTTTTGTTTTTATTTGCATCACTCTAGGAGGTGGGCCAAAAAGGATCTTGCTGTGATTTATATCATAGATTGTTCTGCCTATGTTTTCCTCTAAGAGTTTTATAGTATCTGACCTTACATTTAGGTCTTTAATCCATTTTGAGATTATTTTTGTGTATGGTGTTAGGGAGTGTTTTAATTTCATTCTTTTACATGTAGCTGTGCAGTTTTCCCAGCACCACTTATTGAAGATGCTGTCTTTTCTCCATTGTATATTCTTGCCTCCTTTCTCAAAAATAAGGTGGCCATATGTGCATGGGTTTATCTCTGGGCTTTCTGTCCTGTTCCATTGATCTATATTTCTGTTTCTGTGCCAGTACCGTACTGTCTTGATTCCTGTAGCATTGTAGTATAGTCTGAAGGCCAGGAGCCTGATTCCTCCAGCTCTGTTTTTCTTTCTCAAGATTGCTTTGGCTATTCAGAGTCTTTTGTTTTTCCATACAAATTGTGAAATTTTTTGTTCTAGTTCTGTGAAAAATGCCACTGGTAATTTGATAGGGATTGCGTTGAATCTGTAGATGCTTTGGGTAGTATAGTCATTTTCACAATGTAGATTGTTCCAATCCAAGAACATGGTATATCTCTCCATCTCTTTATATCATCTTTAATTTCTTTCATCAGTGTCTTATAGTTTTCTGCATACAGGTCTTTTGTCTCTTTAGGTAGGTTTATTCCTAGATATTTTATTCTTTTTGTTGCAATGGTAAATGGGAGTGTTTCCTTAATTTCACTTTCAGATTTTTCATCATTAGTGTATAGGAATGCCAGAGATTTCTGTGCATTAAGTTTGTATGCTGTTACTTTACCAGATTCATTGATTAGCTCTAGTAGTTTTCTGGTAACATCTTTAGAATTCTCTATGTGTAGTATCATGTCATCTGCAAACAGTGACAGCTTTACTTCTTCTTTTCCAATTTGGATTCCTTTTATTTCTTTTTTTTTCTCTGATTGTTGTGGCTAAAACTTCCAAAACTATGTTGAATAAGAGTGGTGAGAGTGGGCAGCCTTGTCTTGTTCCTGATCTTAGAGGAAATGGTTTGAGTTTTTCACCATTGAGAATGATGTTGGCTCTGGGTTTTTCATATATGGCCTTTATTATGTTGAGGTAAGTTCCCTCTATGCCTACTTTCTGGAAGGTTTTTATCATAAATGGGTGTTGAAGATTTTAACATTTTTAAAAACCTGATTTTAAACTCTCTCTTTCTATTTTTAAGGTAGCTTTTCTTTACTTACTTGCATGTTTAAAAAGTCCAGACCAGAGATCAAACAACTAGGCACCTTTATTTACTTCTAATTACTTTATGATTTCATTTATTTTAAATTTGACTACTTAATTGAATGAGGTTTCTCTTTGTCCACAGATCATACCCAGCCTTCTCCTTGAACCTCAAAGCACATCAGACCCTACCTCTGTAAGGTTTAGGAGGGAAAATAAGTGGGTGCTGAGAGTGAGACAGATGGAGCAGGGTAGTACAGGGATGTTCTGTACTGAGGAAAGCTGCAGGATTTCCTGGGGCTGGACGGAAGATGAATATCCTGTGAGATCATCACATTCTTGTTCACATGTGATGGACTGGGGTGGGGCAAGTGAGGTGCCCAGGACACAGGATTTAAGGAGGTGCTTACTCTTGGGTGCAGACTTGCAATAGCTTGCAATTCTGCTTCCTGGGCTATTACTTGTACCGCTATATCCTCACCCCCACCATGCTCTTGGTAACAGGGACGCTGGACCCTCCCCACCACCCTTAAGGTACCCCTCTGGCCTCAGCTCGGAATCATCCCTGGGTACTTCATGACGCATGCTATGATGTGGCCTCACTGTCATCCTTGGTCTGCAGTTCCTTCCATCACGGGTTTCATGAAAGGTGTAGGGTGGTGCCGTGAGCCCTGAGCTTGGAATCAAATGGTGTGCACGTGAGATCTGACCTCTCACCTCCTGGTGATGGCGCATCCATGGCTTTGTCCTCCCCATACTCTGTCATGTGGTGTCACCGGCCTGCCACCTAGAACCATGGTCAAGGTCAAGTTGGGTCTGTACTTTGCAAATGGCAAAGCTCTGTACATATGTCCATAATTTCTGTTGTTGCAACTTAATATTGGCATCGGCGGGTTCATTTCACATCAGAGGCCGCTGCTGCTGGCCAGTGTTAGCATCAATGCTGTAAGAAGCATTGACACAGCAGAGAGGTCATTTGGAGACGTGACAATCAAAAAGCAGTGAATTCTTTTCCCTCTAAGAGTTCCTGTCAGTGGCAGAGTCCTACAAGTTTACAAGTGAAAATCTAAATATTTAGAAAGCCTAAGCCCCTGCCTGAAAATAAAGATTAAAAATGAATATTTATGAGCTAATAGTTCCGTAATTCTGTCTTTGAATGTTTCCTTCGGTGACACACACAAGCCTATTGTCGCCTGCTCTTTGGGAGGAGCCAGAGCCCTGCCGGGGAGTGTATAGCTCTGTGACCTAGATGAAATCACTCACCCTCTCTGAGCCTGTCTCCTCAGCAGTAAATTAAAAGAGTAATAATTACAGTGCACATTAAATAATACAACATATACCGGGAGCCTAGCATAGTGTCAGGCACATAGTAGGTGTTCAAAAAATGTGAGCGTCCTCTATGTGTTCTGCCTTGGCTGGGAGCACTGTCATTTTTTTCTTAGCAGAATTTGTCTGAAGACTCAGTGTTTTTTCCAGTTTTTTTTTTTTATCATGGTAAAATACACATAACAAAATGTACCATCTTAACCATTTTTTAATGTACAGTTCTTTGGTGAAATACATTCACTACATTGTGCAACCTCACCACCATCCGTTTCCAGAATGCTTTTCATCTTGTAAAACTGAAACTGTACCTGTTAAATGATAATTCTCCATGCCCCCCCCAAGCCCGGCCACTGCCATTCTGCTTTCTGTCTATGAATTTGACTACTCTAGGGACCTCATGTAAGTGGTTCCACACAATATTTGCCTTTTTGTGACTGGCTAAGAAAAGTTAGCATAATGTCCTCAAAGTTCACCCACGTTGTAGCATGTGTCAGAATTTCCTTCCTTTCTAGGGCTGAATAACGATCCGTTGCATGTATAGACCACATTTTGCTTATCCATTCATTCGTCAGTGCACTTATGTTGCTTCCACATAAGTGTCAGTGGTTTTTTTATATTCTATTTAGACGTCCTCTAAATCGAATTAAGAACGCTTTATCAAAATGGAGCAGACCTTCTCTTCTTTTTACCAAACTTCCCGACTTGCTTTTACTCTCCAGTCCAGAATTTCTGTTTCCTGAGCAGCTCTCTTGCTGATCTGTCTGTAATTATCTTTCTTCAGTTGGGAACATAGCCAAGATCTGAGGGAGCTTCTCATCGTTGAAGGTTGGACTCACTATTCCTTCACTGCATCCTGGATTTGTAGGGAAGTAAAGGACCTTTGGAGCCTCCTGGTGCCAGGTCTGTCAACTGTCCTCCTTCTCCAAAAGCCTGAAGACAAACTGCACCAAAATCCCAGCAGCAGGTCAGTCTTGCCGAAAATGCTGGTACCCTGGCCACGTTCTAGACAGACTTACTTGGAACCTCAGCTTTGACCAGCCTTATCCGATTCTCCCAGGGTGATCCTCGCCTTGCTCTCTGGTCCACCTAGGCAGGGGTAGGATGACTCAAGCCGAGCAGCTCACCTTCACACAACTGTCAATGCCTTCCTTGAGGAAAGGACTGATTCTGGAACTTAGGAGCCAGTGCATTTGAGGCTCCTGACTTTCTTTCCCTCAGCCCAGGGACTAGGCTAGAATTTCAGGAACTGGGCTTGGCATTTGGGATTTGGGGGCTGGAAGAGAGACTGGGCACTGAAACTGAGGCTTCTTCATTCATTCACTATATATCGGGCTGGCCAAAAAGTTCGTTCAGGTTTTCCAGTTACATCTTACAGAAAAACCCGAACACACTTTTTGGCCAACCCAATATTTATCGAGGGTCTATTCTGCGCCCTTGTGGTAGGGCCACTGCCGTGGACATAGCAGATATGACCCCTCTTTGCATATTGCTTAGAGTCTGGTTGGAGTGGCAGGTATTAATCAGAGAAGCAAACAAGGAAATGTGAAGTTGTGTATGTAAGATGGGCTATGAAGATTTGCTTCCAGGGTGGTTTTAGGAGAGGATTTGAAGTAGAGTGTCAATTGCTTTTTCTTAGTGTACTCTCTGTAAGTGGTACCTTGGCGGTAGATGTTTAGACTGTAGTGGACTGAAGCCATGTGAGACATAAGACTGGGTCATCAGTGCTTAGGCCCTGAGTCACAAACAAAATATTGGCCAGTGGTGGTGTCTTTTTAATGTCCTTATTCCTTCACTGTCCAATGGTGCAGTGCTGTGCAGAGAGAACAGCATGGGCACAAGCTCTAAGGTGGGAGATGCAGGACCAGTACCTGTAGGGAGAAGGCTAGTGTATCCGAATGCAAGGTCAAGGGAGCATGTGCTCATTGAGGTGGCAAGGGAGCGACAGTAGCACCAGACCATGCCGGATCTGTGGGCCGTGGTATAGATACTTGTTTTATCCTACAAGCGGTGGAAAACCACTGGTGGACTTTCACATTTTCACGGTAATAATAGGGGATGCCTTTATTGAGTGCTTACGATGTCCCAGACACTGTTCTCAGGGCTTTATGGTATTATCTCAAAGATTTCCTCAATCAGACCTATGAGACAGGGACTTCATTATCCCCATTTAACAGATGAGGAAATCTAGGTTCCAGGAAGCTAAGCACCTTGTCCAAAGTCTCACAGCTAGTAAGTGGCAAAGTCCACCTTCTTAACCACTGCAGAAAGCTGTCTCCCGCTTTGAGAAGAGGTGAGTAGGAGCTAGTATTCTTTTGGGGAATGGCAGGATAAACCCAGCCTCCTGGGGGAATGCCCAATCCTCTGCCATGGAGGTGGCCAGGCAGGGACATGTGGTGTGCCTGTGTGTACATGTGGCTCAAGGGGAAGACTTGACACCTGGCACAGGTGTCAGCACTGTCGCTGGCCCTTATCTGGAGCTGGTGCCCGCGAACTCTGACAAGGCAGAGAAGCCCTTATCGGCCCACATAGCTGCCTCTTGCGCAGTCTCCCGTGGGGGATTACGTGGCAGCAAACATTCAGTTGAAATGGTACCGACATTCAGTTCTGCTTCCTGCGCAGGCTGTTCTGCATTGGGGAACACCAGGTGCCCCCTTGAATTAATACGGTTTGGAGTGTGCACTTTGGATGAATCCATGGCTCGTAGCGGGCGGGGTGCGGGACTTGGAACGGGGTGGAATGGACTATAGATACAGATTGAGAAGGGGACACAGAGGCAGCTGCTGAGCTAAGGAAGCCACATTCTTTGGGCTGTTTGCTGAGGGAAGAGCAAAAGGTAAGGATGGAAAATCCAAATGAGCTGATTATTTCGATGAGATCTTCTCATCAGGGAAATATACTTTTAAGGAACCAAAGTCCATCACAGTAGTTCAGATTGGCTTTACAGACAATCCTGGACAGTGCCTGAGAAATGACTTGGTGTCATGGACATGGAACTGGAGAGTCAAGCACCCAGCTTTCTCTCTTTCCTTCTCTTCTCCATTGTCTTTGCCTCCTGCTTCCTTTGGTCTGTCTGCCCCCATCCTCCTTTCTGCACACTGACTTCTCTCTTGGCTTCGTTGTTGATTTCCCTGCCACGTGCTTGGAAGAGTGTATTTCTGCAGCCTGCAATGGGACTAACTCTGGCCGCCACCAACTCTGGGCCTTTGAGATCCAACCCACCCTTTGGGCTCAGCACAGTCTCTGTCCTCCGAGCAGTTGAAGGCAGGTTGGCAGATGTGTCCATGGCGAGTGGACTCCATTGACTCAGAAATGGCAGCTGTGGTTCAGGGAATTGGGGGAGTAGCTTTTAACACACAGGTTCAGGATAGAGAGGGCATGGGACATTATTAAAATTCTTCAGGGGCACCCAGACTGAAAGACAGGTAGGGTAACCCCCTTCTAAGGGTCCCGTGTTTCGTTGGAGTATTCTTATAGTTCCTGATTCTTTCTTTGGAGGCAAAATCTGAGCCCCTGGATTGTTTGCCATTGAAGGAAAGAGCCAGACGTAGAGGCAGTAACTGATGGAAGACTCCCCCGCCCCTCACCCAGGTTAGGCAGCCCAAGGCAGTATGGCTGAGTAGCTCCATCAGCCCATCCGAGGCTGGCAATGAACCTAGCACTACAGTGATAAGAAAAGAAGCTAGACAGAACAGGTCTCCACGGGAGTGTTTCTGTGTTTGTATTCAGGGTACTTCAAAGAGTATTTCAATTGCTATTACTGTAGCAGATGTCTTTCATGCAAATCTTGATGTCTTTCGATGAAGAAGGCTTCATCCGAATCAGTGGAATGATTCTTTCCACCTCCCCCATGAAACACCCAGTGCCTTTTAGGCGCATACCTTGTACACGCTGCAGAGAGAGTCTTTAAGTCCCCTTCCTCACACTTGAAGGATTTGTGAGTTCTGCATCTTGATGGGAGGCTGGAATGCCAGGAGTGGACCTCATAAAGAGTTTGTGTTACTTTAAATATTAGCTCAGCAGGATACCTTGTCTCGGAAGCTGTGCTGGGCTCCCGGCCCTGATCCCTCTACTTGAAGACCAATGGGTTTCAAGATCTCGGGCTTCACGGGAAGCTAAAACTAAGGACTATACTTGTCAAAGCTTTGGGGTCACTGCCTTCAGAGAGCACTGCTTATAACAACCTTTGACATCTTTAAATCAGCTCCGCATTCCTGGGATCCAGCTTGGGGATGGCCATGCCAGGTGGGCAGTGGTCATCTTCCTAAACACCCCTTCAACATCCCGAATTTGTGTTCATTTTTCCTGCCCAGGGCCTAGGGCACGTTCCCTGTTCTCCCGACTCACCCAGCAGGGGCCCTCGAAGGAAGCCTACTTGGGGGTTATTGCACTAAACAGCTGACAAGGAGGCAGGGTCCAAGGGCTGGGCTCTGCAGTACCCTGTGGACCCAGGGGGCGTGGCGGTAGGACCAAGGCACCAGCCTGTCCTCCCAGGTGCCCAGGGCCCAGAGTGCTGGCTGAGGAGTCCCAGGGAGTCATGGGCCCCTGTGTCTCTGGCCTGAGTTAGAAAAGTCATTAATCACCATTACAAACAAAGAATTGAGTCAGTCCAGCCAGTCCTCACCACCAGGTCTGTCTCAGGGGCTGAGTCCCAGCCTGATGCTACTCACGACTTACAGTGGCCTCCACTCCACCTGGACCAAAAGTCTCAGCCTTGCAGGGACTCACAGCGGGTCTACACAGCCCCATTCACCACTCTCGCCCTGTCTCCCATCCTTCCCTCCTTTGCACACTGGCCTCCAGCCACACTGGCCTTCTTGCTGTTCCTCAAATCAACCAGACATGATCCCTCTTTGGGGCCTGTCCTCAAGCTGTTCTGCCTGCCTGGAAAGCTCTTCTCTTAGGTACCCACTTAGCAAACTGTCTTACCTCTGCAGAGTCCTTGCTCAGATCTTACTTTCTCAATGGTACCTGCCCAAAGGTTAATATCACAACCTGTAGCACTCTCCCCCAGCACTCCCGCACCCCTTACTCTGCTGTTGTTTGTTTTCTTTTTGTTCCTTTTCCATGGCACTTATCTGCTAACATATTAAATAACTGACATATGTATTATGTGTTTTGTAATTTTCTCCCCTCCTCTCACTGCCCTGCCAACTAGAAGGTAAACTCAAGGAGGGCAGGGATTTGTGTTTGTTTACTGACATATCTCAATTGCCTAAGATAATGGCTAGTTTATATGACCGCTCAATACATAATTGTTTTGTGTGTGTGTGTGTGTGTGTGTCTTTTTTTTTTTTTTTTAAGTGTTGGAAAAAAAAATTTTAGGGCAAATTGAGATACACACAGACAAATATATACACACTTCTTATAGATCAGAAAACTCTAAAAGTACATATTTACAAATCGGATTTTCTAAGTTTTATATATTTAAAATTATATATATACAAATCTAAGGGATTTTTTTAATTTTTGAATTTTATTTATTTTTTTTGTACAGCAGTTCTTATTAGTCATCAATTTTATACACGTCACTGTATACATGTCAATCCCAATCGCCCAATTCAGCACACCACCACCACCACCACCCGCCGCTTTCCCCCCTTGGTATCCAAACATTTGTTCTCTACATCTGTGTCTCAACTTCTGCCCTGTAAACCGGTTCATCTGTACCATTTTTCTAGGTTCCACATACATGCGTTAATATATGATATTTGTTTTTCTCTTTCTGATTTACTTCACTCTGTATGACAGTCTCTAGATGCATCCACGTCTCAACAAATGACTCAATTTTGTTCCTTTTTATGGCTGAGTAATATTGCATTGTATATATGTGCCACATCTTCTTTATCCATTCGTCTGTCTGTGGGCATTTAGGCTGCTTCCATGACCTGACTATTGTAAATAGAGCTGCAATGAACATTGGGGTGCATGTGTCTTTTTGAATTATGGTTTTCTCTGGGTATATGCCCAGTAGTGGGATTGCTGGGTCATATGGTAATTCTATTTTTAGTTTTTTAAGGAACCTCCATACTGTTCTCTATAGTGGCTGTATCAATCTACATTCCCACCAAGAGTGCAAGAGGGTTCCCTTTTCTCCACACTCTCTCCAGCGTTTGTTGTTTGTAGATTTTCTGAGGAGGCCCATTCTAACTGATGTGAAGTGATACTTCATCGTAGATTTACATTTCTCTAATAATTAGTGATGTTGAGCAGCTTTTCATGTGCTTCTTGGCCATCTGTGTGTCTTCTTTGGAGAAATGTCTATTAAGGTCTTCTGCCCATTTTTGGATTGGGTTGTTTGTTTCTTTAATATTGAGCTGCATGAGCTGTTTATATATTTTGGAGATTAATCCTTTCTCCGTTGATTCGTTTGCAAATACTTTCTCCCATTCTGAGGGTTGTCTTTTCGTCTTGTTTATGGTTTCCTTTGCTGTACAAAAGCTTTGAAGTTTCATTAGGTCCCATTTGTTTATTTTTGTTTTTATTTCCATTACTCTAGGAGGTGGATCAAAACAGACCTTGCTGTGATTTATGTCAAAGAGTGTTCTTCCTATGTTTTCCTCTAAGAGTTTTATAGTGTCCGGTCTTACATTTAGGTCTTGAACCCATTTGGAGTTTCTTTTTGTGTATGGTGTTAGGGAGTGTTCTAATTTCATTCTTTTACATGTAGCTGTCCAGTTTTCCCCGCACTACTTATTGAAGAGACTGTCTTTTCTCCATTGTATATCCTTGCCTCCTTTGTCATAGATTAGTTGACCGTAGGTATGTGGGTTTATCTCTGGGCTTTCTATCTTGTTCCATTGATCTGTGTTTCTGTTTTTCTGCCAGTACCGTATTGTCTTGATTACTGTAGCTTTGTAGTATAGTCTGAAGTCAGGGAGTCTGATTCCTCCAGCTCCGTTTTTCTTTCTCAAGACTGCTTTGGCTATTTGGGGTCTTTTGTGTCTCCATACAAATTTTAAGATTTTTTGTTCTAGTTCCATAAAAAATGCCATTGGTAATTTGTTAGGGATTGCATTGAATCTGTAGATTGCTTTGGGCAGTAGAGTCATTTTCACAATATTGATTCTTCCAATCCAAGAACATGGTATATCTCTCCATCTGTTGGTATCATCTTTAATTTCTTTCATCAGTGTTTTATAGTTTTCTGCATACAGGTATTTTCTCTCCCTAGGTAGGTTTATACCTAGGTATTTTATTCTTTTTGTTGCAATGGTAAATGGGAGTGTTTCCTAATTTCTCTTTCAGGTTTTTCATCATTAGTGTATAGGAATGCAAGAGATTTCTGTGCATTAATTTTGTATCCTGCAACTTTACCAAATTCACTGATTAGCTCTAGTAGTTTTCTGGTAGCATTTTTAGGATTCTCTATGTATAGTATCATGTCGTCTACAAACAGAGACAGTTTTACTTCTTCTTTTCCAATTTGTATTCCTTTTATTTCTTTTTCTCCTCTGATTGCCATGGCTAGGACTTCCAAAACTATGTTGAATAATAGTGGTGAGAATGGACATCCTTGTCTTGTTCCTGATCTTAGAGGAAATGCTTTCAGTTTTTCACGATTGAGAATGATGTTTGCTGTGGGTTTGTCGTATATGGCCTTTATTATGTTGAGGTAGGTTCCCTCTATGCCCACTTCCTGGAGAGTTTTTATCATAAATGCGTGTTGAATTTTGTCAAAAGCTTTTGCTGCATCTATTGAGATGCTCATATGGTTTTTATTCTTCAATTTGTTAATATGGTGTATCACATTGATTGATCTACGTATATTGAAGAATCCTTGCATTCCTGGGATAAATCCCACTTTATCATGGTGTATCAACCTTTTAATGTCTTGTTGGATTCTGTTTGCTGGTATTTTGTTGAGGATTTTTGCATCTATATTCATGAGTGATATTGGTCTGTAATTTTCTTTTTCTGTAGTATCTTTGTCTAGTTTTGGTGTCCGGGTGATGGTGGCCTCATAGAATGAGTTTGGGAGTGTTCCTTCCTCTGCAATTTTTTGGAAGAGTTTGGGAAGGATGGGTCTTCTGTAAATGTTTGGTAGAATTCACCTGTGAAGCTCTCTGGTCCTGGACTTTTGTTTGTTGGAAGATTTTTAATCGCAGTTTCAATTCATTACTTGTGACTGTTCTGTTCATATTTTCTATTTCTTCATGGTTCAGTCTTGGAAGGTTATACGTTTCTAAGAATTTGTCCATTTATTCCAGGTTGTCCAATTTATTGGCATAGAGTTGCTTGTAGTAGTCTCTTAGGATGCATTGTATTTCTGCGGTGTCTGTTGTAACTTCTCCTCTTTCATTTCTAATTTTATTGATTTGAGTCCTCTCCCTCTTTTTCTTGATGAGTCTGGATAATGTGTTATCAATTTTGTTTATCTTCTCGAAGAACCAGCTTTTAGTTTTATTGATCTTTGCTGTTGTTTTCTTTGTTTCTATTTCATTTATTTCTGCTCTGATCTTCATGATTTCTTTCCTTCTGCTAACTTTGGGTTTTGTTTGTTCTTGTTTCTTTAGTTCCTTTAGGTGTAAGGTTAGATTGTTTATTTGAGATTTTTCTTGTTTATTGAGGTAGGCTTGTATAGCTATCAACTTCCCTCTTCCTGCTTTTGCTGCATCCCATAGGTTTTGGATTGTCGTGTTTTCATTGTCATTTGTCTCTAGGTTTTTTCTGATTTCCTCTTTGATTTCTTCAGTGATCTCTTAGTTATTTAGTAACGTATTGTTTAGCCTCCATGTGTTTGTGTTTTTTACATTTTTTTTTCCTGTAGTTCATTTCTAATCTCATTGCGCTGTGGTCAGAAAAGATGCTTGATATGATTTCAATTTTCTTAAATTTACTGAGGTTTGATTTGTGGCCCAAAATGTGATCTATCCTGCAGAATGTTCCGTGCGCACTTGAGAAGCAAGTGAAATCTGCTGTTTTTGGATGGAATTTCCTATAAATATCAATTAAATCTATCTGGTCTATTGTATCATTCAAAGCTTCTGTTTCCTTATTTATTTTCATTTTGGATGATCTGTCCATTGGTGTAAGTGAGGTGTTAAAGTCCCCCACTATTATTGTGTTACTGTCAATTTCCTCTTTTTTAGCTGTTAGCAGTTGCCTTATGTATTGAGGTGCTCCTATGTTGGGTGCATATATATTTATAATTGTTATATCTTCTTCTTGGATTAATCCCTTGATCGTTATGTAGTGTCCTTCCTTGTCTCTTGTAACATTCTTTATTTTAAAGTCTATTTTATCTGATATGAGTATTGCTACTCCAGCTTTCTTTTGATTTCCATTTGCATGGAATATCTTTTTCCATCCCCTCACTTTCAGTCTGTATGTGTCCCTCGGTCTGAAGTTGGTCTCTTATAGACAGCATATATATGGGTCTTGTTTTTGTATCCATTGAGCAAGCCTGTGTCTTTTGGTTGGACCATTTAATCCATTCACATTTAAGGTAATTATTGATATGTATGTTCCTGTGACCATTTTCTTAATTGTTTTGGGTTTGTTTTTGTAGGTCCTTTTCTTCTCTTGTGTTTCCCACTTAGAGAAGTTCCTTTAGCATTTGTTGTAGAGCTGGTTTGGTGGTGCTGAATTCTCTTAGGTTTTGCTTGTCTGTAAAGCTTTTGATTTCTCCATTGAATCTGAACGAGATCCTTGCCGGGTAGAGTAATCTTGGTTGTAGTTTCTTCCCTTTCATCACTTTAAGTATATCCTGTCACTCCCTTCTGGCTTGTAGAGTTTCTGCTGAGAAATCAGCTGTTAACCTTATGGGAGTTCCCCTGTATGTTATTTGTCGTTTTTCTCTTGCTGCTCTCAATAATTTTTCTTTGTCTTTAATTTTTGCCAATTTGATTACTATGTGTCTTGGCCTGTTTCTCCTTGGGTTTATCCTGTATGGGAGTCGCTGTGCTTCCTGGACTTAGGTGGCAATTTCCTTTCCCATGTTAGGGAAGTTTTCAACTATAATCTCTTCAAATATTTTCTCTGGTCCTTTCTCTCTGTCTTCTCCTTCTGGGACCCCTATAATGTGAATGTTGTTGCGTTTCATGTTGTCCCAGAGGTCTCTTAGGCTGTCTTCATTTCTTTTCATTCTTTTTTCTTTAGTCTGTTCTGCAGCAGTGAATGCCACCATTCTGTCTTCTAGGTCACTTATCCGTTCTTCTGCCTCAGTTATTCTGCTATTGATTCCTTCTAGTGTAGTTTTCATTTCAGTTATTGTATTGTTCATCTCTGTTTGTTTGTTCTTTAACTCTTCTAGGTCTTGTTAAACATTTCTTGCATCTTCTTGATCTTTGCCTCCATTGTTTTTCTGAGGTTCTGGATCATCTTCACTATCATTATTCTGAATTCTTTTTCTGGAAGGTTGCCTATCTCCACTTCATTTAGTTGTTTTCTGGGGTTTTATCTTGTTCCTTCATCTGGTACATAGCCCTCTGCCTTTTCATCTTGTCTGTCTTTCTGTGAATGTGGTTTTTGTTCCACAGGCTTCAGGATTGTAGTCCTTCTTGCTTCTGCTGTCTGTCCTCTGGTGGATGAGCTCAATACATAATTGTTAACTCAAGTTGAGTGAATCTTTGGTTTAACTATAATACCCTCAAAGACCCTCTCTAATGTTGTAAATTCAGGTCTAACTGGACCATTTGATGATATCCTACAAAGTTCTAGGCATGTCCAAGGGGTCTTATATACATGGACACATTTCAGATTCACAATGAACCTTTCCTCTTGGTGATGTAACTGAGTCTTGTTAGAAGTCACCCAGCTGCTAAACATCACAGCTGTAAACCAGCCCTGTGCATCCAAGATCATGTCCACACTGTTAAGTCTTCCAGAATTCAGAGTTTTTCTTTTTGTTCTCCTTGAGACTTTACTGATAAGATTCAAAACAATTTCTTTCCATCCCTAACCTCCTCCCAAGTGAAAGGTAGGGGAGGGGTTAAAGTACACTTTACTATGAGGCAAGAAAAGAAAGGCAGAATCCCAAAGCCAATTTCCCTTCCAGCCTGCAGCTTGGCATCTCCCTACAGTGGATGGCCAATTTCCCTTCCAGCCTGCAGCTTGGCATCTCCCTACAGTGGATGGCTAATGAGGCACAGCTCTGGAAGACCAGGCAGTCAGATGTCCACCACGTAGGTTTTACTCTCCATCCCCAGCTGAAGACACCAAGTCATTGTCTTTGCAGTAAGCCCCGCTCACGTGTGCCATGTAGAGTCGATGGAATCAGAGGGAGAGCAGAGTGACTAGGAGGGACTGAGGTCCCTGTCTCCAAAGGCATTCTAGATGATTCCCCAATGACCCCTAGCATTGCCTCTAGGGCATGTGTCACTCAGGTGGGGCACAAGGAAGAACTGGGTAGAGATGGTTATCATTGACAAGTTAGAACTCCTTGGGAGCCACAGGTGCAGAGATGGATACTACTGGCCACTACAAAGGATCAGTCTGGGAAGGGAAGAAGGTGCCAGAGTCTCTGGGGAGCTAGGACATCGGATCTGTATCTTCATCTGCAGAGGGCATGGGCTTTTTAAAAGGGGAGAAGCCACCTTAGCCCACACTTAGCAACCTCTCAGTTCTGGGGTAGACTGCAGGGGTGGGGTGGGTGGGGTTGGGACATATGACGTGTGTCTCTGCAGAGATAGTAAGCCTGGGTACCACCCCCTGCCAGTGAGCATCCAAAGGAGGGAAGAGAAGCCTGGTCGAGGCGTCAGGAGACCTGGGCTGCCCCTCACGGGTGTCATCTGGCCCTTCAGCATCAATTCTGTGTCCAGTAGGGGAGGGGAGGCGTTGAAGCTGTGGTCCACAAGTTCCTGCTGCCATTGGCTGGGCTGTGGCCAGGCTGAAGGACAGCATCCCAGTCTCTTATGTGGCAGCTTGGTGGAATCCCCTGAGGCAGGAGAGAGGACCTGGGCAGATAGCAAGCAGCCTGGAGCTGCCTGCAGGCTGGGGAGGAGCCTAACTCCTGGGCTCCACCCCTACGTGGGAGGGAACAGTGTGTTGGAAGCACCAGTTCAACTTGGTTCTTAGCATCCGTGCCACATTCGGCGCTACCAGATGCGTTCCCAGAAAACCTGCCTCGTTTTGTCCACTCACCAGTCCTCATTTTACAGATAGGAACCCAAAGTTCAGTGCGGTTACTACTTGTTCTAGACCATGCATTCTTAACAAGGGTGCTATTGCCCCCAAGAGGTGAAAATTTGTTCTTGGGGTAGGGGTGGTGAAAAAAATCTTCCTCTTCATATGCATTTCACGCTATACGTAAAGTACCAAAACAGTTATGCAGGTATGTGTAGAGTCCATATACAGCTAGACAACATACCTGTAGAATTAAAATTTCATGGGGAAAATTTTGCTAGTCACTCTTGACTATTAAGCCCTTGATCTGTGGCTAATCTGAATCAAGATGTGCAGGAAGTGTAAACTACACACCGATTTCAACCAGTAGGAAAACAGAATGTAAAATATCTCATTAGTAACAGTGTGTTGATTATATGTTGAAATAATAACATTGTGGATACCTTAGTTTAAGTGAAATATATTATTAAAATAAATATCACCTATTTCTTTAAAATATTTTTTAATTTTAAAGAAATATAAATTATTTCTTAGGAAATATAAAATTACAGATGTGGCTCACATTCTATTTCTAGTGGGCAGTACTGCTCCAGACAACCGTCTGTTAAGAAGAAGCATCAGGATTTGCACCTAGGTTTTCTGGTTCCCTCCCAAGCTGTTTTGTAATCCCACAGCTGCCTTCTCAGAGAAGATCTACCTGCTGTGTGACCTTAGATGTGCCTCTTAACCTCTCTGAGCCTTGGTTTCTCCTGACTGTTTGTAAATGGAAAAACTCCCTCTGGCTGTAAGTTTCTATTCTAGACCCAGCTGAGAGCCTAGGGTCACCATAGAATAGGAGGTTCCTAATGACCTAGCTCACCAGAAATGACAGTTCCATAAATAGCAATGTCACCTGCTGTGTGTCTGCTTCTGTGGAAATACCACATTTGCAAGATTAGAAGAGGAGCTTCTCACCTGAGACCAACAGAAAAGAGTGTTAGAATAAAAGATCATTTTAATGAAAAAGGAAGAAAAACAAAAGCTTTCATCTCTTGTGGGGAGGAGGAGATACAACCAAAAAAAAAAAAAAATAGACTTTCACAAAGCCTTCCCATAATAATAGGGGCTAATGATACATCTTACAAATGCTGTTCTGCTAGATAGAACTGATGCTCAGATCTCCAGTATGTCCACCCTTTTTTCCCCCTTTCCTAATGCCTAATTTAGGGGAGGTGGGAGAGAAAAGTCAATTCTATTTTAATTTCATGAGAAAAATCCTGAATGAAGGAAAAATGTGATGGAGTGAAACTTGAGCCCTCAGCCCCCTGCTGACCCAGAATGTGTGATTATGTGATCAATGGATTTCTCCAAGGAAAGGCTGTGCAAATCTGCCCCCTGCCTTCACCTTCTGACAAGGAGGCCAGAAGTTCCAAGCTGGAAGGAGGAAGGCTCTGGGGGGCGTGGAAAATTCAGTCAGGTAGAAGCCCACTGGTCTCCCTCCAATCTCCAAATTTACTTCCACCCCAGCTCTCCTTAACTTTGGCATCCCTGTCCCCAGCTCTCTAACCAGGAGCTCTCCCTGTCCTTCCAAACTCCAGGTGTGTCCTCTCACTCCAGCTGACCTTTTGCCAAACAGGTTTCCCCCAGCAGTTTCTGGTCTCCCAGACCCTGGAAGCAAGACTGGCCACTCATCATGGTGCTGAGGCACTCGTCAGAGCACTGAGGTTAGTTAAGCAGGTGGACTCTAGATTCCCACTGCCTGAGTTCCAGGTCTGGCCCTGCCACTTACTACCTGTGAGAACCCTGCAAAATTACTTATTCTCCCCGTGCCTCCGTTTCCTCATCTGTAAAATGGGGAGAATAATGGTACCAGACTCAGAAACTTGTGGTGATTAAATGAGTCATTCATGGACAGCGCTTGGCATGGCTCCTGGCAGAGTTGAATGGCAATAAGTATTAACTCATATTGTTATTGCAATGAATTTCTACAAGGAAGTGAGAAGCAGAGGGTTGAGCCTCTGACTTCTGACCTGTGGTTCCATGATTCCAGACTAGCCAATCAATGTGACTTAGCAAACGTTTATTTTTGTTCTTTCTTTTCTAAAATATTTAATTTTGAAATACTTTTAGACTTACAGAAAAATTGCAAAATTAGTACAGTTCCCACAGTGTTAGCATCACACATGGCCACAGTGAAATGTATGAAACCAGGAAATTAACACTGATGAATATTTTAAACTACAATATGTGAATACTGTAATCTACAGACCTTATTTAAGTTTAACTTTGTTTTCCCACTGATGTCCTATTTCCAATCCAGGATCCTACATTGATTGCAATTATTATTATTATGCCTTCGTTTCCCCCTAGTCTGGGACAGCCCCTCAATCTTTGCCTTTTGTGACCTTGGCACTTTTGAAGAGTACTGGTCCGTCATTGTGTAGACTGTTCTTTAATTCAGGTTATGCGTTTTTGGCAAAACTACCACATAAAGGATATCACTTCCTCCAGAGCCTCTTATCGGGAGGCACCTGATGTCCATAGTTCTCATTACTAGAGTTGTTAACTTTGATCACTTGGTTAAGAAGGTAGCATGTATTTATTGAGCATATACTATGTTTCCTTTTCGGGCTACAAAAGTGAATAAAATGGTATCCGTGCTCTCAAGAAACTCTCCAGTCTAATGGACAAATGATGTTCTACTTACTATTGTTGTGCAACAAACCACCCCCAAATTTAGTGGCATCAAACAACCACCTTATAATGCTCACAGGTTCTGTGGGTCAGGAATTTGAAAAAGCCTGGCCTGTTTCAGCCCCATGACATCTAGGGGCTCAGCCAAGAAGACTCAAATGGCCGGGAGTGACTGGTCAGCTGAGAACTGGAAGCATCTGGAGGCTTGCTCACTTAGCAGTCTGGTGCCTGGACAGTAGGACTCAAAGACTTGATTCAGCTGGGCCTCTTCATGTGCCCTGTGCTTCCTCACAGCATGGCCATCCCACAGGCTTAAACTTACACAGCAGTTTAGATGCTGTAGACTTGAGCAACCCCTGTGAACGGGTCAGAAGCTGCATAGCCTTTTTTTTTTTTTTAATACATTTCTTTCTTTATTTTTGTCTGCATTGGGTCTTCATCACTGCCCGGGGGCTTTCTCTAGTTGCAACGAGCAGGGGCAACTCTTGGCTGCAGCGCACGGGCTTTTTGTTGTGGTGGCTTCTCTTGTTGCAGAGCACGGGCTCTATGTGCGAGGGCTTCAGTAGTTGTGGCACACGGGCTCAGTAGTTGTGGCTCGCAGGCTCAGTAGTTGTGGCGCACGGGCTTAGTTGCTCCGTGGCACGTGGGATCTTCCCAGACCAGGGCTCGAACCCGTGTCCCCTGCATTGGCAGGCGGATTCTTAACCACTGCGCCACCAGGGAAGCCCTGCATTGCCTTTTATGATCCAGTCTCAGAAGCCACACAGCACCATTTCCTCCACACTCTGTTGGTCAGAGCAGTCACAAGTTCTCTTAGACTCAAGAGGGAGACATAAGTTCTACCCCGTGGTGGGAGGGCTGTCCAGGATGTGTGGCCATTTTTATAAAGCACCAAAAATGGGAAAGCACTGAAGGGGCGTTCTACTTATACAGAGGTGGAAACTCAGACCCCAGAGGACAAGAGCTTCAGCAACTGAGGCCTCGTTAATGATTAAATACATAATTGAATTGAGTCAGTCCCTCTGTGGGGAGGCAGGCCCAGACAGACCCACTGCAGAGCCCTAGAGCCTGACGGTTGCCGATACCCACAGCCAGTGGTCCCCCTGGCAACTGGTCACATACATGCCCAGAGGGCTAAGGGCAAAGTGGCAGCTCTGGGTGGAAAATGCTGGACTTTGGCATCAGAAGGACTTCATTTCAAACCCAGCTGTACCACATTCTGAGTTTATTACATTTTCGTTATTAATCCTCATTTATTTGCGAACCTCATTGACTTCTACTCTGTGCCAAGCTGGGTGTTGGCAGTTATAGCAACGAATAATTAGCATCCAGGCCTTGCCCTCATGGAAGGATTTCCCCCGGCTATCTCTGCCAGAAAGGCCACGGATGGGGCTGCAGGGTTCCAGGGAGCAGGGTCAAGGGATTATTCAACTCCTCTCTCATCTCCATGCCCAGAGCCAGCTGGAGAGGAATTGGTCATGCAACTTAGCAACTTAACCAGGTTAAACTCAGCAGAACAGCAGTCAGCTGAGTGTGAAGTTGGAAGGCAAGCAGCTTATACTTAGAAACCTGAGAAATATTGCAATGCAGAGTACAAGCAATTGGGAATATCACTAGACAGACTCATTAAGTGAAAAGACTTCTATGAAAATAATAAAATCATAGCACCCAGGACACCGCAGCACGAGATTAAAAGCTGAAAGGAGGTTTAAGCTTCATATTATTAAGCTGCATTATGACAGTTTAGGAAGAAAAAGCTTAGAGCCATCAGAGTTGAAGGTGGCCCCGTTATGGGAATCTGACAGCATCTTTGAAATTCAGAGCGGGTTGAGAGAGTGAACTGTCAGAATATCCCTCCCCTCTGGGGGAGAGGAGGGGAGAGGAGGAAACGGAGAAGTAGTCCAGTGGTGAGGCTTGGAGGGGCTGAGATGCTAGTAGGGGGATCATGTATTGACAGAAAGACACCACCTGAAGTCTGCCTGGGATCTGAGGGGCAGGGTGGTGATTTAGGGAAGAGAGTGGGGCGTGCATGGAAAGCACTCAATACATGTTAATTCTTGTTATTATCACCTACTGGCCAACTTTTCAGTTTTGGTTGCTGGGTGGTGAATACTAATGACCCTGGACCAGTTGTATTCGGAGCTTGCTTTCTCCTAGTGTTTGATCCCAGAGCCACCAGGAAACCATCTGAAAGCGGAAAACAGGATATTGATTGGAAATCAGCAAAAGCCAAGTTGGGCAAACATCTTTTAATCCTGGCGACCAAGGGAGTCCACACAAGACTAGGACAAGCTCCCTGTAGGGTGACAGCAAGACTTTTGTGCCCAGCAAATTGCAGGCATCATTCCCTGTGCTGGCAGCGCCTGGAAAGGAGCATAGCCCAGGCAGACCCTGGCCTAGCCAGCCCAGCCCACAGTCTGGGCCCCTTACTTCGGAGCTCAGCCTTAGGAACCAGAGAAGCCTGGCAGGGCCTACCCAGGGATCTGTGCCCCATCCAATAGTTAGTAGAGCACTTTGGCTGGTGAGGTTACAAAATACATCCTAGTAACGCAATTCTTGGTATGTGGTGGTTCTAGGTTTCAATAAGGTTCTGCAAGGCTAAAATCCAATGGTCTCCCCTCCCCGACTCTTCTCATTCTTGAATGTCAGCAGCATCAGAAGGATCAGGCTGGTGGACATTCACAGATCTTCCCCAGTAGTTCCCTGAAAAGACTCATCCCCCTTCAGGCCCGGTGCCACGTGTGGGCTCTACCTCATTCCTACATCTCTAGGGACCTTACCCTTCACCAGCCAGAACTCAGCAGCTCTCAGATTCACCCCCTTCTCTCCATCTCCTCAGCTTCCAGTCCGAACCAGGCCTTCTTTGTCACCTGTCATCTGGATGACAGTCAGGCCCTGACTGTTCCTCCAGTCAGTTCAGAACCCCGTACCCTCGCCAGCGAAGGTGCCTCTGCAAATTGAACATACATGAGCATCACCTGGAGAACTTGTTAAAATGCAGGTTCCTGGACCCAACCCCAGACATTTTGATCAGTAGGTCTGAGATGGGCCCCTGATCTGCATCTCTAACAAGCTCCTGGGCGATGCTGATGGTATTTTGTCTATAGACCACAATTTTAGTAGCACTATTCTTAAATACATGTATGATGCTGTATCCCTCCCATTTAATGACTTTATACTGCCCTCAAGACAAAATCCAAGCATTTGAACATTCACGTAAAGACTTCCATGACCTGACCTCAATGCAGGACTGTCACAAACCGTTGCATGGGTTGTACACTGTACCACCAAGGGGATGAAACCCACTAAGCTACCTCCTGTGTCTGTCAGGAGGGCTATGACTAGGCATTAAGAAAGGCATATTGGGCTTCCCTGGTGGCACAGTGGTTGAGAGTCTGCCTGTCGATGCAGGGGACACGGGTTCGCGCCCCGGTCCGGGAAGATCCCACGTGCCACGGAGCAGCTGGGCCCCTGAGCCATGGCCTCTGAGCCTGCGCGTCCGGAGCCTGTGCTCTGCAACGGGAGAGGCCACAACAGCGAGAGGCCCGCGTACCGCAAAAAAAAAAAAAAGAGAGGCATATTTTTTCCTTCTCACAATGGTACTTTCAGCTCACTGAAATACAGGGGGCTGGGATTGGGGGTTGGGGGTCAGCATCTGCCTAGAGAAATGCCTTTTTCTTATTTGCACAAAATCACTCATAGGTCAGTAGCCATCCTGCCCAAGGGCATCTCTCTGGCCTCCTCTTCCTTCACTCTCTGACTCCCATCACTTCCCCCCATCCCCTCTCCCACCCCCTTCATCTGTCTATAACACCTTCACACTCTATGGTGAAGACCTCTGGACCCCAGAAGCCTTCTCTATTAGATGCTCCCAAGAACCATTTTCCCTTCCTTCAAAGCAGTAATCTACACGTGCCTTTATGACTCATTCCTGTGGTCATGCCCATCTCCTGCACTGGACTGTAAGTTTCTGAAGGCTCTCCAGTTCTTAGCACAGGGCCAAGTCCAGAGCTCACTGAATATTTGTTGTAGATTCTATTCTGCAGCCCCAGAGACCTCACAGGTACCAAAATCCAGCATGCCACCTTTTGTTGTGGTTTCTTAAACATTTTATTTTGAAATAATTCTAAATTTACCCCCAAAAAAGTTGCAAAAATAGTACAGGGAGTTCCGTACCCTTCACACAACTTCCTCGAATGTTAACATCTTCCCTAGCCGTGGTATGTTTACCAAAACTGAGACTTCACAGGGGCGTCCCTGGTGGCACAGTGGTTAGGAATCCACCTGCCAATGCAAGGGACACGGGTTCAAGCCCTGGTCCGGGAGGATCCCACGTGCTGCAGAGCAACTAAGCCCGTGCGCCACAACTACTGAGCCTGCGCTCTAGAGCCCACAAGCCACAACTACTGAGCCTGCGCACCACAACTACTGAAGCCCGTGCGCCTAGAGCCCATGCTCCGCAACAAGAGAAGCCACTGCAATGAGAAGCCCACGCACTGCAACAAAGAGTAGCCCCCACTCGCCGCAACTAGAGGAAGCCCTCGCTCAGCAACGAAGACCCAACGCAGCCAAAAATAAATAAATTAATTAATTGAAAACAAAACAAAAACTGAGACTTCACATCTGTGCATTACTATTGACTGAACTCCAGACTTTTTTTTTTTTCCCCAGATTTCCCAAGCTTTTCCCTAGGTGTTTTTTTCTCTTTCTAGGTTCCCACATACCATTGTGGTGTTGTGTCTCCTTATTTTCCTCGAATCTATGACAGTTTCTCGGGCTTTTCTTTTCTTTTTTTTTTGCAGTACACGGGCCTCTCACTGTTGTGGCCTCTCCCGTTATGGAGCATAGGCTCTGGACGCGCAGGCTCAGCGGCCATGGCTCACGGGCCCAGCTGCTCCGCGGCATGTGGGATCTTCCCGGACCGGGGCACGAACCCGCGTCCCCTGCATCGGCAGGCAGACTCTCAACCACTGCGCCACCAGGGAATTCTCGGGCTTTTCTTGTCTTTATGACTCTGACATTTTTTAAGAGTGATGACCATTTCTCAGTCTGGGCTAGTCTGATATTATCTCATGGGTGGACGGAGGTTCTGGGGAAGAAGACCACAGATGGTATGTATGCTTCCCATCACATACCAGAGAGCCCTTGATCTCAACGTGACTGACTTGTCATTGGCAACGTTGACCTTGATCCTTTGGTTAAGCCCTTGTCTGCCAGATCTCTTCGCGTTAAAGCTACATTTTCCCCTTTTCCATCGTAAGTCACTAGCTCCAGCCCACACTCAAGGAGAGAGAAATTAGGCTCCACCTTCTGGGCAGAGGGTTATCAAAGAACTTGTGGTCTTATTATATTTGGGGAGAGATGAGGTTATGCAAATATTCCATTTCTCCTTCATTTCACCCACCCACTTTAGCATTCAGTAGTGAATCCTACCTTCAGCAACTATCACTGTGATATACCAATGGTGAATTTCCAGTTCCTTCCAGCGTGCTGTTCTAGGATACTTTTCCTTGGCATGTGCCGTATTTCATAGTTCTTCTGCTCAATCGCCTTCATGCTTTAGGGCTCAGATCCAGCATTCTCAGCCCTGGCTGCCCAATCAAATCTCCTGGAGAACTTTAAAAATGTACTGATGTCCAGGTCTTTGTAGCCAAAACGTTCGATTCAATTAGTGTGGAGTGGGTGCAGGCATTGGTACTTTTTGAAAGATCTTCAGGGCATGTGCTTTGGAATCCAGGCTGAGGACCACTAGCCTAGCCCAATGCTCTTGCAGCTTCTCTGGGATGCTGTCCTCACTCTCTCTGGCAGAAGCAGTTACTCCCAGATCTGTATTCCCAAAGGCTTTGGTTACCTGCAAGATCTACCAATGCCTCTGTTGGTCCCCAAAGTCAGGAACTGGGTCGTCTTCACCGGTGTTTCTCAAGAGCTCAGAACAGAGTCCAGCACAGAATTGGTTCTTGGTGAACATCTGTTGATGGAGAGAATGATTCAGTCACAATGGAAGCAAAAGCTGTGTGCAGAAGTGGCAAGTCCCTGCACTCCCTCACTGGCTCAGCAGTGTTAGAAACCCAGGAACAGCAATATGTGTGTTGGTCATAATCATTTTTCTGCTCTTACTCTACTCCTCAGCTCTCTAGGAAATACAAGGGTCCAATGGCCAAGAAGTCACTGGCATGTACATTGCGGCCATCTGTGCGTTCACACTGTTCTTCAGAAGGAAACATGTTCGCATTTTATCTTTAAATTGTCAGCGAACCAAAGCATCAACACTACACTTCTAACAAGAGGAGATTACCTTGAACTGGTCTCCTTTTATACATTTGCCTTGGAAGTCAAGAAGATGGAAGAGACCATGCCTGTAAACACTTTTACAATAGGTAAAAAAAGAGGGACAAAAGATTTTAACCAGTTGTTCTGAGTTTTAAAAAAATTAACCTTTATCCATTGAACTGACCAAGTCAATCTATTTTACCTGTAGCCTTGTTAAAACTCTGCTACCTTGAGACTTCCAGAAAATGGACTGGAAACCATCTGGAGAAAGTCAGGAGCAGATGGAATGGATAACATAGGGTACTTGAACCCTCCCTTCCCCAAAAGGTTTAGGATGAAGACACCACATGTATAGTAGCAAGAGGAGAGGATGCTAAGCTATAGAGGGTGCTTCTGGATCTTCAAGCTGTAGGTGGGCAGGTCTTGACCCAGTTGATGCTATCAGCACTGACAATCGATGCCACTGTGGGTTTGTTTCCTCAATAGGGGTCATCTGTTAGGGCATGAGCTCTTTGAATAGCAATCAGGTCCTTCCAGGGCATCCCTGTGTTTCCAAATAGACTTATCCAGGTTCTTGCTGCATCGTGGTACCCACTGTGGTGAAACCGAGGCATCAGAGAACACTTCGTGAATGGCGGGTCACCATCTGTCCTTCCAGCAAGCTGCCTGATTGCACGCAGAGCTGTCCTCACCCTGGCTCGCACTTGGACCATGTCACCTCTCTTGGCCTCAGTTTCCTCAGCTGAGGAATGGGAATAACCATAAAGAATCCACACCTTTTTTTTTAAGGATTAAATGAGATGAATTTTATGTGAGTCCCTCTTCACAGTGCCTGGCACAGAGTAAGTGCTCCAAAATGGTGTTTTTTTCATGACTGCATCTTCTAACAACCTGCTTCTGAGTCCTGGCCACTTCCCTCAGCTCTGCTTTATCTCATATCTTCCCTTAACCACCATCCACCAACTCATCCTCAGGCCCAGAAACTTGTCAACTGCTCTCTTTGAACGTGGAACCTCTGTGGTCTAACCCTGTACCTGGCCCAGTGCCTGGAGCACAGCCTGGCTCAATCTAAGCACGTTCAATACGCAAGCAGGCCCTTCCTGATGGGCTCTTTGAGGGAAATTGTTTTCTGTTCTCCCCACCCGTCTTGCCCCCTCCTCGTCAGCCCACGGTGGAAGGGCTGCCTGTTCTTCCCAAGATGTTCCCTGGTCCATGGCAGCTGGCGCCTTGATGCACAGGCTAAAGTCACTCATGGACTCCCCCCTGGGGCCTTACTTCTGAACAAAGGGGCTGCCTTCCAGGAGTAAAGAAGCTGCAGGTCATTCTGCAATATAAATCAAGACAGAAACTGGAATTAAAAGGAGTATTTTACCCTTCAAGAGCCCAAGACTCTAGGAGGTTAAGCAAATTGCTCAAGCCGCATAACCTGGTTTGATCATTCATTCATTTATCCAAGGGGAAAAATGCGGAGCAAAAACCACATAAGATCTTTGCTCTCTTAGAGCTTAAAGTCTAGTCCAGGGCTCAGCAGACTCTTCCTATACAGGGTCAGAGAGTAAATATGTTAGACTCTGTGGAGTTACAACTACCTAATTCTGCCTTTGTAGCGTGTCAGCAGTTATCACAGACAGTACAGAAATAATGGTGGGGCTGTGTTCTGGTCAGATTTTATTTACAAAAAGAGACGATGAACCAAATCTGGCTTTCAGGCTTTACTTTTTCGACTTCTGGGCTGATGGCAAAGGGACTCATCAATGAAATAATTTCATGGTTCAGTATAAAAGTAGTGGGGAGTCAGTAACAAGGTGAAGGGAAGGAAAAAAGTGTCTGAGCTGGCAGAATAGCTGGTGCAAAAGCCCTGTGGCAAAAGGGACCATGGCTCTTTTCAGACACTGAAATGAGGCCTAGAATGCAAGATAGAAGGGCAGGAGGGGACTTCCCTGGTGGTCCAGTGGATAAGCCTCCACGCTCCCAATGCAGGGGGCCTGGGTTCCATCCCTGGTCAGGGAACTAGATCCCACATGCACACTGCAACTAAGAGTCCGCATGCCACAACTAAGACCTGGCGCAGCCAAAATAAATAAATAATGAATAATTTTTTTAAAAAAAGATAGAAGGGCAGGAGAGGCCAGCTCATGCAGTGAGGTGATGGAGAACCACAGGGTAAGAATGTGGTCCTAATTCCGAAAGCTATGGGAAACCATTGCCCTTTTGATTCCAGGGGGTGACTGGATTCTTGTTATGAAGGGCTCACTCTGGCTTGTGGCTGGGGATCCCACTGAGAGCGACCAGGAGAGACCGGGGTGGCCCTGAGCACTTTATTGCAGCCAGAGCGCCATCCCTGGAGCCCAGGGCTGTTGTGCAGCTCAGCACTCTTTCCCCTACTACCTCCTTACTTTATGTTTGCTATTCTAACAAATCTTCCTCTCTCTCCACTTCCAAGTGAAGAGTCACATTGCAGGATGCATTTTACGGTCCCAGCTCCATCCCATTCCATTTTTCTCACCTTCCTTCTTTCCCCCCGCCCCCCAGCCCGATCCCGCACTAACTTCGTAAAACTTGAAAGTTAAATTTTTCGAAGACTGTTTCTGACAAAGCAGTGGGAATTAGATTTGGTGAAGTCCTTCATAAAAAATTGAAGACACGCTATATTAACATACATTGATTTATTCATAGTGTTTCATTACAAGTAAGTGAGGATCCTGTAATAGCAGGAAAGGTTAGGAGAGCAGGGGAGCACAGTATATTATATTGACAGCTAGGTGGAAATTGAGTCGCTTCTGGATTGAATTTGGAGCACAGAAAAGGAATTGGCTAGTAAATAAGGCATGAATTTTACCACCCATTGTCTGTATATCAATGTAGTTGCCATCAGCCCAGGCAGGGGACGGGGGCAGAATTTGCAAAGGATGTTCCAGCACGTCTTCTCCCCTGGTGGCCTGGGTTAGCAGACACAGGCAGAGCTCTCCAAACATCTGCCGCCTTCTGCCGCTGGGGAAAACTGGAATCCACCTGCACACAGCTCTCCTGTTTGTTCACCACTGTCCAGTCAACATGGGACTCTTCTTGGTTCTCCCAAGCCTTTCCCCACCCCAGGTCTTTGCCTGGTTAGCTCCCTCTGCCTAGAATCTAGAGTGCTCCTAGACTCTGTATCACCCCCAGGTATTAGTTCAGTTCTCCCCTGAGATACCTCCCTGAACACTTCGCCTTAGTTTGGCATTTCTCAGAAGCAGAGCCTGAGGCAAGGATTTGAGCACGAGCAGATTATGAAGTGTGGGAAATACTAGGGAGTGGGGAAGGGAGAGAAAGTAGGCAACGATGGGTGTGTTTTCCAGTCAACTACCTATGGAGGCAAGTGGAGTGGCATCCCTCGGGGAAATCCCAGGGATGCTGCGGGGGTATCACAAGAGGAACCGTGGAATGTATTTATCAACTCCCATTAATCCAGTCTCAGGGGGTGTGAATTAACCAGCACTTCCTGTGCGTACCCAGGGGAAAAGCCCTCAGACAAAGAGAGGCAGGTGTTTGCAGTGCTTGCCTTTGAGAAGGGCTGGAGTAGGCAGGGTGACCAGGCCCCCCCCAGGGATCTGCTAGATGGGCGCCCCTGCCAGCTCTGCTAGCACAATGGCCAATTCCTTCAGTTCTGTACATTTCTCCTCCTGGGCTCACTGCGCTTCAGACAAAGTCTGGCCTCTGTCCTCGACATGTGACATCAGTTGCTACACTGCACTGCTCCTGCTTCATAGGGGAGAGAGGTTACTGCTTTCTCCAGAACATTTGGTGCCCTAGCCAGAAACAGCCAACTGCTTATTTTTGAAGTAAAGTTGGTATATTACCTTTTCTGCCTGGCTTTGGCCTTCCTGACAAGCATGGGACATTCCTGACAAAAGACAAAGTGATGTGAGGTGTCTGTGTAGTTGACTTACCTCGTTCTGGAACAGAAGACCTTGAGGACAGGGCCTAGCTTGTGTCCATTGCATTCATTTGCTAGGGCATGGGAGCACACAGTGCAGGTCCTGGAATAGTACAGGAGTATGCGGGGAATGGTTGTGGAGGAGCAAATGAGTGAATGAATGAAACTCAACAGATCTGGGTTTAGTCTTGGGTCAGTGATAGGACACCGAATAACCGTGACAATGCCTGCCAGGTGGCTGCATGTGACAGCAGCATGAATCTCACACAGGACATTGAGAGAAAGAAGCTGACGCTAAAGAGTACACTCTGTATGATTCCATTTAGATAAAGTTCAAAGCCAGGCAGAGCTCGTCTATGCTGTTAGAAATCAAGGTAGAGGGTATCCGTGCTGGGGGGAGGAGGGAAAGGATTGGAAGGGGGCATGAGGGGAAAATCTCGGGTCTGGTAATGTTGTGTCTCTTGATGGGGTGTGGTTAGATGGTCCTGTCCAGTTAGTAAAAATTCATTGAGCTGTATAATTTTCTGTATATATATTATACTCTAATAAAACACTTTTAATAGAACAAACTAGATAAACAAAAAAACCCTGAGTTTGCCTCTTTAACAACTGTGTAATTTAGAAATGTGCTTCTCAGAGTGTGATCCTTGGGGGCCAGTGCCAGGGATGCCAGCTGTTTTGTTACATTCACAGCAGGATAAGTGCAGAAGTTGAAAGTGAGCATCTAGAAACTTTTGAGGGCCTTGACCTTGCCGTGACGCCTGTATGTGTGGTCAGTGGACACGTCTCCTTGCACATAATGTAGAACAGTTTGGTTATTGCCAGACTCACATGATGAGTCACGTGTGATGTGGTCTTTGGATCGTTATGGGTCTGCAGTGGACTGGGAAACAACTGGGTCTTCACCATAGATATTTTGAAAAGCGCTGGTTTAATACAAATTGTTGCCAGTTGAGCCTCAGCTTCTCCAACATTAAAATGAGAATAAATACTCTGACGTACGCAAGGTTTTAGGGAAGAAAGACTAGATAATGCACAAGAAAGCGCCAGAGAGCGCCATGTGCAGTAGGGGGTGCATGAGCTGCAGGGTTTTTTTTTGTTTTTTGTTTTGTTTTTTTGCGGTACACGGGCCTCCCACTGTTGTGGCCTCTCCCGTTGTGGAGCACAGGCTCCGGACGCGCAGGCTCAGCGGCCATGGCTCATGGGCCCAGCCGCTCCACGGCACGTGGGATCTTCCCAGACCAGGGCACGAACCCATGTCCCCTGCATCGGCAGGCGGATTCTCAACCACTGCGCCACCAGGGAAGCCCGTGAGCTGCATTTTTAACTAGGCTTCCAGATAATTCTTATCAGGATGCTACACTTGGACACTGCTCTATGGCCACATTGTCCAATGTGATGGCCAGTAGCCACACGGGGTCCCTGCGCTTTTGAAATGTGGCTAGTCCAAATGGAGACGCACCATATGGTAAAATATATACTTGATTTCTAAGACCTAATATGAATAAAAGAATATAAAATATTTCATTAATTTTTATGTTGATTGCAGGTTGAAATGATAATATTTTACATCTACTGGGTTTAACAAAATGTATTACTAAAATTAATTTTACTTTATGATCTTACTTTTTTTCCTTTAATGTGACTATTAGAAAATTGAACATTATGTATGTGGCTTAAATTTTACTTCTATTGGATAGCGCTGCTCCAGAGCATTGGGCGGCTGGGATCATCTGTAAGGTGGATGCTAACAGCAGAAGTGCTGACCAAGCTCACACGCCTTCTGCTTTCCTCCCCTGATGTTCCTCCGTATGGACTCCACCCAGCTTCCTGGGTGAGGCACTGATATGTTTGTTTGCCGGCTCCTTGTACAGATCAACTACAAGGCCGTGGGCTCATTGGACCCGAGTGCCGACCTCTCCAGCCAGAGGGGCAAAGTGTTCAAGCTTCGGAATGAAACCCACCACCTCTTTGTGGGTCTGTACCCCGGGACCACCTACTCCTTCACCATCAAGGCCAGCACAGCAAAGGGCTTTGGGCCCCCTGTTACCACCAGGATCGCCACCAAAATTTCAGGTATCTGTCCTAAGAAGGGGAAAGGAAGAAAGGTGGTGGTGGTGGTTTTTTCCATTCCTAATATTCCTGGGAGTGAAAAAGGGCAGAGCCAACCGTCACCATGTGACTTTGGAGCAGCAAGGACAATGCAGTCCCTTGTGTGTCAGTGCTGTAATCTCAGGAAGAAATCCTAATCCATGAACTTCCTAAAGTATAAAAAAATATATCAATTAGACTAGACCAGAGGGAATGCTGAGTGATTCACCAAATAATTTATCTAGCACACAGTTGCCTTAAATAGTACATTTTCCCCACACATATTGGTTTGTAAAAATGTGATTGATTTTCAAGAGTATTCCTTTTGACAGTGCAGGGCACAGCACAGGTTCTCATGAAACGTCTGATGAATGAATGAACAAACAAATGAGTGAATGACCGTTACAGAGCCATAGCAGTCCAGGATGTCACCTGCCATCACCAGTAGGGTGGCCTCCCCCACCAGACAGCATCAAAGCAGAATTATCTCAGACCCCGTTTTTACAATTTACATTTTTTCAGAATACGCGTGCAGTTCTCGTCTGCATCCACATTTTGCATAGATACAGACCCACCGTGTTTTTTGTAGCTTAATGTTTCCACTTATCCTTAAACCATAAGCATCTTCCATGTTGCTACATTGTTTTCATTGTAATGTTCTGTCAAGTGGACGGACGTAATTTAATTAAACATTCCCCTGTGGTTGTATATATTGGGTGCTTCCATGTTTTTATAAAATAACGCTTCAATAAACATGTTACAGAATAAAGTTTAATTCCTTGGCTCGGATTATGACTTTAGGATTAAATTCCAGAAATTGAGATACTGAATTAAAACCGATGTGGGTTTAATAGCTCTTAATACAAATGGCTAAATTACCTTCCCAAGGGATTAGATTTAGTTACACTTCCATCAGAAGGGAGGATCTCAGGAAGAAAAAAAAAGATAAGAGGGACTAGTTCATCACTGCTGTAATTTGCATTTGCATTTTAAATACGTTTAGGGTTGACATTCACATTTGCATTCACATCTTTAAGTACTTATATCTCCTGCATTCATCTGTTTATTTGGTGTGGAACTTCTTGATTCAAGAGGGTTACCAGCCACATCATTGCTACCCTTCTGCAGACTCTTCTGTACCTTGAAGGAACCTACAGGCAGGTTGGAAGTCAGAGCCTCCTTTGCTGAAAGCCTGGGATGCCATGTGACTCTCATCCTACCCTTCCCCAAACACCTCCCTTCTAGGCATCCTGAGTGTCTCGAGGGAGGTGATGAGAGGCGTTTGGGACCTTTGCTAAGCTCCCTTCTCTCTGTTCTCTGTCCAGCTCCATCGATGCCTGAATATGACACAGACACCCCACTGAATGAAACAGACACGACCATCACAGTGATGCTGAAGCCCGCTCAGTCTCGGGGAGCCCCTGTCAGGTGAGGAGGGTGCTTACCCTGGCGTTTGCCATTTTCCTTCTCTGCACCGTGCACGCCTCCAGCTGAATGATGTCACTGGCAAGGCCCATAGGCTGGCCAGGAGCAAGGCTTCCTGGAGGAAAAGGGTCCGCAGCCCCAAGCCCCGTTCAGAGGGGCTACTGAGCCAGGAGCCCTGTCTCCCTACTGTGGGCCACTGGGACTGGTTTAGCGGGAATGTGCTGATGGGGACCTGAGGAGGGCTGGGGGAGAACTTTCTGGAACACACCTATGGTAAATGTATTTAGTCCGTTTGGAGGCCCAGAAACACAGCATCCTGGCAAGATCACCTTTACGTGTCCAACTGCCATTAACAGACAAGTAGACAGATTCACTGAATGCTGAAAACAACCTGCTCAGAGGTTATGAGTGGGACACGACCTCAGGGCTGGTCCACCTTATGGCCTTGGTGTTCCACAGTGGACTTGAATTCAGAGTCATACTGCTGATTTTAACAAGAGGCTGCTGGAGTCCAGGAGTGTACCTACAGCCCAGGCAGTGAAAGCATCTCAGTAGCTAAGCTGATCCCATGGAAGTCCATGGGCTCACGGCTGTCAGGAAGGTGGTCATCTCTTTTAAATAAGCTACACTATGTACAAGGGCAGCAGCTCCGATGTTGACTGCTGGCTTTTGCTCGGAGCTCAAGGGACTACAGACCCCGAAAGCCAAGCAAGAGTGTTGGGTAGAACAGCTTTCAGATTAGCTCAGTTCAGTTCAACGAGCATGCATGGAGTATTTTATATGCCAGGAATGGAGCGGCGTACGGGGGGTGAAAACGATTCACTTATTCATTCATTCGATAAACGTTTCTTGAGCTCTCACTCCGTGTCAGGTACCGTTTAAGTGTTTGGGACAGGCTAGTGAACTAGCTGTGTATAACTCACGCTCTAAAGAAAGTCAAACTCTAGTTAGGGAGACAGAAATGTGAAAACATAACTGCACTACAGGGCATGCTTGTGGAGATGCACGTAGGCCATTACACGAGCTCACAGGAGAGAAGTCCCAGAGGAGGTGACACTGAGCTATATCTTAAATGTTGTCTAAGATTTCACCAGAGTGGTAACAGGGTCCAGCGTGAACAAAGGCATGGAGGAAAGAGGAAGCTTGTCATCGTGGGGAGCAACCAGGAATCGTTAAATCTGCCTTAGCATAAAGGTGAAGGCAGGAGTGGTGGGCTGGGAACAAGGGCCATGTTTGAGAAGCTCAGCCTTGCTTGAGGGGCCCTGGGGAGCCACTGAATGGCCACATGCGGTGTCTCTTTTATGATACCGTAGGCTGGGAGACCAGCCGGGAAGGAGGCTGTCGAGATGCTCTAGTTGCCTGTTTGCCAGCCTGGGTCCAACTCTACCCAGGAATTACAGGCACTGGAGCACGTAGAATCCCCTGCCGGTTTGGAAGTTCCCATCTATTCTCTAGACTTCGGAAAGTGTTCTATCCTAAGTGAGGTGGGTCTTCAGGCCTTCAAACAGGTGTGGATAGAGGTTGTGGGCACCTGAACTAAGACCGTTTGCCTTACATTCCACACGTAGGTTGTTCCAGGACTGTCCTACCTGTGACGAGCCAGAGCGGATGGTGGCTCTGACATCACACAAGGAGCTGTTGAGTTACTGTGTTTCTTCCTGTTACTCTTAGGCCGCATTGTCATTTACTTCCCTCTATACACTGAGATACGTTATCCTCCTTTTCAGATGAAGAGACTGAGGCAGAAATGCGCTAGGGCACACAGACAGGGAGTGGGAAGGCTGAGCTTGGACGCACGTCCTCCACGTGCCCAATCACACGTTCCATCTTGGCCACCCGTGTCTCACCTCCCCTTCACAGCTCTTACCTCTGTCATACAGCAGCATTGGGCATGTTTCAGAGTCTCAGAAAGCTTCCCAGATGGCAAGAGTCTGGCCCAGAAAAGAGAAGCCCAGTATTGTACAAGTTAGCAGCTGACCCAGGGTCAGAGGCCAGATCTGCCCTAAAACCCAGGCCCTTTCTGTGGTAGACCCAAGTGTCACCTTTCATTGCTACAAGCCTACAAAACTGTCAGCAAGAGAACCTGGTCAGCTGGCACCCCTGGTGGCGGTGGATTCAGCCCAGCTTCCCACAGTCTTCTGGCTGCTCTGTGGGGCAATGAAAAGGATGTGAGTTTGGTGGCAGTGAACCTGGGTTCAAATGCTGACCTAATGCTGCTGTGTGACCTTGGGCAAGATACTTAATCTCTCTGAACCTCAGTTTTCCTTATCTGGAAAGAAGACACTGGCGATATTTCACCAAAGCTTAATGGGATGTACATGTGAGCCAAAGCAGCGCAGGCTGTCAGGGAGTTAGTTCCTTTGTTAGCTTGGCTTCTTCTCTGTGGAACTTAGGAAGCTCTGTGCAAAATGGTTTTTGCAAATCCACCCCTCTATAGGGTCACAGTGTTGCCCACTTCCTTCCTGTTAAAATTTCCAAAGACCCTGATTTCAGGGTGGGGAAGGAGGGGCTTTGCTTTTTCCTTAAGAGCCCCTAACTTCTTTCTGGCACAGATTCAGAAAAATGTTTTTTCTAGTTGTCCTGAGAAAGAAGTAATCTGTGTCCTTCCTAGTGATAGGAATAAAGTTAATTTTTGTACAGAGGATCAGGATGTACCCATCCTCAGGATGAATCAGATTATATGTCTGTGAACCTCTGAAAACTCCTCAAAGCCAGCTGAACACAGATGGGAGTAATTGTCACCATGTTTTATTGGGCAACTCCTGTGATCCAAGAATTTAATCTCTACTAACCTATGAGTAGTACTATTATCTCCCTGTTGGAAATGAGGAAACTAAAGTTCAAGGTCACAGAGTCTGTAAGTGTTGAAGCCAGGACTCGTACCCAGGCCTGCCTGACTCCAGAGACCAGGAAACATCCCAAACCAATGTCCTTGGGAGAGCTTTTCTAGCCTCCACAGAGAGAAGCCCCTTACATTTTCCTTCTGAGCCTACAGACTTAGTTTGCACATCTGTTTAATGAGCTCATGCATCCTAAGACCACAGTAAATTAGTAGGTGGGAATGGAAATGCCCCAGTAGCGGGGAGAAATGACAGTTGGCAGGGAGCGAAAAAAACAGGACAACTCTACAAAACCGACACAGGGACTCAAGAAACAAGGAGGTCCACATGCCGTAGCCCCTGCTGCCCCTCACAGCCACGGGTATTCATTTGTTGTTCCTGGTTCACCCTAAAAAATGTACCATTAGGTCCCACGTCTTCAAGTTAAAAGAGCCAACTAGCTTCCATTTGATGAGCACGCGCCGGCCGAGTGCCTGTCACTATAGGTAAATGGTTTGCAACGTCACAGCATCGCCGTAATAGCCTCCCCATTGTGCAGATATGGAAACTGAGATACATGGAAGCTAAGTGCATTGACCCAAGCCATGAAAAGAGCAAGTGGTGCAGGCAGAATTTAAACCCCGTTCAGTCACCCCTAAGCCAACACTCACATCTCTCTAGCCACACCACCTCCCTAGGAGAAAGTCATATGTGATGTATTTTGGTGACATTTCCATCGGAAACAAATTTAAAATAAATGTCACTGCTCAAAGGGGCAACGCCTGGTGTCTGGAAGAGCCTGGCTGCTTTTCTTCTCAAGGCTCTAGATCACTGAGGGTGGGTAGACACTGAGTTTCTGGAGTTATTTTCGGACAGTTGCTTGGGCATTTGCCAGGAAGGGAAGAGACTCATCAGTGCCAGCCAGCAAGGCTTCCGGGACGACCGCAGTGACAGCAGTGGAATATCACAGTAGACTTCAGTTACTTTAACCCTTTGTCACCCTGAACTCTGGGCACTGGAGTGCCCCGTGGGAGGCAGCTGACCATTAAGTCATTCAACAAATATTTATTGAGCAGGGACTGAGGTGAGCAATGAGGATACAGCAGGAGGCAAGAGAGACACACACCTGTGCTGAGGCTTCATCCAGTAAGTGTACATGTGAACGGGGCAGGGAGGGGACCATTAAGCCATTAAGGAAACAATAACGAAACCGGCAAAACAAGATAACATGAAGCCAGTACAGACAGTGACTGTATTGACTGAGAGGAAGAGTAGATGGGCTGGAGAGATGGGCACAACCCAGCCAAGTGGACCAGTGTGGAGCCCTGCAGGCAGGGGAAGCACGAGCCTTGAGAAAACAGCAAACTCACTCTGTGACCACAGGACACTGAGAGCTCCCTAGGTGCACTGGGTCAGGGATGCCCGGAATCGTGTTTTATAGTTGATAGTTCCTTTCATTCCATTGTAGCATCTGACCGTCACTCACCCAGTAGCTAAGCTGCACAGGAAACACCATCTCCCTTTTAGAGGAGAAGCTGAAATCTAAGATGTTAAGTGATTGGCCCAAGGTCACAGAGCTCATTACACGTAGTCCACGGACCTAGCTTCCTGCCTCTGAGTTCACTGTTCTGAGTTCCTCGTGCCTGGGATGTCACATGATGCCCGGGTGACCTTCTGGTGGGATGCTGTGGAGTGAATCTCTTCCACCTAGGGAACGAGGGGTAGACAAGACAATTCTGGTTGTGTGGGCGCAGCCGGTAACTTGTGAGGCCCAGCATAACTCTGAGCGGAGAGTCTTCCTGTTCTCCAACAGACTCACACCTGAGCCTCAGCGTCCAGGCCACACCCACACAGGCTGTTCTTCCTCCTTCTGCCAGTAATGCTCTGACCCTGGTTGAGCCAAACTCCAGCCCTGCTGTACTGCTTGCTGCCCCTCTGAAGCCCTGTGGCTCTGACTCTGACTGGTAGGACTGAGCATACAGGGAGGCAAGGAGACGGGGAGGGAAGATGGCCATGCGGGGCTCCTGCACCCTCATCGCTCCAGCCAAACCACCTTGGCGGTGTGGCCTCTTTTTCTAATACTCCACAATGGAGATGTATTGCTTTTGCATTGCTTTCCCCAGGCCTTCAAAGATTTATTGGTTTTTAAGTGACAGAATCCCAGAATTGCTTAAAAGATCAATCAAATAGTGACTAGAATCTAATATTCACCTTGGCACACGCCAAGGTTTCTTCCCCGACACCCCACCTGTCGTGCTGATGTAACTGTAGTAACCTTCATAAGAAAGGAACTCGGCCGTGAATTAATCACCCATAATGCAGTCCCTGAAGGGAATCCAGGGCAGAGCCCCAGATTCTGTAGCAGACCCTCCTCTGGATCCCCAGCGGGCTTCCTTGAAGATGCCTTCCCCACCCCAGCCCCTGCTCACTCCTTCCCATCCCATCAGCCCCTGGGAGCTTTGGGATTAGCTCTTCCTTCTCCCTCTGCCACTCTCCACCCCACTCTCCTGACCTGCCAGGACGGCTTTCTGGTCTGCCTGTCGTAAGTTCCTCTTTCTTCAATCCCTCCCCCACCAAGCTGCTGGACTGGTGTTTTGGAAGCACAGATTGGATCAAGTTAACTTTCCTGCTTAAAATTCTTAAATGGGTCACTGGCTTCCTACCACATTATGTTCAAGCTCCTTAGCGTGGAATTCAAGGCCCATCTGAATCTGGTTCTGACCTTCGTTTCTGATTCCATTTCCTTTTACTCTGTCCCTTTAGCAGGTTTTCCTCAACAGCGCCACGTACGCTTCCTTCATCATTCTTTCATGAGCTTTTAATTGTGTTATACATTTGTTTGTATGTTTTCTTTGGTTTCGTTTCTTGCATGCCCCTCACTGGACTGTGAGCTCCAGGCAACCTGGAAGTTTGACGCTAATGGATTCCTTTCTCTGGGACAGGGTTTGGCTTTCGTAGGTAGTCCAAAACACAAACAAAAAAAAAAACAGAAAAAAACAACAGCTAAGTAAGTAAGGAATTCAGCAAATCTGGTGGTACCTGGTAGTTACAGGGTACTGGGACAGTAGAGATGCACTGTCTTTACCTGCCTCCTTTTCTGCGAGAGCTCAGTCCAATAGAAATGCCTGCGTTGATGGAAATGTGCTGTATCTGCTGTCTGGTGGAGTCATCACTAACCACACGTGGCTGTTAAGCGCTTGAAATAGGACTAGTGCGACGGAGGAACTGAGCTTTAAAATTTTTATTTTCATTCATTTAAATATAAAGAGTCACACATGCTCATGGCTACCGTTTGGACGTGCAGGTCTATAGGTGAGATAAAGAATAAAAGAAACAGTGCGGATGAGCCTGTGTACTTGGTTGGAGGTGTGTATGAGCGTTCAGTGCGGAGGCAGCCATCATTAGCCTGGTGAGCTCAGGGGCCAGGAGGCCTTCCTGGAGGCAGTATTGCCTGAGACCTGCCAGAGGAGGGGGAGCGTGGCCCAGGAGGAAGCGACACGTGCAGGAGCTGAGGTAGAGGAGGTGCAAGTTGTGTGCGGGGCACAGAGATGAGGAGAGAGGCAAAGAAGTGGGCAAGAGCTATAGGTAAAGATCTTCACTTGGGATCTGGACTTTGTCCTGAAGGGTACGGGGAACATTGGCAGGCTTCTCTGAGCAGCAAGCCCTTGTCTGTGCCATTCTCTCTGCCAAGCACGGCATCCTCCACCTCCCCAGCATCCGGGTCAAATCTGCCACATCCGGGACCATCTCCCATCCTGCAGCAGGATGCACCAGCTCTGCCTTGGGCTCCCACGCTGCCCTGTCCCCTCCCCTGCGGGGGACTTGCAGTCTCAGTCTCTACCAGCCTGTGACCTCCTTGGGGGCAGGAACTGGGGTCCCACAGGCTCACACCTGAGATCTCTCGTGTTCTTCCTGCCACAGCTGACTTCCCAGCTGGATACACTGGAACAGCAGAAGCTCCTAGAATGAGATCCCCTTATGCAATTGACTTATCTGATGGCTCAGGGTCAGATTCTTAATTTCTCTGAACCTCAAGCTGCTTGTTGGTAAAATGGGAATACCCATGTCACGGATTGTTTTAAAGGTCAAATAAGCTAAACTATGTAAAGTGTCATTGGTAGTTGTTCAGTTTGCCCCGGGGTTGGCCAAGCTGTTGAGAGAAGGGGTGGCTGCCTGCCCTGGGTAGTCCTGGCAGGATTATTCTCAGAGTCCTGCTGCAGCGAATGCCTGTTTGCTAGGTGTCCTTTACCACTGTGTAAGATTCACTGCAAGATGGTGCTGGCATGCATGTGACGTGTCAGGGAATGTGCAGTTGTCTCCAGGGGTGTCACAAAATCCTCACAACGATTCTCAAAAATGCATTCTCAGATTTGAGCACCTTTCAGAAACACCAAATCAAGCAGACAGGGCTAGGAGGCGTCAACCACTGAAGGACCAGCACAACGAGGAGTAAGGGCAGTGCCCTCTACTTGGAGATGCCACTTGGTGTTGTGAAATCAAAGTGAGCAGATCCAAAGCCCCTCAGGAAGGGGTGTGGAGACTCCCATGAGCTCCCTGAACTGAGACCTTATAAATGCTGGGACCAGAGCGGGTACATGGAGTCAGAACCAAGCAGGAGAGGTGAGACCAGATCCTAGGAGATGAATCATGTTTATCTGTTCACTCATTCATTTGTTTATCAATTCATTAACTAATTCAGTCAATAAATACTTTGAAGTTCAGCAAACAACCAGACACCGTGCTGAGCACTGGAGACCCAGAAATGAGCTAAACAGGCCCACACGCTGCTGCCATCCTAATGGCAGATGCAGCTCTGAACTAACAGTGCCACAGACACTCATGACAGACTGTTGTCAGCTGTAGCCCATTCTCATGGGGTCCATGTCACCTCCCCATCCCACCTCTGATTTCAGCTGTGGCTAAGCTGGATAGTTCCATGCAGTTATAGGATCCCACCTCCAGCACCAGCACCCACCCCTTTTTTTTCCCTGCCTTTTGGCTCTAATTCTTTCTCCAAAGCCCCATGGATCTGGCTTTGTCTGAGCAAGCAGGTACAGCTGAGGAACGCAAATAATTTAGTGCTACAGGGGAACTCTCAGCCAGTGTGGGATGAGAATCCAGGCATCAGAGCCTTGCCTCCCATCCTTTGAAAGGACCATTCTGAGGTGCATGCCACACACCCCCAGTAGGACTGAGCCCCGGGTTCCCACAATGGGAGCCTGCTCGACAGCGCACACTTTGTTGGTTTTTCTTCCTCCTATGTCTCACTTTTTCCTATAAGAGGTGGATCAGCCCCAGATGGGGTGGTCAAGTGATAATGTGAGAGAAGCTGAAAGGAGGCCGGTAGGACTGCAGTGGGGAGAAAATGCAAGAGAGGATGGCACGTGATGAGATTGGATGTGAAAGGGCCAGGTAACCCAGGGCTGTGTTGTTACCGTAGCAAGGACTTTTATACTAAGAGCAATGAGGCATCAGAGAAAGGATTTGAAGCAAGTGAACAGTATGACCCATCTTTTTTAAAAGGTCTTTCTGGCGTCGGTGTGGAGAACAGATCAGAGAGGACAAGAGCGGTCCAGAGGAAGAGTTGGGATCAGTTATAGTTGTCCCAGTGAGAAATGAAGGTGATGGACGTCCAGTAGTTGAGGAGGTAACAGGGGCGAGCCTTGGCGATGACTCCTCTGTGGGGCGGGGGGTGGGTATAAAGGACAAAGACATTGTCCAGGGTGGCTCCCAGGTTTCTAGATTGGTTAATGGGGTGGATGATGGTGCCGTTCTCTGAGCAAAGGAACACAGAGGGAGGGAAAGGTCTATGAGGATACTTTATCCAGGAGGGGCCAACGGTGGTAAAGGTGGTCTGGGAACTGAAAGGGAGAGTTACGAACCAACTGGGCACGGACAGGCTGGGACCAGACGCATGGTTTGGCGAGCCCTGGGGACCTCTGGGGGACCTTCTCCAAGGTCAGTTAGGACTTGCGGCTCGCTTTCCTGGGCTGCTTGAGGCATAGTGCACAGAGGGTGCAGCTCTGGCTTGGAGGGCCAGGGGTATGTCACACTGAATACCAGGAGACAGTGTGACATGGCAAATGGCTTCTAAGGTCACTGCAAGTTCTCTTCACTGCCTGATGAGAATCCCTGATCCAGCTGCATTTGACAGGTACGGCTAGTTAAGACTAGAAATTCTGAAATACAGAGTAATGAGCTCCAGTATGAACTGGAGATCCAGCCGGCTTTTAAAGAAAGAAGAAAGTTTGTTGGGAAGTAAAGGAAACAATTGACAAATTTCCTCCAGGATTCCTTTAATGACTGTGAAGCCCAGAGTGGGGTCACGTGAAGCAACCACAGTAGGGTTTTGCTGGTCCATGGAGCTGCAGTGAGCAAAACTGGCATCATTACCATCTGATTCTCAGATATCAGCATGTGATGGTGTCCTGTTAAGGTAGGGGAGATGAAAATTCAGAGGACTTATTAACGTGGGGCAGCCTGAGGAGTTCATGAGACCCTGTCCACGCTGGTAGAGATGAGAAACTGCGACTACATTGAGATGTTCTTTCTTGAAACATCACTTGATTCACTCAGTTCCCCAGCTCTCTGGGCTGCCTCTGCCGGGGTCTGGAGATCAGGAGTACTATGATGTGGGGAGATGGGAAAGAGGCACTCCCCTATAAACTGTGAGATTTAGCTCTGCAAGTAATAGCACTTTGCCAAGTCTCACAGCCTGCTGGGATTTCATCACACCGGATTAGGAAAGAGGAGGAGCCACACAGGAGAAGAAGCAACCGAAATAAGGAAAAATGGGATAAATGCTACTGCAGAGCTATACGCACTGGGGCTGTCCCACACTCTAAATATGGCAGCTAATGGGACGTGTAACTATGATTAAAGAGACTTGTAACTACTACCAGTGAAACTACCAAGGGGACTCCAAGTGTGGCCCAGAGCTGCACTCAGAAAGATCATCCAGGAAAACAAAAGGGAAGAAGGGTGAAACCCAAATAATTGAGGAGGGTTTGCATCCGCTTCAGCACATCCTAACTGCATTGCGGGTCTTCTTTGATCAGCCCCTCAAGCAACCCAGCTTCCCAAGAATTGGCTCTGGTATTAAATGATGCTGGATCATGTTCCTTAGGCTCAAACCAAGGAGGAAAAAACAGGTATTTCAGGAGGAATATTTTAAGTGGAGCAGGCTCAGTTGCTGAAACACGAAGAACGAAGGAGTGTTCTATTTTGGACCGTCTGCCATCTGGACAGATGGAGACAGAGACTCTTACTGGTGTGAGGGAAAGGAGAGTGTGGTCGCCATGTTCACCTCCTACCATAGGACTATTTAAGTTCCCCAAACCTGGAGTGCTGGCGAGGCATCAGAGCAGGGGGTTTCGATTTGGGAATCATTAACATCCAGGTGGTGTTTGAAGCATGGGAGGAGTGGATGAGCTTATCCAGGAAGAGTGTAGACTAACCAGACAGAGCTCTGTGAAACTCTATCAAGGAACCACACAGGAGATGGAGAAGGAGTGGCCAAAGAGGTAGAAGAAAAACCAGGGCAGAGTTAAAACATGAAAGCCAAAGGAAGAATAATTTAAAGAAAAGGAGATGGTTGACATGTTGTGATTTGATTTTCTCTAAGAGCTCCAAGCAGCTCTTACAGTAGAAAAGAAGGAAGACACATAACTTGACCCAGGACATGGGAAAAGGAAGATGATGATATCAACCAAAGTGCTTAAAAGTGGACCATATGGTCCAGGCTTGATTAAAAATGCTTATGAAGGTAGATGTGCAAATAATGGAGATACTGAGGGCCAGGCGACCTCAATGCTGTTGAAGAATCTGTGCCGAGGGTCCAAAGCTGGGAGAGGCCGGAAAGGCAAGATACTGATATTTAGATAATAAGATGATCGAAGCTTCGGTAATGGAACCCTGCTATGGGGTAATATGGCTCTGGGTGTGACTGTGTTGGCAGTGATGGTAGATGGATGGTAATGGATTCAAGGCGAAGCCAAGTATTTTAAAGAACAAAGAGGCCAGGCTATGGATGGTAGGGCTGTCTAAGTAGATGTAGTGCTTATAATGCTAAACTTCCCACCCTGAGGAACTGGTGAGACCCTTCACAAGGGCACCAGTGACTCTGCGTGACGCCGCTCCTGGGTCTCACTTTTTCTCCCACTTGTTTTCTGCTGACCTTCACTTCTCACACTCTTCTGGGCCCTGTGACCGTTTGCATCACTGTTTTGCCTCAGATATTGCACAGCTGATAACGGATGGCTCTCAGTTTCTCTCTCTGCCATCACCCAGAGGTGAGACTTTCAAGTTGGCCTCCATCGAGTGCATTTCCCTAGCCCAACCTCTTGATGTTCTTCTGAGCTAGTGCGTGGATCTGTGCCACATTAGAATCCAAGGGGGTTTCCTCTCATCCAAAAAGCATTCTGCACGAGGCTCGCTCCTGCTGCCTGCGGGTGCTCAGACCTGCCTCCTTTCAGCAGCAGTGAGAGAGGTGACCGTGAAAGCCCTGGCTTTTTAGTAGGAATAGAACTCCTTAAAGGTTAGAGTCTCCAACCATTAGGCAGAAGAAATTTGTACTTACCCCCTTTCACAGTACAACCCATCCTTTTCGTGCCTGGCCACAGCTGCTTGGGGTTTGCTGTTTAACTAGTGCATTTCTACTTGGGTGTAGGCTCACCAAGCAACTTACAAAGGTTGTAAATGTATTAAGTAAATATTCATGGCCGGGGCAAGGGGTAGCAGCCCCAGTAGCGCAAGGAGGGGTCAAGGGCAAAACTTCAGACCTACACAGTCCGATCCTGTAGCCACCACTATGTGAGGCTATTTAAATTTAAATTAATTAGAATTAAACAAAATTAAAACTTCAGTCCATTAGTTGCACTATCCACATTTCACGTCCTCAGTAGGCAGATGTGGCTAGTGGTTCCCATATTGAACAGCACTTCCATCACCACAGAAAATTCTATCTGACTGCATTGCTCTAGACTCTGGGAGGGCTGGTAGAAAGAGGCCAGGGCCCATATTTGGTTTCCAACAGGCTATTATATTAATGTAGGCACTTGAAGCCGTAGGTTAAGGTCAGGAATCCTGTCCTGAGAAATAAGAAACATAAGGGGGGCTTCAAAGGCAGAACATATAAGTCTCACCAAAAGCCAGAGGAGACCTTTGACTGGGCTGACTTGCTGCTGAGACCCTGACCTACTGAACTGGATGTCCCAAATTCCGTTGCATCACCCTTGCCTGGGATAAAGTCTGGGAAATGGTTTAACCCCAGAGTTTTCAAACTTTATCGGCTATCAGAATCACCAAGAGCCCTAGTAAATACAGAGACCCCTGCCCATCCCTAGGGGTAATGAAACTGGTCCCGAGAATCTGCATTTTGAACAGGCTCCCAGATGATGATGATGATCCTGCTGGTCTTGAACCACAACTTGAGTACCACCGGTCTAGCCTATAGGTAGACTCAGGTTTGGAGAAAAGAGATTGTAACGGGAAACCAAGTATTTTCCTCTGTGGTGCCAGTTGTTTGTTCATTCTCATGATGTGGGGAAGCGATTCTTTTACATCTGATTGTAGAGTTGCCCCTGTGGGTTTTACAGCTTTTGGAACTCTTACGTTTTTTTTGATGGATGTTTCAACATGCAGATCAACAGTTTTAGCTTGTAAGGTCTGAGCTGGGATTCCTGCCAGCTTATTTCTCTATCCCTGTCCGCATGGGGGCTAAAAACATACCCCTTTTTTCTTATGGTGACGACAATGACGGGTGTCTGAAATACATGCTGTGTTGTTGCATGCTGATAGCGTATCTGAATATATCACTTTTGTGCAGATACTGGGGCTTAGGTAGAAGATAGATGCTGGGTGAGACTGAGAGTCAGTCTCTGAACAAATCTGTATTCTTTCATGGAAGGCTAGAGCAGCCTGGGAGAAACAAATCCCTTTCCAACTTTCACTCTATAAAAAGTTCCATATTTTCTTAGATCAGACAAAATATATTGAGTGCCAGAATGCTACTGCGATATGGGCGTGTCACTCAGCTGGCTTGGGAATCTGTATGCATTGTCCCCCTGGGCCAGTTTTGATTATGTTCTTTTTTCCTTTTATTGCAGTCAGCAAATCTGAATTTGCTATTGTGGGGAGAGCAGGAAGAAGAGGGAAAAAAAGGAAGGTTTTTAACCTTCAGAAAGCTCAGAGGTTCAGTCTGAATAAGCACAAAAACTTTTCCGTGTGCCTCTGAATTTCTTGAATTTGCAGAACTGCTCAGAATCCCAAGAGAACTACCTTCCACAGAGGATTCAGGCCCCACTTTGAGCTAAAAGGCAGAGCTGAAGTTAAGAGAGAGGATCAGAATTAGGGAAAGTGGGAATGGGAATCAGTGGGGAAAAAATAAGGAGTTTGGTCCCCATCCAGGCTGTTTCAGCCTATTGTTCAGTTTCTTCAATTCAAAGCCATCTGCTCCCCACAGCTCTCAGATAACGTCTCCCCTGCCAGGACACCCTTTTCCTGCTTAATTGAAGTTAGTCTCCGAGAATAGTTGTCCAAAGCAGTTCCCAATGGTGGGAATGTTTTGAAAGTCACAGTAGGAGTTGAAGTTTTTGGTTGCAGACATCTACACATGAGCCAGATGTTCAAAAGGCATCACGTGGTCTGCAACAGCCTTCATATTTCCAAAGCCAGGAGTTCTCTCATTGGCCTCCGTGGCTCACAAATGGCTCCTTTGAAACTGTCACCGTCTCTCCATTCGAGGACCTGTAATACCGCCAGTGTGAAGGGAAACAATCACTTCCATTCAGGTTTACAGCAATGTGTTTCCCAGGCTTAATTATACCACAGGTATATCAATTACAGAAACATGTTAATGCTCCCATGATTAAAATTATAGAGTGCCTAATTGAAAAAGCATAAACTAAATTGAAGAATTCCTAATTATAGTTTGCTTTGAGGTGTTAATTTCCTCCATAACGAATGCGTAATTTCTTGGAACCTAAACAGGTAGCCTCTTGTGTCAGCACATAGGCTGCAGGCAGATGGGCTAGGGTTGTAATCTTTCAGTTCAGCAAGTTGACAAGGGAGGCTTAGTTCAGGGGGGAGAGCATTGAAAGGGAGCTTGGGGAGGCGGTAGAACTGGTGAAGTTGACAAACCAAGGTCTACCTAGTGGGCATCTGGACCAAGGGAAGATGAGGAGCCCTTGGAAAACGTTTTCCACCTGCTTTTCTCTTCCTTCTCCAAAGTCTCAACACTTATCCCAGTTAGTTTTTTGTGCCTGTAAGACAGTGGTTCTCAAAATTTGGTCCTGGACCAATGTTATTATCTGAGAATTTGTTAGAAATGCAAATACTCAGGCCCCTCCCCCTGACCTGCTGAATCACGAACTCTGGGGATGGAGCCCATCTGGCTGTTTTAACAAGGCCTCCAGAAGATTCTGATACATGCCAGAGTTTGAGAAGCACAGTTCTGAGGAGTTGAGTCCCAGATAGCCAGAGTCACATCCAGCTGAGCTTTCTTGAACTCCTTCTCTGGATCAGAACCTGTGATTGCTGACTTCCCAAGCATCATTTCATTTTATACTCCCAGCATCAAACTGAAGTAGACAAAAATGCTCCCCCTTTCTCGGGTGAGAAAACTGAGATGCAGAGAAGTTGGCTTGCGCAGCTCATATCTTTGAGAGCTGTAGGCCTTGTCTGTAAGCTTTTATGAGGACTCAGATGCATTACATTGTCCCTTTTTTTCATTGTTGTTACATAGTTTTCATCAATATCTTTACTGATGAGGGGGTTTTCAAAGCAATGTAGAGCTGGAGGCTGAACCTCTGCTGAGAATGACTTCCAGGTGAGCCACGACTTTGCTAATGTTGAGTCTGATTGTAGGACGAGGAAGGGGGCTCCTATATTTGAAATAATTGCTATTAATGGCATAGATTGTTAGTGTGCATTCTTTCTGAATAGTGATGTGAATTCTAAGTATAAAAGTCCACAGCTCAAAAAGATACTCCTTGATTTTTGGAAGGAACTCCCCTTGCATAGTGACCCAAGCAGCTGTGAGCCCCCTGTTAGGGACTTTGGGGACCAGACGAAGTAAGACATACTCTATCTCCATCTCCTCTGTACAGACATCTTGGTTTTCTCAGGTTCCTGTTTTCTAGTCTAAACACATCAGGGACTCTGTGTGGGTGTGTGTGTGTGTGTGGGGGTGTGTGTTTGTGTGTGTGTTTGTGTGTGTGTATATTGTAGTGCTGGGTGTGTGTGTGTGTTTGTGTGTGTGTGTGTGTGTATTTGCTTGTGGTAGGTTTTAGCCATTCCATAGCCATATGAAACAATAAACTTAATATTTGAGGTTTATATCACTCCATCAGGTTTTTGTGCAGTTCTTAGCCATTCCCATATGGTTGAAAATTTGGGTCATTTCCAGTTATTTGTTGTTATAAATAACCCAGCAATAAATATATTTATTCATGCTTTTCTTTTGGTATTGTATCTTTAGATAGGAAAAAAATCCCCGCGAGTGGAATTACTGAAATGAGTAAAATGGAACTAAAATATATTGAGTGCCTACGCTTATATGTCAGGCACTGACAGCCAATTCATATGTATTAACCTTTTTCATTCTTTAATTAAAAAACCTCAGAGTAACAAGCGCACATAATTGGGAAATCAAATAGTCAAACCATTCTCTGCTCCACATTTTTCAACCCCCTAGTCCTGTGCCCCAGAGGCAACTGCATTTTAATTCTTTGCCATTTCTTCTGGGAATTGGCAATGTCACTACATAATGTGCTATTTTAAAGGTACTGATTACAGACATTATCTATTTACTTCCCGCTATTATAAATGAGAATTTGTCTGTCTTGAATCATCCAGCTTCCCAATGTAGTTATACCACTAGTTTTAGTTAAATAAATATACAATAGCTAATTTTATAATTTGACAAAAGCAGGCTACTTCAGTGCCAAGTGATACACTATTTTTATTGTAGTATTGTATGTTTAACTTAAAGCTCACTATGTACTAGACACTATTTTAAGTCCTTTATCTATATTAACTCGGTTAATTCTCATCAAAACTCTGTGAGGTAACAACAAATTGTATCCCTGTTTTAAGATGGGAAACTGAAGCACTGAAAGGTTAAGTAACTTCCCAAGATCATGCAACTAGTAAGTTGCTAATCTGGGATTTAAACATGACAGTCTGGCTCTAAAGCCTGACTCTTAACCATTATGCTATACTTCCTCTCATTATTCTTCCTGTTCTGTGCAGTGTTTTGTTTAAAATTCATCATAGAATGTACAAGGATTCTATTTTATGCAGGCAATACCTTTATTATACTATTAATACATTTTTCTTCCAACAGAGCTCTACCATTTCAGATTTACTATTAAGTACTCTTTTTTTCTTTGATTTTCTTGGTGTTTTTTTGGTCATTTTGTTCTATTTTCTGGAAAAATAACCAACCTTGTCTAGCATTTGTTTAAAACTTCAGCAATCATGGCTTTTCCTTTTAAGAGCTATTTACTGTTGTCTGATTTTATTTTTCTCATATTTTTCTCACTTCTTGTTTTTGGAAGCAGTCATTTCTTTGCTGAGGATAATGTTTTGATTTGGAGAGTGATAAAGGTTTTGCTGACTCCTATATTATCTCTGTTTCCTCTGGAGTCATTTTTTCCCCATTTGAATTGACTACTCTCTTTCATGTTGGGGCATTTCTCACCTAACTGGTGAGCTTTGGTAGTCAGTGTTTAAAAGTAAGGTGTTGTAAAAGTTGACCAGAAGTGCTGTTTTGTGGGGGTGAAGGCATTCAAACTCTCCAGAGATGAAACCTCCTATTTCCTGCCTGAGGGGTAGGGGGTAGATATGTAGAGGCCCATGTTCCAGGGTTTGATACTTTCAGGTATAGACTTTTGATCAACACCCCTATTTTCAGCCCCACATTTCACTTTCACATCCTCCACATTTTATTGCCACAAGACCAAAGTCTCACTTGAGATCCATCGGGCAAATCAACTCCATTTTTATTCACGTCTCTTTATGATTTGACTTTCTGTGTCCTGCCGCAACAGATAGCACTCTTCTGACCATTTTCAGTCTTCCAGAATTTTGTTGAACCCTCTCATCCACTAACGGTCCCTCTCCTGTTCTTTTTTTCCTTGCAGATTTATATGCTTTTTCATCTTTTACCATCATGTTAGTGAGGTCTCAGGAGAGAGAGGAGGTAAATAGAGTGCATTAAATTTTCCACTTTTAACTGGAAGTTTACTTACATTATTATCTAATCCAGTTCTCACAGTAATCATTTATGGGACATTATTATTGTCTTTAGATTTCCAATATCATTTAAATATTTAAAGGAAGGTCATACAACTAGTAAGATTCAGAGCTAAAATTCAAATTTGATGCAGATTTTTAGAATCTATGCTCTTCCTACTTCCAGGTCATAAAGGTGTTTATGAGTCTTGAAAGCCTTTGCCAAATTATTTCCCCAATTTGATGAATCAATTTACAGTGCTGCTGGAATTGTATAATCCTACGTGTTCTACCATAACTTCACTGAGATGGCATATTATAATTTACATTTACTTTGATAATTGAATGGGTTTTAAATGGGAACATATCATTTTGATCCGAATTTCTCAGTGTACTGGCAAAGCAGATTTTTTTCCCTGTGTTTTATACTGTTGACATTTCTTTTTTGTGAGTTATATTTTTAACATTCTTTAACCACTTACCTATAGCAGTGGCAGTGGTTCTTGACCAGAGTTAATTTGCCCCCAGAGGCAATGTCTGGAGATAACTTTGGTTGTTACAACTTGGGACTAGGGGCTGCTACTGGCATCTAGTTAGTGAATAGAGACCAGGGGTCCTGCTAAACATCCTTCAATGTACAGGACAGCCCCCTACAACAAAGACCATCCAGCTAAAATTCTAATAGTGCCAAGAGTGAGAAACCCTTGAGGATCTTGGTTTTAGCCGCTTCTGTTTTTTTTTTTTTTCCCAATGTATTATTAGATCAGAGATTCTCAATCTTTTTGGCCCCAAGACCCCTTTACATTGTTAAAAAATAATGAAGTCCCAAAGAGCTTTTGTTCATGTGGCTTTTGTCTAACAATATCAATATGCCCTATTAGAAGTTAAAGCTACATTTTAAACATATTATATTTTTAAAAAAATAATAGTAAACTCATTACATATTAATATAAACAATGTATATTTTTTAAAACAATCAAATTAGGGAGAAGAGGTGCACTGTTCACATTTTTGCAAATATTTTTAGTATTTTTAAGGCCGACTTGTAAAAGATAACTGGATTTAATATTTTCAAGACTGGATTGTAGAAGATAACTGGATTCTCATATCAGTTATGCATCAATTTATGTTACCCACTGAATGGATCTTTTATCCTTGATATTTTGTCCTTATTTTGTAACATTATACATTGGTCATTTGAAAAAATGCACTGAACCATAAAAATCATCCAAATGTTGACACATTTCATTATACAACATCAAAGCATTATATTTGCTAATATCACCACCAAATCTCACCAGTAAAGTTTTCAAGTATTGGGAACCTAAGTTCACAGTGACAGACAACAAGTTTTCCAAATTATAATTCTCACCTGAAGCTCAGTTATGAACAAATATCATCAGTGTCCCTTAAAGTGACAGATAAAATTCATTTATTTTGGAGGTGTTTATCAAATATCCAAATGTGAATAAACACAGTTTGTTAGTTATTCTTTCAAGAAAAAAAAATGGTGCTTCATTAAAATGTGACTAGTTTAGCATGTAACTCAAACAATCACAGAAATGTTTTTCCTTAAGAAACCATAGTACTTCAGTAAGCAGAAGACATGATTTAGGCTTACTTCCTATTGTGTCACATGAATATTAAAAAGCTGTGTACTCAGGGGTTGAAATGAACACTTTTTACTGCTTCATCCAGGACATTCTTAAGCAAAACTGGCATTTTTGTTTTTATATAGCAAATTTTTATGTGGTGGTGACAAATACAAGTACAATTGGGTACCATACCACTGCTGGTAAAACCAGCAGTTTTACTCACTATTGCCTTTGTATTCAGTGCAAATATCGACAGAGTGGAAGAGGCAAATAAAGTTGTAGTACACTATTAAAATCATTTTGACATTGCAGAACCACTGAAAGGGTCATAGCACTTAAGCTTTTGTTCATTTGGGTTTTGTCTATCAATATCAATATGCTCTATTAGAAATTAAAGCTACATTTTAAACATACGATAATTTAAAAAAATAACAGTAAAGGCATTCACAGACCACACTTCGAGAACTGCTAAATTAGATTGATTATATTGTATCCAAGGGTCTTTTTGCCTCACATCACAAATTCAGGGCAAGGCTTCCACAGGAGGGTCCCTGAAACGTGTTGTATATAAGAATATCCAGTGAGCTTTTTCAGAGGTCATGTTTCCAAGCCCTCCATCGAGAAATTCTTAGTAGGGCTCTGGAATTCACAGGCAATTCTGTTGTTAGCTGGAGACCTGGCACCTAACAGTTCTCCACACATAGGTGATTTGTATTCCTGCAAATAACCTCATCAGTGGGTTACATTTTCCCATAGGAAAAATCCTCTAATTGGTGTTACTGTTCTTCTATAGCATTTATTTGCCCTATCTGGCACTAATATGCCAGTTATTATGATTAGTTTAATGGTTAATTAATAATCATTCCATTTAGCTTTTTAGAGCTTAGAAGGTCTTTTTGAGGACAATTCATTTCAGATGGTCTTATAAAAAAGTGCTCAGAGGGAGGAGATATGGGGATATATATATATATGTGTAACTGATTCACTTTGTTATAAAGCAGAAATTAACACACCATTGTAAAGCAATTATACCCCAATAAAGATGTTAAAATAAATAAATAAATAAAATAGGAAAAAAAAAGTGCTCAGAGGATTTTCGCCACTTTCCTTTCCTTAAGCAAATGTCTTTGTTGCAAGTAGAGAATCCAAGGCACCCTATTGATTACTGTTTTAAAAACAGCCGCTGTAGCAGCTTCCTCTGTGAAAGCATCACTATGGGTTTTAATCGTGAAGTCTGGAGACTGACTCCCTATCAGAGCTAGGCTTGTTCAACTTTTTTTTTGTTTTTCTTTGCTCCTTTCACAACATAAAATGACTTTAGAAAACAACAATGACATTTCAACTGAGAACTTGGCAGGAGGGTAAAGGGGTTGCTTCCCAGGACATCTGAGGAAGAAGGCAGTATTGGGAGACCTGGAGTGAGGGAAACAGCCTGGATTTCCACTGGGGGACATAAAAAGCTTCAGAATGTTTATTAAAAAACAAAACAAAATAAGAAAGGAAGATTTTCAGTTCCCCAAAGAGGGTTTTTTTTTTTTTTCTCACTTTATGGCTTTTCAAAATTTAATATGTAAATGTATTAACCTGAAATCTTTTAAAATGAAGATTCTGATTCAGTAGATCTGGCATGGGGCCTGAGATTCTGCGTTTCCAACACATTCCTAGGTGATGAGGATGCTGTTGGTTCATGGACCAATGAATAACAACGTCTTACAGCATTCTGCTTCTCCTAGCAGTTGTTGATAGGCACTGTTTGCCCTAAACATTGTTTATTACTTAAGTCTACATAAGCTGTTTTAAAGTTTTTGTTCAAATGAGCCATTAACATTCGCTAATAGCGCTATTGGGCAGTGGTGATTATAAATTCTTCTTTATACGTTAACTGTATCCTTGATTGATTGAAATGATACTTTGCAAAATGAACCTGAAAAATAACACTCTGAAGTTAGGTAGGGGTGGAGTATATTTATTAAAAATTCCAAAGTCACACCACTCAGAGAGGTAGAAGTGTATTCGGCATGGACCATGCCATGTCACCCATGTGCAGAAAGCCATTTGTCAATTAAAGATATACTACAGCTAGTTGTAGTATATGATATTAAATGATCATTTTCAAAGTTCTTTCATATTCCTCATTATCTTTGATCCTCATTCATAATACTGAGGTAGTGAATATAAGTATGACTTTATTTTATCATTTCATTTAAAATAGTTTAATTTAGATTCCTGACAAAATAATATAAGCTTATAGAAATTATCGGAAAAATTTTAAAAAGGAAAAAGTCATTATGATCCATCATAAAATATTAACATTTGGGATGGGTTTTTCTCATTTTTCTTTACCAAATTAAAAAATTAAGTTGATCCTCCCTTACAATGTTGCATACTACTTTTGCCACGTATCATAGTAGCTATTATATTATCATTTTAACATTTTAATGATGTTTTTTGGGTACATCTTATTTTATTTCTCCAAATTGTCAACAGGTCCTCTCCACATTTATTGAATACTTCTTGCAGTACTGCTGACTTGTGATGCTGCCTCTGTGTGTTTGTGTGTGTGTGTTTGTGGGTATCCCACTATATTCTTGGTTTGCCTACACTGTTCCATTAGGTCTTTCTCTTAATTGATCCCTGTGTCTGCACCACCCATTTTAATTACAGCTTTACAAAACATATTAATATCTGGTCCTCCTAATGATTCTTATTGTTCCAAATGTTCTTAGCTATTTTCACCCACTTCTGTCTTCCTGTGAATTTTAAAATCACTTTGTCATGTTCCCTAAATAATCCCCAATGGAATTTAGTTTTAACTGATTTAAAACTCTTACTTAATCCGAAGTGGTTACATGAGCATTAACTTTTCCACACTGAAAGAGGGCAAGTCTATCCACCCAAGTCTTCACTATTTCTCAGGAAATCTGCCTTGATTCCTCCACGTAGATGACATCAAGAGCTACTTTGTTAAAATTGTGGTATTTTCTGTTATCTTTCCACCATTATGTCTGCTAACTGGGATTTGCTGGTATTTAGGGAAACCTTGTGTGAGAGTGTGTGTGTGTTATCCATCTCATTTGCTGAAACCTCTTGTGAGTTTCTTTAATTAAATTTTAGTATCTAGTTTACCAGTCTAATAATCACATCATCTGTGAATAATGAAAATTTTGTGTCCTTCTTTACAGTTGTAATATCTCTTATTTTGGTTTTATGTTTTGTTGCATTGGGTAGAGCTTTTTGGGCAATGTTTGGGTAGAGCTTTGTGTTACTGCAACCTCCAAGACTTATCCTCCAGTAAATTTTTCTTATGTGTGATGTTAGTGGTGGGTTTGAAATAGTTATTTTTAAACATAATAAAAAATATCTCTATTGCATCATTTATCTTTGTGCCTTTTAAAATCAGAAATGGATATTAAATTTTATCAAATGCCTTTTTAACATCTATTCATATGATCATATTGGTTTTCTACTTGGACTTATTTATGTGTTATTTTCCTAGATTTTTTTGTATTACTAAATCTGTCTGGGTACCTGAGGTAAATGACCTGTTTATGGGGAACCAATTTAATAGCATATTAAAAGAATAGTTTGTAACAATTTGAGAATCTCTCCCTCTTTTTCTGTCTTATGTAATTGCTTACATAACATGGAAATTATCAGTTGTTGAAAGATTGAAAGAAATCATTGGAAAAGCCATCTGGCTCCAGTGTTGTTTATTCTAATTTTCTTTTTTATGGAATGCTTAATTAATTTATTGTCTTTCTTTTTTGTTTAATAATGGCTTTTCAGATTCTGAAAACAGGTTTTGTCCTATCCCATAGACATTAAACATCATTGTTCTCATTGTAATAGTTCTAAAGTATATGAAATTGTGGTTTTGATTTCCTATTTGATATGAGAGTTACTTAGGAAAGTTCTTATTTTCCCCAACTGGAAGTTTTTATTTGTTTAGAATTTTGGTTCAATAACATCTGGTTCCATCTCATTATACAGAGGTAATATAATGTATACCTTTCCATATACAGAGAATTTATTGATTTTTGTGAATGCCCCTTGACATTTTGATCCTCCATCCCAAATATGATCACTTAAGTATTAAAATATTATTTCCTTCTCTATCATATTTTCTGGGAGTAGCTTTCATAAGTTTTTGTTTTATTTTTATTCATAAATTCAGACATTTCAAATGTATACATACACAGCCTTTTTCTTTTCTCTTTTGTGAGTTGTTCTGTTGTTAAGCTGAAAAAGATTTTTGCCACTCCAGATTATTTTTTTCGAATTTCAGATCTACAGGCTGTTACAAGAATGGCACAATAAACATCCCTATATCCTTCTCCCAGATTCACCAGTTGTAAATATTTTGTCAATTTACTTTATGTCTCTTCTCCTGATCTCTGAAATGCTTGCTAGGTTAGTTGTAGTAATCATGACTCTTTAAAGCCTCCAGTTTGTATCTCCTCAGAAAAAGGTCAGCCTTCTACAAATCCACAGTGCAATCATCACACGCAGGAAATTGAGTGCAGCATCCAATCAAGAATCACACGTTGCATTTGACTGCCGTAGTCATCTTGAAATTTTTCAGGAAACAAATTAAATTTTGAACTGTTTGAATATAATATGGTTTGTCGTATATGGTGAAGTCTTAAATTTGGTGCTTTTTTTCCTCATAATTATGGAATTTTCCCAACACTATTTATTGATAAAATTTTCTCTTTTCCATTGCCTTGCATTGCTTCTATTTCTATATATAAAATTCGCACATACACATAAACATACACACACACCCCACACACACACACATCCCTCTTTCGTTTTCTTTTAATCGTACTCCAATACCCATGGTTTAATTATTTTAACTTCATAATATCCTCTAACATCTAGTAGTGGTTTTTCACTCACATTCCTCTGTTTAAAAATAAGTGCTGGACTATGTTTCCTATTTTAAACAAACAAACCAAAATAATCCCATTGACACTGTTAGAATTTCAAAATTGAGGTCATCTACATCTTCGGGGCATCAAACTGTCACCTAACTGACCTCCTATTTTATACTATTTGCTTTTTCCCGAAGAAAAAAACAGTAGTTTGGCAAGAATTGACATCTTTACAATATGTGATGCTTTCATCCAGGGCTTTAGCATTTCTGTCCATTTATTCATCTTTAGGTCAGCACAATTATTTAACACCCACTGTGCCAAGCCCTGTGCTAGGGACTGGAGATATTATATCACTCAGTAGAGTTTTTTTTTTTTCTTTTCCTTTCCCAAGTCAGGCCTGTACATGTCTTATTTGTGTTATCCTTAGCTATTTTTTAAAGGATCCTATTCTAAAAGGGTTTTTCCCTTACCTCTTCTAGCTTGTTTTTCATGTTGTACAGTTTATTTATCTCTATATCCTATCAAACCACTTTACTGAATTCTTTTATTAATTTTAAAAGTCTTTCACTTGATTCTCTTCAACATATTAGGTCACAGTCATATTATCTACAAATGATGATAAATTGCTTTCCTCTCTAAAATGTATATCTCTTCTGTTTTGTGTCTTATTGCATTGGCCAGAATTATCCCACTTTAGATACAAGTTCTAGAGGTGAAATGACTTGCTCAGCATGTCAGACAGAGCTAGTGAGTGGTAAAGCCAGAACTAAAACCTCAACCTTGCTTTTTTGGTGCAGTAAAGGTCACTAAAATAAGGCCATCCATCTAAATATAACTGTCCCCATATCTATCCAGTTGCTTTTTCCGAAAAGGAAGGTTGACATTTTGCAGTGCTTACAGTTGTCTCTTTAAATGACTTAACCTCTTAGGTGCACACACATATACACACACACACGCACACACACACACACGCACACACACTCACACACACACACACAGAGCCGGCATGATGACGGTAAATAATATGGAGAAAAATTAAGCAGTGAGGGCTTTCCTGGTGGCGCAGTGGTTGAGAGTCCGCCGGCTGATGCAGGGCACAAGGGTTCGTGCCCCGGTTCGGGAAGATCCCACATGCCGCGGAGCGGCTGGGCCCGTGAGCCATGGCCGCTGAGCCTGTGCGGCCGGAGCCTGTGCTCGTAATGGGAGAGGCCACAACAGTGAGAGGCCCGCGTACCACACACAAAAAAAAATTAAGCAGTGAAGTGTAACAGGGTATAATGTGGTTGGAGTTGCTGTTTTATTTTATTTTTTTAATATATAATTTCTAAATTATTTATTTATTTTGGCTGCACTGGGTTTTAGTTGCAACACGTGGGATCTTTGTTGCAGCACATGGGATCTTTAGTTGCAGCATGTGGAATCTTTTAGTTGCAGCATGTGGGATCTTTTAACTGCGGCATGCGGGCTGTTAGCTGCGGCATGCATGCGGGATCTAGTTCCCCGACCTGAGATCGAACCTGGGCCCCCTGCGTTGGGAGCACAGAGTCTTACCCACCGGACCACCAGGGATGTCCCAAGGTTGATATTTTAAATACAGCGATCATGTAAGACTTCTCCAGCAGAGGTGAAGAAGCAAGTCTTCCAAGGGTTATGTATATCTGAGGGAAGAGCATTCCAGGCATCAAGGATAGTAAATGTGATGGCCTTAAGATGGGAACATGCCTATAGGGTATTCAAAGGACAGCAAAGAGGCCTCATAACAGAGGGCCTTGGAGACACTGTAAAGATGCTGCCTTTTACTCTACACAAGGTGGGAGGCATAGCGGGGCTTTGAGCACAGGAGTGTCGTGACCTGAGTCATGTTTTTAAAGGGTCACTCCAGCCACTGTTTTGAGATTGTTGGGGGCAAGATTGGAAGCAGGAAGACCAGTTGGTAGGCTATGGCAGTAATCCAATGAAGAGATCATGGGGGCTTGATAGGGTAGTAGCTGTGGAGGTGATGGAAGTGGTCAGATTCTGGATATGTATTGAAATTAGAACCATGGGAATTGCTTATGTACCGTATTGTGAATGAGAGAGGACCAGTGATTAAGAGAAAATACATGAGGGCTAAGTCTTCTGCATTATGGTTTAAAAAATATCTCCACCCCAGTAAGTACATGCTCAATTAATGCTAGTTATACTTCTTTTAAATATTTGAGAAGAAGATATGGCACTCTAGCCATCATGAGATGGTTGTCTGGTTTCTCCTTTTAAGGTTTCTTTTGATTTTATCTGATAATAATTAAAACTTAATTTGAACTCTTCATTTGAATTGTTATGGCCCCTTTACACAACATATGTTTCTTCCTTTAAATTTCTGCTCAAAATCCACTTTTGTTAAATGTATTAAGTGCAGTTCAATCACAGGAGAAGAGTCCAAATGGAAAACAAGGCAAATCTTTGTGGTCTAATTTGATAACACTGTAATAATAATGCATGCAGCAGTTGTTTTGGCTCCAGCCAACTTTTAGGAAAAGCACTCTACTCTGTAGAAAGAATGTTCTAGACACACTATCCCATTTAACCCTCACACTATCCTGTAAGCAACCCTCTTCTCAGAATCCTTCCCTGGCCAGGTTCCTCCTTCTGCCCTCCCCATATTGAACTGTACTGAACAGTTAATATATGTTTCCCCCATCTCAGTTCTGAGCTCCCAGTGCCCAGGGGCCATATTACATTCAAATTTTAACCTGCTACACTGTAGTCGTACAATAAATAACCTGATGAATAAATGAGTTAAGTACATGAAAGAGTGGGCAGTAGATCACACAGCTAGTCAGAAGCCAGGGAAAGATGCACATGCACGTATTCTGATGATAAACTGCAAATGTATTCCTCTCCCCATTTCCTTGCCTCCTCTAATGGCTATTGTGACTAAGCAAATCGTGAACAAAAACAGGAATTCCCAGACCCTTGGAGTAAAGGTTGGCTAACTAAGACATATCTTAGTAAATTTCAGTTTCATAGTTCCAAGTGACCTTTAAGGTGCGGAATGTAATTGCAAAGCTATATTCTGTTGGGGATTACAAAGCTCACACTTGTTTCTTAGCCCATCTTGTACAATAATGCCGAAAGTTTATCATAGCGTTTCTGTATTGAAATGTGTGCATCATTGAATACTAAAGCACAGACTCTTTGGAAGGGAGAAAGAACATTCAGGATTACTCAGTCCATTTCCCTCATTTCGTTAAGAGCTTTATTGAGGTATAATTTGCATACCATAAAATTCAGTCAGTTTTAAGTGTACAATTCAATGATTTTCAGTAAATCTGTAGGGTTGTGCAACCATCACCACGGTCCCATTTTAGAAAATTTTCATCACACCATAAAATACCCTGTGCCTGAGTGCAGTTGATTCCTGTTCACACCTGCAGTCCCAGGCAAACACTAATCTGATTACTGTCTCTATAAATTTGCATTTCTTGACATTTCATGTGAGTGGAATCATACAGTATATAAAGTGTTTTTCATCTGGCTTCTGTCATTTAGCATAATATTTTTGACCCTCATCTGTACTGTAGAGTATATTAGTAAATTGTTTCTTTTATTACTGAATAATATTTCATTATATGGATATACCACATATTGTTTATCTGTTCACCACTTGATAGACATTTAGATTGTTTTAGTGTTTTGGCTATTATGAATAATACTGTTATTAACATTTGTATACAAGTTTATGTATAGACATACATAGATAAGTATTTATGAATGGAATAGCTGGATGAATGGTAGCTTTATGTTTACCTTTTTAAGGAACTTCCAGACTATTTTCCAAAGTAACTGCACCATTTGACTTTCTCACAGCAATGTATGACAGCTCCAGTTTTCCAATACCCTTGTCAACACTTGCAATTGTCTGTCTTTTTACTGATAGCTGTTCTAAGTGGGGAGGGGAGTGGTTTCTTTTTAATTGTTGTTGTCTTATTTTCTTTTGTTCTTTTTTTTATTTTTTAAATTTTTTTATTGAAGTATAGTTGCTTTACAATATTATATTAGTTTCAGGTATACAGCATAGTGATTCAGTATTTTTACAGATTGTACTACATTAAAAGTTATTATAAGATAATGGCTGTGATTCCTTGTGCTGTACAATATATCCTTGTTGCTTATCTATTTTATACATAGTAATTTGTATGTCTTAACCCCATACCCCTACTTTGCCCCTCCCCCCTTGCCTCTTCCCTTTGGTAACCACTAGTTTGTTTTCTGTATCTGTGAGTCTGTTTCTGTTTTGCATATATATTCATTTGTATTATTTTTTAGATTCCACATATAAGTTTGATTCCTTCTTTATATCTTTAGTTGTGGAAAATCTTTTCTGCTAGTCTTCAGGTCATTCTCATAGATAACTACTCTGTAAATAGTTGTAATTTTGGTGTGCCCATGGGAGGAGCTGAGCTCAGGGTCTTCCAACACCACTATCTTGGCCACACCTCTTAAGGTTGACCATCTTTTCATGAGTTTATAAACCACTTGTATTTTATCGTTAGTGAAATGTCTAGTCAAATCTTTTGCCAATTTTTAAATTGGGTTGTTAGTGTTTTTATTATTGAGTTGTATTGTTTCATTATGTATGTTAGATATGTCATCATACCTTGCATACCTTGCATACCTTTCAAATGTTTTCTCTCAATATGTAGCTTGTCTTTTCATTGGTTTAATAGTGTCTTTTGAAGTCAATTTTTTTTTTACTCTGATAACATCCAATTTATCAGATGCTTGTTTTTTTGAAAAGTCTTCTGGGATTCTGATAGAGATTGCTTTAAATCTATAGATAAATTTGTTGAGAATTGCCATCTTAACAATATTGACTATTTCAATCCATAAACAGGGACTGTCTCTTCATTTATTTAGATCTTCTTCATTTTTTTCAGCAGTTTTTTATACTTTTCAGTGTCTAAGTATTTTACATCTTTTGTTTAGATTTATTTTTAGGTATTCTTTCTGATACTATTGTGAATAGAATTGTTTACTTAATTTCATTTTCAGATTGTCCTTTCCTAGTGATAAAGATAATTCATTTTTGTATATTGGTCTTATATCTTGTGACCTTATTGAAATTGTTTTATTTCAAGTTGTGTGTGTGTGTGTATTCTTTAGAATTTTCTACATACAGAATAATGTCACCAGCAAGTAAAAAGTTTTACTTCTTCCTTTCAAATCTGGGTACCTTTAATTAATGAATTAACTAGCTTCACTGACTAGAATCTCTAGGACAATGCCTTATTTCATTGGCTTGAATCTCTAGTACAATGTTAAACAGATGTCCTTGTCTTATTCCTGATTTTAAAGGGAAAACATTTGATCTTTTACCCTTGAGTATGATATTAGTTTTATGTATTTTGTAGATGGACTTACCAAATTTAGAAAGTTTTTTTTTTTTCTATTCCTAGTTTGTTAGTACTTTCTTATCATAAATATGCATTGGATTTTTTTCAAATATTTTTTCTGAACTTGTTGAAATTATCATGATGTTTCTTCCCTTTATTTGAAAAATACGGTGTATTGCAGTAATTGATTTTGGATATTAAATCAACCTTGCATTCCTGTAATAAATCTCACTTAGTCATGATGTATAATCTTTTTCATATGTTGCTAGATTTAGTTTGCTAATATTTGGTTAAATATTTTTTAGATCTATATTCATGAAGGATAATGCTGTAGTTTACTTTCACTGTAATGTATTACTCTGGTTTTGATATCAGGGCCTCACAGAATGAGTCAGGATGCATTTCCAATTTTCTGGATATCAGAACTATTTATTGTTTTAATATTTGCCATATGGGCGGGGCTTTTTGAGGGAAGAATTTAATTACTAATTCAGTTATTTTACTTGTTATGAGTATATTGAAATTTTCTGTTTTTTCATGAGTCAATTTTGGCAAGTTGTCTTTCTACGAATTTATCTATTTCATCTATGTTGTCTATTATTTGGCATAAAGTTTTTCATAGCATTCCCTTGTAATTTTTAAAATTTCTATAGGCTCAGTAGTGATGCCTCCTCTTTCATCCTTGATTTTGTTAGTTTATGTCATAGCTCTTTGTCTTTGGATCAGTGTAGAGAAAGAGTTGCCAATTATGTTGATCTTTTCAAAAACCAACTTTTCTTTCATTGATTTTCACTCTAATTTTTATTCTTGTTTTCTTTCTGCCTATTTAGAGTTTAGTTTGCTCTTATTTTTCTACTGTCTTAAGGTGGATACTTAGATTAATGATTTGAGATCTTGCTTCTTTTCTAACATAGTTATTTAAGGCTATAAATTTTCCTCCAGTCACTACTAAAATTGTTATCGTTGCTAATACTGTTCAGTTTAATCATTGCTCTTTGGAGAGAGAATGTGCTGAGCTCCTCACTCCACCATTCAAGAACGCCCACACCCTGATTTTTAAATATGAGGAAGTTGAGGCATATAGAGGTATTTTAGGTTGGGTTCTTCCAGAAACAGACTCAGAGATGCTGGGTGGGCTTCCACTCCCTACTCTGGGCCACCATGGCTTCCCCCATCATGTACAGATGCCTGCTTGCTCTGCCCTGTCTAATGGCTTTAGGACTGAACCATCTGGGAGGGAACTAGAGCAGGGCAGTTCAGAAATCTTGAACTGTACTTATAAGTTTTGAGGTTGGTTGTAGTGTTGATGAGTTAATTGTGAAACTATTTTGTGTGTGTCATGTGACAATGTATATGAGTAAAATATTGATATTGAAAATGAGGGTTCTTGGTGTAGGAATTTGGAAAAATAAATATGGGAAAGGTAACGAAGAATCTTATATTACTGGATTTGAATTGGCAATACCAGTATGAACTAATCAGTATGAACTTACGATGTTTAAAAAGGTATTTCACAACAAGGTCCTACTGTATAGCACAGGGAACTATATTCAATATCTTGTAATAACCTATAATGGGAAAGAATCTGAAAAAGAATTCACACACACATATGTATGAGTGAATCACTTTGCTGCACACCTGAAACTAACACAAAATTGTAAATCAACTATACTTCAATTAAAAACTGTATTCCTTAATTCTGTCCAGTTGAAGGGCATAGAAGCAATTGTATAACAGTACAATGAGCTTACTTGGTGCCCAGAAGTGCCTGATTGTGGTTCCAGGGAAGGAGGGCACAAGTGAACCTTGAACATCTTGTGGTGCCTACAAGCAAGGGTGTGCTCAGTGATCAGTGGGGCCACCAAAGGATGTGGGAGCTGCCTGAAGGGGCTTCCACGGGACTTAAAACTATTTTTGTTTTACACTTACTTAGATATTTTATACTTGTACATATTTATCAACTTCTTGTACCTGTGGCTCTTATATAACTATAAAAGTATAATACTATACTTACTTCAGCTATAAAAGTAAATCAAATTTACAAATAAATAAATAATATTATAAAAGAAAAAAAAAGAAATCTTGGTGGAGAAGCCACTGTGATTGATGGAATGTTACCATATGCCTCAGCAGAGTTGGGCTGAAAACAAAGGTTGAAAAATACTTTGCCTAACTGGATCTCTGCTCTTATGCAAGTCCCATGTGGTCATTGGTCATAGGTGCCCTGTAGGGGAACTGTTGGTGCTCATAGAGGTCCCCTCATCTCCCCTTTCCTGCAATGTGCCCATCCTCCATATTCTATGCGCTTCGATGCAAATGGCCCTTGACCGTGACCATCTTTGAAGGGTTGCCGTTAGGCTACCAGAGCCACCTTGTTTGACCCACAAAGTTGGGAGTACCTGGGAGTTTGTCTCTGCAGGAGGGCCCATAACCAATAACTGATTGGTATCAGAGGCTCAAATACGCTTGGCTTGTGATAAGACAAACTGGGGGGCACAATTTATGCTCCGGAGCTCCCTATGGGATCAGATTGAGTCTGGGACCTTGCCTTGAAATCATATTCTTACTTAGCTTCTGCCCTGTTCTCTCCTCTTCCCTCATTCCCTTACTGGTTTCTCCTGGGACCACTTCTTTAACAGATTATTTGCATTGAAACTTTAGCTGAGGGTCTGTTTCTAGAAGAACTTGAACTAAAACAAACCTATTTCTGGGAGAACATTGGCTCAAATATGCCACTTTCTGAAGTTGGGCAGCATACCCTCTATCTGTCTTCTGACTTCAACATTCTGAATGGATACAGCCTCTGGCTGGAAACATCTTCCCTGGATATAGAAAGGGCGCCACAGGATGTGTCTATGATGGAGGCATGGGTCTGATAGGTCCCTGGTGCCCCTCAGTGGTACCTGGTCAGAGGAGCGTGAGTCATCCTCTAAACTGTTAATTCGTAAAGCAGAGGAGGCATGAGAGTCCAGCCGTAGGGTTCTTCCAAAGCCTGCAGAGGTTCCTGCAGGTTTTGCTCTTAAAGGCATCTAAGGCTATTGACCTCTACGAGCTGGGGTCTTGGACTTTGGACCAGAGTAGAGTATTCTTGTCTCAGGAGACATTGAAACTAAAATATAGAAGTTGCTGGCAAGCCTGGGTCTGAAGAGTCAGGGAGGAGAGGGGAGGGAGCGTATCAGTCAGTGTAGAAAGAGGATGAACAATGGACATTGACGGTGAGGAAACCAAAGCTAAGGAGGTGAAAGAGGTACAAATACCCCTTGGCCTTATGCATTGAGGTGAGGTTGCAGCCTAGCTTTCAGGGTCCTGAAAGAAGAGACCCTTATAATAAATTATGCAGAAAATGTGGTCATAAATGTCCACCTTCTCATTGGGAGAAATAGAGAAGGTATCACAGGAGGGGGAAATGTATGAGTAAACATTGTATGTTGTGAGGTAAGCGTAGAAAAGAATAAGTTATTCTCGTACTATCAGGAATTTTCTACTTAAAAAAAATCCTGTCATTTTACAAATGATCCTGAATAGTTTATTCTAACCACTTATTTTGCACTAGAGATAATGACTTGGGCTGGGGAGAGTGGGTAGTCTCATTTAGGTATGATTTAATCATCACCAGCGAGCTGAAAAGAGCTTCGATAAATATATTTTCAAGAGAATGCTGATGAGAATGAAGTTACCTCAGAAACAAAACTAATGCCCCCTCTCTCGTTTTTCTCCCACCGCTTCCTACAGTATGTAGTTCAGGGACAGGAAAGTCGCATAACTTGCTCGGCCATTTCTTACCTCCTTCCCCTTAGTCAGAACTCCCAGATCTTTGAGAGAGGCTGCATTCCCTGGCAAAAAAAGATTCATATGACGAAATGGTTTACAGCTTTCTGGCTGCAGTTGTAGATTTGCCTCTGCGTGGACAGACTACAGACACAGTGGGCCTCAGGAAGCTGCTGGGTGTGCTCTGGCACATTGATCCCAATTGTATGTGAACCACATGTTGACAGCATAGTTTAACCCCAAAAATGTCCTTTGCTAGTCTTCGTGATTTCAGACGAGGCTGGGTGGAATAGAGCTATGCAATTTCAGCTACCAAGCAAAAAAAACAAACAAAAAAATGCTTGGAAGGCCCTCTGCACATTTTGTTGGCTTATGGAAGAAGAAGGAAGGTAGAGAAAAAGAAAGGATACTGAACTGACCGTGGGTCTGGATTTCTACTTTTGCTGCTGTTTGATACCCATGTGGCACTCAGCCTCAGTTTCCTCATCTGTAATCGGGCTGCTGAGTTTGGTTGAATTGACAAGTGAGTCCTCAATAATCAGATTGGTGTGGAGGAGGGGGCAGTGGGGTCGCAGGCTGACCCCTGGAGAGATGATTTGCCTCTCTCTGTAGCCCTTGGCAGCGTTCACGTGTCAGAGCTCAGCGAAAACCCCACTGCTTGGCTGTCCACGACTGCAGAATCTCATGCCACTCATGGGCAGCCCTCGGGCCAGCCTTGTGACGCTTCTTGATCCATCCCATTATCGGAGGGACAGGGACAACAGAATGATTCTAGGGAGTGGAATCCAGCCCCAGTGAAGCTCCCAAGGTTTTGGGGTAAGGATGACAGAAGGATTCAAGGGTGGCATGAGAGTTCTGGGCTGAGAAACAGAGACAGAGGTCTTCTCGTGTGGGTGGGATTAACCCAAGTGGTGATTAGGGATAGGCTGGGCCTCAGGGGAAAACAGGGACCCATAGCTCTTTTCAACGTCCTGCTTCTAGGGATGAGGCTGTTGGTCCCTCCCGACCTGGTCAAGAGGGCGTGAGGGCTGGATCGGTTGAGTGCCCCCCAAGCCCAGTGTAGAGTATTGTAGGTGCTACTGCAAGCGTGGACAGGTGAACCCAAGAGGCTGTTGCTCCTTTTCTCTTAATTCCTTTCTGCCCTTTCCCTCATAGATTAGAGTCACATGAGTAATGGACCCTCAACAAGCAGCCCTTAGCACACTAGCCAGCTTCAGTTTTACTCGAGATTCTTGTTATATGTAAAGTAATACAGGTCTTGAAAACTGGCATAGGTGCTGCTCCACTCTCACCCCATGACCTGAGTTTGGGACTTGGGTCTTTGTGCTGTTTTTCAGGGACTGTTTTGAGCTTAACTGACCTGATAAACATAGTGATGGTACCATTGAAAAAGACCTCAGAGTTGAGGATAGGATGAATATTAAAGTCATAATTTAATTTAATTATTTGTTGACTTCAGTTTTTTTGTTTTTTTGCGGTACGCGTGCCTCTCACTGCTGTGGCCTCTCCCATTGCGGAGCACAGGCTCCGGATGCGCAGGCTCACCGGCCACGGCTCACGGGCCCAGCCGCTCCGCGGCATGTGGGATCTTCCCAGACCGGGGCACGAACCCGTGTCCCCTGCATTGGCAGGCAGACTCTCAACCACTGCGCCACCAGGGAAGCCCTGTTGACTTCAGTTTTATATACACATTTGGATGTCTCACACACACACAAATACATACACACACTTTGGGCTGTTGGGGACACTCACTCAGATTTCATACACACTTATTTAGGTGTCCAAACACTCAGGTTCACACTTGTCTGGATGTTACCCCCACTCATTCAGAGAGTATACATGTTCGCTCAGCTTTCAGACACCCAGGTCCTACAGATCCTCATTTGGACGTCGTTCATACTCAGATGTAGTTTGTACTCCCAGAGAGGTTGGCCACATTCACTCACATGTCACTCACATGCACTCTGAGCTGTTGAGTTCTTGTCTAGATGTGCACAGCAGATAGCAGGCATCTCATTGAGCTGTTGCTCACCTCCACTCCCATATCACTCATCCAGGGGCAGCACTCACATGCCCATTTGTTTCCCATCCGCATTGCTGACCATCCCCATGCTCAAGGAGATCCAGGGGAAGACTTGACACATTGATTGTGTCATGTTTCCTTGGGTCAGTCCCTCTGTAGCCTTTTTTCCTTAATTAAATAATCCTGTACCTCTTGTCTCCACCAAGTTGTGCTTCTTAACCAAGTGTCTTTAGATGGGTAGTCTGATTGAAGAATGGTAGCACTCACCACGTTCCATTTTTATAAACCGTGTGTTCGTTCACTGTGTCATCTTTAAATGATTGGTTTGAGGCCATTGCTGCAATCACTTCATTAATTTGCAAAAGTTCCTGGAGGTACTCTTTGGATAATTGGCTTAAATCATGAGTCCCAGAGATATGTGCAATAAAGATCTTAAAAAAAAAAAAAGCATTTATTCAAGAGAACTACAAACTGTGGGCATTTGAAGAGATAGTAAAATGTTATCAAAACTCACAAAATTTAGGATAACTTTTATAAAAGGAGCCCACACATTTGGCATACAGTTGGTGTTTTAAAAAGGCTCGTCATCTCTCTTCACACATTAACACCTTCTTACAGTCCTTCTAAGTTGAAGGGAATGTGTGAGATCACTAGACAGGAGCTCAGAAGAATCACTGTTTATCTTGATTAGGGTTTCTGCATCCTGTCAGGTTGGGTTTCATGCTTATTTTCAATTTTAGCTCAATTTGGTCCATTTGAACAGGCATTCACTGATCACTATGTAGGTATCAGGCAACCTGCTGAGCAGTATGTGGATGGAGGAGAGTGATACAGAGATAACAAAGCCACAACTTCCACTGCCTAAAAGGTCACAGTCTAGACCTAGAAACAGCAGTTCCATGCTTATGTTATTGCTGTCCCGAGCAGATAGCCATTAACGAACAGTGGAGGAGCGAAGTAGGGGGAAAGTCATTCAGATTTGGAGGATCTATACCGGCTTCATAGAGGAGATGAAAGACAGGCTTAGCCTTCAGAGAAAGGCTTCCACAGGCAGAAGTTGAATGAGAGGGCATTGCAGATGGAGGAAGCACGAACTGGTGATGGCATAGGCTGGGATCCAAAGGAGGTTTGTGCGATAGCATGGGGTCTGCAGCAACTGCAATGAGGGGTTTACCATAAGACTGTCTGAGGGGTAGACTAGAAGCCAGACAAAGTGCCCCAAAGGTCAGGATGAGGAGTCTAGATTGTCTCGTTTGAAGAATGGAGAGCCTATGAACGTGCTTGAAGAGGGACAGTGTTTATGTTCAGGAAGGTCAGTGGATTGACTGGTGAGTTGATCCAATCAATTAGAGGCAAAGAGACTAGCTGAGTTCAGCTAAGAGGTGGGGAAGTGCCCAACCTCAACAGTTTGATGGGAGGAGAAAAAAAGGGAGGGGCAGGTTCAGATTGCTGATATCAAGTCAACAGAGCTTGTTGATCAAAGTAGAGTGCAAACCAAGGATACAGGAAATGAGAGTGAGCCCCGTCTTCAAGATCTGGCCACTTGATGAGCAGTGCTACCCTCACTAAGGAAAGAAATGGAGAAGAGGAACATACAGGTTTGTAGGGGTTGAAACTGAGTTGCATTTTTGGATATACGCAGTGTGAGCTGGCTTTGGAACATCTAAATGGAAATCTGTTTCTACAAAACAGCGGGTTTATAAGTCTGAAGCTCAGGAGGGAGTTGCAGACAGAAGTGACGATGATAAAAGTTCATCCCTCCAGGGGGTTGCTCATCTGCCTCTCCTCTTTCCCGTCCAGTGTTTATCAGCTGGTTGTCAAGGAGGAGCGACTTCAGAAGTCACGGAGGGCAGCTGACATCATTGAGTGCTTTTCGGTGCCGGTGAGCTATAGGAATGCCTCCAGCCTCGATTCTCTGCACTACTTTGCTGCTGAGTTGAAGCCTGCCAACCTGCCTGTCACCCAGCCATTTACAGTGGGTGACAACAAGACATACAATGGCTACTGGAACCCACCTCTTTCCCCTCTGAAAAGCTACAGCATCTACTTCCAGGCACTCAGCAAAGCAAATGGAGTAAGTATGGCCACATGGAGGCCATGTCTTGCCTTGTTTTCCCATTCTTAAATGAGAAGGCAGCATGACTTTAGAGCAGAGGTTGACAAACTAAGGCCCGTGGACCAAATCATCCTGACCCATGCCTTTTTTTGTGAGTAAAGCGTTGTTGGTTTTTGGCTTTTGGTTTTTCATACAGTGACGCCTATTCGTTTCCACGGTCTGTAACTGCTTTGATGCTCCAGCAGTACACTTGAGTAGTTGAGACAGACTGTATGCTGCATAAAGCCTAAAATATTTACTATATGGCCCTTTACAGAAAAAAATTCTGAGACCCCTGTATTAGAGGATAGAAAGGTGTTTCACTTGGGCAAATCATATGCAGATCTAAGACTTAATTTCCTCATCTATAAAAGAATACCTATAAATTTGATATCTATTAATGCACTAAACATGTTTTAGTTAATCAGTGACTGCTAACCCCTTTATCATTACCGTTAGTCACATTAGGAAGTATTTTTCTCCCAAAGACAAGGTAACCTTTTTGTGTCAAATATTTTTTTGGCTACTGAGGAGTGCCAGTCATAACATTACAAAATCACAGGGCTGTAAAGGATCTGAAAGGTCATCCAATATCTCCCTCCCTCCCCCTACGTACAAAACAGTGCTTCAGTCAATACTACAATATCACAGTTAACTGATGTTAACAATTATTCCTTTTTTAATTGAAGTATAGTTGATTTACAATGTTGTGTTACTTTCTGGTGTACAGCAAAGTGATTCAGTTATATATACATATTCTTTTCCATCATGGTTTATTACAGGATACTGTAAATAGTTCCCTGCACTATACAGTAGTACCTTGTTGTTTATCTGTCTTATGTATAGTAATGTATCTGTTAATCCCAAACTCCTCCAACCCCTTTCCTCTTTGGTAACCATAAGTTTGTTTTCTATGTCTATGGGTCTATTTCTGTTTTGTAAATAAGTTGATTTGTATCATTTTTTTAGATTCCACATATAAGTAATATCATATGATATTTGTCTTTCTCTTGCTGACTTACTTCACTTAGTATGATAATGTCTAGGTCCATCCATGTTGCTGCAAATGGCATTATTTCATTCTTTTTTTATGGCTGAGTAGTATTTCATTGTGTGTGTATATATATATATATATATATATATATATATGTATATATACATATATATCACATCTTCTTTATCCATTCAAATGATGAACATTTAGGTTGCTTCCATGTCTTGGCTATTGTAAATAATGCTGCTATCAACATTAGGATGCAGGTATCTTTCTGAATTAAGGTTTTCTCTGCGTATATGCCCAGGAGTGGGATTGCTGGATCATATGGTAACTCTATTTTTAGTTTTTTAAGGAACCTCCATATTGTTCTCCATAGTGGCTCCACCAATTTACATTCCCACAAACAGGGTAGGAGGGTCCCTTTTTCTCTACATGCTCTCCAGCATTTATTTGATGATGTTAGTGCTTATTCTTGAATACCTCCAATGACAGAGAACTCACTTCTTTATGTGGTAACTTTGCTGATCTTTGTGGAGGCTGTGGCTCTAAGAAAGCTTTTTTTTAACTGACTTAAATATATCGTTTATTGTAGTTTCTACCCATTGCTCTTGATCCATACTTTCAGGTCCCAATAGAACCAGTGCAATCACCTTCTCAGGTGGCATTTTTCTTCAGTTACATAAGAACTTTTCCACCATTCACTTCCCCTCTATACACACAGACCCATCTGGTCTTATGTTCGCAAGCTAACTATCTTTAAGTTCCTCTTATACTCAAGTATTTTCTGTCTAGGATGCTTTTGTGGACATGTTTTGTTTCAGGTTGCCATATTTCATTCAACAAATAGATAATGAACAGTGACGCTTGCTAGACGCGATAGTTCATACTAAGATTATGTAGTATGTGCCCTCAGAGAGCTTCTATAAATGTAAGGGAATCTTATGTGCCATGCCACAGTGTTTCTGGAGAAGTGAGAGGCTCACTGGAGAAGGGAAAGCTGAGACAGAAGCAAGATTTGCTAAAGTTCTTACAGAACAGCCTGTGGCCAAGATAGTCTAGTCTGTCAGTGCCACTCATTACCTTATGAGAAACCTGGATTGAGAAACTAATTAACATTTAAAATGTCCACATACCCATTTAGATTCCACATTGGTATTTCAGTTCTGCATTCATTACTGGTTCAAGCAGCATTCCTCACAGAGAGTATAAAACTACAAAAAGAAGCCAGACTGCCTTCCACCTGTCCGTCTGGTCTTACCTCTGCATGCAACACTCTGATGTATTGTGGAGGAAGACATATAAAGATGGCCAGAAGCATCTGGGAGCTCATCTTCTTCTTGGTTCTCTGCATCCCATATGAGCCAGTTTCTTGGTTCAGCACAACCCTGAGAAGGGATGACTTTCCCTGCTCTTGGAACATATCAAGAGGTGCTGTTGGGTTTCCATGCTGTGGAGCAGAGTCGTAGCTTCATTCAATTCACCTGCTATCGCATTCCTACCAAGATTCTCCTGAAAACCCAGCAACAGACCAAGTTTGTAGAACCTAGGGAACTAGAAAATGGACCCCAGGAGAGATTTCCCCAACCTGAGCATGGTGGGTCCTAGAAGAACAGCAGATGAGGCAGGAGGATTGCTGGAGGTCTTGGCCCCCAGACATCATATAATAGAAACCGTTTTCAAGACATGCGGTTTTGCCATTGGGCAAAAGTCACCCCACTGTGAAACTGCCTCATCTAAGAAGCAGTTTCTACTACTGCTTCCGAGATAAACAAAGCCATTTAATTACTCATGCCTCTGATCCCACCCCGTGGGTACACCCATTTGGGAACTAAGGTTTGCTGTAATGAAACACGAGCAGGAATGGAACTGGATGGGTGCTTATGCCAGGTGTCTTGAGGGTATAGTCGGCCTCACAGGAACAGAGAGGAAAAAGCTGTGGGAGCTGGCACTCAGAGTACTGTATTTTTCTAGCAAGAGAAAAACCACACACCATTTCAAATTACTGTGTAGTATTAAGTTTTACCGAAAAGAGTTGGGTGAAAGGGACACAGGAGCAGGAAAGTCATTCTCGGTCTAACACATCTCTGCTTGGCCCCCTCAGATTTCACCATATCATAAAGGGCGGAAGACAATGCAGTTAAGCCTGGAGGATTTTTGAGGAGATGTTATAACCCACAAATTTCTTACCAGCCAAGTTGTTGTTCTTGTGTAAATGCATCAGAAAGACATTCTCACCATCCTGAGGGTCCCACAGGTCCTGCTTCTAATAAATCATTCAAGGAGCAGCTGACCAAGCAATGAATCAAAATAAAGAAATCAAGAATAGAGAAATATGAAATAAAAAGACCCACAGTGAGCATGGAAACTAATTAAATATCACATTAATGCTAAATAAGTGCTCTAAACATGTTACAAAGAGGTTAATATTAAAAGCAATTACTTAAAGAAAAAATGTATAATGTAAAAAGTTAACAGTTGTGATCTGGGTCTGTAATTCACTCTTATGTCAACAAAAACTAAGAAAGAGTTGGAGGATTGATGAATGTAAATAAAAATCTGCTAATTATCCCACTTTAGACAGGATAGAATAGCAAATGACTATTTTATTTTTGATACTAAGATTTTTTTTAGGTATACTTGTTTGGAACATAAAGGCAGCCTTCCAATCTATCATAGAAAAGCCAGAAGACAACAATCTGCAAAGAAAAGGGGGAGAAATAAAGGAAACTATAAGTAAACATGAAAATCAGCAACTGTAAAGCAGGCCAGAAACAGAAGCACTATATTTTTTTTTAAGTGATGCTTCACTCCCTTCAGAAAGGGGTAAAATGTCTTGAGTCAAGTAAAAACCAGGATTCAGCAAATCTGTATCACTAGAAGATTAAAAACAAAGGTTAGGGCAAAGTTATATTATATTTAAAAAATTAAGGGAAAACAGAAATGGCCGTTTGTTGCAGGATGGTTGTGGGCAAGGTTGAATGATTTACTGTCAGTCAATTTCATTGCTTCCGATCCCGTCTACAAGTTTCAGTCAAAACAGAGTAAGAGAATTTTAGGGTTCAGATATAGTTATTCTGTGGATAGTAAAGATGTTTTTTCAGCTTAGCAGAGTGCCTAAATAGTCAGCCTTTACCATCAGACTGCCTATATACAAAACCCTAGTAACTGTGTGACTTTTAAGTAACCTATTAAAAGAGTTAGATGTGACTGATTAATTAATTAAGGAAACATCTAGCAAGCACATGCTCTATGTCCCCCCCCCTAAAAAAAGGCATCTTTTTTGAGTGCTGGGAATAAAGCAGCAAGCCAAACAGACAAAAAATGCCTGCCCTCGTAGCATTTACATTCTAGCAGGGGAGAGACCAAAAATAAATAAGTAAAATTGTGTGTCAAATAATTAGTCATTAGGTTTAGAAATGTGGAGGTCACTCATTAAATCTTGACTATTATTAGGATGGGAGTAAAGACATTTTACAAACTCTACAGTGAACTCTATAAATGTGGAGTCATTTAATCCAGCCCTATAAAAACCATGGAGAGTCCGAGTATGATGTCCACTATGAAGCATGGTCCTCAGAGTCCTCACAGACACTTCCATGAAGTGTGAGTTGTCCACAGGCACTTGCGTTTGGAATTTTGATCAGATTAGTATTGGGTTGGCCCAAAAGTTCATTTGGGTTTTTCCATAGCATCTTATGGAAAAACCCGAACGAGCTTTGGGGCCAACCCAATATCCCATTTACCCATCTGTGCTTTCTTACAGATGACAAGGTCGGTCCCACCTGTTGAAGCACTGTCTTTGGTGCTGAATTCTCAGCATCTGTCTTTCTTGCAAATCAGGCCATATTGTAACTATTTGTTTTGGATACAACAATATTACAGATCTATAGCGGTTAAGAATTGGATGATTTTGAGGTGTCATCTAATCTACACCAGAAGCCAACACAGAAATCTCTAATAAAGTGTTCTTGGCAAGGCATTATATAGCCTCAGCTTGACCGCTGCAATTCTTTGGAGGGAAAGAGTTGATTCCTTTGTTGAACAAGAAAAATTGTTAGAATTTTCTCCTTTCTATAAAGCCAAATTCTGTCCCCTTAACTCTCTGCTCTTGGAAACTTGTATTGATTTGAACAAATCAAATCATTCTTTACCATGTCAGCCTTTTGGAGAAAATACGACAGTATCAACTACCATCCCTGGTCACCCAGGCCATCTCTCATTGATATTAGAGGGCCTGATTTCTGTATCTCTTTCATTCTGTTTATTCTGTTCTCTCATAGACAGACTCCTTTTTTCCAATGCCTTCTTTAAAAAAGGGTAACCAGAACGTAGCATTGTACTGCAGATACAGTTAGACCACTCCTGCTACATTTCAACTACCCCTCCTCTCTTGACCATTTTCTAAGACATTATTTCTCATACATTCCAAGATACTTTTCTCACTTCAGGGACCTCTTGCAGGCTGCTGTATTATCCATGTCTGTCTTCTTCATTCTTTGAAGAACTAGTACCTTCTCAGTTTTTAGGCCTCATCTTCAACGTCATATCCTTTGGGAACTTTCCAGTCATATTGTCTAAGAGCCATCCACACCAACACTCACTATATGTTAACCTGTTGTTTTTATTTAAAACATTGTGCATATTTTTTAAACATCTTTATTACAGTATAATTGCTTAACAATGGTGTGTTTGTTCCTGCTGTATAACAAAGTGAATCAGCCATACGTATATATATATCCCCATATCCCCTCCCTCTGGTGTCTCCCTCCCAGCCTCCCTATCCCACCCCTCTAGGTGGTCACAAGGCATGGAGCTGATTGCCCTGTGCTATGCGGCTGCTTCCCACTAGCTATCTGTTTTACATTTGGTAGTGTATATATGTCACTGCCACTCTCTCACTTCATCCCAGCTTACTCTTCCCTCTCCCCGTGTCCTAAGGTCCATTCTCTACATCTGTGTCTTTACTCCTGTCCTGCCCCTAGGTTCTTCAGAACCACTTTTTTCTTTTTTTTTAGATTCCATATATATGTGTTAGCATATGGTATTTGTTTTTCTCTTGCTGAATTACATCAGTCTGTATGACAGACTTTGGTCCATCCACCTCACTACAAATAACTCAATTTCATTTCTTTTTATGGCTGAGTAATATTCCATGGTATATATGTGCCACATCTTGTTTATCAATTCATCTGTCAATGCACAATTAGGTTGCTTCCATGTCCTGGCTATTATAAATAGTGATGCAAAGAACATTGTGGTACATGACTCTTTTTGAATTACGGTTTTCTCAGGGTATATGCACAGTAGTGGGATTGCTGGGTCATATGGTAGTTCTATTTGTAGTTTTTAAAGGAACCTCCATACTGTTCTCCATAGTGGCTGTATCAATTTACATTCCCACCAACAGTGCAGGAGGGTTCCCTTTTCTCCACACCCCCTCCAGCATTTATTGTTTGTAGATATTTTGATGATGGCCATTCTGACCAGTGTGAGGTGATACCTCATTGTGGTTTTGATTTGCATTTCTCTAATGGTTACTGATGTTGAGCATCCTTTCATGCCTTTGTTGGCAATGTGTATATGTTCTTTGGAGAAATGTCTATTTAGGTCTTCTGCACATTTTTGGACTGGGTTGTTTGTTCTTTTCATATTGATCTTCATGAGCTGCTTGTATATTTTGGAGATTAATCCTTTGTCAGTTGCTTCATTTGCCAATATTTTCTCCCATTCTGTGGGTTGTCTTTTCATCTTGTTTATGGTTTCCTTTGCTGTGCAAAAGCTTTTAAGTTTCATTAGGTCCCATTTGTTTATTTTTGTTTTTATTTCCATTTCTCTAGGAGGTGGGTCAAAAAGGATCTTGCTGTGATTTATGTCTTAGAGTGTTCTGCCTATGTTTTCCTCTAAGAGTTAGATAGTTTCTGGCCTTACATTTAGGTCTTTAATCCATTTTGAGCTTATTTTTGTGTATGGTGTTAAGGAGTGATCTAATCTCATACTTTTACATGTACCTGTCCAGTTTTCCGAGCACCACTTATTGAAGAGGCTATCCTTTCTCCACTGTACATTCCTGCCTCCTTTATCAAAGATAAGGTAACCATATGTGCGTGGCTGAGCTTTCTATCCTGTTCCATTGATCTGTCTTTCTGTTTTTGTGCCAGTACCATACTGTCTTGATTACTGTAGCTTTGTAGTATAGTCTGAAGTCAGGGAGCCTGATTCCTCCTGCTCTGTTTTTTGTTCTCAAGATTGCATTGACTATTCAGGGTCTTTTGTGTTTCCATACAAATTGTGAAATTTTTTGTTCTAGTTCTGTGAAAAATGCCAGTGGTAGTTTGATAGGGATTGCGCTGAATATGTAGATTGCTTTGGGTAGTATAGTCATTTTCACACTATTGATTCTTCCAATCCAAGAACATGGTATATCTCTCCATCAGTTTGTATCACCTTTAATTTCTTTCATCAGTATCTGATAGTTTTCTGCATACAGGTCTTTTGTCTCCTTAGGTAGGTTTATTCCTAGGTATTTTATTCTTTTTGTTGCAATGGTAAATGGGAGTGTTTCCTTAATTTCTCTTTCAGATTTTTTATCATTATTGTATAGGAATGCAAGAGATTTCTGTGCATTAATTTTGTATCCTGCTATTTTGCCAAATTCATTGATTAGCTCTAGTAGTTTTCTGGTAGCATCTTTAGGATTCTCTATGTATAATATCATGTCATCTGCAAACAGTGACAGTTTTACTTCTTATCTGATTTGGATTTCTTTTAGTTCTTTTTCTTCTCTGATTGCTGTGGCTAAAACTTCCAAAACTATCTTGAATAATAGTGGTGAGTGGGCAACCTTGTCTTGTTCCTGATCTTAGTGGAAATGGTTTCAGTTTTTCAACATTGAGGACGATGTTGGCTGTGGGTTTGTCATATATTGCCTTTATTATGTTGAGGTAAGTTCCCTCTATGCCTACTTTCTGGAGGGTTTTTATCATAAATCAGTGTTGAATTTTGTCAAAAGCTTTTTCTGCATCTTTTGAGATGATCATATGTTTTTTCTCCTTCAGTTTGTTAATATGGTTTATCACATTGATTGAAGAATCCATGCATTCCTGGGATAAACCCCATTTGATCATGGTGATTGATCCTTTTAATGTGCTGTTGGATTCTGTTTGTTAGTATTTTGTTGAGGATTTTTGCATCTATGTTCATCAGTGATATTGGCCTGTAGTTTTCTTTATTTTGTGACATCTTTGTCTCGTTTTGGTAACAGGGTGATGGTGGCCTCTTCAAATGAGTTTGTGAGTGCCCCTCCCTCTGCTATATTTTGGAAGAGTTTGAGAAGGAAAGGTGTTAGCTCTTCTCTAAATATTTGATAGAATTCACCTGTGAAGCCATCTGGTCCTGGGCTTTTGTTGTTGGAAGATTTTTAATCACAGTTTCAATTTCAGTGCTTGTGATTGCTCTGTTTATATTTTCTGTTTCTTCCTTCTTCAGTCTTGGAAGGTTGTGCTTTTCTAAGCATTTGTCCATTTCTTCCAGGTTGTCCATTTTATTGCCATACAGTTGCCTGTAGTAATCTCTCATAATCCTTTGTATTTCTGCAGTGTCAGTTGTTACTTCTCCTTTTTGTTTCTAATTCTATTGATTTGAGTCTTCTCCCTTTTTTTCTTGATGAGTCTGGATGATGGTTTATCAATTTTGTTTATCTTCTCAAAGAACCAGCTTTTAGTTTTATTGATCTTTGCTATTGTTTCCTTCATTTCTTTTTCATTTATTTCTGATCTGATCTTTATGCTTTCTTTCCTTCTGCTAACTTAGGGGTTTTTTTGTTCTTCTTTCTCTAATTGCTTTAGGTATAATGTTATATTCTTTGTTTGAGATGTTTCTTCTTTCTTGAGGTAGGATTGTATTGCTATAACCTTCCCTCTTAGAACTGCTTTTGCTGCATCCCACAGGTTTTGCGTTGTCATTTTCTCATTGTCTTTTGTTTCTAGGTATTTCTTGATTTCCTCTTTGATTTCTTCAGTGATTTCTTGGTTATTTAGTAGTGTATTGTTTAGCCGCTATGTGTTTGTATTTTTTACAGATTTTTTTTCCTGTAATTGATATATAGTCTCATAGTGTTGTGGTCAGAAAAGATACTTGATACAATTTCAGTTTTCTTAAATTTACCAAGGCTTGATTTGTGACCCAAGATATGATCTGTCCTGGAGAATGTTCCATGAATCCTTGAGAAGTAAGTGTATTCTGTTGTTTTTGGATGGAATGTCCTATAAGTATCAATTAAGTCCATCTTGTTTAATGTGTCATTTAAAGCCTGTGTTTCCTTATTTATTTTCATCTTGGATGATCTGTCCATTGGTGAAAGTGGGGTATTAAAGTCCCCTACTGTGATTGTGTTACTGTCAGTTTCTCCTTTTATGGCTGTTAGCATTTGCCTTATGTATTGAGGTGCTCCTATGTTGGGTTTATAAATATTTACAATTACTATTTCTTTTTCTTGGATTGATCCCTTGATCATTATGTAGTGTCCTTCTTTGTCTCTTGTAATAGTCTTTATTTTAAAGTCTATTTTGTCTGATATGAGAATTGCTACTCTAGCTTTCTTTTGTTTTCCATTTGTATGGAATATCTTTTTCCATCCCCACTTTCAGTCTGTATATGTCCCTAGGTCTGAAATGGGTCTCTTTTAGACAGCATATATATGGGTCTTGTTTTTGTATCCATTCAGCCAGTCTGTGTCTTTTGGTTGGAGCATTTAATCCATTTATATTTAAGGTAATTATCAATATGTATGTTCCTGTGACCATTTTCTTAATTGTTTTGGGTTTGTTTTCATGGGTCTTTTCATTCTCTTGTGTTACCTGCCTAGAGGAGTTCCTTTAACATTTGTTGTAAAGCTGGTTTGGTGGTGCTGAATTCTCTTAGCTTTTGCTTGTCTGTAAAGGTTTTAATTTCTCCATCAAATCTGAATGAGATCCTTGCTGGGTAGAGTAATCTTGGTTTTAGGTTTTTCCCTTTCATCACTTTAAATATGTCCTGCCACTCCCTTCTGGCTTGCAGAGTTTCTGCTGAAAGATCAGCTGTTGACCTTATGGGGATTCCCCTGTATGTTATTTGTTGCTTTTCCCTTGCTGCTTTTAATATTTTTTCTTTGTATTTAATTTTTGATAGTTTGAGTAATAATGTGTCTTGGTGTGTTTCTCCTTGGATTTATCCTGTATGGGACTCTCTGGGCCTCCTGGACTTGATTGACTCTTTCCTTTCCCCTATTAGGGAAGTTTTCAACTATAATCTCTTCCAGTATTTTCTCAGTCCCTTTCTTTTTCTCTTCTTCTTCTGGGGCCCCTATAATTCGAATGTTGGTGCATTTAATGTTGTCCTAGAGGTCTCTAAAACTGTCCTCAATTCTTTTCATTCTTTATTCTGCTCTGCGATAGTTATTTCCACTATTTTATTTTCCAGGTCACTTATCCGTTCTTCTGACTCATTTATTCTGCTATTGATTCCTTCTAGAGAATTTTTAATTTCATTTATTGTGTTGTTCACCATTGTTCATTTGCTCTTTAGTTCTTCTAGGTCCTTGTTAAATGTTTCTTGTATTTTCTCCATTCTATTTCCAAGACTTTGGGTCCTCTTTACTATCATTACTCTGAATTCTTCTTCAGGTAGACTGCCTGTTTCATCTTCATTTGTTTTGTCTGGTGGGTTTTTACCTTGCTCCTTTATCTGCTGCGTATTTCTGTCTTCTCATTTTGCTTAACTTACTGTGTTTGTGGTGTCCTTTTCGCAGGCTGTAGGTTTGTAGTTCCCATTGTTTTTGGTTTCTGCCCCCAGTGGATAAGGTTGTTGTAGGATTCCTGGTGGAGGGGACTGGTGCCTTTGTTCTGGTGGAGGAAGCTGGATCTTGTCTTTCTGGTGGGCATGCCACATCCGGTGGTGTGTTTTGGGGTATCTGTGAACTTATTATGATTTTAGGCAGCCTCTCTGCTAATGGGTGGGGTTGTGTTCCTGTCTTGCTGGTTGTTTGGCATGGGGTGTCCAGCACTGTAGCTTGCTCGTTGTTTAGTGGAGTTTGGTCTTAACGTTGAGATGGAGATCTCTGGGAGAGCTCTCGCTGATTGATATTATGTGGGGCTGGGAGGTCTCTGGTGGTCCAGTGTCCTGAGCTCAGGTCTCCTACCTCAGAGGCTCAGGCCTGACACCTGGCCAGAGCACCAAGACCCTTACATGTAAATTGGTTAAATTCTCCAATCCAAAGGCACAGGATGGCTGGCCTTCCATGCTGCACTCGGTCCTCCAGCTGGGCCTCGTCCGTCGGGCCTGGCTGACATGGAGAGCCTGCTTTGGATCCAGGTCCAGCTGCATCCCCTAGCATCTAGAAGAAGCAGCTGATGCCCCTATCTTCCCTTATCCCTGCTGCAACTCATCACGATCCTGTAGCGCCTGAGGCTCTGCCCCTCATCCATTGTGCATATTTTTAATTGCACTTGTTTTTTGCAGTGCATGCCTCTCTCGTTAGACTGAGAGCTCCAGGAGGCAGGATCTCTCCTTTGCTGCTGTATTCTCCCTACTGAGTACAATATTTAACACACAGTAGAAACTCAGTCATCCTTTGATGAATAAATGAATGAGAGTACAGACTGTTTCTTGTTGTCTCTGAGTCTCAGTTCCCTCACTTACAAAATTGAAATAGTAATACACACTTCGCACAGTCATTTTGAGGAGGATTAAATGAGAAACGATCTTGAATACTGAAAGGCACAAAATAAGTGTGAGTAAAGTCTGAATTTCCATTCAGTGTAGTGTGAGAGATCTGGCTCTGAGCTATTTTCCTCATAGAAGGATCTGCCATAAAGGACTTTCCTTCCATCATAGCAGTAATACTTTCCACAGCTGTCTCATTTCACAAGCTCCAGGCTCCTGGGAAGCCTTGATTTCCTCCAGATCTTCCACATGGTACCCAGAGTAGCTGTCTCAGTTGTAAACAGCGGGTGGGTGCAGTTTTGCATTGTTTCTTTCCCACTCTTCCCAGAATGAGGTCTGCTGAATCTACTGTTCTCGGCATCCCCACCACCATTAGCCATGAGTGTGAAGATGAAAGGACCATAACTAACGGTTGTATGCAAAACAAGTGTGGCGAGTTCATGCAAATATCCATCAGAAGCCACCCTTTGTTGGGCAGCGCTACTGTGCCTGTTCTATTTATGCAGAGGGAAGACTCCTTCCTATATCCTTTTCATCACGTGGGGGCACATTTAACCTGCATGATGCCTCCTCCAAATGGTGAGCTAAATAAGAGAAGTGGGAAGCAGAAGGGTGACCACTCTCTATGTTTCATTTCCTCTTCCAGCTCCTGAATTCACTTGCCTCTTAAGAACAGTTGGAAGGCAGATGCTCTTTTGAATGAGTCCTCGTGTTTGCTGCGTTAATCACATTATAATAGTTGGGACGATCTAGGTAGAGCTGGGTTAGGGAAAATTCTGTGTCTCTGAATGAATTGGAAGAAACCATATTTAGTTGTGTCCAAGCCCTGTGAAAATAATATTTGCACATGGATGGGTTTACTGAGGCATGGTTGGGTAGACAGAGCTGAAAGTCAGGCATCAGACAGACTTGGCTTTGAATTATGGCTGTTCCCATGTATGTGAACTTGAGCTGATTTCTTCACATCTCAGGATACATAATGAGATTAATGATGTACCTCCCCCAGACTTGGGGAGAGCAAATGAGACAATGCGTATAAGGCATCCGTCACAGTTGTTGTAGTTCTAGTTCTCTTTTCCTTTTTGCTGCTTCCCTGAAGCTCCTCTCTTGAAGGAGGGGAGGGTTGAAGCGCCCTTTCCTGGTACGTTCCAATTTGTCCTGTAGACTCCACGTAGAAGCGCATCACTTCCTAGGAGGACCTCAGGAGCCATGTCTGTGTGGCACCTGCTGACTGCCTTAATTCATCCATGACTCAGTTGCTTTGTAACCCCACCCCAAGCTTTATTTTTCTTAGTTTAACTTTTCATATGTGGTTCCAAGCCTGACATCTATTCCTGTTGAATCTTTTGATATAATTGATTTTGGCTTTGGAGAATGATCTTGCCCCTCCCAACCCCATTTCCTGATTCTGTTTTTACTTTAGTGACTGTTCACATGAAAAAAGCTCAGGTGGACCATGGAATGAGAAGATGCTGGAATCCCAAGCTCCAATGAGTTAGAGTTAAGACCACACAGGAGGTCACATGGCTTGGATCTGAGATATTCCAGAGGGAGTTTATAAGAAAACTCCTATATTGGTTAGGATAAACTAATTTATGCTGTAGTAACAAGCAACCATGAAATCTCAGTGTATTCCAGAAAAAATATTTTCCACTCTTTCTACATGTGCAAAATGGGCCAGCAGAAGGACTCTGCTTATCCTAGTCACTCAGGGACTTAAGTTGGAAAGTCCATCTTGACATGTGCTTCCATAATCACCAAGGCAGGGAAAGAAATGTGGCAAACAAGGCAATGGTTTCTAAAAAGTTTCCACACAGAATGATACACAGCACTTTCCATTGGCCAAGACTAGTCATGCAGCCATGCTTAACTTCAAAAAGGAATGAGGCAGTGCCTTCCAACTGTGTGCCCAGAGGGAGAACTGGGATATTTGAGAACATCCCTAAGGGCCACCACACTTCCCCGTTATACCCTAAGCTTTTCCTTCAAACTCTCATAATACCCAGACTCACTCTTGAAGCACCGGTGCAGTTTCTATCACAGATCCTGAGAACTTTCTTTTATTGAGCACCTGCTGCATCCCACACACTAAGCAAGGTGTTTTCATGTATACGACCTTATGATTGGTCTCACAAAGTGACTCCTTTTAAATCAGTGCATGCGTGGACTGCCAGAAGCACCATGAAATCTCATAGCATCTCAGTTACTTCATACTGATGGAAGGATTTTAGTAGCAGCTTTGTCTTTACCTCCCTGGAGATGTGGTCAAGAAATGTCTAACATTCCCTGTGACACTGTTCCACTTTAAAAGACTGTAGTTCTTCAAAGTCTACCATGCAGTGTGGTTGAGAGGCATTGGAAAACCTTAGATCTCTCCTACCCATCGATAGCTGAGCCAAGGTAGCAGAAATCTGCGAATCAAAGGCCTCCATACATCCTTTTCTGACTTGTTGCCATAGCCCTCTGTTAGGAACATATTTCTGGGTTTTATTAGCTCTGCGAAAATGGAAAGGAAAACTGAGAAACGGACATTTAGAACCCAGGGTTATCATCACACCTTTCTGTAAGCACTTTGGAAAACTCTGGCCTGCTAAGTGTCCCCTCCCAGTTCTTGTCTGTCCCCAGAGCCTGGGTGCCGTGCCCCATCTACCTGCCCAGGCCTCCTTCCCAGTCCTCAGCGGATTTTGTCTGCTGGGTATCACCCAGCCCCTTGGGTATGTCTACCTCCAGGGCTGCATTCTACCCTTTGAGCCTTATCACTTGCTCTTGAAAGCTCTGAATTTCTGCTGAATCCCTGTTAGGTCTCAAAATTCTCTTTCCAGGTAGAGAGAAATTCTCTGAATGTCACCTTGTACAAATACCAAGGTGAGCTCCCCCAGGTTGCTTTTTCACACACTTACAGTTCCTAAAGATTTTATCGTCAATGGTATGAGAGCTGAGGGACCAAGAGCATTTTCCTTTCAATGAAAATATACTTTAAACTCACTTGGAGAAGGAAATGAAGGTTACCCAGATGTTGACAGCTGATAATCTTGCCAGCCTGGACCTTGAGGCATCAATGCTGCAGGCCCTCATCCCTAAAAAGTTCAGTTTCCATATAGCAGGGCTTCTGCCTTCATCAGGCCCCTTCCAAACTGAGGGTCTCCATGAAGTTCAGCCCAGTTGGCTCCCAAATGGTGAAAAAGTGGGAAAACCTCTGAATTTGGAAACTGGATCCATGAGCTTAAGTCATTTTATAGCTACATGAACTGAATATTGACCCTAAACTTCAGTTTCCCCATCTGTCAAATGGGGATGAGATATGCCCTCCCAGACTCACTGGGGTCTTTGTGAGGAGTAAACAATAGGTGTGATAACTCGGCACATTCCTAAGCACCTTTCAAAGGAAGGTGTTGCTAACATGAATATGTGTTTGAGTACAAATTCAGCGTAGGTGTGTATATGCATATATACATCCATACACATGAACATTTTAGCGTGTGTGTGTATGTACATGTACATATGAATATGCATATATACATATTCAGTTAAAATAAAATATTTAGCTCAAGAATCTTAGTGGTAGAAAGGTTATCACTGTGCCAGAGTTATATTGGCTTGGCCAAAAATTTCGTTCGGGCCTCTCCGCAAGGTGTTACGGAAAAACCCAAACGAACTTTTTGGCCAACCCAATAGTATTGGTGGTTAATGAAATAGAACATTACCTACACCTCTTGGGCTTCCTGGAAGCCAAGGCAAAAAGGGGCATGTGGCAGGTTCTCTTACTTGACAGAAAGAAGTATACCTATTTTTCATCAAAGACACTAGAAGAGGTGTGTATCATATATATCCTTACATAAGGGGCCTTGAGGAGATACCAATCAATATCATGATATCATTTTTGCTCAAACACTCCGTTATTTCCTTTTCCACCAATGTTGTCATACAGTAGTAAACTGGAATTTAATGGAGCCATTTACATGCAAGGATTCTGTTTCTTGTGCTGTACAATAACATTAATGCTATAAATTAATGCCATTAAATAAGATGAATGGATCTCAAAGTTTCTTTCCCCTCAGCATTTTTTATGACTGTGTTTCGTATGGGGTCTTTCCTTTTGCATAGATTGGCACTAACTCTCTGTGATCTTAGGCAAGTGAGTTAGACTCTCTGAGTCCCATTCTCATTTGGAAAATTTCAATACCCATAGTATCAACTTTATAAAACGTTTGTTAATTGTTTAATGAGAAGATGCATTTAAAAATGCTTATCACGGTGGTTGGCGGTCAGTAAACACTCAGTGTCAGCTGTCATTATTAGAATATCATAGGTGATAAGTATGAAGCAGAATGTGGGAGTTCACTGAGGAAAGAAAAAGCGAAATCTATGGGTGCACAAACATTTTTAACCCATCGATCAAATTTGAATAGACTGTGGATGGGGTACAGGAAGAGGAAATTCAGGAAGGAGAAGCAAAATCAGTGAAATCCAGGGTGTGCAAAGATATCAGCTGACATGCGGGATGCCTCGAGGAGAGAGAGGGAGTGAGACTCCAAAGGAAGGTCAGGAATGTTGTGCTTATAGACAGACAGGTTCAGAAGTGAGGCAGTTCTTCTGCAGGCCCTTCCTGGAGGCTGAATTTTGGTCAACTTCCATCTTTTACATCATGGACTCCAACTTTGCAAACTCATAAACTCAATTTACCAGGATATAGAGTTGAGAGGAGATTCAAATAAAACAAACCTACAAGAGAATGGTGGAAATAGTAGGCAATTCTTTTTAAAAATAATTCCTTCCCTCCTAAAGCATCCCTAAGTGTTTCCTATCTCAGAAGTCTGGGTTGCCCAAGATACCTCACCTTCTATATCCAGTTGCCACCGAGTCCTACTGATTCTACACTCTGAAATTCTCTCCAATCCATGTGCTTTTCTTATCTCCAGCGCCACTATCCTCATTCTGAATACCATCATCTCTTGCCTAAGAAACCTCAACAGCCACCCCCTGCACCAAGCTGGTCTTCTCACATCCACTCTTACTTGCCTCAAACCCATTCTCCACCCACAGCGAGCATACTATATGTATCTTCATTTAACAGATGAGTAAGCCAAAACTCAGAGAGGCTACTGAAGCACATTCCAGAAGCAAGAGACTGACCTGGGTTTGAACCTGTACATGTAAAAATGCTGCTAGTTGGTCCTGTGCAATTAATGTCATGCTTCGTGCTGAGTCATAACCCCACAAGGTGGAATCTGGCTAGACTGAGACCAGCAGAAGCCCTAAAAGACCCCCCAATCCCCCCACATCCACATTTTTCTCTTACGCCCACCAAACGTGGCCAGCTTCAACCCCCTGCTCAATCTTGAAACACCTGCTGGCCCTGTCGTTAACATCAACAAATAATGAGGAGCTGTACTAATAACAATTATCATAATAAATTGGCCTTTGATTACATCTGTCACCTGAGAATTTCAAAGACTTTACAAACATCAGTTAGTAATTATAGCTAAAAGGATCACTCACCTCAGATAAGAGCTGTGCAGGGAGGCATGGAGGACAGCTCTGGCTTAGGTTGGTTTAGACCTGAGAGTCACCAGTCCCTGGGGGCAGGTCTAAGCCTCTCTCCATGAGGCTCAGAGGAACCACAGTTCTGACATCCCAATTAGGGGACAGTTTGTACAACTGCTCCATCAAAGTCCTGGTGCGGAGGAATGGGAAGCATGAAATGTAGTTTTGGACGGGAGCTTATAGATTGTGCAGTTCCTTTCTTTGTGCAGAATAAGAAACTGAAGTCCGGAGTAGAAAAATGATTTGCCCATGGTCAAAGCCATGTCTTGAATCTAGTCTCCTGTACCTTGTCCGTATTTGTTTACTCTGCAAAATTATGACCATGCTCTCCTCTGTAAGGAGATATGGATTGATTGATTGATTGACTGATTGATGATGGTGATGATGGTGATAAAAATCCAACAATCATTTATTAAGGGCTTGCTCTGAGTCAGTGAGGGGATACACAGATAAATAAGATACAGTTCCTGCCCTCAGGGAACCCACAATGCAATGGAAAAGACAGTCATGAAAGCAAATGTGTACAATAAACTATATCAATAGTCACATTGGCAGAATACCCAGTCTGCATCTGGAAGCCTGGAGGTGGAAAGGATCAGGAAGCATCTCATATAAAAAGTAACAATTGAGCTGAATATTGAAAGGTAAGTAGGCATTTCCCACACAGACAGTAGGGCAGCGGACAGGGTGTGTCCTGCAAAGGGAGCACCTGGGCAGAAGCCCAAAGGTTGGGAATTCTGTGATATGTTTGGGGAGATTTGGTGTGATTGGTTCTGGGCTTATAGAGGGAAGGCCTGAGAGAGACAGAGAGCAGATAACGGCTGGCCTCACATGCCATGCTAAAAAACTTGGGACTTATTCTGTTGAAGACAGGGAAAACGATCTTGTCAATAATCCCAACATGTGTTTATTACAATAATAAAGGCATGCATGTATACTTTTTGCATCTTTCAGGTATTTGTGCACTCGAAATTTTGTGCAACCCAGTGAGATGTGCACAGGACATTGCTACATTCTATAAATGAGGACCCTGTGACTCAGAAAGATTAAGTAATTTACCTAAGGAATTTATCCAAGGTCCACCCAACCAATGAGAAATGAAACTAGAATTTGAATGTCTAACTTCATTTTTTATGGCGTATATAATATGTGCTAGGCACTGTACCATCAATGAAAAAGATGGGCAAGTCTCTTGCTTTCGTGGTCTTTACATCTGGTGGGGAGCATGGAAAGTGACAATTAGTAAACATACAAATAAATAATTTTATCTTGTGATGGGTGAGAAAAGAATGATATGATAGAGGGCAACTAGAGAGTGTGGCAACTGAGTGGAACCATCAGGGAAGGCAACTTTGAGGAGGTGACAGGTAATAGAACTCGAATGTTGAAGATGTGAAGGTCTCAAGGCATTCCAGGGAGAGGGAACAGCAAGTGCAAAGGTCCTGAGGATGAAATAAATTCAGCAGATTCAGGAATTATAAACAGGATCAACAGGAAGGGGGAAGGTGGTAAGAAGCTAGTCAGAAGCGATACCAGTGTTGGTTAATGCAGGGTGATGAAGATAAGGGGATTTTACCCTTAATCCACTAGGAAACCATAGGAGAGTTTTAAACAGGGAGTAGTGGGATTTGACTTAGGTAATTACAAGGTGATCTGGGTCACAAGGGGAAGCATTAATTATCAGAGTCAAGAAAGGCTGCGGATAAAATGGACAAGAAGCTACAGCAGCCATCCAGGCAAGGGATGGTGGCAGTTTGGACCAAGGTGGTGAGAGCTGAGGCCAAAATAACATGATGAATTCAGAATATGGAAAAATATTTATTCTCTCCCTTTAAAATCATGTTAATATGGAAAATTTCAAACATATACAAAAATAAACAGGATAATAGACTCATTTTATATGCCCCTCACTCAGCTTCAACAATGATCAACCCATGGCCAATCGTTTTTTCCCTCTCTATCCCAACTAACTCTCTCTGCTCCTCCAAATATTTTAAACTTATTTCAGTGTAATTTCGATCTTACAGAAAAGCGTCAAGAATAGTATGAAGAGCTTTCACAAACTCTCCACCCCAATTCCCTAATTACTCACAGTGTTGCTTTACCATTCCATTCTCTCTCTGTCTCCCCTTCTCCTCTGCCCCATCTGTCTATTTGTCTGTTGGTCCATCTATCAATTGATCTATCATATCTCTATACCTAAATGCTTCAATGTACATTTCCAATACAATACAATACAATTACCAGGAAATTAATGTTGATGTGATACTGTTAGCCCCAATTTTCCCAATTGTCTCCATTATGTTCTTTACATAAAAATTCTTTTTAATCTGATTCACAATCACATGTTGCATTTAGTTGTCATATCTTTAGATTCCTTGTATCTCAGTCTTTCATTGGCTTTCCTGACCTAGACTCTTGAAAATTACAGGCCAGTTATTTTGTAGAAGGTCCCTAACATTAGGTTTGCCTGAGGTTTGCTCACGATTAGATTCATGATGAATCTGATGCTTCTTTGGCAGGAATACCACAGAAATGACGTTGAGTTTTCAGTGCATCATATCAGGAGACGCGTAATACCCATGTATTCCATTACTGGGATGTTAACTTGAGTCACTTAAAGTGTTGTTCATCTAGGTTTTCTCCGTCATAAAGTTACTGTTTCTCTTTAATGTATATATATCTTATAAGGATATAATTCCAGGCTACGTAAACATCCTGTTAGCCATCAAAATTTCATCCCTTAGTTTCAGCATTTGATGATTCTTGTCTACCTCAATTATTGGTAAGATGTTCACTAAATGATGATTATCTAATTCCATCATTCTTTCTACCTGCATTAGTTGACATCTTTTGTGAGGATGAGCTCTCCTTTGTCTCATTCTTAACTAATTAATTTATTTCTAGTAGTAAAGACTCATAGATTCTTATTTTATTCAGTAGGTTATAAGCGATTGCCATCATTAGTTTTAATGCTCAAATTATCCCAGTCTTAGCTAGTGGGAGCCCCATGCAAATTGGTTCCAATGTCCTTCATTTTTTATTCTCTTTAAGAAAAATTTTGCCGACTTTTAATTATGCAAAAACCATACAGATATCTTTTGATTATTGCTTTTATATGTATAAATTTTTCAAAGTAGAAGGATGGAATATACTTTATTTAGCAGGTTTAGCTTGATCTATCAATTCAAACATTTAAATAAATAGTATGTGGCTTCCATGTTTCCCTCTGCCTAAGCCCTGCAAGCATAAGGAGTGTGCCTTCAGGGAAGTGTGCCTATGTCCTTCCGACATGTCTCCATCAGTTCATGAAAACTTATTTTCTTTCCAGCACAATATCTTGTGCTTTCTCTGCCCCAACCCTGTTATGGGGAATGGTACTTAGAAACCAACATCTGGGAACTAGTGGGTGTCATTGCTAATGGATATCATTGCTTTCAGGCTCTATGAGTGGACATAAACACAAGATATGCATATATCTGTATATTTTCATCTATCTATCTATCTCTGTATTAAAAACCAAAAATTCATAATGATACCCCAATTCCAGTTCAACATCAGAAGACTCATTCTAGTCTTTATCCTCCCCCTCATATTTTAACTTGTTTCTCTGACAATGAGAAACTTGCCTTTTATTATTCTCAATACATGTACTTATTTGTTCAACCCTAGGCTACCCAGAGAGCATTTTCAGAATTATTAACCTATACCACTTTGTAAAACAAATCCATTAACTAAGGTTCAACATATGCTTATAGTTCTTTCTGTCTTTAATCCGAGGCTGTATAAAATATTTTGTTCAAAATAGTTCTTTTTGATTGAATTCTTTTTTATTTCCCTAAGGAATGGTTATATATTTATTGGAAATACAGTTAGGTTTATTTGTTTCTCCTTGTTTCTAATTTTAGGTTCACCTGCCCCATCATTATTGATGTTTTTGTATATATAAAATATTATAACATAGTTCCAAAAGCCTAACCTGTACAAAAAAGTGCATACAAAAATATACACACCATTTATTTGACCCCATTTCCACCATCCCTTATGGGAAATTACTGTCATTAGTTTCTTATAATTGTTTTGCAAAATTAAAAGGTTCATGTATATTTTATTTCCCCTTCTACTTATAGAAAAGATAATACACTATTGATACCTGGAAATCACTTTATATTAGTTCATAAAGGTCTTCCTCAATCTTTTTTACAGTTGCATAGTATTTCACTATGTAGATGTATCTTAATTTATTCAGTCACTGTTATGTGTGGACAGATAGATTGTTTCCAATATTTTTGAACTGCAAACATTGCTGCAATAAAGTATTGTGTACATATATATTTTTTCATATTGTTGGAGGTGTGTCTTCAGGGTACATTCCTAGAAGAGGGATTGTTGGATCAAAAGGTGGACAAATATGTAGTTTTGGTAGCTGTTTCTAAGTTTCCTTCCTTAAAGGTTGAATCAGTTTTCATTCCCTCCAGCAATGTTTCAAATTATCTGTTTCTCCACAGCCTCACCAATAGCTCATGTAGTCTAACTTTAATTTTTGTCAAAGTTATACACACGGAGTTGTATCTCAATATAGTTTTAATTCCCTTTCTCTTATAAAAAATGAAGTTGACATCATTTCATATATTTAGGAGACATTTTTATATAATTTTGGAACTACATGTGTATGTCTTTTGCCCATTTTTCTATCAGGATTTTTACCTTTTTCCCCTCAGTTTTTAAGAACTATTTATATATCAGGGATATTAACCCTCTGTGTTATATGTTGCAATTTTCTGGTCTTTGCTTATAATGTTTTTGCCACACCAAAAAAAGAATGTAGTCAAATGCATCAATTTTTAAAAAATTACATCCAGACTTTGAGTCATAGTGAAAAAGCCTTTTCTTACACCAAGGTTATAAAGGAATTCACCCATGTTTGCTTCTAGAACTTGTATAGTTTAAATATTTTTTACATTTAAATTTCTGATATTTGGTGTTTGTTTTGGGCATGGTGTAAAGTATGTATCTAATTTTATCTTTTTTCCCAAATGTCTCTTTAGTTGTCCTAGCAACATTTAAAAAGTCCATCTTTGCCCCAATAATTTAAGATGCCACATTTCTCATAGTTTAAATTTTCATATGTTCTTGTGTCTTTTTTCTGGAAAATCCAGAAATTCTCTTCCACTCGTTTGACTATTTATGTGCTAGTGTACTAACCTCACAGTTTTAATTATCAAGGCTCTATGCCTTGATATCTGATAGGGCAAGACCCCCACCTGGATTTTCTCTTCCAGTGATTTCTAGTTCTTCTTGTGTGTTCATTTTTTCGTATAAGCTGTAGTGTTAACTTGTCCGGCTCCATAAAAAGCCTATTGGTAATTTTACTGGGATTGCCTTAAATTTATACATTAATTAGGGTGAACTGACATCTTTAAGATGTTGAATTATTTTAGCTGAGAACAGAAGATGTCTTTCTGTTTGTTCAGGTCTGCTTTTGTGTGTTTCAGGAGTGTTGTAAAGTTTTCTTCATATAGATTTTGCAGTTCTTGCTAAGTTTAATACCAAGTATTTAATCTTTGTTGCCATTGTGAATGGGATTTGCTGCCATATCTGCTGACTGAGGTTGTTTGTGTTTGTGGTTACTATTCATTTTGTATGTTAATTTTATATCCTGCTACCTTTTATCATTGAGTCTCTAAGGATTTTCAGATATACTGTTATATCATCTCCAAACATACTCTAAAGTTTATTTTCCAATTTGTATGCCTCTAATTGATGTCTTTTATCCAATTGCACTGGCTAAAACTTCCAGTATGATATGAAGGAGTAGTGGAAATAGGGGACATTCTACTCTTGTTCTTGGTGTTAGTGAGAATGCCTTTACTAGAGTCCCATTAAGTAAGATGATGGTGTTAGAACTCGGATATATATTTTTATCATATTATGAAAATATTAATCAATTGCTAGTTTCTTGGGTTTTTTTCTTTTAATCAGGAATGGGTATTAAATTTTGTCAAATGCTTTTTCTGCATGAATAGAGATAGTATGACTTTTCCTTTGATCCATTAATATGGTATACTATATGAATGGACTTCTTAACATCCAACCAACCTTGCATTTCTAGAATACATTCCACTTGATCATGGCATTTTATTTTTCTCAATGCAGTGTTGGCTTCTGTTCACCAACATGTTATGTAATAGTTTTACACATTCAAAAGTAAAATCGGGGGCTTCCCTGGTGGCGCAGTGGTTGAGAGTCCACCTGCCGATGCAGGGGACACGGGTTCGTGCCCCGGTCCAGGAAGATCCCACATGCCACAGAGCAGCTAGGCCCGTGAGCCATGGCCGCTGAGCCTGCGCGTCCGGAGCCTGTGCTCCACAACGGGAGAGGCCACAACAGTGAGAGGCCCGCGTACCGCAAAAAAAAAAAAAGTAAAATTGGTCTGTAATTTCTCCCCTTCTCCCCTCCTTTTCTTTTTTTGGTATTCTCTTCCCCAAGTTTAGGCATCAGTGTTTTGCTGGTTTCATTTAAAAATGAGAATGTTTTTCTTCATTTTCCATGCTGTAGAACAGTTTATGTCAGTACTATCTTGTCTTTAAAAGTCTGATTGAAATTCCCTATGGAAACATTTCAGCATGGTGTTTTTCTTATGGGGTAGTTCTTTAATATCTTCCTCTATTTATTCTGTGAAATTAGATCTGCTGGTTTTGTTTTTATTTGTCATAAAATCTATTTTATAAGCTATATTTTCCTAGGAAATAATCATTTCCATTTAGCTTTTCAAAATTATTTTCAGAGTAGTAGTAGTCTAATTTTAAGAAGTTTCTTCTTTTTCAATAGTTATTTCCCTGTTGTCATTTCTTCTTTTGTACATTGGTGCTTCCTCTCTTTTTTCTAGTAGTTTTCTCTTCTCTATTTCAATAATTTCTGCTTTTGCCTTTATTATTCCCTACTATGGTCCTATTTTTGCTCATTTTTTTGTTTCATTTCTAGATGTCTGTGCTGGAAATTTAGTTAATTTTTTTCATTCTTTCATTTTACCGATGTACTTTAGTCACTGCTTTACGTGATTTTTGTAGATTCCAATATGTAGATTTTCACTATTTTGCTTAAAAATATTTAAATTTTTGTTTACAACTTCCCTTTCACCTAGAAGTTGCCCAAAAGAAATTATTTTGTAAATTTCTAGGTGGAAGGACCTACTTGGTTTTTTTATATTCTTAAAAAATTCTCATCTTATTATATTGTAACCATAGAATGTTTCTTATAATATTTCTAATCTATTCAATATAGCAATGCTTTCTTAATTGCTAACATGTGGTAAGTTTTTCTGAATGCTTCATAAGAAGAAGGTTTTTCTCTATAATCAGGCTGTAGGGTTTGACACAGATCCACAAGATCTGCCTAATTATTTTAGCTCTTCTGTATCCTTGCCTATTTTTTTGCCACTCGATCTGTCTTATACTGACAGTAGTCTTCTATTATTCTTGTATCTCCTATAGTTTCTACTTCATAAAGGTGATCATTGTGGCTTTTGGTGCATAGATATTCATGCCTGTTATATTTCTTGTTAATTGTGGGTTTAGCATTAAAAAGTGTTCTTTGTTATATTTTATGCTTTTTAAATTGCATTTTACTCTGTCTGATATCAGGATCACTCATACGGCTTTCTTTCTTTTATTTTGCTCCCATTCCTTTATTGTTGCCTTTCAGAATTACTTTGTTTTAGGTTTGACCTTTATATATAGCAGATAGTTGGGTCTCACTTTATGAGACATTTTGAAATATTTTTCATGTGATTATGAGTTTAAACCCATTCACGTGTGTTGATGTGACTGATATGTTTGGTCTCAACTCTGTCATATGTTCTTTATATCATAATTTACTGTATTAGTTTTGTAATACTTACCAATATGTTTTCCTTACCCTTTTATTTTTAAATTTCTTTTGATATTTAGAAAGGTTTGTATTTTTGTTCTAGTAGTTATCTTTGTTCTTATACTTTTCAATACGTTTTATCCTCTCTTTTCTTATTTAACCTCTTCCTGGCAGCATGTTTTCCAGCATTTTTGAGGTGTAATTAACAAATACAAACTGTATATATTTAAGGTGTACCACGTGATGGGGTTTTTGGTTGATTTGTTTGTTTGGGGTTCTTTGTGAAGTACAGTTGATTTATAATATTATATTAGTTTCAGGTGTACAGCACAGTGATTGAGTATTTTTGAAGATTATACACCATTATAACTTATTACAAGATAATGGCTGTAATTCCCTCTACTGTACAATATATTCTTGTTGCTTATCTACTTTATACATAATAGTTTGTATCTGGTAATCCCATACCCCTAATTTGTACCTTCCCCCTTCCTTCCACTGTGAAATGGTCACCATAATGAAGCTAATTAACACATTCCTCACCTCTCACAGTTACCATTGTGTGTGGTAAGAACACTTAAGATCTACTCTTTTAGCAAATTTCAAGTTTGAAAAACAGTAATATACAAATCTCCAGAACTTACTCATCCTATGTAACTCTTGGATCAACATCTCCCCATTTCCTCTACACTTTAGCTGCTGCATCCACTACTCTCTGATTTTATAAGTTCGACTTTATCAGATTCCACATGTAAGTGAAATCATGCATTACTTGTCCTTCTGTGTCTGGCTTATTTCACTTACCCTAATGTCCTCCAGGTTCATCCATGTTGTTGCAAATGACAGGTTCTCCTTCTGTTTAGGATAATAGTCCATCTTCTATATCTACCACATTTTCTTCTCCCTGGTCCTAGCTGCCTCCAGACCATTCAGCCATGCTGATCCCCTCTGTTTTCTGGTTGGGACAAAAAAGAAATGGGCCTCTTGAGCAGCATCTTACATAGCTGGGGAGGTGGGTCACTCATGATGTTCTCCTTTCCCCCATGGGGTCTCTCTTGGCACTGAGCTGTGCCACTTTGGGGGACAGATGACACATGTAAAGTGAAACTGTTCTTTTTACCCTCCTCAGTGCTTCTGTTATCAGAGTTTTTGCTCCAGTGGGATGCTGGGACCTCTCTTCTGGACTTTCAAGTTCCCACAAAGGCACTCTCATCCATGGGTGTCAAAATTATGTTTCTGGGGGATGATGAGTGTGAAAATTTATTCTGCCATCTTGCAGACATCATTGCTTTGTCAGTTTTTGACGATATCCACTGACTTTCATCTGTTACCTGTACAACAATCAGAGTGAACTTAACTCTGCTCTCCTCTTTCCCTATTTCTTCTCTTTCTCATTTTTACTTGCATTATTTTTACAAGAAAATGAAACATTTATATATTCTGCTTTCAACCATGTCCCTACCTTGTTTTAGTTTTAGATTTACAATTAAATATATTAAACGCTTCCCATCAATCCTTTTGCCAGAATTTCTTCAGTCATCTCTTTGTTGAATGAAGTTTATCCTCTGGCATATTTCTCAAGAAAGACTCATGAGTACAGGAATCGCTGAGTGATTGAATGTTGCAAGTTATTTTTCTATAGCTTTGATAATTGAAAGATACCTGGCTAGCTGTAAAATCCTTGGTTCATAATTTCTTTCTTTGAGTTCTTGAAAATGCTGCTCCATATTTCTCAGCCTTGTATGTTGCTTTGGAGACACCTCATGGCAGCCTAATTCTCTTGCTCTTGTAAATTGTTTGATTCTTTTTGCCAGGAGTCCTTGAGACTTTTTTTTTTTTTAAAAGTTAAACAGCTTTGCTAGGATCTTGAAATTGATCCTTCAGGTCTTTGAGTCCTTTCAATATGTAGGCTCAGGTCATCTCTTAATACCAGACATTTTCCTCAGATTATTGTTATAAATCTTTGCTTATTTAATTACTTAATCTTTGCTTATTTAATTACTTAATCTTTGCTTATTTAATTACTTAATCTTCTCAGGGATTTCAAGTAGACATATTTTGGATCTTCTTTGTCTTCTCTTTAAGCCACTTTTTCACTGACTCTTGTTACATTTTTCTCTATCTCATTTTCATTCCCTTGGCTGTCTTTCTCTTTCTTCGATGCCCCTTATTAAAAATTTCCTTTGGGGACTTCCCTGGTGGCGCAGTAGTTAAGAATCCACCTGCCAATTCAGGGGACGCGGGTTCAAGCCCTGGTCCAGGAAGATCCCACATGCCATGGAGCAACAAAGCCCGTGTGCCACAACTGCTGAGCCTGCACTCTAGAGCCCGCGAGCCACAACTACTGAGCCTGTGTGCCACAACTACTGAAGCCCGCATGCCTAGATCCTGTGCTCCACAACAAAAGAAGCCACTGCAATGAGAAGCCCACACACCTCAATGAAGAGTAGCCCCTGCTCACCACAACTAGAGAAAGCCCACATGCAGCAACGAAGACCCAACAAAGCCAAAAAACATTTTTTTAATTAAAAAAAAATTTCCTTTGGACACCTTGTAATTTAATAATTTAATCTTCATTTCTGATCACGTTTGGTTTTGTTTTCTTTTTTGTTTGTTTGTTTTTCATTTTTGCCTCTGAGTTCAATCAACTCTTTTTTCCTAGTTCTTTTATGTTTCGGTTATTAATCTTTGCATTTCTAATTCAGAGTTGTTCGAGGAAATTTAATTCAGTTTGGAGTATTATTGTGTTACAGATTCTTTTCTGGTTTGTAGATTTTTTGGAGGGGGTTTATATTTCTATCAGTTGGGATGTTTTGATTTTTATTTTCTGTTCTCTTCGTATAGCAGCTTTATTTGGCTCCTTCCATTTATTCATTTTGTAGATTTGAGGTTCAGAAACACACTATTCTGATAAGGTAGTGAAGTATGTTTGTTTTAATGTATGACTGAATTTTTTATATCATGGGGGATGGGTGCTTATATGCTCTCTGACTTGTCACTGTTGCTCTTCTATTTTAATGTACAGAATCTTAAAATTCCCCCTTTTGCCTCTTTCCCTTTCATCATCCAATCTCCCAAGGACACTTCTCCCTTCTTTTTACCCTATTTTCCCCCATAAGTGATACCTATGGAAGATTACCACCTTGAATTATGTGTGCTTTCAGGTTTTCACATAGTCGTTTCTTTATTCTAGCAGGATTCTCTTTCAGAATTTTCATAAATAGGAACTTGGTCTTTCTGAAGATCGTTTTATAAAATCTTACAGCCTCTACTACCTTACCTTTTTCCTCTTTCATGTTGTTTTTCCGTACAGCCCTGGCTGTCCACAAAGCCTTGTGTTGAGATCCTTAGAAATAGTTCATTCAACTGCAGTGCTTGTTCTTCTACTAACAGGGACTATGAAGTTTTGAGGGTTCTATATATATATTTTAAATTTATTTATTTTATTTATTCTTTTTTTTTTTTTTGGTTTGCATTGGGTCTTCATTGCAGCATGCGGGCTTTCTCTAGTTGGGGTGAGCAGGGGCTACTCTTCGTTGTGGGGCACGGGCTTCTCACTGTGGTGGCTTCTCTTGTTGTGGAGCACAGGCTCTAGGCGTGCAGGCTTCAGTAGTTGTGGCACACTGGCTCAGTAGTTGTGGCTCGCAAGCTCTAGAGCACAGTCTCAGTAGTTGTGGTGCACGGGCTTTGTTGCTCCACGGCATGTGGGATCTTCCCAGACCCGGGCTGGAACCTGTGTCCCCTGCATTGGCAGGTGGCTTCTTAACCACTGCGCCACCAGGGAAGCCCCTCTATGTATTTTAATGATGTTGAGGTTGTGAGTTTTGTATAGCTTTATTTTTTTCTTGTTTTCCTGTGTTGTTTTTTTGAAGGATATGTGGGGAGATTTGATTTTAGATGGTTATCATTTTCTTCAACTACTAAGAGCCAGCAGGAATTGACTGTGGATTGGTTGTGGGAAATTATGGAACTAGAAGAATTCAAGGATTACTCCTAGGTTTTTTACTTAGTCAACCGAGTAGATAATGGTAACATTTCCTGAAATGAGGAAAACTGGTGTGTGTATAAGGCCTGGAGTACAAGTGAAGAGAGTAACAGAGTTATCTTCTGGAGGTTTGTAGATTTGTTATGAGTATATGGATATATGAGCCTGGATCTCTGGAATACCATGGTTAGAAATAGAAATTTGAGCATTACAAGGGTTCAGTACTTAAAGCCTTGTAACTAAATGTAATCTCTTAGTGAGAAAATTGGGATACAGATGAAAGAGGATATAAAATGAGACCACTCCAGTGTTTGGAGGTCAAGCAGATGATAAATGTCTAGCCAAATGAAATAAAATTTAAATTTAAAAAAGAGGATTAGGAACAGACAGTGAGGTAGGAGAAAAACCTAGAGAGTAGAGTGACCTAAAAGGCAAGAGGAGAAAAAGAGTCAAAGAGAAAGTGTCCATTGCAACTAATATTGATGAGAAATTAAGGAAGATGGGGTTGGAGCAGTGACCTTTAGAGTTGACCATCTGAAAGTCTTTGTTGACCTGATGAGAGCAATCTGATTGAGGTGAGTTCCAGAGAGCTGGTGAGGTAAGACAATCAAGTCTGCACCTAGAGAGAGAACACAAAATATTTTCAGAGCTTGAGTTTCATCGGGAGTTTTCTGAACGGGCTTGCAGGTTATTGGGAGTTTCGTCCCTTAGCGTCGGGCTCAGGGCCCTGGCTATTGCCTGAAGCAGAGCCTAGTGCCTTCCAGGAAGATCTGATAGGGTTGGTGACGAACATGTATCCCGTTAGAAGAGTACGCCACCAGGAGCCAGCTCTCCTGCGTCCTGCAGCTTTGCTTTGCCTTTTGTTGGTGACTGAAGATCTGCAGATTACAGCATGCCTGCTTATTAGGGAGTTACATCTCAGAGGGTCCTCTGGCCCTTTCATGCCTTAAAAGGCATTCCTCACTCATTTTTTTTCCAGAGGATGAGCCTGCCAGGTGACCTAGTTGTAATGGTTCTGGGCTGCTCAGTTTCCAGAGCCTCTCTGCTTCCCTTTTCCATCCCTGGCTTTCCGATGGCTCAGGGTCCTGTTTCAAGTCAAAATAGAATTCCTTCATACAAATTGCTTGGCCTGTTTTTCAGAATATGGCTGTGCTCCACACCACTGTGCCTGTCAGCAAGCCAAGCAGGGCATCTTACCTCAGTGGCAAAAACATATTTGCCAACAGGCACCTCAGCAAAGAAGGCCATTTACTTCAAGGTTACTTTGTGTGGCTTATTATCTGTGTAACCTTAGGAAATTTTATGTAATCTTGTTTCATTAGAGAAAAAAAAGGAGCACTGTGATATTCATCGCATAGCCTTGCTACAAGAATGAAAAATAAAATGTTCGAAGTAGGCACCTTAAGAAAAGAGAAACTTCCTCTTTTTTTTCTTCTTAGTGATGCTTTCAGGGACTGACATGCTAAGTGGATGAGCCACACCGAGGCCAAACAACAGCTTAGGGATCAGGGCAATGGAAGAGCAACACAGGAAATTGGGCTGCAAAGAGACTAGACTGAGGACCCAGTGGGTTACCATTAATACCAGAAGCATGGGGCAGGGTGAGGTGGTGGGAGGACTCTGGGATCAAGCAGAGATAATACACGCTTTGCAAAGGTTTGGGGCGGAACAGGATCTCTGTAGCCAGGCTCTCCCTCCTGGTCCAAGCCACTACCATCATCTCTAACACCACACTCTCCCCACCAACTAGTTTCTCTTGCACCGGAAGTCTATTCTCTATACCACAGCCTCTACATTTTGGAAAATGAAAGTCTGAACATTTTATTCTTCCTACTCATAACTATAAGCAACCTTAGAATACCCCGCCTACTCTACCAAAGTGGCCTTCTCCATCCCTTTCTCTGTCATTTGATTGGTGGGAAAATTGAGCCACAGAGAGGGGCAATGAGTTGCTCAGTATCGCACAGCACTGGCAGATCCTTGAGTAGAAGCAGGTCTCAACAGAAGCACAACAGTTAGGGCACTATATTCTATCCCAAAGTGATATATTCTTGTGTGCAGATTTGCAAGTCTAGAGTGGGAAATGGAATGTGAGTCAGGTTAAAATAATGGGGACATGAAATTGTATTGTACTGTGGAGATGGATCTGAAAATATACCAAATGCTTTTCCTTTTCCCAAAGGCTTACATAATCTTGGCACAAGGAAAGTACTCATTTCCTTTTTACGGAACCAGTTAGGAACTTTGAGTTAATGCCCACAGGCCAGACTTCCCAAATGATCAAATGCAGAATTTCAAGCATGTTCCTGACTTGCTTGCTAACAATTCAGTCACCCAGAAGGCCAAGAGAGTGACTCAGGACTTTGTTATTCTGTACTTGATTCTAACCAACAAAGACAAATTGGTTATGGAATTAAAGATGTCAGGAATTTGGGAGAAAGCAGATTATGTCAGTGTCGTGTTGGTGAGAGCCAAGGATAGTTAAACATAATCAGATGTGTGCTCTAGATGATAGAAAATAGTTTAATAGATTCGGGTGGAGGAGGTGGTACTGGGAAATGGCTCACGTTCAGGCATGCAACTGTGGAAGGGAAGATGATTCTAAGGAGAATTAGAAAGTTCTACGAACAACTCAATGAGGAAGAAGGGCAGTAGAATAAACCGCTGTGGCTACCCAATATTCCCTTTAATGTGACACATTTTAAAGTGAACTTTCCCTCACAAGACACATTAGCCTTCACCTTTGTGGAGAGAAAGTGACCCAGAAGGAGCGTGATGGGCATTAGTTCAAAGCACTCGAATTCTTATCGTATGAGGAATTGCTGAAGAAGAAGAAGGTTAATGAACCTGAGAACTGTCTTTCAATATCAAGACGTCTTTCCTACACAAGCAAAGGCAGACTTTCTGTCGTCTGCAGAACAGAATCAAGACCATTGGGGAGTCATACTTGGGTTTAATAGGAGCGACAATTCCTAGCATTTGGAGGTGTGCATGGATAAAATAGACTCTGCTGTAGACATTATCGTTGCTTCTCTCTTGGTGCCTGGACAACTCCACTTCCTACCTCACTAAGTCAGGCATGGCCCTGGGAGTGGCTCTAGCTGATGAAACCTGAGTCAAAGTAAAAGTGTTATTTCTGATAGTTGCCAGTGCTTAACTCTTCACCATGCTTTTCTCCTGCCTCAGTGAACACTGAAGCACTCCAAGCCTTGGTCTTGGAGTGACTACAATGATTAGAGTATCCCCTAACCACCACCATGACCTCGCCCTCAGACCCAGCCATACGCCTACACTGGACATGTAGCTTGAGTGGAAAATAAACCTTTGCTGTTCTTAGCCCCTGAATTTCATGGGTTTTATTACTTCTGCGTAATCCTGACTAGCTCAGTGTCTTCAGGATGCGGTGGTTCCTTACGTGTGAGCGTTAGCAAGATAGGCATTGGATTCCTGAGCCTCACACACTTGCATTCTTTGCTTTTTTTTTTTTTTTTACGTCTTTATGGGAGTGTAATTGCTTTACAATGGTGTGTTAGTTTCTGCTTTATAACAAAGTGAATCAGCTATACATACACATGTGGCCCCATGTCTCCTCCCCCTTGCGTCTCCCTCCCTCCCACCCTCCCTATCCCACCCCTCTAGGTGGTCACAAAGCACCGAGCTGATCTCCCTGTGCTATGCCGCTGCTTCCCACTAGCTATCTATTTTACGTTTCGTAGTGTATATATGTCCATGCCACTCTCTCACTTTGTCCCAGCTTACCCTTCCCCCTCCCCATATCCTCAAGTCCATTCTCTAGTAGGTCTGTATCTTTATTCCCGTCTTGCCCCTGGGTTCTTCATGACCTTTTTTTTTTTCTTAGATTCCATATATATGTGTTAGCATACGGTATTTGTTTTGCAGTTCTATTTACAATAGCCAGGACATGGAAGCAACCTAAGTGTCCATCAACAGATGAATGGATAAAGAATATGTGGCACATATATACAATGGAATATTACTCAGCCATAAAAAGAAAGGAAACTGAGTAATTTGTAGTGAGGTGGATGGACCTAGAGTCTGTCATACAGAGTGAAGTAAGTCAGAAAGAGAAAAGCATTCTTTGCTTTTTATTTTCCTTTGCTATACAATATTCAGACTCTTACTGGGGGTATAACTTAGTCAACTGGAATGTTCAACTGGTTCCACCACCTCCTAGGATATGGTCCCAATAACACAGGCTAAAATGATTCTCTTGCTAAGCACACTCTTCTTTATCTCAACTGCATGCCCAGCAACATCATAAATTTATGGAACCTGTTCACTTGGGGAGTAGCCAACAGCAACAAGATAGCTCACCAAGCAAAGATTCTATTGCCACGCAGACACACCCACACAACATTATCTATGAAAACTGTAAGATGTCTACCAGAGATCTCTCGGCCAAAGTAACTTTTTTTTTTTTTTGCGGTACGCGGGCCTCTCACTGTTGTGGCCTCTCCCCGTTGCGGAGCACAGGCTCCGGACGCGCAGGCCCAGCGGCCATGGCTCACGGGCCCAGCCTCTCCGAGGCATGTGGGATCTTCCCGGACCGGGGCACGAACCCGTGTCCCCTGCATCGGCAGGCAGACTCTCAACCACTGCGCCACCAGGGAAGCCCCAAAGTAACTTTTTGAACATGAATTTTGCAGTTTGTTTCTTATACGTTCATATTGACTGGGCTATTCCTAAGCGTCTGTCTCAGTGTTTGCATATAGGTGCGTTGTATACTTTTAACTGAGCTCCGCAAGGATGCCCTTGATACCATCTACTAACCCATGCAACAGAGTGAAGCACACACATGCCACAGTGTGTGGGTCACTTAGTGTTATGGTTAAAGTTGTTCTGTGCTGGGCAGTATTTATGCATTGGTTCTGTCTGGGGAAGAAGCTTATAAGGTGATGGGAGCCAGGAAGTGAAAGTAACGAAGTACGTACCTAGCATGAAAAGAAATGACATAGAATTAAAAGGTGATTCCAATGGTGGAAAAAATGGAAGGAACACATTTTAAATTATAATTTAAAATACATATGCATGCCTATATATGCAAATATGTATATGTATATTTTATATGGATTAAAACACCAAACCCACGACAAATTAACTGAAGTCTCACTTTTGTTTTTCACAGGAGACCAAAATCAACTGTGTTCGTCTGGCTACGAAAGGTATGTCGGCATGCCCTGTCTGTCTTCAGCCATTTAAGTACTTCTCCCTGTAGCCACACAGGGAAATTTTAGGCAACAATGGCTAAAAATAACAAGAAAGAATTGTTATTTTCATTGGAGTCATTTGCATCTAGCTATTAATATATACTTATGGTATATATTAATAACACAGTGCCTAAAGCACAGGAAGAGCTCAAAACATATTTGTTTAGTCAGTGGATGGCTGGATGGCTGGACGAACTGGTACATTAATCAGTGGAGTGGTAAATATAAATTTACTCAAATAGCCTTCTGCTATAGATTTTCATTGTATTTGGGTCTGTGTTTGGGTATTTTTTTTGCGTGTCAGTTAGACCTATCTTCTGGTTTTGTGCTTTATTCAACTGGCGCGTGACTTTCAAAAATGAGGTGATTAGTGTTAGTGCCTTCGGTAATGAGAAAACAAACACTGCATCGTTATGTAGTTGGCATTTTCAACACTAATCCCCAAAACTAAGGCAGCATTGTTCAGGCTCATCACTTTTTGTTTCCCTAATTGTAATTGAATTGCCTGACTCTTTCCGTTGGTACATGTTTCTGTTTATTACTCTTTAAAAACAAAATCAATGAATGGTTTGTATATCATTTAACCTATGACAAGGTTGAATGGTTAGAAATCAGGTTTATCTTTCTGTTATAGAATTGATCCTTTAAACAGCTATCCTCCCTGTATAAACACACCAAAATTAGGCAATTGCACTCTGTTCCCTGCATTTATGGACAGCATATACAGGTTCCTAGATTGCTTCCACAGCGATGATAAGTGTAAATATAAGTAAACATATAGTCATAGATATAAACTGTAGACAGAGACAATGACTCAAGTACGTATACACATATGTGAGGATATACACGCAGGCACACACATACAGAGGAAAATGCACACATGTCAGGGAGGGGAAGAGACAAGGGACGGGGCGGGGGGGAGAGAGAAGAATATTTTATGGTTATTTGGCAAAATATGCAGTGAGACCTATCACTTTTATAACTTTGAAGAAAATCACATCAATTTGTAGGCAGAAAAGGGAAGATGCAGGAGGAAGAAGACAGGAGCACTAAGGGCTCCCTGTGATAAGAACTCACTCTGGTTTCACATCCGTCATGAGAGGTCGACATGTCCCTAACGTGTTCTCTCTCGAGAACCCAGGCTACCAGACAGAAGGAGATAAAATACTCCTTGTGAGGCAAGGAGAATTGATGGCCTGCAAACAAAAGTGACACAAATTATGGGCCTTGGCAGACTTCTCCACTGAAGAAAACAGATAATCTAGAAAGAAGAACCTCCTCAGATGGCTCGCACTAAAGCTCTGGTCTCAAGCTGGACAGCTGGGTGTCTGCAGCATCCCCCAGGAGCGTGCAGGAAACACACAGAGAAACCTTCCCCGTGACGGTGCTCCACGGCTCCCACTAGCTCTTGACCCCTAGACGAGGGAGGAATTGATGCCAGTGATCTCCCCTGCAGGATGTGTGGGATTCTAAGGACACCCTCTGGGACGTAAGCCCCCCTAAAGGGGAGTTTGTTGGATCGTATATTCTGAACCGGGAATTCGGAACATATGATCGGACAGGCAAAGGTATACGTGGGGACTTCGAGAGAGAATATTTTAAAGTATATGTTGCTGGCAATGTCAGGACTTACTGTCCTGATAGACATAGAGCCCACCATGCCACACTTCTCCGAAGTTGCATTGCTGATCTGCAGAATTACAGTGGCCTTTAAAGAACTGGCACAGAAGAGCTCTCTACCTCTTCTTAGCATAAGGATTTCTCTTCTTGTCTGATGTTTAGGTTACAATCTTGCTTTAGTGGAGTGTGTTGTGTACACACGCCAGGTGTGGCGTGGGAAAGGATAGGAATGCATTAATGAGTATGAATGCCCAGCTGGCCATGCCCAGGCAGGGCTCAGAGGAGTCGGGAGTAAGTGGTGGATTCCAAGCTTCCACACCCTTGTTTTCCAGTGAGGGCCGTCACTCCAGCCAGGAGAAGCAGGCTCTAGCAGCACTTGGCAATGGGGCAGAGGGCTGGATAATGCAGAATGCCCGTCAGCCACAGGTCAGGGAAAGCTGTGTTTGGCATCCAGGGTCAACTAATTCACGCACTGCCCATGAGGACTTGATATCAAGGATCTAAGTCCAGGAATATTTGACCCATCCCTTTCCTGATGGTGTGAATCAAATTTCCCTTTTTATGGGTTTGCTGAAAATACTGTTTTTATTAAGAGAGAAAATACGATGGTGGGAATCCTGCAGGCGGTGGGGGTATGTGAAGTCCCAGCGGCAGATTCCATGGGCCATCTGTCTCCCTCCGGGCTCCTCTACCTCTCCGTCATCGTGGCACCTCCTGCACGGGTCTGCCGGCGGCCGGCCAGCCTCTGGAGTATGGTCACACGGGCAGGCTTGAGGCCAGTGCTGTGACGATGAAGCAACTTGCTGATGTCCTGTCCCTGACCCTGGTGACTCCAGACAGCATCTGTGGTCAGCTGTGTGGGTCCCGGGGAACTGGAGGGCTGCCACTCAGAATGGAACAGGCTGGAGCTGTTCAGGGTCGTTCTGACCTGACCGGATGCCCAGGGCATCTTCTATTAAATACAGTCCTTGGTTCTGGCATGCAGCTCTAGCCCTTGTCTGTCTGTAAGGTCGCTGTTAGTCACCCAAGCTCTAATTAAGTGCTGCCCAGTTTTGAGGTTTGCAAAGCAAGGGACCTGGGTTAGTTTTCGGCAACTGCAGAGTCCCACAGACTAAGTGGCTTAAACAGCAAAATGTATTGTCTTACATTTCTGGAGGCTAGAAGTCCAAGATCAAGGTGTCAGCAGGGTTGGCTCCTTTGAGGGCTGTGAGGGAGAGTCTGTTACCCTCCTTTCCTCCAGCTTCTGGTGCTTTTCTGGCCATCTTTGGCATTCCCTGGCTTGTAGAACTATCACCCCAATCTCTGCCTTCTTCACATCTTCCTCTGTGTGTGTCTGTCCAAATTCTCCCTTTTTATAAGGACACTGATCGTATTGGATTGGGGGCCCACCTTACTCCAGTATGACCTCATCCTAACTTAACTAATTACCTCTACAAGGACCCTATTAGCAAATAAGGTCACAGTCTAAGGTTAGGACATTAACATAAGAATTTGGGGGGAACACCGTTCAATCCATAACCGGCCCCATGCAGTCAGGGGCAGTGTCCAGTGGTTCCCATTGAAACCTCTGACTCTTTACCATTCACAGCGTGATCCCGATAGCTTTTAGGGATGTGCAAGGAGCCAGAACGGGCCCTGCCAGAGGGGGCCCCGGAGGTGGGCTGAGGTCCAGATGTGGTTCCTGTTCCTTTCGGAAGCTGAGCGAGGCTGCCTCATGCAGAGGAGCTGCGTGTTCTGTGGAAGGAGCCCAGGGCAGGGGGTACACACAGTGGGCCACCCGTACACACCAGATGCTGGGTCCGTGGTAGCAGGACCCTTCCCAGACCCCACATGATGGTGGAGCATCAGGTGCTGGGCAGGGCCAGGCCTGCTGGGACGGGCACCAGCACCACTGTTTGAGAGGAGTTCTGATGAGCAACTGCTCGGGCCTAACCACTAATTTCCCAGTCACATTGTGCCATGGCGGGAAGGTCCTGGCACACAGCTGACCCTCGAAAAATGCCTGCTGAAGTAGGAAATGCATTTGAAGTCAGCATTTCACTGCAGCAAGGCTCGGAGACTCTGGGGGTCTCACTCCATCTTCTCAAACCTCCGCAGCACCGTATTTAAAGTGATCCCCATCTACCCATTCACACAACGATTTTTGAACATACCTCCTGCCAGTGGTTTGCTGATAAACCTGCTCTTTGTAAAAGAAAAGCCCTTATTTGTTGTCTTTGTCCATTTGCAGGGTGTAAAGATACCCACAAATCCAATATCAAGTTACCAGTGGTTTAACAACTGGCTTACAAGAAAGTCCTGAATGTTTAGCGACATTTCTTCTGTAGCGAGCAGATGCAAGCCAGCTGCAGCACACCGAGACCTCGACCCACTAGTTTGTTATGAGGATCAAATGACATCATAAACATAAACGTGGTTTTATTTACTGCAAATTGTCCTGGAAATTTTAAAAAATCATGATCGATGACCATTATTTCTCCCGTGTGGTCAGCTCACTCACTGAGCACGTGTGAGCCAGGTACCTCGTAAGGAACTAGGGATTTTGTGACGAACCAGCAGGCATGCTTCTGGTCCTCAGGAAGCTCACAGTCTAGGGCAGAAACAGACGTTAAGTGAAGGATGGCAACAGACAGTGGTGGAGTTACGATTGTGATCAGTGCCTCTAAAGAGAAGTGAGAGGTACTGAGTAAGGTGTGATGGCAGCAGAGCTAAAGCCCTAGGCACTAATGAGTGTGTGTTCCTGGGACACCCCCTGGGGCTCCCTCCCCTGGGATGGGTGCAGCGTGAGAGACTTCGTGCCCCCTCGTCCCATCACCACCCCTTCTCAACGAACACTGGGAATTGAGTCGAAGGGTGGCATTTGAGAAGCCAGTGGACTCAGGACCTCACGCTGTGAGAGGAGCTACACCCTTGGCCCAGACTCCACGGGAAGAGCCAAGTCCCCTGTGTTTAGAGAGCATCTGGCCGGTGGATTCACACACCACCAGGGGGCAGTATTTATTTATAGAGCCGCGGCAGAACCTCCTGCTGAAGGCGCTGCTAAAGGACTGTGGGGTGGAAGTTTGGTATTAGCTAGTGGAAGGGTTAGTTCTGGGATTAGGACAGGCTCCTCTCAGAATGCTGGAAGGCAGTCTTTTTCATTGATATGGATTTTCATTGATATGTACCTTGTTCCCCAGCCAGGGCTTGGCTGTTAACGCTGACTGGAGTTTCAGAGGAATCAGAACATGAGTTCAGCTGTAGTGGGGAAGAGAAATTTGTCAGTGAGCAGATAAAGAAGAATGGTAGCATTTTAAGACAGATTCCCGAGAAGCAGAGCCCGAGGCAGGGATTTGGGTGCGTGGGATGTACTGAGGGAGAGCTCTTGGAAGAAACCTGTAAGTGCAAGAAACCTGTAAGTGCAAACCTGTAAAATTAAAAAAAGGCTGAGTAAGAATCTCTTCTCAGATAAAGTTAAGTCTAGGCAAGATCCCGGGGTAGAGTGTAAAGTTCTCCAAAGTTGTTCAGCTTTGAGGCAAGAAACCAGGACTCCTCCCCCATACCAATCAGCCCTTGGAATTTTCCCTTCCCTTCCCCTTCTCCTTCCCCTCAGGATATGTCTCAGGTAGCTCCAGAGGAAGTGGCACCTCTGAGCCTTGCACAAGTCTCTGGACAGAGTCACAGGGGTGAGTCCTTAGCCCCCCACACACGCAGGAGCTGGAGGATGTCACACCAATCTGTAAAGGAGATCTGGGTGTGGCACCAACAGCGTGGACCACTGGGCTCTTATTATATGGAGCATGTAACATCTTCAGATTGAGGATGGCAAAAAGCTAGTGGAATTGCCTCAAGTTCAAGATCTAAAAGAACATTTCAGAAGCCCTTTGCTTGGCAGACTTTAGCTCCAGGAGTCTGCTCAGAGCTATATAGAGAAAACTACAGCCAATGGGTAAATAGACATTAAGTTTTGGTTTGGAAACAGAGAACTCTGATTCAGACTTTGAAGGGAGGGCAGTGAGGGAGAAAAAAAAGATCCATTCAAAAGTTAGGTTTTGTTCTTGTAGTTAAAACAGCAACTGTGAGAAAGGGCAAGTAAGAGGGAGGTGGACTTAGACCCATTCAATACTGTTCACTCTCTATTTGGAAGACGGGGGACGGGCTCGTTGTAGGAACCAGGTTGAAGAGACGAGCAGAACATGCCTGGGAAAACGGAGCTTGTGAAAACTTGGGATGGGAGACCTAAACTTCCAAGGTGCTGAAATTTAAGTGAGAGACAACTCTTCCCAGGCGAGCGGATCATCCTGCCTGTGGAGGATGCCCAGGGTTGCAGTGGCTGAAAGAGGTACCCAGTATCTCAATTCATACCCTTCTGGCTGGGCCAGAGCAGGCCATGGGGGAAATGGAACTGAACACAGAGGCTCAGTTCTGGAACCAGATTGGTCCGTTCCCCTTCCAGAAGCTGTGTGCAGTTCCACCCAAGCCCTCCTGCCTACGCATCCTCCTACCTAATTCTTCCCCTCCTCCTTCCATGTACTCGTTCACTTCACTACTTTCTCCCGCCCACAGGCCCTGCCTCCACCAGACTTGGCTGCATGATCTGGCCCTTTCCTACCCTCCAGCTTCATCCAGGCTTCTATCCTCTTATTCACTGCACTCCAGCACACTGCTCTTTCAAGCTCCTTCCAGCCTCAGGACTGTTGCCGAAATATCGGCTTCCCTGTGCACCGATGCCAAACAGAAATACGGAGACAGAGATTTTGGAGGAAGAGGGAGATGGCTTTATTGTTCTGCCAGGCAGAAGGGAAGACACAGCAGGCTAGCGCCTCAAGAACTGTGTGTGTCCTCCCACCCCCAAACGGAGAAGATTTTATACGTGGGACTCGCAGTCCAGGGTATATGATAAGGATCAAAGTAGTGAAGGTCTTGCATTCTTCTTCCTGCATTATTTCAAAACAGTCACAGCTGGCATCAGGCAGCCAGGTAACTGAGTCAGTTTGTCTCTGGGTTATGGCTTGCAACCTTTTTTCTGAAATGCAAATGCTACAAAGGGTGATTTGCTACAAGGGAGCGGAGGATGTAATTCACATAGTGTTAAAGAGTAATAGGTTAGCTTTGTGATGTACAAATCTAGTTACAGACACTACAGATTAGTAACAGTTAAAAACTAGGAGTGATTAACTCTTTCAGGCCATGTTATGTTTCTTCTCTAGCCTGTTCACTGTTCCCTTTACTTTCCTTGTTCTCAGGAGAGGGAAAACTTTATTTCTGTTTTTGCTGCAGTAAGACCTTTCCTCATCCTGCCCGCTCTGCCTGAAATTATCTAGCTTAACAGATGTACATCTTTCAGATTGCAGCTTCAATCCCTCCTCCTCAGAAAGACCATCCTAACCTCCAGTCTAATGTGTATCCCCAACGTTTTCCACTCTCATTATACCCTGTACTTTTTTTCATAGCATTCATCATGACTTACAAATATATATATTTTTGTTGGCTTACATATTGATTTTCTGTCTCCCAGCGAGATTCTAAGTGAAGTAAGTGAAAGGATCGTGCCTATTTTGAGCCATGTTGTGTCAGATCCTAACGAACATTAGTGCTCAGTAATATATGTTGAATGAACAAATAGATAAATGAATGGACTGATCACTCAATTAATGTATGGATCAATGGCTAAATGGCTGGCTGGATGGATGGATGGATGAGGTCTTCCATGACCTCATTTTTTCAAATACAAGCTACTTGTCAAAATGTTCTCTTGAGGACTTCCCTTGTGGTGCAGTGGTTAAGAATCCGCCTGCCAATGCAGGGGACACGGGTTCGAGCCCTTGTCTGGGAAGATCCCACGTGCTACGGAGCAACTAAGCCCGTGCACCACAACTACTGAAGCCTGCACGCTCTAGGGCCCGTGTGTGGCAACTACTGAGCCCACGTGTTGCAACTACTGAAGCCCATGTGCCTGTACTCTGCAACAAGAGAAGCCACTGCAGTGAGAAGCCTGCGCACCGCAACAAAGACCCAACACGGCCAAAAGAAATAAATAAAATTAAAAAAAATTTTTTTTAATGTCCTCTTGGAAGGTAGGAATAAAAGTGGTAGAGGCAGGGATTAGCTACATGATCTACAATCCCCACTAACAAAAAGACCAGCCAGGCTCCGCTTAATTGCCTGTTGTGACAGGGACCTCACTACTCCCCCAGGGAGGTCATCCCACCATTGGACACTTCAGTTGAAGGAAACCTCAACATCAGGGGTCCAAATTGGCTCCCTATTAGTTCTGCCATTCAGTCTTTGGGGCCACATAAATCTGCCTTTTCTCCTTCCAGAAAATAAAATTTGCCTCCTCGGACTTGTTCCCCCCACCCCAGTTGGGGGCAATCAGGTCCTTGCTTGTCCACTGTCTTCCCATTGGAACCTCTCTGGCCGCCCGCAGGCAGCCTCACTCCCATCTTTGGTGCCAGCCGGCAAGGGAACACAGCTGGCTCTGCAGACTCCCGCTGGGTGTGCCCAAGTGGCAGTTGGAAAAATCAGCTTTGATTTGATTTGCAAACTGAGCCCAGTCATTGAGACAAAATAAATCCGGAAACCCATAAAGCCATTTGCAGAATTGCTTTGCAGAAGAAAGTCAGTTTTAATCTAGTAAACAGTCTCTAAGGATCCCATTAAAACAACCCCCTCAGAGTAGGTGCTGAAAGCTGAACTCCAGAATAATGAAGCATGAGATAAGGGGCCAGTGTCACCCATAGTCCCGTGCTGCCTGGTGGTATTGATGGACCAAAACCACTGTCTTGGGTAACAAGAGGGTGGGTAATAGTCTTTTGTAAATGTGGCTTCTTTTTTTTTTTTTTAATTTATTTATTTATTTGTATGTTTATTTTTGGCTGTGTCGGGTCTTCGTTTCTGCGCGAGGGCTTTCTCTAGTTGCGGCAAGCAGGGGCCACTCTTCATCGCAGTGCACGGGCCTCTCACTATCGTGGCCTCTCTTGTTGCGGAGCACAGGCTCCAGCTGCGCAGGCTCAGTAGTTGTGGCTCACGGGCCCAGCCGCTCCGCAGCGTGTGGGATCCTCCCAGACCAGGGCTCGAACCCATGTCCCCTGCATCGGCAGGCAGACTCCCAACCACTGCGCTGCCAGGGAAACCCTGTGGCTTCTTTTTATAGTGGCTAAGCCTGAGGTAGATTTCATCCAGCGTTTTCTCTCCTCTCTTCCTAATGGATTCTCACCCCTGCAGGGACAATAAATAACCATTCTCCAGTGAGATGCCCTCATTTCACAGATGCTAAGACTGGGGCCCAGAAGGGGAGTGGTGTGTCCCTATGTGTCCCTGGCTTTTTTAGTTACAAGAATAACCTGCCGCAGGTTATGTGAGAAGCCAAGCAAGATGTAGGAGTTGTCTGCTATCAGATAGGAAATGCCCGCTGCCTGCCCTCCCTGCTTCCATTGATCTACTTCTATATGGAAGGTTCTGTCTTGTATAAAGCTTCCTCGAGAGATTACCTGGAATAATGGGAAATCAGAGACACCTGGTTTCAAATCCCACATCCAAAATTTAGCTGTTTAACCTTGAACAAGTCACGACCTCTAGGAGTCCATCCCATCGCTTTTAGGCCTATGATCATTAGTTCTTTCCCCTGATAATTTGGGATAATGCACATAAAAGGTCAAGAACATCATAGATGATACAGCTTGCACGTCCTTTCTTCCTTCTTCTGGGTCTTGTCTTATATGAGACCTGGAGACCCAGGTCTACTAAGCACACATCTTCTCTCTGCTCTTCCCCAAGGAAGAAAGCCAAAGCCTGGACCGTAGTCGCTTCTCATGCAGTTGTACAAACCAGGCATTTATCAAATGGACTCAGGCTAGATTCAAAGTGCAGAAACTGAGAGGGAACAGGAATGACACTGGCCTTGGCTCTCAGCATTTATCCTCTTCATCTACAGGCCATTGTGTTTAGATGAGCTCCTACACAGCAATAATATATTTGCATTGCTTGAGTATAAGGTTTTGCTCATGCACTTGCTAACCTTTGACTGTGGCACTTTTCCCCTTCTCATCATCTGCCCAGCAATTTCAGGAGGGATCCAGAATCACAGGGTGCTCAAATCTAGCTATGGCAGCTGGAAGTAGGGGCTGTAATGAAGGATCACTTGTGAGAGGCTAGGCTATAGTGAGTGAGTCTGTTGGAAAACTCTTGGTTATTGTTCAGTCCTTAGAAGTCCTACCAGACTTTCAGAGGAGAAAGCCCAGGTGTGTGTTTTGACGTTAGGGCAGGGAAGTGGTACTCCTCTCTAGCCAAGCCCCATGAGATGAATTTTCCATGCTTGGGGTTCTCAGAATTACTTTAGTGTAACAAGGTCTCTTTGTCCCTTGGGCCTCTTTGCTCTCACCCAGCATCTTCTAGACCCTAAAATGCCAATGGAATAATGTGGATTTCCTTGAAGGTTATGTGATAAGATGGAATAAGAGGATTATATCATGAGTATACTGTAAAAGAACCTAAAGAAGACCTTTAAATATCCCAACCCTTTAACATTTTTCTTGCTACAACAGCTGGAACATCTGTCTAGTCTTCTCTGTCCTCGCCCTACTCCCTACTCTCTAGATTTGCTCTGGCCACCACCCTGTGACACACAGACGTGCACACCTTCTCCACACCCCACTCAGGAAGACAAAGCTGGTACAACAGAGTCCAGAAAACAAAAGCCAAGACCAATACTTGTCCTTCAAGCATATCCCTGGGGAGTCCTATTTCATCCCTCTAAACTAGAAATGAGGAGTATCTACTTAAAACCTGAGACACCCAAGTTGACTTTAGCTCAGATCTGATATCCCAAAGTCATTGCATCTTATGAAGGGAATAGTAGGCCTTTTAAAATCAGGAGTCAAGGAAAGGGAGAAAACGTGGGTAGGCGGGAGCCAAGGGATGGAAATACAAAGCATAAAGCTCCACTGGAGCTTTCTCTGATGGGGTCTCAATGTAGTGTCGGGAGTGTTAGCAACAATTAACCACCTACTGTGTGCAAGTCATAGGGCTGTGTGTTCACATGAGTCTCCAGTACAATGATAGCAGTAAAGCCTGGCATTTATTATGCACTAAATAAATAGTGGTCACCATTATTACCCTTACTTAAGAAATGAAGCAGTGTAAGCTCAGATGGGTTAAATAAAGAGCTTAAGGTCCCTCAGAACTGTCACTCAGATCTAACTCCAAAGCTCATGGCATTTCCATGGCGCCATTTTGAATCTTGTCAGTACCACAGACTGGGTGAGATTCTATGAGCCGCTGTCAGGGTCCTCTGTCTCCTATTTGTTAACCCCTTCCCATCCCTCTCTTCCAGTAACAGCTGATAATAGAACCTTTAGGGTGTGATGATGGGTCTTTGGCCTGTCTTCAGCAGTATCCAAGCTAAGTCCTGGGATCTGGAGCAGAAGGTGGGGTCCCTCAAGGAGCCCTCAGCTTTACTTCCACAATGTACCGAAGCTCATAAATGAAGAAATTAATTTGTCTTCAAGGTTTTCTGATCCAGGGCCATCTTTAGCCTATCAGCATCTCTTTGCATTCAACCTTCATTGCTTTAGAAGGGAAGAAAACCAGAGAGCAAGTCTGAGGCACTCAGTATTCAGACCTCCTTCTTTGCGTGGTCCCAATGTTTTTGTTAATGGCTGTCATAGATACATATGAGCAAGCTCTGGAAGCTGTGAAGAGAGAAGGATCATGAATCCTCCAGTAGAAAAGCCACATTGTAGGCAGACCGGATGCCAGAGGAGAAAGCAAGGGACTTCATCTTTTGTTCTGCTGGATTAGTCAGGATAAGCTAGGCTTTGCTGCAACAACAAATTAATACCTAAATCTCAGTAGTTCAGTGCCACAAAGGCTTCTTTGTTGTTATGCCATCTAGAATATAAATGGCCTCAAAGGACCCCATAGCAGGGGAGAAGTAAGTATGGAAGTAGTAACCTGGATCTTAAATACTTCACTTGGAAATAACTCATGTGACTTCCACTTACATGACATGACCTTGATGAGACTAGAATTCTTCCATATGCCTTAAGGAGAGATGGGCTAGGCAACAGTAAACACCAGTTGTCTCTAGCACTAAATATATGAGTCCTTTTCGTATTTCTACTTCCTTTGTGTCCTGCTGAGACCCATTATCCATCACTTAACTTCTACTACTCCACCCACTGGGAAGACGTCTCCCCATCCCAGCACCTGTCCAGATACACCTCTGTTCCCACCCCTCATAGCTAAGCATTCCTGCTAAACAGTTGTAGCCATAAATTGTAGGGTGGGGAGGCTCCTCTGGGGCTCCCAACCAAACTAAGGCTTTAACTCTTTTTCATTTAATCCTCGAAAGAACTTCATGAGATACTTACTGTCATCCCCATTTTATAAGTAGAGAAATTGAAACTCCAAAATGTGTGTCATTTTCCAAGTGACACGGCTAGTAAATGAAAAATACTAAACTAGAATTTCATTTATCCATTTAGTTTTGAGTGCAACTTAATATTGATATGTGGTCCCCCGTCTCCTAGAGGTTAAGAAGTTTGTCTTTGGATTTGGACAGTCTTTGACTTCAGGCTAGAAAATGTACTTAACTGCTCTGTATCTCAGTTTCCCCACCTATGAAACAATGACAATAACACCACTTACTTCACGGGGCTAATTAAGAAGTTAATGAGCACATCAAGTGCTTAGTGCTATGTCTGGCTAATAATAAGCACTCAACAAATAGTAAGTAGTGAGGGAGCCAACCAAGAGTAATTATATCAATACGCTACGATGAGGGCTATGGTGAAGGTAAATTCAGGACGCTGTGGAAGCAGAGAGAAGAGACACATAAGTCAAGGTAGGGTGTACCTTCTCAGGTATGTGGTCACTGAGACAAAGTTTTGAAAGAAGAGTGACAATTATCATATTGAACAAGGCTGGAGAGTAAGACAGGGAGGTCTTCTGAGCTGAGGAATGTACACGTGCAGATCACTGGAGGCAAGAGAGGTGGCCACTGAACTTGAATGGGACGGGGTTCCTTTGAACCATGGCTAGAATGCCAGTGTGACCACAGGAGGCTGGGAGGGATCAGAGGTGAGGCTGGAGTGGTAAGCAAGGCCAGGACACTGAGGACACTGCATTAGCCCCGTGGCGTCTAGAGGAGCAATGATTGTCCTGAGACAGTGCGAGCCCTTGGAGGTGCTCGGCAGGCTGCCTTTGTCGCGAAGGCTACCCTAATTACAGCTTAGAAACTGGACCAGAGAACGGAGACTGAGGCAAGGATAAGGCTGGAGCAGGGAAGAACAGGTAGGAGGCTGCTGAAAGAGGCCAGATGGGGATTTGAGTCACCTCTTCTCTCAGCCTTCTATTTCTTTTTCTGACATGCCAGGCCAGCAGTCTCTGTCTTGCCTGCCTCAAAAGGTTGGGGGCACATTTACTAAAAACATGCGCTTAGAACAGGGGTCGGCAAACTTTTCTGTGAAGGGCCAGATAGTGACTTTCAGTTTTTCAGGCCATATGGTCTCTGTCACTACTTCCTCCACTTTGTCATCGTAGCACAAAAGCAGCCGTAGATAATGCATGTAAAACGAGTGTGGCTGTGTTCCAATACAAATTTATTTATGGACACCGAAATTTGAATTTTATTTAATTTTCATGTGTCACAAAATATTACTCTTCTTTTTATTTTTTTTCCCAGCCATTAAAAAGTGTAAAAACCATCTTCACCAGTGGGCACACAGAAAACAGTGGGTGGCCAGATTTGGCCTACCAGCTATAGTAGTTTCCTATAAAACTAGAACGTGATTTGAAAGGGGTGAAGTTGGACTTGGAATGTGGTTTGAAAATGTTGAAGTTCCCCATACCTTTGAGGGAGGAGTATTATGATTACCGTTGACTGGTGGTTACAGTTTGACGTATTTCACAGCTGTTGGTAAAGCTTGCCATTTGTGTGAATTTTTGAAATTATGTATTTCCTGTTTCTCAGTTGGTCTGGGACGTCCTACCCCTCTCTCCATTTTGTATCAGGACCTTATACAATTTTGTTGATGAATCACTAGAGAAACACGCAGCCTTTGACGGGGCCTAGGACACCTTCCTGCTTTTTGATTCAGTTTCGAGAGGCAAGTAGTGGGTTCAAAAGGACAGAACATTGAAGTCGTACAAACCAGGATCTGAATACTGCCTCTGCCAGTTCATAGTTCTGTGGCCTTGAGCAAGTTATATCAATTTTCTGATTCATCCTTCCTTCATTCATTTATTCAACAGATATACCCTGAGTACCTACTGTGCAGCTCCACCACAATGCCACAGCAGGACATTTGTAAATGACAGTGACTGATTTCAAGGAGACTCAGAATTGCGGGGGTGGCAGCCACTTAAAATACAGTGAGGTTATTGCTTGGGGAAGGGAAGACCAGGGTGTTCGGGGAAGACAGAAGAAGGGCACTGACCCATATATGGTGGGTCTCCCAGAGCGAAGGACTTCTGAACCGACACCTGGAGGATGAACAGTCGTCATCCAGGTGAAGAGGCAGGAAGGGGGTATTTCCACACCAAGTTACCAGCCTAGATAAGGCCTGCCGACAAGAAGGTGGGCTGGGGGGCGCTGCTGATGAGGGAAAGGAGTTTATTGTGCTCGGGACAGAGCACAGAGTGCGGTGGTGGGAGTGGAGAGAGGCTGGAGGGGTGGGCAGGGAACTCATCACTGACGGTCTGTGAACCGGGTTAAGGAGGTTGAAGTTGACCTGGAGCACAACAGGGTCACTGATGCGTTTCGACTGAAGGATGGAGAACGGACTGAAGGGGACAGGACTGGAGGCGGGAGGACCAGCAGGGGCTGCTTCAATAACCCAAGCGAAACAGGAGGATGTCTTGAACAGAGTTGAGATGAAATTGGAGAGAAGGGGGCAGCTTCAGTACCTTTTCTGGAGTAGAATTAAGAAGGCATGCCAAGTGATCAGAAGTGGGAGATCAGTAAAAAGGAGAGGTAAAGGACGACTCCCAGGCTTGTAGACGGCGTGGCTACGTGGATGGTGACGCCATTTACTAAGAAAGGGAAGACGGGGAGAAGATGTCTGGGTGGAAAGGCTATGGGTTCGTTTATAATAATACTGACCTTTCTGGGTTGTTCTAAGTCTTAGAAACATTGTATGTGAAGTACCTGGCAGAGTCCCTGGCATGTGGTGGGTGCTTGGTAAATGGTGACTCTTATTATTTCATTAAAAAAAATCTATTTCAGGCCCTGTTTTGTTAGATCATGATGTTCTTTTGCTGTTTAGCGTGAGCTCTTCAGAGCTGCGAGAATTGCAGCTTTGTTCATGGTACTGCACGTGTTCATGTGTGTTTCTTTCTCTCCTTCTCTTCTGCATGCTGCCTGGGGACTGGCTTCCTTGTGGTCAGCACCAATGGGCAGCGCCCAGGTGACCCCGGGGACTCCACTCTGCCTTCTCACCACAGGTGATCACCAGAGCCCTGGGCGGGGGGGAGGGGAGTGAGAGCAGCCTGTGCTCAGTGGTCCCTGGAGGCCAGGTGCACCCGAGAGGAACTGGCAGTCTCTCCAACCCACCCACATATCCACCCACGCAGCCATCCCTCCACCCCCCCATCCCTCCCTCCCTCCCTCCCTCCCTCTATCCATCCATCCATCTATTCATCCATTCACCCATTCTACTAACTCATACACAGTACCTACTATGTGCCAGGCACTGCTCTAAGCGTTGAGGTATATAGTGATGAGCAAAAGAAAACCTATTCCTGTACCTTTGGGGGAGGGGAAAGAGCCATTCATCCAAAAAAAAGAAAAAAAACTACACAAATAAATGGACAGCTGCAACTCTGAGTCAGGCTACAAAGAAGAGATGTGTGGTGTTCAAAATAAACCAACAAACATACCTGGAGCCCAGGGAATGATTCCCACGGGAAGTGACAGCTGAGCTGTGGTCTGAGGTTGGGGGAAAATTGACCTACCTTATCTGTGCTTAGATCTGGCTATGACCCCCACACCGTCTGCCGTTTGTCTTGGACAGGTCACTTCAGTATGATGATTCCCACCTCTCCTATCTGTTAAGTAAGAGTAATAATGCTTCCCTCTTAGGGAGCACCGTTTTCTTACAGACTTTGCACCTGCAGAGTCTTCTGCAGCCGTATCCTGAGATGAAACAAGATAATGAATATGAAAAAGGGTGCTATGGGAACACCCAGTCTAAATAAATAGTGTAGGTATTTATTTGAAGCAAATACCAGCCCCTTCCCTGTAGCACACTGTATTTCAATCTCATTTCATATAAACTTCCGCTGCTCTTCAAAGATTGGGATGCAGAACCCATCAGACGCTGATGCCCATCATGGAGCCCCAGAGACAGAAGAGACCCTGCTGACATAGGGATCTCTACTGCGGGGGTCCTTCCTGGTCAGTGGAGGTTTCTTAGAGATTTCAGATCTTTAACTGGCACCTCTCTCAAAGTTCTTGCTCAGACAGCGGTCTCCTCTCTGCTGGTCCCTGACTGGTCAGTGTGTCATGGTGGGAAAGGGGATACATCATGCAAGGATGACATGAGTCCAGCCGTCCAGGACCTCATGGTCCACTTCTGTTCACCCCCTTTCCCAAACTCGGAAACTTCACTGCTCAGTGAAGCACTGCTTCACTGCTTCACTGTCTTAGCCTGGGTTTCCCAGACACAGAACCTGAGATGGGGATTCTTGTGCAAATTATTCACTGATGAGTATTCTCAGAAGAAAGAAAGTGAGGGAGATGGGATAGGGCCGGGGAAGAAGCCAAGGGAGGATGTGGAGACTGTGTCAGCTGAGCCCACGGGGGCTCTGGAGTGTGCACTCTTATCACTGGGGCGTCCCCACTTTGAGGCAGGGGCTCCAGCATTTGTGCCGCTGTGTCAGTTTAGCCGTTGCCCGTGTCCTGGCGAGGCAACTTCACTTTGCCTTATGGCAGTTCTGCAGGGAAGGAGGTGGCTGTGAGCTCTTAGCAGCCAGCACCGCCCCCCCCACACCAGCTGGAGATTAGCGCACCAGCCCAGGAAAGGAGATCTGAGCAGAGCCTTCACAGCATTCACAACAGCCAAGTTCTGTCCCCGCCTTTGTGCCTGCCGTCAAGCCCCATAGCCCAGCATGTCACCATCAACACCCTAGGAATGTCGTCACAGCCACTCCCTAGTTATATGACCTCAAGTAAGTTGCACAGCCTTTGTTTCACCTGCAAAATGAATCGTCACACCTACTGCAGAGTCATACTCAAGATTACATTAGGTGACCCTAGAGAGTACCCTGCTCTCCAGGCCTTCATCAAATGTCAGGCTCCTACCCCATCCCATCAAAGGCCCCCAGCCTCACTCTCACCCCAAAGGAGGTGGCAGTTGCAGACGGATGCATGGTGACAGTGAGAAGAGAGTGGTTCCTACCACATGCCCACACCCAGTGTACCAAGGAAACAGTGCTTCCCTGGAGGGTGCAAGCAGCTCCCTTCCTGCTGGGCCAGTGTTTTCCGGGCTCTCTTCAAGTCCGCAGTCCTGTAATGTTTTCTTTAAACAGAGTCAGTCCCACATCAGGCACATTTGTTTTACCTCTTGCCTTCTGAGGCATCTGAACGCTCCCTCTCTGACAGGTTTATTTCATTGTGTTGCATTTATTTCCACGCCTTTCTCAGCCTCGTTTGATGGGTGAGGTGCCCGCGAGTATTTCGAGCAGGCTGTCCCTTTCCAAGGGCGTTTTTGTTAATGCTCATCCCCTGGTAGCAATAACGGCTGATGTGAATAATAACCACCCGGGTCTGAGTAATGGAGACATTAGACCGTGAATACAAGCAGCCTCTTCGCATCAGCACCAACTCAGAGGACTGTGGAAGCCGGTTGTGGAGCAAGGGGGGCAGGCTGGCTTTTAGAGTGAGTGGATGAGTGCGAGTCTCAGCTCAGTCACTTCTTGCGAGTCATTGCTCTAGTGTGGGCTTCCTTCTCTCCATCAGGAGAAGCAAGGTTACCAACACCCCTGGCCATCATTAATGGTGAGAACTGTGTGTGATAACTCCGACTAATTCTTCAGGTCTTCCTGACTTTTCCTTCAAGGAATTCATGCTCTAGGGTAGGGTTTCTCAACCTCAGCACTAGTGACATTTGGGGACAGATAAGTCTTAGTTGTGGGAGGCTGTCCTGTGCACTGTAGGATGTTTAGCAAATCCCTAAACCCATTAGATGCCAGGAGCACTTGATTCCCCAACTAGGACAGCAAGTACATCTCCTGACACAGCCAGATATCCCCTGAGGGGCAAAAGCACCCCCTGCTGAAAACCTCCAGAGTTGCACTGTGTTCAGTAGATATAGCATCTCAGACATGTTTGTATTTTGAAATTTCTTAGAGTCACATTAAAGTTAAAAAGTAACAGGTGAAATTCATTTTAATAAATTTTATTTAACCCAATGTCTACAAAATATTATCATTTTAACATGTAAGCAATATTTTAAAATCACTAATGAAAGATACGTTGCATTTTTTTTTTAGCACTAAGTCTTTGAAATCTGGTGTCAATTTTATACTTACAGCATTTTGCAATTCAGATGCTACATTTTAAACAGTTAATAATGAAGTATTATCCTAAAAAGATAAACATTGTGTTTAACAAAATATACTTTACAGTGTTCCCATGTTACAATTTAAATTATTGGAGATAAATTTTAAAATTCAGTTCCTCCTTCACACTAGACGCACTTCAAGTGCTCAGTCACCACGTGTGGCTTAGTGGCTGTCATCTTAGCGCAGATGTAGAGCTAATTAGGAATTTAGGATTCGCAGATACAAACTACTGTATATAAAACAGATAAACAACAAGGTCCTACTATATAGCATAGGGAACTATATTCAGTATCTTGTAATGACCTATAATGGAAAAGGATCAGAAAAAAGAATATATATATTGATATAAAACTGAATCACTTTGCTCTACACCAGAAACTAATACAACATTGTAAATCAACTATACTTCAATTTTTAAAAATTTAAAAAAAACTAACAAAATGGCTTGACCATCTGTGAGCCTAGTTGGTAGACAGAAGCATAGATGCACAGAGTGCAGAGGGTCAATAAATGTTCAGTTCTTTTTATTCCATTTAGACACACCCCCAGGCGACATTCAGCAATATCTGGAAATGTATTTGGTTGTCACAGCTGGGTATGAGGCGTTACTGGCATGTAGTGGGCAGAGGCCAGGGACGCTTCTATCGAAAAAAATAAGGTAAAACCTCTTATGGTCAGAGTTGGGTGTTTTTCTGTAGTGTGATGACTTGCGACTGCAGTGAACAGATGACTAGTTATTTAACATTTCAGCTGAAGGACCAGATGGACCCCAGACCCACCATCACTGAAACAGTGCTTTTCTAGCCCCTGCAGTACCCTGGCCAGGCCTCCAGGGGGCACTCTGGGAGACTGAGCCGAGTAGGAGACTGGCAGCACCCAATCTGGAGGCTAGAATGGATGCACCGAAAGTCAGCCAGGTAGCCCTGCTCCGTCCGGTCTGAACCCGCAGGCTGGCCCATAGTCACTGCCTTGCCCATGCTGAGTGCCCGTTGTCCATTCTCCCTGGGGAGGAGGGCCTTGGGACAAGCCCTCACGTGGAGCCCAAACTCTGTTCCTTAAAACTGGGGAACTTTGGCAAATCACTGAGCCTTTCTGAGCCTTGGTTTCCTTTCTATGATGTAGTAAGGATGAGTCCCTGCCCTGCCTGGCTCAGTCATGACCAGGGTCAGCAGACAAAGTGGATGCATTTCCAGCAGGGCTCCTGGTTTGAGAGGGTGCCAGGTACAACTCCACTCTACCATTCCCTCCTTTGCACTTCATGTTAAAACTCTCTGTTGTTATTTTCCTGGCAAGTCTTTAAATCAGGACCTTGCCACAGTGACAGGATTCAGGCCATAATATGCTCTCTGGGACTGCTCTGCAGCTAACTGCCTCTAAAGCAACTTTCCCAGGGATGTCTTGTAAATCTTGGATCCAGGTAGAAAGAGTTTGAGCCTTTGGGGCAAGGCTGTGTGGCTGAGAGCAGATGGGGAAGCACGGCAGCCTTAGGGAAGGCCCAGCAGGATGCCTGGTGCCCCTGGCAGGCTTGGACATCCTGGGGAGTGAGCGACCCTCCCAGGGAGGTTCTGCCCTCTGGCAGGGGTTGATGGATGGTGTGAGAAGAGGAGCTAGAGGCAGGAGGACCAGATGAAGCTCTCTGGAAAAGACTTAAACCTGTACATGCACCATGATGGGGCTGTGCTTGGCGGAGAGAGGTGGAAGACAGGCAGTGGGAGTGCAGCCTGCTGGCTGGAGAGAGGTGGCAGCTCTGGGGGACAGTGGCACCAGGAGTGCTCAACATGATGATGAAAAGAACAACAAAATAGTAAATATGTGTTACATCCTTCTTACGTCCCGTGGAATGTGCTGAGGGTTTCATATTATTAATGTACTGAAACTTCTCAACAACTCTACCATGTAGGGTACCATTAGCATTCTTATTTTATAGATAAGGAAACTGTATTTTATAGATATGAAGTCTGAGGCTCTGGTGACTGAAAATCACACAACTCGGAAATGATGAAACGGGATTTGAACCTAGCTCTCTGGAAAGTCTGTAATCTTACCCGCTATGCTCTATACCCATGGCCAGTATTAGTGAGCACCCATTACATGCCTGGGACCGAGAACTACCATGATCCAGGGCTGTGCCTCAAAAACTATATCACATACTGGCTGTGGGACTTTGAGCCTCAGAGAGATTACACAGTTTGCCCCATTTCCTTGTCTGCAAAATGGGGACACTAATAATTGCTAGTTGTTGAGAGGAATACATAAGAAATAAACTTTAAGTGCTTAGACTTGTGCTGTCATTATTATCCTAAACCCATTTTACAGGTGAGGAAACTGAGGTCCAGAGAGGAGGGAAGCAGAGAATCTGGCGACATTGGTGACATTCAGGCAGGTGGCTGGGCCAGAACTGTGGCCCAGCCTGAGAAACACAGAGGACGGGGGTGAGAGGTAAGAACCCACCAGAGCCCCAGGTCTGAGGCACCTAAAGTGCCAAGCAGGATTCACAAACCAGGGCTCATTAGGGAATCGGGACACACAGGGTGGGAGGCTGGACACAGCAGCGCAGCAACCCCAGCTGCAGAGATGGCCCAAAGCAAGAGCAGGATGGAGAGTGAGGCAGCACGATGCTGAAGTCCTTAGACCTGGGCATCCTCCAGTTCCCCTTGACGGAGGCTTCAGTTGGTCCCAGAGCACAGTCCGGGGCTGCACCTGCAGAATAGGGGTGGAATACCTGAAGAACAGCTGGGGATCAGGGAGGCAGGTGGTGGTCAGGAGTCAGGTGGTCACCGCAGAACCTCCTCAGCTTTTCCGTTTGGCTGCCCAAGTGGCTGCAGGCAGACTCTGTGAAGCAGGGAAGGAGTCGAGTACTCAGTCAAGTGCACCAGAGTGTCACCTTTGTCAGTAGTCTTACAGCAGATGTTCACAGCCTGACAGACACCGGGGTCTTGGAACATCATTCTGACTGCCAGCTTCTGCTACCACTCTCCCAATGGACTCAAAAGACAATGCAGAAGAGGAAGGCATCTTGCTGGGGTGCCCTGTCCCCTGTGGAGTGTTCTCCTGTAGAATGCGAATGTCTGTGTTTCCTATAAAGCAAGCATCCAAGCAAGGTGCATGTAAGAGACTGAGGCCCTCGCGACACCTTTTTCTCTCTTGGGATATTCTCCTTAGACCAAGGAGAAATGCGTCTCCGGTCTGCTATCCAAACTGCCATTAAATTCAGATTCAGGGGCTTCCCTGGTGGCACAGTGGTTGAGAGTCCACCTGCCAATGCAGGGGACACGGGTTCATGCCCTGGTCCGGGGGGATCCCGCGTGCCGCGGAGCGGCTGGGCCCGTGAGCCATGGCCGCTGAGCCTGCGCGTCCGGAGCCTGTGCTCCGCAACTGGAGAGGCCACAACAGTGAGAGGCCCGCGTACCGAAAAAAAAAAAAAAATTCAGATTCAGAAATCCAGCGTCATCCTTGACCTCTCTCTCCCTGTCTTTAATATTCAGTTAGTCATCAGGTCTGTCCGATATTTGCCTCCGAAATCTCTTCTGCATCTTTCCCTTCTTGCTCACTGCTGCGACTCATGTTTGAGATTCATAAAGTCTTCATCAGATTAGTGTAACAGCTTCCAAAGTGGTTTCCCTATCATCACGCTGGTCCTTTCCGATGTACGCTCCACAGAAGACAAGCGATCACCCCGAAATAAGAGTCTGATCCTGATTAAGATGCTCCCAAGATTCCCTTTGTGCTCGGGGACAATTAGCCTGATTCGAAAGCCCTTCGCTCTCTAGTCGCTGACCCTTCCCCATCTCCCCACCTCCATTTCCTCCTTGGTGCCCAGCGCCACACTCACACTGGTTATGTACATAGGACCTGCCTTATCACACTCTGCTCCCTTTGCTGGATGACCTCCCTGCATGGTCTGCCTTACTCGCCCCCTGGAATCAAATTCAGACAGCATGATCTCTGCAAAGCCTTCCCAGATCCCCACTGTCTCAGGCTGCACCTAAAGAAGATGGTCAACTGGCCAGGCCAGTGGGCACCGAAGACACCCCCTCAGCCCTGAGTGGGGTTCCTCTCCAACAGGGCACACATTCTCATTACAAGCGCTTGTCTTGGAACTGTCTGGTTTCTGTCACCTCTTTCCCTCTGCCCAGCACATGTATAGTGGTCATTTACCTGGCCCCATGCACGAATGGACTAATAAATGAGCAGGTAGAGTATGTGCCAGGCACGGCGCACCGCCCCACCCTACCTTCGGCCTCCACCCTGTGATGCGTCAAGTCCCCCATCTACCATTTTGTTAGGTTTATTGTGAGTCACTGAGCACTGGCTTTCAGTCCGGTATTTGAACTCCATGCAGCCCCATCTGCCCAGCTTCCTAGAGACTGATTCTCTGGAGCCTTTGAATGGGATTCCCCAAAATCCATTGGTCCAGCCCTGCTGAGCCCAGTACCCAGCCTGGACCCGCATGGTGCTGACCCAGGAGAGGTCAGGCTGGGGACAGGAATCACGCACATCCCAGAGAGACCTGTCCCCAGACTCTGTGTCCGTGTGAGTGAGAACCGACCGGGCAAACATTCCGGACCTCAGCTTTTTCCCTCTATCATCTGCTAATAGCAGAGCTGCTTTTCTATCCATCCTTTGGGGAGGCGGGTAGATCAGCTTTTAGTACAGAACACGGTGATTCAGTGTTTCTGCTTTCAAAAGCCAAGGGGCAAAGGCTGGAAGAAAGAAAACATGTTCATGGTGGATTTGGCTGGAATCTCAACAATCGATGCGGCTCCCACTGCTGGTTTTATTACCCTCACTCAGCTGCGTTGCACTAATCTGAATTCTGTGCTGCGTGTTCTCTCTGATCCTGCCCATGCTTTCACTAATCCCTGCTATAGATTTCTCTCTCTCCCTCCCACAAGCCTTCTCTCCTTTCCAGGCACCTTGATACTTGCTATAAGCTGCATATTCCAGGGGTATGATCTGGGCAGAGCTGCCCTGGCTGGTCAAATCTTCTCTTCCCCTCCCCATTCCTGCCCCTTTGTGGCAGGTACCATGTTCACCCCTTAGGGGATCAATTTGGCCGAAATCAGTTGGAATGAATTGGATTATGTTTCTGAGTAAGAGCCTTAGGGACACCTTGGCCCCTGGTACATCCCGCTGTGCTGTTCAGACAAATAAAGCCAGGACCTACTGTCCTTCCAGAAGCCTCCTGTTCCACTCAGCCCATGACCAAGCAGGAGTTTCCCATCCCTCTTACTGTGTGCTCTCCGTTTGACACCATTCCTGTTTGAATTTACTTAGTGAAATGCTAAGACCTCCCTCCCATTTGCAGCCCCTTCCCAGGCTGTTTGAATCATGACTCAGCATAATCTGGGGTTATGGGTTGAATTGTGTCCCTCACAAAAGATGTGTTGAAGGAGAACTAACCCCCAGTTCCTGTGAAGGTGATTTTATCTAGAAAGAAGGTCTTTGCAGATGTAATTAGTTAAGATGAAGTCAGGAAGGTGGCCCCAAATCCAATATGACTGGTGTCCTTACAAGAAAAGGAAAACATCAGGTGAAGACAGAGACACACAAGGAGAACCTGTGTGACGACAGAGGTGGAGACCGGAGTGATGCATCTACAGGCCGAGCAGTGCCGAGGGTTGCCAGCAGCTAGGAGAGGCGAGGAAAGCTTCTACCCAGCCTCAGAGGGAGCACGGCCCTGCTGACACATTGATGTCAAACCTCCAGCCTCTAAATTTCTGTTGTTTAAGCCACCCAGGTTTTGGTAATTTATTACAACCCTAGGAAACCAATACACTTGGAAATGCGCTTGGAAATCCTGAGCATCAGGCAGCAGGCGGGGCTCCACCTTCCAGAGCCGTGCCTCTACAGCAAACAGACCTCAAGGCGGCCAAGACCAAGGGCCAACATCCCAGAGAATCCCTCTGGCCCCCCTGCCCCCGCTGTGGGGTCTCCGAGTTGGCTGGACTCTGCAGTTGTCTCTCAGCGGGGCTCCCCTGTGTGGCCCTGACCCTCCCCTCTGTGATCTGCCTCCTGCATTTCAATAGCTTTAGCATCTGCTGCTGGTCACGCCCCGCCCTTGGCCTCTGCCTCACCAACCAGGCTGTTTCCCATTGTCCTGGCATCATTTGACCTGTAGGCCATCCCTGGTAGGCTTTTGTGCTGCCTCCACACTGACTGCTCCTGTGAAGGCTTCCCTTGTTCCACAGCTGCCCAGGACTGCTCTGAACTCCGCAGGAAGAATTAACGATCCATTCAGTGTGACCATTTGCTCTCTCACAGCAGCTGCCAGAGAAGGTCTAAAGGGACTATCACTTTGCCGCTGGGCCTCCGAAAGACTGTGTGTTCTCTCTCACATCTGCTCTTTAGACTAAATCCTTAATCCCCAGCGCAGGCCTTGGGTGCCCCTCACTCCCGCAGCTAAGCAACTTTGAGCCCCCTGGGCTCCAGGCTCAACACACAAGTTCTGCAAGCAGGGAGCCGGCACTGTCGGCTCTGAGCTGACTCGGCCTCTCCATCCTCATCCATGGGGCAGGCTTCTTCTGGACCACAGGGAGCCGGGGCGGGGAAGGGAGGGAGGAGACCACTGGGTGGTCCACAGTGTGTCCCACACCACTGATGCCATACGGAAATCAAGCTTGTAGTCTAGTTTTGCCTAAGCAGAGTCATACACTCCCTTCGCTGTACAGACCTCACACGGAGCTTCGATGTTCAGCTTGCACACTTGTCTCCGCCACTATATAGTGAGTTCTCAGACAGCAGGGTGGTCTCCTAATCACCGTGCATGCCCAGCACCTGGCTGTACCCACATCATCATTATAATCCCAGCACCACTCACATCAGGCAATAGCTAGGACTTTTTCCCTGTGGCCAAGGGTTGAATGGGTGCTAATGAGGCCAAGGGAATGCGTGTAGTCCATTTGGAGGTCACGTAGCTTTGCCCACGTCCATGGTTGTGGGCGAAGTTTTATTTCTGGCCAAGTCCAAGCATAGCTCTAAGCATACGTTGACCCCTCACCATGGGTGCGGACTAACCAACAGATGCGCTGAAACCTCAGCCACAGGCTGGCTCCTGATCACCCCTTCAGATGTCACTCCAACCCCAGCCACATCCCAGGCTTTTTTTTTTTTTTTTTTTACATCTTTATTGGAGTATAATTGCTTTACAATGGTGTGTTAGTTTCTGCTTTATAGCAAAGTGAATCAGTTATACATATACATATCTTCCCATATCTCTTCCCTCTTGCGTCTCCCCCCATCCCACCCTCCCTATCCCACTCCTCTAGGTGGTCACAAAGCACGGAGCTGATCTTCCTGTGCTATGCTGCTGCTTCCCACTAGCTATCTACCTTACATTTGGTAGTGTATATATGTCCATGCCTCTCTCTTGCTTTGTCACAGCTTACCGTTCCCCCTCCCCATATCCTCAAGTCCATTCTCTAGTAGGTCTGCCTCTTTATTCCTGTCTTACCCCTAGGTTCTTCATGACATTTTTTTCCCTTAAATTCCACATATATGTGTTAGCATACGGTATTTGTCTCTCTCTTTCTGACTTACTTCACTCTGTATGACAGACTCTAGGTCTATCCATCTCATTACAAATAACTCAATTTCATTTCTTTTTATGGCTGAGTAATATTCCATTGTATATATGTGCCACATCTTCTTTATCCATTCATCCGATGATGGACACTTAGGTTGTTTCCATCTCCGGGCTATTGTAAATAGAGCTGCAATGAACATTTTGGTACATGACTCTTTTTGAATTTTGGTTTTCTCAGGGTATATGCCCAGTAGTGGGATTGCTGGGTCATATGGTAGTTCTATTTGTAGTTTTTTTAAGGAACCTCCATACTGTTCTCCACAGTAGCTGTATCAATTTACATTCCCACCAGCAGTGCAAGAGGGTTTCCTTTTCTCCACACCCTCTCCAGCATTATTGTTTCTAGATTTTTTGCTGATGGCCATTCTGACTGGTGTGAGATGATATCTCATTGTAGTTTTGATTTGCATTTCTCTAATGATTAATGATGTTGAACATTCTTTCATGTGTTTGTTGGCAATCTGTATATCTTCTTTGGAGAAATGTCTATTTAGGTCCTCTGCCCATTTTTGGATTGAGTTATTTGGTTTTTTGTTATTCAGCTGCATGAGCTGCTTATAAATTTTGGAGATTAATCCTTTGTCAGTTGCTTCATTTGCAAGTATTTTCTCCCATTCTGAGGGTTGTCTTTTTTCTTGTTTATGGTTTCCTTTGCTGTGCAAAAGCTTTTAAGTTTCATTAGGTCCCATTTGTTTATTTTTGTTTTTATTTCCATTTCTCTAGGAGGTGGGTCAAAAAGGATCTTGCTGTGATTTATGTCACAGAGTGTTCTGCCTATGTTTTCCTCTAAGAGTTTGATAGTGTCTGGCCTTACATTTAGGTCTTTAATCCATTTTGAGCTTATTTTTGTGTATGGTGTTAGGGAGTGATCTGATCTCATACTTTTACATGTACCTGTCCAGTTTTCCCAGCACCACTTATTGAAGAGGCTGTCTTTTCTCCACTGTACATTCCTGCCTCCTTTATCAAAGGTAAGATGACGATATGTGCTTCGGTTTATCTCTGGGCTTTTCTATCCTGTTCCATTGATCTATCTTTCTGTTTTTGTGCCAGTACCATACTGTCTTGATTACTGTAGCTTTGTAGTATAGTCTGAAGTCAGGGAGCCTGATTCCTTCAGCTCCGTTTTTCGTTCTCAAGATTGCTTTGGCTATTCAGGGTCTTGTGTTTCCGTACAAATTGTGAAAGTTTTTGTTCTAGTTCTGTGAAAAATGCCAGTGGTAGTTTGATAGGGATTGCATTGAATCTGTAGATTGCTTTGGGTAGTAGAGTCATTTTCACAATGTTGATTCTTCCAATCCAAGAACATGGTATATCTCTCCATCTATTTGTATCATGTTTAATTTCTTTCATCAGTGTCTTATAATTTTCTGCATACAGGTCTTTTGTCTCCTGAGGTAGGTTTATTCCTAGATATTTTATTCTTTTTGTTGCAGTGGTAAATGGGAGTGTTTTCTTGATTTCACTTTCATATTTTTCATTTTTAGTATATAGGAATGCCAGAGATTTCTGTGCATTAATTTTGTATCCTGCTACTTTACCATTGATTAGCTCTAGTAGTTTTCTGGTAGCATCTTTAGGATTCTCTATGTATAGTATCATGTCATCTGCAAACAGTGACAGCTTTACTTCTTCTTTTCCGATTTGGATTCCTTTTATTTCCTTTTCTTCTCTGATTGCTGTGGCTAAAACTTCCAAAATTATGTTGAATAAGAGTGGTGACAGTGGGCAACCTTGTCTTGTTCCTGATCTTAGTGGAAATGCTTTCAGTTTTTCAACATTGAGGACGATGTTGGCTGTGGGTTTGTCATATATGGCCTTTATTATGTTGAGGAAAGTTCCCTCTATGCCTACATTCTACAGGGTTTTTATCATAAATGGGTGTTGAATTTTGTCAAAAGCTTGTTCTGCATCTATTGAGATGATCATATGGTTTTTCTCCTTCAATTTGTTAATATGGCATATCACGTTGATTGATTTGCGTATATTGAAAAATCCTTGCATTCCTGGAATAAACCCCCCTTGATCATGGTGTATGATCCGTTTAATGTGCTATTGGAATCTGTTTGCTAGTATTTTGTTGAGGATTTTTGTATCTATGTTCATCAGTGATATTGGCCTGTAGTTTTCTTTCTTTGTGACATCCTTGTCTGGTTTTGGTATCAGGGTGATGGTGGCCTCGTAGAATGAGTTGGGGAGTGTTCCTCCCTCTGCTATATTTTGGAAGAGTTTGAGAAGGATAGGTGTTAGCTCTTCTCTAAATGTTTGATAGAATTCGCCTGTGAAGCCATTTGGTCCTGGGCTTTTGTTTGTTGGAAGATTTTTAATCACAGTTTCAACTTCAGTGCTTGTGATTGGTCTGTTCATATTTTCTATTTCTTCCTGAATCAGTCTTGGCAGGTTGTGCTTTTCTAAGAATTTGTCCATTTCTTCCAGGTTGTCCATTATTGGCATAGAGTTGCTTTTAGTAATCTCTCATGATCTTTTGTATTTCTGCAGTGTCAGTTGTTATTTCTCCTTTTTCATTTCTATTTCTATTGATTTGAGTCTTCTCCTTTTTTTCTTGACGAGTCTGGCTAATGGTTTATCAATTTTGTTTATCTTCTCAAAGAACCAGCTTTTAGTTTTATTGATCTATGCTATCATTTCCTTCATTTCTTTTTCATTTATTTCTGATCTGATCTTTATGATTTCTTTCCTTCTGCTAACTTTGGGGTTTTTTTTTTGTTCTTCTTTCTCTAATTGCTTTAGGTGCAAGGTTAGGTTGTTTATTAGAGATGTTTCCTGTTTCTTAAAGTAGGATTGTATTGCTATAAACTTCCCTGTTAGAACTGCTTTTGCTGCATCTCGTAGATTTTGGGTCATTGCGTCTCCATTGTCATTTGTTTCTAGATATTTTATTTCCTCTTTGATTTCTTCAGTGATCACTTTGTTATTAAGTAGTGTATTGTTTAGCCTCCATGTGTTTGTATTTTTTACAGATCTTTTCCTGTAATTGATATCTAGTCTCATAGCATTATGGCCAGAAAAGATACTTGATACAATTTCAATTTTCTTAAATTTACCAAGGCTTGATTTGTAACCCAAGATATGATCTATCCTGGAGAATGTTCCATGAGCACTCGAGAAAAATGTGTATTCTGTTGTTTTTGGATGGAATGTCCTATAAATATCAATTAAGTCCATCTTGTTTAATGTATAATTTAAAGCTTGTGTTTCCTTATTTATTTTCATTTTGGATGATCTGTCCATTGGTGAAAGTGGGGGGTTAAAGTCCCCTACTATGAATGTGTTACTGTGGATTTCCCCTTTTATGGCTGTTAGTATTTGCCTTATGTATTGAGGTGCTCCTATGTTGGGTTTATAAATATTTACAATTGTTATATCTTCTTCTTGGATCGATCCCTTGATCATTATGTAGTGTCCTTCTTTGTCTCTTCTAATAGTCTTTATTTTAAAGTCTATTTTGTCTGATATGAGAATTGCTACTCCAGCTTTCTTTTGGTTTCTATTTGCATGGAATATCTTTTTCCATCCCCTCACTTTCAGTCTGTATGTGTCTCTGGGTCTGAAGTGGGTCTCTTGTAGGCAGCAAATATATGGGTCTTGTTTTTGTATCCATTCAGCCAATCTCTGTCTTTTGGTGGGAGCATTTAGTCCATTTACATTTAAGGTAATTATCAACATGTATGTTACTATTCCCATTTTCTTAATTGTTTTGGGTTTATTATTGTAGATGTTTTCCTTCTCTTGTGTTTCCTGCCTTGAGAAGTTCCTTTAGCATTTGTTGTAAAGCTGGTTTGGTGGTGCTGAACTCGCTCAGCTTTTGCTTGTCTGTAAAGGTTTTAATTTCTCCATCAAATCTGAATGAGATCCTTGCTGGGTAGAGTAATCTTGGTTGCAGGTTTTTCTCCTTCATCACTTTAAATATGTCCTGCCAGTCCCTTCTGGCTTGCAGAGTTTCTGCTGAAAGATCAGCTGTTAACCTTATGGGGATTCCCTTGTGTGTTATTTGTTGTTTTTCCCTTGCTGCTTTTAATATGTTTTCTTTGTATTTAATTTTTGACAGTTTGATTAATATGTGTCTTGGCATTTTTCTCCTTGGATTTATCCTGTATGGGACTCTCTGTGCTTCCTGGACTTGATTAACTATTTCCTTTCCCATATTAGGGAAATTTTCAACTATAATCTCTTCAAATATTTTCTCAGTCCCTTTCTTTTTCTCTTCTTCTTCTGGAACCCCTATAATTTGAATGTTGGTGCGTTTGATGTTGTCCCAGAGGTCTCTGAGACTGTCCTCAGTTCTTTTCATTCTTTTTTCTTTATTCTGCTCTGCAGTAGTTATTTCCACTATTTTATCTCCCAGGTCACTTATCCGTTCTTCTGCCTCAGTTATTCTGCTATTGATCCCATCTAGAGTATTTTTCATTTCATTTATTGTGTTGTTCATCGTTGCTTGTTTCATCTTTACTTCTTCTAGGTCCTTGTTAAATATTTCTTGCATTTTGTCTATTCTATTTCCAGGATTTTGGATCATCTTTACTATCATTATTCTGAATTGTTTTTCAGGTAGACTGCCTATTTCCTCTTCATTTGTTAGGTCTGGTGGGTTTTTATCTTGCTCCTTCATCTGCTGTGTGTTTTTCTGTCTTCTCATTTTGCTTATCTTACTGTGTTCGGGGTCTCCTTTTTGCAGGCTGCAGGTTCGTAGTTCCCGTTGTTTTTGGTGTCTGTCCCCAATGGCTAACGTTGGTTCAGTGGGTTGTGTAGGCTTCCTGGTGGAGGGGACTAGTGCCTGTATTCTGGTAGATGCGGCTGGATCTTGTCTTTCTGGTGGGCAGGTCCACGTCTGGTGGTGTGTTTTGGAGTGACTGTGGACTTATTATGATTTTAGGCAGCCTCTCTGCTAATGGGTGGGGTTTTGTTCCTGTCTTGCTAGTTGTTTGGCATAGGATGTCCAGCACTGTAGGTTGCTGGTCGTTGAGTGAAGCTGGGTGCTGGTGTTGAGATGGAGATCACTGGGAGATTTTCGCCATTTGATATTACGTGGAGCTGGGAGGTCTCTTGTGGACCAGTGTCCTGAACTTGGCTCTCCCTCCTCAGAGGCACAGCACTGACTCCTGGCTGCTGCACCAAGAGCCTTTCATCCACACGGCTCAGAATAAAAGGGAGAAAAAGTAGAAAGAAAGAATTAGTAGAAGTAGAAAGAAAGAATGAAAGAAAGGAGGGAGGGAGGGAGGAAGGAAGGAAGGAGGGAAGGAAGGAAAAAAAGAAAGGAGACAAAGTAAAATAAAATAAAGTAAGATAAAATATAATAGTTATTAAATAAAAAAATAATTATTAAGAGAAAAAGAAAGAAAAAAATGTAAAAGGAAACAACAAAAAAACCGCACGGATAGAACCCTAGGACAAATGGTGGAAGGAAAGCTATACAGACAAAATCTCACACAGAAGCATACACATACACACTCACAAAAAGAGGAAAAAGGAAAAAAAACATAAATCTTGCTCTCAAAGTCCACCTCCTCAATTTGGGATGATTCCTTGTCTAAAGGAGGGAAGGAAGGAAAGAAAGAAAGAAGCAGTAAAATAAAGTTATTTAAATAAAAAAATAATTATTAAGAAAAAAAAATTTTTTAATGGATGGATAGAACCTTCGGACAAATGGTGGAAGCAAAGCTATACAGACAAAATCTCAAACAGAGGCATACACATACACACTCACAAAAAGAGGAAAAGGGGAAAAAAATCATAAATCTTGTTCTCAAAGTCCACGTCCTTAATTGGGGATGATTCGTTGTCTATTCGGGTATTCCACAGATGCAGGTACATCAAGTTGATTGTGGAGCTTTAATCCGCTGCTCCTGAGGCTGCTGGGAGGGATTTCCCCTTCTCTTCTTTGTTCTCACAGCTCCCAGGGGCTCAGCTTTGGATTTTGCCCCGCCTCTGTGTGTAGGTCGCCGGAGGGCGTCTGTTCTTAGCTCAGACAGGACGGGGTTAAAGGAGCAGCTGTTTTGGGGTCTGTGGCTCACTCAGGCGCGGGGGAGGGAGGGGCACGGAGTGCGGGGCGGGCCTGCGGCGGCAGAGGCCGGCGTGACGTTGCACCAGCGTGAGGCGCCGGCGGCGTGACGTTGCACCAGCGTGAGGCGCGCCGTGCGTTCTCCCGGGGAAGTTGTCTCTGGATCCTGGGACCTTGGCAGTGGCAGGCTGCATAGGCTCCCCGGAAGCGGGGTGTGGATAGTGAGCTGTGCTCGCACATGGGCTTCTTGGTGGCGGCAGCAGCAGCCTTAGCGTCTCCTGCCCGTCTCTGGGGTCCGCGCTGTTATCCGCGGCTCGCGCCCGTCTCTGGAGCTCCTTTAAGCAGCGCTCTTAATCCCCTCTCCTCGCGCACCAGGAAACAAAGAGGTAAGAAAAAGTCTCTCGCCTCTTCGGCAGCTCCAGACTTTTCCTCGGACTCCCTCCCGGCTAGCCGTGGCGCACTAACCCCTTCAAGCTGTATTCACGCCGCCAACCCCAGTCCTCTCCCTGCGCTCCGACCGAAGCCCGAGCCTCAGCTCGCAGCCCCGCCCGCCCCGGCGGGTGAGCAGACAAGTCTCCCGGGCTGGTGAGTGCCGGTCGGCCCTGATCCTCTGTGCGGGAATCTCTCCGCTTTGTCCTCCGCACCCCTGTGGCTGCGCTCTCCTCCGCAGCTCTGAAGCTTCCCCCCCTCCGCCACCCACAGTCTCCGCCAGCGAAGGGGCTTCCTAGTGTATGGAAACCTTTCCTCCTTCACGGCTCCCTTCCATTGGTGCAGGTCCCGTCCCTGTTCTTTTGTCTCTGTTTATTCTTTTTTCTTTTGCCCTACCCAGGTACGGGGGGGGGGGGGTTTCTTGCCTTTTGGGAGGTCTGAGGTCTTCTGCCAGCGTTCAGTAGGTGTTCTGTAGGAGTTGTTCCACGTGTAGATGTATTTCTGGTGTATCTGTGAGGAGGAAGGTGATCTCCACTTCTTACTCTTCTGGCATCTTCCCAGAAGCCTCCCACATCCCAGTCTTTAACCCTAATTGTGTCCTGACACCTAAGCCAGTTTACGAAGTGCACCCACCTCTGGCTTCTTAGAAGTGTCACCCCCAACACTAGGCAGAGCTTACGGTCCTAGTCTGACCACAAGCTAGGGTCCAACACTCATGCTCCAGGCCTCCCCTGGGCACAAGAGGGAGCAGCTGAGACCAAGTAGAAAGGGCTTCTCAGCCCACCGATAGTGAAGGCCTTTAAAGGGCATGTCTTCCAAGGGATGTGTCAATAATGACAACAGCTGGCATCAGCCGGGCATGACTGCTCTTAAATAAGTCTATTATGCGAAATTACAAATGCACGAAAAATTCTTAGAATAAAGGAGTTTACTTGCACCCAGAAGAAATGCACCGCTAGGATCTTATATGGCCACTTTCCTACCATCTATAACATGACTGAATTAGAATTTGACCTACACAGAGCATTTGCTGTGTAAAACAAGGTCCACCTGGAAACACAGATCCAGGAGACGCGTGGAACCAAGCAGAATCAGAATTTGAGGAACAGGTTATTTGAGTGGCCGGAGTGCTTTCAAACAATCAATTAAAGCTATTCCCATCCACAGGGTGCTAACCTCCATTGAAGACTGAAAAAAAGGGGCAACTCTGTCAGCAGTATTTAGCAGTTTTAGTTGTATAGGTCGTGATTAAGTCAATTCCAACCTCTTAGGACTGGCTAGGTAATGTTGCGGGAGTCTGGGATATTAGAAATCTGTATCTACTTTATACTTAACTCAGTACTTGTTAAATGGTCTCCCCCAGCAAGGGTAGAGCTATCTTTGAAGAACCTGAGTCTCTGTAGTGTTTTCTAGCTACTTGACATTGATTTTAAGTTAAATCTTGGCTAAAAGCAATTACTGTCATATGATGAATTGAGGCAATTTATTTATTACTTGAGAAACATCCTAGGTGATGTCACTTGGAAGAATGATGGAATTATCCTTCTCAAGTAATCCATTATCAACCAGATCTAGTGAGGGAGGCACTGTTCTGAGGTGTCGGGGAGGTAGTCAACAATTTTTAAAAATTAGTCATCGTGAGATCAAAGAAAGAATATTGGAAATAAAGCAGAAAACAGTCCCCTAACCTTGAGCTTGTTTGTCTCCCTGTGGGATTATATGGGATGTTTTGATTGCTAAATATCAAGAAAGATATTACAGAGAAAACCCAGAGATTAATAATAAAACTAAACTCAATGTGTGAAGGGCTTGGAGGTGGTGGTTGAGGTACAAGGAAAGTGAAAAGGATGAGGGAACTTAAGTTAAAAAGGTCAAGTTTAAATATCATTTGAGCAAAGTCTGTATAATTTGGCCCATATAACAAGATTCACATGACATGTTCATCAATCCCTTCGGTATTAGAATGTGATATATTGGTGGGAGGGCATGAGGGGTGATAATCTTCAAGGAAAGCAGGTATGAAATAGAACTGCATGATAACAGCAGGTGGCAGACTCAGCAGGGACAGCAGTAAATACAAAGACGCCTTAGTCTGGCTGATCAAGATAAGATTCTAGATCCCGTAAGGATGCCCTAAAGAACCAGTCTGATTCTTTCTTCCAGATTTTTTAGGAAAGACAACCAGATTTCTTTGTTGAACAATCCCTTCCCCTATTTATTGAAGAAGTGGCAGAATAGTATAGTGGTTTAAAGAGAATAAAGTCTGTACCAGACTGCCAGGGTTCAAACCCCATCTCTGCCACTTGCTTCTGTTATTTAGTCTCTCTGAGCCTCAGTCTCCCCATCTCTGAAATGGGTGTAATTATAGAACCTGCTTTGTAGGGTTGTAGTGAAGATTAAAAGGGATAGCATATGGGAAGGGCTTAACATGGCAGCCTGGCTTATAGTAAAATCTCCAAATGTGTTTAAACTCTATTATTAACAATACGGCTGTTTCACATGCGGTCAGGTATCCTGACTCTGCTGTTGCCATCTTCTGGATACAATTTAACACCTGGCTGTCCTGAAAGCCAGTCACAATTTCTGCAGCTTGGGCTTGACTTTGTTGCAGTGAAGACACAGTACTGGACATTCCTCCTGATTTACAAGTCCAGACACCTCTCAAAAGTGGCAATGAGGTGCACCTAGCATCATTTGTTCATAGGAAGCTCATGCTGGCCCTTGGCCCATTTGGCCTCACATCCATCCCTTGCTTTCCCTCTGCTGTGCAGGTAACCCCCGTAGGCTGTGTTTCCTGGGCCCCATGTCAACTGGTGTCTGGGTGTGGCCAATAGGAGACAGGAATTGTAGCATGAGAGGAAGGAGAAGCCTTCTCTCTCTTGGCCTCAGGCCCCTTCTTTGGCAGTGACCGTGTCCCCTCTGTGGCTCCAGTTCTCCCATAGGTCTACTGGAGTTCCAGCTTCTGTTGGGTGGCCCCGACCTCTAGGCTCTGTTGAACCTTTGTCTCTCTAGTCTGGGCTGGGTAACGGCTCCTGAGGTTGCTACCCACTGGGTTGCCTCACCATCCTCTCCTGACCCCTGGGTACCAATTCTCTAGTAAATTTGCTCCATTTTAAATGTTTGGAACAGTTTCCCTTTTTCTGGTTGGATGCTGACTGACGTGGAGCCTGGTCTGCTAGTAATGAGTCCCTCCTTTAGTAAATGGTGAGGAAAAAAATCTGATTTAATCATCCAGTCTATATTTTTTCCTGTATCAACATCACACTTCCTTGTGTGAAATATATGGAATCTACATTTTTCCATTAAGAAAAAAAAGGTCAACAACAGCATTTGTTTCTCCCAGGCTTCTCGCACCCCTCCTGTTCGCTACAGTTTCAGTCTTCAAAGACTGCCAAAGTAGTTCATGATCACAATTACAAATGCTCTCAGTGCCTTGGGATGCAATTTGTAAAGTCTGGAGGCTTGAATCTAATGAAGTATCCAGATGCTTTCCTACCAACTTCTTTCCTATCTTGGACTTCAATTCCATCTTAAAAATAGCCTACCACTCTGAGAATTCACTTCCAGGGAAAGCAAGAAGGGATATGGTGCATACCTGACTTTAGAGGAGCCAGAGACTTGCCCAGCTTCCTCATCTTCTCCCTGGTGCCTCCTCATGGCAAAACTCCCCAATACTCAGAGATACCTGCAATGTTCAAAACCTTCACTGGCATAGAGGTAGCAGCTCAGAGTCAGGATTTCGGAGGTTTTCTCTACTGGGTGCCAGACGCATGTAAAGCCAAAGTAAAGACGGAAAAACTCTTCAACAAAAGAAGTCATTAAATAGATGGGCATAAACGACCAGCACGGTAGATGTGGGGATAAATGCCCTTGGATAGCTAAGAGGCAACTGTGTGTTTGAAAGACTGTAGCTTTTAGGAATTATGTCCCCGAGAGCCAGCTTCCTTTCTTTGTCATCAGCAATGATCACCAGCATGGGTTATGCGGCCGCTGGGATTTGCTTGGTTTTAACAGTTACAATTAGATGTTCTTTATCTGCAACTTCTATTTTTGCTCCATTATCTTTACGGGGGAAATTCTCTGAAGTAAAGCTATAGAATTAGGGTTGTAGCCAGTGAGAGTACTTTGAGAAAGAATTATTAATGCCTTGTTGCCAAATTATGTTATTTGCCATTAAGTCATCCAGACAGAAGCCTGATACCGGCCTTGCCTATAGGAGGAAAGACAAGTGCATCACTCGGGGGTCTCTGCCTGCCTTCATCCTAAGGTTTGGATGAACCTGGGCAGCAGGTTGCCAGGAGGCAGCACCCACGGTGCACCCACATTTGACAGACACATGAAACCCTGCTACCACCTGGAACCAGTTCCAAGGTCGTGCCATCATTATGCCACATACGTGAGCAGATTCTCAGAGTTTATTAAGCGTTTTTACCTCCGTTTTTACATTTGATCCCTAGGAAAGCCCTGTGAACTTGTCATTTACTCCCTATTTTACAAATGAGGGTATCAAGTCACATTGTGGTTAACAGCTTTGATCAAGGTCACACAACTAGTTAGGGGTGGAGTCTGGGTGCAAGCTCATATGTTTCTAATTTGAAACCCATTGCTTTTGACCAATCTCATAAAACCATAGCATCTCATCATCAAAAGGGTGTAAAAGGGCACGTAGTCCCTTCTGCTTGCTGGGGAGCACAGTGAGTGCCCAGACAGTGCATTTCATCATTGTCGACACATTCTCCTGCCTTTGTGGGTAACTTGGGGGTTTGGGGGGTAGAGCCCCACTGGAGTTCCATGGATCTAAGGATGACAGGGAGAATTTCTCTCACTCAGAGCATGGGTATCACTGTAATAAAGGGATGCTGGGTTGAGGTGGAAGGTAGGATCAATAAGCCGAGAAGAAAGGTCAGCATCTCATGAAAGTGAGGCATTGAGGGCTTGGCTAAGCATCCAGGAAGCCCAGGAGGTGAGAACCGGTGGAGACAAGAGTGAGCAGTCTGAAACAGGACTTGGGAACCACGAGTGCTTTCGTGCTCCTCGCGACATCATAACACTGTGTCCAAAAGGGTTGGGCTTTAGCCTCATCTGGGTGGCATTTCCACATTAAAACCTTTCCTTGTGTTGGCCCCTAATCTACTCTTGTCACTCCTACCGGTTTGTATTAGCTCTGCTCTTTAAAATTAAAGGGACCAAATCTATTCCGTCTTCCACAATGGCCTTTCAACATTTTTAAGGCAAGAATTCAGTCTCATATGAATCTTCCCCTTCTCTAGGCCAAAAAAATCCCGATTCTGACTGTCACTCCTCCAAAGTCAATGATGTCTGGACTTTCACGTGCACCAGAATCACCTAGAGACCTTGTAAAATGCAGGAGCTGATTCAGCAGATCTGGTGTGGAGACCGAGAGTCTGCATTTGTAATAAGTTCCCAGATGATGTTGATGCTTCTGGTCATTGGACCACACTTTGAGTGGCAAGCCTCTTGGCCTGTCTTCACCCTGAAGGTCCTCTCAGGGGTTGGAGTCCACACATGAACAAGCCTCACCAGAGTGGTCTGACTAGTGCAGAGAAGAACAGAGCGGCATTGTCCTTATTGGGTCTCAGGAGTCCCTGGGGAATATAAACCGGGATGGTTGTTTGGTACCATAGGAGGAGACTGGGGGTTGAGGGGGGAACACAGTACCTGGGCCCCATATATTGAGGAGGAGAGGCAGGCTTCAAAAGACTAAGAGCCCTGCCTTGGATGCCAGGTTTCCATATGCAACAGTCGATAGGTAGCACGTTGAAAGCCAGATGTGCACTCTGGGCTGGAGCTAGGAGGCGACTAGATTCTAAGCCACCATAGCTTTCGTGCAAAGAGTCAAGGGCAGGGGGCAGCAGCAGCTGCTTTGAGAGAACGGTCCCAACCTTTGGGAGTACTCAGAGCATGGAAGGCACAGCTGGCTGGGGTATAAGGCTGGGCATGCAACCTCGTATTGGAAACAGCAGTCTCCTGTCATTGCAGACTGAGTTCACAAGATTATTTTTGATGACTGCATCGCACAGGGGACTCAGGTAGAGCCTTGAAGCTACTCCAAATGGATAAATGTACCACCTGGTGCCTACTCGCTAGTTCTGATTTACTTGGACTGTTCTTAGGTTGGCTCCCAGTGGAGGGCAGAGGTGAAGAGGATGCGTGCAAATCCCCCCCCTTTCTCTCCATTCTCAGACTTCTAGTTCCTGCTTAGTAGACAGACGTCACCCAGGGCCAGAGACAGAGCTTTTTAGGGACCGGGGACTGATACTATGTTTAAAACTCTCATGAAAAGGGTGGGTTTAGGCAAAAGTAATGCAGTTACCATATTACTAATGGGCTTCCAGACCCCTTGGATTTCCAGTCAGATGGCCAACTCTCTAGGTGGACCCAGGGCTGGCATTTCCTTAACAGTAGCGCCATCAAGGACAGTTCATTGTAATGATAAGGGGGTGAGCCTTGCACACAGAATCCCAGCTCACCAGTTATATGGCTTTGGACAGGTCACTTCACCCATTTGTAAAGTTTCCTAATCTAAATAAAAGGGAAAATAAAAGTAGCATCTTCTGTGTCAAGTTTTGTGAGGATTAAATGACTTCATATATGAAAAGGGCTTATTAGCACATTTTTTGGCGCTCAGTAACGCATTGATACGTTTAGGCTAAATTTTAAAAAGTAGTAGTAATTGAGCTTCTGTTTGATGAGGTGCTCAGTACCTGCCTGAAAGAGCTGGTTGCATTGCTAGGAGGCCCCATCATTAGCGAACCCTGATGTGCTTCCCTGTAAGTCCTGTTGCAGGTTCTCATCTGCACTTACGACATGAGCCCCATGGACAAGCTCCTGACTGCAGCAGGAGAAGGACTAGCCCATCTGTCTCTGCCCCTCTCTTCTTCCTCTCCGACGTAGGAGCCACACGTCAGTGCTATCTGGCCTTTGGTCCCAGAGCCAGTTCAACACCTGTGTCACCTTTGAACACTGTCAGCACACTTCCGTTAGGAACAGAGGCACACATCTCTCGTGGCTAAAGCCAATGCCCTTAAAAGGATGCAGAGGTACAGGTAGAATTTACCACGTCCCAGGGCAATCCCTATATCTGGAATCTAGTTGGACCAACCTAGCATGGCTCCTCCTAAAAACCTCACTGTACAGGGTCTGGAATTTCACCTGGGATGCCTGTTTGCTGAACTCATGGAATTTGTCTAAACTGCTGGACTGTGGCCTTTCAGATGGCCTCTCTGAATGTCTAGGATGTTCCTCTGTGACCCTCCGGTGTGTTCCACTGTTGGTTCATGGTGATCACTGAAGGGTCTTCTGTTTAGGAACATCTTGCAGTTTACCTGGGAGAGGTTTTCTAATACTCATCCAAGATCTTCCCTTTCCTTTGGGTAGGGAGCTTGGTTCTATCCTAGGAGAAGCATTTCACACAGCTGGTTACTCCTTCCCTTGAAACACTGTCTTCCCCTGGTTCTGGGACACTACACTCTCCCGGGTATTTTCTTCCGTGTCTGGACACTCCTTCTCTGTCTCCTGTGCAGGCTTATCTTCCTCTTCACACTCACTAAATACTACAGACCCTCAAGTCTCTATCTAGGCCTGCTTTTTCATCCACTCTTTTTTTTTTTAATTTTTTTAAACATCTTTATTACAGTATAATTGCTTTACAATGGTGTGTTAGTTTCTGCTTTATAACAAAGTGAATCAGTTATACATATGTCCCCATATCTCTTCCCTCTTGCATCTCCCTCCCTCCCACACTCCCTATCCCACCCCTCTAGGTGGTCACAAAGCACCGAACTTATCTCCCTGTGCTGTGCGGCTACTTTCCACTAGCTATCTATTTCACGTTTGGTAGTATATGTAAGTCCATGCCACTCTCTCATTTTGTCCCAGCTTACCCTTCCCCCTCCCCATATCCTCAAGTCCATTCTCTAATAGGTCTGCCTCTTTATTCCCATCTTGCCCCTAGGTTCTTTGTGACCATTTTTTTTTTTTTTTTTTTAGATTCCATATATATGTGTTAGCATACGGTATTTGTTTTTCTCTTTCTCACTTACTTCACTCTGTATGACAGTCTCTAGGTCCATCCACCTCAATACAAATAACTCAGTTTCATTCCTTTTATCACTGAGTAATATTCCATTGTATATATGTCCCACATCTTCTTTATCCATTCATCTGTTGATGGACACTTCGGTTGCTTCCATGTCCTGGCTATTGTAAATAGAGCTGCAATGAACATTTTGGTACATGACTCTTTTTGAATTATGGTTTTCTGAGGGTAAATGCCCAGTAGTGGGATTGCTGGGTTGTACGGTAGTTCTACTTTTAGATTTTTAAGGAATGTCCATACTGTTCTCCTTAGTGGCTGTATCAATTTACATTCCCACCAACAGTGCAAAAGGGTTCCTTTTCTCCACACCCTCTCCAGCATTTTTTGTTTCTATATTTTTTTTTTTTTTTTTTTTTTTTTTTGCGGTACACAGGCCTCTCACTGCTGTGGCCCCTCCGATTGTGGAGCACAGGCTCCAGATACGCAGGCTCAGCGGCCATGGCTCACGGGCCCAGCTGCTCCGCGGCATGCGGGACGCTCCCAGACCGGGGCACAAACCCATGTCCCCTGCATCGGCAGGCGGACTCTCAACCACTGCGCCACCAGGGAAGCCCTGTTTCTAGATTTTGTGATGATGGCCATTCTGACTGGTGTGAGATGATATCTCATTGTAGTTTTGATTTGCCTTTCTCTAATGATTAATGATGTTGAGCATTCTTTCATGTGTCTGTTGGCAATCTGTATATCTTCTTTGGAGAAATGTCTGTTTAGGTCTTCTGCACATTTTTGGATTGGGTTGTTTGTTTTTTTAATATTGAACTGCATGAGCTGCCTGAAAATTTTGGAGATTAATCCTTTGTAAGTTGCTTCATTTACAAATATTTTCTCCCATTCTGAGGGTTGTCTTTTCGTCGTTTTTATGGTTTCGTTTGCTGTGTAATAGCTTTTAAGTTTCATTACGTCCCATTTGTTTATTTTTGTTTTTATTTCCATTTCTCTAGGAGGTGGGTCAAAAAGGATCTTGCTGTGATTTATGTCATAGAGTGTTCTGCCTATGTTTTCTTCTAAGAGTTTGATGGTGTCTGGCCTTACATTTAGGTCTTTAATCCATTTTGAGCTTATTTTTGTGTATGGTGTTAGGGAGTGTTGTAATTTCATTCTTTTCCATGTAGCTGTCCAGTTTTCCCAGCACCTCTTATTGAAGAGGCTGTCTTTACTCCACTGTATGATCTTGCCTCCTTTATCAAAGATAAGGTGATCATATGTGCGTGGGTTTACCTCTGGGCTTTCTGTCCTGTTCCATTGATCTATCTTTCTGTTTTTGTGCCAATACTGTCTTGATTACTGTAGCTTTGTAGTATAGTGTGAAGTCAGTGGGCCTGATTCCTCCAGCTCCGTTTTTCTTTCTCAAGATTGCTTTGGCTATTCAGGCTCTTTTGTCTTTCCATACAGATTCTGAAATTTTTTGTTCTAGTTCTGTGAAAATGCCAGTGGTAGTTTGATAGGGATTGCATTGAATCTGTAGATTGCCTTGGGTAGTAGAGTCATTTTCACAATGTTGATTCTTCCAATCCAAGAACATGGTATATCTCTCCAACTATTTGTATCATCTTTAATTTCTTTCATCAGTGTCTTATAATTTTCTGCATACAGGTCTTTTGTCTCCTTAGGTAGGTTTATTCCTAGTTATTTTATTCTTTTTGTTGCAATGATAAATGGGAGTGTTTTCTTAATTTCACTTTCAGATTTTTCATCATTAGTGTATAGGAATGCAAGAGATTTCTGTGCATTAATTTTGTATCCTGCTACTTTACCAAAGTCATTGATTAGCTCTAGTAGTTTTCTGGTAGCATCTTTAGGGTTCTCTATGTATAGTATCATGTCATCTGCAAACAGTGATAACTTTACTTCTTCTTTTCCAATTTGAATTCCTTTTATTTCCTTTTCCTCTCTGATTGCTAGTGGCTAAAACCTCCAAAAGTATGTTCAATAAGAGTGGTAGAGTGGGCAACCTTGTCTTGTTCCTGATCTTAGTGGAAATGGTTTCAGTTTTTCAACATTGAGGACAATGTTGGCTGTGGGTTTGTCCAATATGGCCTTTATTATGTTGAGGAAAGCTCCCTCTATGCCTACTCTCTAGAGGATTTTTATCATAAATGGGTGTTGAACTTTGTTGAAAGCTTTCTTTGCATCTATTGAGATGATCATATGGTTTTTCTCCTTCAATTTGTTAATATGGTGTATCATGTTGATTGATTTGTGTATATTGAAGAAGCCTTGCATTCCGAGATAAACCCCACTTGATCATAGTGTATGATCCTTTTAATGTGCTGTTAGATTGTTTGCTAGTATTTTGTTGAGGATTTTTGCATCTATGTTCATCAGTGATATTGGCCTGTAGTTTTCTTTCTTTGTGACATCTTTGTCTGGTTTTGGTATCAGAGTGATGGTGGCCTCGTAGAATGAGTTGGGGAGTGTTCCTCCCTCTGCTATATTTTGGAAGAGTTTGAGAAGGATAGGTGTAAGCTCTTCTCTAAATGTTTGATAGAATTCACCTGTGAAGCCATCTGGTCCTGGGCTTTTGTTTGTTGGAAGATTTGTACTCATAGTTTCAATTTCAGTGCTTATGGTTGCTCTGTTCATATTTTCTATTTCTTCCTAGCTCTGTCTCGGAAGGTTGTGCATTTCTAAGAATTTGTCCATTTCTTCAAGGTTGTCCATTTTATTGGCATAGAGTTGCTTGTAGTAATATCTCATGATCCTTTGTAGTTCTGCAGTGTCAGTTGTTACTTCTCCTTTTTCATTTCTATTTCTATTGATTTGAGTCTTCTCCCTTTTTTTCTTGATAAGTCTGGCTAATGGTTTATCAATTTTGTTTATCTTCTCAAAGAACCAGCTTTTAGTTTTATTGATCTTCGTTTCCTTCATTTCTTTTTCATTTATTTCTGATCTGATCTTTATGATTTCTTTCCTTCTGCTAACTTTGGTGTTTCTTTGTCCTTCTTTCTCTAATTGCTTTAGGTGTAAGGTTAGGTTCTTTATTTGAGATGTTTCCTGTTTCTTAAGGTAGGATTGTATTGCTATAAACTTCCCTCTTAGAACTGCTTTTGCTGCGTTCCATAGGTTTTGGGTCGTCGTGTTTTCATTGACATTTGTTTCTAGGTATGTTTTGATTTCCTCTTTGATTTCTTCAGTGATCTCTTGGTTAAGTAGTGTGTTGTTTAGCCTCCATGTGTTTGTATTTTTTACAGATCTTTTCCTGTAATTGATATCTAGTCTCATAGCATTGTGGTCGGAAACGATACCTGATATGATTTCAATTTTTTTTAATTTACCAAGGCTTGATTTGTGACCCAAGATATGATCTACCCTGGAAAATGTCCCATGAGCACTTGAGAAGGATGTGTATTCCGTTGTTTTTGGATGGAACGTCCTATAAATATCAATGAAGTCCATCTTGTTTAATGTATCATTTAAAGCTTGTGTCTCCTTATTTATTTTCATTTTGGATGATCTGTCTGTTGGTGAAAGTGGGGTGTTTAAGTCCCCTACTATGATTGTGTTACTGTCAATTTCCCCTTTTATGGCTGTTAGTATTTGCCTTATGTATTGAGGTGCTCCTATGTTGGGTGCATAAATATTTACAATTGTTACATCTTCTTCTTGGATCGATCCCTTGATCATTATGTAGTGTCCTTCTTTGTCTCTTGTAATACTCTTTTTTTTTAAGTCTATTTTGTCTGATATGAGAATTGCTACTCCAGCTTTGTTTTGATTTCCATTTGCATGGAATATCTTTTTCCATCCCCTCACTTTCAGTCTGTATGTGTCCCTAGGTCTGAAGTGGGTCTCTTGTAGACAGTATATATATGGGTCTTCTTTTTGTATCCATTCAGCCAATCTATGTCTTTTGGTTGGAGCATTTAATTCATTTACATTTAAGGTAATTATCGATATGTATGTTCCTATTACCATTTTCTTAATTGTTTTGGGTTTATTATTGTAGGTGTTTTCCTTCTCTTGTGTTTCCTGCCTAGAGAAGATCCTTTAGCATTTGTTGTAAAGCTGGTTTGGTGGTGCTGAATTCTCTTAGCTTTTGCTTGTCTGTAAAGGTTTTAATTTCTCCATCAAGTCTAAATGAGATCCTTGCTGGGTAGAGTAATCTTGGTTGTAGGTTTTCTCCTTCATCATTTTAAATATGTCCTGCCACTCCCTTCTGGCTGAAAGATCAGCTGTTAACCTTATGGGGATTCTGTTGTGTTATTTGTTGTTTTTCCCTTACTGCTTTTAATATTTGTTCTTTGTATTTAATTTTTGATACTTTAATTAACATGTGTCTTGGTGTGTTTCTCCTTGGATTTATCCTGTATGGGACTCCCTGTGCTTCCTGGACTTGATTAACTATTTCCTTTCCTGTATTAAGGAAGTTTTCAACTATAATCTATTCAAATATTTTCTCAGTCACTTTCTTTTTCTCTTCTTCTTCTGGGGCCCCTATAATTTGAATGTTGGTGCGTTTAATGTTGTCCCAGAGGTCTCTTAGACTGTCCTTGATCCTTTTCATTCTCTTTTCTTTATTCTGCTCTGCAGTAGTTATTTCCACTATTTTATCTTCCAGGTCACTTATCCGTTCTTCTGCCTCAGTTATTCTGCTATTGATCCCTTCTAGAGAATTTTTAATTTCATTTATTTTGTTTTTCATCACTGTTTGCTCTTTAGTTCTTCTAGGTCCTTGTTAAACGTTTCTTGTATTTTCTCTATTCTATTTCCAAGATTTCAGATCATCTTTACTATCATTACTCTGAATTCTTTTTTAGGTAGACTGCCTATTTCCTCTTCATTTGTTTGGTCTGGTGGGTTTTTGCCTTGCTCCTTCATCTGCTGTGTTTTTTTCTGTCTTCTCATTTTGATTAACTTAACTGTGTTTGGGGTCTCCTTTTCGCAGCCTGCAGGTTCGTTGTTCCTGTTGGTTTTGGTGTCTGTCCCCAGTGGCTAAGTTTGGTTCAGTGGGTTGTGTAGGCTTCTTGGTGGAGTGGACTAGTGCCTATGTTCTGGTGGATGAGCCTGGATCTTTTCTTTCTGGTGGGAAGGTCCACGTCTGGTGGTGTTTTTTTGGGTGTTTGTGGACTTAAGATTTTAGGCAGCCTCTCTGCTAATGGGTGGGGTTTGGTGCCTGTCTTGCTAGTTGTTTGGCATAGGGTGTCCAGCACTGTAGGTTGCTGGTCGTTGAGTGAAGCTGGGTGTTGGTGTTGAGATGGAGATCACTGGGAGATTTTCGCCATTTGATATTACGTGGAGCTGGGAGGTCTCTTGTGGACCAGTGTCCTGAACTTGGCTTTCCCACCTCAGTGGCACAGCCCTGATGCCTGGCTGGAGCACCAAGAGCCAGTCCTCCACACGGCTCAGAATAAAAGGGAGGAAAAAAAGAAAGAAGATAAAATTAAATTAAATTAAAATAAAGTAAAATAAAATAGTTATTAAAATAAAAAATAATAATTAAGAAAAAAATTTTAAGTAATAAAAAAACGGACAGACAGAACCCTAGGACAAATAGTAAAAGCAAAACTATATAGACAAAATCACACACAGGAGCATACACATACACACTCACAAAAAACAGAAAAAGGGAAAGAAATTTATATATCGTTGCTCCCAAAGTCCACCTACTCAATTTGGGATGATTCCTTGTCTATTCAGGTATTCCACAGATGCAGGTACATCAAGTTGATTGTGTAGCTTTAATCCGCTGCCCCTGAGGCAGCTGGGAGGGATTTCCCTTTCTCTTCTTTGTTCGCACAGCTGCCGGGGCTCAGTTTTGGATTTGGCCCCGCCTCTGCGCCTAGGTCGCAGGAGGGCGTCTGTTCTTAGCTCAGACAGGACGGGGTTAAAGGAGCCGCTGATTCGGGGGCAGCAGCAGAGGCCGGCGTGACGTTGCACCAGCCTGAGGCGCGCCGTGCTTCTCCCGGGGAAGTTGTCCCTGGATCCCGGGACCCTGGCAGTGGCGGGCTGCACAGGCTCCCCGGAAGCGGGGTGTGGATAGTGACCTGTGCTTGCAGACGGGCTTCTTGGTGGCGGCAGCAGCAGCCTTAGCGTCTCATGCCCGTCTCTGGGGTCCGCGCTTTTAGCCGCGGCTCGCGCCCGTCTCTGGAGCTCCTTTAAGCGGCACTCTTAATCCCCTCTCCTCGCGCACCGGGAAACAAAGAGGGAAGAAAAAGTCTCTTGCCTCTTCGGCAGCTCCAGACTTTTCCCTGGACTCCCTCCCGGCTAGCCGTGGCGCACTAACCCCCTTCAGGCTGTGTTCACGCCACCAACCCCAGTCCTCTCCCTGTGCTCGGACCGAAGCCGAGCCTCAGCTCCCATCCCCGCCCGCCCCGGCGGGTGAGCAGACAAGCCTCTCGGGCTGGTGAGTGCCGGTCGGCCCTGATCCTCTGTGCGGGAATCTCTCCGCTTTGCCCTCCGCACCCCTGTGGCTGTGCTCTCCGCCGCGGCTCCAAAGCTTTCCCCCTCCGCCACCTGCAGTCTCCGCCCGCGAAGGGGCTTCCTAGTGTGTGGAAACCGTTCCTCCTTCACAGCTCACTCCCACTGGTGCAGGTCTTGTCCCTGTTCTTTTGTCTCTGTTTATTCTTTCTTCTTTTTCCCTACCCAGGTACGTGGGGGGTTTCTTGCCTTTTGGGAGGTCTGAGGTCTTCTGCCAGCGTTCAGTAGGTGTTCTGTAGGAGTTGTTCCACGTGTAGATGTATTTCTGGTGTATCTGTGGGGAGGAAGGTGATCTCCGCGTCTTACTCTTCCGCCATCTTGAAGGTCCTCCTCATCCACTCTTCGTTCTTTCTCTGGATGACTTCATCAGCCCCCATGCTTCAGATACCATCTATGTGCATGTGACTCACACAATTTTACTTCCAGCTTAGGCCTCCTTTAAGAGCTTCAGACCTGCATTTTTAACTGCCTACTTTTCTAGAGTATATTACAAGCTCAAATTGCCCCAAACACACATATTTTCCTTCTAACTCTATTCCTTTTTAATTGTTTCTTGAACCTTTAACATCACCGTTATCCACCTTGTTACGGTCATCCTCAAGAGTTCAGTTCTCTTTCCCTTATGCCCTGTATCCCGTCCATCAACCAGTTTTATTTATATCTATTTCAGGTAATTATCTCTTTTATTGCATCTTTCCATCTTCATGGCCATCACCTGAGTTCAATCAACTATTATCTCCCATCTGGATGACTACAATAGTTTCAAAATGCATCTCTCCAATCCACTCTGGCTTCTCAAAGAAACTGGAACAGTCCGTTGGAAATACAAATCTGACCATATCGTACCTCTATGAACAGCACTTAAATGACTCCCTGTGTTTCTTGGGGTATAAAACAAAAGCTCACACTGTGGCCTATAACGTCCTGCGTGGACTGGCCCCTGCTGCCCTCGCCAGCTGCTCTCACCATGCTCTCCCTGCCTTCTCGCCCTCATTACGCCACAGTTCTTTCATATCTTGAATGCACCAGGCTCCTTGCCTCCATCAGACGGCTTTAGCCAGCGCTGTTTCCCATGCCGCCACTGTGTGCTTTCCTCGTGGTGGTCTATTTGCCTAGTTATAACCTGTCCTCCCTTGGAGCCCACCCCATGGGCCACTTCCTCCCAGAAGTGATTCATTTCCCAATTATGTGTCATGTGCCTCTCTATTGACAGAGTTGAAAGCTTCCTCTTATTGATTCTTTATTAATTCTGTTCCCTCAACCCCACTCACAGCTCATTGTAGGCTCTTCGAGGGCAGGGACTGTGCCTGTTTTGCTCACCATTGTGTTACTAAATGCCCAGCATACAGTGGGTACTTGTGATTATTCATGGAAGGAATGCAGTGTGACTCTCATTAGAACAAGCTAAGAACAGCATTCCCAGGGTAACAGGATCCTCTCCATGGCTTTGCCTTTGTGCCCCCAGTCTCTAGAACAGGATCTCCTAGCAGGTGTTAGGTAAAGTTTAGCCATTACTACATCAGTGAGTGAATGCTCCAGAGCCAGCACTTCCTCCAAAGCCAAGTAAAAAAGACTCTGACACTATTCAGGAAATTATGGTCTGAGGTGCTCAGCCTCCTTTATGCTTAGTCATGTTCTGTGTCTGGGGGACTAGACATGTCTCAGAAATCTTGTCTCCAAACGTGAAAATGGGGGCTACTTGGGACTTGCCTGCACTCTGGAATGTGAGACCCGCCTTCCTATGAGGTTGACCAACTCCGCCAGGAATTCTTCGGCTGTAAACAGGCAGAGCCTGCTCAGACCATCCTGCGATTTGATGAGCTGGGTTTGTCTCCAGCTGGTGAGGGGACCTGAATAAAATCCCTTATGTGTAAGTCCTTCCAGGAGAAGGATCTCCGACCCTGTTGATGGCATAGTTGGGCACACAGAACAGGGATGCTTAGTAGCAAATTAATGAGTGCTTGAATGAATAAATGAAGCAAACGACGGTGGTCCACTAGCCTTTCTGCCGTTCAGCCATCATCTGTAAACCAGCAATGGGGAGGAGGGAGGCCTGTGCTAGACACTGGCTTTGGAGAGACGACTAGGACGCCCTCTCTGCTCTTGAAGACTTGCCGTTCCCACTAGGGAGACTTGACTAAGTGAACCCAGTTTTTCTAAGTTACAAGAGAGTCTGGGGAAAGTGCTGTGGTAAAGGAAACACTTGACACTCTTAATCAGGAAGAGGGGATGTGCCGGAGGACTGGTCTGAAACATCCCTGAGTTTGGAGAATCAAAATCATAGCTTATGGGCATTAGCATCCCTTCAACTCAGCTGGGTTCTGTGAACACATGGCTGAAGAAAAGGAGAATCTCAGTCTGGTTTCATGAGAACAAATGTGTGTGGGCAGAGATGTCATCCCTTCAGCTAAACATTAAACCACCACAGATGTTAAGGGGACACCAATTAAGAGCCAGATCCTGTGCTAACATGAGGAAACAAAGATAAAGGATGCTTCCTCTTGCCCCCGAGGAGCTTGCAGACCACTGGCGGAGACAGATGGGGAAACAAATCACTAATAACATCAGCACATTGAGATCTGTACCAAGTGGTACAGAGTGTTATCAGAATTTGGAGAAGAGAGAGAGGAATGCTCCTGGGGCAACCAGGGAAGGTGGTGTCACTGGTCATGGATGAGCTGATTCTGATGTGGTAGAAAAGTAGGGATGGGTCAGGGAAAGGATGCTTTGGATTTAAGCTGCCTCACATGAACATGGGCTCATTGGGAAGAATTCACGGAGATGCTGGTCCAGGACCGCACTCTAGAAGGCTCACACAGGTTCCTGGGATGAGAAGTTGCCTCTGTCCCTGGTGCACTGCATGAAGAGGCCGGGCTTAGGCATTCTTTGGCTCCTTACTTTTGCTACGGCATTAGCCAAGTGGTTGTCTGGGAGGAGAAGGATTGAGGGACTAGAGGACATGAAAGTTGAATTCAAGGCTTCTGACTTTTGAGACCTAGACTTACAGGAAACCTGTGTAATCCTGGCCCTGAACTTTGTCAGCCATGTGACTTTTAGCTAGCTCCCTTTGTTTTCTCATCTATAAAATGGGAAAATCAATATATACTTCAGGGAGTATTTGCAAGGATTGGCCAAGCCGGATCCACAAAACGGCCCAGCACAGGGCAGAGGGTATAGTAAGTGCCCAGTTCTCAGTCTTCCTTGATGTGGACTCGAGTCAGTATGTTAGTAGCTGGCAGAGCACGTAGCATCAGCATGAAATCCAAAAATGGAGTTAGCAGATATAAGCATTTTCTGAACCCAAGGCAGTTCCCTTTAATCCCCACCATTTGTTTCCTATAAGGCACAAAATTTAAAAGGTATGTTTTTATCTTTAAAAATCCAGTGCTTTTCATTGTGTTACCCTTATACAAAGCTGTTGTTTTCGCCATTTACCTGAAAGAATTAATTAGGATTTGGAATAATTCCATGAACCTGAGATTCACACCATAGTTCCATTGTCTGATCCTAGGGACAAACCATTATGAGGGATAAAATTGTCTGCTTAATCTCATGGGAGGGTAAGGGTTACCCTTATCCAGCATAGTGGTTGTGTAACCTTGGGCAACTCAGTTTCTCTGCATCTCAATTTCTTCCTCTACAGAAAAGGCTATAATAATAATTCAATATCTCAAGGAATTAATCCTCAAAAGGGTTAAATGGGTCAATGTGTATAATGTTCTCAGCACAGTGCCTGGCATATAGTTAGGACTCAGTGAATGGAACCTGTTGTTATTATGATTGCGACTAGTCAATTATCTTTCTTCTTCCCCTTTCCCTCCAAGGTGCCTCCACTCAGAATTCCAACACCGTGGAGCCCGAGAAGCAGGTGGACAACACTGTGAAGATGGCCGGCGTGGTCGCCGGCCTTCTCATGTTCATCATCATTCTCCTGGGCGTGATGCTCACCATCAAAAGACGGTGAGTTTTGGTCGCTGCCCTGCAGACCCTGTCAACCCCGGGGGGCCCCAACACTGCCATATGGCCAAGTCCGTTCTCTGCTGATGGCTTCTGAGCAGGGACCTTCTGATATAACTGTTGAGGTCCTGAAATTTGGGGCCGGCGGTGGCTCATTGTGTTGGTGTCTGAAGGGCATGTGTATCTGCTTGGCGAGCAGCCCCAAGACAGCAAGTTTCTTGTGGGGGCAGGGGTTCCTTGGAGTACCATGGGAGTCCATGTGTGATGCTTCTCAGATAGCTGCTCTGTTGTGATTGGTCACGTCATCAAGGTTACAGGGGAGCCCCGGGCACGCGGATGAGCCCACAAATAGAGACACAGGAAAGCAATGCGTCGTTCCTTTCACCTTCATTCATCCTTGACTTTTCTTTGGTCAAGCAGCAGCATCCCAAGGGATAGATGCAACCTCAGCATCAAAGGGATAGAGCCACCTCTGATGGTGTGACAGCCCTGGGGGAAGGCTCCTTCTTACTCCACATCCCATAGAACCTTCCCAGCTGGATCGTTGCTGCTTGTCATCTCTCAGCGGGATGTCCTTCCGGCACCTCTGGTCAGCGCGCACAGTTATCTCCTGTTGCGTGCATTGCTCATGAAAGCCAGGGTACAGGTTCTTTCCTGATCCCCCAAATTCATTACATCGGCATCTTCTGTTTATCAGACATACAGGAGGCCTGAAGACGACACAGAGGAGTTGCAGAGAGGGAGAGGAAATAGTCATTAGGGAAAGTTGAAGAATATCCGCTCTCGCTGTCCCTGGGCTACACCCTTATTCCTCCAAACAGGGGGTCCTCCTACCTTCTGTACCTTAGCCACCATGTCCCCGTGCCTACTGCCCATCTCAGTTTCAATGCCAGGATTCCAGCCTTGGTCTCCACCCTCCCACTCCCCAGACTGCCAAAGCAAACAAAACACTTATCTACATTATAATGAACTGTGCTGCAGCCTGCCCTGCCCCCAATTTAAAGAGACCGTTTAGTCCATTCTTCAACAAACTACTAACTCCTCAGCCTGAAGCTCTGGGTTTGGTTACTCACAGAGTTCAGGACAAGCCCAATAATGAGGACCCGCACCTGCTTTCATCCCTAAGACAAAAACAGCTTGTGAAACTTGTTCCCACCAGAACAAAGGGACGGAATGCCCCAAAGACAAATTCCAGCTTCTACTCTAAGGAGTCCCATGAATATAAACGCATGAAGTAAACAAATGAAGACAGTGTCCTTATTTCCAGCCATCAGTTTCGCTCTACAAGTAGTCGGCCTTCTTTTAGCCGTTCTGGCACCAGAATGTCTCTGTGTGTCTCATGGTTCTGTTCAGAATCAGCCAGGACCCCGTTTGACCAGGACATCTTATTGGTCGGACCTGTTCTTTCTTGACATCTTTGTTCTGTAGGATCATTCCTTTACTCGGGCTCCCAGCAGAATGACTGAAGAGTTTCGGTTCTCGTCCAGCTACTGATTTTCTGGTTGGAGCGGCTAGGGAGGAGGGAAGGTCCATGATAATACTGGGGGTCCAGAGCCCTCAGAGTCGTCATCATCATCATACATAAAGCGAGGCCACGTGTTATGTCTGTGACAAGCTGGCTGCTGTTGGATGAGGCCAAACATGAGGTTTGATTTCTCTGGGGGTGAGTGAGCACGTTGCACATGTAAGATCATTGACACGTTCTCGGAGTCGCAGACGCTTTAGAGACAGAGGTGAGTTTGGGCCAGTCTCCCTGAAAAAAGTAACCAGTTTAAGAGAATTGCATTCCTCTTTGATGGACCCTGAATGTTCTCATTCTTCGCCACTGATTTGTAAGTCAGATATGCTCTTCCAATTTTGCTCTTTCTAAAGCCTGACTTAACCCACGTCACCATTGTCTGCGAGCTTGTGAAGAAATTTCACTTCCCTCTCAACAGCTATTTCTGAAATGTGTGACTTTCTGGGAGGGAGGAAAGGGCTTTCTGTTTTCAGGCTGGCAGCAAGGATAAAATGAACCCTTTGTGTGGTTTTGTCCTCTTCTGAGTATCTTCATCATCTCTCACCTCTATCAAAACCATCCGTCAGACCCAACCAACAGACCTCAGGTGATCACCATTTCTTTCCAAGAGGCAAAACTCAGATGTAGTGGCAGTGGGCAGGGGGTAGGGGTGCTGATCAGTGTTTGCATATACAGTATCTTTGGGAGAAAATAAGACGTTTTTCTGGCCTAGATGATGGTAATATTTTACAAATAGGTATACGGGAAGGAAAGGGAAGGAGCGGAGGGGAGGGGAGAGGAGAGAGGAGTAGGGGATGGGTCAGAGGGAGAAAAAGAGAAATTAAACATCAGCCTGCACTCTTTCCACTACCCCACAGTGTCTTCTGATGTCTAGAGGTACCCCCACCAAAGGACAGTGAAGAGCTTAATGGGCTCCTTTCCCTCTTCTGATCCCAACCCCATATATAAATATGGGGAAAACGTCACTGGTCAGTTGAGTCTGTCACTAACTTACTGCTCACCAGAATGATGTCCACAGTCACCTAAAGGGCATAGATACGAAAGGAAAAGAAACCCCCAAATAATAGGCGAATCATCACAACTCAGGATCCTAGTGTCAGCATCTCTTCAGTGTCCCTTTGTGACCTAGAGTTAGTTCCTGCATCTAGCAGCTCTCAGAAGTCGAATGCCTGCCACACTCCCTGCACTGGCTTGCGCTGGGTCTTCTCCCTAACCTCCACAGACATGGCCATGGCGGCTCCCTGTTTCCTCTGCTCCCAGTGGATTCAGCTGTCTCAAAGTCTTCCCCAGAGCTGCAGGCACATGTTTCCAGTATGCCCCTAGTTTCTCCATACAGGCCTTGAAGCGTCCCTGTCACTCTCCAAAGAAAGTCTTTCTCTTACTATTAGGTGTTTGTGTGTGTGTGTGTGGGTGTGGGTGTGGGTGTGGGTGTGTGGTACTGAACTAGAAAACTGGCCCAGAAAGGGCTAAAGATACAGAGGACCAAGGGAAGGGCTTAGTGAAAGAAGCTAAGTCAATTTACATTCAGAAAGGAATATAAGAGAACGGAAGAGAGAGAGAGAGAGAGAAATATATCAGCGTAGCCTAAGGAAAGTGTTGTTGTTGGTGTTTGGCTGTTTTATAATGGATGGAGGGGATCTTGAAAAATGCAAGGTTGCAGAAGGGGATATGAGATGCTGGTGAGCAATTCAAACAGAATTCCCTTACTCTTTGAAAAAGATGCAAATTAAACTTTAGACTTCTTTTAATAGTACCTTTGGCTGTTTGGACTGGGCTTCTTTGAATGCAGGACCATACAGAATCAGGGCTACATGGAGATATGGAGGATTGCATGAGCATTTTAAGAAGGGAATCTGGAGCCCCTTCCGACAGAGTTAACAGCCAGTGTGGTTATAGCCAAGCTCATTGCAAAATAGTCATTCTTATGCTGTCACTGGATAATGGCTTCATCTTTTTCTCCTGGCTCTGTTGATCACATCTAGACCTCAGAACATTCTAAAATGGGTTCCCGCATGCCATTATGTAATGGAACGTACCTCCTTTTCACGAACACCCTGTTGAATCCTGAAAATAGAGAAAAGCTCTCATCACTGCAGTCCCGTTCATCTTCTTCCCTGACCTCCTCCCTTTAGAATTACCGAACATCCTCTCCCAAAGGAATGGGCAGCCAAGGCATCGTAAGGCCACCTCTCTGGCTTAATGCCATAGGGCCCTGGGTGCCTTCAATGCAAATTCAGGTGGAAAGCTCAAGCCTTAGCGCCTTCACTAGTGTATCTTGATGTTTGAAGGTGTTTCTTGGCCGCTCACATATGGGAAGTTTGACATTTTAATGTTTGTTTGTGGGATGTGGACATACAAGCCTACGAGCTTCCTGTCATCCAGTTTATTCCCTGGAACACGCTTCCTGAAATCGGAGCACGGTCCTCCAAGGCTTAAGGCATAGCAGTGCACTTTTGATGGGGAAACACTGGAGCCAGCCTAAGCAGAATTCTTTGGTAACAGTATATCTCTACCCCAAGACTCGTCTGTATCCTGCATTAACCTCACCATCCCTTCTTACTTTTCAAATGTAAACTAGGCAACTTTTAGGGAGACAGTTTCAAAGTCCTTTGCCGCACATAGTTCCATCCACCCCCATCTCCTCTTCTCCTCTCCCTGCCCAGCTCTTCCTGGTACAGCCTGAACTTCCAGCCAACCACGCTCTGCCTGTCCAAACGGTAACTCTTCCAAGAATATATTTGGAGTGTCTTGAGTTTGAAATATGAGAGTCTACTTTGAGAGAAACGTGCATCTCTTGGTATACCTTGCTTCTCTGTGATTTGTGTCTGCACTCCAGTAGCTCCCAGTCTAATGGGTGTAGACATTCTTGTCAGCTGTGTACTGGGAAGCAGAAAAACTGGATCCAGATCTCTACAGCCCCATTTATCTGCTGCTAACCTTGGAGAAGCAACTTAACGAAGCTCAGCCTTTGCTTTCTCAGCTGTGAGATGCAGCCAGTCTCATGTAGCTGTTCTGAGGATCAAATGAACTAATGGCTGGGACAGGCTTTACTTCCTGTACCTGCTTACGTACAGGTAATGCATATATTGCATAATATCAACAGGGACATTCATCTCACACATGACCATCAAGTGTACCAAGCCAGCTCCAAACCCAGCACTAATATGTTAAAAGGCAGTGCTGCAATCAGTACACACACTCTGACCTAATTTGTTCATTTTCCATTTGAATTGCTGCCGTACTCGGATTTTAATCCTACAAATAATCATAGAGGGTAGGACTGTTGATACTCCTGTTTTTTGAGAAGAGGAAACTGAGGTTCAAAAAAGGTTTTTATGAGTTATCCAAGGTCTTGGGCAGAGTTGAAATGCAAACCCAGGGTCTGTGACTCCAGACCCCTTGCTGTTAACTTCTGTTCTATCAGTCCATGGAGACCAGTAGAAAATAAGTGAATCCTGGAATAGGACACAAGTGACCCAGGTTCAGGTATCATTTTCTACTGTTCTCTGCCTTGGTACATGCTATTTCCCTGAATCAAATGTCCAGACATTTCTCTTCACCTGCAAGGCTCCTACTACTCTAACTCTCAGCCCCAAGTTCTTCCAAGTAGGATTCCTCCAAGTATTACCTCTTCCTTGAAGTCTTCCCACAAGCCCTCTGTCCTGGGAAGATTCACCGATCCTCCCCCGCGTGCAGCCGTTGTGCCACATGCATAGACCTTCAGCTGTGTACTTATCACACAACATGGTGGTTGTAGTTTTGCCGGACTGAAAACAAATGGCCTCGGAGGGCAGGTCCTCTGCTTTGGCCCTTTCTTGCCAGAGCTCTACTGCCCTGTATCATCTGCTCCTGGACATCTACCCTCAAAGTTTTTATGGTCAAAGACAAAAGCATCACCTACCCACCAACGTATTTCCAGTCATGTGTCCCCATCTCAGTGAGAGGTACTACCTCTCATTCCGTCAGCCAAACTAGTGGGATTCCATCACCCCAGTACTTTTGAACTTGAATCTTTACATTCTCTTGGTCGCATCCTCTCCCCTCCCCGTCGCCACTGCCTCTTCCCTGGTGCAAGCCTCTGTAGCTTTGTTCTGTGAGTCTCTTCGCCAGCCTCCCTGACTCTGGCCCCACCTCTCCAACCCATCTTCCACACGGTAGCCAAAGTGATGTTTGAAAACTAAAACTTGTACTCCCAAACCTGCATTCTAAAATCCTTCAACGGCTTTTCCTTCCCTGTAACAGCGGTTCGTAGGGTGGAAATAAGGCAAGAAGCACAGACTTACGTCACCTGAGAGCCTTGTCGAGCTACGCTGTCCCCTTGCTCACGGTGATTCTGGCAGATTTCCTGAAGTCTCACCCCACACTTATACCTTTGCTTGTGAAGTTTTCTCCTCTTTCAATGCCTATGTTCCTCATTTCCATGTGACCAGATACTACCCATGTTTAAGGTCTGATTTAAAAGACACCTTCTCCAATAATCCCTTCTGACCTTCAGTGTAGACTCAATCTCTTCACCGTCTGGATCCCCTCCATGAGGATCCAGGTTATGTTCCGTCTTACATTTGTTATTTGTATTCACATCTTATCTTCTCCACTGGACCATCAACTGTCTGTTCTGATTCATCCTCATCGCACATGTGCCTTGCAGATACTTGGGATTCCCTAAAAATGTGTTGAATCCCAGTAAAATTAGAACAGATGGGGCCCAGGATTGCACTGCATCTCTTGGGCAAGAAAGCTTCACTCAGAACGCAGATCCAGATGTCACTGTTAAGCATCAGGGGTGAACCCAGCCCTGAGGGGTGCGGAGGAGGGTCAGGCCGGAAGGGCAGTATGTGAAAGATGTCCCATGGTCTGAGACTCAGAGAACACACTATCTCTCCAGGAGAAAAAATAATGAGGCAGTAGGAAAAGCTAACTACTGGGTAAGCTGAAGAGGCAGGGCAGCTATTAGATTGTGCTACAGGTCACAAAACTGACACATGTAGAACTTAAAGAAATTGCCCCAAATCACGTAGCTAGTAAGTGGAAGAGCTGGGTCTGAAACCTGGCCAATCTGATTAGAGAGTCTACACTCTTAACACCATCTCACCTGGATGAAATGTAAAACAGGATTTGCTGATATGCTGAATTGTGTGACATCATTTTGAATGGTTCGTTGAGGTAGGAAAGCAGCCTCCAATACATGTGTTGATATTATCTTGTTCTGTCCACCCCATTCTAAACTGCTCCTTACTCCACACCCTGAAAAGTGAATCCTCCTCCTGTTTGCACTCACTAGGGGAGCCGCTCAGGCTAGAACCTTGGCAGTCGTCTTCAAAATGCTCACATTTAATCACCTATTGCTTTTGTGTTCTAGCCACCTTTCACATCACCTCTTCTCCTTCCTCATAGCCATTGCAGGCTCGGCCCCTGACATCTCTTGCTTTGACCCTTACGGCAGCTTTCATGACCCCAGTCCCTCTCCCTTTCCGCCTTTTGCTCACGCTCCTGCCAGAATTATCCATCTAGAAAAATATTTGACCACTTGGCTCTTTGAGTTGTCCCTGTGACCTGAGTTCTCCCTGTGAGAGTAAGCTCCTCAGACTCTTTGGGAACTACCAGCATCTTGACATTCCCACCTTGATAACCCCCCACCCATTCTGTAAACAGATATCCATCAGCCTGGAAATACCCTCCCTCCTACTCCATCTGAGTGTTCCTGGACTTTACAACTCCGGCATCATAGACTCTAAACCAAATTACCTCTCCCCCATCCCCACCCCTTACCCTCAAATATGGTCCCACAGCTCCCTGAGCTGCCACCTCATACCGTTTATCACTCCAGAAGATAATAACGTAGTAGTTATTAATGCAGGCTCTTAAAGTTAGACTTCCTGGATTGTAATCCTTGCCATGCTGCTTACCAACTATATAAACTTGGGCAAGTTACTTAACTTCTCTGCGCTTCACTTTCCTCACCTGTAAAACAGATAATAATGCTTCTAGTGAGGATGAAATACAACAGTCCACATAATGTACTGAGAACAGCACCTGACACATAAGTGACCTCCTACTATCTAAATGGTAGCTATTATTATCATCTATTTTATAAGTTTTTTGTTTGGTTCTCCCATGAGACATATTGGCTGGATCACGATGGCATTTCTCTTTCAATCTCGGGTAGTTGGCAGAGACAATCATATAATAGGTCCTTAAAAAGTTTTGGCTGTGATGGAAAGATGGATGAGTGGATGACAGATTGATTGTTGGATGAATGAGTAGATGAGCACATGGATGATTTGATGAGTGTGTGGGGTTATGGGCTAGACGGATAAGTAGATGTATAGATTGTTAAGTGGATGGAGGGATGGATGGATGGAAGGGTGCATGGGTGGGGTTATGAACTAGATGGACAGGGAGATGGTCAAGTGGATGGTTAAATAGACAACTTAGTCTTGTTTAAGTAGTATGAAACAAAGGGAAGCTATACCTCAAGTCATTCTTGTCAGCCAGCTGAAAAGATTCCACAGTATGTGATTTATTAAGTTTGGGTTTTTCTCTTTTTTTTCCTAAGCACAGCTGTCTTCCTGCTGAGGATCTTTGGTCTCAGGCAATCTGTTACTTGCAATATCACTGTATCCTTGTAAATTTAGACCTTCAGTAAATCTTCAAGCCTGAGAGAAAGGACACATGTATACTCTGTTTTGATCCTTTCCCTGGAAGACTTTGCAGTTTAATTTGGAAAACATATTCAATTAATAGAAGCTCGTCAGGTGCCGTCATTCTGGAGTTGCCTTGAAGCTGAGTCAGGGGTAGCACTGGCTTTGGGTGACATCCAGGATAACTCAGCTACTTGGCGGAGGTGAGTTGAAGGTTAAGGAAGCATGTTGGAATGAGGAGGTGGCCCAGGCAGAGGTGAGTCCTGAAGATTGAGAGCAGAAAACCAGAGGGCCCAGAATGTCGAGACCCAAGAGTGTAGCCTGGGGCTGCTGACGGTGAGAAAATCCTGGCTCAGGATGGAGGCCTTGCAATTGGTCCCCAAATACACAAAGTATTAGACCTAGTGAGGGGTTTCCTCTTAGAGCCTCAGATTCCTCAACTAGAAATGAGAAGAGTAGTACCTGCTCCATAGGGCCAGGGGGAGGATTAAAAGAGATAAGGCTTGTGGCATCTCAGTGCCTGACCCACTGTGTTGCCCAACGTATATCTATAGTCTTTCTTCCTCGAAGCCAGCACAGGCTAGTGGTCCAGCACATGAGCTTTAGAGGCATGTTGCTACCAAGTCCAGTTACTAACTGTGTGATCTTAGGCAAGTTACTTAACCTTCTTTGCCTCAGTTTCCTCATCTGTGAAGTGGGGATGATAATAATACCTATCTCTCAGGATGGTTGTGAGGAATACACAAGTTAATGTATGGGAAGAGCCTACAGCAGTGTGTGGCTCATAGTAAGTGCTACATAAGTATTCTTATTTTATTACTAATTTGTTAAAATTTTATTACTATTTTTAATATTCCTAAGTAGGTGAACACTTTGTTCCTGGTCACCAGAGTGAGAAGCAGCAAACCTTTTATCTGTGGGTAAGGGGAGAACATAAACTCCCCTTTGTTGTTTTTGTTTTTTTGGTTTTTTTTTGCCGTACGCGGGCCTCTCACTGTTGTGGCCTCTCCCGTTGCGGAGCACAGGCTCCGGACGCGCAGGCTCAGCGGCCATGGCTCACGGGCCCAGCCGCTCCGCGGCACGTGAGATCTTCCCGGACCGGGGCACGAACCCGCATCCCCTGCATCGGCAGGCGGACTCTCAACCACTGTGCCACCAGGGAAGCCCGAACTCCCCTTTGTTGAAACCTAGTATATTTCAGATGTTTAATATATTCTAATATTAAATTAGATTAATGTATTTTACTTAAAATACTTTGTGTATTACATACCATATATAATTGGAAAGTAATTTAGATTAATATAATGTTAATGCCCACCATGACTCTTGGGAATAGATCATTATTGCCCCCAGCGTTGAGATGGAGAAATTGAGGCTCAGAGATACAGCGACTTGCTCGAGGCCATGCAGTCAGCAAGTGGTGGTTCTGGGATGCTAAGACTTATCATATTTCCACTCCTCAAAGCTGTTTAAGCTGGCAGTTATCCATGCCGTTCACCTTGGTACACGGATCAGGAAACAGAGATCCAGGCAGAGGCGTTGACGTGCCCAAGATGTCACAGAGAGCAAGCGAAAGAGCTGAGATCAGCACACTGGCCCTCCATTCTCTGTGCAGTGTTCTTGACAATATGGAAAACAGAGATGTCTGTGAGTCTCCATCAAATGGATCCTGAGCTTTCTGCCCCTGAGGAATTACACTCCCAGGCTCTGGACCACAGAGCCAGAAATGAAGACGAGGAATGGTCACTTTACAGTGCCAACCTGTTATGGTTGGTGGAGGGGCTTGGATGACTTATATGGGCTGTTCCAGATCCCACCCATCAGTTAGAAGTCCTTCACCCCTTTCATCATCTGGAGCCACTGTTCATTTGGCCAAAGATACTGCACAGTTTTATGAGTAACCCGATCTTGCTGCACTATGGTTCATTTTCCCCAGCTCAGCCTCCTAAGGAGGTACGGGGCTTCCCTTCTGCCATGGTGTCTTACCTCTCAGATGTCACTTTCCTTCTGGATCTATGGAATTTGTCTCTCTTGATAAATGAAAGAAAGCCTAGAGATGGCCCTGCCTTGGGGACTTTGGCCAGTTCCTACTTAAGAGGGGGAAATTTGGAGCTCTGAGGACATGTTCCCACCCTGTGGATATAAAGACCGCATCTTCCTATTGTAACCCAACTGGATAACAGTTGCAATTAACCAAATAACTCAAGAAGGAGGCAAATCATTCTTGCCCGCTCAGATGGATATTTGGGGACCTGGATTATTCAGCAGTTTTTCTCAATCCACAAATGTATCAGTTATTGTCAGTGGAGCTAAGTCTGTAAAATAAAAATGTTCCTATTTATTTTTCTACAAAATACGAAAAGTTATAACAAAGGGAATATCACGGACTTATTTGTTTTTCTTTTATTGTTCAGAAGCCAAGAGCTAGAAGAGACATATTGCAGGCAGTGATTTTTCAACCATTCTTTTGGAGAGTGGAATTCTTAGTCATGTGAAATCTTAAATGAAATGCCAATTTATGAAACAGATTAAAATGGAGAAGCTCCGAATGTGGTGGATGGCAGAGAAGCGGCAGCCCTACCTCAGTACCCGCCTCCCCATTACAGTGATGCTGCTCTACAGAATCCTGGGAACACGGTTTGAATATTAGTGATTTAGTTCAACTCACCTAAGGATCATATAAGAAAATGCCGGCACAGAGAGTTTGTTCAAGTTGTAGTCTGTTCACACTGAAGTTTGGAATGCCTTTCTTTTAGTGCAGTGGTTTTTCATGATGAAGTTTGAATGTTGTTCTGGTTTTCTCCTGATAATGTAACAAACTACTTCCCAAAATTTAGCGACTTAAAAATAAGCCATGAAAGTTAGTGATTTGTTTTTCTCATGAATCCGTACTTTGGCGGAATGACTTATTTCTGGTCTATGATATCAATGGTCTCAGTTGGCGTAATCCAGTTGGCTGGGGCGGGAACAGCCCGAGGTTGGCTGGATGTCTCTTTCTGGTCATACAGGCTTAGGGCCTCTCTGTGTGGTTTCTTCACATGGTCCCTTCAGACCACAGCAAGCTCAGGATACTTCGACTTCTTACATGGAGGCTCAGGGTTCCAAGTGAGAGTTCCAAAGACCCAGAAAGAGCTGCAAGGCTTCTCTATCCGTCCTATCCTAGAAAGTCCCAGAATGTAACTCCACCCACATTCTGTTGGTCACCCAGGGCCAACCCTGATGCTGTGTGGCCAAGCACTAACATGGGCATGAGTGCTGGGAAGTGTGGATCATTGGGGAGCCATCTTGGATGCTGGCTACACAGTTTCCTTTCTTTTGGTGTGACGTTACTAAGTAGATTCTGATGTGATTTGACCTAAAACAGAGAAGATAAAAGTCATTATGGTTTTCCTTAGATCTTAGGAGCACTGTCATGTGGAAGAGTGGTAAACTAGTTCTAGAATGCCACAGAAATCTGACCCAAGACCGAAAACTTATAATTATAAGGAAGCTAGTTTAACCGTAAGAAAGAATTTTCAAATGACTAAAACAACCAAATGCAATGTGGCTTCCTCTGCATGAATAGTGAGTTTCTCCATCATAGGAGAGGTCTTTCTTCTACCGCTGAAAGTATCTGATTCTCGGGGACGATGACTAGTTGAGAAACTTGCATCTCCTTGAGCTTAGGGATGCTGAAATACTATGTGCATTTCTAAGAACCAAGATTTCCTATAAATCTAATTCTTGTTTGTTTGTCTTTTCTTTTCCCCCCTTTTTTGGACATTTCCATCATCTGACTGCCCATCAATATATAGAAGAAATGCTTATTCCTACTCCTATTACTTGTAAGTATCGATCCGGGGTGACGTTGCTTTGTGCCCTGTAAGGCAACCTGTAGCATGCATTTCCTGCACCAACCGTCTGTTGGTTTCTCATACTCACTTCCGTCTAAGCCACCTGTAGCCTCAAAGTTTTTATTTTGCCTAGATGTTTTCCATTTGAAAATGCACTGTCCATGTTGAAAATGTTCATGTCTGTTATGTTTCTGCCATCTTGGATCTTTTCCCCTGTTTTTGAAGATGTGAAGGGCTGTTTCTCCTTTGTCAGTGTAATTCTCTAGTTAGAAATCCTCAAATTCCAGCAAGAGGAAAACCTAATCCTCCTGCAGGATTTGCACACATAAAACAAAATCACTGATCTCGGCAACTTCAAAGTCCATTTGTACGTACTTGGGGAACGTGTAGCCCTAGGGGCTCAAAGATTAGAAGGAAATTCATTGGCTGTCTCCACTATTTCAGGAAGTCTACAGGGAATCGTGGCTTTATCTAGAATCAGCTTCACAGGTGACAGAAATATACTCGGTCTTTGGGACTGGAATTATCTCAGTCTGACGTTTATCATTAGTTATGTCATGCTATCAATGCATTTTGTTGGTAGTTATAGATGGCTGATTGCCTAACAATTCTTTCTAAATAAAGACGATGATTTTTCTTATTACAAAACCAGACGTTTTCACAACATGAGGGTAACGGAGAAAAACTCCATAAATAGATCTTTGGTAATGAAGAGTTAGAAAACCACTGAATTAGTTTCACATTTCTAATAGGCATTTTCCATATTTGAAAACTGAGGTCCAAAGAAGTGTGTGAAATCACGCTCCAGTTAGCAAAAGAGTGGGATTAAAACTCAGAATGCCTCACTCCTTGTAAAGTCCATTATCCATCATTCCGTGTCTTCCTCCACCGCTGGCAAACCCAGCTTTGTGAGAGAGACCATATCTGTTAGTGATCATCTGCTGAAGCCTTCACAGATGAGGATGGAGCCAGCAAAAGCCTCCCCATCCCTCTGCTCAGCGTTTGGGTCCCTGGTCAACAGGTCCACGCAGTGAGCAGATGAGATTCTGGTATCACCACCCTCATGTTATATAGGAACCAATGAACGCCGGCCACCGACACTGAAAATGCCCGAAACCTTGCTTCGTTTGTTCATTCATTCATTTGACAAATAGGCATTGAACATGCACATTATGTTCCAGACACTGTGGATGGAGAGATGGCCAGGACTTTGAGCCTCACCCTCACAGTACACAAGCCTGTCAGAGAGACTAGCCTAACATCAAGTATCGATACTTGAAATCTCGGCGGAGGTGTACCATGGAATAGGGGCACTTAGTCGGGTGACCGTTTTTTTAGTGGAACAGGGGATAGTTATCAGTGCTTTTAGAGATGGATTTATCCAGTACTGAAGAAATAAGAATTGTGAGCAGGGAAAACAGCACATGCAAAAGGCAGAGAGGTGTGAGACAGTGCGGGCTGCTGTTGCTGTGGTGGAAAGAGTCATGCAGCTCTGGGTTCAAGTCACATCTCTGTCAGTCACCAGTTACGTGGCCTTGAGCAAGATTTCTGAACTTTTTCAGCCTCATTCCTCTCAACCCTGAAATAGGGGTGAAAGTGCCTAACTCGTAGGGAATGAGGGATTTTGTGAGGTGCCTTGCAAAAAAGTGGCACTCGTGAAATGTTAGTTTCTGTCTTTCCCCTTTCAGAAACCATAAGGAGTCAGGGCAGTAGTGGCGGCCCCTGGGGGCTCTTCTGGTCTTCTAGAGGTCCTCATGGCATCAATGTTCCACAGCAGGTGTGGGCATGCAATGCCTTCTGGGCAACTCACCCCCTCAGTCCGTTAGCCAGTGTACATAGCACTGTCTGGATGCCCACTTTTTACCATTCTCTGTGCTGGACCCTGTGGTGAAATCAAAGATGAACGATGTGGAGATATAGATATGCAAGTCCTTATAGTTCAAGTTGCAGTGATAAACAGGGGCTTCCAATGGGTGCAGACTTGGAGTTCTAAGTGACAGATCCTAGATTGTGACACTCAGGCCAGCTCAGGAGCTGGCCATGGTTAAAGGTTCAGAGGGGGAGAAGAACTGGGGAAGCAGACAGCAAGGTAGGAGGAGCACCATTAAAACCAAGCGAAGCCCGTTGCAGAAGGAGGACTTGACAGTAGCAGATGCTGCAGAGAGAAGGAAGTGGAGGGCTTGGGCGTGGCCCTTGACCATCAGAAGTCACTGGTGCAGGTCATGGGGTAGCCTTGAGGGAGGAAGCCAGCCTGCCTAGGACCCATGAGGTAGATAACTTCTTCTTAACCACTAGGCCCTAAAACAGAGGAGAACGTGAGACTGGCCACTTGAAGGGCCAGAAAATCCTGGGCACGTGTATACGTAGAGGAGCCTGTGCAGAAGGGAGAGCTGCAGATGCTGGAGGTGGGGTGTCTCGAGAAGGGAAGGTCTGGAGGCAGAGTGTCTGGGGACAGGGAGCTGAGAAGGGGATGTGTGACAGGTCTTGTGAAACCATAGGAGGGAGCGATGCATGTAGATAGAGAAGGGGGAACGGAAAGGAAATGAGGACCCCCACGGTCTGCAGATTCAAAACTCCACTCCGCCACATCTTAGGTAGAGACCCTGAGTGGGTGCTTTAAACCCTTTCTACTCAAAAGTGTGGTCCATAGACCAGCACTGGCATCAAACAGGAGCTTGTAGAACTGTAGCACCTGGTGGCCCAGCTCAGGCCTCCTGAACCTGCATTGTAACAAGATTCCCAATTCCTTCATGGGCTCATTAAAGTCTGAGAAGCACAGACCTACCCAGTCTCAGTTGTTTCATCTGTAAAATAGGAAACATAATACCATCCTCGCAGGGGTTAAGGCATCACCTCGTCCCTCTAAAAGCCTCAAAATCTTCCATGAAAGAGAAAGCCTCCAACACACTTGGGCTGAACAGTCTTTTCCATGAAATCCATATTTATTCATTCAACAAGTCTTTGTGGGGTTCCCACTTATGTGCCAGACACTGGTCAAGGTTCTGGGCTATAAGAGTTAGCACAACAAACAAAAGTCCCTGCCCACATGAAGATGTTTAGTGGGGGAGATAGAAAATAAACGACATGCATAGGAAAAGTAGTATAGGTATTATGTAATGGCCAAGAGAGATAAGAAGAAAAATTAGATAAACCGGGGAAGGAAGATGTAAAGTGTAGGTGGGGGAGGAACAGAGGAATTTTTTTTTCAAAGCCAAGAGGGCCTCAGTGGCTCTCCCCCATGGAACGGTCCCATACACGAGACCAAGGGTCCACAAACATTTTCTGTAAGGAGCCAGTAGTACCTATTTTTGGCTTTATGGGTTCTCTGTTGCATCTACTCAACTCTGATGTTGTAACATGAAAATAGCCATAGACGATATGTAAACGTTTGAGCATGGGTGTGTTCCAATGAAACTTTATTTAAAACAATGAGACAGTGGGCCAGATTTGTCCTGAGGGCCATAGTCTTCCTATCCCTGCCCTAGACTTTTGAGATAGGGAGAGGATGGGTTTCAAGATTCATCCTGCTTTATGAGCTCCTACAATATGCTGCACCATGCGTTAGCCACTGCAGACACAAAGGTGAATGCAGGGCAGCTGAACCAGCCTAGAAGGAGGCAGAAGTTGAAAACAATTACTAGCTGGTAGCTATGATGTACAGGGTTTATCTGATGCTCACAGCAAGCCCTGCGAGATACATGCTATCGTGTTGAGTCTATTTAGACGTTGAGACTGAGATTTGAGGACTTGTGTACATCCCACAGCCAGGAGGTGGCAGGGCTAGGGTTTGAATCCAGGACCACATACCCTCAAGCCCCGCCCATCCTTCTCACTAGACCTTCAGGGCTCCTGCCTGGACCATGTGCTTGGAGAGCCCTTAGCCAGGCTGTGGGAGAGCCAGGATTTGAGTGCAAGTGTGTGTGCCTCTACAGCCTCAGTTCTGTGCAGGGACATCTGTGCCTTGCTTGGGACAAGAAGTGGTAGCTATTCCTGGCTGGCAAGGAGGCCCTTGAGGTAATCCTGTCTTCGCTGTCCTGAGGACTTGCCATGTGGTCAGAGCTGAGAGCACAGGGCAGCCAGATCGGTGGTAGCCAAGGGAATAGAGTAAGGGGTGACCAAAAGAATGCTAATGACACGGATAAGTAGAGCTATAGGTAGAAGGCACTTTGGGACCCAGGGACAGAGGAGTCTAGAATGCGGTCCTTCACGGTCCAGTACACATTTTAAAAATTAAAATAATGTGGGTTTTGGTGTCAGACTTAGATCACAATTCTAGGTCTGCCTCTTCTTCCAGACTGTTCAGACCTTGAGCAATCGTGGAACCACTCTGAGCCTCAGTTTCTTCATCTGCAAATGGTGGTAACAGCTGTAACTTCCCAGCATTTTCATGAGGGGTAATGAGCGAGTGTATCTGTAGAGTGGCTGAAACAAAGTAGGTATTTAATAAACAGCAGCTATTATTCCTCACCTCCTGAGCTGACAGAAATGCTTCTCTAGAATTCCTCTTTACCGTTCTGTAGTAAAGCAGCACCCAACAACTTCAGTGTCTGCTTTTTGAAAGGATATTAAGAGTTGGTGTATGTTCATAGGTAAATTATGTTCATAATTTACCTCAAGGCAGGTGATGGGCACAGTAATTGTTTTGAACAGAGACATTTTAGTGTAGTAGTTCTTGAAAAGGCACTAAGATGTTTACCAACCATTCTGGCAGAGAGAGAGTACTTAACTATTTCACTTCACCTGTGTGAGTGTCGCAGAGGCGGGTTCCTCCTGGGCTGGTCCCTGTGTGCAAACACTCCAGAACACTTGGGCTTTTCACGTCCATCCTATTTCTCTCCATTCCAGCATATTTAAATCCTACACCTCTTCTTCAAGGTCCGTGTCAAACATTAGCTCCCACTGAAAGACTTCTCTGATTCTTTCCACCTGCAGGAATGTCCCTTTCTCCAATTCTCACCGCAGTCACTTTGTTATCATGGGCAGGAGCAAATGTGTCTTAAGGATGTTTCTTTTTCATTGCAGTGTTCCCCATGATGCCCTAGCACACACAGTGAACCCCCAGTAAATGTGTGTGGAATGAATGAAAGAACAAGATGAAATTAAAAGACATAACAGCTAAAGTCAACAGATGATCTGTTCTTTAAAAAAAAAAAAAATAACAATTTTTAGATAACTCCAGACCCTGTATCTTCCTTGCTTCTGTGGCTTTAAGGCAACCTTTGCTCCTGTTCTGCATCTGTGACCTGAACAAGCCACTTCACTTTTTCTCAGTCTCAGTTTCCTAATTTGTAAAGTAGAGATTAAAAATGCATTCCTCACAGAGACCTTGCAAGGATTCAGTGAGGCAAAGTTTGGGAAATGCCTAGCACTTAGTAGGTTTTCACCCAAAGTAAGAAACTGCCTTCTTTTCTGAAATGCATACACCTTTTCACGTCAGAGGCTGTTGGAAATCAAATATCATTGCCTCAATACATTTAAAGAGGAATTTGAAATGATGATATCAAGAGCGACTCGAAAAGCATTTTATGTAATTTGTCAGTCACTTCAAATAAAAATGAAGAAAACTAGGAATAGAAGGAAGCCGTTTAAAGATGATAAGTATCAATTACCAAAAGCTGACAGCAAATATGTTGACAGGTGAGAATAGAACGCATTACCATAAAGGCAAGTCAAAGACGCTGCCCTCCTGCTGCTCTTCAGCCACGGGGAAGACCTCGTGAGAATTCTGATTCCTGGGCCCCACCCCCAGATCGGCTCAGTTCCTTTGAAAGTGTGGCCTGGGGATCTGAATTTCACACACAACTCAGTTTAATATTTTGGATGCTGACTTCGAGAACAGCTCCTCTCCTGATCCTCACATCAGCCCGATATAACTGTCCCTTTCTCAGTGTCCCACCTTTGTACCTGCAGTGTGCCCTTTTCCTGGAATGCCTGCCGACCTTCCATGCCTGGAAAATTCTAGTATCTTTATTTGTTTTTAATTTTATTGAAGTATAGTTGATTTACAATGTTGTGTTGATTTCTTCTGTATAGCAGATGTCTCAGTTGTACACACACATATATATATATATTCTTTTCCATCGTAGTTTGTCACAGGATACTGAATATAGTTTCCTGTGCTATACAGTAGGACCTTGTTGTTCATCCATCCTATATTAATAGTTTGCCTCTGTGAATCCCAAACTCCCATTCTATCGCTCCCCAGCCCCTCTCCCCCTTGGCAGCCACAAGGCTGTTCTCTATGTCTGTGAGTCTGTTTTTGTTTTGTAGATATGTTGATTTGTATTATATTTTAGATTCCACATATAAGCGATATCATGTGGTATTTGTCTTTGTCTGACTGACTTCATTTAGTATGATAATCTCTAGGTCTATCCATGTTGCTGCAAATGGCATTATTTCATTCTTTTTGATGGCTGAGTAATATTCTATTGTTTATACGTACCACATCTTCTTTATTCATTCATCTGTCGATGGACATTTAGGTTGTTTCCATGTCTTGGCTATTGTGAATGGTGCTGCTGTGAACATAGGGGTGCATGTATCTTTTCGAATCATAGTTTGTCTAGGTATGTGCCCAGGAGTGGGATTGCTGGATCATGTGGTAATTCTATTTTTAGTTTTTTGAGGAACCCCCATACTGTTTTCCATAATGGCTGCACTAGTATCTTTATTGTTTTTAATTTTTTTAATGTCTTGACTGGAGTATAATTACTTTACAATGATGTGTTAGTTTCTGCTGTATAACAAAGTGAATCAGCTATACGTATACATATATCACCATATCCCCTCCCTCTTGCATCTCTCTCCCACCCTCCCTATCCCACCCCTCTAGGTGGACACAAAGCACCGAGCTGATCTCCCTGTGCTATGCGGCTGCTTCCCACTAGCTATCTATCTTACATTTGGTAGTGTATATATGTCCATGCCACTCTCTCACTTCGTCCCAGCTTACCCTTCCTCCCCATGTCCTCAAGTCCATTCTCTACATCTGTGTCTTTATTCCTGTCCTGCCCCTACGTTCTTCAGAACCATTTTTTTTTTTTTTTGGCTGCATTGGGTCTTTGTCGCCAGGCACGGGCTTTCTCTAGTTGCAGCAGGTGGGGCTACTCTTCGTTGCCGTGTGCGGGTTCTCATTGCGGTGGCTTCTCTTGTTGCGGAGCATGGGCTCTAGGCATGTGGGCTTCAGTAGTTGCAGTGTGTGGGCTCAGTAGTTGCGGCGTGTGGGTTCTAGAGCGCAGGCTTAGTAGTTGTGGCGCACGGGCTTAGTTGCTCCGCAGCATGTGGGATCTTCCCGGACCAGGGATGGAACCTGTGTCCCCTGCATTGGCAGGCGGATTCTCAACCACTGTGCCACCAGGGAAGTCCTGAAAGGTGTGTGATTCTAAATGCTTCTATTCTGTAAATACATCTGAGCTTTATAAAGAAGTTAAAAGAGTGGGGGAATTCTCTGCTGACAGAGAGGCATGACCTAGTGAAATAGGGTTGGAAAGAGAAGTTTCTATGGACAGTGTTGTGATGTGCTACTCAGATCCCCCTTCAAGAATGGACTTACCCGCCCCCACCCCAGTCGCTAGAACTGCTGCTGGCAGACAACTCTTGGATAACAGCCTCCTTTGGGACTTCTTGATCTTCAGAGCTGCCTCACCCAAGGTCATCCAATAGCTGGTCAATAGCTGACTTTTACAGGGGTGTAAAAATCAGTCCAGTGTCAGAGCTTCCCATGGAGCTGGCTTAAACCATCACTGCAGCTACATCTCCATTCAGCTTCCCCTTCTGCCCACTTTTCCTCCTTTCCCTCCCTTTCTCTCCCTTTCCCCTCCCCTCTCTTCCCCTACTCTCCCCTTCCCTCCTCTTCCCTTCTCTCCCCTAACCTCCCCTCCCTTCCCTTTCCTGCCCTTCCCTCCTCTTCCCTTCCATAGATGTTGTCTCCAGAAGCTCCTCCTAACATATCCCCTACATGTCAGTCTCTGTCTCAGAGTCGAACTTCCAGGAACCCAACCTGTGACACCCCCATTCAATTTGGTCACTGGAGACAAGTTACTCTGAGTATGTATATACCCCCCGCCTGCCCTTGAACATGCATACTTCATTGCCTACGGACACTTTGTATACAAACTAACTGGGTCACCACTTTGTTAACTACTGATGATAAGTAAACTCTAAAAAGTCCTTCCTTAGGCAGTCATTCATTCATAGGCATTTGCTTCTCACCTGTGCCTTTGCTGGGCAGGAGGGCTGTGAGCATCTAAATACATAGCTCCTGCCTGGGGGAGCTCACGGTGTATCCCAGAAGAGTGTAGTAAGACCCTGTTGCTGAACCAGCCAGAGGAGAGAACTAAGGTCAGAAGTGCCCAGCCACAGTGCCCCCTTAAAAATGCGTCACCAGGGCAGGAACGGATTTAGTTCTGAAAGCACTTGCCTTCAGCAAACGTCCCCAAACTGAGAATGACTCTTGCAGCTAGGACTGTAGCGAAGATGGGATGCTGAGATGCACAAAGTGGAAAATGCCTTTCTAAGTGTTTTGGCAGAGTGCTTTTAATGGGAGGAAGTGCTTTAGTTATAGCTTTGCAATGTTGATGATGATGATAATTTACATCTCGTTTGTATATACAGCTTTATCTCTTCCAAAGTGCTTTCCCACTTATTACCTAGTTGTCTGGTCGGGCTTGGAGGTACTTAGCAAGATAGCAGACAGGTCTCTGTGCCGTGTAGGAAAGAGCCCTAGGCACTCGGGCTCCACAGTTTCAGTTAAGTTACTGAACTCCATCTCAACCTCAGTTTCTCATCTGTAAAACGGGGGTAATAATGCCTGCATTTCAGAACAGCCGTGATGTTTAAATGACATATTCTTTCATTCACGAGCACCTATTGAGCAATTCCTTCATGCTGAGCACTGAGCTAGGTGTTAAGTATTTAAAAAGAAATACCTTTCTCTCAAGGAGCTTAAAAGGTGTCTTGGACATGTTAACAAACAGTTATAAAATAATGTTGTAAATCCATGAAAGAGGAGCAGTGAAGACGTGATAAAGAAAAGGAAGTCACTGATTCAGCTTGGAGGAAAGATACCATGGGCTAAAGGGCCAAAAAGGATGCCTGGTATAGGGCAGAGGCAAGATGTTTTACTGAAGAAATAACACATTCACCCACTTTTCTCCTTGGCCTCATTATCTTGAAATACACACGCACACACACACATACATTTTATAACTAGGTAGGTGACATGCTAGGAAAAACTTGGAAAGTAAAAACAAAAAGAGGAAGAAAGGACTGGAGTAGGAAGGGGAAGGTTTGAATCCCAGTTCCACTGCTTAGCAGCTGTGAGTCCTGAGCACTCCAGGCCTCAGTTTCCCATCTGTAAAATGGGAATGATAGTGCTCAATTCATGGAATTATCTTAAGAAATTAAAATATATAAGGTACATGGCATTTTGTTTTCATTTCACTTGCATTTCGTTAGATTGTCATCTATCAAATGGTAGAGCTAAGCTAGAACCTAGCAGTGGTTGGGTGTGTCGGGGGTGGGGGAAGATAGAGTTTTTTAACTTCCAAACGTAAGTTAATGAAAGAAGAATTTGCCAAATAGAATGAAGTAGGGCAGTTGGAGATGGTGGTTCTTAAACTTACAAAAATTCTCCTCTGAGCAATTGGGTAGGACACCCCTCCTCCTGGTTTCCATCCCTGCTGATTTCAGTGAGGGATCAGAGTCAGCTAATGATTCTGGCAAAAAAACCACACGGGTAGACAATGTCATTTTAACACAAGAAGATGTTATAGGCCAGTGAGAAGAGAAAAGGCTGGAGTTGAAACTGGAAGGGCTGTCACGATATTTCTAAATATATAGGGGCTGGGGGACAGGCTTGTCCTTTATGATGTGGCTGCCAAAACCTGCCTTAAAAAGAGGCGTGGTTCTCCAGATGGGGAAGAGGCTACTCTACTCTGGACAGTCTCTTCGGGAACGTTGCCTCCTTCCTGGGAGCAGAGCTCAGAGGAACTGGAGTATGTTTAAGGAGAGCAGTCGAAGAGGGAGGGGAGCACAGGCCAGAACCTTTAAAGAAAGATTAGGGAACTGATTTCACTGGTCTCAAGTGGTACCTAGACATTTTAAAGTTCCCCAGATTATTCTAATGTGAAACTATTGTCGAGAACCACTCGTGTGGGAGAGTTTGAGAATCCAGGGTCCTGGAAGATAGGCATTTGGAAGATTAGCATGAGGGCTTGGTCTGGCCACCTAACCCAGAACCTCAGATGAGAGTTTGACCCCACGGGCTCATCAGATAGACACACCTCTGGTTAAAATGTTGGCACCTGAGTGTGGAGGGCAGAGTCTGTAGAAGATAACACGCTGTTTGATGGTACCACTTCCTCCCTATAGATATCGAGGTAGACAGTCCTTATGCTGTTCATAAGTATGTAGAAGCCATTTAATAAATGGCGAAAATGCCCCAGGCACACTTAAAAACAGCATTTAATTTCTCATAACAATTACTCCTCATACTGGTGTATGGTGGAGTAAAGACCCCTCAGCCACAATCAGTCTCCTGAGAAATAGTTGTTCATTAGCCTTCTCTTCATGAATGAAACCTCAAGAAGCTCAATACTTCTTATGAAATCTTTTTATCAGAATTAAAGATCTGATTGGATGAGCTTCTTTCTGGGGCAATTTTTTTGTTTAAATTTTTATTGAAATATAGTTGATCTACAATGCTCTGTTAGTTTCAGGTGTATAGAAAAGTGATTCAGTTACACATATGCATAAATATATATATTCTTTTTTTTACATTCTCTTCCATTGTAGCTTATTACAAGATATTGAGTAGAGTTCCATGTGCTCTACAGTAGGTCCTAGTTGGTTACTTATTTCATATATAGTCGTGTATATATTTTAGTCCCAAACTCCTAATTTATCCTGTCCCCTCCCCTTTGGTAACTACAAGTTTGTTTTCTATGTCTGTGAGTCTATTTCTGTTTTGTAAGTAAGTTCATTTCTGGAACAGTTTTTCCTTGCAGTGCCTTTGAACCACTATGCAGAACATTCTAAGTGGGAATTATTGGGCATATTACAGCCACCCATGTTTTTTAAGGGGAAAAATTGAAAGGTTAGTGTGGCCAATACCCTGTTTTTACTGGGAGGGTTTAATTTTTTTTTTATTGGAGTATAGTTGCTGTACAATATTGTGTTAGTTCATACTGTACAGCAAAGTGAATCAGCTATATGTATACATATATCCCCTCTTTTTTGGATTTCCTTCTCATTTAGGTCACCACAGAGCACTGAGTAGATGGGAGGATTTAATTTTTGTAAAGAGTGAAAATACGGTTTTATTAAGGTTATAAACCAAGTTGAAGCCTCAGGATTAAAGAAGGCTTGTTTTGTTTTGGAAAACAGCTTAATGACAGTGCACTTTTCTAGAAATGGAGAAAAGCTAAGACTGCCTATACTTTATTCTACTTTTCTCTTGCTTCCCTGTCATTTATTATTTGGACATCTACTGATGAGAGAGAAAACTTCTGGTGGAAAATCTAACCTCAGATATGATGTGGGATTTCGTACATTCTTTTGTCTTATCTTTGCTTTACACAGCAAAACTACCATGAAAATGTGGGATCTAAGGATTTTCCAGGAGATCCACGGCTGATTCAAAGTGTATACATCTACTAGATTGCTGTGCAGGTGTCTTCCAGCCATCTAGGCTGGGGGCAGTTTGCTCAATAAATCATACTTCTGTAATCTCACCTCCCACTCCTTAAGGGCTTTAAACAGCACTTTGCATTAGCTCTGAATGGTGAGGAAAATAATACTTAAAACCTAGGCCAGCACTGTAGTGAAAGAGCATGGACTGCACTTGGATTGGAATCCTGGACCCTACTACTTTCTGACCTAACTTCTCTGAGCCTCTGCTTCTGCATCTTATAAAAGCGGGACAATAATACCAAATTTGGTGGGTTGCTGTGGGGATTTACCAGGATTACAGAAGATAATACAATGCATGTACAACATCTGCTTCTGTGTCTGGTACATTGTAGATGCTCGGAACATTGTAGTTATTGTTACTATTGCATTTTGTTTTCTATTATGTCCACTCATGTTTCTCCAGTTTACAAAGTACTTTCATGTAGATATCTCATGAAATGTTTGCGTCGCTCCAGTGAGGAAATGTCATTTTAAGTGTAAGGACATGAAGGCTCACCAAACTGACCAGGGCACAGGCTACCTAAAGAAAGAAATCCATGGAACAGAGAGTTGCCAGTTACTGGTGCTGTGTTCTCATCACGGGTTGGGAGGTGGCTGTGACGAGAATTCTGAAGGTTACTTTATAAGGCAGCAAAACTGATAAGAATTACACCCTCTCAGACCTGGTGAGATAAAAGATGAATAAGATCCAGAGTCGGTCCCTACCTGAAGGTGTATAACCATTGCTCCAAGTTGTAATGGGAGTGGGCGGGGGGGAAACCTGTACCAACCACTTCATTCCTTTTAATACACTCACTGTGTAAAAGGGACAAGAGTCAAACAGGAACGGGATCGTTCATCTTTTTACAATTGTATGACTTTTATATTCTGCACTGGAGAAATAAGGACCAAGATTAAAGAGAGGATGGGGTTAGGGCTGTTTTTGTGACTTTTTTTTTTAAAATAGGCCTCTTGAGTCTCACTTTTAATTTTACAGAGCAACCTTTTGTCTCTTAACACGTTTTTGTTTAAAATGTCTTATAAATAGGGTTGTGCCATGGAGAGGATTTTATTCAAATTCAGCTATGCCAGGCATAGAGAAATAATTTTATTTAAAAATGTACCCAACGATTATGATATTTAATATGACAACAGGTGTCGGGTTTCATTTTCTGAACAGTGAAGGTTTGAAGGCTTTTTCTCCCCCTTCTTTCTTTAAAAATAAATGTGCAATAGTATTTTAGAATCAGCTTGTGGATGTCTGCAAGAAATCCTACTGGGTTTTGATTGGGCTTGCATTGAATCTGTAAATCAGTGTGGTGAGATCTGTCATCTTAACAATATTGAGCCATCTGGCCCAGGAACATGGTATGTCTCTTCATTTTTGTGGGTCTGCTTTGGTTTCTTTCATCACCCTCTTGTAGTTTTTGGCATGCAGGTCCCATGCATATTTTGGTGGATTTATACCTGAATGTTTCTTCTGTGTGTGTGCTATCGTAAATGGTAGTGTTCTTTTTATTTCATATTCGAATTGCTCGTTGTTAATATATAGGAATGCGACTGACTTTTGTATATAAAAAATAAATGGACATAGAAACAAACCAAAAAAGACAAGAAAAGAGAGGTCTCGGGTGGAGAAATAGTAACTTACTTCACAAACACAAGGCTGTTGCATGAAAGATGGAGTACGCTAACCCAGGCCAGGTACTTAGCAAAGTACCCAACACATGTTCAAAGTATTAGTTCTTGCCTTCTCATGTTCTGTATTGCTCTAAAAGCCAGACTCTGTTAAGAGGAGGTTATGGGACTTACATTTGTGTGATCGTTAAGATGTTAAGACTTAGTTTTAAGCAGACCTGGGTTTGGGTCTGGCTCTGCCATATACTAGCTATGTAGTCCTGAGCATGTTTCTCCCCTTCTCTGGTCTCCTGTTTCCTACACTGCAATGTGAGGATGCTACAAGATAAGGCGGTAGCCCGACTGTGCCAGGGCACACAGTGCCTGGCACCTAGCAAATGCTCAGGGAGCATTAGCTATTCTCGTTGTTTTAGTTGTTAAGTTTACAAGGAAGAAGATGCTGGAGAAGCATGAAGAAGAACTTTCTAACGATGCCTGTCCAACAGTAGAACAGGTTGAATGTGACATAGTGAGCCTCCCATCACCGGAGGATGGAGCACCCCCTGTGTAGGATGCCACAGGGGAAGTCAGGCTTCGCGAGACTTTTCCCCTGGGTCGAGGGATTACGATAACCGTCATCACCCCCACCTTCGCCCATGGTGGCATTAGAAGCAAGTGGTAGCCATTCTGGGTCTCCCCAGAGTCACCTAAGACACTTGACGCACAGACACAAAGAGCTTGGGGCAGGAGACAGAAACGGTACCCGTGCAAAAAACAAATGCAGACCAGACATACCTTTCCATCAGCTGCGGTTTATGACTGCACAGTAAATTCAGTTGCTTTCTTTAGGCTGGTGTTGAGACCCATCATCTCCAGCCCAGTGCCATCCATCCTGGCTTTCCCCAGGAGGACAGACAGACCAGGCGCCTTCCTAGTGTTCACTAATTAATTTATCTCATGCTTGTGATTTTACAGTGCTTAAGTGCTGGAGCATTTCTGTCTAATCTTCTCCCCGCACAGCACCTCACATTGCATAAAGACCATGAATCTCCATCGCAAACGCCGTCTGTCTTGGGCAGCCCGCTGGCTGTCTGTCGTCTTGCCGGCACTGCCTCTTACAGCCAGAGTAACACATCCATTCATTTATCCTTGATGACATTTTGACATTCCAGTCAATTCCTCAGATGTTCCTTATGCAAGACTTCTCCCACGCGGCCAGGCCAGTGTTCCAGGCCACTCTCGATGCATAATGCATGAGACCAGCGCACTGCTCAGTACCGTCTGACGGACGGACACATCTGCTATTCGAAAACCGTGTGTTCCTAACAGCCCTGGCTCCCCGAGGGTTCTACACCGCTACCTTCAGAGCCATTTTCTTCTATGCTTGCAGCTGGCTGAGCTCGGAGGAGACTGTACAGTTCAAGGAGAGATGTTGTAGTTCAGAAACATACATGCAACAGTGCTGTGGGCGGTTGGGAGGGTAAGGGTGTGCCAAACCCCTGCCTTACTCCAGGATTTAGCGTAGCCTGAATTCCACTAATTCAGGTGGAAGATGGAACTAAGACAAAGCTGACATCTTGAATTTCATTACCCTGCTGCTACTTAAAAATAATGATCGTAAAGACATTCTGATAACAATAATGAATATCAAAGAAGAAAGGAAAATTATCCTTAATACCTTCAATCTAACACATCAGCTTAGATATACTTTCTCCTAGTGATAATCACAATGTAGACACAGTTTTAATTTCCAGGTTTCTTTTTTTAACTTAATGTGATCCAGTTAGCACTTTTCTATGTTGTTATATAGTACTCATTTTAAATGACAGTCCATCATTTTAATAGCTGTATAATATTCCATCCAGGGGACACGCCATAATTTACTGAACCGGGCCCCCATAGTTAGACAGTCATGAGGCGTAACTGATCGTTTGCTGTCCAAGAGAAGAAACAGAGCAGGCTGTGGGAGCGCGCAGGGCTCTGCAGGCTGAGGACTGGGGGCCTCAAATCCCACCTGGTCCCTTTACCCGTTTCACGAGTTTAGGCTTAACCCTCGGGGCCTCGGATTCCTCATTTATAAAAGAAAAGAAATAATCACCACTTTATAGTGTTGCTGTGAGGATTACAGAAGGTAATCTTTGAAGGTACCTAATACATGGTATAGTATTTACTAGCTGGCAAACCATTAACGATCCTATGTATATAGCAGTGGTTCTCAATCAGGCACAGGGCAGTTCTGCCCACACCCCGCCCCTGGGACACTGGGCAATGTCTGGAGACATTTTTTTTTTTTTTTTGCGGTATGCGGGCCTCTCACTGTTGTGGTCTCTCCCATTGAGGAGCACAGGCTCCGGACGTGCAGGCTCAGAGGCCATGGCTCATGGGCCCAGCCGCTCCGCAGCATGTGGGATCTTCCCGGACCGGGCCAAGTGCTGAACTAGGTGCTAGAGGAAATATATGAACTAATATGCATTATGCAGATTGTTATAATGAGGGGCGAGGAGAGTGAGCAGGCCAACGACTAGGATATAAAACAGAAGTGAGGTATGTCCTATAAGGGAGAGGTCAGAAAATGCCTCCTGGAACAAGTGGTGTTTGAGATGGAACTTGAAGGATTTGTGGTTATCTGTTAATACATTAATTCAACAAGTGTGTACTGAGTACCTGCTTGTGCCCAAAACTGTGCAAGGCCCTATGTGTGTGAGGCCCTATCTGTGCAAGGCCCTATGTGTGCAAGGCCCTATGTGTGCAAGGCCCTATCTGTGTAAGGCCCTATCTGAACAAGGCTGGCATGGACCTTGCCCCTGCGGTTACAGTCTAGCAGGGGAGATAACCATGGAGGCTGACCATCTGGCAAACAGGAGTGATTTCTGGATGGGGAGTAAAGGTCTGGGGTGGGCTGGGGGTAAAAGAGAGAGCACCCCTGGGAGCCCTGGGTTGAGATCTGAGAAGAGGTGCGGGTACAGGGGTGTGAAATGCAGAAGGAGGTTGGCTGAGCTGGGGAAGGAACACAGAGCCTCGGTGATCAGGAGAGACTGCTTGGAAGAGGTTGCTTGGGATAAAGTTTGGAAGGTGATAGCCATCAGTTCATCCATGCACAGGCTAGATGTGAAAAGCAGGCAGACCATCGACCGGTGTCCAAGAGGGCATAAGAAATAAGAGGCAGAGTTCAGCTCAGCCTCAGCTCAGAGACTAATCCTCATATAGGGACCTAGAAGGGGCTGCCTGAAGAGGTGAGGAGCCCTTGTCTCTGGAGTTGGACAGTCACGGAGGTGGAGAGGGGGACATCCACCTGCTGGGGGTGTTGCAAGGGGTCTCCCGGCTGGAGTGGGAGAATGACTTTCCAGCCCAGAGAATCCAAGATTCTGTAACTTGTAATGGCCTGAAACTGAGGGTCAAAGAGTGACTGGGAGAAAAGTATCTGTCCGAGTATCTGGCTTGGTTTATGGTCGAATAAGCACAAGGTATGGATGGATCAAAAGGGGCAGAGAAAGAAAAAGTATTCAGTAGTTACCTTGGTTCCCTGGAGTGCTCATCTCAGGGAGCAGATGAGACACCAAGTTAAAATTAAAATAAAGCATGGGGGTTCCCTGGTGGCACAGGGGTTGAGAGTCCGCCTGCCGATGTAGGGGACACGGGTTCGTGCCCCGGTACAGGAAGATCCCGCATGCCGCAGAGCGGCTGGGCCCGTGAGCCATGGCCACTGAGCCTGCGCGTCTGGAGCCTGTGCTCCGCAACGGGAGAGGCCACAACAGTGAGAGGCCCACGTACCGCAAAAAAAGAAAAAAATAAAAAAAGCAAGGAAGAAGGAATGCAGATGGCCAATATGAAGAAGGGGGAGAAAAAGAAATAGCATTTGCTGAGTGTCTGTTATAGGCCAAAGACCATGCTAGGGAATTAACACATTATTTCTAATCATCCTAGTAACTCTGTGAAATAGGGCTTATCAAATACTTTTCTACGCATGAGTCTCGTAGAGACAGAGCCACAGTCATGATCACACAGCTGGTTAGAACCAGGTTAGCCTGGGGCCAAGGTCCGTGATATTTCCGCAACGCTAAGAGCAGAGGGCATTTTGTCTAGCCCAGGGGTTCAGAGCCCAGTGGTCTGAAAGCATTCAGGGAAGTTCCCACTGTCTGTGCCATAGATTCTGTCCTCATGTTCCTTTGAAGCATTTATTTCCTTCCCATTGCCTAGTATTTAACCAACACTTATATGGAGCTCGTTTGGGAGATGACAGATCCTATTGTAAATACTTTAATATTTATAAGTCAGCACCTACTGCAAATGGTTGTTGTGAGAATTCACAAGAATTATGCCTATTTAACAGATGAGGAAACTGAGTTACAAAGAGGCTAAGTAATTGTCCAAGGCTACATAGCCAGTAAACTGTGGAGCCAGGATTTGGACTCAGGCAGTCTTTTTCCAGAGCCGATGCAGTTCCCACTAGGCTCTTCTTGAGGATCTAAGGGGTAGTGTGGCCATGTACCCAGCAGCAGGAGGGCCTTGCCTCTGTCTTAGGCCCTCTGCTATGCAGATTCCCCTGCCCTGCTCCAGAGGATCGTCAGACTGGGTCTGACTCTGTCCTTAGTGGAAAGAGAGCCCACCCAGGCAAGGAAGACAGAAGGGCAGCCACAGGCCGCGAGAGAAGCAGAGGCAGGTAGAGGCACAGACATGGAGAGCAAGACAGCAGAGAGATGGAGGTGTCAGAGGTGGTGGCCAAGGTCCCTTGACCTTTTGAATTGCGATAAGATGTGCTACTATCGCTTCTGTAACTTTGCCATTCTGGTGGAAGCGTGGAGAAGCCCCAAGGTAGGGTGATGAGGGTAGGAGAGGAAGGACCCACCAGTTATCTTCCAGGATTGGTACCCAGCAGAGGTAATGAGCAGACAGGATGTGTAATGCCTAAAGGATGTGAGTGGATACAGATGTCAGCTTTCTGGCTGCATGTATGTGCTTATATGTGTCACTGTGTGTTTGCCTGGAGAGGCAAGGAGCCAGCTGAGAAAGCTTTGGGACACGGGTATACATGTGTGGGTCCTTGACTTTAGCGTGACGTAACAGGGAATCTTAAAGAACATTCAGAGGCCTGACTGCCTGAGTTTGAATCCCAGCTCTCTTTTTAATTAATTAATTTATTTATTTATTTTTGGCTGTGCTGGGTCTTCGTTGCTGCATGCGGGCTTTTCTAGTTGCAGCGAGCAGGGGGCTACTCTTCGTTGCAGTGCGCGGGCTTCTCATTGCAGTGGCTTCTCTTGTTGTGGAGCACAGGCTCTAGGCGTGCCGGCTACAGTAGTTGTGGCTCGCAGGCTCAGTAGTTGTGGCGCACGGGCTTAGTTGCTCTGCGGCATGTGGGATCTTCCCGGACCAGGGCTTGAACCCGTGTCCCCTGCATTGGCAGGTGGATTCGTAACCACTGCACCACCAGGGAAGCCCCCAGCTCTATCTCTTAAAGCATGTGTGGCTTTCAGTGAGTTACTTCAACTCTGCCTCATTCTTTCATCTACAAAACGGGGTTAGTAATACTATCAATCTCCTAGAGTTACTAAGAGAATTCAAGAAGTTAATACACTGTGTTTGTGATAGCCTTAAATAGTGCCTGGAAAGGATTAAGTGCTATATGCATGTTTATTAAATAAATACGGTAAATTTAGGATTTATTGTTTCATGGTCAGTGTATTCATTTTGTAGGACTGCCATAACAAGGTGATGGTTTAAAACAACTAAATGTATTCTGTCACAGTTCTGGAGGCTGGAAGTCTGAAATCAAGGTGTCAGTGGGGGTCAGGCTCCCTTTGAGGCTCTGAGTAGAATCCTTCTTGCCTCTCCGTAGTTGCTGGTGATGGCTGTAAAATCCTCAGCATTCCTTGGCTTGCAGCTGCCTCACTCCATTCTCCTCCTCTGTCCTTACACAGCCCTCTCCCCGTGCGTCTCTGTCCAAATTCCCCTCTCCTTGTAAGACCACCAGTCCTACTGGATTAGGGCCACCTTAACTGGATTGCATCTGTAAAGACCCTCTTTCCAAGCCTGCATTGGCCACCAATTTTGCTTCTAGAAAACTTGAGAACAATTGTGGGTTTTCCCTTTTTTCTCCGTATTATAAATATTTTAGTAGGATTTTGGGAGAAGTTTTAGAAACTGCTATCTTATTAAGGAAACACTTCATAATTTTTTGTATTTTTCTAAAATTGTATCTCCTTTTTAACTTGAGGTTGCTGAGAATGGATATGAGTGAACAAAACGAATGGTAATGACTTTTTTCCTGTCATATTAGTAAAATATTTCTAAAGTAAAATATCTAATTCTGTAAAGAGGCAATAAAATTTTTGAGATTATTTAAAAAAAAAAAGACCCTATTTCCAAATAAGGTCACATGCACAGGTACCAGAGGTTAGGACTTCAGTATATCTTTTAGGGGAACACAGTTCAACCGGTAACAGTCATTTAAAAAGCATCAGTTCTGGGCTTCCCTGGTGGTGCAGTGGTTGAGAGTCCGCCTGCCGATGCAGGGGACACGGGTTCGTGCCCCAGTCCGGGAAGATCCCACATGCTGCGGAGCGGCTGAGTCCGTGAGCCATGGCCGCTAAGCCTGCACGTCCAGAGCCTGTGCTCCGCAACGGGAGAGGCCACAACAGTGAGAGGCCCGTGTACCACAAAAAAAAAAAAAAAAAAAAAAAAAAGCATCAGTTCTTGCTGTGGTTCTCAGATGCCAGCTCCCCCCTATATTGAAGTCAATACCAGAAAGTGGAAACGGTGTGTCCCTGGTAACTCGGTGAGGTATTTGGAGACCTGGGGTTGGCACCCAGCTGTCCTACCTCCTGGTGCTGGTCCTCCACCGTGATAGGGACTCTTCAGTAATTCAGATCAGCTGAAGAGTGGGTTCTCCGCAATGGGGATATCACACTTCAGCATGCATTAGGATTGCCTGGAGTGCTTATTACGCATCTGGAGTTTCTGATTCGTGGGTCAGGGGTGGGGCTGGAGAAACTGCATTTCTAGTATGTTCCCAGGTGAAGCCGATACTGCTGGTCCAGAGACTACTTGGAGAAATCAGTGTTCTGCATCGGTGGTGCTTAAGCTTGGTGGCACATTACGACCACCTGGAGAGCTTCTAAAAACCCAAATGCCCAGGCTGCACCCTAGACCAATTAAATTAGAATCTCATCAGTAATTTTTTTTTTTTTTTTTTTTTTTGCGGTACGCGGGCCTCTCGCTGCTGTGGCCTCTCCCGTTGCGGAGCACAGGCTCCGGACGCGCAGGCTCAGCGGCCATGGCTCATGGGCCCAGCCGCTCCGCGGCATGTGGGATCTTCCCAGACCAGGGCACGAACCCGTGTCCCCTGCATCGGCAGGCAGACTCTTAACCACTGCACCACCAGGGAAGCCTTCATCAGTAATTTTTAAAGCTCCCCAAATGATTTGTGCAGCCAGGGTTGAGAAGCACGGCTGTAGAATACATCAAAGAATGTTTTTAGAGAAAAGCCATTCTTCAGGGTATCTATTTTAGAGGATTCATATTTAATAAATAATGAAGCTATTTAAATCAACATGGCTGTTTCCTATATTTAAAAGATAACCAGAGAGGGCTTCCCTGGTGGCGCAGTGGTTAAGAGTCCGCCTGCAGATGCAGGGGACACAGGTTCGTGCTCCAGTCCGGGAAGATCTCACATGCCACGGAGCGGCTGGGCCCGTGAGCCATGGCCGCTGAGCCTGCGCATCCAGAGCCTGTGCTCCGCAACGGGAGAGGCCACAGCAGTGAGAGACCCGCGTACCGCAAAAAAAAATAAATAACCAGAGAGCATTTACTGAGTGCTTACTATGTACCACACACTGGGGAAAATGCTTTGGTAACTACACACCATTTAATCTTCACAAACACTTTCCTTTCCCTGGAAGCACTGCTGCTACCTGCAATTCTATAGACAGGAGGAAACTGACATGCAAAGGCATGTGTAACTTGCAAGAACTCACACAGCTAGTCTGAGATAGAGCCAGGTTTTGATGACAGGCTGTCTGGCACCAAAGTTGATGTTAACTGCTGTGCCATCCTGCCTCCTGAAAGAAGAGAAAGTGGTGTGTTCTCCTTTTAATCCTGCACTTTTCCGTATCCTCGTTTACACTATCAACTCTGCTGTGCGGTAGCCCAGCCTCTGCCTCAACTACAGTTATTCTGAGTTAGTGGAGTTTGGATTAATGAGGTTTTGCTGCATTCATAAGGGGCTAGAATTGTTACCATGGACTGAACTTGCACTTCTGGTTTTATCCCAGAAGGAGAGGTAGAGGAAAGTTGGAACAGGTGTCCTGAGCTGGCAGGCAGAAAGCAAGGTTAGGGTCCTGTGGCTTCCACTGAAATGCTGCATGACTTGTCTAAGCTCCTCCTCTGTCTGGCCTCAGTTTCTTTTACAAAATAAGAGAATGGTGCAGTTCCCTTCCAGTTTCTGATGTATAAATTTAATTAGAGATTCAATCATGTCAGCATAGAAGTGTCTGTCCGGGCTTCAAAGAGCACAATGCCGGCTTTTAATAGGAGTAGAGTTTCAGCTGTGTTTTCTTTGTCTACCTCCTGTGGACTGAGATATCTCTCTGGCTCCAGGGTTCCACCCTTTGTGTTTTCCCAGGAAAGTCTGTCCAGACATGCCAGTGGAGGATGGGTCAGTGAAAACCCTATGGAGAAAGGAAAGAGTGCCTGGTCAGTGTCTCCCCTGGAAAGTGGGCATATGGCTCTTCACATCCAGGGAAGAGCCCTATGGAACCAACACTCTCCCTCAATTGTCCGGGTCTCCTGTTCTCCACCCACATATTCAAGGGTTTTGCAGGGTCCAGATGCTGGAATCCCTACCACCTCTTTCCTAGGTAGTTTCTGAGTCTCTCCGTGAACTCCTCCAATGATGGAGGGCTCATTACTTCCAAAAGCCTAAACAGAGCAGGGGTCATGTCTGGCTTTTCACATCATGGTCTCCTGCTGTCTAACAGCCACTTCTGTCTAACCACCAACAAAGTAGGTGCTCATTAAATATTTTTCCAACCAATTAATGTGCAAAGAGAAATAAACTACTAACTTTAGGGAGGAGACAAAGACTTCTAAGAGTAGTGGGCCTTTGAGTTGGCCCCTTAAAGGTGAAGAGAAGGTTGCCAAAGAAGAAAACGTGGGAAGGGCAGTTCGGCACTAAGCACTTCCACAAGAGACCCAAGCAGTTCCACTTTGCTAGAAATTTCTTCCTTGTGTCAAGCCAATGTGGTGGTTCTAATTCTGACCCCTGGGACCACACAGAGCCAGATGTCACGTGTGTGAAGAGAGCATTCCAGAATGTTCCCTCTCCATGAGAAACATCCGTGTTTCAGACATTCTTCCTTCTCCTCTCGTAGCATGATTCCAGAACCTTTCACAGCCCTTACAGTCCTCTCCGTGGAGCCATTCCACCTGCCACCCTCCCTTATCAAGAGCGGTGCTCAGGATGAACCACAGAAGTCATGGTCCATCGTGGGCACATCCCTGGCCACCTACCCTCGCTCAGCTCACCAGCAAAAGTCGGGGGACCCTCCGAGTGATGTGTTAGAAGGAAGAATACCACCAGCCACATCACGTTGTCCCAACCTGTCAGAAGCAGGGAACTTCGGATTGCTATGTCTTAAAACATTCTTCAGCTCTAGAGGTGACCCAGCAGAGGAATAGATAGGCTTGTACAATGCTCTCTTTTTAACAGCTCTTGGTACCCCCTGCTGGTGAAATTGTGTGACCCAATTGGCAGGAATCTCAGGACAACTGCAGGAAAAAATTCCAAGTTCGGGAAGTCACAAGTGCTTGAGTCCCGAGGGTTGTGAGGACAGCATGAGTTATGCAACCATCCCATATATCATGTGACTATCTTATATGAGGTTTTTTTAAAAAACGTTCTATAGCTATGGCTATTCTGTGGGCTCTGAGGGAAAAAAAGGTCTCTGACTTCTGTGAACATTCCATCAATTCTTCAAACACCCCAGGAAGGAAATGCTAAGTTGTTAGACAAAAATAATTCATTAACTAGAAGTATTTCAGGCCACAAACTGGTTTCATGCAGCTTTTTCTTCCTCTTTCCTTGCATATATCTTTTTTTTAAGTGGTTATAATTTGTACTCAGAGTAGAATGACAGTCTTTTCTACACTTCAGATTGTAGACTTTTAAACATAAATTTGCACAACAAATTTATTGAGCTCTGGCTGTGTGCCAGACACTCAGCAAGAAGTTGGAGTAGGTACAGGAAGTCGAAAGAGGTTCACCCAAGAGGTTCTTGCCTTCCTGGGTAGGAGGGTTGAATCACCGCAGTTGGATTAGTCAAGTGCTTGGCTGACATGGCAACGAGGCCCTCCTTGATCTCCTGACAGGGTTCACACCAGCGATTTGCTGCTCTCCCCTAGCTATATGTATTTTTCCTTCTTGGAAAAGAAGGAAAATCACCTTTGTGATTTTGTATCGATTCATGTATTCACCTGTTTAGTGCCTGTCTTTGCCTCTGGTGTCTGTGTTCTATGAAGGTCAAGATCATGTCCAGTGTTTGACGCTATGAACGTCTTACATCCAGCAGAGACTGGCACGTGTAGGTGCTAAGTAAATTTGTGTTCAATGGGAGAGTCAGCCCGGAAGAGAAAACCACACATCTGTTTAGGGAGCAAGAGGAAACCTCAGAGAAGATGTGACATTTTTTATTTATTTATTTATTTTTTGCGGTACGCGGGCCTCTCACTGCTGTGGCCTCTCCCGTTGCGGAGCACAGGCTCCGGATGCGCAGACTCAGCGGCCACGGCTCACGGGCCCAGCTGCTCCGCGGCATGTGGGATCTTCCTGGACCAGGGCACAAACCCGCGTCCCCTGCATCGGCAGGCGGACTCTCAACCACTGCGCCACCAGGGAAGCCCAAGATGTGACATTTGAATGCCACTGAGCCTCGAAGGATGAAGAGGAGGTGGCCCGGGGAGAAGAATGGGGGCACACTGAGGAGTAGGGAGTACTGAGGAATGGTTAGGACAGGAAGATGAGGTAGTTGGTGTTTCCTAAAAGGAGACACATGTGGAAAATAAGGCTGAGTTGAAGCCTGGAGCCATAGGTCTTGTATGCCCCACTCCCAAGTTTGGAATGTCCCCCTCTCTTCAGGAAAAAGAGGGAAGGGGATCAACTAAACTCTATGACTATAGGAATAAATACGATTTTTCCTAAATTACTAAGAGGGTTTTTAGTGATTAAATTTTGAATAAGATCCCAAAAGTATGGTTTTGTGTTTTATTTCCTTCTACATCCCTTCCATTTCCATTTTGTAGCTGAAACATCTGTCTACATATTTTAAAATTTTTATATAGCATCATCATCACTATGAAAACATAGTGTCAACCATGGGTGAAAAAGTAAGGATGTAAAAACCTGAGATTTTTACCACTCCGTTGTCCAGTTTTTAAATATCTGTGTTTTAGAGAGGCTCCATTAATTTTTTTTTTTTAATCCAGGGGTTCAGAGCTACCCAAACATTTCTGTAAAATGCCGTTTTTCATAGATGCAGCAAGACCTTTTTTTTTTTATTCCTTTGGAAACCAGTGATTTGTGCCTAAGACAACTCTTTCCATATTATCTTACCCTGAATAGAATGAGTTTGGTTGGGAGTTCTGCCCTAAGGAAATATCAGAGCCTCCAGTACATGCTCATTTATAGTTTGAAAGTTAATTTTCTTATCGGATTTCCTTTTATTTCCTGCTGGGGCGGTGTGAGCAGAACTCAGATGGAGGCAGAGGGTCTGCTGTATATCTTTTCAAATTTATGATTAAGAAGGTCACATATACATTTTTTAAAAATAAATTTATTTATTTATTTTTGGCTGTGTTGGGTCTTCGTTGCTGTGCACGGGCTTTCTCTAGTTGTGGCGAGCAGGGGCTGCTCTTCGTTGTGGTGCGCGGGCTTCTCATTGCGGTGGCTTCTCTTGTTGCGGAGCACGGGCTCTAGAGCGCAGGCCCAGTAGTTGTGGCGCACGGGCTTAGTTGTTCCGTGCCACGTGGGATCCACGCGGACCAGGGCGCGAACCCGTGTCCCCTGCATTGGCATGCAGTTTCTTAACCACTGCACCACCAGGGAAGCTCCACCTATACATTTTGAAACACACTCCTTTTTGATAATAAATGAAGAATAAAACTTTGAAATGTCATCAGTAGCAGAATTACTCGTTTTTCTTTCATTTGCGTTCCCCCTGCCTGCTGGCCGATTGCCTGCCAATGGTGAGAAAAGGCCCAAGTGACCGAATGCTTCATTTCTTGTTGTTTTTCTGTCTGCCTGGAATAGTTTCACTAGTGGAGCAGCATGCCTGTGGCCACAGCATTGTAACCAAAAGATGCACTTCTATTCCTGAGCGCCCTTCTTTCCCCAGGCAAATTAAAAAAAAAAAAAAAAAAAGAAAAACAAAAAAGAAGAGGAATTGCATTTTAGGCTGCATTTGTCTTCAGACAAAAGCTCTTCTCTTCCTGGATCCAGATTCACTCTCCACGCTTCTCTACTCTGCTATCTGCTTACAGAGCAAGATCTAAATGGATGCCATGCCTTTGGCTTCCAGTTGGGTTCAGCTAATGTGAGCCACTCTAGGAGGTCAGGTGGGGGAGGGAGGATGTAGTCAGGGAGTCTGTGCCTCTGGTTCCCTCCCTGTGGGGGCCATCCAGGACTGGCTGGATCCCTTGGGAGAAGTTCACTGCTTCTATACAGGTGTCCTACTCTTCACAACGCCTTTTGGGTTCTGGTTGCTGCCTCCTCTGCTTGTCCCCCTGGACCCACAGGTGATGAACAGCTTTCCTATCACTGTATTATACCTCGGGTTCCCCTTACACCCTTCTCACTTGGTCAGTAGTCCTTTTATACATTTTCTCTCCTCACTTGAGTGTGCCACCTGCCATTCTTCTGTGCGGTCTACAGCTAGATTAACTCCATGTGAAGGAAAATACCATCAAACTAGAAGTGATCCTAGATGAAAGCCTCTAGAATACTGCTGAGTCTAGGTTTACCCTCCTCTGACAGGGGGATCATTACCTCTTGAAACTGCCTGTTTCATTATCAGATGGGCTCACCTTTGGATATTTCCTAGGTGGTGCTGAATTTGACCTCTCTGGGACATCGCGGAAACATGTCCTTTCCGTGTTGAAATAGGAGAGACCAAGATGGGATTGGAAGCCAAGTCCTGTGAAAAAATGGAGCAAGGGACCTGGGAGAACATACCCTCCAGATATTTAATGTGCAACCCATAGCCTTGCACATGATAGGAACAAAATTACTATATTTAGATACATAAATGTTGGGTAAACTCAGAGGGACCAGGTTGTTTATTTAGAAATATTTGGAAAACTGTCATATGCAAGTGGGGTTAGTCATATTTTTATATCTCTGGCAATAAATCTGAGACCCAGTAGTTGACATTTAAAGGGAGTAGATTTCAGATCCATACAAAGAACTTTTCCTGCCCTACCCCTAGGTTCTTCATGACATTTTTTTTTTTTTCTTAAATTCCATATATATGTGTTAGCATACGGTACTTGTCTCTTTCTTTCTGACTTAAGACACAGACCTACTGGAGAACGGACTTGAGGTTATGGGGAGGGGGAAGGGTGAGCTGTGACAGGGCGAGAGAGAGTCATGGACATATACACACTAACAAACGTAGTAAGGTAGATAGCTAGTGGGAAGCAGCCGCATGGCACAAGGAGATCAGCTCGGTGCTTTGTGACCGCCTGGAGGGGTGGGATAGGGAGGGTGGGAGGGAGGGAGACGCAAGAGGGAAGAGATATGGGAACATATGTATATGTATAACTGATTCACTTTGTTATAAAGTAGAAACTAACACACCATTGTAAAGCAATTATACCCCAATAAAGGTGTTAAAAAAAAAAAAAAAGAACTTTTCAACCCTCAGCCTCCCAGTGAGCTGCCAAAGTCTCCATCACTTGCTGTAATCCAGGGGGGATGGGATTCCACAGCGGGACTGTTGGAGAGAGGATTCCAGCAGCGGAATGCAGTTGGACCAGTGGTGATGACACAAAAACAAGAGTAGCAGCTGCCACGTGTTCAACATTCACTGTGTGCCAGGCACTGTGCTCCGAACACATTATCTCACTTAATCCTCACTTAATCCCTATGAGGTTAAGTTCAGAACTTACTGAGGTTAAGGAGCTTGCCGTGTATCATGCAGCCACAGGCTATGGAGGTAGGATATGGACCCAGGTCTGTCTGATGCCAAAGCTGATGGTTTCAACCTCCAGTGGTTGGTGTCAGAATCACCTGGGGAACTTGGTGGCCAAAGGTCTAGTGCCTGTCCTACTTGTATGAATCTAGGATCTGTATGCTTTTTCAGCTCTCAAAGTGATCTAATTTACACGAGTTTGAGCATCACTGCTATACTTTGTCGTCGTCATCATCATCGTCGTCATCATCATCGTCGTCATCATCATCATTCCAAATGCCCATCTGGTTCTGAGGGTCACTATGGGAATAACTGTGCATCACGTTCTGCTTTAACCTTTATCCTTTTGAGATATAAGACTAACTCACCTTCACCCTTACCCACTGCCCACACCAGCCCCTACTTCAATCTACCTTTGTTTGGTGGGCTATTTCATGAGCGCAATCCCTGAGAAAGCCAGACTCCATTGTGAATCTCATTCAGAGCCATGGGAACAGAAAGGTCCCCCTGCCTCTTCTTCCCTTTCAAGGGAGAGTAAGGAAAGTGTTGTGCAAATCTCATTATTTCCCATTTTAAGCTCAAGTAAAGAACACACCCATTGCTGAGGATGAGGCAGGATAAATGTCATATTTCTGAGCCAATGGAGGCCTTTAGCAGTTTCAGGAAGACTTAGGTTTATTCCACCTTGACCTTGGAAGACCTGCCTTGACTCTGTTTCTGGAAAATGGACCAGGTCTGGGGGTTGAGGATGATGGATGGGGAAAAAGAACAGTCTGATCTTCCAGTGCTTGGATGCAACTGTCACCATCTGACTGTGATTTTATTCCCCTTGCACATGTCCCAAAGGAAGCTGGCCAAGAAGCAGAAGGAGACCCAGAGTGGAGCGCAGAGGGAGATGGGGCCCGTGGCCTCGGCCGACAAACCCACCACCAAGCTCAGCACCGGCCGCAACGACGAAGGCTTCTCTAGCTCACAGGACGTTAACGGATTCAGTAAGTTGAGCCAACTAAGGGGAAGGGGACATCCGTACCTGCTTGACCCCGGTACCTCTGCTGTTGACCCCTCACAGTGTCAGGTGCTGTAGGACATGGAGTCTGGATGCTTCCCTGGGGTGGTCCAGGAGGAAGGTGCTCCCTGGCAAAGACATGGGGCCACCCATCCGAAAAGGAGAATTTCAGAACCTCAAAGCAGATGGAAATGAGGGCAAGCCATCTTAACCGCTGCTTGTGTACACAGAGGCAGGTTAAAACTAATAATAGTAAAAAAAAAAAAAAAAAAAAAAAAAAAGAAGAAGGAAGACATGGTTGTGCCCTTAAGGAGAAAAATATGCCAAGCTGAACTGAGTGTCTTACAGTTATCAAAACGGTGCTGCACATAAAGTAGATGAGTTACGCGTCATCACTGTCTCCATTTCTCAGCTTGTGAAACTGAGGCTCAGACTTCTCCAAAGTCCCATGGCTGATGAGTAACGTATCCGGAACTGGAAGGCATGCCTTCCAAGCCTTGGTCAGTTTCAAGACACAGCTAGTGGTCCAAGTGGCATTTAGTCAAGAGCGACGGTGTCCTCATGCAGAGTTAATACAGGATCCCAAGCTAATTGTAGTGGCTACAATTTCAGGGTTCACCCCATCCAGAGGAGAACATCAAGACTAGTAAACTAAAGCTAGTTTAGTTTAGTCTGATGATGGGGATCAGACTCAAGAGTGCTGACTTTTGCTCTTAACTTTCTGAAAACCAGTTCTTTTTCTGAATTGCGTAGAAATGCTAGATTCCCCAGCCTCTGCTCCAAAGGGAAAGCAGGAAATCTAAAGGAATATGAGCAGAGACAAATGTTCCCCCTACACTGTGCCAGTGGCAAAGGGAAGAAATCATCCTTTGTAAAAATCACTTAGATAAGGTCAGTTTGGGATGACGGGGATCTATGAGGATGAAGAAAGAAAGGAAACAAGTATTTACAGACCACCTTCGTCTGTACCACAGCCTTGTGAGATGCTTAGTATGATTGTTCCCATTTTATAGATGATGTATGCAGAGCTCAGTGTTTGGCTGACCTTCCCACAGTTACATAGCTGCTTCCTGATGGGTCCAGGATCCAAGGGTACCTCAGACCCATGATTCCTAACCTCAAGTGTACCACAGCACCTACCTGAGGCAGTTTTCAAAATCCGCATACCTGAGCCCCACACCTGACCTGCTGAATCCAAATCTCCTGGGGCACGGGGAGTGGGACGGGGACTCAGGATGTGGATTTGTAAAAGCCACGCAGGGGGTCCTTACGGGCACCCTGTTAAGAAGGCTGAACTTTGAAAGAGGCAACAGCAGCTATTTTCAAATATTGACTTGCTACCTTGGGAGAGAGAGATTTTGTTTTAAACCTATAAAGACTGAAAAAAATGGTAAAATGAATACGCATGTAGTCTTTACCTAGATTCACCAGTTGTTCGCATTTTGCAATATTTGCTCTCTCTCTCTCTCATATACACACACACACACTATGTGTATACATACATTTTATATATATATATATGTGTGTGTGTGTATATATATATATATAAATATAATTTTATGAACCATTTAGAAGTAAGTTTTAGGCATCGTGACACTCCCCCTCCAGAGAATTCAGCATGTGTTTCCTGAGGACTAGGACAGCTCCTCAGCATAAACACAATGAAATTATTTTACCCAAGAAACATAACCTTGTTTCAATCTCTGATAGACCAGAGTCCATAGCTGAATTTTCCCCATGGCCCTAAAATGTTCTCTCTAATTGTTACTATCTTTTGATCCAGTATCCAGTCAAGATGCTCACTTTATATTTGGCCACCAAGTCTCCCATCACCTTTCTATCTACAACAGTCTTCCCACCTTTCATTTTCCTTTCGGGATGCCGACATCTTTTAAAAGTCTAGGCCAGTTGTCCACAGAATGTTCCACAGTCCAGATTCGTCTGATTTTTTCCATCATGATCACACTCAGGTTAAATATTTTGGCAAAAATGCTACACAGGTCACATTGTGTATGTACTTCCCTTTGCATCATTTCAGTAGACGCGTGCTATCACTTTGCCCACTCTTGGTGATGCTAAGTTTGAATACTTCTTAAGGTTGAGAAATGACTTTTAAAGATGAAGCCTAACAGCACATACTGATTACTTCATGAGTCAATATTTAACTTCTGTTTTCCTCAGAGAGCAGAGCAAGTTTGCAGTCTGCCTAAACACAAAGTCAGTTCTTAATCCATTCTGCACCCGGGTGAATTTCTGGGATTCTCACATTCCCTTGGGTCCAAGAAAAGAGGATGCCGACAGAGGGAAGGAGAGGTGGAAAAGAGGGTAGCAAGGAACTGGGCTTGGTTTGTCCTTAAAGGCGCATCCTGAGCACCGCCCCACCCCAAGCCTTCGGCCGGCCGTGTTAACTTGTCACTGACTCTCCTGCTTTTGTCCTGAGGCAAGGAGGTTCATTAGCAAGTCTAGCTGATGGCACTGCTGGCCAAGTGGTACCTATTCACCCCAAACCTTTCCTGTCCAGGCCAGGCTCTTGTGCACCTTTTTTTCCATTTCCGTGTTTGTAAAAATGTCCTGGGAGGACTCTGAATGCCAAAGAGATATGGTCAAAGACACATGACAAACATCATGATCCCAAAATTGTAGGTATTTGATCTTAAGCTTTCTGATTTCAAATGAAAACCTGGGTAACACCAATTTCTTGGATTTCAAGGGGAAACATCACCTCCATTTCCCCCGTGAGCTAAAACTTAGACTCTTAAGATAAAAGCGCCCAAGACTGAGGTAGATTGGCCAGCCAGAGAGGAAGAAGCAGCATATCCAGTAAAATCTAATCAGATGTTTTAAAGTCCAGACACAGTCTTTCCAAGATTGATATATGTGTGTTTTACATTTACATACACACATATACATGCACACAGACATAACACGCGTACCCAGACATGTGTATATGTATATTGTATGTACATTCATTTTAATGATATTGCTTTTAAAAAGATGGAAAAAATTCAATTGATGTTATACTCAATTATTAAGAAATTTTGCATTTGTTTGAATCAGTAAATATTTTAGGATTCTGTCTGTGCATCTGGTGTCCTCAGGCTAGAGCCACAGACATGCTCTGGGGGTTCTTTTGAATGCCCTGGAATGCATCAGGTACCTTTTAAAATGCTCTATGGAATCACTGGGGTGTGATTTGAGGGGAAAAAAATGTAAGTAATGCTTACACTGGAGATGTAGAAATTGCTTCTGCAATCACCCTGATGTATGTAAAATTGAATCTATTTTCGTGGCATTAGGGAAGTGACTGGCTTCTGCATCGGGTCTTTAGGAGGGCCTGAGCTTATTTGCAAATGTCGAAGAAGCATTGCTAGAGGCAGAGCACAAGAATAGATGTCACATTGGAAAAGATTACAGAAAAACCTGCCCTGAGCAATTATTTCATTATTGAACAGGTGGGCCCTGGCCTAATTCAACCTTTGCATCCAACTGTGTGGGTTTGTCTTCCTGGGTTTTCGATTCCAAGTGACTGCTAAGTTCCGTAACATCCGTTCCATCAAGCCTCCCAATTTTGTACAGGACCAGCGACCTCTGGGATGCAGGGGTGAGGGGGCTTTGTGAGGTATGGACTGTTGCTCTGGAGTGCTGTGGCGTTCTGGAAAAAGGAGCGCCTGTCAGCAGTGTGCATTGTTTCCAGTTGAAAGAAATGCTGGCTTTTATTAAGTAATCTGGTTTTGATCTTACTGCCTTGTGTACCTGCTTGTTATTTTTTTCTGAGACCTTTTGCTCCCTGGGATCATTTTCTGGGTCTTTCTGCTGCTGCTTTCTTTTTACATTCCTGCTTAAATCTTCTTTATGTCTTTTGTTCATAGTCTCATCCTCTCCTTGTTTTAGTCCAAATCAAAATGCTTCAGAACAAATTGCTGTTGAATTCTATGATACGGGGCTTGGCTGTCTACCCTTCATGTAATAGCGTTTGGCAGACTCACTTGCCCATTGGGTACGGTTAGTAAACTCCATCTTCACTTTTTTGCTTCCATTCTATTCAGTGGTTTCATGTCTGGTGGGTGAAGGAGCATCACATGCCGGGCCGTCAAGCTCTCTGCTAAATAAAGAAGCAGGCACTGTTGAGGGCTTGGAGGTGAGATTTAGTGGCCATTTTCTCGGTGCTTAGTACGTGCCTGTCCCTGTCCTGAGTCCTGAGCACAGCTTGGGGAGGGGTGTAATTACAAAAATTAATAAAACAGGGCATTGTCTCAAAAATAATAAATGTTCCTACTTTTAAGTTTTTCATAGTTTACAAAAGTCCTTTTGCAAAAACCTGGAGCCATAGATCCTTATTCCTGCACCATGAAAGAGCTGGTAGGTTTCTTACTACCCCCATTCTACAGATGAGGAAACTGAGGTTCAGAGAGACTCCATGCTGCAAATCACACAGGCATTTGCAGAGTCATAATAAGGATCTGTCTCTCCTGACATCAGTTAGGTTTTATCCACTTAGTTCTTCAAAGAATTTAGAAAAACATCCATAAAAGTACCTACAGTAAAACAGCTGTATGAGAATTAAATAATCAGGATCAGGAAAACATAAATGAAGACAAGAGGGTCAAGACCAGGTTATTTTCAAATATAACTCCATTATATGAAAACGTAATCTAAATATGCAGGCTGGCAACTTTCAAATTCTAGTTTGGCTCTGCGCTTTCTAGTAACAAAAGCTCAAATAGGAAGATCACTTTTATTGGCACCTACAGTGTGCTAGACTGTATGCTTTATATAAATCCTATTCTTAAGCCTCCTAGAAACCCTATAAATTAGGTATTATTCCCGTTTCATAAGTGAAGAAACTGAGTTTCAGAGAACTGGAGTAAATAAGCCCAAAGTCCCACACACATGGAGTCGGGGTGGGATTGGAAGCCAAAATAGGGTTATCTGACTCCAGAATCCATGTTCCTTCTCCTGCACCAGGAATGCAGCTCTCACCACTCACTGGTCTCACTGTATGAGGCTGCTGATGGCTCCTCCCCTTTTCTACCACGTGGGCAGAGGCTGCTGCCACCACAGTGTCCTGCAAGGAGCCTGTGGCTGGATACTGGCATGGAGCCAATCAGATTCCCACCCGGTGCCAGGCTCTGTGATAAGCATGTTCAAATCTGACATCTTACTCTGTCCTCACAGTAACCCTCTCTAGTTGGTATGTTTGTTAGCAAACCCATTTTACAGTAGAGGGAACTGGTGCTCTGAGATATTAAAAGCTCTTCCTCAGGTCCCATAATGAATCCATGGTGAGGTTTGGACCCATGTTCTACTTTCTAAACCAAGCGTCTTGTCTTTCCTCCAACTTTACACTTTCTCTCCATCACAAAGGAGGGTGACGGAAAGAAAGGAGATCAGCATGAATAGCCTTGCTAGGTGACAGGACAGAGCCTCCTCTGGGCTCCTCTGTCCACTTCAGAGCCCAAAATGCCTGTCGCGGGAAGGTAGCTGCCCAGTAATCCAGAAAGGGCCTGTGAGAATTGTCCCACCAGGAGCTTCTTCGGAAGTGGGACTGTAGACCAGATGGTCCCATCCCATCCTCGGGCATTCCTGAGCTGGTCCAAGCCCTGTATAGATATAGAGAGAGATGAGCAAGAGAGAGAGATTGCAGCCTGGTGTGGGAGACTCATGGTCTCACAATGAGCATCTTTACACAACCCAAACATGTATGTATGTATGTATGTATGTATATATGAATGATGGACCTGGAATTCATCTCAGATCTTCTAGCTCCAAGACCATATCTGGTTCCAGCTCTTCTGGTACTGGATTCTGTCTTCTTTTAAGGTGAAATCGGCTCTCTGTAACTTCCATCCATTCATTCCTGATTTTGCACACAAAGTATGGGTTGGTCAGCAACCAGACGCTGGCCCTTGTCTGCCCTCTGGTGTCCCAGAGGGTAATGAAATCAGTCTTTCTCTTCCTGCAGCTCTGAGCCTCACCCCCAGCTATTGGGCTGCAGCCAGCTGTGTGCCCTGCAGGTCCTGCCCTCAGGCTCAGCGGCCCTCACACCAGCTATCAACCTTCTTCAGTACACATTTCTGTTTTCCAACATGTTCAAAATCTTGATTGGCACATCTGTCTCCATTTAGTCCATGTCTATGAAGTGTTTGGTTTCCAAGTCTACCGTGGGCCGAACTACTGGAAGTTCAGGGGGCTGCCACCACCCTCACTCACTTTTCCAAACCTGGGTTCAGAACACACTGCTCACGTTTGAATTAACCTCCAAATGTCCATCGCGTATCTGCCTCACACAGAGTTCATGGCTTCCAGCTCGGGATTTGAGGGTCTCAAGTAAAGACTTTATATTTCATCTGTGCTGTGTCTTCTGGTTAGATTTGACCCTGTTATCCCAGTGTACTGAGATATTTTTGATTTCTAGCTGGGTTAGCCAAGGAGCTCACTTAATCCTCCCAGTTTGGGGCCTCAAATTACAATAATTATTAGATTATTAATATTCATCATACTGGCTATTATCTATTGAGCATTAATTGTGAGCGCATTTCCAGCTGAGTGTTTTATATGCATTATCTTATATCATCGGTATGTTGGGAGGATTAAATAAGTGTGTTATGCTTATCCCTGATGGTTTACAAGTGAGGAAACTGAGGTTTAAATAATAAAGAACTTGCCTAAGCCTTCATAGTTTTAAATGGCAGATTTTTAAGCTGGAACTTAAACCTGGGTCTGTGTGACACCCCTAAGCCTACGGCCAAGATCATTCCACTATACTGCCTTCTGTAAGATAGGTGTTATTATTCCCATTTTATAGAGAAGGAAAGTAAAGTGCTCAGTTTCAGCAAACATTGAGTCATTTGCTCAAAGCAGTGGTGCTCAAAGTGTGGTCCCCAGATCGGCAGCATCAGCATCACCTGGGAACTTTTTGGAAGCAAATTCTTGGGCCCCACCCCAGACCTACTGAACCCCAAACTCCGCCGGTGGGGCTCAGCAGTCACTGTTTTTAACGAGCCTTCCAGGTAATGCTGATGCACATTCAAGTCTGAGAATCGCTGGCTAGTAGTAAAGCCCCGGACTGTCAGACTCCAAAGCCCTAGTTCTTCTGTGTGCAGAATCGTCTCTGATAGCACAGTTAGGCACACTGAGAGAGAAAGGCTGATTTTCCCTTTCTCAGGGTGGATGCACCAGGAAGAGGGGCTGCCTGGAGATGCTGCACCTGAGGGCTGCTAAAGCTCGTATATAGCTGAGGGTCCCTAAACCCAGGGCTCCTTTCACAACCATCTCTGGAACTTTCTGTCCTTTTGTCTGAACGGCAAACAACCCGAGAGTCAGAATGGAAGGAGTGGAAATTTACAAGGAGGAGCAGTCATGAGTCACACAGTGAAACCATGAACTCAACAGAACATCATGAAGAGGAATTTTTTTAAATACACAAAGTTCTGTTTGAAGGGACAATTATATTTTCTGGAGGCTCCAGGATTAAACTGAATCTGGGAGAAAAATGGAATGTTACAAGCTTGCCACCTCCAGTTTTACTGAATATTTTATAGAGATTATTGAATATTTTGTAATCATCCTCTTGGCTGACAGATTAAAGGACACACTTATTAAGTTCCTGGCAACCCAAAGTGGAATGGAATTGTTTATTCCTTGGAAATGCAAAATGGAAATTTAAGTGGCCTTGAGAAAGTAGACAAATTGTCCATCCCAAGCATTAAAGAGTTAAACTAAGGTAAGTGTCAGAGAAGGATATTAGACTCCGAAAGGAGACATAGTAGACCATCAAAACTAAGAATTACCTTAGACACCGTCTGATCCAACTTCCTCATCTTAAAGACGAAAAACTGAGTCCCAGAGAGTTTTCTCAAGGTCACTCATCGAGTCATTAGCAAAACCTGGGCTAGAGTTGGGAGCTGTGACCTCTCTAGTCCTTGCCCCCTGGTCTCCTTCAGAGGAGTGAAGTATGGTCAGTAATGGCTTGTCTTCTATCTAATATTTTCTGTAGACCCCCAATCCGATTTCTGCACAAATCTAACCATCTCAAATTGAATTATACTTTTCATCTCCTGGTTATGGGAATAACTGAGGTGTTCCTTTAAATATTCATTGACTGCCAACTATATGCTAAGCAGGGTAGGGATTGTAAAAATAAATAAGACATAGTCTCTTCCTTCAAGGATATTACTGTCCTCCAAGAGGAGATTCGTAAGTGGATTAGTTTCAATAAATGCGATAAATGATAGAGAAAAGGCATGTGTGGTGCCCCAGGAACACTGATCAGAGGCTCAGCAGGTGATTAATTCTGCCTAAGTGAGTTAGACAGTACTATCTATGTGAGGAAATGGATTTTGATTTGAAGAAAGTGCAAGGAAAAGATTATCCCAGATAGAAGGGACAAAGGCTCGGAGGTGTAAGGGGTATGGTGAGCTTGAGGAAGGGGCCTTAAAATACAGGGTGCTTTGTTCTGAAAGCATATAGCCAGAGATATGTCTGGAACAGTAGCTAGAACCTGCCCGAGAAGGAACTTACATTTGTAGCCTACTTAAATTCAGTTTCCAGGAGGGGCAACCTATTTGGAAATAGAGTGATCCCAGTGTTAGGTGCCCTTGCATGTTGTTGGAACCTGGCCTCATATTCTCTTTGATTTGTATAGATTCAGCTTTCCATTATAAATAAGTAGGGACAGCATTTTAGCAGCTACAGACCTTTACTTTCATTGTGAGCTGGCCCGGACGTTCTTTCTCAATACCCTTTCAAAGAGACCTCAGTCAAGCTACAAAGCTGAACTTGTTTTTGACAATTTATGCTAGGCCACTGCATCTTGAGAAGAAAATAGAATTGTTGTATACACCTCACAGGTGGTCCTGAGTTGTAACAGGGCGCTTAGGAAGTGCTTGTTAAAGTAATCAAGGATAAAGAAGTGATGTTGAAAATGTAAGTATATAGTTGCTAGGTAGCAGGATAAGCTGACCTTAGAGACTAGGTTTTTTTTCCTCAGCTCAAAGCCACAGCCTTGGTAAGTTGAAAACACAGATAATAATTCTGCCAGCTAACATTTTGTGAGTAATTCCTGGACAAAGCACTTTACATGCATCATTTCATTTCATAATCTCGACAATTCTATGAGGCAGGTCAGGGAAGCTGAGGTTCAGAGATTTTAAGTAACTTTCTCAAGGGCACACAGCTACCAAGAAACCAGACTGAGGTTTGAACCTGGGTTTATATGATTGCCCTGTCAGCAGCCTGTCCTTGAAATACTTGCTTTGCTTAACTTCTACTCTCCTGGTTTTTCTCCTTCCTCCCCAGCGACTTCTTCTCATGCTTCTTTCTTGGTTCTTCTTCTAACCATTCCAACATCCCAGGACCTAGTCCAGAAACTTCTCTTTTCTGCTTATGCTCCGTCTAAGTGGGCGGTGATGATGACATTAAATGAGATAATGAGCACAAGAAGAGGCCAGATTTGAAGCAGGAGCGGGGGAGTTCAGATCTAGACAGATACGGTTTGAAGTGCTGTTGAGTCACTGAAGACATGTCGAGCAGGCTGTTGGATTTGTGGGCCTGGAGCTCAGCAGAGGAATCTGGCCTGGAGATATAAATGTTTGCTACATTGTATATACACAGTGATTGAAGACTTTGCCATGAATAAGGAAATTGAGGCACATTAAGATGGGACACGTTGCCTGGCATCACTTAGCAAGTTAATGGAAGAACCAGAGCATCAAACTGGGACTTACCTATTAGAAGTGCCTACAGAAAAGCAGTCAGTTAAAGCTGACGGCAAAACAGGGGTCTATGAAAGGGGCTACGTGACTAGTCCAAGTGCAGACTTTCTGGTCGTCCACCCAGACCCTGAGATGGACCTTGGAATGTGTGAATGAGTTCATGGATCAGGTAGCCTCATGGTTGTCTACTCAGCCAGGATTATGATAAGATCTCAGTAGGCAAAGCATAACTTTCTGAATCAAAATAGAAATTTTTAAAAGTCTGAAGTCTGATTTATATATTAGTGGTTGGGAGCAGATCTATATACCTTAGAAATTCAGTGAAGGAGCTGTAGTGTTGACATCATCACAGAGGTTGAGGAGCACACGTAAAGTTCTTGCCCAGGTGGTAGGTTGTCCCACTGCCCACAGAGGTGGACAGCAGGTATGATACAGGAGGTAGAGGTTTGGAGAGGAAACGTCTTTGCAAAGCAGAATTCAAGGAAATGGAAGAAAAAGATCAGAGTGCCAAGGACAGGCAAAATCCCTCTGTCCCCTGCGTTACCATCTCCATCATTCTCTAGGTGGTCTCCTACATGCTTCTGGAGTATGTCATGATGTTTAGTTAGAGGCTGACTCAGTAGGATGCTCTTGACTGTATTGAGAGGAACTGCCTACACCACCAGACATCTATTATATCTCTAACCTGCACCTACCTCTAGAGTGGACAGATGTCGAGTGAGGAGATCCCCCAACCACAATACTAAGTGTTGGTAACACAAACATGAAAAAGGCAGTTCTGCTTCCAGAAATCCCATGATATTTTAGGGAGCACAGACACAGTGATACGGCATGATGCATCTAGTAGAGGTACGTGTAGAAGCTGCGCGGAGAATGGTGGCTGGTGAAGGGAGGCTGTTCTGGCCCATTAACCACGTAATTCATCTGTCTTTGGGTGATTTACTTTTCACTTCACCAGCCATGTGAGTTGACTCCCTAACTATATGAAGGCTGGAAATGAAAGTAAAATTTCAATCCCTTGGCAGTAAAACAAGAAGAAATGTGTTAAACATGATTATCAGAGACACATTTAGCAGAGATACAATGTAGAGTAATCTTGACATGTTCCTTTCCCTTACCCTCCACATTTAATTCAATACCAAGTTTTGATTATTCTGCTTCTTCAATATGTGTAGAGCCCATCCACATTCAATACCTCCATCCTCATCCAAGTTACCATCATCTCCTGCTTCAGTAAGGTCCACAGCCCCTAAATAGTCCTCATAGCCATCCTTGTCATTCTCTAGTTCATTTCTTCTTAGCAGTTAGGGAGATCTATTCAAGGCAAATGTAAATACGTTACCTCATATCTCCCTGGCTTCTGATTTTTCGTAAGCTAACAACTGAAGTCCCCATCCAGATCTTACATCCAGATCTTGCCCTGCTCATTTTTTCCAAGTTCTCACATTTCACTGTTCCTTTCTCTGTGACCTCCAGCCACACTACCTTCTTCTCTAAGTGCTCCACCTTTTCCCCACTCCTTCTCCCACGGGGCCTCTGCGCATGCCATTGCTCTGTCTACAGCAGGGTCGACAAACTACGGCCCACAGGCCAAATCCAGCACACTCTTTGTTTTTGTAAATAAAGCTTTGCTGGAAAAGAGCTATGCTTATTTTTTACATCTTGTCTATACAGAGCTGTTCCTGTGCTCCTATCGGTAGAGTTGAGTAATTGCTATTGAGACCATCTAGCCCACAAAACCTCAATATTTACTCTCTGGCCCTTAACAGAAATGTTTTACAACTCCTCATCTAGAACACTGGCTATACCCACACTGTTCCTCTAATTGGCTCCTTTAGATCTCAATTCATGGATTTCTTCCTTTTCTGACCCCTTTCTCCCCAGGCCAGATTGGATTCCTTTGTTAGGTGCTATCATAGAATTCTGTTTTCTCAGCACTGACCTCATCTTTCAAATGTATTTAAGGTCCAACTCTTCTGACAGTTGGCAAGATTCAAGAGGTGAGGACCATTTCTGTTTGCTTACTACTGTGTCCCCAGCATGTAGCATGGTGTGTGGCACAGAAGAGATAGACAGAAATTCTTATTTAGTTGACTAGATGGATAAATGGATGGATGTGCAGATAGATGCGACTCAGGCATAGCAATACTAAGTCAGAATAAAAAGGAATATTCAGAAAGCCTGGTACAGCTGATACTATACACTGTTGACCCACTTTCTGCATTCAGAATTGAGTGCAGCAGAGAAAGGAATCAAAGAATGTTTCTTTGCCAGTCAGCTGATATCCAGATCTTAGCATGTCTCCACCCCTGTCACCAACCTCTAGTCTGCCAACGCTGGGGGGGAATTTTACAAATCCCTTTTCGTTGTTCCTGCAAAATTGGGAGCTGCTACTGAAAATATCCTCAAGTAGTTAACTGTTGGCTGCTCTGGTAATGTGCTACAATCATTCCTCTATTCATAAGAAAAGGGAAGGATAACAGCTGGTGGTCTTCAGACCAGACACAAATACAGGCAAAGACTCAGATAGGCTGCTATCTGGCTGTGCCAGTGGAAGAAGCAAGAAAAAGAGTGAAGTCAGGAGGCAGATATAACAGACTGTGAGGCTCCACTGGCTGGATGGCCTCACGAGTAGCCATGAGAACATCAGTTATCCGGGAATGTTCTGAGAGACAGTGGGCATCAATTACATGGATCCAGTCTGTATGGTCATGGAGAGCTGGCTTCCCCACATGATTTGTCTTGGGAGCTGAGATGTTCTTTGGTTATTGAAACTCACTAAGTAGAAAGGAAGGGGTTTGAACTGTTCGTTTTTTAGATGAGAAGAAGCCAAAATGAGTTGATAGAATATCAGTAGGAAATGGAATTTGGCTTCTTGAGCTGCTTCAGGATGATCAAGGAAAGTGTCAGGGCGGAGCTGAATCTTAAACAATGAGTGATCAGAGATTGTCAAGGCAGAAAAGGAGAAACATGTTATTGCTGTCTTTGTTTTGTTATGACACAGCACGTCAGTACTTAATGGCATAAAACAACCACCATTGTATTGTGTTCACAATTCTGTAGGCCAAGAGTTGGGGCAGGAGTGAGCAGGGATAGTGGTTGTGTCTGCGTGAAAATGAGGAGACTCAGATGGAATGACTTGAATGGCTGGAAATAATTGGGATGGCTCTCCGAGAGCCATATGTCTGGGTCCTCATTTCTTCCTCAAGTGGCATCTGCTAGGGATGGAATGCCCAAATGGCTCATTTATTTGTGTGTCTGACCCCTTGGTCGCAATGACTAGAACATCTGGGGATGGCTGGTCTCTCTCCCTGTGCGTCTAACTTGGTCTTCTCTGTAGCATGGCAGACTCGTGGTAGTCAGACTTATTACATGCTGGCTGGCTTCCCCCAGAGAGAGTGTTCTGAGAAAGCCGGGAGGAATGCCAGTTCTCTTAAAACTAGGTTGAGAACTGGCCGGCATTACTTCTGCTGCATATCATTATTAAAAGCATCCCAGGTAAGCCTAAAAGAGTGGAGAAGCAGGCTCCACGTCTCAGCAGGGGAAATGGCACGTGTCTACAGGAAGGGAAAGAATGGTGGTCATCTTGGAGATTCAACTACCACACTGTTCTAAAAGAAGAGAGTACATGCACATGGGCGCCACGGTGTGAGGTCTGCCTGGCTGATTAGAGTGAACAATAAATCGGAATACTTTCCAAATCTCCAGTTTCCACTTAGGTTACAGTGATAACTCTTGCATTACTAGCATGTGGTTTGGCAAGGTCTCTGAAGATCTTCAGAATCTGGAAAGAGCTTTTGCTCTCATGTACAATTCCTTGTGAGTGTGAATGTCTTCGCTAAAATACAGAGTCCAAAAGACATCAATAAAATGATCTTTTCCCTAGAGCTTGAGAGAGAATATGAAGGGCAGGAGACAGATGTTGGTGTCTCTGCCCGGCGGCCTGATCCTCCTTGAGACACCCTGACCCTGACCTCTTTCTCAGGAAGTCCTTACCCTTGGACTTGTAATTATGAGTAGTTTGACATCCCTGGAGTATTTGGATTTTTAACTCCATGGGATTAGGTGGTGGGAGATGAACCTAGAAAAGGGATCAAGGGCTGTGTCTTAAAGATTGTCAAAACTAGAGAGTTTGGAATTTATAATGTTCTCTGTAAGGAGCTAGCACAGATTTTAAGAAGTGGAGAAGCAGGATTGAGTCCAGTTCCAGAAAGATCATCCCACTGACAGTGAGGAGAATGTATTGGAGTGTGAGTTGATAAGACTAATAAAAAGTAAGTATTGTTTCTGCATGTATCAGATCCAAGGAAAGTGACTTAGCATAAAACACGGCTGTAGTGGACATTTATTTTATACATGCATCCACACACACACCCACACACACACATACCTGCTTACAGAATTAATAGTGACTACAAACAAATTGGTGTGGCCAACTGTTTGTAATGAAGCAGGTGATAGAGAGAGGATGTTCTACCACATTCCATTCTCGGGACTGTTAAGTCCAGAAGTATTGATTAGATATCCATGCTTGCTCTGTATTTTCTTGATCAGTCAATATTTTGATGGTTTGATGCCTGAAAATATTTGGACATATTCGATTTTTGAAATTAGTATCCTTATTCAGTTAATGTCTCATTGGGCCAATTCAGTTTTTCCAAGGTGAAAACCCCTTTCATCTTCAGGGTCTTTGATATAGGTTGGATGAAATTCCCTCTGATCCACAGATGTGACAGAGGCTCAGAAAGTAAGAGAGTCACTCCAAAGTAGCAGAGTCACTTCTGTTTCTGCTACAGTGGAGACTCATGTGGTCCTGCACTGAGTCGTCAGCCAGCTGGGCCCTAGCAAATACATGCACTTGTAAATCTGGTCCCCATTCTTATTAATAACCCTTCTTTTACTGTCCCATCACTCTTCTTGCAAATTGATCCATCAGCAGAGGTTTACCTAATAATTCAATGTCATTATTATGCTTTACTTATAAAATAGCTATTTGCCAAGCCTGTTCTGCAATTTAAAAATGCAAGTCCTACCACGCCACCGTCCATCTGAAAACCTGTCACCGGCTCCCCTTTGCCCTCAGAGTAAAGTTAAAATGCATCTCATGGCCTGTAAGACTCAGAATGATCTAATTCCTGTCTACATCTTTGGTCTCATCTCTAACCACTCTCTGGATTTCTCATTATAGTTCAGTCATATTGACTTTCCTTCTATTCTTGGAAAACACTAAGTATTTTCCAACATCATGGCTTCCACAATTCCCTTCCCTCTTCCTGGAACATTCTTCCTTTCTGTCATTCATTGTAGACCCTTATTAATCCTTCAGATCTATGATTCTCTGTCATCTTTTGAGGACTTCCTAATCTCTAATATAAACAGTGACCATTTTTTCCTAGTCCCTTCTTTCACAAGTATTATGTATTCAGATATTTATTTAACAGTTTTTTGGTTACTGTCTGCCTTCTTCACAAACTGTAAGCTCCAAAGTGCAGAGACCACTTCTGTTTTAACCATCACTGTCTCCCTAGAGACTAGCGTTAGGTGCTTGGTATATGACAGATGCTTGATGAGTATTTGTTGAATGAACCATTATGTTAATTTTGTGATCAAGATGGATCACAATGATTCACTATTCTGTATTCAACCGACTATTCTTGTGGACTGCGTGAAAAACGTGGTCCTGCAGTCTTGAAGATGACTAAGGTTACTCTTAGGTTTTGATCCCATGGTGGAGGTGGGGAGACCAGGAGAAGACCATTGCGCTAGTCTGGGAGACATAGATGGGGTGCTCTTTGCAATTCCTTTTCTTGGGAAGTCCTAATCCTAATATCTTTGTCCTCGTCATTAATTCTAAAGACCTCATGGCCAATGATGGCATCCTTGGACTCCATCATTCAGTGCAGGACTGGAACACAGAAGGAACACTCTTCAGAACTACTTTGTGGCTACAGCTGCCCCTACCCTTGTGACCTCCCTTGTCTCCTCCAGAGGGCTGTATGCTTCTAACAATTTTTTCCTTCTCCCCCTCGCACCCCAGTCACTGCTTAGCCTTCTCCAACTTTATTCACTTGTGGATATTCCCAATATTTGGGAAAATCTGAAAAGTCAACTTTTATGTTTAAGGAATATACCTCATTGTCTTTAAAGGGGAAAAGAGAAGAAACTAACCTTTATTTAGCCCTAACTATGTACCAGGGGCTATGCAGGATGTGGTGATATGCTATATCCTTTAATCCTTACAACTTTTGAAGTGACAGTTATTATTGGAATCAGGCTTCTTTCGCAAGTGTAGAGACTGAAGTTCAGAGATACTAAGTAACTTGTTCAAGGTCACATAGCTAGTAAGAGTTATATCAGGGATTTAAACCTAATATTTATCTTGCATATGATCTGACTACTATAATGTACTCCCTCCCAAGTAACGTGAGATATGCAGACACTTGTGAGGCCATTGGGGAGATGGCATACTTTGATGCTGATGTCTTCAAATCCCAGATTGCACTACTCTCTTCAGTGATTAGAACATAATGAGAACCCTCCTGCCATTCATTCACTCAACAATGTTTGTTGAGCACCTGCTATGTGCTAGACACGTGTTAGCTTTCATGCTACATCAAGTGAATAAAGCAGGGAAAATTCCCTCCCTTTATGTCCTCATAAAGCTTACATGGTAGTGGTGGTAGGGAGTGGAAAGAGAGAGACAGAAAATAAACAATGGTCAATAAAAAGATAAGTAAATTATATGGCATTATAGAAAATGACAAGTGCTATGAAAAAAATGGAACAAGATAAGTGGTATTTGGAGTTATAAGTGGGGGAACATTGCAGTTTTACAGAAGATGAAATTTGACTGAAGACTTGAAAAAGATAAAATGTCAAGAGTGTCCCTGTTCGAGGCACCCAAGGCAAGAGTGTGTCTGATATTTTCAAGGAAGAGCAAGACTCTATTCTAGCTGCAGGGGTCCAGAGAGCAAGGTTTTCATGATGAGCAGTCTACGCTGTTCTTTGTTGGACAGAACTTGGCAGTCCAAACCAGTAGAGCCCACAAGAAGCATGGACTTCTCTCAATCCACATCCTTTCAGAAGGCACCATAGTAAATAGGTTAACCCAAGATGCTTCCAAAGGACAACAAAGACCCTTGTACCTATGAAGCCACTGCTTTCCATGTTTCTCTTTGGTGCTGATTCTGACCTTCCTTAGCCCAGTAAGGTCTGGCATTGAAGCCTTTCTCCACTTGCCCATTACTCAGTTCTGCTGTGACTCCAGTCTGGCTATACTGGACTTCCCAAGTTCTCTCTCTCTCTCTCTTTTTTTTTTTATATAAATTTATTTATTTATTTTTGGCTGCATTGGGTCTTTGTTGCTGTGCACGGGCTTTCTCTTGTTGCGGCAAGTGGGGGCTGCTCTTTGTTGCAGTGCCCGGGCTTCTCATTGCGGTGGCTTCTCTTGTTGTGGAGCACGGGCTCTAGGCACGCGGGCTTCAGTAGTTGTGGCACGTGGGCTCAGTAGTTGTGGCTCGCGGGCTCTAGAGCGCAGGCTCAGTAGTTGTGGCGCACGGGTTTAGTTGCTCCGCGGCACGTGGGATCTTCCCAGACCAGAGCTCGAACCCGTGTCCCCTGCAGTGGCAGGCGGATTCTTAACCACTGTGCCACCAGGGAAATCCCTCCAAGTTCTCTTTTAAGCTAGTCACTCAGGCTATGACCATGGTGATTTCCCCGCCCTCCCCCACTCCCCGAATCTAGTACATCTGCCCCATTCAGATGTATTCACTAGGTCCCTGCTTGGCAAGGAACCCAGTGTAATGTTGTTAAGGGTGTTAGCTGGCAGGATCACTTCTGTCATTGTTTTCTAAAAGCACCATTGCATTTTCAACTGCCCCTAAACATGGTGAGCATTTAGTCACCATTCTAAGTCATTTATTTAACATGAAAATTTATTAGTTAGGCCATTGTTTAGCAAATTCATCACATTGCACTTTTTACTTAGCAGAATCACTTAATTAGTGTTTTATTACTGGAATCGACTGTCAATTATGTGGCTAATTCATTTACTTAGGGAATGAATGTTTTATCTGCGTAAGGCTATTCAAAGTGCACTGTTAACTCTTCAGCGATTAAAGACTGTTGTCAGTGGCAATTCATGTTGTAAGGAAAATTAAATCATTTATTTCCCGTGAAGTATCAGGTATTGGAAAAATCTTTGGAAAAGTGTAGAGAGGGTAGTTTAGAACCTTTCATGAATTAAAGAACTTTCATTAACTGAGTGCTAATGAAAGCTAAATAAAAGTAGCTGGAGGGTTTTGATTGGACCCCTTGGGATAAGTTATTATAATACGTATACCCATATGTGTATGTTGCTGTAACATATATAAATGCTCTTTTATTGACATTATTTCTTCGGGCTCTCACAAAAGCATTGTGGGGTGACATTGGGGTTTGTAATTGGCAGCTTCTGAGACGGCCCCTATGACTCCTGCCTCCTTTCACACATCCTTGTATTATCCCTTCCTCTGAATGCAGGCTGGATCTACTGACTGGCATCTAACGAATAGAATGTAACAAAGTATTGAGGTGTCACTTTCAAGATTACGTTATAAAAAGTCTGGGGCTTCCATCCGGGCTGCTCGCTTTCTCTCTCTTTCTCATTTGCTTGCTCCATGGGAAGCCAGCTGCCATGTTATGAGTTGCCCTATGGGGAGACCCACTGGCCGTGGTTACTCCAATAACCCATGAGAAAATAAGTTTGCTAGTGACCGCATGAGTGAACTTGGAATCAGATTCTTCCCCCCAGATGAGTCTTCACATGCAACCACAGTCACATCTGACAGCGTGCGTGCAGGTTCATGAAAGACCTAGAGCTAGAGGTACCCGTGGAAGCGGCACTCAGGTTTCCGACCTACAGAAGCTGTAAGATAGTAAATGTTTGTTATTTTAAGTTGCTGATTTGGGGGTGGTTTGTTAAGTAGTGATAGATCATTAATGCATGGCTTAATATGTGATATGGTATAAGAATTTACCAGAAGCTTTTTGGTTAATAAGTAGTAGAGCCGGGATTTAACCTTGGTTCTTCTGTTGCATTTCTATAACCAAAAAAGAATGGGAACTGTAGTTAAGATCTCTCACTGCAACTTTCAGGGGTCCTTAAAGCATTGACATCCCACAAGTGCTACTATTCAGAGGCAGTTTCTCTATAACAATGATTCCCTTATGACCTGCACACCTTTATTACCATGAGAAGAAGCCACAGGAATTCTGGAGAAGTTGGTGAGCAGCAGGCCTGTAGGATTGATCTTCTTTACTATGTTTCAATCAGGAATTGAGTCAAAATTCCCCTTTCTGGCCCCCAGTCACTGCCCTGACCCCCAGTAAATGGTTGTAACAATAGTTCCCAAACATGACTGGCCCCAAACTAAAGCTACTAAGTCCTTAGGTCTAGGGAAGAAATCTATATTTAACATGTTCCCTGAGTGACTCTTGTATGGCCCAATGGTTTGGGATCCACTACATAAAACACAGTAGGTTGCCATTGCAGTCAACTTCTGTAATTCAACAGCTGAGGGTCTGCCAGGCTAACCCTTGATGTGCACACACAGCTTTATCAGTTCTTATGAGAGTGTTAGGTATCTGTCCTTCCCAGAGTAAAGGCCAGCAGCATTGGTTGCTTGAATGTTTTTGTTTGGTTGGTTTCGAACAGTACTAAGGTGTACTACCTCATTCATTCACTAGAAGCAGAAAGGACAGTGCTTGCCTTATTGAGTAACTCCAGGACCATTAATGAACAAATTGTATTTCTTAACTGGAAGCTCCCTTAAAGACCATCTAATCTCCTACCACTCAAAGCGCAGGTCCACGGACCAGCAGCATCTCCGTCACCTGGGAGCTTGTTACAAATGCAGACTCTCGGATCACATTCCAGACTCACTGAATTAGAATATGCATTTTAAACTGTCTCCAGCGTGTATATTGAAAGTTGAGAAGGAGTGGTCTAATTCAACTTCATAATTTTAAAGTTAAGATCCAGAAGGTGAAAGTAATTGTGCAAGACAATTTAGTGGCAAAACGAGGATGAAAACTCAAGTCTTATAACTCCAAGACTGTGTTGTTTCCACTCTATTAATGTTCTGTTGTCTTTGTAGCTTATTATATCCACACACTCTGCTTAAGTATCCAGGGCGTAGTTTGAAATGAAGAAAGCAGGCTTCTCTCCATCCAGGATAATGGCAAACGCGTTTCAAACAGCTGTTGCACATTTCAATTTCCTCTCCCTTTCCCAGACAAGTTTAGCATTTCATTTTCTCTTTCGTATACATGAACAAAAGACAAAGTCACCTGTCAGGCTGAAGACTGTAAAACCTGACAAAATTGAGTTTTTCTAGCTTAGCTAAGTATCACTCTGCAACTGTTTTGCATACCTTTGTCTTACTATGATTTTGACAGATGAGGGAGAGGAAACGTTTTCGATGTGAGGCATTATTTACTTTTTTTTCCCTTCCATCACGTACCTTCCTATGAGGACGTGGGTCTCAGAGTGCAGTGATACATATGCACAACACAAAATGCTGGGCTGGTTGTTTTTAGTGTGAGCACAACTCTGAAACGAGGGAGAAATTCCAGATCATGCCCTGCCCAAGCTGGAGTCACAACAAAGCTGTAACCTTCAGTCTGACAGAAACACACCCTTCCCCACACAACCTGTCATCCCCCCTGTCCAACTCTCTCTCAGAAGCCACCCTAGAATCCCTCTGTTTCCTGCTTGCAAGAATATCAAAACCATACAACTTACTTTTCTTTATTATTTCTGCTTCAAGTAACTTACTAAGCAGGACATGTTCCTTTACGTTCTTTGGAATATCCTATCTATACTAACACGAACAGCCATATACAGACTTTTCTACTAATAGTATTAAATAACTTCACGATGATAACATTGTGTAAACTCCATTTTCTTCTTAATATACTTCATTCTCATCTGATAAGCAGTATAATCCCCAGGAAGCCATTCCTTACCAGCCACAATTTGTACCATACCTTATCATCTGTTTACAAAATTCTTCAGGCACATGTATCACTGCCTATTTATGGGGTATTTTTCTACTCATCGAAGTTCAGATAGTCCGTTACTTCAAACAGAAGTGCAAGTGGATGGTGACTATGCAATAATTAAACACTGGACTTCGACGTTACAAAAAAGAGTTTGTGTTTCTGGTGAGCTGAAACATTTTAAAAGTTCAGCATTATACCCCTTCTCCTTTGTGGTTCAGCAGTATATTTCCAAGATCCCATACGTACCCCTCAGCTTTGTTCTCTCCTTTCCTAGTTTGATCACTGAGCAGTTAAGACCAAAAAGCATCCTCTTGTTGCTACAGGTCTGTTGCTTCTGGCTCGCCAAGTGATCTTCATTTTTGTTTGAATTAAGTTTATAAAACCTATGCTGTGAACCCTGGTATCAGCACTTTTGCTGTCTTGTTTTCCCGCTGATTTTCATGAAATTGTGACAAAATGAAAAATAAAAAAGACTTTCAAAGTCTTTTTTTTTTTAACAGTGAAATCCTTTCTTCAAGCACAATCATACCTAGAAGTCTGTTTTTTTTAATATCTTTATTGGAGTATAATTGCTTTACAATGGTGTGTTAGTTTCTGCTTTATAACAAAGTGAATCAGTTATACATACACATATGTTCCCATATCTCTTCCCTCTTGCGTCTCCCTCCCTCCCACCCTCCCTATCCCACCCCTCTAGGTGGTCACAAACCACCGAGCTGATCTCCCTGTGCTACGCGGCTGCTTCCCACTAGCTATCTATTTTACGTTTGGTAGTGTATATATGTCCATGCCACTCTCTCACTTTGTCCCAGCTTACCCTTCCCCCTTCCCGTGTCCTCAAGTCCATTCTGTAGTAGGTCTGTGTCTTTATTCCTGTCTTACCCCTAGGTTCTTCATGACGTTTTTTTTTTTTTTTCTTAGATTCCATATATATGTGTTAGCATACGGTATTTGTTTTTCTCTTTCTGACTTACTTTGCTCTGTATGACAGAAGCTGTGGCACATATATACAATGGAATACTACTCAGCCATAAAAAGAAACGAAATTGATTTATTTGTGGTGAGGTGGATGGGCCTAGAGTCTGTCATGTAGACATCTATTTTATCAAACAGATAAAAACCATCTACCTCTGGCTGCAGCAGAGGTGAGGGAAAACTCAAGTGCTTGCTGAGCATTGCACGTGCGTGTGCACACACACACACACACACGCACACAAAACCCCCCATGAGGGTCCAATTCACTCCTGACCCACAGAAGACACTCTGAACAGAGGTCTCCCTTCCTAACTCTGGCTCAGCTCTTAGGTCACTAAGTGCACAGACTAATAATTCACTTATTCCTCCCCCTGGATACCACATGCATGAAACTTTCCACATTATGATCTACCTAAAATAAAAACAACGATCCCTACAACTGGTCACTTAAACAAGTACAGACTGATGGCTCCTAACCAAAAGGGCGTGAGTCACAAAAGCAAGGCCATAACATGAATGACACCCTCTAAAATCAAGCAGTGGCCACCCTGTGGACCCCTGGATTAGAGGAGCCTCAGGAAAGATGGGGCCCAGTTTATGGGGCTCTAGTAGACCACAGGGTTTCACTGAGAGACACTTTTTTTCATTATTGCTACAGTCACGCAGAGTCCAGGAACCAGCCCAGAGAAACTCAAAGGCCAGTGTTTTGTTACGTGAGGGATCCTTGGGCTGGAAGTACTTCTGCATCTTGGCTGTGGTGGTCACGGGAATCTACACCTGTGATTAAATTACATACAGCTGTGAACACACACGCACAGGTGCACGTAAAACTGGTGAAATACAAGTAAGTTCAGTGGAGTGTGTTCATGTCAATTTCCTGATTGTGATGCTGTGTAAGAGTTATGTAAGATGGTAACTTGGGGAAAACTGACTGAAGGGTATATGGGGCCTCTCTAAGTTATTTCTTATGACTGCATGTAAATCTACAATTATCTCAAAATAAAACTTTAACAAAAAGCTGGTGCTCTGGTAAAGGGCTGGAAGGTAACTTCTGACCCTGGCCACATCCATCAGAGTCTTCAGATGTGTTTCGTGGTTTTCCCAATCAGTTACTCACTCGCCAATCCAAGCATGTGATAAAAGTGTTCTACCCGTTTCTAGAAATTGTGAAGTGGTTTACGTGTCTTTTTTCTTAATCATTTTTGGCAGAGGTTTGTCTAATTTATCAGTGTTTTCGAAGGAAAGAGCCAGCTTTTGTTTTTCTTCAGCTTCTCTGTTGTGTCCTTAACTTCTATTATGTCCCATTATCATTTGTTCTTATATTTATCTACTTACTTTCTACTTTCAGTGACTATATTTTTCATCTCTAGAAGTTAAATTTTTATTTTGCAAAGTCACTCATCCTTTTTCCATGATGTGTTGCCTTACTGCTGTGGTTCACAGTCCTTCCATAGTCTCTTTAATCAATCTAAGTGTATTTATTTTATTGTCTCTTAGACAGTTTCATTATTTTCAATCCTTGGCAGGCATATCTCTCTGGGTATCATGTCTGCTGACTCTCCCTTGTGGGGATAAGCTTGCCCACGTGGCTTGTCTTTCTTTACATTTTATTTTTCCGCTCTGAATTCATCTTTAGTGGAGGCGGTTTTGTTCTGTGGGAATTAACATGTCTTGGATTATGAAAATAGCTCTATAGAGTGGTTCTCATTTGCTTGTCAGGACAGGAAGATTTTCTGTGGTATTACATGGATTTTGTATGTTGATTTCTAGGTTTGCAGTTGCTCTGTCACACGCAGAGCACAAATGCAGACCCCAGACCAAAATGTGGTAGGGGTCCAGAGTTTCCTTTGTTTACTGCCTCTAACTATTTGAAAACTATAAACCCTTCTTTTTATTCTACTAATTGATACCTTTAACCTAAGAGTGTGCATACACACATGTGCACACACACACAGATATGCACACACATGCTTGAAATTAGATCCTTTACTTAAGAGCAAGATTAAAATAGTATATATTGACTGTCTATTATAAAAGGTGAAGCAGTTGATTTTTTTTCTAGTGATTCATCAGTCACCCATTTCCTCGTTTTTGTTAGTAGCATTTCAGAATTTAATCAAGTATTTTTATGTTAGATGTTTTTACATAGTTTCTCATTAACAATCCTTTTTTTTAGTTCATTGTGTTTCAACTCACATTTATTTTGATTTTAATACTCATGTCTATGTTTAACTGATTTTGGTGTGTAACAAATCAGTTCTTTTAAAATACAGTTTCTTCCGATCTTGTGGGAGTTTTTTATTTTTTTTAACTAAAAACTTTTTTCCTTGTTTCCCCACCTCCCCAAGCCTCTAGAAAAGAATCAGAGCCAGTATAATTTCTGAATCTTTGTGCATCAGGGAACATCTTTCTGTAGCCTCACAAATGAAAAACAACTTATATCAGGGTATGATTTTGGAGTCACAGCATATTTCCCTCAAAAATTTTGTTCCGGGGCTTCCCTGGTGGTGCAGTAGTTCAGAGTCCGCCTGCCGATGCAGGGGACATGGGTTCGTGCCGCGGTCCGGGAAGATCCCACATGCCACGGAGCGGCTGGGCCCGTGAGCCATGGCTGCTAAGCCTGCGCGTCCAGAGCCTGTGCTCCGCAACGGGAGAGGCCACAACAGTAAGAGGCCCGCATACTGCAAAAAAAAAAAAAAAAAAAATTTTGTTCCAATGATTTTTGGCATTTAAATTTGGGCAACAGAAAATATGGTTAGCATTGTTTCTTTTTCTTTATGGATAGCCTTTTTTTCCAGCCTAGATGTTTATCTGAGTATTTCTACATCAATAATATTTAATAACATTATCAGGAGATTTGTTCTAATTTTAAATTGTACATGGAGAGCTCTTCACATTTTGTTCATTTTGGGGTTTTATTCTGCCAAAAAGCTGTTTTTACATTGTACCCTTTATTATTGCATCTATTTTGTTTATTCTGTTCTCTTCTTTAGTAACAGCAATTATCTTTTATATGTCTGTTTTTTCTCTGAAAATGTCTTTTTGGTGCCTTCACACGTGAACACACATGAGCAGATGATCGATTCCAAGGAAAAAGGAGTCTCATTGTTCTCATTCCCTTATATGTTCACTACAAGCTTCTCAAATTAATTCTCCACAAGTTTCTGCCTGTTGCTTATTCTCATTACAGATTCCAATGTCCATTCAAATTCTGCTCTTCCATTTTGGTTTCCTTACCATCGTTCCTTGCCTCACTCGGCAAATTTTCCTCTAGTTGCTTCTTCACTTGATCCATATTTTGGAAAGGCTGTCCTCTTATTGTTTAATCTTTCACTTTCTTTATTCTTCCATGTTTTCTTGAATTTCATGCCATCTAAAATGCATTTCTGTTTTCCACTGTGTAGGTTATAGAAAAAAATCAAATGGGCTTAAACAATAAGTTAATGTGTTATCTTACAGAACAGGAAGTCAGGAGTTAGAGGAGGTTCCATTGATTGGTTGAATGAGATGCCCAAGAATGTCATTAAAGCCCCCCATCCTTTCAAGCTCTCCACTTTGCCATCTCATGTTGGCATTGCCCTTAGCCTGGATCCTTTCTTGGATGCGAGATTGCTTTAGCAGTTCCAAGCATCAAACCCACACATGGTAATGTCCAGTAGGAGACAGAAGCCCCTGGAATAGCCTTCTTAGAAGTAAGGAAATCTTTCCTAGAAGAAAATAGAACTCCCCTAGTAGACCTTCCCTCCTAGCTCTTTGAAAATTTTTGAAAATTGGCAAAGATGATAGGAACATCTGATTGGCTTAAAAAAATCAGGATTTTCCCCTACGTCTTGGAATAGGGTCATCCTCCTCTGAGTCACATGGGGAATGTGTGGGCACGCAGACTCGTTTGGGGATCTGCCAGAAAGGAAGAAGGTGAGGGATGGCTGTTGGGTAAACAGTCAACACTGACTACTTTTCTTTTGAAAATTTTATTTTTATCAGCATCCAGAGTGTCATTTTTCTTATTTTTCACATCGCAGATTTTTCTGAGACTCCGTGTTGTTTTGTTTCTGTTTTCCTTAACTTCGAAGAAGGAGAGGTCTCTAGGGACTGGTGTTTGCCAATAAACAGAGAAGGCAGATTCTTGTCGTTGCTTTCGCTGTTCAACTGATTGGAATCCTTTTCTTGTGACTTAAGCAGGAGAAGTAACGGAGGTTCACAGTCCCCATCCCTATGTGATGTATCTTCCACCATCCTTCCAAGTCATGAGAGCTGTGGAAGAAGGAATTCACACCCTCTCCACAAAGAGAAAGATTGATTTCTTTATTAGGAAGAGCAAATGAATCCAGAAGCACTTTCCTATGACTGTTCCCATCTCAGATTTTTTCTAATACTGAATCTGAGTGCTGGGGTACAAAGGTGTTTATCCACCCTCTTTTGTCTTAGCCAGTGAAAGGGACCGAGGAAGAGACAGGGCTTGGAGATGCCCGATGCCCGTATTTGCTTGCTAGAGCCTTTGATTCTCTGAGCCCAGGAAAGAAAATGGGAAAAGATGAAGCATTTCTTTTTTGTCCTTCGAGCCAGTGTTACCTTAAGTAACGAAGTATAACTGTGTCAATTGTCAATTGTATAATGTCCATTTCAGTTCCGTAGAATGTGGCACAGTGGGATGGCATTCTACTTAACTGTTAGTTTTACAAGTTCAGCCCTATGGAGTTGGTCAGATTTAAGACAGGGAGAAAAGGTAATTCCTATATAGATATGCACTGTTCAACATTCCTGAGGGGATATGCGATGGGGGTATGTGAATCTACTCTTTCTCGAAGGTCACAAGTCAAAGCTAGCATATCACGCCCATGATTTTCTATTTCACCGTCATTTTTAATGAGATAAAGTAAAGCAATGGTTGAAAATTGATTTAAAGAGAAACTTTGAAGACATGACTATATAGATACGCACTGTTCAGTGCAGTAGCCACTGGTCACAGGTGGCTATTTATATTTAAATTAATTGAAATTAGGTTAAAGTAAAAATTCAGTTCCTCAGTCCCACTAGCCACATTTCAAGTGCTTGACAGTCATAGGTGACTAGTGGCTACCATATTGAATGTGCAGATACAGAGCACTTCCATCATCATATGAAGTTCTGTTGGGCAGTGCTGGGCTAGAGCTGTCTTACACTAGATCAGTGTCTTTTCGAGTTCACTCTAGCTCGAAGTCAGCTCTCTTTAGAACTTGATTTGGCACTGGATGTACACCCGCCCTGTCTAATACTATAGCCACTTAACCACATGTGGTGTTAAGCACTGGAAATATGGCTGGTCTGAGTTGAAATGCTTTATAAGATACACATTGGATTTCAAAGCCTGAGTATGAATAAAGAACGTCAAATATATCATTAATAATTTTATACCAACTCTATGTTGAAATATCATTTCGATGTATTGGGTTAAACAAAATTTCTTATTGCAATTAATTTCACTTGTTCCTTTTTACCTTATTTAACGTTGCTATAAGAAAATTTTAATTTACATACGTGGTCCATGTTATATTTCCACTGGACCTCTTTACCCTCTGTGTAACTGCAGAATGCTCTCCCTTTCTATGTCTCTTTCTCTAGATCTGTGCTTCCTAGTACAGTAACCATAAGCCACATGTGTACATTTAAATTTAAGTGAATTAAAATGAAGCAAAGTGTAAAATGCAGTTTGCCCATCACATTAGCCGCATTTCACACACTCAGTAGTCACATGTGTTCAGTGGCTACCATATTGCACAGCACAGATGCAGACCATTTCCATCATTGTGGAGAGTTCTATTGGACAGGGCTGGTACAGGTTGTCCACAGTGATGGCAAAAACCACAGAAGTGGGGCGTGAATGCCTAAAGCTTGGGCGATGTTTCCATGGTGCCTAACTCTGCAACACGTTATCCTCCCACCTCCTGGAGCCCATCTGTTCCACCTTTGTCAGACATGTTTATGCACATCTTATCTCCTCTTCTCTCCTGCAAGGGCTGTGGCAGTGTATCTCCCTCTGAACACACTTTCCTCCACCCTCCTGTCTGTACTTATATCTAACACTGTGCTTTGTAGACTATAGGTACTCAGTAAATATTTGTTAACGGGCTGGAGTGGCAGTTCCTAGCAAGTGATTGGACATATGTGGCTGTTGCTAGTGGGAGATCTCTAATGGCTTGGTAGCAGGGGGATAAAAAAGAAAGAGAAGGTCAAAGCCAGGTTCCCAAGGAAGAAGGAAGAGTGACTGGCAGAGAGACAGAAAAGAGGAAATCAGAGGGACGGTGGTGACCTGGCATCTCATACACGTCACCATAATCCCTCTGCTCGCGCTAGCAGCCCTTCACGGGCAGCAACAAGACACATTGCGGGGGAATTCACAGCCTTAGACAACAGCTATAGAAAAGGTGCCAAAGAAATCCAAAATATTATTATGTGATAAATAAACATGTAAGGCCTATAAATGAGCAGTTGAAATGGCATGAAAATTAAGGGTCTGGTGAGGAGAAAAATGAAAAATGTTCTCTCCCTGGGCCAGCTGGTTTGAGTTACATTTTACGAGCAGCACGTGGATTCCAGCACCCTTGTTGAGTTAGCAGCAGAATCACACATTAGTTTTAAGGCTCCCTCTCGAAAAGGAACATCATAACGATTTTTAATTGGGGCTGATAAAAATGTAGCATTACTTGTAGGTTCCTGAGAGAAGTGAGTTGTGAAATTGGGTTTTCATTAAACCTAATGATGGAAAATTAAGTATAGTGAGTCTGGTGAAATGGGGTGTGACAAAAGGCATCACTTCTGCATTAGCAGGGGTTAATAGGGAATAGGTGAAGTAAGACACATTGGAAAAGGGAGTCCAACTAGTTGAATTAATAAACCTTGAAACTCCCTTGGTTCCGAGTCTTCATAGCATCATTAGCACCAGCACTGACATTATTACAAATGTTACAGCAATACAAGTTGCTAAATTTCAGACACGTTTGTTTTCCATTCCAGTGTTGGTTTTGCTGACACCAAGTTTACAGTCTGTCTAGCAATGTGTTTAGAGGAAAATACCCATATTGGTAGCTGTTTGGTTTTGAGAATACTTGGCATCTCACAGAAGTTGTCAGATGCTCTTTCCTAAGGAGCCTATCTCTGCCAGGCAGCTGGTCTCCCAGGCAGCCCAGGTCCCAGGCCTGTAGGTCTCTGAAGATACCTGTCACCATATATGATAGTGGCTTAGGTGGGAGACACTCACAGAGCTCCAGGCATTGACTCCGGTTCATCCTGTCCTGGGAATCGTGAAGTGCAGCATCTAGAGAAGCAAACTCAAGTGCTCCTTTTTTCTCCATCCCCATGAGTGATATTCACTGGAAGGAAGCCTCAGATCCATGGCAGCTGGGACGCCTACAAGAAATAGCATGAGTCTTTAACGAGGAGTCTTCTGAAAATCCTTCAGTGGTTTCCCACTGGCTTGAAGATTCTTAAGACATTCACACCTTTCTAGGCTGACCTCACACCGTGTCTCACGGCTTTACCCCCATCATATTTCCACCCTCTACCTCCATTCCATCATATCTTCCTTGCGCTTACCTAGATGTGCTTGGCTTTTCCAGCTTCTCCGCTCATGCTTCCAGTGGTTCTTCTTGTCTGTCTACCCTACTAGACCACCCAGCCTTGAGGGTGAAACCTGTATTCTGTGCATTTCCAGTGTCTACCAGAGTCCCTGGAACAGAGTGGGGTCTCAGTAAATCTAACTCCTGATCACAAGGGTGTGATGGAGAAGGGAAGCTGTGCCTACATTTGCCAGCTCTATGTTTAAGCAACGCCAGTGAAGACGTGTCACCTGTTACCTCAAATCCCAGGAGAAAAGTCAGCAGTATTTTTCTCATGCTTGTCAGAAAACTTGTGCTTATGTCTCACCTAGGCCCTTCTTCCTGGAGCATAAACCTATATATTCTAGATCCTTCTGTTGGCAATCCTTCCTTACCAGGAAGAGTTTTGCTCATGCTGTCACATAGGAGGAAAGTTCACTTTTACATACAGAGTCAGTGTTTGATGGATTATGGCGACAGAGAGAAACAAGCTGAAAGATACGTGGATTTTGAAAAGACAAGTTGCAGAAAATGAGGAATGTATGCTAGAACTCCCAGGGAACGAGTGTGGCCTAGGCCCCGTGGGGTCTGCCTTGGTCCCTTGCAGTGCCTGAAAACATCTGGGTGAGACGCATCAGATCTGGCAGTGCTCATCTTCTGCATGCCACAAACAGGAGGGTCTAGAGCATAGACTGTCCATGTCTTTGGGAGGAGGTTGGGGAGACCAAGCCTGAATGGTTCTGGGTAAGACGAACTGGCCCTGAAAGATTGACAGTGTATGGCTGGCAGGGAGTTCATAGGGTAAGAAAGTGGTTTTACTGGTCTAAGGGGAGCAGAGGAATTCAAATTCCAACCTAAGCAGGCATCAGTTTTGAGGGTGGCCCAACTAGTAGGGAGCAGTTAACACAACTCAGTGTGTCTAAAGATTATTATCAGGCGAGATTATAGATCTTATACCAAGGATAGATGTATGAAGGACATGAGGCGTAGGACCCAGGCCTGGGAGAAGTAGCTGTCAGGACTGAAGGAGGAGGCTCAGGCTTCCCCACCTGCAAGGTAGGTTCAGCATCACTCCTGGATTAAGAGTGTTAAATTCTGGGGAAACTAGACAGTAGGCAGAAGGTGATCATTGTTGCAGAGCCCATAGCTGGAGAGCAGCTGAGAGGGTCAAGGTCTCTGCTATCTACTGCGGGTCCAAGACTGGCTCCAATTCTTCCCAGTGTATGACCCAAAGGAAACAAACTAGTAGAGAAACCAGGTCACACGGGGATGCAGGCAGATGGACCAGAAGCAGACACATGGCTCTGATCTCCAGGGACCTGAGGCTCTCCTCACCTGCGGGCAGGCACCAGAGACGGTTCCAGGTAGTCTGCTTCCTCAACAGGAGGGTGCTCCTAGTATCCATCCTGCCTGGCTTCTCACTGGTTCTAGGATTGGCCTGGATTGCCTGAGACCACCCTGACAAGGCTGAAGGAAGGACAGAAACAGGCAGGAGATGACAGCCAACCTGGAACCCTGTCTTTACTCCATCAAGATGCACCCTTGAAGTAGAAACGAACCAAGGGTTATTGTGTCACTGGTTTGTTTGTTGTTTTCATGTTTAAATCTACCGCCACCGCCACGCCAGGGAAACCGTGTTTCTTTATTCTTTCTGCAGTTCCCTGATCAGCTGAGTCCTGAGTTAGTTCCCTCTGCCCTCCTGAGGTCAACCTAGGGGAGGCACAGAGGACAGAGGACAAAACTCCTATAGGTGATGGTCTGTTCTCCCTCCTTCTTTTTGAAGCAGATGGCAGCCGTGGGGAGCTGTCCCAGCCCACCCTCACGATCCAGACTCACCCCTACCGGGCCTGTGACCCCGTGGAGATGAGCTATCCCCGGGACCAGTTCCAGCCCGCCATCCGGGTGGCTGACCTGCTCCAGCACATCACTCAGATGAAGAGAGGCCAGGGCTACGGGTTCAAGGAGGAATATGAGGTAAGAGACCAGCCTGCGGGAAACTGCCTGATGGGCACAGAGGCTTCATGGGTACTAAAGGTACTCAGAGTATGGTCCCGGGTTCAGCAGCGTCAACACCACCTGGGAGCCTGCTGGAAATGCACCATCTCAGGCCCACCCAGACCTACTGCATCCGTTCAGAGTCACACCTGCCTGCAATGGGAAGATATCAATAGAAGGGCTCCAGCCCCCATCCCACATGTTGTAGAAAAGCCAGCAGATCACCCCTGCCAGTGGTTTTCAGCAGGCCTGCTCGCTCCTGGTCACCTCTTGCCTCACGGTCATGCTTCTGTTGTGTTTTCAACACCCCCAAGTCAATATCGCATCTGGCAACTGCTGTCCTCCCTCTCTCGGTACCTGCTCCGCAACCCCTGCCTTGGACATCCCTTACCTTCCTCCCCAGCGAGTCTCTAATGCCAAGGATTCGTGAGTAGCATTTGTTACTAAGGTTTAGGGAATCACAGAAGGATTGCAGCCAAGTACAGGAAGTACCTGAATACAAGTCCTCCTGAGGTGAGGTTCTGGTCACCAGACAGGTCTCTATCCACTTCCTTCCCAAAAGTTCCTTTTAGTGTCCTAAAATTTTCTTTTTTTTTTCTCCTCCTTTTTATAGCAGCCAGGAAAAGAACTCCGCTCCCTCTACTTTATTATGCAGAACAGTTATAGCTATCTTTATCTCACTCCTTTTGTTTCACTCCTTGCCCTTTAGGCCTCACCTTTTACAAACAAAAGGTAGAAGGAAAAACTCATTAAGATGTTTTCCTGCACTAGAGAGCGCCTGACCCCCAAGAGGGATTTTGCATCCCTCCTGAGCCTGTCGGAATCCAGCTGCGGGCGGCTTTGGAACCGAGCATCTCTTTCTTCTCTTTTCCTTTCCTCTCTCTACCTCTCCTCCATCCTTCCCAAAATATCTTCTGAGCATTTGCTGTGTGCCAGGCTCTGAGTTAGTTGCACTAGGCTGTGTGGTGGTGGTGGTGGTGGTGGTGGTTTTTTCTCACATGCATCCTGTGGCCCAGGTGTGCTAGGTTCAGCTTCACTGTGTGTGTGAAACTGCATCGGCTCAGATGCCACACATTTGGAACTCTTGATACTGCAGACTAAGCTTATCTCTCAGGCTGTATTCTGAGAAAGAGCTCACAAGGCAATATTTCAGAAGTTGTGTGAGGTCATGAAATTGTGCTAAATTTGGTGGTAGGGGGTGTCCAGACATCCAGATTCCAGTACAACAAGCTGTGCGGCCTGTCGTTTTGCTACCTGAGTTTTGAAGTTCTTTATCAGTTGAATGAAGAGTTTGGATAGGTGATTACTAAGGGCCTGTCTGGTCCTAAAACTTTGAGAGTATAAAACATGGTAGCAAGGAGAACGGTTTGACGCAGTTATGTGAACAAAAACGTTTATGTCAATGATCATGAGTAATTACCAGCTCAGGAGAACCAGCAGTTAACTTCTTTTGTTTTGTTTTGTTCTGTTTTTGTTTTAACATCTTTATTGGAGTGTCATTGCTTTACAATGGTGTGTTAGTTTCTGCTGTATTACAAAGTGAATCAGCTATACGTATACATATATCCCCAGATACCCTCCCTCTTGCATCTCCCTCCCACCCCTCTAGGTGGTCACAAAGCACAGAGCTGATCTCCCTGTGCTATGAAGCTGCTTCCCACTAGCTACCTATTTTACATTTGGTAGTGTATATATGTCCATGCCACTCTCTCACTTCGTCCCAGTTTACCCTTCCCCCTCCCCATGTCCTCAAGTCCATTCTCTACATCTGTGTCTTTATTCCTGTCCCCAGCAGTTAATTTCAAATACGGTCTAAGTAAAATAGTATTTTTCAGGCTTCCCTGGCGGCGCAGTGGTTGAGAGTCTGCCTGCCGATGCAGGGGACACGGGTTCGTGCCCCAGTCCGGGAAGATCCCACGTGCCGCGGAGCGGCTGGGCCCGTGAGCCATGGCCGCTGAGCCTGTGCGTCCGGAGCCTGTGCTCCGCAACGGGAGAGGCCACAACAGTGAGAGGCCCACGTACCACAAAAAAAAAAAGAAAAAAAAAATAGTATTTTTCATATACTCAATCTATAAATTTTGGGAGGATACTGAGATAAGAATTGCAGGTGACGGTCTCATCACCTCACATCCCTGGGCCTTATTTCCTAGGAGGTTGGTTAAATGATCCTGGTCTCAGCGGGCCGTGGGGTCCAGCGGCTGGACCTCGGTCCTTGTCTTCTTTGAAAAAAGAATTCAGCAAAGAGACAGAGATTATGAAGCAGATAAAATGTTTATTAGAAGCAAAGTACGTGTGGAAGTACACACAGGCAGACTCAGAGTGAGTCGTGCCCAGTAGGGGGTGTGGCTAAAATTGCTTATGTGGGGGCAGTTTTCCACGTTCCCTCTGGCCAGTCATCTTGCTCGTGCCCATATTTGGCCTGACTCAGGGCCCTGCCCGATGTGCACGCACATCTTTCAACCAAGATAAATTCTAGCGCGAGAGTTTCTGGGAGGTTGGCGGGACATATTATGGGCTGGCGCCCCCTCTCACCTTTGACCCCTGAGTATCTTTTCTGAACATGTGTGGTCTAGGATGTCTCCTTGACCATAGGAATGAGAAAAATGTGCTCGCCTTATCTTTTACTCAAGCAGGGCTCTGCTCCTGTCATTATCTTTATTTCGAAGTGTCTACAGGAGACTGTTTGCAGCTGCTCAGCCTGGGGCCCATCGCTCTCCAGCCTCAATCCCAACCCGTTAAAGTATGGCGGGGGGGGCATGTGTGTGTGCTCACACTCACTTGTGTAGACCTGTGTGGTGAGTGAATGTCAGGAGAAGGTGTGTTGTTTGTAAAGTCATATTCAATATCGTGAAGGTTTAATAAGTTATTAGTCATAATATTTAATTTGTTTTAAAGTTTCAAATAGCATTAAGGGACATGTGTGGCTTATCAGAAAGGGGGCCAAGTAGTCAAAGCCTGAGAAACACTGTTCTAAGAACTTGCGATCTAAGATTTGAAAACAGAAATACAAATACATTGGACGACTTTGGTGCATTTCCTTCCAGAATTATATCTTTTAAAGGTATCCATACTTATGTGGTGGGATTTGGATTGATTTTTTTTTTCTTTTTTTTTTTTTTGTGCCTTTTTACATTTTCCAAATTTTCTAGCATGGAAATGAACTGCTTTTATAATGAGAGAGAAAACAATAAATGTTGTCCCATCATTTGCACTTCAACCATAAATACCATTAAGTAGACGAGACTTGCCCTCAGTTAGTTCAAGTTATATTGATCAGTTAGCTTGAATACTTAGCTTCTAGTTAACAGCATTTCCTGATTAACTAGAGGTTAATTGGAAGACATTACTTCATAGGTGTCTTTCCACTTCCTTAGACTATAGCTGGATATTGCTTTGATCATCAAGCCTCCTGTGATGTCTGGAATCTACATACTGAACAAAGAATCACAAATCTACTGGAAGACTGTTTCCTAATGTAGATATATGATTCCTGGGTCTTCAATCCTACTATCAAACCCACATGCCATGTGCTCCGTTACCTGTCACTCGCCTACCCTGATCATTTTTTTCATGCAAATTAGTGGGTTTGACAAGTTGACATATAAGGGACCTCTCAGCTATAGCAAGCTGTGTCTTCTAAAATTCACTTAAGTTGTACAATCACTTACAAATTTGCTCATTAAATATTTACTGAGTAGTTACTATTTCTAAGAACTGTTCGAGGTATTTGGGATACGACAGAGAGCAAAAATGGACAAAGATACATGCCCTTGTGAAGCTTGTATTCTAGCAGAGGAAACCCAAGATAAACAATAGACTTAAAAATAAGGAAGTTATTTGACAATAACTTACCTAATGTAATATGTTAGTAAATAATATAGTATGTTAGACAGTGAAAAACACTGTTTGCTGTGTTACAAGCTACCCCAGATCTTAGTGACGTAGAACAGCCAGTTTATCGTGCTCACTGATTCTGTGGGTCAGGCATTTGGACAGGGTACAACAGGGATAGTCTGTCTCTCTTCCATGATGTCTAAAGCCTTGACTGGGAATGCTCTAAGGCTTGGGACTGAAGATCTGAAAGTGTCTTCACTCAGATAGCTAACAGCTGGGATCTCAGCTGGGATTGCCAGCTGGAACACCTACACTCAGCCTCTTCCGGTGGCCTGGGCTTCCACACAGCATGGTTGCCTCGGGATCGCTGAACTTCTTACATGGTGGTGCAGAGCTCTGCCGGTGAGCCCGCTAGCTAACAAGGTGGAAAGTGCGTAACCCCTTGTTACCTACAGTTGGACGCCACACAGCATCACTCCAACCACCTTATATTCGTTATACGCAAACAATAACTGCCTACATTCTGGGGGAGGGGAATTAGACTCCATCTCTTGATGAAGGGAGGTGTAGCTGCAAGATTCTAAGAGAGAATACGGAACAGGAGTAGTGGAAAATATAATCTGTGGATAATACAGTCTTCCACAAGTAAGTACCATGGGAAATGAAAGAGAAGCGCAAGGAAGGGAGATGGTATATTCCAGAGACATGAGGTGAAGGAGTTCCAGTATTAAACAGGCTGGAAGGGCAGTCTTTAATTAGAATATGAGATTTGAGCAGAGACATGCTGGAAAGTATCTGGAGGAAAAGAGTCAAGATCAAGGGAATAATATATCTGGCATGTACAAGGAGGTCAAGTGTGGTGTGAGTCCAGTGAACAAGAAAGAAAAGTAATAGAAGGTGCAATTGGAGAAATAAAGGGGGCCTGATCGTATAGTGCCTTATAGTCATTATAGGGACTTTGGCTTTTACTCTGAATGAAATGAAAAGCCACTGCAGCGTTTTGAGAAGACAAGTGATAATTTTCTGACATTATTTTGAAAGATTGATTCTTGCTGCTCTGTGGAGAATAGACAGAGGGAGGAAAGGGTAAAAGCAGGGAAACCAGTTGCGAGCCCACTGCAGTGACCCAGCAGAGAGACAGTGCTGACTCACCCGGGATGTGGCAGCGGCGGTGGAGAGAGGTGGCTGGATTCTGAATGTATTTTAAAGATAGAGCCAACAGGATTTTCTAACACATTACATGTGGCCTGGGAGAGAAAGAGAGGAATCAAGGGTGACTTCAAGGCTATTACCCAAGCCACTGGAAGGATGGAGTTGCCACCAGTGGAGATGGGAAGGCTGCAGGTGGAACAGACTTGGGGATAAGGAAGGAATGGGGAGTTTGATTTTGAACTAAGATATCTATTAGATATCTCAGTGGAGATGGAAAGTAGGTAGCTGGATATATGAGTCTGGAATTTGGGAAAGAAGCCTGGACTGGGGAGAAAACTTTGGGAGCCATTGACACATAGATGATATTAAAAACACAGAATTTCAACTGTGAGATGTCAGAGCACTTTTCATAGACCAGGCATTGTACTGGACTCTAGAAACTGAGGAGACAAGATGGAGTCCTTGTCTTCTGGGGAGCTTAGAGCTTATTCTTCGAGATGCGCATATAAACTATTTCACTGTTTGGCAAAATGTCACAGTAGAGGTATCCCCAGAGTGCTATCAGAGCCCTTGGAGGTGGGGTGCATTAAGCCTAGCCTGAGGATGGATAGCCAGTGGCTTTCTGGAAGACATAAAGCCTAAGCCAAAGCTTGAGAAATAGGAGGGAGCAAAGAAGGAGATGGGGCTGAAATTGTTAGTAGGGGCAGGCGTGGGGTGTGGGCAAGGGGATTTGGATTTTATTCCAGGAGCAATGGGGAGCCATTGAAGGGAGCAGGATTTTTTTAAGCTGGATTTGCTTTTATTTTATTTTATTTTTTTAACATCTTTATTGGAGTATAATTGCTTTACAATGGTGTGTTAGTTTCTGTTTTATAACAAAGTGAATCAGGTATACATATACATATGTTCCCATATCTCCTCCCTCCCTCCCTATCCCACCCCTCTAGGTGGTCACAAAGCACCGAGCTGGTCTCCCTGTGCTATGCGGCTGCTTCCCACTAGCTATCTGTTTTACGTTTGGTAGTGTATATATGTCCATGCCACTCTCTCACTTTGTCACAGCTTACCCTTCCCCCTCCCCATATCCTCAAGTCCATTCTCTAGTAGGTCTGCGTCTTTATTCCCGTCTTGCCCCTAGGTTCTTTATGACCTTTTTTTTTTTTAGATTCCATATATATGTGTTAGCATACAGTATTTGTTTTTCTCTTTCTGACTTACTTCACTCTATATGACAGACTCTAGGTCTATCCACCTCACTACAAATAACTCAATTTCATTTCTTTTTATGGCTGAGTAATATTCCATTGTATATATGTGCCACATCTTCTTTATCCATTCATCTGTTGTTGGACACTTAGGATGCTTCCATGTCCTGGCTATTGTAAATAGAGCTGCAATGAACATTTTGGTACATGACTCTTTTTGAATTATGGTTTTCTCAGGATATATGCCCAGTAGGATAATCAAGACAGTATGGTACTAGCACAAAAACAGAAATATTGATCAATGGAACAGGATAGAAAGCCCAGAGATAAACCCACACACATATGGCCACCTTATCTTTGGTAAGGGAGGCAAGAATATACAGTGGAGAAAGGACAGCCTCTTCAATAAGTGGTGCTGGGAAAACTGGACAGCTACATGTAAAAGAATGAAATTAGAACACTCCCTAACACCATACGCAAAAATAAACTCAAAATGGATTAAAGACCTAAATGTAAGGCCAGACACTATCAAACTCTCAGAGGAGAACGTAGGCAGAAGACTCTATGACATAAATCACAGCAAGATCCTTTTTGACCCACCTCCTAGAGAAATGGAAATAAAAACAAAAATAAACAAATGGGACCTAATGAAACTTAAAAGCTTTTGCACAGCAAAGGAAACCATAAACAAGAACAAAAGACAACCCTCAGAATGGGAGAAAATATTTGCAAATGAAGCAACTGACAAAGGATTAATCTCCAAAATTTACGAGCAGCTCATGCAGCTCAATAACAAAAAAACAAACAACCCAATCCAAAAATGGGCAGAAGACCTAAATAGACATTTCTCCAAAGAAGATATACAGATTGCCAACAGACACATGAAAGAATGCTCAACATCATTAATCATTAGAGAAATGCAAATCAGAACTACAATGAGATATCATCTCACACCAGTCAGAATGGCCATCATCAAAAAATCTAGAAACAATAAATGCTGGAGAGGATGTGGAGAAAAGGGAACCCTCTTGCACTGTTGGTGGGAATGTAAACTGATACAGCCACTTTAGATTCGCCTTTTAGATGCAACTATTTGTCGTAGATCAGAACAGGGAGATCAGAGGCAGGTAGGGGGCTGGGACAGTAATTCAAGGAAAATATGGGTTTGCCTGAACCTGGAGACTGTGCCCCGAGCCTAGACAAGCCCACACACATTCTTTCATGTCGAGTCATAAAATCAGCTTGCTCTCTTTAGCGTGTAAACTTGAACCTCTCAATGCATATATTTTAAGTTCGGTGACTTGAAATAATGCATGAATGGTCCTGAATTGAGAGTCAAAATGCCTAGATTTAAGCCCTGTCTCTTTCATTAACTATCTGGGTGACCTTGAGCCAGTTACTCCCCCTGTCTGGGCCTCCATTTTCATATTTATGCAATGGGCGTGAAGACATTGGTCAGAGTGATCCAAAGAGTGCTTCTGTCCATGATACGTTGGGAGTCTCAGTGGGAACCAGTTGTCCAGGCCAGCTGGATCTCCCATCCCACCTGTAGCTCCACTGGACCCCACTCTCTGGGGCTACCACCCCCGTAGTTATGTCTCGAGTCCTAGCCACCGTGATTGACCAGGGACCTTGGGTTCCTAAGAACTCAAGGAGGCCTAAGGCAAATTACCTGCACTTCCCATACAGATCTGAGTCTTAGAGGCTTTCAGTCTTGACTGCACATTAGAATAACCCAGGGAAGTTTTAAAAACACCAACACCCGGGCCATCCTTCAGACCAATTAAATCAGAATCTCTGGAAGTGGGATCCAGGGATCAGTATTTCTTAAGCTCTCCAGAGGACTCTAATGTACTTTCAAGGTTGAGACGCTGGTCTGAGGAGGCCCGTGGAGTCCCCTGCACGTGCCCTGCTTGTGTCTACAGACCCTTCCCCTCACCTGCTGTACTTGCTCCCGGTCACATCCGATGCCCATGGAGGCATGTGAGGACCCCACAAATCTGCCCTGCTATTGGACCACAGTCCCATTAGAGTCAAGGGGCTTCTTCATGTGATCCTGGACTGCAGAGTCTTCCCTCCTCCCCCTCCTACCTCCCCCAGGCCAAAGGTGGGGGCACCTTCCCCAGTTACAAACCAAAAATCCTAAGCATGCCATCAAATGCTGACAGATGTTGGCTGGAGAGTGGGATTGTCTGTGAGTCCTAGAACGCCAGACACTGTCGTGGTCAGATGAGTATCAAGTTTGGGAAGGATGTGGGGCAATAGGGTGAGGTGACTTTGTGATGGAGAGAAGGAAGAGAAGCATGTTAATCCAGTCCAATCCAGGCAGCCTGTCGTCATAATGAATAGAACAAGCCCAGTAGGGAAACCAGAAGGTATTGGTTACTACAGCTCCATTAAGATGATTTAAGGCAACAAGGACCAGCTGTGAGGAATATGATGCAGCCTAATGAAGAGCAAACGTTTGTTCATTTTCCAGCTCTGGGCAGACACGCCATGTGCATGGCTTGTGTGGGGTGAGGCCAGTGTTGCCATCTTTCTCTTAGTCGTCTAAGTGATGGTGGGCAGGCAGCCTCCCGATGGAGGGTAACCAAGGAGATGGATGCTTCAGATCTCCCCAGGTGCCCTCTTCTCTGCTCAGAGCCACCTGAGCAGAGACAGAGTGGACCTCCTGCTTCTCCCACCATTTTTTTCTCTCCTCAGTTGGTGAAAGAGTCCCAGAACATGCCACTGCAGGTGATCTCTGAGAGATTCTGGCCCAGCTGCTCAATTTGCAAATGAGTGATTCTTGGGTAGAGGCATGGGGAATTAGTGGCAGAAGCCCAAATCGTGAAAGGGAAAACCATGGTTGTTCTCCAACTCTGGAAACTCATAATGACCAAAATAGAAAGACTTGACTCTGCCTGCTCATTTCATTCCACTCACCGTGGATTAAAATAAGGAGAAACTGGGCCTTTTCCAGAGGTGGCCAAAAGACATCAGGAACCATGTGGTTTCAGACTTGGAAGTTTTCCTAGCAAGAAAGAGCTCATGTACAAGAGACTATTAACTGAGTCCTTTCCTTTGAGTTTATTTTTATTTTTCCACTTAGTATTCTGTTTGTAACCCAGCAAACAATATTTTCTGTTTAATTGGAATCCTCCCCAACCAAGTGAGCAATTTTCAGGTGGTACCATAGACAAGTGTCTCAAGTGAGAGTTAAGATGTGGTTCTCAATCTGCTACTGATATGCTGGGTGGACTTGGACAAGACTCTTCCATCTCTGGGTCCATGTTTCATCTTCTGTGACATGTTTGACTACATAGCATGGACTCCTGAAGGCTGATAATATATGCTGGTACTTCATTTGGCCAGAAACACTTACTGAGTACCTTACACTGTGTAGTTTACTGGAGATAGTTAGGAAGATACAGAAAGAAAATAAAGACCCTACTTTGAAGGAAGCTCAGGGTCTTACCACACCACGTAATCACATAACGGAACTCTAGTTAACATGCTTTGTGGACCCATGAGAAAGGGCGGTTCAGGGTGAATGCAGGGTTTTGTCGTTTATTTTTGCTTTTTGTCAGTGATTACTGCCAGCATCAATCAGAAGCTTTCTAAAAGATGAAGCACTGAGCTGAAGAAAAGTAGAAGGCTGGGTAGAGGAAGAGCATGTGTGACAGAGTGAAACAGAAGTGTAGGGGCTCAGAAACATAAAAGAGTTGAAATGTTGCAAGCCAGCTCTTAGACAGGAAACAAAGATGCCTGTCTATAAAAAAGAAAAATCAAAATGAAACTAGTTGGGGAGACAAATAGGAAGTTTTCACAGTTTTCCTGAACAGAATGAACAAGGTAAATCATGGCCTTTGACCATCTACCCCTTAACTCTAGCTGACTTCAAGTTTAGGGGAGAGCTGTTGACCCAGAGGCACCCTCCCAGAAACTCATGCATGCAGATGGAGAAAATGTGTGGACAGGATCAGAAGTCTGTAGCCTGGAATGGGAGGCAGGGGTCCCCCAGGTCATAGGCTCAGAGATGGGAGGAATAGATGTACCCTAGTATGAGCTTTCCCATCAAACTATAGGCCTCTTGGAAGTACGGCCAGCGTCTTCATCTCTCATGCTTCTCTGAAGCATGTGGAAAATAGTATACTAAATATTAATTTAATTGATTTGCAGAGTACTGGTGAAAAACTTTATGGTTAAGAATAGTCCCATCAACGAAGTGAGAGAGTGACATGGACATATATACACTACCAAACGTAAAACAGATAGCTAGTGGGAAGAAGCTGCATAGCACAGGGAGATCAGCTCGGTGCTTTGTGACCACCTAGAGGGGTGGGATAGGGAGGATGGGAGGGAGATGCAAGAGGGAGGGGATATGGGGATATATGTATACGTATAGCTGATTCACTTTGTGATACAGCAGAAACTAACACACCATTGTAAAGCAATTATACTCCAACAAAGATGGTAAAAAAAATAATAATAAAATAAAAAGAATAGTCCCATCCATTCTAAATGTAATAGTTTGCATCTACCAACCCTAACCTCCAAGTCCATCCCTCTCCCTCCGCCCTCCCCCTTGGCAACCACAAGTGTGTTCTGTAGGTCTATGAGTCTGTTGCTGTTTGGTAAGTAGGTTCATTTGTGCCGTATTTTAGACTCAGAGTCACTTTGCTCTACCACAGAGATTGGCACAATTTGTAAATCAACTGTACTTCAGTTTAAAAAACTGAAAACAGAAATTTAAAAGGCAGTATTTCTTAAAGAAAGACACTGGCACAGAAAGACCCTCACGTCGTGGGCTGTCTCTGTAGGTGCATAGAGTGTCTTCAGAGTGAGTCTTCCCCAGGAATTTGCTGTTTGCAATCACCTTCCTGCCTAAAACAGTGGTTCTTAAACTGTGTTATGTGTCAGGACCACCTGGAGTTAGTAAAGAACATTGAGACACAGGCTCATGGATGCAGGACAGGGCCCAGGCCTCTGCATTCTACCAAATTCTCTAGAAAATCTGGAACCCTACCAAAGTTTGAGAACAGCTGACCTAAACTTTGTCATTTAAAAGAGATCTCGTAGCTTTCAGTGGGGCCTTTTAAAGGGTGCTTTGTGACTCTAGATGCAGATAGACACTCAACTATTCTGCTCGTTCCAAACTCCTGTCACAGACAAATACCCCCATCTTGCCGCCCTCCGATTTTTGACTCAACGTCCCCAGAACTCATAAATTACCGTCTACTTAGTGGCATGGCACACAATAATATTTGCTCTCCTGATGCCACTCTGAGGAGATGTCATTGGTCATCCGCTCCTGCCTTCTCTGTCCACGTTTATAATCCCTATGGCGTGTGCTTTTCAGCAGAGAAGCGGGCATTTGTTGAAAGCGTGGTCTCTGCCAGGGCCACCGCTGACTCATACAGCACCTTAGAGTGAAATAGCAAAAGGTACACCTGTCTCAAGATACTTGGCTTTATCACCGTGCAGAAGATGTTCATAATATATATAGAAATCTGTCATGCCTACCAGAGGAATGGTGCTCCCTTCGATTTGGTGCTCTTGTGTTGTGCACAGCCTGTACAGCCATCCATGGTAACCTTTGCCATCCACCAACTAGCCATGGCCTTCAGTAAACAGTCAGGGCACGTAAGAGTTCCATTGGCCAAAGAATTCCCCATGCTGCCCCTGTGTAGTCAGATCCTTCCCCCACACCTAGCCTGAAGGGTGTATTATTGACTTAATTTTCAAAAAAGTTAATTGAGACTTGGAGTGGTAAAATGATTTGCAGTAAAAATATCCAAACACTCTAGTCTGTCTCCCTTTTGAAAGCCCTGCATTTTCCCTCTCAAATGCACGGCAAGAGATGTTTCTTGACGAGACAGATGTGTGAAAGACCCAGGTAAAATGGCTCCTCCTTTGTGAAGACCCTCTGGGATCTTCCCTGCATCAGGAGAGTGCAGTGGTGGGTGGGGTCACGGAGAAACCCTGGCAGCCCAGACTGATCATGGAGGAAGCCCTGTGCCCTGAAGCATCAGCCAGGAACTGCCTGGTCAGCATTCCCTGGGCCTGGTTTTGCTACACCCCAGGGCATATCATATCCAATTAATTATCTCCAGGGATACAGTCAGGCCAAAGGGAGTGAGGAGGGCCTCATAGCTGACAGAATCCGCTGAGGTTAGTGGGTGAACAGGTAAAGGAAATGGAGCAGGATACTCTCAGCCATGGATTGGAGGTGAGCTACTCTTGGAGACTCTGTGTTCTGATGTCTCGCTATCTGGGGCCTAACTCAAGGAGGCTTAGGTACAGAGAAGAGTGTCCAAGAAGGGTGGCAAGCTTCAGAAAGGACTTTCTCATCTCAGTAGGGCCAAACCAACAGGTAGGAAGGGAGTCAGCCAAGCAGACATCAGGGCCAATTCTCAGTTCTAACAAGAAGTTGAAGTATTAAGGGGGAAACCGGGCTAGGCTGCGGAGTCCTGCGACTCAGCATAACAGGTCAGAAGAAGCCTGTGACTTGTGGTCAGGTGGTCTGAGCTCCCCCTGGCTCCAGGACCTCAGCTCCTTGACCGAGAGGGACGGTGGGTGGGTGGGTAGGTGGAATGCCTACCGACCATAAGAAGAGTTGGTCTGGGACAGGTACCAGATGATAATCTTATCCTAAAGTCTATGAAGCCTGTTGAGAAGGATACAGGGAGGGTTTAAGAGACGAGTGCTCTCAGCCACTTGTCACGATGCTGGTACTGGCTTCGCCTCCTCATTTTTAAAAATGTCCAAAGCATCCCCATTGACTTAAAATAAAACTCTCATTCTTGGCTGTGGTCCACAAGACCTCAGCTGAGCACCACACCTTCCCCATCCACATGATGTGTCACTTATATTCTCTCAGCTCTGTAGAGCCTCCCTTCAAGTTCTAGAACACACCAAACTCATTCCATCTCAGGGCCTCCACACCCGTTGTCATCCTGGAACATTCTTCCCCCAGCTCTTGCCATATAGCTGGCTTCTGCTCATCATCTATTTTTCAGCTCAGATGTGTCAACAGGAGACCAGTAGAAATACACCTGGAGTTGAATAAGCTGGATTTAGGAACTGTGGGAAATCTCAGGAAGAGGGTGTCAGAAAGGGCTCATGGGATGTGAGCTGTGTTAGGTGATTTGAGGCTTTGTTCTAGATTAGACACCAATAGGAAGTGGTAGGGTTGGGTACCTTAATAAATCTTAAGTATTAGAAGGGGGAACAGGCTCGGGGCTACAGCTGAAATTGGCAAAGGAGCAGCATCACACATGAGCCAGGATGGAGGGTGGGTTGTTGTTGGTTTTTTTTGGCTTGGGCAACATTCCTGTTTGTGTTTGGATATGACTACAGAGTGGTCTAGTTTTACCCTTGTTCCATCCTGGTCTCAGAGGAGCTTTGTCTGGTGTTGGCATTCTGTGAAATTGTTTAAGTTCAACAGGAAAACACCAAGGTCCAGCTGGCAGTGCCAGGCCAGCCCCTGGAAGTCAGGGGCTGCTCTTTTCCTCCTCAAATGCCACCTTTTCCAAGAGTTCTGCCCAAGCCACCCTACCTAAAGCGGTGCCTTTTCCAGTCACTGTCTCTCCCAGGACTTTGTTGCCTTTGTAGCACTTGTTTTAAACAATAATTACCTTGTTTATTGTTTGCACCTTCCTACAACTAGGACAGAAAGTCCGTGAAATCTTGTCTGCCGTGTTCATTGCTATTATTTCTAGGACCTAGCGTAGTCCTAGCGCCCAGATGGTCATTGGAAAAGGAAGGAAAGAGAGAAGGAAGAAGGGACACAGGGAAGAAGGGCTCACTTAATACGCATTCTTGGGTGAGTCATTTCATGTTTTCAGACCTCACTTTGCTGATCTGTAAAGTGAGGCAATAACATTCTCAAAAGATCCTTTCAGATCTGCCTTTTGAGGATTCTGTGAATACCACAGCTCAGACCTCCAGAGATGCAGACAGCCCCCAATACACCTTTTAGGACTTAAAAAAAGAAAAATGACTGCCTTAGAAAAGCAACACTGTGGAAGAGTTGGAAACATTTCCACACTAAGAGAAGAGTGTAAAAATAGAGCTCAGCACTCTAAGGGGAAGAGAATGAGAAAAGCAAAGCGGAGATTGATAATGGATGAATATAATGAGATGGCAGTTCTGGTTTCAGAAGAATGTGATTAGCCCTAATGACTGCCACCATTCCCTGGTCAATCTACTGCAACTAGCCACTGATACCAAAATAATCCCCCTCAGCTGGCTCACTTTGAAGACGGAGATGAGACTCCCCCTCATATTTTTTTCCTTCCTGAGATTATCCCCTATTAGGTTGCAGCTCCCTAAAAATGGAAATGGATGTGTGATCAAAGTCTGCAAACTAAGGGGTCATTACCACTCACTCCTGGGCGGCTGCCTGAGGTGTTGCCTCTCAGCCTTTGTCAACATCATCACGGCCCCCGGGCCAACACATTCTCCTTCATCCCCCACCAGGGGGACACAGAGGCTCCCAAGACTGTGCCAGGAGCCTGCATGGTCTCCCACGGAGACATGCCACTCATCACAACTATCTAGGATTTTTCAAAGGATATCTTCGCACTGGGTTTATCCTGAAGAGCATGGATGTTGAAAGGACTCCCAAACTGTGCCATTTCAGGACTCTGAGGGTGGGCAGGGACGTTCATTAAACTTCTGCAGTACCGTGGTGCAGAGGGTGCATACGTACTCTGTGGGTCCCCGTGGATCAGGGCAAAGCGAAGTACGCGGAGGCAGAGTAAACAAAGAAATGCCCAGAGGGTCTGTCCAAAAGTGAGGCAGGAAGCTTTATGGTGTAGTGAGCTCTCCATCACCAAGGGCATCCAAGTTTGATGGTATCCAATTAACAGATGTTAGGGATCAGCTTATCAGCTGCCTGGAAGGCCATTGTGGAAGGGAGCACAAACAAATTATTTTCAAGGCCACTTACACCTCTGAGATTCCAGGATCTTTGCCTCTGTATGCACAGAAGCCATCTCACACACTATTTTTTTTTCCATCTATCCATCCATTCGTTTATTCAAAAGGGGTGATTCAAGCACATATGAAATACAAAGCCAGTATTGGGTTATGAAGATACAGACATAAATAAGATGCTACCCTTTACCTGGAGTAGCCCATCACCAGGTTGGAAGACAAGACATTCAAATTATCAGATGTAAAGGAGTCCAGCTAATAAAAGAAGTGACTGACTAGCTGGGGATGCAGTGGGATGGTGGGAAAGTAAGCAAGGAAGGTTTCACCAAAGAGAAGATGTTTGAACTGGGTTTTGAAGGATATGTAGGAGTTTACCAGCCAGACTCAGGTGGAAGAGAATTTCAGGCAGAGGGAACACTGTGTGTATAGTCAGTCTCAGAAGTCTGTAACACCTGAAATTGTCTCTGGCATTGTGTTTAGTTGCTAATCACTGAAATATTGTTCTAAGGGTAAGAAATGAGGCTGGAGGGGCATATGGGGTGAAATCATTAAGGACCTTGTACTAAAGAGTTTGGAATGTATACTGAAGTGACAATGGCAAGGGGAGTAACTGGGTCCTATTCACATATTAGAAAGATCTCTCTGATTATACAGGAGAATGGATTGGAGGGGACAAATCCAAAGCAAGAGGAGACCTGTGGAAAAGTATTTCTCCAGGTAAATTCACTGTTTGCAAGAATCATGGCTGCACATTAGAATCCCCTGGGGAGCTTTAAATACCACTGGTGCCTGATTAGACTCTGATTTAATGGTCTGGGGTAGGGCCTGGGAGTTTTAAAGCTTCCCCAGACAATTCTAATGTTCAGCCATTACAAAACCTTAATCTAACTGTAACCTGAATCCTGGCACATAATGAGTAGCCAGCAGATTTTTTTTGCCCAAAAAATGAGTATGAAAACATTCAGAGGGTGCTCTTCTCGGTTTCTTAGCACTTTAGGTGGATATTAGATGAATAGTGGCTTTTATTACAGAGGGTTTCAGGTAGAAATCCATCCCCAGAATATCAGTTTAAACATCAAGAAGTCTAATGCCACCACTGAGACAAGCACTCCCCACCCCTGCAGAGAACCCAGAGTATATAGGCCTGGCAAGTTGCCTGAAAGAGCTGGAGCTACCTGGCTCGGTGAGACGATGAGGCCAAGGGCTGGAATCTGGGTTCTAAGAGTTCCACGGCAAAGCACGAGCCATTTGGGGTCTGCAGATGGTCTGCACCGGTGGCAAGAGGGATGCAGGGTGATGGTCAATTATAATGAGTAAATACAGGATGAGGGGGGGAAAGAGGAGAGACAAGCCCTCCATTTGCAGAACGAGCACACTCCTATCTCCATAGCACTTTTCCACGCTCAGATTTGGGGCAGAGCCTAGAACCTGTTTTGCTTCTCCTCCGGGGTACCAGTCTAAGGGTTTCTGACACACAAAGAACAACATTCTGATCAAGTAATTGCTGGGAAGGCACTCCGTTACCCCAGTCTAAAACCCTGGGCAAAACTAAGTTAGAGAACATGGCTTAGCCTGGGCAAGGACCTCTCACCCCATCTTCATTCAATCTGGTATGGCTAGGTAGCAGAATGGGCACCCATTCTATCTACCCAACCACTGCACAGAGGAGGATCATGGTCGTGCTTTTAGAATAAAGGTCAGCAAACTACAGCCACAGGCTAAATCCAGCCCAACACTTGTTTTTTGTAAATCAATTTTAGTGGAACACAGACATGCCCATGTGTTTGCATTGTGTCTAGGACTGTGTCCTCTCTACAACGGTGGAGTTGAGTATGAGTACTTGGAACAGAGACTGCGTGGCTTACCAAGCCCATACTGCCTGTTATCTGACCCACTACAGAAAAAGGTTGCCAACTCCTGCTCTAGAAGAAGACCCACCCAGCCTGGCTTGGAAGAGACGTGGGAGACTGGAAGCAAGAAAGGGGGAATCACGCATGGTCTGGGCTTTGAATAGACAGTGGTCCTGCCTGCCCATAAAACATTGCCTACTGAATGGCTGAATTTCTGACCAATCAGGTTACAGACTTCTCCTTGCTTAGGATGTAGACCTGCTAAGAAATAGTTGGGCAAAGTCAAGCCTGGTGTATTAAGATGGCTGGAAGCTCCTCTCCCCTGCCCTGCTGACAGGAGTAGCTATTTGCTACTGAAGAGGTAGCAAATTCAGTCTCAGAAGTAGTGCAGGGGCCATGAGCAGGGCATCCACCCTCTTCTACCAGAGACAGGGTAGGGGCAGTAGTCAAGATGTGGTCTGACATTCATGCTTCTGCAGCTTTTCTAAAGCTGTTCGCACTCCCTGAGATGCCCCTCTTCCTTCTCTGTGAGACAGGTGGCTGCACCCTCCCCAGTGTTTCCATAACACTTGGCTCATAACTGTTAGATCACGTCACATGGTTGTTCACTCGTCTGTCTTCTCTTAAACTGATGAGTCCCATCTCTTCCTTCCTTCTAACTCTGGCTCTGAACCTCTGTGTCCAACTTCCGGCTCAGTATCTCAGCTTGAAAGTTGACTAGTCATCTCAAACATGGCTGCTGCTCCTGTTCTTTTACTGTTTTGAACATGTTTAGAAGCAAGTGCTGTACATGGTTCTAAGTATTCAATACTTTATGTACCCAGAACACAACATTTAATTTGTGCTTCCCCAAACCTGTTTCTCCCCCATCTGTTTCTTCTCCATCTCAATAAAAGATGCGACTCTCCACTCCGTTCTTTAACCAGTCAGCCTCCATCCTTCTCTTTCCTGCATAGTCCTCGTCTGTAGTAGATGTGTTGGTGCCCTGCCCACATCCCCTCCACACTCACTTTGCCCGTGTATGCCCACCCAGTGCCCGCCTCTTGCAAGCACTTGCAACTTTTTGCCTGAGTGCTTCCTTAAGACAAAAGAGTATGCACACTTGTCTACAGAGCATGACAGAAGTGCCAAGGGATTTCCTAAGAGTTGTCCTCAATCAGTGATGGATGGGAACTGGGGGATAAATACCCCAACTCCCTTCTTCCTCTGGGAGAACAACTCTGAGCCATGAGATGGGCCCATGGGATTAAGCCTCAGGTGCAGTGGTTATTTGTTCGCTGATGTACCCTGTATTTATTGGCATTCTTTCCTCGATTGTCTGACTTTTCCCACTCTCCCACCCATGAGCTCCTTAGGATTGCCTCCCAAATGCTAGAATCCTTGTTGCTGAGGCTGCTTCTGGGGGAGAGCCAAAATCTGCAATATTCAACTGAACATCCTAAAAGTAATCACTTCCCACCACATCTACTGCATCACTTCCCACCACATCTACTGCACCATCTTGGTCCAAGGTACCATCATCTCTTGGCAGGACTATTGTAACAACTTCCTAACTGATCTCCCTGCTTCCTCCCTGGGCCTCCTGGAGTCTCTATTCCATACATGAGCCAGAATGTGCTGCTTTGTAAAATATAAATAAAATTAGCTAACTGCCCTGCTCAAAACCTTCAGATGGTTTCCTATCACACCTGGAATAATACCCAACTCATTACCAATGACCACAATGCCTTATAAAGCCTGAACTCTCCCTGCCTCTCCAGATGCTTCTGTCACTGCTTTCCCCACCTCATCCTTGAACATGGTCACTCCGTTACCACCTTTGCCTCCACTGTCCTCTCTGCCTGGAAAACACTTCCCACTTTTCTTGGCATGACCGGCTTTTTCACATCATGAAGGAATTCGCTTAAATGTTACCTCCTCAGAGAAGCCCTCCCAGACTGTGCAATCCAAAATAATTCTCATGCACGATCACTATACCTCTACCCTGCTTTATTCTCGTCACAGAATTTTACACTATTTAAAATTATATATGTTTGCTTGTTCATTTGCTGCATCTCCCAGTTGACTGAAAGCTCAAGGGGGCTTTGTCTATTTCGCTGTATCCCAAGTACCTAGAATAGCACCAAACACATATTCGGGATTCAAATATCCGTCAGTGAACGAATGAACAAATGACTCCCCTACTGCACCAGATTTGAGCTCACGACACACGAAAGACATCAGTAACATTTGAGTCCCTGAACAGGTGAATAAGCCAGGGAGGGGACAAGTCTGTGTTCTCCCCAGGCTCCATCCAAGAACACACAGTCTTTTGCACTATGTGACCCATCACAGTGGGTCTCGTTTTCCCCGTGGACACCCAGATAAAGCTCCTGTCTCAAGCCATTCTAATCACTCTGTCCGTCCTTTCTAGGCCTTACCGGAGGGGCAGACAGCCTCGTGGGACACAGCCAAAGAGGATGAAAACCGCAACAAGAATCGATACGGCAACATCATATCCTGTAGGTGACCTTCTGGGAGGGCTCCAGGCTTTGGGAACACAGACGAAAATAAGCTATCACTATTATTTATCTGGAATTTGTTACCAAATAATCCTTGATGTTTCCAGATTTGGGTCCACATGCTAAGCATGGAGCTCTGTCTCAGCCTCCCTGCCATCCCTGGCCTGGATGACAGAGCATGGCTGACCTCAGCCAGAGGGGGCAGGCAGGGAGCTGGGCGGGCATTGGGCGGGCATACATGGGCAAAGTGAGCTGGCACAGTAGATGCAGGAAACCTCTGAAGCTTGGATCTTGCCCGCTCAAGAATTCTTCAGGTCGGGGAGGAAGCCCAGCCACAAGGGTGTTCCCAGCAGGCCCCCTCTGCAAAAACCCATCATGGCAGCATCTTGGGGGTGGAGAGCAAGGTCCAGCCCGTGAAGGAGGGGCTGAGAACAACTAGGTGAGAGATGATGCTATTCCAAGGAGGTCGAGTCCCAAGCAAGGATGGGCGCTCAGAAGGAGCCAGGAACTCTGGCCTGCAGCTGAGGGTTTGGGCCAGCTCAGGGCTCAGGGGAGCCCAAGGTTACCCTCTTCACACAAGAGGTAGAGCGCAGGGCATCACGACTCCTGCCAGACCCCACTGCTTGCTGGCTGGGGGAGGGCCCTGCGGTGAGTGCCTGCCACTCGGGGCCTGTGTCGGCACGGGTGTTTGGGGGCCCTGAGCCTGCAGCAGAAAGCTTGCTTTGTGTGGACCTGGGGGGAGGCGTGGAAGAACATTGCCTTTTGCTCAGCGGTGAGCTCTAGCGTTCCTGGAAGCACCTGCTGGTGTGTGACTTGATGAAAGCAGTGGCACAGAGTAGCTCGAGCACTCTGGAGTCAGACTGCCTGGGCTCCTATCCCAGCTGTGGGGCCCTGGGCAGGTGACCTGACCTCTCTGAGCTTCAGTTTTCTCGCCTTTAAAGTGAGGAAAAGAATGAAGATAGGATGGTTGAAAAAAGGTTCGTAAAACCCTTGGCACAGTACCTGGCACCATTACTCATAGCCCTAGAGTTACTTTCTCAGGGTCACTGATGAGCAGTGTGGATACACCATCCTCCTTATTTTAAGCAAAATTCACTGAATACCCCTGTGGGGATGTGGAATAAGCCAGGTTGGGGCAGGGAAGCATAATCAGATGTCTATTTTGGAAGGATCACCAGGGCAGCTTATTGGGAAGGTAGATTTGATTGAGAGAGGCTGGAGGCAGAGGGACCACTTAGGCTACTGTAAGAGTCCTAGCAAGGGACGAGGGGGCCTGAACAAGGGCAGTGACAGTACTTGTGTGGGACCCTGCATGATACTCAGTGCTGGGAGGAGAGGGAGAGAGAGACTGCCGTAGGACTACACACCACACACAGTCCACACACAAGTATGATCATTGCCAAATACCGGTGTGCACAGCCTTCTACACAACATAAATACAGAGGACGAACTTACCTCATACAAAATGGCAAGCACATACTCTGATTAGAACAGGTGTCAACAACAGCCCCCGTCTGCCACGGCACAGCCAACCTGGACCATTTGACATCTCACCAGTTGGGCACGAAGTATCCCTTGGTCTCAGTTCTCAGAGTAACCCAGTTCAGCCACAAAAAAAAAAAATCCTGAATAACGAATTATTTCTAGCACAGTTCAGTGTTTTGTTTTGTTTTCTCTCCCTGTCTAGACGTTGCCTAAGAAAAAGCTTAGAGGAAGACAGCGTAAGATACAGGCGGCCTGTAAAGGAAAAAAGAGGCAGAAGTTTTAGCTTAGCTGTTTCCTGTGCTGATTTAGAAATCGGCTATGAATAGGAGAACTAATCAGAAAAACATTTGTAATTTGTCTCTTGGAAGAGAGTAATGCAGACAGCAAGATTTCTTAAAAAAAAGAAAAGAAAAGAAAAGATTTCTTGCAAATGTAGTGTTAGAAAGAGACGTTCAAACAGTCAGGAAATGTGTATGAAGACCTATGATGTGTGCGCCTCCTCTGAGCCAGGCCCCGTGCTGGGCACTGGGACACTCAGTCTCTGCTGCCGGGGAACTCGCATTCCAGGTACAGGTTCTGCTTGCTCTGACCATCCTCTGCTTGAGCACCATCGTGTACTAGTGCCCTCTAATACCTGGTCACTTGTCTGTTCCCCATATCAGGTGGTGAGTTCAGATGGGATCCACTAAATTATAGGCTGGAAGACCTTGTGTATTCACTGTAAACCTTAGTCTTCTCTCTGTACAATGGGTATCATGATGCAATAGTATAAGAGAAAATAATAATAGAAAAAATAAACAATTAGAGCACAGTAAAGAGACCCCGTCCCTCGAGAGACAAGGGCATCCAGGCCGGGCCAGGTATCTGGTCCAAAGCCTGAGGAGCCCAGGATGAAAGCCTTTGTATCTTTCTGGACATCCCACTGCCCACCCTTTGCGCTCAGCATCCGTGCCCAAGCCATCATCAGATCTCACCTGGCCTCTGCCCACCTTCTTCCTGGTTGTTCCGTATCTACTTTGGCCCCCAAATGTATCCTATCTGATCTCTAACAGAAGCCAGAGGGACGTCCTCAAAATATGAATTGAAACATGTCACTGTCCTACAGAAAACCCTTCAAATGGCTTCCTTCAGTGTTGAGCCCTTCTTTTCCAAAGGCCCGCAGCCCTCTCTCCATTGCATTTCACACTGTGTCCTCTCCACCACAGTCTCCTTGGTTAAGCCCCACCGGCCTTTCAGTACCTTGAACTTTACATGCTCATCCGTGACACAGGGCCTTTGCACATTCTCTTCTCTATCAACATGCCCGTCCCTCCTCTCTTTGCTCTGCTAAGTTCTACTTATTCTTCAGATCTTAGCTCAGGTATCACTTCCTCAGGGAATTCTTCTGACCATTATAATTTGGTCAGAACCCCATTATTCACTCTGAGAGCACCAGGCATGTCTTCTCCTTAGTTCTCATCACTACCGTGATCTGAGAGCCTTTGCATGACTGTCTGCTGGCTGCCTGATCTCCTCACCAGAATAGGTGTCCTGCAACAACAGAGCTAGGGCTCTCTTGCACTTCTGTGTCCCCAGACCTGGCTTATGGCTGCTGCTCAGTAGACAGGACTGAATGTTGGAATGCACGGACTCCCTGCAAGGCCCCAAAGGGCTTGAGCCATGGGTCTCTCCCTTCTGGCTTTCCCCCAAAAATAGAGAGCACCCAGAAAGGATGGATGGAGGAAGTCTGAATCAGGATGACTCTAGGAACAGTGATAGTTGATCAAGGAAGACATTCTGAGCCTGAAGGAAGAGGGTGGAGAGATGGGACACAGGAGGGAGAGAGGAGGACAGTCGTATACCCCTCAGGAGCCACATCTGAGAAGGCAGGATTCCAGGCAGCAAGGAGAACAATGAAAGGGATTAGACTGCATCATAGGGAGCAGAAGGTGCTGTCCGTGTCCCATCTACACCCCATGGCTCCGCCGCCTCCTTGTGCAGTAACTCCTGCTGGCACCCAGGCCCGGGACTAGGGTGAGGCAGGCGACGCACCCAGCATTCCAGGGTCTGCTCAGGCTCAGCTGTTGACCCTGCACCTGCCTGACCCTGAGAGCAAGTGCCTCCTTAAAGTGTGTGCCCTGGGGCCTCACTGGTTCCCCCCAGTCCTGCCCTGTCTGCATCTTTTTGCCTGAGGACCTTCTCCAAAGCTGGGGCAGGGTGCTCTGCCCAGGCACAAAGCTGTCTCTCCCTAGACCATGAAATAGCCCAGCTGCTCTTCCTCGCCTTCACTGGGTTGTGTGTTCCACACCTTTCTCCAGAGCTTCCATGGGGAGTGGGCTGCCTTCTCTTGGCTGTCTTACTCCCCTCCCCCTTTCCTCTTGGTGTCCTCTTCTCTTCCTATGTGAACTGCTTGCACTGGAATCCTCATCTTGTATCTACTTCCGGGGAAACCCAAACAGAGGCAGAGGAAATTCAGACACCTAATGATACCGTCTTGGTGGGTTTAAAGAAACCTGAATCTCCTTTCTAATGTACGGGTCAGTAATTCTGCAGCGAATTGTGGCTGGACCCGGTAGCCAGTGCATGCAAGAGCAGTGCAAGGCATAAAGGGGAACCAAGAAAGAAAAAAAACGGTCCTGGAATTGAAATGAAGAAAGGAACAGAGAAACAGCCCCGAGGATTGGAAAGTGTTCCTGCCCTTGTACGTTTCCCTCCCAGAGGCAAAGTCGTGGGCACTGGCTTGATAAATAGAAATATTCTTGGTGCAAAAAGAAAAGCGGGTGTGATTAGCATCTTAAGGAACCCAGGGCACTAGGAGGCTGGAGTGGAGGACAAAGGCCCAGGCCAGGGACAACAGAGAAGATGAAAGGGGAGGAGAAGGAGGGAGGGCACAGTCTGCCAATGAAACAATGAAAGAGAAACCTTGCCTAAATAAGCCCTTTCTTCCAAACGATTCTGTTCAGAATTTAGCAGTAGAGACAGTGGGGTTTCCAGGGAGTAGAAAAGAAAGGAGGTGAAAGGAAATGAATGGGGAGAACAGAACAAAGAGTTCTTTACTCTTAAGTAGCCCTGGGGTATGTATGGTGGACAAGGGGAAATTTCAAGAATACCAAGCATTGCCCATGTGGAAGTTGCAGAGGGTGCTTCCTTGACTGGAAGGAAATTACACAGAGGAGAGGAAGTGATCTCAGGGGTGCAGATTTTATCAAATGAGTCTTCCCTTCTGGCATCTGTCGGGGTCCCAGCAGGAGGAAATAGATGGGACCTTCAAATAGTGTGATTTGAGGATAATTTAATCAAGTGACTTTTTTCTTTAATGAAAATGTGAGCTAGCTGTGGGAGACTACAGGGAATAGTGTGGCACCCTGGGGCTAAATGCCATGCCTAGGCCACAGAAGATTCAGTAAGAAGAGGTTCCCAGGACCCAGAGAAAGAGGACCTGGTCAGAGGTGTGACCTTTAGTGGCCTTGCAGCCAGCCCATGGTGACCCCAAAAAAGGGAGCTGAAGGAATAAGTACCTCGATAGCACTCCCCACTTAATCCAATCTTCTGCCAGTGCTTTCCAGTGGCTGAACCCAGCCAGAGCCAGAGGACAAGGGAATCTGTAGACAGAGTCCAGTGGTTCTCAAAGTGTGGTCCCTGGAGCAGCAACACCTGAGAACTTGCTAGAAATGCTCATTTTGGGGTCCCATCTAGACCTGTCAAAGCAGACATTCTGGGGATGGCATCCAGCAAGCTCTGTTGTAAACAGCCCACCAGTGACACTGATACACTCTCAGGTTTGCGAACCTCTCATCTTTTATTTCTTTTTCTTTTTATTAAAGAAAAGTTGATTTACAATGTTACATAAGTTTCAGGTGTACAGCATAGTGATTCAATAATTTTTTTGGATTATACTCCATTTAAAGTTATTATAAAATACTGGCTATATTCTCTGTGCTGTACAGTATGTCCTTGTATCTTATTTATTTTATACATAGTAGTTTGTACCTCTTAATCTCCTACCCCTATCTTGTCCCTCCCCCTTCCCTCTCCCCACTGGTAACCACTAGTTTGTTCTCTATGCAAGTCTGTTTCTGTTTTGTTATAATCATTTGTCTTATTTTTTAGATTCCTCAGTGATAATATATAGTATTTGTCTTTCTCTCTCTGACTTATTTCACTAAACATGATACCCTCCAGGTCCATCCATGCTATTGAAAATGGCAAAATTTCATTCTTTTTTACAGCTGAATAATATTCCCTTGTGTATATATACCACATCTTCTTTATCCATTCATCTCTTGACAGACACTTGGGTTGCTTTCATATCTTGGCTATTGTAAATAATGCTGCTATGAACATTGGGGTGTGTATATCTTTTCAAATTACTGTTTTCATTTTCTTTGGATAAATACCCAGGAGTGGAATTGCTGGATCATCTAGTAGTTCTATTTTTAGGTTTTGGGGGAACTTCCATACTGTTTTTCCACAGTGACTGCACCAATTTATATTCCCACCAACAGGGTACAAGGGTTCCCTTTTCTCCACATCCTTGCCAATATTTGTTGTTTGTGGTCTTTTTGATGATAGCCATTCTTACAGGTATGAGGTGATATTACGCTGTGGTTTTGATTGGCATTTCCCTGATGATTAGCAAAGTTGAGCGTACAAACCTCTGATCTTATCCACAGGGATCAGCTTCCAGTTTAGAGAGGCAGGTGCGGAAGGCTGAAGGGCAAACAAGAGACCCAGGACATTTTCATTTTCTGAGACTTCTAACCCCCTAATTTAAGACAAGCCACTGGGCTCAGGTGCATTGGAGAACTGGGCATGGGGTCCAGCAGACCCAGATGCTAGTCTCAGTTCTGCCCTTTACCTCATGCATGACCTTCAACAAGGTCACTTCATCTCTCTGACACTCAGGTTCACACCTTTCAGTGCAAAGAGTGCAAATTAAGATGAATAAATATTGACTCTGAACCTGGTTGTATAGCCTTTTAAACCTAGATGACACTAAGTCTAGTCTCTTTGAGTTCACGGGCAAGGAGCAATGGTCCAGAGATGTAGAGCCCTGCCCAGGGTCACGCAGAGTCTGTAGGACAACCAGGACCAGAGCTCCGGGCTCTTGCTGCCCGGATGCCACGAGCTCCCTACCACGGAGTCCCTCTGCATCTAGACATATCTGTGCTCTTGGGGGCGTGTGCGCTGAGGACTCTGACCTCAGAGCAGGAGATCAGGATGAACTCTTCAGAGAGGCTGTTTTCACTTCCAGGAAGGAACTCAGATTCAGATCAAGCTCAGGGGCTTCTCTCAGAGCTGTTTCTCTGCTGATTTCTGGGGAGGCCGTACTGGATGTCAAAATGGGTGCCTTGTTCACTGTTCCCAGCTCCCCCTTCTCCTTGGCCGTCTCCGAGGGTGGCTCCTGCCTGGGCCTTACAGAGCGATCCTGGTGCAGAAACCTTCAGTGGCCTTGTTTGTCAGAGGACTTGTTCCGGTCACTGGAGCCCTCTCTGCCTGCTTGCCGGGACTGCTGAGAAATGTCCCCAGGAGCGGCTCTCAATCTGTGACGGATGGGGGTGCGGGTGTAAGTTCCCCAGGTCCCTCCCCGCTGAGGCGGAATAACTTGGAGGTGTGTATTCACACTCTCTCCTGGAGTAGCAGGAGAAAGTAAGAAAGTAAGCCCCAGCTTGATGACACAGCCCTCACCGGTTTCCTTCCTTTCTGCCTCCTACTTCCCATTCCCCTTCCGGTGTTTCCCGGGATCATCTCCCAAAGCAAGTCCTTGCACTTCAGTCCTTGTCTCAGTTTCTGCTTCGGAAGGAATCCGGATCAGAAACCTTCCTCTCTTTCTTCAGAAAGTCCCCTTAGCAGGGTGTGGGCTGGACATCCTGCTTAGGATGAATCCACAAATTCATCAGCTGGGCCACTGTCCCCCTAACTTCTCTCGGTGCTCTGCGCCTCTACACTTAAGTCCCCTCTGTGGCCCCAAAACTTTCATCTGTTGGAGCAGCTCCTCACGGGGCCCTGCAGAATGGAGCAGCCCATCCTCAGTCAGCAGGGAACTGGCAGCACAAGGAGACGCACAGAATGTCGGGCTGTTTCTCTGTCATCCCCAGGCCACCTGCTACCTTGGTAACGGTAATTCAATCAAGATTGAATGAGGAGACCTTTAGCTTCAGTGGGGTACCTGGGCAGTCTCGGCAGGATTACCTGCATCCTCGCTCTCCACTCGTGCAACATGATGACCTTAACATTTCCAGTACTTCTAGGAAATGATTTTTCAGCTCCACAATTCATTGTAATGAGTCAGATCTCTTTTCTCTGAAAAACTGCACCTTTTCTTTACCTTCCTCAGTGCCCAGAAGACAGGAGGAAAGCACATCCTGTATCCAAATGATATTGTCTTCCCCGCCCCACCTCTCTGAAGTGATTCTCTAAGTGGATGTGACTTGAGAAGACTGACTTAATGGGTTACCTCTGATGATGGAGGAGGGAGGAGGAACTGTGGTTTGCTTTGAGAGTTAGACCTGTGCATGGGAGGACACTGAATCCTCTCCCATGGCCAGGGATGGGGGGTGGGACACACAGTGGGATGGGACACAGTGTCAGAGTCAGAACCGGCATGGAGGGGTGTAGCGGCAGTGCATCTTGGGGTTCCCAGAGAGGTAGGGACCCCACTACTCTACAAGGAAGCTGTCAGCCTTACACCTTCTAAGTTGTTAAACTGCTTGGAGCCTTGATTTTCTCAGCCACAGAATGGGTTATGACGAGAATCAAATGGCATGGCATCCATAGGCTTCCAGAATGGTGCCTGCAGCATCTGATGCACTCCGCAAAGATAAATTTCTGTTCCTTACACCCAGCACAGGTGAGTCTCTAGTCTCACGGCCTAATTCCAGTAAAAACCTTTGGTCTTTCCCAAGACAAATTGAATAGCCGAGGCACCCCCTGTGCTAAATAACTGAACATCAGATGATCTGTACATGGAAACCTGAGTGTGCATCAGAATCTCGTGGAGGGCTTGTTAAAATACAGATTGCTGGGCTCCACCCCAGAGTTTCAGATTCAGTGGGTCTGGGCTGGGACTCCAGTATCTGCATTTCTAACAAGTTCCCAGATGTCATTGATGCTATTGGCCAAGGAACTATATTTTGAAAACCACTGGTCTAGAATTACAATAAAACTGAATTTACACATTTGTATTGATCTCTTACAATACACCAGGTGCCTTCATATCTAACTGCTTTTCATCCTTGCAACAAGTCTGCAAAGGTGGAGAGGATTTTGATGTTGTCATTGGGTAAACTGAGGCCCGGGAAGGTACATCATCTGCTCCGGGTGATAGAGTTAGTGACAGACCTCAGGTCTGCTTTCAGAGCCTTCCCAAGCCCTCCCTCTCTCGTGCCGAAGGCAATGATTGGCTGCCAGTCTTGGGTCTGCAGGTGGGGTGAGGGGTCAGCTATGAGGCGAGGAAGAATTTGAGCACAGGATCCAGGCACACTATGCCAGCCTTGTGTAGAGGAAAGAGCCTGGGTCCCAAGCCAGGTTACCTAAAATCAATTGTATGGCTGAAAGCAAGGGACCGGCTCCTTTCTGGTTCTCAGCCTTTCAGACACAAATATGAATTCATATATTGAACAGATAATTATTGAGCACTTACTATGTGCCATACACTGTAGAGGAGTTCAGTAAATAGGGTGCCCATTCTTAAATAGGGCGCGAAGGAGAGCCGTGGGTTAGTCATATCGTCGCAGAAATAAAACTGCTCTAAGAGCTCTGAAGACAAGTACAGGGAGCTATTAGAGCCTGGGGTGGAGAGATCATAGAAGGCTTCCTGAGGGAAGAAGATTGAGCTGAAGAATGAGATGTTGCCAGCCTTATGGGGTTGAGGGCGTTCCTTTCATGTGCAAAGGCCCTGTGGTCAGAGCAGACATGATGCATTTGAGCAACAGAAAGAAGGGCACGGTTTTCAGTCATATGTGGGGAGGGGGGCATGAGGCTGGACTTGGGAAATAGGTCCCAAACCAGATCATGCAAGGCATTGTGGGGTCTGGTCAGGCTTTGTTCTCTGTCAGTGATGTCTTGCAACTGATTCATACCAGCTTGCAGGAGATGATGGTTAAATTTTTCAGGAATTTTGTGAGCCAGTTGATACCACGTTGGTAGCTTGAAATCAGTCATGGTGGGAGTATTTATATCACAGAAATCAGATGTTACCCATCAGGGCCATTTCTTCCTCCAGAGAGCTCTTTGTTAAACTTTTACAACCTACCACTGGGCTTTGTTCGAAAACTACAAGGAACAGATTGATTCTAGAGGGGCAATGTTTCTGTTCCCCTTGAGTTGCGTTCCAGGGAGCTCTTTGGGTCTTTGCAGTTATGCCTTCTCTCTACCAGTGGCCACTGGTTCTCTCCTCCTCCGTGCAAGCCAGTGCTGGCCCACCTCCTACCTCAGCTGAGAGCCGGGTGAAGCCGGGCTCCTGCACCTCCTCTTACCTCACCGTTGAGGAGTTTATTTCTCCTCTATGTGACTTCTTCACTCGTCTTGAATATCAAACAAGGAATACCAGATTAGCTGTTTCTCAAGCTTGCAAAATGTAGATAGAGCATAATGAACTTTCTGGGCTGCTTGTAAATTACTTTGTATAAACTCCTTTACATCGCCCACTGCCCCATCTTTCTCCATGTGCATGTGGATAAACACGTTTTTTTTTATCCTTCTAATTATATAATGTTAGAAGGAGAAGGGGACACAGAATAATATTAGCGTCTCCCAGAAGGAATAAATAAACCATGAAGGCAGTCCTACTCCTTGCAATGCCTTTCTGGTGGACCTGTAGCTGAATTCTGCCCTTTCATGAATATACACAGTAACTCTTTGCCTCTGTAGAAAGATGGGTTTACATTTTGTACAGAAGGGCAAATGGGAAGCACTAAGTTTCTAACCGTCTCCGCCATCAGCTCACTGCCTGCCTCACATCCAGCCCAGAATCACCATTTATTAAGCACCTGCTGCATACCAGGCACTGTGCTCACACTTTTTTTAAGAGCAGTTTTAGTTTCAGAAAAATTGAGCGGAATGTCCAGAGAGTTCCTGTTTACTCCTACCTCCCATCCCCCTTCAGTTTCCCCTGTTATTAACATGTGGCATCAGTGTGATACGTTTGTTACAATTGGTGAACCAATATTGATCCTTTTTTTATAAGATAGTATCTCATTTTTTTATTGAAGTTTAGTTGATGTACAGTATTGTATGTTACAAGTGTACAGTATAATGATTCACAGTGTTTAGAGGTTATACTCCATTTATGGTTATTATAAAATATTGGTTATTTTCCCTGTGTTGTACATTATATCCTTGTAGCTTATTTTATACATGACAGTTTGTACCGCTTAATCCCTTACCCCTATAATGACTCTCCCCTTTCCCTTTCCCCACTGATAACCACTAGTTTGTTCTCTGTATCTGTGAGTCTGCTTCCTTTTTGTTATAATCACTAGTTTGTTGTATTTTTTAGATTCCACATATAAGTGATATCATACAGTATTTGTCTTTCTCTGTCTGACTTATTTCACTTAGCATAATACCTTCCAAGTCCATCTATGTTGTTGCAAATGGCAAAATTTCATTCTTTTTATGGCTGAGTAATATTCCATCACATAGATATACACCACATCTTCTTTCTTTTTTTTTTAGTGTTTAGTTTTTTTTCCTCAACATCTTTATTGTAGTACAGTTGCCTTACAATGGTGTGTTACTTTCTGCTTTATAACAAAGTGAATCAGTTACACATATACATATATCCCCATATCTCTTCCCTCTTGCATCTCCCTTCCTCCCACCCTCCCTATCCCACCCTTCTAGCTGGTCACAAAGCACCGAGCTAATCTCCCTGTGCTTTGCGATCCATTATTACTAGCTAAAGTCCATAGTTTACCTTCGAGTCCACTCTGTGTTGTGCAGTTCTGTAGGATTTAAAAAATGTACAGTGACACATATCCGCAATTACAGTATTTATTATACAGAAGTTTCACTGCCCTAAAAGTTCCCTGTGCTCTACCTAGTCATCCCTCCCCCCAAGTCCCTGGCAATCACGGATCTTCTTACTGCCTCCATAGTTTTGCCTTCTCCAAAATGTCATAGAGTTGGAATCATACACTATGAAGCCTTTCAGGCTGGGTTTTTTCACTTAGCAGTATGCGTTTATGTTTCCTCCATGTCCTTTCCTGGTTTAGGAACTCATTTCTGTATATTACCAAAGACATGGATGTACCATGACTTGTTTGTCCATTCACCTATTGAAGGACATCTTGGTTTTTCTTAAGTTTTGGCAATTATGAGTAAACCTGCTATAAACATTCATGTGCAGGTTTTTGTGTGGATGTAAGTTTCAGCTCATCTGGGTAAATACCAGACAGTAATTGTTGGATCATATGATAAGAGTGTGTTTAGTTTTGGAAGAAATTTCCAAACTGTCTTCCAAAGTGGCTCTACCATTTTGCTTTCCCATCAGCAATAAGTGAGAATTCCTGTTGCTCTGCATCCTCGCCAGCATTTGGTGTTGTCAGGGTTCTGGATTTTGGCCATTCTAGTAGGTGAGTAGAGGTATCTTTTTGTTGTTTTAATTTGCAGTTCCTAATGACATATGATACTGAACATCTTTTCATATGCTTATTTGCCATCCATATATCTTTATTCGTGAGGTGTCCGTTCAGATCATTTGCCCATTCTTTAATTGGGTTGTTTACTTATTGTTGAGTTTTAAGAGGTCTTTGTATACTTGTGGATCCAACTCCTTTATCGGGTAGTCTTTTTCAAACGTTTCCTCCCAATCTGTGGCTCATCTTTTCATTCTCTTAACGTCCTCACACTTTTCATGCCTGCATTTTCTCATTTAATCCTCCCAACATTCTGTGAGCTATATAGTATTGAGCCATATAGCATTTTCCTAAGAAAACCAAGGCTTAGAGAGATCAACTGACTTGCTAAGTGATGGAGCTAAGATCTGAACCCAGATCTGATCCAGAGCTTCAGACCTCCCATCACCACGTCTGCTGTCCTACTTGCCACAGGTTAGCCCATGTGGGAGTAAATCGTAAATCTTGATCATTTTGTACTAAAGTACCCTTTCACAGTCTCAGAAGATAGTCTCTATTTGGATGCTCTGCAGAGCCCGGCATGGTGACTTGCATCTAAGTACCTGGATAGGGCATAGAAAGCCCTCTTCAATCTAACCCCCACCTACCTCCTCCCACTGCTAATTGCCTCCCATTCCATGTTCACAAGACAAGAAACTGTTTGCAGGTCGCCAGTGTGCTTTTCCAGGACCTCTGCTCTCTTGCTGTTCTCTCTGACGGAAAGACCCTTCCTCATTGTCCGTTGGTCAAGGCTTACTTTCAATTCCTCATTCACATATCACTTCGCAAAGCCCTCTAGTCCCCTCCCCACTTTCTAGACCTTGAAATTTCACTTCTCTGTACAGTCTGTCTCCCCCACTACATTGACAAACTCCCTGAGCACTTGGAAAATACTTTCCAAGTCCCTTCAACAAGCCTGTGTGTAGTAGGTGCTCAGTGAATTTGTTCTTAATAAATGAATAAAGGTGATAGTGACAAACGCCATCATCTTGTGGTTAGAGGCACCTGTCATCTTTAAGAATATTTAACTAAAAGAAATGTTTGTTTCTTTTCTTTTTCTTGTTAATCATATTTGCTTTCAGACTTTCAATTTCGTTTTATATTAATGAAAATTCCCTTTCAACGTTTTACACCAGAATATCTGTTTCCAGTGCTTCAGACTTCAAGGGCAGGCATAATTCAATAAATGAAGGAGATTTTTTGAATCGATGAGTCATTAGTGAGACCAATGAGTGGAAACACATTACACATTTTTCACATTTTTGAGCCTTACAGTTTTGGTAACCGCTGGTAACAAGGCTTAACAGTCTGAGCTCAGAGTCAGCTGCTGGGTCTTGTCTGAACCCCTGCTGGGTGGATGTGCCCCAGGACGTCCCACTGCAGGAGCTGGGGACCAGACACTTGCACAGACTGCAGTACCTGCGAGATGCTAGAAGTCCAGGGACAGCACATCGTGTGAACGGAGCAGGGATTCAGGGTCAGACAGTCCTAAGATAGAATCCCAGCCACTTGTAGGCTGTGTAATGTTGGAAACTTGCTTAATCTCTCTGAGCCCCAGTTTCTTCATCTGTGAAATGGGAAGAATAAAAATACTACATCATTAGTATAATAATCTGTGGAGCAATTTGGAGGAATAAATGATTGAGTGAGATAATGTATGTGAAGCCTCTGGTATCTACCATCAACTCCATAAAGATTAGCTTCAAACTCCTTCCCCACTTCACACCCCACTCCGCCACCCACCGAAAGGGATCACTTAGACCTCCCCCCCACTCCCTCTGGTTGATTCCACGGAATCTCTTCCCCACGATGAGTGAGAAACATGGCATCCAGTGTAGCTCAGTATCTAGCACAGTGCCTGCCGCATGGCAGATGCTCACTTAACTATTTTTGAATTGATTAATTAGTGAATGAATGAATGGAGGTGGGGCGGTGTCCTGTCCAGCCCCGGCCTGCTCGTCCATGCTTGGTCCCATTCCTTGCCTTCTCCCGCTCAACTTCCCATCGTAGGGATCTGACCCTTGCGGGTTGCATTTCTCAGCCTCTCTTGTCGGCTGGCTGCTGCTTGGCCAATGACGTGCACCGGTGGGAGATTGGAAGGTGGGAGAAAGGAAGAAGCCGGGGTATTTCTCCCTCTCTGTCCCAATCAGAGGCATCTTCTTGAACAGTGAGGGAGTCTCCTCCTTTTCTCCAGCTCCCACCAGAGAGGCCCACTGCAGCTCCAGCTTCCACAGGTGGCCCCCACCCCTGGGCTCTGGTGCCCTGGCTTCCTCCCTCTGTCCCACCGACCCTGGGGAGGCAGTGTCTCCTTGTTGATGTTTATCTCTGAGTTACTTCTCCCTCCTCCCTCTAGCCTCTCAAGCCTTCCATCACCCAGGTAACCACTCCTCTGTCGTTAATTCCCTCTGCTGTGTACCCTCGAAGTACTTTCTACTATCCTGCTTAGACCCCTCTGGGGAATCAGGAGCGTCTGAGCTCAGAGTTAAGAGAACCCCACTCTTCCAAGCTCCACCATCCACTGGCCGTGTGGCCAGTCAATCCTTGGGAGCCTCAGTTTCCTCATTTGTAACAAAGGTTAACAGCATCCCTCTTACTTCTCTCCCAGGGTCCCTGTGAGAGTCCAATGAGATAATCCATTCATATACTCACCAAGTACTTACTGAGTACCTGTCACAGGTGCATGCAGAGGCTGGAACAAGGAGCAAACACCTAATGTCCCTGTTCATGGGGGTTCCAGGTAGTAGTAACAGGTGGCCTTGTAAACTGCCAAGTTCTGGAAAAAGCTAATGGGATTTGGTGACCCGACTTCCGTGATCCCCAGAAACCCTTGGGGGTGCCCAGAGTTCTCCAGTCCACTTATGGGGAGCCCTAGCCCTGACCTAGAGTAAGGTGGCCCGGCCAGTGGATGCAGCAACACGCGGTGATACGTGCATAGTGATGGGGACAGAAAGCTGAGTCCCTCCCCCCACCAGACCCAACCCAGGTGTTCTGTTTGCGTGTCCTCTAGCATATCGGAGCTCACTTTAATGGACTGTAAAGGATTAGCCTGATTCTTCTGCTGTAATGGGTTTTTCTTTTAATCATTTTAATTTGGTGTTATTTGAAGTAAGAGTGCCATTGACTATAGCCTGCAAATCTTGTTTGTGCCTAGATCGTTTTTGAAATGGTATTCTCTGTAACACAATTTTTAGTTATTGATGGCCTTTTAATCTAATGATTTAGTCGGCTTCACTTGAATGATAATATTGATAACAATATGTGGCCGACGGTCTATTTGCAGCAATATTCCAAGAGGCAAAAGGCAAGCATTTGTGCACTTGTGGAAAATAGGTAAATGTGCCAGTTTTAAGCAAGCCTGAAAATGGGGCCTATTAATTTGGATCTAACAGTTCTCGCTTCCTGAGTGTTTTCATATGGTCTTTCCTGTGTTGTCCTCTGGAGAAGGCATCTCCATCCCCATTTTAATGACAAAATCACTAAGATTTAAAGAAGCAGGTCACTCTCCCCTGTAGGTAATGACAAAACCAGAATCAGAAGGGCAGGTGAAAAAAAAGAGAAGAAGCATATACAAGCCCTTTTTTTAGGCACAGTAATCTCCCTAAGCCTCAATTTCCTCATCCGTAAATGGGGATAATAACTGAGGGTGATGCTAGGGGTTAAATGAGAGCGTGTCTGTCAGTAGCATGGTGCCTGGTACATGATGATTGATAAACGGTGGCTCTGAAGCAGGGCAGAGCTCACCCGAAGCCTTCTCATCACCCATCCCCTTGTTTTCTGCTCTCTCTCTGCAGATGACCATTCTCGAGTGAGGCTGCTGGTGCTGGATGGAGACCCACACTCCGACTACATCAACGCCAACTACATTGATGTGAGGCTCTCCATGGGGCTGGGCAGCTGGGTTCTGGGGTTGGCTACAGTGGGCTCAAGATCTGTGGCTGTGTCCCCAGCCGCTCCCCCCAGACAGTGGCCCTCCTAGAACAGGTCCAGAGGGTCTGGCTCCTCCCTGTAACTAGTGTAACCCGAGCTGATTAGCCATCTCAAGCTGCATCCACTTTCAGGCTGGCTGGAGTCGCCTGCTCTGTGGGAACCCAGGATCGCCAGTCTTGTTCATTCACCCATTCATTCTTCTGTATGTATGTCCGTTTACCCATTCATTCATTTATTTGAAGGTACAGCCATTTATGCAACAAAAATTTCAGAATACCTACTGTATGTTGGATGCTATAGGAACCATAAAGCTAAAAATGCCATGGTCTCTACCCTCTGAAACCTTAGCAGGAAGATAAGCTGTGCACATCAATGATTCCAGGGCAAACTAGAAAGTGGTGAGTGTCATGAGTTCAGATAAAATGCTACAGGGATTCAGAGGTGGGAGGGAAAAAGTCACTCTTCTATCAGGAATGCGAAGTGTGATGTGAACCGAAACATCAAGCACAGGTAGAATTTAAAATCAAAGAGGGGGAAGATGGGCCTCTGCCAAAGAAAAGCACAAGCTGAGATGTAGCAGAGGGTAAGTAGCAGCTCAGTTCGAGGGGAGCAGAGACTCTATAATGGGAATAGTGGAAAATAAGGTTGGAGCTAGATCACTGATGCTTTGTGATCAAACGTTGGAAGTCAGACTTTATTTTGTAGGCAAGAGAAAGCTCTGGAAAGTTTTTGATCAAGGAGGTGACCGGTTCAGAGCTGAGCTTTGGGATGATTTATCTGTTACCCAGGGTAAGATCGATGAGAGGGAAGAGGGTCTGGGAATAAGACCCCCAATTAGGAAAGGGGGCTGCTTCAGTGTTCCAGAGAATATGGAGGAAGGAACTAAATACAACAGGAGCCAAGACGGGCTTACACGGAAGTAAGAGAGTTTGTAAAAGGGAAGCATGGTCACTGGGACCAGAGAGACATCCCAGAATGACCAATGCAAGCCAGGCTTCTGAGGACCTCAGCTAGGGGTCCAAGAACCTTGACGAAAGGCTCAGAGATCCACCTTGGTGCCTCTGACTCCCAAGTGTTTTTATAGACAAGCTATAAGGCACTGTGGCATGCCTTTGAATTCCCCATTGTGTATTGAGCCTTGTGTTAGGCATTTGCCTGTTTGCCCTCAGATCTATTCCTTGCCCTTCCCTGTTCTGCTTTGTGTTTCTGGTATGCGTGTGTCTGTGTGCGTGCGCATGTTTGTGTGTGCATTGTGTGCATGTGCATACGTGCACGTGTGTGCGTTTGTGTGCATGTGCATGTTTCTATGTGTTTGCGTGTGTGTGCATGTTTGCGTGTGTGCATTGCGTGGTTTTGTGTGTATGTTCGTGTGTGCATGTGCATATGTGCGTGTGTGCATGTGCGTCTGTGTGTGCGTGTGTTTGTGTGTATGTGCGTGTGTGCATGTGCGTGTGTGTGTTTGTGTGTGTGCATGTGCGTCTGTGCGTGTATGTGTGTGGTGTGCGTCTGTGTGTGCGTGTGTGTGTGTGCGTGTGTGTGTGTGTGGTGTGTATGTGCGTGTGTGCATGTGCGTCTGTGTGTGTGTGTGCATGTGTGCAGGGAGGAGAGCGAGCTGACCCTTTAAGGAAGGTGCGATGGGAGATTGGCAGGTGATGGGAAGGGAGACGCCGTCGTATTTATCTGCCTCTCTTGTCTCCTGGGGTGGCAGCTCCAGCAGCGGCTGCATCAAGCAGGGCCACCAGAGTGATCCAGCCTCGACAAGGTGGCCCCAGCTCCTGGGCTCTGGCGACTTCTCTGTCTCCCGTTATCTGCTGGTTCTAGGGGTGACCACATCCTCTTGCCATTGCTGATCTCTGGGTGGCCTCACTGTTCCGTTTTGCAACTTAGCTCCTCCATCACCTGTATAACCAGCTCCCTGTACTGAATTCCCTCTGTCTGAAACACCTGGAATGGTTCTCCGCCTGGACTCTGGTTAACAAGAAAATTCACAAGGAGATGGCCAGTTCTGAGCAGCCTGTCTCCAACCTGGAGAAAGCACTCAGCATTCACCCATCATGCCTTCAGCCTGTCCCTCATGCATCTAGTATTCATTTCTCACACACAGCAGATCCTCCACTGTGTGCCAGAAACACAGACCTTAAAAGGGACTCAAGTCTGGTGAGGGAGTCAGATAAGAAAAGAGACCCTCGAAGAGCAGGGGCCATGGGAACGTAAAGGAAAATCAAAGCCTCAAGGTGGGAGTGGCGTGGTCAGTGAAGCCTTCCTGGAGGAGGTGACACAGTGCTGCTTTAGCCAATGAGTGAGAGTCAGCCGATGGTAGTCAGGCAAGAAGGACCGATGGTGGCTTAAGAATTATTGATCACCTCTAGTGTACCAACATTGCCTTAACTAGTATCACAACTCACAAAGTAAATGCCATTACTACCCATTTCCAGATGAGTGAACTGGGGCTCTCAAGGTTATGAAACTTCTCCAGGATGTGAGGGAGGGGACAGCAGGAGTCTGCATTGGCGGTGCCTCCCCAACCATGCCCTGCTGGCTTTAATAACGACGGTAATGCAATGACAACAGCCCAGGGCTCTAAATGAGTCGCTCTTGGGCCCTGTGAGGGGTGGTTTTAAATGAATCTGTTTATTGAGACCTCCCACTAGCCCTCTAGGATAGGTGACCACCCCCATTTTCCAGATAGGGAAGCTGAGGTTTAAAGAGATTGCACAGCTTGAGTGTGGGCATCTGCTCCCTGGCAGAAGCAGGCTAGAAACCAGACCCGAATGACTCCCAGGCCAGGGCTGTTGGTCCTGTCCCTCCTCACCCACTCGAAAGACACCACCTTGCACGCAGCACACAGTGGGGACTCGAGCAGCGCATGCGGAACCAAACTGAGTTGGTTCCTTCCATTTCTCCTCGACTTTGACTCAGGCTGAGTGGATGGGGCAGCCCTGACAGCCATGCCCACGAGGGGTCTGCTGGCCCAAGTTGCCATATCTGGCATTCATTGCCTGAGTGCTAACCTCCGGCAAAAGGCATTTTCCTGGATAGACAATCCAAAGTTGAGGGAGGATGTGACTGCGGTCAGAGCCAAGATGCACTTTGGTATTTTATAGGCAACAAAGGAAATTGCTTTAAATGCAAGTGAATCTCTGCAACACCAGCACTAATAACAGCACCCGTTTCTACCAGGTTCTTATCATCACAATGCATTCTGAGAGCCTTTAAGGATAAGAGGCCAGGGGTGGAGGTTAAGAGGCTTGCTCAAGGTCACACAGCTAGAATCCAGTTCTCTGCCCACCTTCTCCCTCTCTCTAGGAAGTAGATTGTGCAGACAGGCCAAAGTCTCTGCTAGATGCTGTCTTAATAAGTGATACTGGACTCTGTGCTGTGGTTAGAGTCAAGGGCTCACGAGACCAAAGTCGTGACATGAATTCAGTCCTCACAGAGGCCACATTGAATCCAGGCCTTTCTGCTCACTAGCCTATGATCTTAGGCAGATTATTTACCCATTCTGATGTCTGTAAAATGGGATGATGCCAACCCGTAAGAATGTGACAACTGATGTGAAGTGTCTATCTGTCAGGGTCCCACTGGGAGACAGAAGGTCACTCAAAGGGAATTTAATAACAGTAGGAACAGGATTAAAGGAAACTAAAGGGGGAGGCAAAGTGGCAGGAGTTCAGTATCCCCAGGCTAGAACCAACAGGAAGCTCTCAAGCTCCTGAGAGCAGGGAGAGTAGCTGTAAGCAGGGGGCTGCGTGATTGGAGCTGTAGCCTTTGATGGAAAGTCAAGGCCAAGCCATGGTGACCTGATAGGGAGAGACCCAAAAGAACCTACACCCCAACCTCCCAATGGCCTCTGAGCTCCTGCTTCTGCTCCGCATTGACCAAGCCCAACTAGCAGCTGGAGGGTATGGAAGCCCGTGGTGTCCTCCATACAGGTCAACCTCCCAGGGCACGAGCAGAGCAGGGAAGGGAATAGAGAGTCAGTGGAGGGACAGAGAAGACACCAAGCATGGGCTCCTTTAGCACAGCGCGAGCAGTACAGGGTGGAGGGGAGGGCGATCACATCAGTTGTGACCCCCTGTACACTCCAGCAAAGTCAGAATTCCCAGGGTCTCTGTGGGGATTCCTGGCAGACACACCCTAGGTAGCTGTCTAGGGCTCACCCCTTGGCTCTGGTTTCCACCCAGCCAAAATCCTCCCTGTACTCCAGAGGGCTAACTGCCCATGCTAGAATCATTTATCCACAATTGGATCTTGACGAGTCATTAAAACAACTCCATTTGGATAATGAGCTAGATGGGGCCAGCCCTGTAAGGCCTCCAGAGGCCGTGGTTCTCCTCCTGTCTGAACCATACCTCCAGCACATTTGTTTGCACACCCGAGAATGTATTGGCCACTTGAATCTGTTATAAATTACCAGTCTGGAAATAAATATCGTCTCTGGGTCCCCAATAAGTAACAGATGCATGGGCGCGGAGTGAGATAAATGCATGTTGGATGCAAACCTCTTTCCCATTGCTCACAGGCAGCTGGAGGCAGGCCCAGTACTGGTTTGCAGTCCATGTGCGTGCTGTGTAGGTGGGACTTAAGTGAACTCAAAGTTCTTTTAAGGTTAGGAAGTTTTCTGTACCAGCTCTTGGGAAATCCCCAGAGCAGCCCCAGGTGAGCGGTACGTTTCCTCTCGTCTCCATTGCTGAAGAATCAGGTGGTTAGAATGCTTTCTCTTGGGGACTGCGTGGGTTCCTGGAGGCCAGAGACGGTCTCTTGACTTGGATGCCACGTGTGGACAGGAACGCAGCATGCATGCGTTCATTCTGTATGCATTTATCGGGGCTGACTGCCCAGGCAGACTTCTCCATGCTGGGGACACAGCCATGAGCAAGCCCATTACAGCCCTGCCCTGCTGGAGCTCTCATTCGACTGGGAAAACAGATGATAAGCATGTAAATAAACAAAGACTTTGGTGGTGAGTGCCCTGAAGAGAAGTAAACCAGAGAAAGCAAAAAGAACCAAGGATGTCAGGGTGGGCAGGTAAGGGCTGACTGTGGAGGTGACTGCCATCCCAGCAGAAGCCTGGATGGAAGGGGAGAGCAAACCACTCGGTTATGTGGGGACAGGCACAGCAGGCGTGGGTAGGGGCCAGTGCTAAGGCTTATAGGTGGAAACATGATGGCTGCTTCTGAAGAAGAGCAAGACAGCCAGTGAGCCGTGGGGAGGGTGGTAGGAAAACTGAGAATATTGCTAAAGGGATGAAATGGGAATAACAGGGATGTTGAGATGCCCAAACTAGGCTTAAGGGGCCAGTTCAACTGCCATGACCTCAGAGAACACTTCTCTGGCCTCCTGGCACATCTTGCTCTTGGTGGCCCTTATCCCAGTTTGTTGATGTCTACAAGCTGCTCAGAATCTGAGCCCACATCCATCAGGTCCACTTTTGTACTTCCAGTGCCTTGTACAGAGTAGTAGATGCTCAATTAATACCTGTCAATTGAATATTGAAGGACTGAGTGAGCAAACGAATGAACAAAATAGTGAAACCAAGTCGTCTGACTCCCACAATTGAAATGTGAATTTCTTGCTCAGAATTTCATCCCATTGACTTTGAAGTGTGTTAGAATCTTCCAAATCCCATGCATTTTGTCTTTTGCCTTTTGTCTGCCAATTAAGGCCTTAAGGGAATGCCCCAACCTCACCTCAGAGACATATTCATGCATGTTTGCCACCGACCAGTCTCTGCTGAAAACTATACCCAGCTCTGGGTGGCCTGTCCCATGGCCCAGAAGGAGAAAATACTAAAAAAAAAAAAAAAAAAACTTGTTGCAACGTACATTGTAAAGGTGTTAACTGGGCATCTACCAATCCCTGCAGGGCTTAGGAGGAAGGAGGGCTCATTTGAAGTGCAGTGTGGGAAGCTGGGGCAAAGGGTACATGGAAGGGCCCGGAGAGGGACAACTGGAAATGAGGCTGGAGATGAGGATGGAGACGGGATTAGTCCCAAGCTAAGGCATTTGGACATCCAGGAAACGGGGAGCCACTGCAGGCTTTTAAGCGGGGAAACAACATAATCAGATGTACGCTGGGGAGTTCATTCTGGCAGGAAGCAGATGGACTCTGGGACTGGACTGGAGGCAGGGAGGCCAGCATGAGGCTATTGTCTTGGCCCAGATCAGGGAGGATGAAGGCTATAAGAAGGAATGATGTGGGGATGACAGAAGAGGATGGACTTGAGAAACGGCATCTTTCCACACTGTAGGGTACTATTTTCTATTCTCAAGCCTACTCAAGAAGACTCCCATAGTCTAATTCTTCCTGTGAGCCTGGGAATCACTGTCCATCTTAACTCAAAGGAACAGAGAGCTCTTTGTGCCTCTCATCTTCCTTCCTACCCCTCACGGCTCAGAGAAGGGCTCAGTTACTACATTTATAGGCAGAGCAGGAAAGCAAAGGGGAGGGAAGGGCTTCCCATCTCAGGATCTCCGTGATGGCCAAAACAGACTTTTTAATCATGGTAGGCACTCAATGAATGCTTTCCAGATACATAACAAAATAATAATAATAGCAAAGACATATATGTTAAATCCTAGACTAGTGCCTGATACATAATAACTGTCATATATTAACTCACGACCCTAACAGCAAGGCTGTAATATAAATGCTGTTATCCCCATTTAACAGCAAAAATTAATAGAAGCACAAGGAGGTTAAGTAACCTGCCCCAGACCACACAGCCTAAAAGGGACAGAGCCAGGATTCACACCCAGGCAGTTTAAATTCAGAGTCCATGCATGAAACTACCATGCTATGCTGCCTTTCTTATTTTTTTTAATTTATTTTGTTGAAACGTAGTTGGTTTACAATGTTGTGTTAATTTCTGCTGAACAGCACAGTGATTCAGTTATATATATACATTCTTTGTCATATTCTTTTCCATTATAGTTTATCACAGGATATTGAATATAGTTCCCTGTGCTATACACTAGGACCTTGTTGTTTCTATATACACTAGTTTGCATCTGGTAATCCCAAATTCCCAATCCATCCCTCCCCACCCCCTCTCCCCCTTGGCAACCACAAGTCTGTCCTCTATGTCTGTGAGTCTGTTTCTGTTTCATAAATAAGTTCATTTGTGTCATATTTTAGATTCCACATGTAAGTGATATCATATGGTATTTGTCTCTCTCTTTCTGACTGACTTCACTCAGTATGATAATCTCTAGGTCCATCCATGTCACTGCAAATGGCATTATTTCATTCTTTTTATGGCCAAGTAGTATTCCATTGTATATATGTACCACATCTTCTTTATCCATTCATCTGTCAGTGGACATTTAGGTTGTTTCCATGCCTTGGCTATTCTGAATAGTGCTGCTATGAACATAGGGCTGCGTGTATCTCTTTGAATTATAATTTTGTCCAGATATATGCCCAAGAGTGGGATTGCTGCATCATATGGCAACTTTAGTTTTTTTGAGGGACCTCCATACTGTTTTCCACAGTGGCTGCACCAATTTACATTCCCACTGACAGTGTAGGAGGGTTCCCTCTTGTCCACACCCTCGCCAGCATGTTATTTGGAGACTTTTGAATGATGGCTATTCTGACCAGCATGAGGTGGTACCCCATTGTGGTTTTGATGTGCATTTCTCTAATAACTATATGCTGCCTTTCTGGTTGGTCTCTCAACAGCTTGTTTATTGGGCATTTGCTCTGAGATTCACACGGTGCTAGGCTCCACAGAAAATTTTTTAAAACTTAGGAGGCAGTGTGTGTCCTCAAGAAGCTGACAACCCCACTAAGAAGACAGGACCACGCAAACAGAGAGTTTAGGTGGGGCTGTTGATTCCTGGTGGTTAATCCAACAGTTGTGGCCATGACACTGGCCTTGGGTTGTTATTGACAGTCACCCCAGGTGTTACTAGAGTATGCCAGGTAATTCTTACAAAGTACCTACTAAATATTTATGGAGCAAGTGGAAGTCTGAGGTAGAGAGATGTACAGGGGACTTAGAAATGAATCTTTGAATCAGAAAGTAGATCCAGAACTTCTGAGACACCATCATGTCTGTTTCTCCACGAACCACGCAGATGACTTTTCTATTTGATTTCCTAAAGAAGAGGGTCTTGAGGCAGCTCATCCTCCTCAGCAGAACACAAAGACTCATCAGCAACGTTTAAGACAAAAATAGGCGTTCATTAGACTTTCGGACTTGTTTTCCCTGAGATTGTTAACTATAAAAGAAAGTGGAGTTTCAGGACTTTCCAACACCCTCTCCACCAACAGGCTCCATAATTGGCATATATATATTTTTTTGATTTATCCTTTCATTCGTGTATTTACTCATTCAATAAATACTAATCACGTTCAATGTTATGTACTAAGTGCAGATCTGTCTCCAAAACTTGAACTTCTACCCAATATGATATACTTCCTCTCTGTAGCAAAAAAGGGGACCCTCCATGTAGGACATGCCCAGACAAAAGAGAAGGTTGTCCTCAACCGTTCCCCAATGATTAGGATTATGGGGCACCAGAGTAACCACACATCAGAGCCCAGCAGGGCCTACTGAAGACTCTGAAATGTACAGGGAAATCAGAAACTGATCTCTGAATCTGAAAGTGGCTGTATCAGTCTCTAGGGCACACCTACCTGGGGTTCCCCACCCCCCCAAATGAAAGGAACTTCAGTTCCAAGCACAGCCATGTAGCACGGAGAGGCAGTGTGACATCTTTTCCTAATTGTTACTGATGCGAGGAGCCAGCAAGGTGATTGTTTTCTTCTTTCAGGTGCCTTACGGGGCCTTGTACAGTGTTCTGCATGTAATCACGGCTCAGGAAAGACTTGGTGGTGGTTGATGTCCCACAGAAACCTGAAAATTCCTTCTCCACCTTTTTCTGGGTGCATAGCCAAAACTGATGGCCATCTGACTTTTGCTCCCAGTCCGTGACTCCAAGGCAAGCCTGTACGGGCCCCTCACAAGGAACTATAATAATAGCTAACATTTAGCGATGGACTAAGCATTTTACGTGCATTATCTTATTTAATCTTTGCCACTGCCCTGGGAAATGTCTAACGCTAGTTTCGTTTTGCTTATGAAGAGACCGAGCCTTGGAAAGGATAATTATTGGTACTGTGCTGTTTGTAAGCTTCACTGTACTTTTCTTTTGTCATCCAGGGGTACCATCGACCTCGGCACTACATTGCTACTCAAGGTAAGTGCCCTCCTTTTCCTCTAAAGGGCCCTTGCCTTACACTGGAGGAGAGGAATGAGCTTCTACCAGCCAAGAAGTCATATAGGAGCAGGGCTGGAGAGCCTCCCGAGGTCTCGAGGTTGTTCATTTGTTTGGGAAGGAAGGAGGTGACAAGTTCAGCTATGGGGGGAGGGACGTAAGGGAGAGAGGAAGGAGGTGTCACTAGGAAATGGTCAAGAGAGATGGGCCCTGGACCAAAAGCATCAGCCTCAGGCATGTGCCGTCAGTATCCACCATTTGGACCTGGAGCTCTCGGTGCCTCATCTCCTCGATGGGCGTGTGCACGGGAGAGAGAGGCAGCCGGCGCTCCTAGAAAGCGACTTACCAGGATGTTATCAGAAGACTTAAAAATGACTATACCTCTCAAACTGTGCTGGGAGGAAATCGTGTGGATGATTATATATACGTGGACAGTGACACATATAATAAGATACCCTTCACAGTGTTATCTAATAGGGAAAAAAGTGAAAAATCTTAACTGACCATCAATTGGTAGATTGGTTCAAGTGTGACACTTCCATGTTATGGAAAATTATGCAGCTATGAAAAATGTCATGGCAGGTAAGAGTTTTTAAGGGCATGGGAAAATACATATAATAGATATAACGCTTATTATAGCAAATACAATATATATACACATATATATATATATATATTTGTACAGAAAAATGGCATTCAAAATTTTGTATCAGATACACTTATTACTCTTGTAATTTTAAAAATGATGGAGGCCCAGGACATTGAAAGAGAAATTTCCAAGGAAATTGCTTTGGACTCTCAGATTCTGTGTCCCATTTCTTGTCTGTTTTTCTTCCCTCCTTTCTGTCCAGGCTCCAGACAAATGCATTTGTCAAGCTCAGAATCGGGCATCTTCTGTCTGTGCTCTCAGCATCTGACTCCTGGCAGCTCCTCTGCCCTCCCACCCCACCCACACCCCAATTTCCTTCTCATCTCTCACTGAGGTTCTGGAGCCCAATTTTTGAAAACTCCCTTAAGCTATGTCATTAACCCCTAATATAAGGTGATGGGTTGGCGGGAAAGTGGGGCTGGTGGCAAGGGTCTGAGCAGGAGGGCGATGAAGAGGAGAATCTGCGGGCATTTCCAGGGGACGCTGCAGACCCTGCCAGCTGGAGTGTGGCTTTTCTCGTGCACACTCTGACCTCACACGCTTCAGTCCCCAGTCTCCGCTACTTGTGTCCCCATAGGAATCGCTGACCTCCCTCTTACTCACCCATCCGGAGCCTTGACTGACCAGCCGGGAGGGACAAGCCTCTTGCCTGCTTCCTTGCCATTGCAGTCTGACCCTGACACCTTCTCTGTTGGCAGGTCCCATGCAGGAGACCGTAAAGGACTTCTGGAGAATGATCTGGCAGGAGAACTCGGCCAGCATCGTCATGGTCACAAACCTCGTGGAAGTGGGCAGGGTAAGCCCCTCCCATGGGTACCGGGATGGAGTTTGCTGGCTGGCATTCCACTGCCCAGCATCTCTCTGTGCCAAGTGCCTCCCGTTCCACATTTCACCCTCACGGCACCCTATGCGGGAGAAGTCCTCCCTCCTTTTCATAGTCGAGGAACATCTTTTCCCTTCAAAACCCTCTCGCCCCTTTCTCCACCCTCACTGTCCGCTGATGACGTCATCTCATAGACTTTGAGGGAATTACAGCCATCAGACGTGAATGTTCATCTTCACACCGCAAAGCTGCATCCTACTTGTGTCTACAGCCATCTTCTCATTCTTCTCCTCTATCATCAGGCTGAACCATAAGACATGGCTGTTTTTGTTGACCCCAAATGGTAGAATATCATCTGTTTCTTATGGTGCAGCCTAATGCGATAGGAGAAGTGACTCTTGCCCTTTCAAAGGCAATTTCTAGTGCCTTGAATCACAGATTCCGCTCAAGAATGTCTCATTCTCCCCCTCTCGCTTGGAAAGTAATTCTCTTTCCCATTGCTAGATTATTTCCCTCAGCATACAGACATCCTGAGTACCTTCCCCCTTAAAAGTATAAAGCAGGCAAAACGAAACTGCTGCTCCTGTCCCTGCTTTTCTGCCAGACCCTGAAATCTCACACACAGGCTCTGCTGCTTCACTCCCGTTCTCTTCCACCCACTGCAGTGTAGCTGCTCCCTCCATCCCACCCACAGTGATTCGTCAGTATCCCCAGCATCCTTCATGTTGACAAATCCAATAGCCATTTCTCTCTTCTCATTGTACTCAACCTCTCAGCAGCATCTGACCCTTTGTTCCTCGAAACCTTGACATTCTTCAGGGTTTAGACCTTGGTCTCTCACTCTGCTCTGTCTCGACTCTATCCTGTGTGCTCCTTAGCTACTCCTGGGGCTTAGAAATGGGACTCTCTTCCCAGCTTTTGCTTTCGCCTACTTGGTAAACCGTGGCATGTGGGTGGGTGGGTGCTGGGTGCACAGACGCTAGAATCAAGAGGGCCTCTCTACTTACCACATGAGCTAACTAAAGACAGGGCAGGTAAGTTTTTCTTCTGGCAAGAACCAGATAATCCATTAAAATGAAGAGTCCTGGCCTCCAAGATAACGGGAAGGGGGAGAATCCGGGCTGTCAGTCATGATTCAGCAAAGGGCTTTGGACATCTCGTGGCCTAACAGGAATTGAGGGCCAGAAGAGACTTTGTCCTTGAGCCCACTCTTATTTAGTCCATTGCCCAGTTTTACAGATGAGGAAACAGACCCAAAGGAGTGGAGTGAATGCCCTGAAGTCACCCGGCCACGATCCCTGACTCCTGTCTCTCGTTCTCGTGGTCATGGTCCCCCTACTCAAGACTGCGCCCCAGGGACTCAGGCCCAGGGAGCAGCTACTGTGGACAAAATGCCCAGCCCAGGATTTAAGAATTCAGAGGCACATTCCAGCCTGTTCTAGAACATGTCCCCCCCACTGGAGACAGAGTCCCTTGATTGTGAGTCTAATTCGAATTGGGACAGGGGACAGGAGAGCAATTTCTTCATGAAACTCCTGCTAGGAGCGAAGCTCTGTGCCAGACACTGTTGTGCACTATGCGTTACTTCACTTTACCTCAGCAGTTGTACAAGGCGATGTTCCTGGTAATTATTCAGATGGCCTGGCTCTGCATCCTAGCTCCATCCCTTACTGACAGTTGACCTTGGGCAATTTTCTTAGCCCCCCTGTGCTTCTGATTCCTCATCTGTAAAATGGGGCTGCTAATAATGTCTACTTCATCAGGGTGTGATGATAAGTAATAATTCAAGTAATCCGTGTAAAGTATTTGTAGAACACTTAGCAAGGAGAGCTGGACACTGCAAGCAGTTAGTGTTAGCGATCGTTATTCATAGGAAGCTGAGGCTCAGAGAGGTTCAGTACTTTCTGGAAGCTACTCAGCTACAGCGTTAGAACGAAGCAACGCATCCGTTTGCCTCTAAACCCTGTTGCACTAAATCAGCATTTCCCTAAGTGGGTTCCACGGGATGCTCGTCTGCATGATGCTTAGCGAACAGGGGGTTCCATGGTTAAATACGTTTGGGAAATGCTGTGTACTCTTTGCCCCTTTCGGAGAGTCGAAAAGCACATTAGCGTTAGCACGTGAACGAGCCGAGCAGTCCTGTAGCGACGTGGCCTATTTAACTTTGTTTAATCCAGCATTTCCCAAACTCATTTGACCACAAAACCTTTTTTTGTTTGTTTTTGTTTCTTGTTTTTTACCTAACACCTGTCAGCACCCAGCGGGACACACTGTGGGAAATGCCACTGTAAGCCGCTCGGCGTCCCCCGGATGGTAATACTTTTGTTCTTTTACGGGGAAAGCGATCTCTTTTTCCTCCTGCGGCATGTGACTCAGAACCAGGTGTGGGAGTGGCTTGTTCACGGCCTCTGCACCCACCCCTGGGGCAGAGAGCCGTTGCAAACGTCTTCCTTTTGAGCCCAGCACCTTCCTTCCTTTTCCCAGCCACGAGCCTTTCTCCTTCCAGCCCCCTCGTAATATTAATGACCCTCTCCCCGCCATGTCTGCTTCCACCTCCTCACTATTCCCACCTTTTATTCTCATCTCTGCTCTGCTGATACTACTCAGCTGCCCCAGCCTATCGCAGAAAAAGAGGACTCAGCCAGAGGTAGAAAACTGGCCACGTGACCTTGGACAAGTCACCAACCCTCCCAACTTGAGTATGATGTTCATCTGTACAGTGGGGAGATCACCACCTGCCTATCTCACCCAGATCTAGTTGATCTCTTAGTGTGGGAATGGATTTGAAAAGTACCAGGAGCTCTGCCAAAGGAGGTACCACCGTTATCCCCCGCGGCTCCAGTTCCTCTAGGAGTGAGCTGGTCCCTGTGTATTTTACCCTCCCCGGCCAGCTGAGAATGCCTTGACTGAAAGTCCACCAAGGTCGCCCTTGAGTTTATTCGGACGGGAAGCCAGATGAGATGGCCACACACGCTCAGCCGCCCGCTCAGCCGCCCACTCACTCGTACCGTCCCTGTCCTTGCCCGCAGGTGAAGTGTGTGCGATACTGGCCGGATGACATGGAGGTCTACGGAGACATTAAAGTCACCCTGATCGAAACAGAGCCCCTGGCAGAGTATATCATCCGCACCTTCACAGTCCAGAAGGTAAGCTTCCCTGCGGCCGTGTGCAGCCTGCCCTCCAGGCAAGCCGGCTTGTTTGTTCATCCAGGACATGGCAGCGACCAAGGGGCTGCTCTGTACCCACCCTGCACCAATGAGAGATCGGCAATCAGCTTGGACGTGGACCCTGCTCCAAAGGACCCCGCGTCTAGCAGGAGGGACAAATAGAATTCGCCAGACAAATAGCATAATGACATATGGTAATAAAAGCCACAGAGGAAACATGCCAAGCTGGGGAGACAGAAATCCACGGGAGGATGGGGTGATCAGAGAGGACCTCCAGGAGGAGGAGGCATTTAAGCAGACAGTGAAGGATGAGAAAGAGCCAGCCAAGGGAAGAGCAGGAGGAATATTATCCCAGGAAGAGGGAAAGAACCATGCAGAGTCTGGAGGGGAAAGAAGATCTTGACATGTTCTAGGCCTGTGGTTCTCAGCTGGGGGTGACTGTCCCACAGGGACATTTACCAGTGTCTGGAGACAGTTGTCAAAACCATAGCTGCCATTTTCTAAAAGTAACATCATTAATGAACCAAGTGGCCACAGGCCTGAGGATGCAAAAACACCAGGGACTTCGGTGCTCTGAGCACTGTGCCCTTGGGGATTGACAGGTCCTTGTGAGTGCCAAAGCAGGCACATGCATGGTGCCCTTCCTGCATGCACGGTGCTGGCAGGACACACTGTCTGCTCCCAACACTGCCCCCTCCAACCCCTGGGCTCCTAAAGGCCCGTATCTGCAGACTCAGATGAAGAGCCAGGAGGGAAGGATGCCCCTCAGCTACAAGGTACATTGCTGTGATCTTAGGCTGGGTTCCTTAGAAGCAGAGCCTGAGACAAGGTTTCCCTTATACGTGGTGTATCAAGGGAGCGCTCCCAGAGAAACTTGTAAGTCAGCAAGAGAAGCTGGAGAGGAAAGAGGAAGGGGCAGGCCAAGTTCAGAGTCTCGGGCAAGGTCTAGCCTAGGCCTGACCCATGGGGGCCTCTGGAGCGTAAACACACCGCAGAGGTGCCCGCTTGCTGTACTCAGTCCACTGACTGGCTGCGGACCAGCCGCTGCGGGGTAACCTCCAGGGTGGGCTCCTGTCGGCTGAGAGCACGTCTCCAGAAAAGGGGGCACGTGTGAGTCACTAGCAGCCAGCGCTCCTGCAGCTGAGGCCTGGAACGTAGCGCCACAAACACCAGCCTCAGCTCCCATACTTGGTGGTTGGTGCTGGGCGTGAGCTGGGTGACTGGGGACCAGACTCTGAGCCAAGGGGAGGCCTTGGGGAACTGCAGCCCACCCAGGCCTTGGGGAACTGCAGCCCACCCAGTGTGTTGAGGAGTCGTCATTTCTCAGGCTGTCTTTTTGTCTTTCTTTCAATCACCAGGGAAGCTATTACCCATAGGAAGACACCCTTCAAGGTCTCCACGGGCCTCGGAGGATTAACTCAACTTAGCCAGCCTCTCCACAGGTGCTCAGCAAACACTGCCTGGGTTATCAGCTCAGAATCAGTTCCTGGGGACCCACAAATAATAAACAGGAAGCGTTGTCTGTCCCTTGAAGAGAACACAGTCCCACCAGGAAGAGAGGACCCTTGATAAACAGTTGCAGTGCAGGTGGTGTGGGCTTGAACGAGGGCTTCAGGGGCTGAGCTGATTTGGAGGGTGGGGTGAAAAACTCTGAGTATTCTCGAAGCTGTTTTAACTTCTACTTCAGTTCTTCTGTCAGCGCTTTAACCCCAGCCTTTGTTCACTCCTGCCCAGACCCTGCAGCTGCCTCCTGACGGGGCTTCTGTCTCTAGTCTTGCCCACAGTCTTAGTTTAGGTTTCTAGGAAGCAGAGCCTGAGGTAGGGATTTGGGTGCCCTTGATGATGTGTTGAGGAAGAACCCAGGGGAGAAGGGGGGTGAGGGAGGCAGTACAGGGCGGGGAAGGAGCTGAGCAAGGATGTGGCCTGGTCCCACAGGGAGATCTGGGGCATGAGTTACACCACAGAGTCGGGCCCATCTTGAGGCAAAGGGTTCTTTGGCACATCCATGAGAGTAACCCATTATCCTGGTTTGCCCAGGACCACCCTGGCTTTAGCACTGAAAATCCCATGTCCTGGGAAACCCCTCAGCCCTGGGCAAACTGACAAAATCGGTTGGTCACTGAATGCCAGCTGCCCATCCCCCACTCCCAAAGGAGGTGGTTCCTGTTCAGCTGAGAGCAACTTTCTGAAGGGGTAATTTTTAGCTGTCCACAGCCAAGGTCAGGGTAGCTGGGGATGGGTGCACTGGCCCAGGAAAGGGGACCTGGCGCCCTCTACACAGCCCACCAGCACCACCCCGCAAATCCTTCCTCCACGTAGCGGCTAGTGTGATCCTTCCAAGACGCCCATCTGGTGATGCATTTCCTCTTCTGTGCAACTATCTGGGCAGCCTCCCTATAGCTCCCCGATGACTCTGGGATAAAACCCAAAGGCCTTAAAGTGGGATACAAAACCTTGCAGCACTCAGTACCCGCCCAGCCTCCCCCCCACCACCCCGCCCCCGCCCCACCCCATCCCGCTGTCGTCATTGCCTGTCTTCCACTCTTCTCTGGAATTGCCCTGGGCTATTTGTGATTCTTTTCACGTACTCTGCTAAGTCCTGTCCCCAGGCCTTTGCCCCAACTGCCTCTCTGCCTAGGAATCCCTCCATCCTTCCACTGGGTAATACTTAGCCTCAGTGTATCATACGATTAGGAGGACAGACTGTGGAGCCAGACAGCTAGGCTTTAGACTGTAACTTTACAGCTTACTAGTTGTGTGACTTTGGGCATGTTCCTTAGCCTTGCTTAGCCTCACTTTCCTCATCCCTAAAATGGAGATGATAATATGAGGACTGATATGGGATTAAATGAATTAATACATTGAAGAAATCAGAAGAGTGACAGGCACATAGTCGATGCTTAATAAACGTTAGCTATTATTTTCATTATTAATATGTTTCAAGACTCAGGTCAGGCATCCCCTCCTTCAGGAAGCCTTCTCTGATTTCTCCTCTCCCTAATGGGATTAGCTGACACTCCTTTATGCACTTTAATGGAATTAAAGGTCCACTTAGGGGCCTGCCTCCCCCACTGGACCATGAGCTGTTCCAGGGACAGGGACTTGGCCTTTATTTCCACCTTCCTAGTGCCTAGCACAAGGCTAGGCACAGGTAACCCTTGGTGAATATCTTTTAACTGAAAAAATGAACCATCGAACACTCTTCCTATTCAGCGCCTCTAGTATCTGCAGGAGATTGCTAGGTAGAGAAAGGTAGGTAGGGGCAGTGCATAAGCAAAGGCTCAGAGGCATAACCTGACCATAGACTAGTCAAGAACTGCCATTTGGCCTGGAGCATGTCTATGTGGAGGGTGCGGGGAGGGGAAGGGGAACGATGGGAGCTCCAGGCCCCACCACCCCCGTCAGTCAGAGAAGCTCTGCTTTTGTTTGTTTCATATTTTATCATTCTAAATGAGAATCTAATTAACAAAGAAGTCTGCCTTTTTAATTTTGAAAGTCCTGGAGAGTATCATAGACCAGACTGGAGAACTGAAGGACACCAGTCCTCAATCAGTGAAAGGCCTTGTATTCCCCTGGAAACAACTCGAACTTGGAGTTGAAGTCTAACATTTTTCTGAATCTGTTCTGCTGAAAAACACTTATCAAAAGAGGGTCCCCTGGGCAAACAGTGTGAATGTTATAAGCCCCCTTGGGAATTCAGCGTGTATGTTAGCACAGTAAAGGCTCTGAGAAGTCCTGCAGTAGAACCATCAGTTTCACTTTATTTACTTCCGAAGTTCCCAGATGTAAGAGATGCAGAATCACTCTGCGCAGCAACACCTATTAACCCTTTGAGGGCCTTGCCCTCCCTGACAGCAGGGAAGCTGGACCCTAAGTGCTCATGGCCTCGTGGCTCCCCATGGGTGCTGGGCAGGGTGGCTGGGGGCAGCAGCTGGAGGAACAGAGGGCCGTTCTCTCCTCAGAAAGGCTACCATGAGATCCGGGAGCTCCGCCTCTTCCACTTCACCAGCTGGCCCGACCACGGCGTCCCCTGCTATGCCACCGGCCTCCTCGGCTTTGTCCGCCAGGTCAAGTTCCTCAATCCCCCAGAAGCTGGGCCCATAGTGGTCCACTGCAGGTAAGTGAAAGGCTCCGCCCTAAACAAGGAGGCCTTTGCAGCTCTGCACTCTTGGTGAGGGGGTACTCTCTTGTCCAGTGGCCTTTATTCTTTGCCTGTGTCCCCTCTTCCCAGCCCTTTCTGATGAGACCAGGGTCCTAAGTCTAACAACAATAATACTAATAGTAGCAGTAGCAGTTGTTATTATTGCTGTTGCCCTGAAACAGTAAAGACCCTGAGGACGTGGGCTTGGCACTGACAGCGTCTGCTACACATGCACTTCACCTGCATTACTTCATTTACTTCTCACCCAACCTTGAGAGGTGGCCATTATTGTCATTCCCATTTTACAGATGAGAAAACCGAGGCGCTAAGAAGGTAGATACTGTGCTCGGGTCACACAGGTGTGAAATGGCAGAGCCAGGATATTTAACATGATTTTCTCCAGACGCTCGCCCTTGGCGTGGCGGCAGGGTGCCCCCGCGGAAGTGTGCTTCTCTTCATTTCTCTTATTTTAAAAATCAATTGCTGGCCTGCGGGGTCCTTTGTAGAGAGTAAATGGACAGTGTCGGGTTTTAGCTTATTATGGAGAAGGGATATTTTCAGCTCTGACCCAGAAAGTCACATTGGGAGTGATGAGCACATCCTGGAATCCTCCTAAACGGAGATGAAGTATCATGTCAAGGGCATTAGGAATTGGAGGAGGGTGGATGTCCAGATCTGAAGGCCAACTAGCATGCTCGCTTCCTCCCCTGCCAGCGCCTCTCTTTTCCAGTGTGACCTTGGGCCTGGTCCATCTTTTCAGACCCCGCATGCTCTTAACTGCAGGTTATCTCTGCCCTGGCAGTGTCCACGTCAGGCAAGGTCTTGAGCCAAGTCAAGGAGAGACACCATAAGCTGTAGGTGTCTCAGAGCCACCCCTTTCTCACACAGCACCCATCTACCTTCGCCACAACAGCGAGGTGTGAACTAGAAAGCCCATTTCACGGATGAGTCCATTGAAGATTAGGAGGCCATACGGATCGCCCCGTGGGCTCTCTAAGCATTCCGCATATAGTCTCTGCTTTACATCTCATGGCAATTCGAGGACAATAAAATGTTCACCCCAAGTCCCATATCCCAGAGAGCAGCCAGAGCAGGGGTAAGGAAGAAAGGGAGATAATGGCAAGCATTTATCAGGCCCTCCTAGCATGACGCCCCTGTGTCTGTGTCTCCATACCAAGTCACCCTGACACACCTGAGCAGAGTGGTGCCCCCTCCTGAGGCTGTCCTGAAGATTAAGTGGGTTGGCCAACATATACTAGGTACCTAAGAGAATTCCAGACATATAGTAAGCACTTAAAAATATCATATACTGTTCTCTGCCTCTCGATGCTGTCCCTCTCCCCAGACTGTTAATCCTTCAGGACAGGAACCATGTCTGACTTATCTTCACATGCCCACTCCCGAGCCCAGCATCTAGTGCTCAGTAAACATCTGGTGACTACAGGTAGCAAACATTTATAATAGATGGCCACGTAACCAGGCACAGGGCTAAGCAATTGATGCGCATTGTGCTTTTTCAGCATAATTTCATGCAATTCACGTGTACTGTGCTATTAATGCTATTATCATCAGCCTCATTTTATGGAAGAGGGTATTGAAACCCAGAGAGATTGAGTCATTCACCCAAGGTCACACAGCTAGTCAGTGGTCGAGCCAGGGTTTGATCCCAGGGGTCTGACCCCAAATGGCGTGTGCTTAATTGCTCTGTGAGGCTGAAATAAACGGATCAATCCTCCCAAGAACCCTGTAGGGAAGAGTGTCATGTGTGAGAAAACTGAGGCTCACAGACGCCAGGCAGCTTGTCCACTAGTGGTGGATCCAAGATTCAAAATCAAGTCGGGCTGCTGCTTTCTCCTAAAACAGGTCGAGGATGAGACTTGGGAGAAGACGTGGACGAGTGGCTCTTTGGGTTCCCTCCTAGACCCTGAGGCCCAGCCTGATTGGGGGTCCCTTCTGGGGGTTTTGATTTGGGGGGAGGCATTCTGGGGCAAGTACAAGGCAGATTTTACTCAATTCAAACCATGAAATTTTACCAAGATCAAAGACTTGCCAGATGATGGAGGATGGATTTCCAGGGGTTTACTCTCCAGACCATTGTGGGTGTCGGTTGGTCCACCGCCTGTCCTCCTTGGATTTATGGTCATTCAACATTGCTTTCTTTCCTGGTCCATCGCCCTTCCTCTTTTCGTTTCCTTTTATTTTCGCATTGTCAAGCAAAGACACTTGTTTCCGTGAGGGAAATGAAAACGCAGTGGAGATGGGCCTCCTGGCAGTCTGGCCTTCACTTCCAAAACTATATGCATTTAAAGCAAATGCCCTATTTGTCTCTCGTTCGGTGCTATGATTTTGGAACCCACTGATCTGGGAAGGTCTGGCCATGGCCCATGGGGTCTCATTGAGTTCTTTTGCTATTTTTTACTTGGCCTGAGATTTTCTGAAAGGAAGCCACCAGTGGTCAGAGTCGAGTATGTATCAGGGGCCTTGATTCTGGAGCCGGGTCTCAGGACCGTCGGCTGCTCTGGTTTACTGATGCTGCTGCCTCATGATCCTGGAAAAGCAGGTGCACGTGGAGACAAACCCAAGGCTTTGGACATGGTGCTCAGGACTCACTCTGTGTGAGTCCGTTGGGACAGCTCAGAGGACCTGGTTTCTGCCGTCTCAGTTACCTCCTCTGATCTCTCTTGTCTCTCCCTCCTTGCTTCCATCCATCAACCCATTCACTGAAGAAGACAGAAGGAAGGGAGAGATGGAGGGAGGGAAGTGGGGTGGGGAAGACACGTTTCTAGGCATTTCCAGGGTGCCCGGCATATGTAGGTGGATTCTCTTTACCCATCAGATGAGCAAACTGCATGCATCCGTGTTGTCTAAGCGTACATTATCTTATTAAGAGAGGAAGTGTAGGAGCACAAGCTCTGGAACCAGACTGCCTGGGGGAAAGTCCCAGCTCCACCACTTGCCAGCTGTGTGACCTTGGGCAAGGTCAGCACTCTGTGCCTCCGTTTTCTCACTGTGTAATAGGGTGAGAAACTTCCTAATAACCTCATAAGAGAATGAACAGGTAACACTGCAGAAGCAGTTAGAACAATGTCTGGAACGTTGTCACAGCTAAATAAGTGTTTGTTAAATGAGTACAACAAAAATAAGCCAGTCCTGATAAAATAGCCCCCAAAGGCAAGCATTACTCTCCCATTTTACAAAAGAGAAGACTGAGGTTCTAAGTTTAGTCACTAGCTTAGGATCTCCTGGCAGGACTGGGGTTCAGACCTCTGCAGTGTACTGCCTCTCTGCAGGGTCCTCAGGGACAGGGCTGAATGGGAGGGGCCTCGCCAGGGCTGCTCCCACGCCAAGGTCCCTAACATGGACCACCGTCCTCTCTTCCAGTGCTGGTGCCGGGAGGACTGGCTGCTTCATCGCCATCGACACCATGCTTGACATGGCCGAGAATGAAGGGGTGGTGGACATCTTCAACTGCGTGCGTGAGCTCCGGGCCCAGAGGGTCAACCTGGTGCAGACGGAGGTGAGTCCTGGGGTGTCAGTTGGCCAAGGAGGAGCATGGTGGGACAGAAAGGCCTACGGGTGGAGGCCTCCTACAGCAAGAGGCCTGGGCGTGGGAGAAATGGGAGGGAATGGATACATGGCTTGCTATGGTGAGATCATCGTAGAAGCTAGGATGCCCCTGCCAACCCTGAGGTCCCCCAGTGCAAGGCCTCCTACCAGGGAGGAACGTGGTGCTGTGTGCCCCATCTCTGAGGGCATCTAAGCAGCAACTGAATGGCAACTTTCAGGTATTCTTTGAATGGTGTCCTTGCCTTGGGTGAAGGAGAAGAGAGAGATAGGGAAGGATTGGCATTGATTGAATGCCTGCTGTGTGCCAAGCATCGCTTCAGGCACTGCAGGAATGGCTTACTCAGTGAAGTTACTGAGTTCCTGAGCTAGGCGCAGGGGATTCCAAGAGAGATAACTCATCACTCCTGGCCTCAAGTGAGAAGCAGACCTCCAGGCACTGCTCTGTCCAGTTGGAGAGCCCAAGATCCGAGGGACATGGGAGGGGTTCATCTTTATTCTTGAGTACCTACTATGTGCCAGGCGTCACTCCAGGTCTTTTGTATTCAGGGTATTGTTTCTACTCCTTACAACAACCCTATGGGGGAGCTCCTGCTAGTGCCCCCATTTTATAGGTGAGGAAACTGAGAAATGGTGTCCCCAAAGCCTCATATAGCCAGACAGTGGTAGAACTTGGGTCCATGTGACCCCACGTCCCACGTGCTTTCCCCTGAACCACACTGTCTCACAAGGAAGCCTTTTCTGCCTCTCCTACGCCTGGAAGCCATGGTTTGCTACTCCTATAACGAGCCCATCTTCTGGTTCTAGTGAGGCTGTAGGTGCCCGGGCAGCGGAGCTGGGGCAGATAAAGAGCTGTATCCATCATCAGCCCTGCAAAGAGATACCACCCAAGGCTTTGGGCCTGGCCAGTCACTGCGGGCTCTGCAGGCAGTTCCCTCACTTACAGGCTCACACACCTGGGACCCTGCTCCAGGCTCCAAGCCAACTCCCACAGGCCGGTCTGCAGGCTTCTTGGTGAGGCTGCTACAGCTGAGAGGCTGCCTTGTCTGTTCCTGGGCTCATGCATGTGGAAGGCAGGCTCACTGCCTGGCGTTATGCACATCGTGGTCCTTGCTCTCTGGTGGGGGAGATAGGCTTTCAAATAGATCACCACAATGCCTCTAGATAAACATTTTATATAAAGAGATGGGCCAAGTTCTGCAGGAGAATAGTCGCTCAACAGACGTTTGTTAATGAGTGACTGGAACAGCAACAACTCCTGCCTGGTGGATTTGGAGAAGACTCTCCCAAGGGAATGAGACATTGAAGGCGTAGAGAAGGGGGGGATGGTGTCCAGGACGAGAGCGGCAAAGAGCTGGGATGGCGGAGGGGGTGATGCACACTTCAGGAGCAGAGCCTGAGACAAGGAGTCGAGGGCAAGTGGTTTCCTTGGTTGGAACAAATGGCTGTGTCCCAAGACACACTGGTTGGCAAGTGGGGAAATGAGAGAGGGGACGGAAGGAAGTCAAGCCTGTCAACACTGTGAAAGTATTTTACAGGCTGTTTGACACAGTGGACGGCTGGAGCCCAGTCCTGCCGGGGGAGCTCTGAGATGGTGTGGAGTGTCTTCCAGATTTCCCACCCGAGAGAGGGAACGTAGGCATTTATCCCCAGGTCTCCATCTGGCATTGCTTGAGCCCTCCTTCCCACGGCATTAACTCTTTGGCCCTGCTGGGGATGAAGGCCCTCAGCCTGAATCTCAGGGATTTGCAGTAAGCAGCCTTCAGCAGTGAAAGGCGAAAGCTGACGGGCCATGGGCAGGACACCACGGGCACCTGCTACCACATGTCCAGGAGTTTCTAATTTTTATCAGTGACTCTGCTGTTCAATCTTACATAGGGAGCAAAACTCAGCACAGCTCAGACAGTCACCCAGAAACACGGCAACTCGGCCCTTCGGGTTATAGGATAGAAAGCAGTGATTCTGCAACATGAATCATGCCCATCCTTCACAGCCACAGGCTGAAATGTGGACAAGAAACTCCCGGCCACCCTTCTTACCCAGCACCCCGTTCCCTCTCGCCTCGGCTCTGCAGGAGCAGTATGTGTTTGTGCACGACGCCATCCTGGAAGCATGTCTCTGCGGCAACACGGCCATCCCGGTATGCGAGTTCCGCTCTCTCTACTACAATATCAGCAGGCTGGACCCCCAGACCAACTCCAGCCAAATCAAAGACGAATTTCAGGTACGAGCACATCCCAGGCTTCATGACCCAGCCAACTTCAGTGCCACTGAGCCACTGAGCACAGCCCTGGGGCTTTCCTTGCAAGAATGGCTATGTATATATCCTTCCAGTGTCTGCAGCTCCAGACGGCTGAGAAGGAATTCCAGAACAGAAAATGCACACCACGAGCAACTGCTCACCAATCAGTGACTGCTGACACTTGTTTTTTTTAACTATGAATATGTTTTGGAACCGAGGTCTTATTTAATTCTAGTCCAGGTTGTATGTGGAGACAAGTTTATAGACACCGGTGTGAATTTCAAGCGCCTCGATCCCTGCAGGGACTCGGGTCTTCTCAGTATTTCTGTACAATTGGAGTGTGTCCTAGATCCTCACAATTCAAGGTGGGGTCTCAAGACCAGCAGCGTTGGCTTCACCTGGGAGCTTGTTAGATGTGCAGAATCTTGGGTCCCACCGGACCTGCTGAATGAGAGCCTGTGATTTAACAGTATCTCCGGGTGATTTAAATGCACATTAAACTCCGAGAAGCATCACCTGAGGGCACAGCTCAGGCAGAACAGATCTGCCCCCTTGGAGCCCATGTAGCCGGAATGGTGGCAGCTTTGGTCTGGAGGCCTGGACTTGAATCACTGAGTAAGGCAAAACCAGAGTCCAGCCCACTGTCCTGAGGTCAGTGCCAGGGTCCTATTTTGGGCAACAGGAGCTGTGAACAGGCAGGAGGAAGCAAAGAAGTTTCAGGACCAGAAGGGCCAGTGCAGGTCCATGGTTCCACGGGCAGATACCCCAGCCAGGTCAATGGCTTAGTCCTCCTTCAAACAAATAGACTTTATTGATTCGGAGTAGAGACCAAGGGCTGAATGGGGGAAGGATGGAGGACCCGGACCCCTGGTGGTTGCACGTAGCATCTAGTCTGTTGGCTGGGGCAGTTCAGCTCTAGCCCCACACTTGCAAGACTTACTCTGCAGAACACAAGCCCTGAATTTTTCAGACAAACTAGAGCTTGCTCTCTGGGGGTCTCTCACTCATCCTGGGCGTCTCATCCAAGCATCCTTCCTTCCATTCTCAAAACAGCTTTCTCTCTGAGAGGCATGCTGGTAAAATCATTTCTTTCATTCCGTGGCACTTAAGTGATATTTAAAAGTCATTAGGGATTCCCTGCCCCCACTCCCCACCTTATGACCTCCTGGCTGGCCCACCATTTCATGCAGGATGGCTGAGAGGAGTAACTCAGCTCAGATGATTGGCAGGTGTTCAGAGCCTGTGTCTAAGCCCGCATGAGTGTGTGCCGTCCCTGCAGCCTTGGCCCTGTGGTGGTGTCCCACAGCCCCTGGCAGAGGCTCTCAGCCCCCAGGGCCTGGAGCAGCCAGCAGGAGATGATAGAACGTCACCACGGAAGAGAACAGTCCTGGGAAAAGGACTGGAGGGACAGGCTTGGAAGATGAAGGGAGTTTGAACATTGCTGCCTCCTCTGTTCAGGGCAACCATCTAAGCAGTACCTGCCTATCTGCCCTTGACCCCATAGACCCTCAACATCGTGACTCCTCGTGTCCGGCCTGAGGACTGCAGCATCGGTCTCCTGCCACGGAACCATGATAAGAATCGGAGCATGGATGTCCTGCCTCTGGACCGCTGCCTGCCCTTCCTCATCTCGGTGGATGGAGAATCGAGCAACTACATCAATGCGGCACTGATGGATGTAAGCGGAGCCCCCTGGCTGGCATTCCAGGGAAAAGCTTCTTCCCAAGGGGGAGGTGGCTGGAGCCCAGGGCCTTGACATCCCCCTGCCCAAGCCAGCCTCTCCTTCTGATCTTTTTGGCCCACAAGACGTTTCTCCCCCTGAAGGCTCTGATCCAGACCTATATACAAGCTGTGCTTTTAGCCCTTTTGCTCCCATAAAGGTCTGAAAGAATAAACCAAGAGCTTAAAGTGGGTCCCCTGACACCACAGTGAGGCTACAGGCCTGACCAGTCCCCCTTCCTGCTATGTACAGAGCTGACTCTCAGCCTTAAGTTCAGTTCAGAAAACATTCTACATGCCAGCCCCGTTCCTACTGTTCTCTTAGGGGCACCGTCTCCTGCTTTCTCAGCATCAAGTCCAAGAAGCGCACATCTCCCTTGACCTGGTTTGGGATTAGGGGGTCATGTTCCTACCCCAGGGGGTCCATGCTCCTGACTTGTATGCTTCTTCCCCGGGTCCTCCAGCTACTGCCAGGTATCATCCCTCCACTTCCAGGATGTGAGATGTTTGCAGCTGGAAGGAACCGTGCATCATCCAGTCTCATCCATGCACTTCCCAGCAAAGGAAACTGAGGCCAGAGAAAGAGACTCACTCAGAGATACCCCGAGAGCTAGTGACTTACTCTAGAATTTATTCCTTGAGCCTCCCCTCAGTTCACTTGATTCAGTAAGATGCAGACATCTTTCCTCCCAAGACTCGGGACCAAGAACACCATTGCTTGACTGGGGAAGAGCCCTTCCAGGTCCCTCTCCCCACCTATACCTGAAGGTCAAGTCCATCCAGCCCACATGAACCTCCCATCTTACCTGGAACAAGAAGGAACATGGGGTACTGTCCGCTGGGGTCAAGGCCAACTACCTCTCTGACCACTAATCCTAAGTGTTTGTTAGAGGCAGAGGGGTGACAGGAAGTCAGTGCTGACAGGAAGTCAGTGCCTATCTCAGCTTTGTGGGCGCCTGCGCTGGCCTCTGCCCACAGGGTGCCCAAGTCCTCCATGGAAACCCTGGCTCTGGGTCCAGAAGCAGGGAGTCTTGTCCTGGTCAGATCAAATAGCTGGATGTGGAGGGAAGACTGCAGGCTTTAGCTTGGAGTCTTCCAACGTCACTGTGTGCACGTATGCATGCGTGTGTACATGTGTGCATGCGTGCGTGCACACACACGTGTGTGGTGAGAGATGGGGCCTGGGGTTGCACCCACACTTCCAAGTTCCTTCCAGCGTTGTCTCCCCCTTGTCCCAACTCCCCCTCCTTTCCTTCCTCATCCAAGGATCAAACACGCTCCTGGCCTCTGCTTAGTATATTAGATGCTGCCTGGAGTCAGATGCCTTCTGCCAAGCTCTGATGCTGACTGTATTCTCTTTGTCCACAGGGCATTTCTCCTGTGAGCCATCACTGGGGTCTTTGCCTTTCTTATTTTTAAAAAAAAAAAAAAAGTCCTTATCTGTATTCCAGCTCGGTTTGGGCATTATCTGGTAACCATGGCAGCTTTGCTGCTAGCAGAAAAATATGAAGTCCTCTGGGTTAATTTTTAATGTTTCCCTTGGTAAAGGATGATGTTATCCATGAAATGGATTGCCAGCTGATCCCTGAAACCCGGCAGGAGCACAGATCTCGAACATATTTTCAGATAAGGCTTTGTCAGGTATGCTGGCCTAATAGAGCATTTATCACAGAGACAGGGAAAATGGAAAGAAAACTAACATTCACTGAGTGTTGGGCAGTATGTCAGATCCTGAACATAGACTATCTCATTCTGCATTTGGATATGATTATTCCCGTTTTCTGGGTGAGGTACTGAGGGTCAGAGAATTTCCATGACTGTCTCCAGGTCAACGCTCTCAGAAAGGGTGGAGCCAGGGTCTGAACCCCAAGTCTTTTGACTCTTAAAGCCTAGATTTTTTTCCATGTCTGGAAATGTCTGCAGACCAGCTTCTGCCACTAGAGTCTGGCTTTTGGGGGAACTCAACATTCTGTTCTAGATTCTTCCTCTGACCATTCCACTGGCAGGAGAAGACCCTTCGAAGGGGTGCATCTGTGGCATCCACGGTTGCAAGGCATTTTCTTTGCCATCAGGACACCAAGAAATAAGAGCAATGGCAGGTGCTTTAGGTATTCTATTTGGCAGAGTCTTTTGCCAGAGACTTTTCCTGGTTTGAATGGGCAAACTCTTCTTCCCTCCCCATCCTTCTGCTGCCCTGTGACTCCACCGGAAACAGGCATGAACAATCACTCAAGAAAACTTGTTGAGAATATGAGTCATTTCTCAGGTTTTACAAACCACTAATGAAGCGGAGATGCTCCCCAGTCTTTCCAAATACCTTCTCACAGGTACTGTAATAAATAGCGCCCAGCTGAAGCTTCAGACGTGGTCCAGACTCACACAGGCCATTTGCTCTGGGCCTCAGCTCCCCACCTGTAACGTGGGACTGAGTTTATTCAGTTGTTTGCTGGACCTGTACTGGGCGTCTAGTGTGCCGGCCATGATGCTAGTGCCAAGGACGAAGAACCGAGTCAGGGATGGTCCCGCCCTGCCAGCGGGCTCACAGCTGGGTTCTTGCTGCTATACTTTGCACGTGCGTATCTTTTCAATCTGTACCACAGCCATCCCTTTGGAGTTACGCATCCCATCTTCCGGTTGAAGAACCTGAGATTTGGAGAGATCTAATAACTTTCCAGTGCTCAGCACTGATTTTAAAAAAGTCACTCTGTAAATGAGCTTGAATGAATGAATGAATGAATGATTGGGGGGATAGATGGATGGATGGGTGGATGAATGACTTATAACGTACAACTGGCAAAGCTGGGTTTGAACCCAGGTCTGCCTGACTCTAAAACCTGAGCACCTTCACTGCCCCGTTGGCTCACAGGACACAGTGCCCACCTTCTGCCAGACCAGCTCAGCCCGCATTCCAGCCTTGGGGCAGGAGTGAAGCACTTGCACTATGAGCCCCTCCAGGAGGCTCTCTGCCTCGGGCTGAGCCAACCCCTCCTCCACCATCGTGGGCACAGGGACACAAAATATCCCTTTTATCCCAAGAGGTGCCTTGGCTGGCAGAGCAGCAAATCTGCATCCAGGATCTTCCATTTCATATTGTAATGAGGACTGTTTGCTGAGCTCCAAGTCATAAATAATTTATTGGATAATCCCCATCCGAGTGACACCTTGCTAATGAAATGTCTTAGTCTGGAGGAGAATGAGTTCATTATGAGAAGGTCCCCTTTGCCACCAGGGCACCCTGAGATAAGAACGGGCAGTTGCTTTGTGTAATCTATTTGGCAGACCCAGGGGGCCTCTGGCAGCCAACTCCTCATCATCAGAACGTCGCTGGTGGGTGTATATTTCATGAAGCCCATGTCGTTCTTTTGTCAGAGCCACAAGCAGCCTGCCGCGTTCGTGGTCACACAACACCCTCTACCCAACACCGTGGCGGACTTCTGGAGGCTGGTGTTCGATTATAACTGCTCCTCTGTGGTGATGCTGAATGAGCTGGACACTGCCCAGGTAGGAGGAGGCCTGGCCCAGGCCTAAGTGCTCAGGTGTGTTCGAGCAGCCGTGCCCAAGAGTTGGAGGGACAGCCCTCTGCTGCCGCTGCCCAACCCAGCTGCCCTCTGGTGGGCACTGTCTGCCAGTGAGCACCAAGCCAAGCCCATTCAGCTTCCAGCTGAGGCCAGGGAGTCCCGTGCCAGGCCCTGCCACCCCCCACCCCCGGCCCTCCCAGGTCCAGCAATGACTCCCCCTGTCTATGAGCTTCATCCAGCCCCCTCACTGCCCAGGACCAGAGTCTGCTGCTCCATCGCCCAGACACTGGTTAGAGTATTGCTCCTAATCATGCAGATCTCACAGAGAAGCCTCCTCCCCCAGCGCTGAGCATCTCCAGCCGTGCAGCACAGCCTGATACCCGGCCACGCTCAGCCACTCTCCCCGCTCTGTGATGCAGCCAGACTAACAGAGCCTGGGGCTTGAACCACTGACCCTTTGCCCACTGATCATCCCGCCGAGGCCTGGCTTTACCACAGGTGACCCTTGTGTCCCAGCAGGCCATGCCTTAGCTCCTCTGCCTGTGACATTTCCAAGCATCAGGTGCCTACAGCACATTGGTCAGGCCACAGGACACGTGTCATGGGGCAGCTTCTGGGGCTCACACCCCTGTGGCAGGGCAGCTGTTCCTGGGTGGAGGCGGTGATGATGGCCTTGTAGGGTTTTGGAAAGCCATCCCATCACTGTCTCGAAGGAAACCCAGAGTAACTCAGAGGATTCCCTTGTGAGCACTGGCCTTGGGCAGGCCTTGTGTGGGAAGAAGGAAAATGGGTCTGAGCTGTAGCCTCAGCCCTCCAGGAGCTCACACTCCTGCTACAGAGACAGATGAGCAAATTGTCCCCACCTCGTGTGGCAGCACTATAATAGAGGTCAGCCGCGAAGTGCTGTGCTGGTCGGGAACGGAGAGCAATTATTTCTGCCCAGAGGGTGAGGGAAGACTTCAGAAAGGTGACTTTGGCCCGGAAGAAGGCAGCAGAGATCTGGCGTCTGGGGGATGAAGTTGCTGGGTAAGTCTCTCCAGGCAGAGGGAACAGCAGGGGCAAAGGCCCGCAGGGGTCACTGTGTCGGCTCGTCTGCAGGACAGCTTCGGTGGCAGTGGGGCTGGGGGGATGTCAGGAGGAGGAGAGGGTGGTGATGCTGGACGATACAGCCGGGCCAGCTTGCAGAGGGCCGCCCGTGCCAGGCTAAGGGGTTTGGGTCTTGGTCCGCAGTATGGTAAATATCAGACTTTTACTCTTGGAAGCAACAGAATCCTTTCTGGGAATGAAAGCTTTCGTGCAAGCGCAGCCTTTGAAACAGTGAAGCAGGAGGTGGGGTCGGGAGCTCCACCCACGCTAGTCTTTGGGCTCCTCCTGGTGCCCCTTCCTGGGAGAGTCAGCAGCTCTGGGCACTTTGGCGGAACCCCTGGTGTTCTAGGAGCGCAGGTAGAAAGCCCTTGCTGTGCAGGGAGGAGAGACACGCGGAGCTGAAGTGGGGGTGTGGCAGAGTCAGAACTCCTGATAGGAAACGGTCTGGTGAAGAATCCGGAAACAGGAGAGTGGAGGTCCGCAGGTTTAGGGAGCAGTTGGATGTGGGAGGTGAATGAGAAGTCATGGATGGTGACGGGTTCTCGTGTGGACAGTCAGGCATCTGGGATGCGACTGGCCACGGTGGGGAAGGCAGGCGAGGAGTGTGAGAGGCAGGAGGTTTGGGAAGGCAAGGAGAGGAGCAGGTCACAGCTGACCCCTGAACAAAGCGCGAGTCAGGGGCGCCAGGCATCCATGCAGTCAGACGTTCGCTTATAATCTGTAGTCGGCCCTCCACGTACGGGGCGCCTCTGTGTACGAGGCTATTCCGTATTCGCCGTTACTCCGTATCCGCGGTTCCCCCGTATCCGCAATTCTGTGTCCCACGGATTCAACCAACCGCAGATCCTGTAGTACTATATTATTTACGATCGAAAAAAATCTGCATATAAATGGACCCGCACAGTTGAGACCCGTGTTGTTCAAGGGTCAACAGGTAGTAGGGCAGGGGTCCCCAACCCTGTGGCCACGGACCCCTGCTAGGGACCAGGCCGCACAGCAGGAGGTGAGTGGCAGGCGGGTCAGCGAGCAAAGCTTCGTCTGCTGCCCCCCATCGCTCCCCATCCCCCCCCCATCGCTCGCATCACCTCCTGAACCGTTCCCCATCCCCCCGGGTCCCTGGAAAAACTGTCTTCCACAAAACCGGCCCCTGGTGCTGAAAAGGTTGGAGACCACTGTAGTAGGGGACAAAATTGAGCGCAACTGGGGATGTGCATGTAAGAGTCGTTCAGGAGAGCGTCTGTTCATTCATTCAGTCCACATTTGTGTAGTAGCCGCTGTTTGCCAGAAGCTGTTCTAGGGTGCTTGGAAATGCATCAGTTAACATGACAGAGAAAGCAAAACAGCAGACTCCCATCTTTCATGCAACTTCTATTCTCAAGCAGGAGAGAAATAAACAGCAAACACTTTGTAACGGACTTAATTATATGTTAAAGGTGACAAGCGTATGGAAAAAGAAAAATAAGAGGGCAGGGCAGGAAGGCTGGTTTGGGGCACGGGCTGCGCCTGTAATCGAGTGATGAAGGTGGGCTTCATTGAGAAGGTCATATCTGAACGCAGATTTGGAGGAGGTGCAAGAATGCACCACGTGGGCTTCCCTGGTGGCGCAGTGGTTGACAGCCCACCTGCCGATGCAGGGGACACGGGTTTGTGCCCCAGTCCGGGAAGATCCCACATGCTTCGGAGCGGCTGGGCCCGTGAGCCATGGCCGCTGAGCTTGTGCGTCCGGAGCCTGTGCTCCGCAACAGGAGAGGCCACAACAGTGAGAGGCCCGCGTACCGCAAAAAAAAAAAAAAAGAATGCACCAAGTGACCATGTCAGGGAAGAGCATCCCAGGCAGGGGCATGACCCGCACCAAGAATTTATGGTGGTGGAACAGACGGAGGCCATTGCCACTGGAGCAAAGCCAGTGTGGACAGCAGCAGAAGGTGTGACACAGAGACACAGCAGGGCCAGGTCATACGGGCCTTGGGGTTCATAGGAGGAACTTGTGATTTTGCTCTGAGAGAAATGAGAAGCCATTGACAGGTCTTGAGCAGAGGAGCGACTTGAAAAAGTAATTGGACTTGTTTCTTTAAAGCATCCCTCTGGCTACTGTGTGGAGAACAGACTGTTGGTGCGGGAAGGGGCAGGGTTGTTGCTAAGAGCAGAAGCAGAGAGGACAGAGAGGAGGCCCCTGCAGTAATCCAGGTGACAGGTGATGGTGGCTTGAGCCTAGGTGGTAGCAGTGGAGTGGCTTCTGGGTATATCCTGAAGGTAGACCCAACAAAATATCCTGCCAGACTGAATAGGGAATGTGAGAGAAGACGGGGAAGCAAGGATGACTCCAAGGTTTAGGGCCTGAACGATGGATGGTTAGGATCTGAGATAAGCATGAAATGTGACAGATTCCCATAAAACAGAGACCCCTGCAGAGTGCCAAAGTCAGAAGGCATCACCACCCCATCCCTTTGCCTGAAAAAGTAAAACAGTGAACTCTGGTCCATGAGTGAAGCAGAGCCCTTTTCCCAACATTCCTTATTGCAAAACTGGAGCTCAGGCACAGAGGAGGAGTTTCAAAGCACCTCATTTTGGGACACGTAAAGTAGCAAGGGTCAAGGTCATTGGCTATAGCTCCCCCTTCAAGGGTGGCTCTTGGGTGAATGAAGATCTTTCAGCTCCAGATGTTGGTGCAGCCTTTGAGAGCTGATTCTCTAAACGCGAAAACACCAGGCTCAGAAGTGCCCTGAGGTTGGCTGCCGTATGCAGCTGGCAAGCATCCCCTGAAATCAGCAGATGAATAGAGCACTTACTGATATAAATATCATCACCACAACAGCTGGGCGCCTTGCGAAAATAAACAATGACGCAGCGTGAGCATCAGAAAAGCCGCCCTCAGCACCTGGAGGGGTGGCGCTCTGAAGTGGCGTCAGCACTTGTCTGCCAGCCTGCCCAGGCTGAGGCAGCCCTCGACTTTGGCCAGTCCAGCAGCACAGACAGGTCTGCCATAGGTCCTGAGTATCGTTAGACTGCTCCCAAGAGGACCAGTGCCACATCCTGTGGTTTGACGGGACCAACCGGTAAGGGCTTGTGTTGGTGACTACCTATCATTTGTAGCAAAATAAGGTTGTGCAGAGGATGAAAGATCTCCGGGTGCTTTATTTTCTTGCACTGCTGGCCAAATCTGTCTGCTTCTGTTCAGAATCCCGTACCACGTCATTCAACCAGCCATCCCCAGCCACGGGTATTTTTCCATTCTCCGCAGTGGCTGCTGTTCAAAGACAGTTATGAGCAGTGGGGGCTCAAGATAAAGACTCCCAAAGCAACTTCATTGACCTTAGAGGTTTTTTTAAGCTCTTTGGGACTCCAAAGGGCTGTGGTCAGATTAGCGGGGCAAAATCCTAACCACAACCTCCAGCGAATGACACTGTGGTTTCTGAGGGGCACATCAGGAAGAACCTCTTCAACTACACCCAAGAGCATTGACAAGATCTCTTCCATCTTTGTGGGCTCTACGATGAGACCAGAGTCCATGAGGACCAGACACCAGAGAGGAGCCCTCTTCTTGGTCAGGCCACACCCACTATCATTTAGAATCCTCTGTGCCCACCATGGGGTGGGTCTGGGTGGTAGACAGAATCTTGGTCCCCCAAAGATGTCTACATTCCTAATCCCTACATCTATGAAGGTATGAGTGGTAAATGGGAATTTGCAGATGTGGTGAAGTTCAGGATCTTGAGATATGTAGGTTGTCCTGGGTTATCCAGGTGGCCCTGCTGTTAGAGTCTTTATAAGAGGGAGGCAGGAGGATGAGATCAGGAACAGATCATGTGACAGTGGAAGCAGAAATTGGTGTGATCGGGCCACAAGTCAAGGAATGCTGGCAGCTTCTAAAACTGGAAAAGATGAGGAACGGCCTCTCCCCCTAGAGACTCCAGAAAGGAACACAGACACCTCAGCTGACATTTGATTTTAACCCCTGAAGCCTCATTTCAGATTTCTAACCTCCAGGTAAGAAATTTGTGTGGTTTTAAGCCACTGCGTTCGTGGCAGTTTGCTACAGCAGTTCCAAGAAGCTAAGACAGGCAGCAAAAATGAAACCAGAAATTCAGACCTAGAAGCGTAGGAGTTACAGCCCGCGCAGAGTGTGAGACTGAAATCCTGGGGAAAGACAGAATCAGCCAGGGGTACCGGGCTGGAAAGTGGATTGACCTGGAGAAATCCGTGTCTGAATCAGTGTCCCTCAGGAGCTGTGAGGGAGCAGGCTGGGGAGAGGCAAGGAGAACCTCTCACCAGTGGCAAGAGGCGTGCTGAGCCAGAGGGAGGTCTTTTAAAGGTCAAGGAGCACGCTTTCTGGGCCACATTCAATCAGACATTCATCAACATACATTTACTGGGAACCTACCGTGTGCTAGGCACAAACTTAGACACAGCAAAGCACAAAAGAGGCACAAAAAAGTCCCCAGTCCCAGGAGCTTCCCTGGTGGCGCAGTGGTTAAGAGTCCGCCTGCCGCTGCAGGGGACATGGGTTCGTGCCCCGGTCCGGGAGGATCCCACATGCCGCGGAGCGGCGGGGCCCATGAGCCATGGCCGCTGAGCCTGCGCTTCCAGAGCCTGTGCTCCGCAACTGGAGAGGCCACAACAGTGAGAGGCCCGCATACCGCAAAAAAAAAAAAAAGTCCCCAATCCCCATGGAGCAGGTGTTCTATGGAAGTACTATCCACCTCCTAGACTCTCTTTGGCATCAGACAGGCTGGAAACATCTTTAGCTGGAACCATTGCACCAGGACCTTCAAGCTGCGGGGAGAAGCTGAGCAGGGAACAGAAGGGATGGGAGAACCGGGTCCAGGCAGCATGTCATGTTGCCCCAAGCACTGCGGGCAGGCAGCACCAGAGGAACTAGCAGGGGATGACCACCATGACCCCACCCGGCCTGGAGTCAGGTTTGGGGGTCAACGAGACCTAGCCTCATTTCTGTTGTTTCCATAGAATAAGTGCTGGGGCTTGAGCATTCCTTGAAGTTTCTACTCTTTTATGATATTGGCTCTGCTTGGAGGATCCCCTGAGCTGCTCAGTATTTTCCTTGTCTCTAATTCTAGGCAGTACGCTTTACCTTGCTTACCTCTTAGAGATTTTATAAACTAAGTGTTCTCCAAACACCATTCAATATTTCCCATGTCTTCCCTCCAAAGACTTGCCACTTTGAAAGCCTTTATTTCCCAAACTGTATTGACTAATTCATAATGTATCACTGTCGCAATGCATTTCTGATCTGCAGGCCATAGACAAAGCTAAAACAATGAGGTGCTCTAAAGCCAGAGACTCGGTGTCCTCCACTCAGGACAATGGTGTGATCCCCTTTGGCTTTTGAAGACCTTGGAGATAGCTCGTTGGCTTCTCCTACCAACTATATGGACGCCACTGTGGAAACCACTGGTCTGACCCAGGTCCACTTCCTCTCATTTTGCAGGTCAGGAAGCTGAAGCCCAGGCAGGCTTTGTCCAGAGTCCCACAGCCACCCCTGACCCAGGCCCAGGGCCCCCTGCCAGGGATGGTGAAGACTTCCGCCACCGTTTAAACAGCAGGATTTCCAGGGCCCCCGTGCCTGATAAGCAGTGGCTTGCTGGTACCTGGGTATATGGAGCAGGAAGGAATGTTGCTTACTTTAAAACAAACAAGGGCCCCGGTTCTGAACTGCCGTGGAAAGTCTGAGAGTTCAGGCGATGCAAAGCCAAGTGAAAAGGTGAGGGAGGTGAGGGCCAAGAACATGCCTTCCCACGGAGCTTCTGGAAGTGAGAGAGGCAAGCTTGTCATCCTCCCAGGAAGAAAGCGGGGGCGATGTTTCAGAGATGTCTTTTCCTGTCATTGTGCCTGGACAAGCATCAGCAAGCACTGATACCCCATTTTTATCTTGGCTTGTGAAAACACAGCCTAACGTGCTAGCAGAATACACGGGATGCCCACGTCTGTGTCTCTGCATTGCAGGGGGTGGTGTTTCTGTCTCAGCCCCCACTGGAACAGTAGAATAAGGAGTTTGGGGTCAAGAGACCTGAGTTCAAGTTCTAGCCTTGCCACTTACTTGCTGTGTTGCCTTAAGCCAGTTTCCTACCTTGTCAAAGTCTCAGTGTTATCATCTATGAAGTTCGTATAACTCAGATGCCAGCCAAGTTCACTCTATCTTTGAAGATTTAAACAAAATAGGCTCTGTTTCCTCTTCCCCTTCCTGTGGGAAATTCCACTGTCCACCCCCAAGATTTCTGGGAATTCCAAGGGGGTCCTGTATTCATGTCCACTTCCAAGTTCCAGCTCAGGCTTTACTGGAGGCAGCATGGGGTTCATATCCCAGCAACGCCCGTGGCTGAAGGTGGAACATCGCACATCCCGGTTCTTAAACCCCACCTGTCTCCTCACACCTGGCGGCTGGCAGCACATCTTCTCCCCCACCCTGTTGCCCACACCACTTTCTTCCTTCCTCCCCCCCCATTCCACCCCTCCCCCAAAAGCCATTCCATTCTTAAGCTGCATAATTCATCTTTCTCTTTATTACCTCCTTCCAAAACCTGCCCTGAGCCTTTGCCTTCCACCCACCCTACTTCCTCTGTAGATATTTTCCTAAACTCCCACCCTTCCTTCCTGGAAACAAACTCTGATGTACCTAAGAGTGAGTTTCCACCCACTACATGGAATTGCAGTATCACCTCATGGGACGATGGATAGGTGAATGGAGAATGGATGGGCAAATGTGCTTTGATTATGGTCCATGTGCCTTTCTCTCTCTCTCCCTGGCTTCACGCCCTCCTCTTCCCCTATAGTCTGTCTTCCTTACCTGGCCACAGTGTTAAAGCCAGTGATATGTTTTGGGCTGTTCATGGGAGTCTATTTAAATGAATTTTGTCGTCACTGATCTGAATTTTAAAACCAATTCAAGTAACTCTTATATTTTTCTCTTAAAAATACAAATTCACCTCACCTTTAAGTGGCCTGGGATTGATTCCCTCCTACAGATCACAGGGACCTTGATAAGTAGAGTCCTTCATCTCTAGAAGCTATATTACTTGGCTTTTCCATTTTATCAAAGTATTTTTTGAATTAACAGAAGGCATAGCTAAGGTGCACTGGAATATGCTTTAGAATTGTTTATTCCAAAAACAGGCCACATGCTAGTTTTCATTTAACTCATCAGAGTGTGTTCATTTCAGTGACTGACAAGCTTTCTGATTCCATCAGCAAGAAAATGATGTCTAACAGGGAGGCAACCTTGGTGTTAGATTTCGTGTGTGAACGTGCACCTCTGAAGGACATCTTTCTGTGTCCCGAGCAGCAGTGGAGATCACTAGGTGGAATAATGCATGGCAGCTCTTCCAGGGCTGTCCACACAGGCTTCATGACTTTCGCTTCGTTTAACTTGTTCTGACAATAAATAGCAAAAACCCCTCTGCTTTTCCAGGAGAAGCATGGCCATTTCTAAATCAGCAGCAGCAGCTGCAGTGGCTTCCCTCCCTGGCCCCCCAGGCGTGGTCATCAGCCCAGCCGTGTGCATCTGCGGTGGCGAGGCCCTCCCTATGGGCAGGAAACACCACCCCTCCTAGACGGATGGGTAAGAAAGGGAGGAGAAGCAGAGCACTAGGATATAAGGTAGGAAGAGGCTGGGCTATAGGCTAAAGGATTGGAATCTATCATGGAGACAACTACTGCAAAAGTTTCCCATCTAAGGAAGAAAGTAACAATGTTACATTGCGTGTATGTGTGGCCCCAGGTCAGCTGGGTCCTTGTGGTTTTAGACCGCCAAGTGGACTTCCTTGAACCCCCTATTTCCAAGGCCTTAAGAAACCATAAACTCCTCCCCCCAAGATTTCTATAACCTTTTGTTTCTCTTAAATTTATTTAAAATTTTTAATACAATTTTTAAAGATTACTTTCCATTTACAGTTATTACAAAATATTGGCTAGGTTCCCTGTGTTGTACAATACATCCTGGAGCCTACCTTACACCCAATAGTTTGTACCTGCCACTCCCCCACCCCTTGATTACCCCTCCCCCTCCACTGGTAACCACTAGTTTGTTCTCTATATATGTCTGCTTCTTTTTTGTTATATTCACTAGTTTATTGTGCTTTTTAGATTCCATATGTAAGTGATATCATACAATATTTGTCTGACATTTCATTTAGCACAATGCCCTCCAAGTCCAGCCATGTTGCTCCAAAGGCAAAATTTCATTTGTTTTTATAACTGAGTGGTATTCCATTGTGTATATATATGACATTTTCTTTATCCATTCATCTGTTGGTGGTCACTTAGGTTGCTTTCATATCTTGACAACTGTAAATAATGCTGCTATGAACATCTTTTGATTTAGTGCTTTTGGGTTTTTTTGGATATATACTCAGGAGTAGAATTGCTGGGTCATATGGTAATTCTTATTTTTAATTTTTTGAGAAACCTCCGTACTGTTTTCCACAGTGGCAGCACCAATTTACATTCCCACCAACAGTGTATGAGGGTTCCCTTTTCTCCACATCCTTGCCAATATTTATTATGTGTGTTCTTTTTGATGATGGTCATTCTGACAGGTATGAGGTGATATCTCCTTGTGGTTTTGATTTGCATTTCCCTGATGATTAGCTATGTTGAGAATCTTTTCATATGCTTATTGGGCATCTGCATTTCCTCTTTGGAAAAATGTCTATTCAGCAGCATTTTTCAATCAGCAGAATTAAAAAATGTGAGTTGTATGAGCTGTTTATATATGTTGGATATTAATCCCTTAGTAGTCATATCCTTTGCAATGATATTCTCCCATTCAGTAGGTTGTCTTTTCATTTTGTCGGTGGTTTCCTTTGTTGTGCAAAAGCTTTTAAGTTTAATTAGGTCCCATTTATTTACTTTTGCTTTTATTTCCTTTACTTTAGGAGATGGATCCAAAAAAATATTTCTGTGACTTATGTCAAAGAGTGTTCTATGTTTTCCTCCAGGAGTCTTATAGTATCTGGTCCTACATTTAGATCTTCAATCCATTTTGAGTTTATTTTTGTGTATGGTGTTAGAGAATGCTCTGATTTTATACTTTTACATGTGCTGTCCAGTTTTCCCAGCACTACTTATTGAAGAGACTGTCTTTTCTGCATTGTATATTCTTGCCTCCTTTGTTGTAGATTAATTGACCATAAGTGCATGGGTTTATTTCTGGGCTTTCTATCCTGTTCCATTGATCTATGGTTCTGTTTTTGTGCTAGTACCATACTGTTTTGATTACTGTAACGCTGTAGTAGAGTCTGAAGTCAGGGAGCATGGTTCATCCAGCTCCATTCTTCTTTCTCAAGATTGTTTTGGCTCTTCAGGGTCTTTTATGTTTCCATACAAATTTTTTAATTATTTGTTCTAGCTCTGTGAAAAATGCCATTGGTATTGAGAGTGCATTGAGTCTGTAGATTGCCTTGGATATTATGGTCATTTTAACAATATTTATTCCTCCAATCCAAGAACACAGTATATCTTTCCATCTCTTTGTGTCATCTTCAGTTTGTTTCATCAGTGTCTTATAGTTTTTGGAGTACAGGTCTTTTGCCTCCTTAGGTAGGTTTATTCCTAGTTATTTTATTCTTTTTGATGCAGCGGTACATGGGATTGTTTTCTTAATTTCTCTTTCTGATATACTTTGTTGTTAGTGTATAGAAATGGAACAGATTTCTGTATATTAATTTTGTATCCTGCAACTTTACTGAATTCATTGATGAGCTCTAGTTGTTTTCTGGTGGCGTCTTTAGGATTTTCTATGTATAGTATCATGCTGTCTGCAACCAGTGACAGTTTTACTTCTTCCTTTCCAATTTTGATTCCTTTTATTTCCTTTTCTTCTCTGATTGCTGTGGCTGGACTTCCAGAACTATGTTGAATAAGAGTGGCAAGAGTGGACATCTTTGTCTTGTTCCTGATCTTAAAGGAAATGCTTTCAGCTTTTCACCATTGAGTGTGATGTTAGCTGTGGGTTTGCCACATACGGGCCTTTATTATGTTGAGGTAGGTTCCCTCTCTGCCCACTTTCTAGAGAGTTTTTATCATAAATGGATGTTGAATTTTATCAGAAGCTTTTCGGCATCTATTGAGGTCATCATACGGTTTTTCTTCTTCAACTTGTTAATGTGGTGTATCACATTGATTTGCGGATATTAAAAATCCTTCCATTCCTGGGATAAATCCCACTTGATCATGGTGTATGATCCTTTTAATGTATTATTGGATTTGGTTTGCTAGTATTTTGTTGAGGATTTTTGCATCTAGGTTCATCAGTGATAATTGGCCTTTAGAGAGTGTGTGTGTGTGTGTGTGTGTGTGTGTGTGTGTTTGTCTGGTTTTGGTATCAGGAGGGTGCTGGCCTCATAGAATGAGTTCGGGAATGTTCCTTCCTCTGCAGTTTTTTTGGAATAGTTTCAGAAGAGTAGGTGTTAACTCTTCTCTAAATGTTTGGTAAAAAATTCACCTGTGAAGCCATCTGGTCCTAGACTTTTGTTTGTTGAGAGTTTTTTAATTACTGATTCAATTTCATTACTGGTAATTGGTCTCTTCATATTTTCTTGTTCTTAGTTCGATCTTGGGAGATTATATCTTTCTAATAATTTGGCCATTTCTTCTAAGTTGTCCATTTTATCAGCATGTAGTTCATAGTAGTCTTTTATAATCATTTGTATTTCTGTGGTGTCAGTTGTAACTTTTTTCATTTCTGATTTTATTGATTTGGGCCCTCTCCCTTTTCTACTTGATGAATCTGGCTAAAGGTTTGTCAATTTTGTCTCTTTTCAAAGAACCAGCTTTTAATTTCATTGATCTTTTCTATTTTTTTTTTAGTCTCTATTTCTGCTCTGATCTTTCTTTCCTTCTACTAACTTTGGGGGTTTTCTTGTTGTTCTTTCCCTAGTTGCTTTAGATGTAAGGTTAGGTTGTTTGAGATGTTTCTTGTTTCCTGTGGTAAGTTTGTATCACTATAAACCTCCCTCTTAGCATTGCTTTTGCTACATCCCATAGGTTTTAGATCGTCATGTTTTCGTTTTCATTGTCTCTAGGTATTTTTTGATTTCTGCAGTGATCCAGTGGTTGTTTAGTAGCATATTGGTTAGCCTCCACGTGTTTTTTTTGCAGGTTTTTTCTTGTAGTTGATTTCTAGCTTCATAGTGTTGTGGTCGGAAAAGATGCTTGATATGATTTCAACTTTCTGAAATTTACCAAGGTTTGTTTTGTGGCCTAGCATGTGATCTATCCAGAAGAATGTTCCATGTGCACTTGAAAAGAATGTGTATGCTGCTGCTTTTGGATGGAATGCTCTTTATATATCAGTTAAGTTCATTAAGTTCATTTGGTCTAATGTGTCATTTAAGGCCTGTGTTTCCTTATTGATTTTCTGTCTGGATCATCTGTCCATTGATGTAAGTGGGATGTTAAGATGTTAAAGTCCCCTACAATTATTGTGTTAGTATCGATTTCTCCTTTCATGTCTGTTAATATTTGTCTTATATATTTAGGTGCCCCTATGTTGGATGCATATATATTTACAATTGTATCTTCTTCTTGGATTGATCCCTTGATCATTATGTAGTGCCCTTCTTTGTATCATGTAATAGTCTTTAAAGTCTATTTTGTCTGATGTAAGTATTGCTACTCTTTCTTTTGATTTCCATTTGCATGGAATACCTTTTTCCATCTCCTCACTTTTAGTCTGTATGTGTCTCTAGAGCTGAAGTGAGTCTCTTGTAGGAAGCATATATATGGGTCTTGTTTTTGTATCCTTTCAGCCACTCTGTGTCTTTTGGTTGGAGCATTTAGTCCATTTACATTTAAGGTAATTGTTGATTTGTATGTTCTTATTGCTGTTTTGTTAATTGTTTTGGATTTGGCTTTTTCTGCTTTCTTCTTTTGTTCTCTCATGATTTGATGACTATCTTCAGTGTTATGTTTGGATTTCTTTTTCTTTTTTGTGTGTATATCTATTATAGATTTTTGGTTTACACTTACCATGGTGTTTTTGTATAGCAGTGTTTATATATAGATATGATTATTTTGAGTTGATGACCTCTTAATTTCAAATGCATTTTTAAAACCCTACATTTGTACTCTCCTCCCCTCATGATTACTGTTTTTGATACATTTTACCTATATCTTTTAATCTCCCTATTAGCTTTGTGTGGTGGTGATTTCCTACCTTTACTGTATGTTTGCCTTCACTGGTGAGCTTTGTCATTTTGTAATTTTCTTGTTTCTAGTTGTGGCCTTTTCTTTTTTGCCTAGAGATCATTTAACATTTGTTGCAAAGCTGGTTTGATGGTGCTGAACTCTTTTAGTTTTTGCTTATCTGTAAAGCTTTGGATTTCTCTATCAAATCTGAACGAGAGCCTTGCTGGGTAAAGTATTCTTGGTTGTAGATTTTCCCCTTTCATCATTTTAAATGTATTGTGCTACTCCCTCCTGGCCTGCAGAGTTTCTGCTGAAAAATCAGCTGATAGCCTTATGGGAGTGCCCTTGTATGTTGTTACTTTTCCCTTGCTGCTTTTAATATTCTCTGTTTATCTTTTTGTCATTTTAATTACAATGTGTCTTGGTGTGTTCCTCTTTGGGTTAATCCTGTATGGGACTTTCTGCACTTCCTAGACTTGGGTGATTGTTTCCTTTCCGTAGTTAGGGAAGTTTTTAGCTATTACGTCTTCAAATATTTTCTCAGGTCCTTTCTCTTCTCCTTCTGAGACCCCTATAATGTGACTATTAGTGCTCTAGATATTGTCCCAGAGGTCTCTTAAACTGTCCTCATTTCTTTTCATTATTTCTTCTGTTCAGTGGCAGTGATTTCCATTACTCTGTTTTCTATTACTGTCTTCCAGCTCACTGATCCATTCCTCCATATCATTTAGTCTACTATTGATTCCTTCTAGTGTATTTTTCATTTCATTTTTTGTATTCTTCATCTCTGTTCAGTTGTTCTTTATCTCTTCTCTTTGTTTAAACTTCTGATTTCTCCCTCTGTACATCCATTCTTCTTCTGAGTTCTTTGATCATCTTTATGATCATTACTCTGAACTTTTTCTCGGGTATATTGCCTATCTCCACTTCGCTTAATTCTTCTTCTGGGCTTTTATCTTGTTTCTTCGTCTGGAACATGTTCCTCTGCCACCCCATTTTGTCTAAGCTGCTATTTGTATTTTTATATATGTGGTAGGTTAGTTACGTTTCTCAACCTTGCATAAGTGGCCTTCTGTAGAAGATGTCCTGTGCATCCCAGCAGTGCACTCCCCTCTCATCACCCAAGGTATATGCTCTTGGGGTGCCACCTAAGACGGCTGCATGGGTCCTTCTGTTGTGGCGGCATATGTGGGCAGTCTGGTAGGCTTGGTTGGCCCCTGGCCCAGTTGGTTGCCAAGCTCTGCCTTGTACAGATGCTGCTGGCTGCTAGTTAGTGTGGCCTGGTCACAAGGCACTGGCTGCAGAACCCTAGGGGTGTCCCGGGGCTAGTGCTGGCTCACTGGTGGCCGGAGTCAGGGTCCCGCAGACTCTTGGGCTGTTGCTGATCCACTGGCAGGTAAAGCCAGGTTCAGGGGTTAGTGCCAGGCAAGCAGAGCCAGTTCCTGGAGTCTGGCTGCAGGGCCCAGGGATCCCGGAGCTCATTTCAGGTTGGAGGGGGGCAATTCCCGACACAGTTGGGTATGGGGTCTAGGGTATCTCAGAGCTTGCGTTGGCCTGCTAGTGTACAGGGCCAGGGCCCAGCTGGTCCCAGGGTAGGCTCTTGCCTACTGTGAGCGGGCTGGGTCTTCAGGGCTTCCTGAAGGGAAGGGCCTATGCCTCCCCACTGGGAGGTGGAGTTGGGTCTTGGCCCTCTGGTGAGCAGGCCATGTCTAGGGGCTTTTCTAGAGGTGACTGTGGGTTCATGAAGTCTTTAGGCAGCCTGTCTGCTGATGGGTGGGGCTGTGTCCTTGTGTTACTTAGCCTGAGGCATCCCAGCACTTGCGCCTATAGGCTTTTGGGTGGGGTTGATGAGCCAGGATGGCAGCCACCACCAGCAGTGTTCACACGGTAGAATGTTCCCAAATATGGCTGCCACCAGTGTCTATGGCCCCAGGGTGAGCCACAGCCATCCCCATCTCTCCGGGAGGCTCTCCAAGACCAGCAGGTAGGTCTGGCCCAGGCTATCAAATTGCTTTTGCCCTGGGTCCCAGTGAGATTTTGTGTGTACCCTTTAAGAGTGAAGTCTCTATTTCCTCCAGTCCTGTGGGACTCCCAAAATCAAGTCCCACTGGCCTTCAAAGCCAAATGCTCTGGGGGATCATTTTCCCAGTACCAGACCCCCAGGCTGGGGAGCCCAACGTGGGGCTCAGAACTCTCACTCCTGTGAGAGAACCTCTGTAACGTAATTATTCTCTAGTTTGTGGGTCGCCCACCCAGGGGTATGGGATTTGACTATGTTGTGAGTTTGCCCCTCCTACCTGTCTCTTTGTGGTTCCTTCTTTATGTCTTTAATTGCAGAAGATCTTCTGGTGGTAGGTTCCAGTCTTTTTCACCAATGGTGGTTCTGCATATAGTTGTGATTTTGGTGTGCTCGTGAGAGGAGGTGAGCTCTGGGTCTTTCTACTCCACCATCTTGGCGGCTCTCCTATAAACTGTCGATGCTTATGTGCTCATGGTCTGGCCCTTCAGTTCACATAGAAGTGGAGCTGAGACCACGTAAGTCACCAAGGGAGCAAAGCTCAGTTCCTCACCAGCTTCCACAAGAAACCCCCATGCACACTGAGCATTGTCCGTGTTTGTTATTATAAATTTGCTTAATATTTAGGAGTTTAGGAGAGGGGGGCTCACATGACACACTGATTCACCCTCAGCCCTTTCACTGGTTCCCTTATGCTCCTACTTTCCCTCTTCCATCTCCTAGGTCCCTCTCAAGAACAACCCACAGGCCTCTCTCCTCTGCCATGCAGAACAGTGTCCCCATATCACAGGTGGCACCTGTCCCCACTGCTCTGTCAGGCTGGCTGACCAGGAATTTTCACAAGGGCAGTCCTTTGGGTATTATTATCCTAAAGGGAAATTTTCATACGGGCTGCTAAGTAGAGGGAAAAAGACCCTTCACTTTATCCACCTTGTTTTGAGTGACCCTCTCCCACACTGCCAAATAATTATAGCTTACATTTATGGAGTACGTACTAGCTACAGACGCCTGTGCTAAGTAGACACATTCAGATTCACAGCCACTCATCACTTAACCCAGAGAAGCTAAGAGATGTGACCAAGTCAGCTAGGGAGTGACAGGGCTGGGATTTGAGCCCAGGGCGCTTCAAGCAGGAGCCCCATTACCTTTTGCTAAGCTGCATACATGGGCCAAAGTGGTGGTACCCACTGAGGCACAACCTCAGCACTTGGACACCAGGACGGTCTTGAGCTAAACCTTAGAGGACATTTCTTATTGATGAGAATCATTTCCGAGCCCCAGAGGGTCACCAGGAACAGAGCATGGGCTTCCCCCATTCTCTCTCCCATTTCCCATGGCTAGATTATGTGCAGCGTCCCGGCCTGGGGGCAGACCCTGATGATCCGTGGCAGCTGAAATACCACATCTGCCCACACGTTACCCGGCTGAATGTCACCCAGACCATTGCTGATGTTGTCTCACGGATTAGGGAACTCAAGTGAAAGGCTGGCTCTGATGGAGGATTAGAAGGACCCTGCAACCTTTCCCAGCCCTCTGGACATGGTGGAGACTGACCTGGAAAATCAAACGCAGAGAAGTGTCCCAAAATAAAGGAGTCTTGTTTGAGGCAGAGTAGAACCTATTAGCTTGAGAAATTGGTCTGGAAATCTTACTAAAGAGACAAATCGTTCCACATTCTCTCCAGACTGAAAATATTGGGGATAATAGACTTTCCTTGATGCCTTGGACCCATGTACCTCATGTCAGGATCAGAGCCAGCCTCTGGCAAGGCATGATTCAATGCAGGTAATGAAGGCAATTATGTTTTTTAAATTGGCAGTTCTGAGTAATGCTGATTTCTCTAGCCAGCCACAGACTTATTATACTGGTCCCTCATTACTGTGAAGGTTGCAGGTCAGAAGAGCCAATGGCAAAGAGAAATGAAGTTCAAGTTGTGGATTTGTCATTACTGCACAGCTCAGCAGATGACTGTCCAGCCACAGAGACCGCTGTGACCACACACACACACACACACACACACACACACACACACACACACACACACACACACACACACACACCACCCCACCCCCCAGGAAAGCAAGGCATCGTGAAACTTAATCTTGCTTACCTTTGCTATTTAAGATGGGTGATAAGAGGAAGAATTCTTCAAATTTATGTTAGCTATGATCATTGTTGTTGTTTTTGTGCAGCACCTAGAGGGTAAGAATGATATGAGTCGCTGCAATATAGTGGATGCTGGCACTCTGCTAAGGGCTTTCTTCCCATGTGTTCTCTCTTTATCCTTAGAACAGCCCTATAGGACAAGAGTTGGCCAACCTTCTCTGCAGAAAGAACCAGATAGGAAATACTTCAGGTTTTGCAGGCTGTGTGGTCTCTGTCACAACTACTCAAACCTGCCGTTATAGCTTGAAGGCAACCACAGAAAGTATGTAAATGGCTAATATAGCTAGATTTCAATAAAGCTTTATTTATAGAATCAGACGGCTGGCCAGGTTTGGCCAGTGGGCCAAAATGTGAACAAATGTTATCCCTAAGCTAGAGTGTAGGTTCCACAGCTAGACAGCTAGGAAGGTGGGAGATGTGTGCTTTTCCCTCCTATGGTCTCCCTCCTCACTGCTCGTCCATTCTGCCTCTAGTTCTGGAGGAAGGATAGAATCAAAAAAGTTTTTGCATGTGACTACCCAGGGTGAGTTGGCTGTTCTCTCAATGAAAGCAAAAGCGATCACCTTCATGAAAATCCTGCATCCGTGGTGGTTATGAGGAGGCCACCGGATTGCCGTGGGTAGCCTCTGTCCATCTAGTTCCTTGTCTACAAGCTCAGCATAGGCTGTGGCAGACCCCACTGAGATGCCAGGATCTCAGAAGCTTTGGTGGGTCTTTGAGTCTCAGCTACATCTTCCGGGAAACCCCCAGGTGAAAAGGCTTTCTAAGACGTGGCCTCTTGATCCATGCTGGGGTGGTCCCAGCGAGCCTTAGCTCTCTCCTCCTTGCCCCTGGACAGTGTCCATCTCCACGCCCCTTGGGAACCAGGAGTTGAGGAAGCATGCTTTGCCTTGCATTGAGCCACAGCCTGTGCCACCTACCTTAATATTTCTTTCCCCAACTCTAGTCATCTAGTGACTCAACAGATCCGGGGCATAAAGTATCTGTCTCTCACTCGATGACACTATAAACTTAAGGGACAATTTATGATCCTAGACCAGGCTTTCTTAGTCTCTGCACCATTGAGCACTGGGGCCAGATTCCTCTCAGGGGGGCGTCACATGCATTGTAGGATATTTAGCAGCAGCCTGGCCTCTACTCACTAGATGCCCATAGCAGCCCCCACCTGTGATCGTCAAAAATGTCTCTAGAATTGCCACATGTCCCCTGGGTGACAAAGCAACCTCTGCTGAGAAGCATTGTCTTAGGTTGAAAAGCAACCACTGCCTTTTGCTCTCAGCTGTAGGTTCTAATTTCTAATTCCAAAAAAATAGAAAAGGTAATAGGCAAGATCTCTCAATACCATGTTACATTATCTTTTGGTGCAAGGTAAGCATAATTAGCCCCATTTTACACAGGAGAAACTGAGGCCTGGATGGCACAGCTAGTAAGCAGCAGAGAGTGGATTTGAACCCAAGCCTGTCTGATGCCAAAACCTATGTATTTTTTAAAACTACTCATGATCTGATGATGAAATAAACACTGTGAAGGTTTTCCTAGAATGGGGGAAAGTTGCTATGATTTGTGTTGAACTAAAGATTGTAGTTGCCCTTCCTCAGAGTGTTCTATCTAACCCTTACAGCAGCACAAGGTAGACAGTATTTCCCCCATTTTACAGATGGGGAAAACTGAGGCCCAGCAAGCCTAACGAATGGTTTGAAATCAGCACAGCAAAGATGTTTAAGCCCAGTGTTTCTGTGCTCAGAGCTCTGACTTTTCAACAACCAGGAAAATGGGTAGCTGTTCCCCAACAGGAAAGCTGAGCCTCATTTCCTACATAAAACTCTACCTTTCTAGCCAATGTGTCCTGCAGGCAGTAAGAAAGGCTTCATGATAAATAAAACCAATGCCCCCGGCCCCTGACCTTAGCCTTTTTCTGTGACCCCTTTCCTTACCTCAGCTCTGTATGCAGTACTGGCCTGAGAAGACCTCGGGGTGCTACGGGCCCATCCAGGTGGAATTCGTCTCCGCAGACATCGATGAGGACATCATCCACAGAATATTCCGCATCTGTAACATGGCTCGGGTAGGTGTACGGCTGCCGCTGCTTCCCAGACTCCTCCTTCCCAAAACAGATGGAAGCTGCCGGGAGAGGACCCCGCAGGCCAGCCAGGAGTCTGTGCTGTCCTCTCCTGTTCATCTCGTCCTTGGGGAAGTGACGCCTTTGCCAGTTCCGGCTCCAGACCCAGCAATGGCTCCCACACACAGAGACACATAGGGGGGCATCCAGCCTGCCATCTGCCTGTTTCCTGACACACTTGCTGCCATGTAGACACAAAATCTCAGAATGTAGCGCTTCCCTGTGTCACGCTGTTTCGGCATGAGTTGATGCAGCCTTTGATTGGGTCCAGTAAGCTCTGGGCTAGATGGTGGGAACACCAAGATGGAAAATAGTAAGTTACTTCCATGAGGAATTTCACTGCTGGGTGGAGTAGTATTGGGTGGGAGGGAACAGATGAGTGATCTATGAAATGGTGGCTAACTAAAGTGACCTTGGTCTTTACTGGGGGCTCGTGGTGAACAGGATTCAGTCCCTGCCCTCAGAATTCTCTATCTAATGGGAAAGCGAGACGTGTTTTGGCTCATGAACTGCAGAAAGGGAGAAGAATCCTGCCCAGTATTCAGGGAAGGCTTTCTAGAGAAAGGGGCATTTGAATTGGGTTTTGAGGACTGAGGAGAAGTTTTTCAGGTAGAGGAGGGATGCAGAGCAGTCATGGCAGGAGAATCAGTGTGCACAGAGGTGTAGAGGTGGGTATGGGGATAGCGTGTGACTCTCCCCATGAGGACATTATAGCGTAGACCCCACTTATTCCATCTTCCACTGCAATGCTGCAGCCTCCAGGGTATCTGGAGGGCCTGCATCCCTAAAGCATCCCCAGCAGAACAGCCCTAATAGCCTCTCTCTTCTCAGCCACAGGATGGATATCGTATAGTCCAGCACCTCCAGTACATTGGCTGGCCTGCCTACCGGGACACACCCCCCTCCAAGCGCTCTCTGCTCAAAGTGGTCCGACGGCTGGAGAAGTGGCAGGAGCAGTACGATGGGAGGGAGGGACGCACTGTGGTCCACTGCCTGTGAGTATGATGGAGGGGTCTCCAGGGCAACTGGGTGGTGGGTAATGGGACATCCCTGAGGATGCCGCTGGCCACAAATACCAGTCCTAGGCATGCCTGGCCATACATCCTTACAGGCCAATAGGAGTGTAGTCGAGGCATTACAGTCCTTTTAATGGACTGGGATTGCAGCCATAAAGCTATGTGTGCAACAGCTGATTCACGATCACTCACTTTGCTTAGAACTTAAAATGATTTGGGGAGAAGTGATGGACAGGGCCTCACTCTTTCAAAAGGAAGTTGAGTCAAAGTCTTCCCTTTTTCAGAATAATATTTCTGGAGCAGGTGGAGGAATTAATAACATCTTACCCTGGAATTGAGTTCAGTCATTTCAAAACCGGCTTATCATGCCCCCTCTTTTCATGTGGTGCACAGATGTCAGGAAAATCAGAGAGCTTAAGGGAGGGGTGGACGGGGGGCCCTTCCTCCTCTTTCCCATGCGATTGTTTTTTAGCCTGCTTTTTTGCAGGAGTACCTTTTATTCCTGTCTTCCCCCGCCGAGGTGACCAGCAGTTTGAGCTGTAGGAAAGCACAGGGGTGTCCTTCTGTCAAGAGACTTTGGCATCCTTGGAGGGCAGAGACACCAAAACAGACACTGAAATGCAGGCACTGGCCAGTGAATGGAGGGCAACTGTCTGTACTTGAAACATCTGGTCGTTGGGTGTCCTGTGGATAAAACATCTGGGAGGTAGACTCAGTGACTTATGTTCTCTAGACACAGACCATTACATGACATCATTAGTTGCTCTTGGCAGTACGCCCAGGAGTTCCAGATCTGGCACATTCCTAAAGAGGTTTTCTGTAAGAAAGAGTTGGAGGGGTGTTTCTATGAAGATGACTTATGGAGCATCAGAAAGAAAGTGTGACAGAGGGATGACCCCACCAAGAGCCCCCTTTCCCTATTTTCCAGGTCAGTAGGGTCTTGCTTAAACCAGGGAGTATAAATAGAGATGCGTCTTTTCGGGATTCAGCATCTGAGACCCATCCCAGCCCCACCCAAAACCTAGGCTGGCTGACCCCAGCTTACAGAGGTGTCTCATGGTACTGCTGTCCTCAGCGGATGGAAGGAACTAGGAATAAAAACACACGCAACCTTCCGCTGTCTTCACTGGATGTGTAGGTGGACGCAGAGCATCCTTTTGGACAAGGACACAGGCACCACACGGACAAAGACACTCTGTCTGTCCTGGGGGTTTGGGTCAGTGTGCCGTGGGTGGCAGTCACATGCTGCTAGAACCAAGGAAACATCAAGCTAAGTGAGCTTTCAAAGGTTATCAAATGAAGAACCTGAGGCTCAGACACAGGAAGTGACTTGCCCAAGGTCAAAGCAGGTTCACGGCACAGATGGGACTCCAACCATAACTCATGGCTCAGGCTAAGACTTTCACCACTGCCTCACCTTGCATTTGCCAGGGCAGTCACCCTCCACTACTGCCAACACGGCCTTAGGCTCAGCAGGTGCCTGAGGGGTACCCAGGAGTCTCGCTCACCTTTTTGCTGTGTGTTTAGAAATGGGGGAGGCCGCAGCGGAACCTTCTGTGCTGTCTGCAGCGTGTGTGAGATGATCCAGCAGCAAAACATCATCGATGTGTTCCACATCGTGAAAACATTACGTAACAACAAGTCCAACATGGTGGAGACCCTGGTGAGTGTCCCGAGAACTGTTCTCCAGTAGCCAGGGGCTGACCGTAGTTCCCTTGACCTGAAGAAAATAGCATCAGAGTAAAAACACTCAACAGCCGGATGCTTCCTGAGCACCTGCAGTCACTGCCCTTTGCCCACAGTTACCTGCTTCCTCCCTCCAGCCTCACCAGCTTTTCTTCTGCAGAGTCCAGATATTCGTCTTGGCACACGCTGCGTTGTTTTACTCTTTCCACTCTGTGGGAAAGTATCACTGATTCTGGCTTAGGGGAAGGGATTCTGGATTAGTAGCATGTGAATTAGGTTTTTGACTCAGTCCAGTCCCATTCTAATTAATTTATGCTCATTTTTATCATATAAAGCATTGGGCTAGGACACTGTGAAGGAAGGGATAGGAAGAGACTGGGGGCAGAGCTCCAGATGTTAAGAAAGACCTGGTGCAGAGATGGAGACATACCATACACAGGGAACTTTAATGAGTCTCCAAGTCTGGTCCACAGACCAGCAGCAGCAGTAGTGTCACACGGGAGCCTGGTAGAAATGCAGACTCTTTTTTTTTTTTTTTTGCGGTACGCGGGCCTCTCACTGCTGTGGCCTCTCCCGTTGCGGAGCCCAGGCTCCGGACGCGCAGGCTCAGCGGCCATGGCTCACGGGCCCAACCGCTCTGCGGCATATGGGATCTTCCCGGACCGGGGCACGAACCCGCATCCCCTGCATCGGCAGGGAGACTCTCAACCACTGCGCCACCAGGGAAGCCCGAAATGCAGACTCTTGAGCCCCACTCCAGATCTATTGAATCTGAATCTGCGTGGACAATTTTGAATTGACTGTTTAGTATAGACATAGATAATGTTTCCTCCATAATCTGTATCTCTAAACTAAATGCATTTTCCCTTTCCATCTTCTCTTCTCCCTCTCTGCCTCTCCTCCTCTCAGGAACAGTATAAATTTGTATACGAGGTGGCACTGGAATATTTAAGCTCCTTTTAGCCCAATGGCGTGGAGAACCTGCCAGAGTCCAGAGGCTGCTGCAGCCAACCCCCTTTTCTGTGAACGGCAGCGACTGGGCTCAGGGGCTAGGCGGTGGCGCCCTGCCCAACTGCAAGGAGAAGACTGGTGGGCCTGTGGTCCGTGGTGGGCTCTGTACCTTCGGAGGAGTCTCCAGTTGCTGTGGAGGACGCCGCCCTGAAAGGCCCAGGCTTCTTTTCCAACCTCAGGCACGGGCCCATACAGAAGTGCACCTGTATAGCAAGGCCCGGATTTTTCAGTGCCCAGACCTCTTCCTTTTGCTCTTTTCAGGTTTGTGAATCTTGAGGCAAGCTGACTATGTGGGTACAGGGGAGTGACAGGCCTAGCAGCACGTCCTCTGCCCTCCGTCCTCTGGGCGGTGGGGGGATGTGTGCTTTCCTCCTCCACGGGGTCGTGAATATGACCAGGCTCTGCTGCCGTCTCCTTCAGGGACCTCTGGATCACTGGGACTTCAGAATGCTCCCGAGACCACAGCAGAGGCCCCCATCCTCCCAACTAACCTGCATGGGGCTTGGCCCACCACCATTGTGTACTCGTCCCCCAGCCCAGGCCTTGACCTTCTGTCATTCACTGGCCAGTCCGCTGTGTCCGCGGCAGTCCTGGACGAAGGTCTGCTTTGCGTTTTTGTGGTCAGTGCGGTGGGGCAGAACTGCAGGGGACTTTGCTGCTGCTCCTTGTGTCTGTGAAGAAAGACTGCCTCCCTGGGGCACGGCTCTGGCTGACCCTGTGTGTCTTGGGCGGTGGCTCCTTTGGGAGGGATGAACAAGTTAAGATTTGATGATTTTCCAAAGTGTACGTGTAAAGAAACTTTCTTTTGGAGGGTGTAAAATCTTCCTTAGTCTCATATCAAAAAAAGGTGGGAGGGACGTTTGGTTGTGTAGCTATAAGACAAATCTCTGGGGCCTGTTATCTCTCCTGGAAATGTCCTCAAAAGGTCCCAGCCAGGGACAGCACAGCCACTGAGCAAGGGAGAGATAGGCTGAAGGGCTAGTCTGAAGACAGTCCCTTTTGGCCTTTGGGGCAGATAGACAGAGTACCAGCATAACCTCGGATCTCCAAATTTGAACACCTTCCTAGAGAAACTCAGCTGCCATCTTAGAAAATAGTCATCGTAAAATAGGACAAGGGGATGAGACCTGGGGAATCTAGACTCTTGCCCAAAGTATGGGTCAGTCAGTGACAGGGGCGCCAGCACTGGCTAAGTATCTCTTATATGCCAGGCTTGGCAAGTTCTTGGAACCCACCCCCGCCCTCCCTGAGAGAGCTATGCACCTGTTATCATCCTTATTTTACAACCAAGACACTGAGGCGTCTTCCTCAGTCATGATGTTCTGCTTTCCAAAAGGCAGGTAATAGTGATGAGACTTATTTGTAATGTTTTCTTCATCCTTTTCTCAGCCAAGCAATTCTTATATGAACGGAAAATAAGGCCAGAAATTTCTGAGCAGAGAACTCCACAAATGGGAATTTAATTCTTTCTTTCTTATGCCAATTTTTCTGGGAAGCTCAGAATTTCAGATATATTTCAGCAACTCATTCCCAGCTCCCCAGGAAAGCTAGTCCCATCTCCTTTCTTAGCCAGTGAAAACAATTCCCTGTGCCCTCAGGCGGTGAGGTCTGCCAGCCAGGGACACTCTACCTTGGTCTCTAGCTGGTGCTTTGGTACAGTACCTGGCAGCCCCCGGGTGGCCTGGGATCCAGGAAGCTTCATCTTGAAGGCTGGTCTAGCCCCAGAGCGGCCATGAGAAGCATAGAATTCAATAAGGCACAGTGTTCTCCCTAAAGAACTTACTGTATCCTGGGAAAACTGAACCACAGCGCAGCTTACCAGTGTTACACGAGCCTCACAGCAGGAGAGATTCAGCGTAGAGCTTTCTAGAGGAGGTGACATCCATTCCACTGGGTAGAAAAAGGAAGAAAAGGAAACTCAGGCCAAGGGATCAGCATGTGTGAAGACAAAGAGGTGTGCAGAATCCTTGGCGGGGGGGCGGGGGGGGGTGCGGTGAGATGGCAGATCAGCTCAACTAGAGCAGAACATGGCAGGAGGTAAGCCAGGGTCAGGGGGCAAATGCTCCACCAGCAGGGCAGACTTGGCCCCTGCGGGCAAGAAGGACGCAGTGGAGCTTTGAGTGATGTGCTCAGCTCAGTGCTAGAGGAGGCTCCCTCTGGGGCCAGTGGGGCTGCCTCTTTCCTTTCATCAGACACTGTGAAAATGGTCCCTTAAGCGTATACTTTGTAATATCACATCTACTTGTCTGTCTGCTCATTATTTTGTTGCTGGATCAGGAGACGCAGCTTCTGTGAGAAACTCAGGGTCTCTGCTCTGCCACGAAGCAGGGTGACCAAGCCAGACCCCTGGGCCCATGAGGACGGGACATGGAAGGAGCCCACAGAAGCTGTTCCCGTCAGCATGGGCTCTGGAACTGTCTGGAAGTCCAGGGACACCAGACTCGATCAAGGAAGGGCTGTCACTTTGGAGGTTCAAAAGGAAGCATCTCAAAGCAAAGGAAGGCGGAGGAGCCCCACCACGAACTTGCTCTTCCCCTTTCATGGTCCCTTTTCCTGGTCCCCAGGCCCTGGCCCCCTGCTGGCCTCCCCTGGCTCTAGTCTCGGCCTTCAAGGAGCCTGTGACATAGCAGATCAGCCGGCTATATGCTCCTCTCTCAGATCTGGGCTCATCCGTACAGAATGGGGGCTGGGAGAGGGTTGTGCTCTCTAACAAACACAAAGAAACCCTAGGATTTACTCTGCTCAGGAGGGGGCAGAATAGCTGGCAGATGAAAATGACAGTGGCTTCTATCATTTCAGATGGTAGGAATTTAGAATGTGACTTTGGGGAGAAGGAATTTAGAATGGAAACTCGGGCCGTGCTGGGTAACCCAACAAGGGCCAGTGATGGTTCCCCCAGCTCAGCAGCCCCGGCCCCCGTCATTTCCTCACAACCCAACCGCCCTCCGGAGGATGCAGGGCAGTGAACGGTCTCCGGCCAGTTTACACTGGAAGACGCGGAGGCTCGCGGACGGGGATGCTTTCCCCAAGATCCCACGTGGCGAGAATGTGGCAGGACGTGGATGAGACGGGGCGCTGGTGCCCGGGAATTTGGACTGGATCCCAGGAAAGCTCATGGGCAAGCAGCCCCTCCCCCGGGGTGCTCCACACTTATGGGGCAGGCTCACCGTTCACGACGCAGAGGGAAGTGGAACTCATGGTCTCTGGGTCTCCATGACAGGGCCCAGCCTCCTGTCTCTGGGCTGCCCAAGAGAGTCCCCTCACTTAGCACAAAGCCTCATGGCTCTCACCTCCCAGACGTGGACCCTGTTTGGAGGAGAGGCAAGGAATTAACGAGAAGCCAGGTACTGTCCCCACCTGACTGCATGTCTGGCCTAGACATCTTCGGGATGTATCCTAGCTGCATCCTAACACGTCGTCCTCTCCTCCTTTCTGGTACGAAGGTCCTGGGGCCGGGGGGCTCTGAGCCTCTAGATGGCTACAGCACGCCTCCCATTGTGGGAACAGAAGGGATCAGATTGCTTTTACACTGTCTCTTTGGATGTAGCCCGGGCAGTGGCCTGCCTGCCACGTCAGCCTTCCCGTGCAAGCAGCAGACCCTGTGCTGGAGACTGTAAACGTCAGCTCACCCAATTCTTCCAGCATTCCTAAGAAGTGCTTCTACTTGCCACCATTGTATAGATGAGGAGACTGAGGTTCAGAGGGATGAAGTCGTTGGCCCACAGTTCCACCACAGCTAGTAAAGGAGGGAGCCAGGATTTAAACTGGTTGTTTTGACTTCAAAGACAATATTTTCCCATGTCTCAGATTTTCCCATGGCGGGGGGGGGGCTACCTGTAACAGCAAAGACTAGAGTGAAACAGGCCCAATGGATCTTGTAAAGCCCAAAGCAGACAATGGTCAGCTTAAAATTCCTTCAGTTTCATGTCTAGCAATTCACATAATATTTGCATTCTTCTCTAATTTAGCCTGATTTGTTTTCATAGAAGTGCATAAATATTTTTTTAACCACGTGTGCTCTGGTCCCTCGTGGCTTTGATCCCTTCAACTCACTATGATGGACCCTAGGGAATTACAGCCCAGTCTAAGAGGCACAATGCCTGGCCATGCTGCTTCCTCCTGAGGCCAATTCTAGACTCAAGTGCAGCCCACCTTCCCCTTAGCAGGTCCTATGGTATGGGGGTACCCTGACCTCACTGTTCATGGGTTGATCTCAACTCAAGTCTTCTTAAGTTGGATACTGGAAAAAAGCCATTGAAATCTACTAGAATTACAAGGACATGCCCATCTGGAGTGGCGACGGCTGAGCGCATAAAACCCTAAAGGGAAAGGAGGTGATGAACACAGCCTTACTCAGCAGATTCCTGAATGCTGGGGCCTCTACAAGGCGGTGCCCTTAGTCTAGGTAGAGTCATACGGTTGCTAATGTGGGCCAATCTGAGGACACACTTCACGTGAGGGGCTGGGGGCTGGAAGCCTCGTCACTTTACTTCAACCCCACATACTCACTGGGTTCTTACAACACGCAGGGCCCTGGGGGGGCTGCCATCAGGAAGCTCAGTTTACTATGGCACAGGCCATCCCTTGCTGAGACATGGGGTTGTGATAGGAGGGACTCAGTCTTTGGTTCTAATTCAGCCCAGCCATTTCTTGGCTGTAGAATGTTGGGCCAACCAACCAATTAGTGGGAAAAGATGTAGAAAGAGGAGCCTCGGCCAGGTAGAAGGGGTAAGTAGATCTGGAGAGCTTTGGGTAGGAAAACAGGAAGGCAAAGCCAAGTTAGGACCCGACAGGACTCCTCAGAACCAAGGTTGCATACGGTCTGCTGGGCAAAGTGGTCACTTCTGTGACACAGTAGGATGGGGGATGGAGAGGGACTGGCCAGAACCACCTGGAACAAAGGTGTTGCTTTCGAATGTGTCTCAGTATCTTGGAGAAAAGATGATAATCTTTCCCTCTGACCAATCACGTTTATCCATCATCGGTTCCCCGTTGGTAAGCTAGCCTCCCCATGCTCCACATTTCCTCAGTTCTGGTGTGAATCCCTGGTGTGTGTCCTCACTGCGGTCCACACAGTTGTGGTGTGAATCCCTGTTGTGTGCATAGAGGTGTTCAGTCTAGCAAGGATGCTGCAGACAGAAGTGAGGCCCAGGGAGGAGCAAACAGATGCTCATCATGTCATCTTTGAAGGAGTAACTGCCCAGCCCAGATCCAGGGACACTGAAGGAGAGGGCAGCTCCCCTGTACCTCACAGGGGATGAAGAAAACCCCCTTCACTTAGCCTGCATCTGGCCTCTCCTGGGCTGGACAGAGAGGCCATCAGCACCAAGTTGAGTCAGGAGTAATGCCATGGAAAACACGGGTGAGCCTGTCGGTAAGATGACCACGATGCTAATTCTAAACCATAAGGCCAACACATTGTGCTGGGCCGGGATCCCGGGGGACAGGTGGTCCACCCAAGCTGCAGGGCAGAAGATGAGACATGAGTCACGTGGTGGCCGTGCATCTCCAAGCCCTGACTTGCCTTCCCCGTCATCTAACTAGTCTGAGCTCCTTCTCAGCCCATGATGCCAGCTTCAAATCACAGCCAAATAAAACGGAAATAAGTAATGTGAACCCAGCATAGAGGGAACCAGCTGAGACAGCCTTGTTCCTATATCCCCATGCAAGGGTTCCGTGTTGGAGGTTTTCAACAGAGACGTGCCTAGCAGTGATAAAATGCAAAGCCTTGGCTTCCATCTATCCAGGATCTGCCTTTGAGGTCATACACTGTCTGAACAGCAAGGAGAGAAGTCAGTGGCAGAGAGTGGCGGAGGCTCCAGTTTTTCAGAGTCATGGGTATGATCCTCAGAAGCACAGAGAGATGCCTAAGCCATACTTATGCATGTGAACAGACTCTCCTCTGGTTTACTGGTAGCCAGACATAGACTTTTGCGTCACACTGGCTGGCTGTACAACACTCTTGTAGGTACCAAGACCATCTCTTGCATCCCTCCTGCCTGCCTCCAGAAGAGGTGGAAAAGGGTCATCAAAGAGGCCACATTCACCCCCTCAAATCCACCCAAGAATGTTAGGTCCCAAGAGGCGGGGTCAGCACCCATAATGGTAGACCCCAGGCTTAGCATCCTAGTTATGCTAAGAGGTTGGGCTAGTCACTGCCATTGACACAAAGATGTAGGACTCAGCATGGGCATACTATAGAGTAAAGCTGCTGGGGCAGGGTTACCATGGAGCTTCCGTAGGTGTCTGAGAGCCGCTCTGAGCAGTGGGATCTGGACCCTGATCCCTGGTTGAAATGTTCAGAGAATGAGGGTCTGTGGTCCTTAGAGTGTTGGTCAGGAAGGTATTGGTACGAAAGCCTGGAGCTCAGGGTAATTATTATACTTTATGGTTCCTTGGTGAGTGGGATGCTTAGATTTGGGGGAGGAAAGGGATTACGAAGCAACCTGCCAAAACCGCAAAGTTGAGCTCCTGTACACATACTTCTGTGCCTTGGGCTTATGAATACAAAGCAGTGGGCCCGCTTCGTGATGGTCCAACAAACTCTCAGTGCCCACTGTGCACCTATCTCTCCCATGTAGGCTGTTCTTTGGACCAAAGCCTCCAGGGCAGTCTGGAGGCTCAGAGGGCCAAGGGGTGACATCCCAGGTCAGATCAGACTTCTGAAGAGTTACGCAGAATACCAGTGCCCATACCCTCCATAGGCCTGCAGATCGTTAGATAAATTCAAGCACAGTTTGCTAGTCCCACATCACTCCTATGAGCGGAACGAGGACCAATGGGTGAAACTTCATAGGTGTAAGAGAGAACTTGCTATCTGCCAGAGATGAGTTCTGTCTCAGCAGCTGTTCAGCAAGAGCCAGGCATCTCTTTAAAGGGAAGAAAGAGCTTTGCTGAGAGGGCCTTTAAGTTTCTTCCACCCTAGATGAATGTATTACGGAGCCGGGACCTTGTCTGAACGCCTTCCTTCCTGCAGAGCACAGAGCCGAGCAGGTTGGGCTTGCTGTGTGCTGGTTGAAGCCCCTACTCTCCTGCTGCCCCAGCACCGTGCAGGCCAAGATGCTGCTCTAGCCACGCATCAAAGGCTCATCCAGGCTGGTTATCACCAAACAGCCCAGAGAGAGCAGCTGCTTTGCCACAGAACCCAGGCCCACCAAGATCTGTGACGAGACCAGTCATAATTTCGATCCGCTGGCCAACAGGGCCATCAGTGACAGCCAGAATCAGTAAAGGTCCAAGTAGGACCCAGAGTGGGGTTTTGCTTCCCATACACATTAACTCCAGAGGTGAATTCTACCCCTCCCCTCCGCAGTCGAGGCCTGATAGAGCAAATTGCAAAAGCAAAAGCACAGTGACTCCGTTGACGTGATCATAGTCATCCCCGGTACATCCATTTCATTGCCAGGTAGATCCTGAACCAGCCCAGGCTAATCCAGGCTCACCCATACTGGCAATCAGACTCAAAAGCACTTTCCTACCTTCTCTTTCCACCCTACATCTTACCAGCCAATGAAAGGCAAAGAGTTGGGGTTTCTACCATTGCCTTGGCCACTGGACACCATCATAGCCGCATAAGGGCCATCACGGGGTTCCCATCAACTCCAGGGAGACTGACATTTTCACGTCCACTGGGCATATGATACTGCACGAGACCAAAGTCTCCACACTGTTAGCAGCCTCCTCCACGAGTCCCAATGGCCTGCACTTGTACAGTTTGGGTGTTTGATAGATAAAGCACGTATGAGAAGAGAAAACAAAATAAATCAACTTTTTAAAAAAGCCAGCACTGTGCTGTCAATGTTCTTTTTTTTTTTTTTTTTTCCTTTCCAATTCTAGCTTCAAAAAGCAGAAGGTAAATAATGTCAGGTCAATGAATATCAGATATATTTTTTGACTGTACATTACAGTGAAGTGTAATCTTTTTACACCTGCAAGTCCATCTTATTTATTCTTGTAAATGTTCCCTGACAATGTTTGTAATATGGCTGTGTTAAAAATCTATACAATAAAGCTGTGACCCTGAGATTCATGTTTTCCTAAGATATTCTCACTGGTGTCTTCCTGAGGTTGGGTAGGGTGAGGTGGAGACAAGTTGAAGAAGGAGGAGAAGAAAAGCCTGTTACTGACTAGATTTCTTCATGTTCATTTAATCCTCACATCTTTGATGCAGGAAATATGAATTATCCCCTCTTTGCAGATGAGAATAGTTGAGGTTCATAGATATTCAGGGATATTTCATGATTTCATATTGCACCTGTAAAAGGGTTGAGTCTCAAAAGTTTTTCTCAGGTGGGGTCCACAGAGTGCTGGCATCGGAATCACACCAGAAGTTTGTTAAACAGACAAATTTTTAAGACCCTACAGAATCACAGTTTCAGGATCTGCATATTAACAAACTGCCTGGATGTATCAGCTAGCTATTGCTGTGTAACATACCACCCAAAATTCAGTAACTTTAAACAGTCTTTCATGGTGGTCAGCTGGGGCTTGAGCTAGGCCGAGCTCAGCTAATCTCAGCTGGTCCACTCATGTGTTGGCTAAGGACTCTGCTCCAGGCCAGGCTTGCCTAGGACATCTTGGCTGGTGCAGCCATGTTCCATGTGTCTCTTACCCTCCTCCTGGGACCAGCAAGCTAGCCTAGGCATACGCTTCTCCTGGTGACAGCAGGAACATGAGAAAGTCTGATCACATAAGTTGTTCTGAGTCATGTCTGCAACATCCCATTGGACAAAGCTGGTTGCACAGCATACTCAGAATCAAGAGTCAGGGGAAGATACTCCATCTCTTGACAAAGACCTCACTTCTCAATGTTGCAATAAATGCTGAGACTAGGTACCAAACCACTGGTGCCAGATGCAGACTTTAAACCTGTCATCTCAGAGCGTGGTCCACAGACCACCCATATCAGTTCACCTGAGAAGCTTCTAAACATGCAGAATCTGATTGAGTAGGTCCAGGATGGGTCCCAGGAACCTGAATGCTTAACAAGTGCCCCAGGTGATTGTAATGCATGCTGAAGTTATGCAAGCACTCTTCCAAATGCTCTTAGAAGGGGGCAGATAAGGGACAAGGAGACAAACCAGTTCCCAAACTAGGGTATGAGGCTGCCAATCTCTGATGCACATGATGCAATGCTCTCTGCTTTACAGGTAAGCAGAAGAAACAGCTGGAACCAACTCCTTGGAATTGACTGGCTTCCCAGTTCTTTGTACGTATCCAGGTATAAGTACAAGCTGGAAGCATGAGCCATAGGGCCAGAGCCCTGGTTCACTTTGTTCTCGTTCAGCCTTAGGAACCCTGGCAGTGCTCTCCAACGTAAGAGACCTAGATGTAGTACCCACCCCTGGCAAGCCAAGAGCCTGGAGAACGCACGCTTCCCAACTCAGGTCCTAAGAGGGGAACCCGGTGGCCAGCCAGCTAGTAATCCTTGTCGCTTTGTCCTTGGTCATGGTAATCTCATTTATTCTGCCTGCTATATTTATTCTTTTGCCACAAATGTGATAGTTGATATTGAGAAAATTAGAAAGAAGAAGAAAAATCTCATGCATCTCCTAATAAAAAATACTTTGGGGTGTATCATTTCCCTCCCAAAATGGAAATACCTTTTAAAGACTTATTATAAAAGTAGCATACACTCACTTGAAAGAATTCAAAGTAAAGTTTTTTGAAGCATGAGGTAAAGTCACCACTTTCAAAGGTACTTGTTAATATTTGTTGCTATTGCAGACCTTTCTATACATATATAAATATACATAAATTTTCTATATAAATGGCATATATATGTGTGTGTGTATATGTATGTATATGTGTATGTGTGGGTATATATATAAGTTCTGAGACAGGCTTCTTTTCACTTAACACCATGCATGCCATCCATGGTCATATTTCCATGGCAGTATGCTTTTGGGCCCCCATTAACAGTGAGGGACACCCACCCCATGTGTGCCAACCCTGGAGATGGGCCAGAGTGACACAATTCTCTTTACATATCTGTTGGAGACCTGGCCAGGCCCTCCTGTCTGGCTAGACCCGGAGTGTGGGTCCATATCAAATCTCAGAGCACCTTGCTTGGACTCTGATGGGGACATCCAGTTTGGCTTAAGATCTTCCTCTAATTCCAAGGGTTCAAGCCTCCGGTCAGAACTCCGGGACATAGAAGCCCTCAGACCCTTGAGGACATGGCATGAGGTCACCAACATGCCATGCAATAGGCAAGAAGGGGGATTTGATTTTCTTTGGCAGGGCTTGGGGTAGGGGTGGGTAAGGAGAAAGGAACCAGGAGAAACACAAAAGCAGCTGGCAAGATAGAGTTAAGGAAACCACTCTTGGTTAATTTTAGAAAAATTCTGACCACTTAATCTTTAGGAAACGCAACTAGACTCCACAAGGATTTGACCTAAGTAGCTTTGTCCTGAATTCTAGCAAAGGGACTGAACCTGAAATCTCCAATGAAACGTAGGTGGGATACGGCACCCACAGAGAGATGACACCCATAAACTGAAAATCTGGAGACAGAGAGGAGCAGAGGAATGTAACTGACAGAAATCAGCAGAATCTGAGGTGGATTTCAGTTTTCACAATCCATGGATTAGGCCTTGGAAGGAAGTTGAACTAGCTATTCAAGGACATCTGGAGTATACGGCTGGATAGAGAGACATACAGAGAGATACAGATGCATAGATAGAGAAAATGAGTATATAAATGAATGAAAGACTACATCAGTTATTAACAATGATTATCTCTCATCCTAGGGAACATGGGTAATTTTTGTTCTCTATGATTTTCTGTATTTTCTAAAATTTACATTACTTTCATACATAGAAAAACGAATTCTATAAAAAGGTGGGGACAGCAGAACATAGAAAAGTGAAAGCACGATAGATAAGATGATGCCAAGATTGAAATCATACCCAAAAGATTTGCCACACACCTGGATCAACAGCTTCAAAAACTTGGCACTGCCCGTCTACCCAAGAAGGAGGACACAGGCAGTCAACTCAGTGTCCAAAAGGGAAAAATGAACCAGTTGCTCAGCATAAATAAAAGTATTTCTGCTACAGGGGCTGGAAATTATTTTTTCCATGGACCCCCTTAATAAAGAATGGCTTCCAACAACATCCTTAGCAGAATGCAACACGTTTCCCTCCCTGAGGCGGATGGCGTCGTGCCACAGAACAACTTGGTGAAATCTCTTTACTGGAGGACCAAAATGAAGGGGCCCACACACGGTTCTCTGCAAGGCGCAGGTTTGCAGAATCTTAGGTATTACACGGCTTGAGCATCACACTGCACTCCTCTCTGAGTGTCTGCGAGCTGGGGACTTCTATCCCAGACAACAACGAGCAAAGCAGCTGTCTCAGTTGCTGGTTGAATTTGGAACCAGGGTTTAAGAGCCGGCCGAGCCAGGAAGAGGACTCACATCTCCTTTTGAATGATGAGGACCCTGACAGCTCTATGTGCCTCAAGAGAAGGTGAATTCATCCCCCTATGGGGTGGGCAGGGCAGGGGGAAGAAGCCATCCTCATTCCAGGTGATGATCACAGCTTACTCCATCTCACCTTGCTCTCCTCTAAAATACCTACAAATACATAGTAAATGCTAGAACCTTGGCCGCCAAGCCACTGAGCGAGTCTGGAAGGAGTTAACTCTGATGACAAGACACAAGGAGCTAAAATGAGGATCATCATCAGTGGTTGATGATGAATCATGTTTTGCCACCTAGAAGATGTAAAGAAGCCTCAGAGAGGATGAAGCGGTTCATCCCTCCAGATGGTCTGCACTCACTCAGAAAACGGGTCCATCATCCATGTCTATCTCCTGGGAGATAAAATGACATTATAAGAAACCTCTATGGGAGGGTGAATGGCCTGGAGCAACTTGCAAAAGAGCATGCTGAGGATTTTAGCTTTCCTGCTTCCCTCCACTCAGAGCACTCCAGAGCGAGGCAGGGGGAGGAGGGAGCACCCTGTCAGTTGAGTATGTACAAGATCGGGTAAAGCAGATGCTACACGACCAGGTAAATCAGATGCCTACTGTATCGCTTCGAATATTCTCAACCTCACCTCTCACCCCCTACGTGTGGCTGTGGTGACCATTTCCAAGCAGGTCTGCAGGTTTCACGTGGGGGCAGCCCAGGGTGAGAACACCCCTCAGACAGGCTCTGCACCTCTCGTTTCTTGCCCCATAGTTTCTGATGCTGTCCTCTGAGATGCCCACAGGAACCCCCTTAGCACTCATCTGTGTGCCACCCAGAAATGTCGGGGAGCCACCACTGACCAATAGGAGACTGGAGCCTGTAGGCAGATGCTTCCTCTTTTCTTTCTTCTGAAGGCAGTTCTGAGCTATATTTTAGGTCACTTGTCAAATGGTCCCAGAACAAGCAAACAGACCCTTGGAGGAATAGCGAACTCTGTAACACAGGCTTGTACTGCCTCTCCCTCCCTCCTCTGATGTACACCCCGTAACCTCATGGTTCCCTGGAATCATACCTCCATATCAAACTTTGTATCAGGCTTATGCATTTCTGGGGACACTGAGAAACTGGGCTTAAGCTGTGCACACATTACTCCATCCTCCAGCTGTTAGTCTGAGATGGGACCCTGCCAACACACAGAGAGGGCTGCCAGCTAGCTGTCCAGTTAAGCTTTTGATCCAAGGACAAAAATGGACTTGGTGTAAAGTGATTCATATGGGAGACGCTATACTCATGCCCTAGGATCATCCTATGTGACATGATGTTAATTTTCTACTCAGATTTGGGAACAGGAGTTCTGCCATCTCATATTTTTGTTGAAAACAGTCATCTTGCCCAGTAGACAGTAAGAAGGACCATAAGTGGCCCCACAGGGGCCCTACTGTGAGCACTAGCACAGTGGTAGGTAGTTGGCCCGTGGGAAGGGGGAGCATCTGGACGGGGGATCCGTGCCCACAAAGGATCCCGCAGCTAGACTGACTGTCAGCTTGTGGCAGCACAGCCTGCAGAGGCAGCGGCCTCCTAACCATGCCAGGGAAAGATGGGGGAGAGGGGGGTTCCAACCAACACTAAATGCAGATAGGAACCTCTTCACAGCTGCTGAAGCTCCCTGTGCTGAGAGCCCCAGCTTTGGCTAAGCCCCCGCCCTCCCAGGCAGTCGGATTTCTGAACTGGCAGAAAAAAAAACAGCAAATCTTAATTCCTTTCCTTCCCTCTTGCAACCTCCACCGTGCTCTCCAGAAGCTCCCAACTCTGTGCAAGTTCGGAACTCCCCTTGTAAGGATGAGCAAACAGGAGAACACCAGACACATGAAAAGATGCAAGAGTTCAAAGCAGACGTGTTTACTTTAAGGAATGAGAGAAAGTGCCTGCCTATGAAATCAAGTCCCCGCCAGGAAAAGGAAGACATTTTACAACAAATACAAATGCAGAAAAACACTAGATTGGATAACTGATACTAAGAACTTTTTTTTGTTGCTGTATCCAGCAAAACAAACTGCTAATAACTTTAATCAAGGTAAAATGCAAATACTCAAAATTAGGAAATAGGAAAGGGACAAACAGTGAATGAGGAAATTATACAGCATTATGAAGGGATATTATGAATAACTCTGGCTAGTAAATTTTTAAAAATTGGTCAAGTGGGTGATTTTGGAAATGTATGAACATTACCAAAATTGGTAAAGAAATAGAATACCTGAGTAGACCAATTATCAGAGAAAAAAATACAGAAGTTGTTATTTCTTTCCTAAAAGATACAAGAACAGATACTTTGATGAGTGAACTTGATTAAACTTTCAAACAAAAAAAGTAATTCTTATGCCGTATGTACTGTTTCAGAACAAGACAAAAAAGGGAATAAACAGCACAGATACCAAGTCTGAAAGAGTGCACACACATTCCTAAAACCTCTAGACCAGTCACATTTATAAATGCAAATATTTTTACTAAATTTCAAAAATTATATACCATGTCTCAGTGGCCTATATGCCAGGAATTTAAGAATTGTTCAATATTAGGAAGGCTATAGATAAAAGGAGAAAGACATATAGTCACCTCGGTAAAGACTGAAAAAGCATTGACAAAATGTGAGCTAGTAATTGTAGGATACTTTGTTAGCATAAAAAGATAAAATCATGAATAGCAGGCATTACCAGAATTCACCCATATCTACTTCTCCATTCTATCCAGGCATAATGGAAGAGTTACAGCTTCCTGCCCTCCTTGAAATTAGTGGGTTGTTTGACAAGTCCTGACAAACAAGCTTGAGCAAAAATGATGTATATTAATTCTAAACCCAAGTATTTAATTGCTGGTGAGAGACTCTACAGAATTTTCTTTCCCTGCCTCATCAATCAAGGAGATCTTGTGTTCCAGATGGTGCAGCCACAGGACGGGGGGAGCCACCACCAGCCTGGATCACTGAATCACCACATGGAGGACAGCTGCTCCCGGGAGTTACCTGGAGCTACAGAACTTTGTGGTACTTAGCTACAAAGTGTTTGGAGTTCTATGTTACTACAGAATGCCTAATATAAATAGCCAATGTATTAAATAATAGTGAAAAATTAAGTGTGTTTCCATTAAAGTCATGAATGCCTAGATCATTGCTATTATGTAATATTTTTGGCTAATGCCAATGCAGCTAATGCAGTTAGGCAAGAAAAAGGGAGAGGCTGCTGTTATGGTTACTATTGCTGTGTAACAAATTAGCCCAAAACAACCATTCTTCTTTTGTTCATGATTTTGTGGTTCAGAAATTCAGGGAGGGGTCATCTGGCCATTCTTGCTTAGGGTGATTATTGTCAGATGTCGACTAGGGCTGGAGTCGTCTTTAAGCCTTGCCAGGGCTGGATGTCCTGGATGACTCATGAACATGACTGTTGTTGATGCTGTATGTTGTCTGGAAGGTCAGTTGGGCTATCAACTACAGTGTATACATGTGACCTCTCCAACATGGTGGTCTCAGGGTAATCAGACTCACTACCTGGCCCCTGCCATCCCCAGAGTGGGAGTCCCACTAGATTCTGGTGGAAGCTGAGTGACCTTTTCTGACCTGGCCTTCTAAGTTACAAAGCATCATTTTTATTGGATGCGACTGGTTGTAACAGATTCACTGAGGTCAGCCCTGATTCAAAGGAAGAGGACATACACTCATCCTCTATAAAAGTAGTGTCAAAGAACGTGCATATGTGTTTTTCAATTGAATGATGATTCAGAATTATCACAATTATATATGCTTAGTAACCCCAAGCTTATTAAGAGTAATAAGGATAGGGGTATAGCAAAGACGGCAAAGTAGGAAAACCCTGAACTCACCTCCTCCCATGGGCACACCAAATCACAACTACTTACAAAGCAACTATCTATGAGAACAACCGGAAGACTAGCAGAAAAGATTTTCCATAACTAAAGATTTAAAGAAGGAAATGTGTAGGAGGGGCAGAGGGGCAATACAGTCATGACCTACTACATCCTCCAGGGTGGTGACCCACAAGCAGAAGGCATATCACAGTTGCAGAACTCCTCCCCAAGGAGTGAGGGGTCTGAGTCCCACATCAGGCTTCCCAGCCCAGGGGACCTGCACCAGGAAGATGAGCTCCCAGAATACCTGGCTTTGAAATCCAGCAGGGCTTACATCTGGGGGAGCTGGAGGTCTATAGGAAACAGAGACTCCACTCTTAAAGGGCATGCACAAAATCTCACCACTCCAAGTCCCAGTGCAGAGACAGTAGTTTGAAAGGAGTCTGGGTCAGACCCACTTACGGATCTAAGAGAGGCTGTCAGAGAGGTAGGAGGCAGCTGGGACTCACCCTGGGGACAGGGACATTGGCAAGCGCCATTTTGGAATTCTCCTTCTAGCCTATTATCACCAGGGACTTACCCGCCCATCAGCAGGCCTAGAGCTGCCACACAAGGCAGGACCTCTCAATCACCTGGGCTGGGGGCCAGCCCCAACTACCAGCAACCTACAGTCGTCAGGCCCACCACAACAGAAGGACCATGCAGCTCACACAGGAGGCATCCCTAGAGCATACAGCTCTGGTGACCAGAGGGGAGTATGCTACTGGACCCCACAGGACATCTCTTACATAAAGCCACTTCTGCAAGATCAGGAAACATAAGTGACCTACCAAATACATAGAAATAAATACAGAGACTTAGGCAAAATGAGGAGACAGAGGACTATGTTCCAAATGAACAAACAAGACAAAAACCTCAGAAAAAGGACTAGATGAAGAGGAGATAAGCAATCAACCCAATAAAGTTTCAGGATAATGACTATAAAGAAGCTCACTGAGCTCAGGAAAGAATGGATGAACACAGAGAAAATCTGCACAAAGGGTTAGAAAATATAAAGAAGAACAAGACAGGGAATTCCCTGGTGGTCCAGTGGTTAGAACTCGGCACTTTCACTGCCAGGGCCCGGGTTTGATCCCTGGTTGGGAAACTAAGATCCCACAAGCCACATGGCACAGCCAAAAAAAAAAAGGAAGAACAAGACAGGGATAAAGGACACAATAGCTGAAATTAAAAAAATGTACTAGAAGAAATCAACAGTAGATTCAATGATACAGAGGAATGGATCAACAATCTGGAAGACAAAGTAGTAGAAATTACCCAAGCTGAATAGAGAAAAAGAGAAAGAAATGAAGATAGCTAAGAGAGCTCTAAGACAACATCAAGCACACTAACATTCACATTATAGGGGTCCCAGAAGAAGAGAGAAAGGGGCAGAGAACTTATCTGAAAAAATAATAGCTGAAAAATTCCCTAACCTAGGGAATGACATAGACATCTACTTCCAGGAAGCACAGAGAGTTCCAAATAAGATGAACCCAAAAGGTCCACACTAAGACACATTGTGATTAAAATGGAAAAAAAATAAAGAGAAAGAGAAAATCTTAAAAGCAGCAAGAGAAAAACAACTAGTTGCATACAAGAGAATTCCCATAAGGCTATCAGCTGGTTTTTCAGCAGAAAATTTGCAGGCCAGAAGGGAGTGGCAGGATATATTCAAAGTGATGAAAGAATAAAACCTACAACCAAGAATACTCTACCTGGCAAGGTTATCATTTAGATTTGAAGGAGAGAGAAAGAGTTTTACAGAAAAGCAAAACCTAAGAGTTAAGCACCACTAAAGTGACTTTACAAAAAATGTTAAATAGACTTCTCTAAGCAGAAAACAAAAGGCCACAACTAAAAATACAAAAACTGAAAATTATGAAGGGGAAAATCTCACTGGCAAAGGCAAACATACAGTAAAAGTAGATCAACCACTTATACAGCTGGTAGGAAGGTTAAAAGACAGAAGTAGTAAAATCATCTATATCCACAATAAGTAGTTAAGGGATACACAAAACAAAAATATAAAATATGATGTCAAAAACATTCAACATGAGGGAGGTTGTTAAAAATGCAGGTTTGATAAAAGTGCCTAAATTTAAGAAACCATCAACTTAAAATGATCATATACATCATATATAAGATAATATATATCAATTCATCAAGGAGGTATAACAGTTGTGAATATATATATACCCAACATAGGAGCAACTAAATAGATAAAGAAAATACTAACAGACATAAAGGGAAAACTCAACAGTAATAATATAATAGTAGAAGACTTTAACACCCCATTTACATCAATAGGCAGATCATCCAGACAGACAATTAAGGAAACACTGGCCTTAAATAACACTTTAAACCAGATGAAATTTATATATATAGAACAGCCCACCCCAAAACAGAAGAATACACATTCTTTTCAAGGATACTGGTAATATTCTCCAGGATAGATCACGTACTATGCTACAAAACAAGTCTTCATAAGTTTAATATTGAAATCATATCAAGTATCTTTTCCGACCGCAACACTATGAGACTAGAAATCAACTGCAAAAATACATAAACACGTGGAATCTAAATAATATGATTCTAAACAACCAATGGGTCAGTGATGAAACCAAAAAGAAAATGAAAAAATATCTGGAGACAAATGAAAATGTAAACACATCAATCCAAAATTTATGGGAAACAGCAAAAGCAGTTCTAAGAGGGAAGTTTATAGCAATACAAGCCTACCTTAGGATACAATAAAAATTATAAATAAACAATCTAATATTACACCTAAAGGAACTAGAAAAAAAACAAACAAAACCTAAAGTTATTAGAAGGAAAGAAATCATAAAGATCAGAACAGAAATAAATGAAATAGAGACTAGAAAACAATAGAAAAGATCAATGAAACTAAAAGCTGGTTCTTCGAAAAGATAAACAAAATTGATAAAGCTTTAGCCAGACTCATCAAGAAAAAAAGAGAGAGGGCCCAAATAAATATATTCAGGAATGAAAGGGACGTTACAACCAATACCACAGAATACAAAGAATCATAAGAGACTACTACAGCAATTATACGCCTATAAAATAAACAACCTAGAAGAAATGGATAAATTCCTAGATATGTACAATACCCCAAGAATAAATCAGGAAAAAATAGAAAATACCAAAATGAAACTGTATTAGTTAAAAAAACAAGCAAACAAACAAAAAACTCCCAACAAACAGAAGTCCAGGACTCAGCTTCACAGGTTAATTCTACCAAACATTTAAAGAAGATTTAGCATCTATCCTTCTCAAACTACTCCAAAAAAACTGAAGAGGAAGAAATGCTTCAGAACTCATCTATGAGACCAGCATCACCCCAAATACCAAAACAAAGACGCCACAAAAAAAGAAAATTACAGGCCAGTATCACTGATGAATGAACATAGATGCAAAAATCCTCAACCAAATAGTAGCAAACCACATTCAACAATACATTAAAAGAATCATACACCATGATCAAGCAGGATTTATCCCAGAGATTCAAGGATGGTTTAATATTCACAAGTATATATTATACACCACATTAACAAACTGAGGAATAAAAATCAGATGATCATCTCAATAGATGCAGGAAAATCTCTTGACAAAATTCAACATCCATTTATGATAAACACTCTTAATAAAGTGAGTATAGAGGGAACATATCTCAACATAATAAAGGCCATTTATGACAAACCCACAACCAACATCATTCCCAATAGTGAAAAGCTGAAAGCATTTCCTCTAAGATCAGGAACAAGACAAGCATGCCCACTCTTGCCACTTTTATTCAACATAGTATTGGAAGATCTAGCCACAGCAATCAGAGTAGAAAAAGAAATAAAAGGCATTCAAGTTGAAAAGGAACAAGTAAAACTGTCATCATTTGCAGACATGATACTACATAGAGAAAATCCTAAAGACACCACCAAAAAATATTAGAATTAATAAATGAATTCAGTGAAGTCACAGGATACAATATCAATATACAGAAATCTGTTGTACTTCTGTACACTAATATCAAACTATCAAAGAGAAATTAAGAAAACAATCCCATTTACAATAACATCAAAAAGAATAAAATACCTAGGAATAAATCTAATCAAGGAGATAAAAGACCTTTACTCTGAAAAGTATAAGACATTGATGAAAAAAATTGAAGACAACTAAACAAATGGAAAGCTATGGATTGGAAGAATTAATATTGTTAAATAACCATACTACCTCTAAGCAACCTCTATCAAAATATCAATTGCATTAGGAACAAACAATCCTAAAATTTTGTATGGAAAACACAAAAGACCCCCTAATAGCAAAAGTGACACTGAGAAAGAAGAATAAAGCAGGAACATCACACTCCTTGATTTCAAACTATACTACAAAACTACAATAATTGAAACAGTATGGTAATGACACATAAACAGACACATAGATCAATGGAACAGAAATAAACCCAAGCTTATACATTCAATTAATCTATGAGAAAGGAAGCAAAAATATACAATGTGAAAAGGCAGCCTTTTCAATAATTGGTGTCAGGAAAATTAGATAACAACATGCAAAGGAATGAAACTGGACTACTTCTCATACCATATATAAAAATAAACTCAAAATGGATTAGAGACTTAAATGTAAGAACTGAAACCATAAAATTCCTGGAAGAAAACATGCAGTACACTCTTTGACATCAGTTTTAGTAATATCGTTTTGGAAATGTCTCCTCAAGCAACAGCAACAACAACAACAACAACAAAAAGACAAATGAGACCAAATGAAACTAAAAAGTTTTACACGGTGAAGGAAACTATCAACAAAATGAAAAGGCAACCTACTGAATGGGAGAAGATATTTGCAAATGATATATCTGATAAGGTGTTAATATCCAAAATGCACAGAGAACTCACACAATTCAACACCAAAAAAATACAACTCGATTAAAAAATGGGCAGAGGGCCTGAATAGGCATTTTTAAAAAGAAGACATACAGATGAACAACAGACACATGAAAAGATGCTCAACATCACTAGTCATCACGGATATGCAAATCAAAACCACAATGATATACCACTTCATACAGAGTGGCTATCATCAAAAAAACAACAAACAACAAGTATTGGCGAGGATGTGGAGAAAAGGGAATCCTCACGCCCTGTTTATGGGATTGTAAATTGGTGCAGCTACTATGGAAAACAGTATGGAGTTTCTTCAAAAAACTTAAGAATAGAACTGCCATCTGAGCCATCAATTTCACTTCTGGGTATTTACCTGAAGAAAACAAAAACATTACTCTGAAAATATATATGCACCCCAATGTTCACTGCAGCAGTATTTACAATAACCAAGATATGGAAGCAACCTAAGTGTTCATTGATAGGTAAATAGATAAAGAAGATTTGGTAGGGGCAGAGATCAAGATGGAGGAATAGAAGGACGTGAAGCACACCTCCTCCCACAGACACATCATAAATACACCTACATGTGTAACAATTCTCACAGAATACCCACTGAATGCTGGCAGACGATCTCATACCGCCAAAGCTGCAAGAAAGATCACCATGTAACCAAGTAAGATGAAACAAAAAAAGAATCAAGATGTGCACCCCTGGCAGAGAATTGTGGAAGACAAAATGTTCCCTCACCCTGGGAACCCCCTTCACCAACTGGGGGGTCCACCAGGACAGATAGGGAGGCTCAGAGGAGAGTGCAGCAGCCAGCTTGCAGCAGGCAGGACAGAGAGAGACCAACACAGATGGTCCTGGCCACCTTGCTGCACTTCCAAGCCAGTGAATATGTTCAGTGGCTGGGTGCTGAAACTCAGGCTTCAGTGGACAGACCCTGGGAGAGGACTTGGTTTCGCTGGGCAGAGACAACCTGAAGGGCCTGGAACGTGGTCCAGGCTGCAACTGGGGGTATGCACAGGACGGAGCCCAGTTCAGCCATAGGAGCCACACTGTTAACACAGGCACAAGGGGAGGGGCATGGCCCCACAACAGAAGCCTCATTCTCAGTGTGCTCACAGCTGGCACAGCTCAGCTGCTATGAGCTTTGGGAGCATATAAGCACTGGCGGGTTGCCCACACATGGAGGCAAGGCTGAAATCTGAGCTGATTCCCAGCAGGTGCACAACTTCAGGAGACTTACACTGGCGGCAGTGCCTGGGGGACATCTGAGTTGATTACTGTGCTCTCATAGCTGAGGCGAGTCCAGTGCCAGCAGCAACAGTCTTTCCCAGCAGGAGTGCTCCAGTCCCACCTACCTCACACCACAGCTTAGAACTGGATCTGGGAACTTCTACTCCAACAACTGGGAAGCAGACCCTGCCCCTGACAGGGCTGTGGCAACCAGAGAGCAAAGAGAAGGCCCTGCCCAACACCCAGTGCAGGCTGTGGTCATCACAACACCAGTACACCCGCTATTAAGGGGCTAATCGTCAGCACACCCTGAGGGAAGATATGGCAGGCATCCACACCAAAAACAACCCTTGCACCAAAAATACTGGACTCATGCAGGCTACACAGGAATGTTCCCACATAAAAACAGCCCTCTGAGGCTACAGTAGATAACTGTTTCCCCTAAATTCATAGCATCAGAGAAATGAAAAAGTAGAGAAACCACTCCCAATTAAAAGAAGAGAAATCACCTGAATAAACAATCAATGAAATAGACCTCTCTACCAGACCCCAAGTTCAAAAAGGAGGTAATAAAAATGCTGAAGGAGGGCTTCCTTGGTGGCACAGTGGTTGAGAGTCCGCCTGCCGATGCAGGGGACACGGGTTTGTGCCCCGGGAAGATCCCACATGCCGCAGAGCGGCTGGGCCTGTAAGCCATGGCTGCTGAGCCTGCGCGTCCGGAGCCTGTGCTCTGCAACGGAAGAGGCCACAACAGTGAGAGGCCCACGTACCGCCAAAAAAAAAAAAAAAAAATGCTAAAGGAATTAAGAAAGGCTATTGATAGAAATGCAGATCACTGTAACAAGAAACTATCAATAGAAGCTATAAAGAGGAGTCAATCAAAATTAGGCGACTCAAAAGCTGAGATGAAAACCAAGCTAAAGTCAATAAATAGCAAACTAAATAATGTAGAAGAACAAATAAGTGATCTGGAAGATAGAATAATGGAAATCACCCAATCAGAACAGCAGACATAAAGACAAATGAAAAAAATGAAAGCTACCTACAGGACCTGTGGAATAATATAAAGTGTGCCAATCTATATGCAATAGGGATCACAGAAGGAGAAGAGAGAGAAAAGGGGATTGAAAATGTATTTGAAGAAACTATGGCTGAAAACTTCAAAAACCTAAAGAAGGAAACAGATATCAAGTTACAGGAAGCACAGAGGGTCCCAAACAAACCTACAACAAGACATATCATAATTAAAATGGAAAAAGTTAAAGAAAGGATTCTAAATGCAGCAAGAGAAAAAGTTACAAGGGAACCCCTGTAAGACTATCAGCTGATTTCTCTACAGAAACATTGCAGGACACAGCAATCCCACTACTGGGCATATACCCTGAGAAAACCATAATTCAAAAAGATACACGTACCACAATGTTCACTGCAGCACTATTTACAATAACCAGGACGTGGAAGCAACCTAAATGTCCATCAACAGATGAATGGATAAAGAAGATGTGGCACATACATACAATGGAATATTACTCGGCCATAAAAAGGAACGAAATTGAGTTATTTGTAGTGAGGTGGATGGACCTAGAATCTGTCATACAGAGTGAAGTAAGTCAGAAAGAGAAAAACAAATACCATACGCTAACACATATATATGGAATTTTAAAAAGCAGTACTGATGAACCTAGCAGCAGGGCAGGAATAAAGACGCAGATGTAGAGAATGGACTTGAGGGCACAGGGGGGAAGGGGAAGCTGGGATGAAGTGAGAGAGTAACTTTGACATATATACACTACCAAATGTAAAATGGATGGCTAGAGGGAAGCTGCTGCATAGCACAGGGAGATGAACTTGATGCTTTGTGACGACCTAGAGGGATGGGATAGGGAGCGTGGGAGGGAGGCTTAAGAGGGAGGGGATATGGGAATATATGTATACATATAGCTGATTCACTTTGTTGTACAACGGAAACTGACACACATTGCAAAGCATTTATACTCCAATAAAGATGTGAGAAAAAAAAAAAAAGAAAGAAAAAGAAACATTGCAGGCCAGAAGGGAGTGGCACGACACATTCAAAGTCCTCAAAGGGAAAAACTGCAACCTAGGATACTCTACCCAACCAGATTATCATTTAAAATAGAAAGAGAGATAAAGAATTTCTCTGATAAGCAAAAACTAAAAGAATACAGCAATACTAAGCCTATCCTAAAAGAAATACTGAAATGTCTTCTCTAAATAGAAAAGAAGCAAGAATCTATAGGAAAGGGAAAATCACAATAGGAAAAGCAAATATATAAAAGGATTGTAGATCACTTAAATAAGCCAGTACATAGATTTTAAAAACAATTAAAAAAACTTTGGATAAACACGAAGATGTAAAATATACAAAATCATAAAATATGGAGGAGGGGAGTAAGAAAATATAGATTTTTTAGAATGTGTTTGAGCTTATATGACTACCAGTCTAAATCACGTAGATATAGTAATGGGTTAACATACTTGAAAACCAAGGTAACTGCAAATCAGAAACATACAATAAATTCACAAAAACCTAAAAGAAGAGAACTCAAGCATAATAGAAAAGAAAACCATCAAACCACAATGGAAAAAGAAAAAGAAAGGAACAAAGAAGAAATACAAAATCAACTGGAAAACAAGGATTAAAATGGCAATAAACACATACCTATCAATAATTACCTTAAATGTCAATGGACTAAGTGCTCCAATCAAAAGACATAGAGTGGAAGACTGGATAATAAAACAACAGCCTACAATATGCTGCCTACAAGAGACCCACTTTAGGGCAAAGGACACACACAGATAGGAAGTGAGGGATGGAAAAAGATATTTCATGCAAATGGAAATGACGAGAAAGCAGGGGTAGTAATACTCGTATCAGACAAAATAGACTAAAACAAAGGCCATAAGAAAAAAGAGAAAGAAGACCACTATATAATGATAAAAGGATCAAACAAGAAGAGGATATTATACTCATTAACATATATGCACCCAATATCGGAGAACCTAAATACATAAAACAAATACCAGTAGACATAAAAGGAGAAATTGACAGGAAGACAATAATAGTAGAAGACCTTAACACCCCACTGACATCAATGGACAGATCTTCCAGACAGAAAATCAATAAGGCAATAGAGATCCTAAATGACATAACAGTTAGACTTAATTGATATTTTCAGGACATTACATCCCCCCAAAATAGAATACACATTCTTTTCAAGCATTTATGGAACATTCTCTAGGATAGACCACATACTAGGACACAAAACAAGTCTCAAAAAATTTAAGAATTTAGAAATGATTTCAAGCATCTTTTCTGACCACAATGGCATGAAACTACAAATCAACCACAGGAAGAGAAATGAGAAAAAAAAAATTACATGGAGACTACGCAACATGCTACTAAAAAACCAAAACAACATGCTACCAAAAAACCAATGGACCAAATGACAATGAAAACATAACCATACAAAATCTATGGGATGCAGCAAAAGCAGGCCTAAGAAGGAAGCTCATAGCAATACAGGCCTTCCTCAAACAACAAGAAAAATCTCAAATAAACAACATAACCTACCACCTAAAAGAATTAGAAAAAGCACAAGCAAAACATAAAGTCAGCAGAAGGAAGGAAATAATAAAGATCAGGGAGGAAATAAATAAAATAGAGATTTAAAAAACAATGGAAAAAAATCAATAAAACCAAGAGCTGGTTCTTTGAAAGGGTAAACAACATCAATAAACCTCTGGCCAGGCTCACCAAGAAGAGAAGAGAGAGCACCTAAATAAACAAAATATGAAATGACATAGGAGAAATAACAACCGATACCACAGTAACAAAAAATTATAAGAGAATACTATGAACAATTATATGCCAACCACTTGGACAACTTAGAAGAAACAAGTTTCTAGAAACATACAGCCCACCAAAACTGAATCAAGAAGAAATAGATAATTTGAACAGTCTGAACACTAGAAGTGAAACAGAATCTGTAATTTAAAAAAAAACAAAATCAAAAACACCTCCTTGCAAACAAAAGTCCAGGACTGGCTGGCTTCACTGTGGAATTTTACCAAACATACAAAGAAGAACTTATACTGATCCTTCCCAAATTATTCCAAAAGATTGAAAAGGAGGGAACACTCCCAAAGTCATTCTATGAAGCTACCATCACCCTGATACCAAAACCAGACAAAGACACTACCAAAAAAGAAATTACAGGCCAATATCTTTGATGAAGAGAGATGCAAAAATCCTTAACAAAATATTAGCAAACCAAATCCAACAACACATAAAAAGGATCATACACCATGATCAGGTTGTATTCATCCCAGGGTCACAAGGACGGTTCAACATACACAAATCAATCAATGTAATACACCACATCAAGAAGAGACAAAAGCCACATCATCTCAATAGATGCAGAAAAACCATCTGATAAGATTCAACATACATTCATGATAAAAAAAAAAAACTCTCACCAAAGTGGGTATAGAGGGAACATATCTCAACATAATAAAAGCTATTTATGACAAACTGACAGCCAACATAATACTCAATGGTGAAAAGCTGAAAGCCTTCCTGCTAAAATCTGGAACAAGACAAAGATGCTCACTCTCACCACTTCTATTCAACATAGTATTGGAAGTCCTAGCCACAGCAATCAGACAAGAAAAAGAAATAAAAGGTATCCAAATTGGAAGAGAAGAGGTAAAATTGTCATTATATGCAGGTGACATAATACTCTATATAGAAAACCTTAAAGCATCCACACAAAAACTATTAGAACTGATAAACAAATTCAGCAAGGTAGCGAGATATAACATTAACATACAGAAATCCATTGCATTTCTTTACACTAACAATGAAATATCAGAAAAAGAAAGTAAAAAAAAAAATCCCTTTTAAAATTGTGTCAAAAAATAAAATATTGAGGAATAAACCTGATGAAGGAGAGAACTATACACTTACACACTGAGAATTATAAAACATTGATAAAGGCAATTGAAGGTGATTCAAAGAAATGGAAATATATCCCATGTTCTTGGACTGGAAGAATTAATATTATTAAAATCATCATACTACCCAAAGCAATCTACAGAATTAATGTGATCCCTATCAAATTACCCGACATTTTTCACAAAACTAGAACATATAATCCTAAAATTTATATGGAACCACAAAAGACCCAGAATTTCCAAAGCAATCCTGAGGGGGAAAAAAAAGCTGAAGGCATAACCCTCCCAGACTTCAGACAATACTATAAAGCTACAATAATCAAAACACTGTGGCATTTGCACAAAAACAGACATATTGAACAACAGAATAGAATAGAGAGCCCAGAAATAACCCCCACACCTACAGTCAATTAATCATCGACAAAGAAGGCAAGAATAAACAATGGAGAAAAGACAGTCTCTTCAGCAGGTCGTGCTGGAAAAGCTGGACGGTCACATGTAAATCAGTGAAATTAGAACACTCAAAGACAAAAATAAACTCGAAATGGCTTAAAGACTTAAATATAAGACATGACAACCATAAAACTCCTAGAAGAGAACACAGGCAAAACATTCTTTGACATAAATCGTAGCGATGTTTCCTTACGTCAGTCTCCCAAGGCAAAAGAAATAAAAGCAAAACTGAACAAATGGATCAAACTTATAAGCTTTTGCACAGCAAAGGAAACTGTAAACAAAATGACGAGACAACTTTTGGACTGGGAGAAAATATTCTCAAATGACGTGACTGACAAGGGCTTAATTTCCAAAATATACAACAGCTCATACAACTCAATATAAAAAAGAAATAAACAACCTAATCAAAAAATGGGCAGAAGATCTAAATAGACATTTCTCCAAAGATGACATACAGAGAGCCAACAGGCACATGAAAAGATGCTCAACATCGCTAATTATTAGAGAAATGCAAATCAAAACTACAATGAGGTATCACGTCACACCAGTCAGAACAGCCATCATAAAAAAGTCTACAAATAATAAATGCTGGAGAGGGTTTGGAGAAAAGGGAACCCTCCTACACTGATGATGGGAATGTAAATTAGTACAGCCACTATGGAAAACATTATGGAGGTGCCTTAAAAAACTAAAAATAGAGTTATCATATGATCCAGCAACCCCACTCCTGGGCATATATCCAGAAAAGACAAAAACTCTAATTCAAAAAGATGCATGCACCTCAATGTTCATAGCAGCACTATTTACAATAGCCAAGACATGGAAGCTACCTAAATGTCGATCCACAGATGAATGGATAAAGAAGATGTGGTATATACATATACAATGGAATATTACTCAGCCATAAAAATGAAATAATGCCATTTGCAGCAACTTGGATAGACCTAGAGATTATAATAAGTGAAGTCAGAGAGAGAAAAACAAATATTATATGATATCACTTACATGTGGAATCTGAAAAAATGATACAAATGAACTTATTTACAAAACAGAAACAGGCTCACAGACATAGAAAACAAACTTATGATTACCAAAGGGGAAAGGGGTGGGAAGGGATAACTTAGGAGTTTGAGATGATACACACTACTATACATAAAATACATAAGCAACAAGGACCTAATGTAGAGCACAGGGAACTATATTCCATATATTGTAATAACCTATAATGGAAAAGAATCTGAAAAAGATACACACACAACTGAATCATATTGCTATACATCTGAAACTAACACAACATTGTAAATCAACCATACTTCAATAAAAGAAATTTAAAAAGAGAAAAAGATGTGGTGTATATATACAATGGAATATTACCCAGTCACACACAAAAAAGAAATTTTGACATATGTGACAACATGGATCGATCTAGAGGGTATTATGCTAAGTGAAAAAAGCCAGACAGAGAAAGGCAAATATCATATGATCTCACTTATGTGTGAAATCTAAAAGACAAAACAAATAAATAAAACAAAACAGACTAATAGATACAGAAAACAAATAGGTGGTTTCCAGAGGAGAGGGGGGTGAGTGGTGGGCAAAAGGGGTGAATACGATAAAGAGGCACAAGCCTCCAGTTATCAAATAAATAAAGCAGAGGGATATAATATACAGCACAGGGAATATAGTCAATAACATGGCAGTGACTCTGTATGGGAGCAGAAGGTTACTAGACTAATGGTGATCATTTCATAATGTATACAAATGTCAAATCACTGTGTAGTACACCTGAAACTAACAGAATATTATTGTATGTCAACTATATTTCACTTAAAAATGTAATAAGTAAGGATATTTGGTAGACGTACAGTTTGTAAAATATGTATGCAAAATAAATGGTTTCCTTATTCATACTTACAGAACTAATGAATTAATTCATTAATATACCATCCATTATATGTCAGAAAACATAATGAGAGAGAAAGATTTTACTCACAATAGCAGCACAAAATATAAAAAATCTAAGAATAAACTTAAGAAATGTGCAGGACCCATATAAAGGAAACTACAGAACTCTGTCTCAGGACCTAAAGGAAGATGAGAATAAATGAAGAGATGCAGCAGATGGGGAGAATAACTACAGCCAAAGCGCCAATTCTAGCAACATTTAAAGAATAAATTTAATTCTGCTTCAATCAAAATCCATATGAGTCTTTTAATAGATAACTTGAAAAAAATCATTTGAAAGTTTATCTGAAAAAAATTAACCCACAAGAATAGCTAAACAACTTTGAAGTGAGCTACAATAATTAAAACTATGTTGTACCAAAGCAGGAATACAATCTGATCAATTCCTTAGGATTTCTTGTCACACTAGATATTAGGAAGACAAGTTTCACATCTGTTAAGATATAATTTTAATAAAACTGGTTTAAATATTCTTAACTCTCCACTGACCAAAGGCAAAGAAAATGAGATGGAAAACGTCTCTCTTACAAGTCATCAAAGCAGAGTCTTTGCTTTCTTTTGGGTTTAGTTCAATTCAACGCATTTGATTGTATTCAGTACAGTCTAACACATAAAGTGTTCAGTTATTCGTTTGCTTAATTTTTAATCACACAGGTAATACATAAATATATCCCCCTGGTAAAATAATCAGAACCTTAGTGATAAAGATAGGCCCTCTTTAGCCATTGTCCTCAGTCCCCACACCCTTCCCCAGTAGAAATTGAAAAGTCTTTGGTCCATCTTACTACTAGGAGTTCCCTCACTTCTCCAGGCAATGAGGGCCCACGGGCCCCAGAGCACTGCTCTGAGGATAAAAATCAAGGAAAAAAATTGCTCCACTTGGTTGAGAACATCCCACTTGAAGATGGAAGTAAGCAGAGAAGGACCAGCTTTAATAGACTAAACTGTGGATGAGAACGGTGGGTAAAGCTTCCCCCAGGATTTATGCTATATTCCACCATTCAGTTCCAGCAGGTTCTTTGCAAAATAAGAAGCTGGGTGAGGAATTTTCCTCGAAGGTGAATACACCTGCCTCTTTGAGAGTGGTCTTGGAAAGCAATCAGCCATCACTAATGGCTCCAAGTAGGGCCCCAAGGGGCAAACCAGACAGCCCTGACATCCAATTCTCCAGAGATAACTAATTCTGCCCCAGAGTTGCGGAATAAATGCAACCTAAAAGATCCTCAGAGAGGCACCACGTGTCTAAACAGACTGTGGGTGCCTTCAGAGGGGAAATGTGCTAAAGCAACTCAAGTCTTGTTAGAACCAGAAAGACAAACTGTGCGGGTCACAAGAGCCAAAGAGGACCACATAATATACAGAGAAAGGAAAATGTTGGCCAATTCTCCTTGACTATGCCACTGGAGAGATAAAAGACCTGCAATCGGGAATATGATGAGATGAATATTCTAAATTCCAGGCATCTTGGAGAAATTAGTATTAAAACCTACTCTTTAAGCCAATGCATCAGGATTTATGCCTTTACAGTCCCAACCAGATAAGTCGAGAAGAAATGCCTTGTCTCCAAGGAGTGTACTCGAGATTGATCACAGGATCTGGAGACGCAGGCCTTGTTATCAATAAAAGTCACAGTTCCCTGAGAAGCAGTTCACCTTGACTCTCACAAGCCCAGCTCAACTGGTCCAAAGTCTGATACAGGTTAAGGAGATTGTAGTTTTTGTTTGTTTGTTTTTAAAACTGGAATGAGGATTATTGGAGAATCAGCTGAGCAGAGAAAATTCACAGGAACAGTGATGTAGGGCCTATAAGTCCGGCACTATGTCAAGAAAAGATGGGGGGGAAATTCCTCTATCTAGGGTTGGGCAAGAGATGGGTTTCTTTGTGGGACCGGGAGTTGAGACATTTATGTGAAAGAAACGCCACCCCTAGAGGTCCTGGGGGCAGGGGGATTAGATGCACGATGTGGGGCATATACTGTCATCATGGCCTGAACTCTACGAACAGAAGAAATCCCTCTGCTTGGTGCCCACCCAAGCTTCCCAGAAAGGCATCTATCAACCCTTAGGGAGACGGAGCCAGAGCAGAGAATCCTGGCCCTGGCTCTTCCCAATGTCCCAAGTGCTTTCCCAGGAGGACTCCAGGCCCCTACTCTGCAGAGGGATCAGCTTCTCTTCTTTTCAGATTTTAGAATTCTCAGCCAGCTCACATTGCTTCCTACTTTCCTGACAAATGCACTTGACCTCCCAGCTGACTCCATTCAAAAAAATTACAGAGTTGGCCCCTCTCCGTAGGGCTTCTGCTGAACACTTCTTAAAGGGAAAGGGGTCAAGGGACCTACCCTACAAGGCCTGCGGAGGTGGGAGGTGGATAGTTCAGGAGGCGGAGTTTTGGGGGCTGGCGGTGCCACCCACTTGTGGGCACCTGTAGGAAACGTCAGCGCCATCTGGCTCTTCACCAACACTGACCCGTGGTACCTCCCTGGATAGGACCTCTGCTAGCCACGCCCCCTGGGTTGGCTTGCTACTGGCGTTCCCTGTTTGTCTTCAAAAGGCAAAGTTACATGTTGCAGAAACCATGGATGTTAAAACATACAGCACCTTGCATCGGGCAAGCAAATGTCAATGGCAACACCTTTCCAACAACTCAAGCACACGCAACTACAGGAAGAAAATCAAAGCCCCAGTGAGGCTGAGCTGTGGCTTCCATACGCATCTCAGGGTGAGAGTTTTGGAAGAATCAGAGGACTCATCCTAGGGAAGCCAAGGAGGTAGCTACAGAAGTAGCTGGACCAGGAAGAATGGCGGCCTCCAGATTTCCCAGATGTTGAGAGGGTTTCTCACGCCTACGGTCTCTGCCAAACTACTTACTGGTCATGATCAGGACAAAGCAAAATGAATGGAAAATAGAAAAGGATAAGAAGCCATAAAACTTTAAGTTGAGAGTAAAGTAAGAAATAATAAACAGGAATAAAATACAAAATGGCGATAAGAAGATTAAACTATCAACACAAAAGTGAATCTTCTTTAAAAATCATATTAATTTTATATTTAACAAAACTTACATATACTGGCAGAGACAAATGGTGTTCACCAAATAGTTCCTGCATTTCCCAGACTCCTTTGTAATTCTATGGGGCCCATGTGGCTGATTCTGGCCAATAGACTCTGAGGGGAGAGGGTATGTATCACCTTCAGTTATGAGCTATTTACAAAACTGTGGAAACCATGTGTTGAGATGCTTCGTAAGATGAAGGGACTCTGGATCAACTGAGTCCAACATGGAGGGCTCTGGAGGGTTACCCGACCCCATCACACTCAGCATGAGTGAAAAACAAACCTTTGTTGTGTTAAGTCACTGAGATTTGGGGGTTTATTGGTTTCTATAGCATTTAGCTAACATAAGTGCTTATAATTAACTTATTTAATCCTCCTTATAATCTTATAGCATAGGAGCCATTATTATCTCCACTGAGGGGAGAGAGGCAGAGAAAAATACAGTAACTTTTGTTTTCAGGCCTCATATTTGGTGAGTGACAGACTGATAATTCAAATCTAGGCAGTCTGTGTTTTTAACCACTATGCCAGGCTGGCTCTCACACATAGAGGCACCTTAAAGTAAAATGCAAGGAACTTCGTGGCCATGCACCTTCTTCTACAGAAGATTTGAGGGTGTTGAAACAGGGTAGAATAGGGGTGTAAGGAGGAAGGGCAGCCCCAGAAAGGTAAACTAAGTGTTAATCCCTTCTTCCCATCCCTCGGGGATAAGCCCATCCACATTCATGTGATAAGATCAAGGGAGCTGGATCCACGGAGTTCAATCCTAAACTGCAGCCTTTCAGATTGAGACTACTCTTTTTAAATTTCCAGCCCAATCTAATAGCTAGACTCCCACACTCGGGAGGCAGGAAACCTGAATTCTAGTTCCAAGTCTACCAGTAAAATGTCGTATGGCTTGAACAGTTGCCTCGGGTCTCCTTGGGCCTCAGTTGCTGCATCTGAAATTTGGGAATAATTATTTCCATCTCATCAGGTTGTGGAAAGTTCAAACCAAACAACATACCTTGGGATGCTTTGGGAAGCTGTGAAATGCTCTGCAAATGTAAATTACTTTCATTAGACCGAACCAGGTATCACAAGTTCACATGATTCAAACTAATAAACACAGTGCTGCAAGTCAGGTGCCTCCAGTGCTTTTCCCCATCCATGGAGCTGACTGTGACACTTGGACCTCCTTCGTATATCTGATGCACCTTTTCCCTTACGGTGAAACATTTCCCATGAGGCTCCTCAATCTTTATGCAAAGAGACTCCTGCTGGCAATTCTCCAAACCTGCTTAGAAACACCAACACTATCAGACCCCAGACCCTCAGGGTGAGCATCTTTCTACCTTCCCTTCATCCATACACAGCCCTGGAAGGAAGGCAGAGCAAAGGGCAGCCCTGTGTAGTGAAAAGGGCCAGCAAGTCAGGAAGCCATTGGCTTGCTGGGTGGCCTGGGGCAACTTCACCTCCTTCTCTCGTCCTCAGAGTCCTCACCCAGAAATGAGGCTTTTGGATGAGATCAACAGTTCCTCCTCCTCCCCGTGCAATTAAATCACCTGGGAAGTTTTACAAAATGCAGACACCCAGGCCTCTTCCGGGGATTAATTTTTAAGAGGTCTGGGTATCCGTACCTTTTAAATCCTCACCAGGTGATCATCGTGGGAAGCCGGGCTGACAGCCACTTGGCTGGACGATCCAAAGGCCCCCTGACTGTCACACTGACTGACTCTCCGAGGAAGCCTGTGAACCCACTTGAGCCTCCAGGACTGAGGAAGACCAAGGGACGGGAGTTCCTAGGAATGCGTCCGAGGCCTCAATGGACTTTGGGAGCAGGGCTGCCAAGCCCCAGTTTCGCATCCCCTGCCATGAGAAGGATGCCTGAGCTCTATCGGGGCCCAGCTGGAAGGCCAGTTTGTTTGGAGAAAGATTTCAAGGTGCCTCTCAGCCTCCTTTGCTGATCCAGGGAACTGAAGCTTTTCATTTTAATTTGCAAAGTCTTGTTGCAGCCGCTAGAAATGAGCCTCTGTTCTCATTTCCTTTACAGACTGTCAGCTGAGATGGTGAGGGAGTGTGTGGGGAGGCGACTCGGGAGCTGTTATCTGATACAATTTCTGGGCTGCTGTGGGGCTGGAAAGATATTAGAGTGGCTGCAATGGCAAGGAACCAGACTGTACACTTAAGGAAATGGCTTTGCAGATCCAGGACACGGTGACTCAGGTTCCAGCCTCTTTGTGGGACTGCCCACAGCCATGCTGTGGGGAAGATGAAGTGTTATCAGGCCCACCCAGGTTCCAGGGGCCCCGCAGATAGGTCACATCTTGAACCATGAGAGCCTTACGAGGAGGGGAAAAAAAAAAAGCACTTTCAACAAAATACCTGTAGATGAAGAGAAATGAAGATGGCTTTTGTGTGGTGCATATTTTATAAGCCTGTGAACTCTCAGTGCTAGAAAGAGCACTCACGGGTCATCCTGTCAGCACCCGATGGACGGCAGAGAGGCAGCCTTCCCAAGCTACCCTAGATCACAGGGAGCCTCTATCCTGGGTGTCCAGCAGGAGGGAGAAACTGTCCATGTGACTGTCTCCAAAGTTCTATCTTGTTTGGACATGTGGTGGAAGCAGCACGTTTTCTAGAACCAGCCCTTGCATCTCATATATGAGTTTCCCTAGATGCTCAACTTTTCCACAACTGAGGGAAATCTTGATCCAGATGAGGAGCGTAAAAAGAGAGGGGTTGGGCTTCCCTGGTGGCGCAGTGGTTGAGAGTCCGCCTGCCGATGCAGAGGACATGGGTTCGTGCCCCGGTCCGGGAAGATCCCACGTGCCGCGGAGCGGCTGGGCCCATGAGCCATGGCCGCTGAGCCTGCGCGTCTGGAGCCTGTGCTCCGCAACGGGAGAGGCCACAGCAGTGAGAGGCCCGCGTACCGCAAAAAAAAAAAAAAAAAAAAAAGAGGGGTAATTAGAAGACACGTCCTTAAGCAATTAGCCAGATCAGCAAAAGGACCAAAAGGAATGACGACTTGAGGATGCCTTAGAGTTCATTTACTCAGACCCCACGCTGGAAAAGGTAGGGGAGGCAGCTGTAGCCCAGAGACCACAGGGTGGTCCACAAACCCAGCAGGATGTGGCCTCCCCTCTCCACAGTCGCCACCATGGTCCCGCCACACTGTGATCCGGCCACACTGAGCTGTTTCTACCTCCCACGTGCACCATCCTGACGCCAGACCCCACACCCCCCAGACCCTCTGCCAGAATACTCTGATTCCAGATCCTTCCCACCACTCCTTCTCTCTTCAGGTGCCCGGCCACCTGGTTAAGCAGGATAGTACAATGGTTCCCCCCGCCCTTATCCATGGGGAAATGTTCCAAGACCTCCAGTGGATGCCTGAAACCACGGATAGTACCAAATCCTATATATACTATGTTTGTTCCTATACATACATACCTATGATAAAGTTTAATTTAAAAATTAGGCACAGTATGAGATTAATAACAATAACTAATGATGAAATAGAGCAATTATAGTGTAATAAAAGTCAGGGAAATGTAGTCTCTCTCAAAATATCTTATTATACAAATTCAATGCCTTTTCCATCTTAACTAAGCATTTATCACACACTGTGGCCATCACTTTTGCAGTTTGAGGTGCAACAGCAAAAGAAGCACAATTTCTTTTTCCTTCTTCAGAATTTCACAGATAGAAGATTCATTTCACCATAGATCTTAGCAACCTCAGCATACAATTTTTTTTTCTTTCCATAGTAAGCCAAGAATTTTCACCTTTTTAAAAGAAGCACTTTTTGGCTTTTCTTCGGCATGTCCAAATTGCCAGTGTCACTACTCTTGCACTTCGGGGCCATTATTAAGTAAAATGAGGGTCACTTGAACACAAGCACTGCGATACCATGAAGTGGGTCTGATAGCCAAGATGGCTATAAGTGACTGATGGGCGAGATCAGCTGGACAAAGGGACGATTCACAACCCGGGCAGGACAGAGTGGCACAGCACCAGATTTCATCAGCTACTCATAACAGCACACAATTTAAAACTTATGGATTGTTTATTTCTAGAATTTTCCACCTAATTTTTTTTAGACAGCCATTGACCACGGGTATCTGAAACTGCAGAAAATGAAACCACAGGTAAAAGGGACTATTGTATTTCAAGGCTCAGCCCACTCACTCTTCCAGTATTTACTGAATATCCGTATATGGTAAACAAAACTGTGGTGAAGGGTCCCATCTTCAAGGTGTAAAAGGCAGATATACAGTGAAATAATCACACAAATGCCTATAAAATCATCTCAGGGATAAGTGCTAGGAAGGAAAGATCTGTGGGGCTATGAGCGTGTATGAAGAGGATTAGGTCTGGTGGCGACAGGTCTGGGAAAGCTTCCCGGAGAAGGGATGATGAAGCTGGGACTTCAGTAACTGGAGGGATTCGGGAATGGAGGGGGAGAGGCCGTTTGTCTTCCGATCTTCCCTGTGCCGGGGAATTATGCAGGGTGACCATATGTCTTGGTTTGCCTAGGACTGTCCCACTTTATGCTTCTTGTCCAGGGGTTAGCATTTGTCCCAAAGGTGCCCCCAATTTAAATGATAAATTGTATGGTCACCTATGAGTGATGCTCTTATCACACTTTGATGTCATGGTCTCCCTGCCACAAAAAGGCGCACGTGCGCACACGCGCGCACACACCACACTCATACACACAGGGCTGTACATCACTGATGTGGCCCAGAATCCAGTTCTAATTCATCCATTGATGCCCTGCACATAGCACAGACCGGCATACGCATGTAGTAGGCGTTTGGCAAACGATTTTTGAATAAGGGAATGATGCAGGGATAAAGATTCTCAGACCTCTCGTGTCCTCCATCGCAACACAGCTGTCTATCTTTCATGCCTCCGGGATGCTCCAAAGCACGTTTGGTGCATATTTTGAGTTTGTCCAAGGGTCAAGGAAGCTGAAATATATTTTTTCCACAGCCTGACTTGGCCCCAGAAATTGACAAAAGCATCATCTCATTAGAAACTATTTGAATAGAAATTATAGGCTTGTTCTCTGAGTGTGAACTTGAGAGCACTTCATAAGACAATTACTGCTAAATATCTGAAGAGAAGCACCCTCACTGGCTTCTAAAAGCCCATCTCTGGTCAAACCAATCTAAAGTCCTCTCAATACAATTAGAATTTCAATAAGAATGAGAGAAACAACAAGCCTCCAAGGACACCAGGACCTCAAAGGGATGATAAACAGCACTGTTGGAGGACCAAGAAGGGGGGGAACAGGGGGAGGGTGGAATATTCTGGAAGGCAGCATAAGGCATGTGCAGCACAAACCCACCCACGCTTTGACCAAGCATGATCAGCCAGCCTCCCACACAGGAGAGTAGACATGGATGAACATGGATCACTGGCCTCCTCAAGATTTACTGTCCCATTTTCTGCCCTTTCTGCCCTTGGTTCTATGGAGGACCAAGAACATGTGCTCTGGCCCAGTTTGAGCTTCTAGGCCTTCCTAAATGCAGTTCCCCCTGCTCCAAATGTTCTGTTCTTCTTTCTGCACCCCCTCCTCTCCTATTCCGCTAGGATGCCTTCCCATTTCCCCCAGCCCCCAGTGGTCACCCCTTTCTCTAAGCCCAGGTACCATCTCCAGGACTCACGCAAGGAACATGAACGTGGCCAGGGGAGACAAGAGGGAGAGGCAGTGCTCACTGGGGCAGGCTGCACTGCCCGCCTCCAGGGGGCGCCACTTACAACATGGTCTATGTAAATAGGGCCCCCAGAGCACAGGCATTCACATTTTTGCTCTTCAAAAAACAAGTACTCTGCTGACCTGGCTGCCTAAAACTCCCAGCTCTGTCCCCTCTTTCTCTTGCCTCTTCCTCTCCACTCTAAGAATCTTAAAGGCAAGCTAGGAATCCAGCCTCCCTAACAGCCATGCTCCAAGCCCTTAGCCTGGTTAACGAAAGATGAAATCATCCAAAGGAGGAATAAATTTAAAACAAGAATGGGAAGAGCTGATAAACTAAGTTATTGATCCTACCTGAAGAAGGAGATATCACAAAAATTGAGAGGAAACATTCCAAAGTTATAAATGCCATTTGGAAATGTTCTTTTATTTGTTTCATGGAAAAATAAAATGTGAATGGAAGGTGTAATGCTGGGGTCTCACCTGTACATCCACCTTAAGCCCACCTTCTCACTGGAAAAGGAAAAGCAATGTAACTTATGTAGAGAGAACCTTCTTTAAAACAATTCCTCTTCCACGGTGTATGTCTCTTGGAAGATGGAAAGACAGACCACACCATCTCTCCAGGTGCCAGGCCTCTGCCAGCCTACGCCCCCTGCTGCTCATGTGTCCACAAGAAGGATGCTACAGCCACTGGCTTGAAGGCCACCTATTCTGCATAGCCTCTTACGCACTTCTCCTAGGGTGATGCTGACCCTGACATGGAGCAGGACCCTGTGGGGCTCCTGGGCACAAAAACCTTTCTGTGTCCCCCATTTCTTGATTACAGGAAATAGGCTTCATTCAGCCTCCATGACCTTCTCCAAGTTCCAACAGGCAGGTTCAAACAGATGCTAATTAAGGAAGGGAGGGGATGCAGAGACAAGGGAGGAACAGTCAAAATAAACAGTAGTGTAGCCTTGGGGCAGGGTCCTGGTTCCCCATCAAGGATACACATAAAAATATCTTTGAGGGCTTCCCTGGTGGTGCAGTGGTTAAGAATCTGCCTGCCAATGCAAGGGACATGGGTTCGAGCCCTGGCCTGGGAAGGTCCCACATGCCACGGAACAACTAAGCCCATGTGCCACAACTACAGAGCCTGAGCTCTAGAGCCCACAAGCCACAACTACTGAGCCCACGTGCCACAACTACTGAAGCTCACATGCCTAGAGCCTGTGCTTTGCAACAAGAGAAGCCACCGCGATGAGAAGCCCACGCACTGCAACAAAGAGTAGCCCCTGCTCGCCATAACTAGAGAAAGCCCACGCACAGCAACGAAGACCCAACTCAGCCAAAAATAAAAATAAATAAATAAATAAAATTTTTAAAAAAATCTTTGAGCTGTTTTGCAAATACTGAAACCCCCAACAGGTGGGAGGAGTTAACGGTAAGGTGCCCACAAGCACGTAGACCCCAGACCAGTTGGAACCAGAAGGTTGATGATGCTGTCTCCCACTTACCTCACCATCAACCCATGAGAAGAATGTCCGTGAGCTGATCACGCCCTCTTTGAACCATTACTATAAAACTCCTCACTACCCTCTCTAGGTCGGGACACACAGTTTTGAGAGTCTTAGCCCACTGTGGCCCCCTTTGCCTGGCAAAGCAATAAAACTATTCTTTTCTACTTTACCCAAAACTCTGTCTCTGAGAATTAATTCAGTGTTGGGGTAAAGAGGCTGGATTTGGTTTCAACACCTGGACCCAGATGAAGAATCAAGTAGGTCTTTCCTGAATGGGCAGAAATGCTCATTCCCAAGGGAGAGACGGAATGTGGAGGAAGGGATCTGGGGTGGAAGGTCGGGCAGGAGAGAGGGTGTAGGGCACTTTTCTTCTAACTACCTTGCTGTCTTAGACCATAAAAGGGACCCCCCAGCACACACCCCAAGCCCAGCATCTCCACAGGCACCACCAGAAAAATGGAGGATTCCAGAGAGCACAGTTTAAAGACAACTAAACAGAACCATCCCTGGATGGCCCCCCTCCAGCTCTGACATTCTGAGAGTTTAACAAGGAAAAATATTCAGCTAAAATCGCTGGCATGGTTAGGTGGTGGCTTAGCAATTCCTTTTCATGAAATTACTGTCTCTCTAAAGCGCAAAATATCTTTGTGTCGGAACTCTGATCCACTCTTAAGATGAGGTGATCTTCAAATCTTACAATGGCTCTCGTCCCAAAACCCATTCTACAAAAACGGGCCTTGCTGACCAGATTACTTCTCTCCAACACTCGCCCCAATGATCAGAGAATACTGTAATGAGAAGCAGATACTCTGGACTAAGCCCCTTCCCCACCTTGTTCAAGGTCACACACACAGCCCTGTTGCCTGGGAATGGATCTATCATGATGAATGTTGCTGGTCCTGAGAAAGACAAGCAAGGACGTCCACTCATATTCAAGGCCACTCTGTGGCAATGAAGTTCAAGGAAATGGACTGGTGTGGTCTAGTGACTTTCACCCCGTTTCTTGACCAGAGGCTGACTTCTGAACCTGGACCCCAGACTGACTCCTGATGCATCCCAGAATCCTGCCCCCAACTAATCCCTAACTCTGACAAAAGACTGACCCCTCCCCTCCCCCTCCCCCACCACTCATAGACATATTCCCTTGGCCACATGAATCACAGTAAAGGCAAAGATAATATCTGACTCAGCTGTATTTCCTGGATGCCAGAACAGGAGCTGGCTCCGAATAGGTGCTAAATAAATGCTAATTGAACACAGGAAGGAAAAATGAAATGAATGTACGAGTGAATGAATAAATGGGTCCAAGCTGAAAATGGCTCAGCCTAGTCTTCTACTAATACGTTGATTTTTTCAAAGGTCTGGGGCCAAGGAGATGGCCTGCTTTCAAGGTGTCCATATCTCAGGTCCACTCCTGGGAGCTTTATGCTCTCCTCCATGTGACTTATGAATATTCTTGTCATTGGGCTCAGCTGTGCAGTGGGCAGTTCCTCCTGAGCTAAAAGGCAGGCGATTGAACTCATGCCATTGTCCAAGCCCACCGATGCCCACGGCTGAGCTCATTACACCCCTTGTTTTCCAGGGAGTGGCCCTAGAATTCCCCAAATGTGCAGGTGGAAACAGAAGGAATCCTGGTCGTGGAGGAAGACCAGAGCTCTGCTCCCCTCTCTGCCACTAATCCCACAGTGTGCCTGCTCTAAGTCCAGTAGTAAAAGCAGGTGAGCTGTACTGCACTTCTAGCTATACTTCATAATTATCCATGAAAATTTCAAAACTACAGATTCATGGGTCCCACCCAAGAGCCACTGATGCAGACCCTCTGGATATGGGACCTAGAATCTGGACTTCTTGCATGCACTCAATAAATGATTGCAACCAATGTAATTACTCTCAGAGTCGAAACTTTAATTCAGGGGTTAGAAAATATGGCCAGCAAGCTACATCCAGCCCACTGCTTATTTTTGTAAATAACGTGTTATTGGAACACAGCTATCCCTAGTCATTTACATATTGTCTAGGGCTGCTTTCGCACAGTTGCAATGGGGACCATATGACCCACAAAGCCTAAAATAGTTACTATCTGGCCCTTAACAGAAATGTTCAACTCCTGTTGCAATTTACAGGTGCTTCCAGCAGGTAAGGAGGATAAGGTGTCTGACCCTGGCCCAGGTTTTTCAGTAGAGATGAGTAGGTTATCTCTGATCACCATGTAAGACGAAAGGAGGAGTGCTCTGGGCTGCAGGAGCCCCAAGGCTGACCTGTATGGGGATGGCCTTGTTCTATAATGTGGCACTGCCAGGTCAGGGGGAGAACACCTGCAAGATGAGAACTGGATGCCAAGGTGAGCCCGAGGCCATCTGAGAACCAAGCTCCGGTCTCATCAACCCAAGTCCTGGTGAGGTGAGTGCAGAGGATGGACCCAGAGATGGGTTCAGCTCCTCGGTTTTAAATTCCCACACCCCTGCCCCTGTGTCAAAGGTTTGCCTGATGGGCTAAAGAAGGTGTGGGAGGGGAGAGAGGAGAGAGGGATGCAGCCTAGGGGTAGCCCTTCAAAGCTCCAAATTCTCAAGGGAACCCTCCTACACTGTTGGGAATGTAAATTGGTGCAGCCGCTATGGAAAACAGTATGGAGCGTCCTTAAAAAACTAAAAATAGAGTTACCATCTGACCCAGCAATCCCACTCCTAGGCATATATCCAGAAAAGACAAAAACTCTAATTCAAAAAGATACATGCACCCCAATGTTCACAGCAGCACTATTTATAATAGCCAAGACATGGAAGCTACCTAAGTGTCCATCAACAGATGAATGGATAAAGAAGATGTGATATATATAGATATATAGATAGATAGATACACACACACACACACACAATGAAATATTACTCAGCCATAAAAAAGAGTGAAATCTTGCCATTTGCAGCAACATGGATGGACCTAGAAAATGTCATACTAAGTGAAGTAAGTCAGACAGAGAAAGACAAATATCATATGATATCACTTATATGTGGACTCTAAAAAATAGTGCAAATGAACTTATTTACAAAACAGACTCACAGACATAGGAAACAAACTTATGGTTACCAAAGGGGAGGCGGGTGGGAGGGATAAATTAGGGGTATGAGATTAACATATATACACTACTTTATATAAAACAGATAAACAACAAGGATTTACTCTATAGCACAGGGAACTATATTTGGTATATTGTAATAACCTATAATGGAAAATAATCTGAAAAAATATATATATCACTGAATCATTTTGCTGTACACCTAAAACACAACATTGTAAATCAGCTATACTTCAGTTTAAAAAAAAAAAAAAAGGAGCTCCAAATTCTCAAAAACACAAGTAACTGAACTTGGGACATCACTGAGAGCAATAGGATTTCTGAGGGAAAAAGAGGCCACTTAGGTCAACTGTGGCCCCAGTCATCTGCCTGGTCAGTCATGCTCTGGGCCCTGGGAAAGCAGGTCTAAGTTAAGTCTGCCATCTGCCCTGCACTCAGAGGTAGACCCTGCAGCGTCCACTCAGAGCACTGGGGTCCCCAGGTCTGGTGGGTCCCAGAGGGCCCTCTGGGCACACGTAAGCCCAGGACTGTTCCAGTTGCCAGGCCTCCCTGATGAAACTGTCCGAGCCAGGTCTGGCTTCTTCCTGTCCTTCCTGGCCCACTCAGATGCACCACCCCAGATGTCAGGAAACAAACTACAGTCAGTACTGGGGGTTAAGGCAGACTTGTGTTACTTAAAAATGACTTGAAATGCACACACACACATCAATCAATGTAATCTGTTCAGCTGGCAAATGGAATGAGGCCTTGGGGAAATTCCAGACTGAACAGATCCACCAGGAGCTAAACAATCAGGGAGTTGTGTCTGGAAATAGCTGCTTGTGAGAAAACATTTGGGAAATGCAGCCTCCCACAAGCAGAAGACACCAGGTCATTTCGACTTGAGAACAACTCTCTGCAATTTTGCACTCATCCCAGGAAGAAACTGACTTAATTCTGATGTGAGTGTCAAGCCATATTTTAATTTTTTTTGTACGTATGCACCAATGACGGGCCAAGCTGGAAATCCAGAATGTGATCGCAGTACTTAGTGAGCTTCATTTCTTGCTTTCCTCTCCCCAAAATCAGAAGTAGTTTCCCAGCCAGTCCCCATGAGGTCTGACACCCACTGACTGCTGGTCTTAGCCCACCCCTTGCTCCTCAAGCCACCTTCACTGGGGGAGCCTGCCTATTTTCATAATAAGCCCCTGAAGGAGGCTCAGGCAATGGTGGCTGAAGACTAGATTCTCCTCATTCTTCTCCTTCCTTGTCTCGCTTCCCCATTTCCCCATTCCCCATGGTGCTTTCTGGGGCCACCACCCCAAGAAATGACTGCACGCTTTTCTTGTCTGAGAGTCTACTTCTGCAGAAACTCAACTACGACAGCAGGACTGTAACTGAGCAGGATCCTATAGGGTCTTCCCGGAGCCACACCCCTCCCCCCACCCCACGTCTTCCACCTGCCTCTTGTTTATAGAAAAACCTTAGCCTCTTAGGTCTTCCCTGTTGCAAAGAATACATTTAATCAGAGAAGTGATAACATGCAAAAACAAAGGAAGACAGTCAAGTGGGACAAAATAATAGTAGTTTAGCCATTAAACAAAGTCAAGGACCTTCAGTTCCTCCTCAAGGGCTGTAGGTAATGTTCTGAGCTGTGTCCTTTGAGCTGTTTTGCAGCTACTGAAACCTCCACCAGGTGGAAGAGGTTCACGGTATGCTGCCCACGAGCACACAGACCACACACTGCTTAGAACCAGAAGGTTGATGATGTTGACTCCCGATTACCTCACCACCAACCAATCAGAAGAATGTCCACGAGCTGATCACACATCCCACAACCCCTTCCCTCACCCTGTCTTTAAAATCCTGTCCCTGGAAGCTGTCAGGGAGGTCAGCTGCCTGGACTCTTTGCTGGGTGCCCTGCAATTCATGCTGTACTTTCCTTCACCAGAGCCCGCTATCGGTGGAGTGGCTTTATTGCACTCGGGCAAGCAGACTCAAGTTTTGTTCAGTAACAGGACCGTGTCCTCCTCCCACGCCTACCCCCGAGTACAGACCACCAGAATGAATCAGCTGACACCCTCTGCTGTCTGTAGGGCTTGGGGGGAGAATCCGGGCTGTGCTCAGAGTGAGTGATGAGCCAGGACCCTCAGACTATGGGCCCAAGCCTGTCCATTGGTCTCGTTGATGAAGCTCAGATGGGACCAGTGCCCCTCCCAGCATCCTGGAGATAATCTCCAAGCCGCTCCCGTGTAAGGCATTTACAGCAACCCTGAGAGCTCTCTTTCTCCCATTTAGTTCTCAGCAGGTAGCATCAATGCTGCTTTTCTCTTCTTAGTTGAGTCAGTGTTTCTCCACAGGGAGTGCTATTTTCATAAATTTGTGGTTTTGGATAGCCCATGGTTCCGGGCCCTGGTTTTGACTTGTAACAGCCAGTGGGTCCCTCTCGGGGGCACAGCGACTCAATCACCGGCACAGCAGCCCCTGTTGCTCCTCCCCTCGACAGGCCGAGTGAGCAGGGAACTTCTCCACCCTCCCACTCCTCTGTGACTCAGAACAGGAGTGGCTCCCCCTGGTCCAGTCAATGTTTCTATGGTTGCACCGGAAATTTCCACGTGGGATGAAAGCTTTGCTATGACTCACACCTTGAAACAGACATCTTCCTTCATTAGGTACATCTGCTGGGCTGCAGTGTGTCAGGCACTGTGGTAAGTGTTGGGGATACAAAAAAGAGGCTGGTGGGGCAAATGCCCCTGGGATCACATGGTCCATTGGGGGAGGCATTCCAGCTCACAGCGGGCTGGGCTCAGCACTCAGAGGCAGAGGGTGGTTGAGAGCCGACTCAGAGCTGGACTTCCTGAGTTCAAAGCCAGTCTCTGCCCCTTACAAGCTTTGTGACCCTGGGCAAGGTACTTAACCTTTCTGAGCCTCAGCCCTTCCTTGAATACAAAAATGGAGGTATTCATGTCAAGTGTGGAGAACAGTGCCCAGCCTTAAAATAGGAATCATTGGCAAATGTACCCACCCTTTGGAAGAGGTCAAGCACCCAAGACAAGCAGAATGATCCCAGGCAGCAGCTCTGTATGCAAGAAACCACATCCTCAAGAGACCAGGAAAGGGAAGACACCCTCCCACTCAGAGAGCAGTTGCTAAATTCAACAACGACAAAGAGATATGACTGAGACCTACAGATTGGTAGTGGAAATATTCAGGCTGTGCAGGCAAGCACCCCTGGAGTTCTCAAAAATACTTCAGGAGGGGCCCTAGGAATATCTAGAATGCCTGCTCAGTGTGCAGATGGGGGCTAAGAGCTGTTCTGTGAGCAGAAGCTGTAATGAGCCGCCCGTCTACAGGCTGGTGGAGGGACGTGGAGGTATCTCAGTTACGACGGTGAGCTAGAGGGAGCACCACACTGGGAACACCAGCCAGACCTCTGCTACTGCTCCCCCGTCAACTCTCAGAGGGATGGTGACCTCCTTCCCTCTCAGAGCTAGACTTCCCCTTCCTAAAGGGTCCCTTGAGCTCTGAAACCTAGGATGGAGAGTCTCAAAGTGATGGGGTGTCAATCTCTCTTTGAGATTCTGCTTTTAATTCTTTGGGATATCTAGCCAGGAGTGGGACTGCTGGATTATATGGTAGGTCCATTTTTTATTTTTTTCAGGAACCTCCATACTGTTTTCCATAGTGGCTGCACCAATGACATTCCCACGAACACTGTATGACTTGTTGTCTTCGCTTTTTTTGATAATAACCATCCTAACAGGTGTGATATGATGTCTAATTATGCTTTTGATTTGCATTTCCCTGATGATTAGCCACGTTGAGCATCTTTTTATGTACCTGTTGGCCATTGGTATCTCTTCTTTAGATGTCTATTCAAGCCCTTTGTCCATTTTTTAATTGAGTTATTTGGGGTTTTTTGCTTTTGAGTTGTAGGAGCTCCTTATATACTTCATATATTAATGCCTTATCTGATACAGTGTGCAAATATTTTGCCTTTTCACTCTATTGATTGTTTCTGTTACTGTGTAGCTCTTTAATTTTATGTAATCACATTTGCCTATTTTTGCTCTTGTTACCTGTGCTTTTGGTTTCATATCCAAGAAATCATTGTCAAGACCAATGTCATGAAGATTTTTCCCTATGTTTTCTTCTAGTTTTATGGTTTCAAGTCTCATATTTAAGTCTTTAATCCATTTTGAGTTGATAGTTCTGTATGGTATAAGTGGCCAATTTCATTCTTGTGCACATGGATATCCAGTTTTCCCAATATCGTTTGTTGAAGAGACTATCCTTTCCCCATTGTAAATTTTTGGCACTCTTATCAAAGATCAGCTGACTGTATATGCATGGGTTTATTTCTGGGGTCTCTATTCTCTTCCATTGCTCCATATGTCTGTTTTTATGCCTGTACCATATTGTTTTAATTGCTGTTACTTTGTAATATAATTTAAAATCAGGAAGTGTGATGCCTCCAGCTTTGTACTTCTTTCTTAAGATTGTTTTGGCTATTCAGGATCCCTTATGGCTCCATATGAATTTTAGGAGTATTTTTTCTACCTCTGTGAAAAAAATTCCAGTGGGATTTTGATAGGGATTGCGTTGAATCTGTAGATCCCTTGAATAGTATGGACATTTTAACAATATTAAATCTTCTGATCCATGAACATGGGATATCATTGCATTTATTTGTGTCTTCTTTATTTGTACTCCCATGTACATTGCAGAATTATTTACAATAGTGAAGAATGTGGAAGCAACTAAATGTCCATCGATGGATGATAAATGAATAAAGAAAATGTGGCACATAAATACAATGGAATGTTACTCAACCTTTTTAAAAAGGAAATCCTGCTATATGCAACAGCATGGATGAACCTGGAAGACACTATGCTCAGTGAAATAAGCTAATCACAGAGGACAAATACTGTAAGATTCTACTTATGTGTAGTATCTAAAATAGACAACTTATGTGTGGTATCTAGTTATGTGTAGTATCTAAAATAGACAAACAGAAGCAGAGAGTAGAATGGTGGTTGCCAGGGGCTGGGGGAAGGGAGAAAGTGGGAGTTGCTACTCAATGCGTCATGCAAAATAAACACCTTCTACAGATCTGCTGCACAACAATGCGCATATAGTTGACAGTACTGTATTGTATACTTAAAATTTTGTTAAGAGGGTAGATCTCATGTGAAGTGTTCTTACCACAATTTTAAAAGGGGGGGGGGGCAAAATATCTTAATAGATATTTCTCCCAAAAAGATAGGAAAATGGCCAATAAGCCCATGAAAAGATGCTCAATATCACTAGCCATCAAGGAAATGCAAATCAAAACCACAATGAGCTACCACTTCACACCCACTAGAATGGCTATAATCAAAAAGGCATATAACACCATGCACTGGCAAAGGTGTGGGGAAACTAGAACCCTCATACGTTGTGGATACAAATATGAAGTGGTGCAGCCAGTCTGTAAAACAGTCTTGCAGTTATTCAAAGGATTGACCATAGAGTTACAGTATAACTCAGCAATTCCAGTCCTGGAAATATATACTCAAGAGAAATGAAAACACACATCCACATAAAAATTTGTACACAAATGTTCAAAGAAACATTATTCACAACAACCAAGAAGTGGAAACGATCCAAATGGTCGTCAACTGATGAATGAATAAAATGTGGTATATTCATAAAAGAGAACATTATTCAATAAAGAGGAACGAAGTACTGATAATGCTATGATATTGGTGAACCTTGGAAACATTATGCTCTACTTTAAAATGTATATCTCAGAAATAACTAAATTTCCTTGTCAATTGCATTATTATGAACTTTCATCAAAAAAAACCCATTATGCTCAGTGAAAGAAGCCATTCAAAAGGCCATCTTTTCTATGATTCTATTTATATGAAATGTCCAGAACAGGCAAATCCACAGACATAAAAGCAAATTAGTGGTTGCCTAGGGCAAGGGTGCGAGTAGGGAGGAAGGGGGAGGTACCTGCTAATGTGTATAGGATTTCTTTTTGGAGTGATGAAAATGTCCTAAAATTAATTATGGTGATGACTGCCCAACTCTATGGATATACTAAAAACCACTGAATTGTATACTTTAAATGGTTGAAGTGTATGATATATGAATTATATCTCAATAAAAGTGTTGTTTAAAAAATTCAATGGAATGGGTGTGCTTGTTTAAAAATTAGGATTTCTGGGCCACACAAAAGTGCTTACTTCATGTTGGGGACCAGAAATCTGCATGTTCAGCCAGCTCCCCACAAGATTCCAGTACACGTTGAGAACCACTTGCTCTAGGAACGGGGGAACTTCTTTTTTTTTTCTTCTGTGACTGCAGTTAGGCCCTGGGGGCTGATTTTGTTTGTTTGTTTTATTTTACAGAAGTAGCTTCAGATTCCCTTTAAGAATTCTATTTATGAAACTTGCCTTCAGCCTGGCAGAAGTTATTAAGGTGCTAAAAGAGAGTTTTTATGATTTTAATTAGAAACAGGCAGTGGAGCCCATGTAAAACTTCCCTATTGCCTTGGCAGTAAAGGTCCCTATTCCCTAGAGGAGAGGCCAAACGACATAGGAAGGCCCTTCTGGAAAGGTAGGAAACCATGATTTGCTGAGAACCTACTGCATGCTAGCAGCTTCAATATACATCACCATATTCATACCCTGTGAGGTGGATATTGTCAAGCTCTGTTTGGTTCAAATAATTTAAGGGTCTAATTCTGAGCCACAAAAACCAGTGACCATTTCACTTATATTTTGCTGCATTAAAAACTACCCTAAAACTTAGTGGCATAAGACAGCTCTTTTATTATGCTCATGTACCCTGTGGATCAGGCATTAGGCAGGGCAGAGGGAAGGAGGCTTGCCTGTACTCCTTCATGTCCATGTGTCCTGAGCTTCCTCACAATATGGCAGCTTCAGTATTCTTAGGTGATGGTTGAGGGAACAAAATGCGAGAATCCCAAGAGAACCAGGAGGAAGCTATATCTCCTCTTATGACCTACCCTTGGAAGTCACATAGCATCATTTCCATCGTATTCTATCAGTCATCCAGTCGCAAGGTAAATCCAGATTCAACGAAAGGGGACATAGACCCCAATTCAGTAAGAGGACCGTCAGAGAATTTGCAGGCAGATTCTGAGCCGGTATCTGGGCTCCTTGCCAGATTCAGGAAGAAGTGACTTTTCCATAAGAAAAACATCATGTCTTGAATCTTATTATGAACTGTCCTAGTCAGGGGTTCATCACTTTCTTACCTCCCTCAGGGACTAGAATAAAGGGACTTCTGGCCCTGCCCAGCCTCCGAGTTGCTCCTTAGAGAGAGGAGCTAGGAATCAGTCAGAACTCTGAGTCCCAACCTATAACACCCAGCAAGCAAACCAGAAAGCCTGACTCCTGCTGTCTTCCTCTACTGCGTCAAGCCGGGAGACTCTTGATGCCCTCATCCCCACCCCTATCTCCATCCCATCTTCTACAGGGCAGAGCCTTATCTCCTGAAAGTCTGCGCTGAGAGATCAAGACTAGGAAGGTGAGATGGAAAAGGGATGGATAGGGAGTTTGGGATTAGCAGATGCAAATTATTATATATAACTAAATCACTTTGCTGTACACCAGATACTAACACAACACTGTAAATCAACTGTACTTCAGTAAAATAGATTTGTTAACAAAAGACTAGGGGGACTTCCCTGGTGGTCCAGTGGTTAAGACTCCACATTCCCAATGCAGGAGGCCCAGGTTTGATCCCTGGTCAGGGAACTAGAGCCCACATGTCGCAACTAAGAGCCCACATGCCGCAACTAAGAGCCCACGTGCCGCAACTAAGACCTGGCGCAGCCAAATAAATAAATAATTTTTTCTTTTTAAAAAGGACTAGGGGACTTCCCTGGGTGGCGCAGTGGTTAAGAATCCACCTGCCAATGCAGGGGACACGGGTTCAAGCCCTGGTCTGGGAAGATCCCACATGCCGCGGAGCCTGTGTGCCACAGCTACTGAGCCTGTGCTCTAGAGCCGCCAAGCCACAACTACTGAGCCCGCATGCCATAACTACTGAAGCCTGCGCGCCTAGAGCCCCTGCTCTGCAGCAAGAGAAGACATCACAATGAGAAGCCCGTGCACCGCAACGAAAAGAGTAGCCCCCGCTCGCTGCAACTAGAGAAAGCCTGCGTGCAGCAATGAAGACCCAATACAGCCAAGATAAATAAATAAAATAATTTTTTTTAAAAAAGGACTAGGAAGGTGATATTGGGCATCAGGAAAAGTGCTGAATACAGAGTCAGCAGATAAAATGTCAAGCCCTGCCTCCCTTGATACTAAAAGGTAATGGCCATGGGTTTTCAGATGGTCCACAAGGACCCACTGTCACCCAGAAAAGATGACTGACAATTTCCCAGGATAATTCACCAAGTGTAGCTGTCTAATTGTAGCCCCGATTTTCAGGATCTTGTCCTTGGCCACAACTAAATGGTGTGGCCATCCCTTAAGGCTAGACTCACACTCACCAAGCTTACAATAAGCTGATGTATATACCCAAATGCTAACATTTAAATTCACCACGAGAAGTGCAATGGCTAAATCATCCATCATCTATCCATAGAGAATCTGTAAGGGAGGCCAGTTCATCACCAGGCAGTTGTCATGTGATGTGGGCTCAGTGCAAGTGGAGCTGGCTATGTGACCAGGATAGGTGACAAGCTGGGTAGAGAGAGCCTGATGGTCTGTCTCCCAAAGAGGTACTTATCTCAGTAGCAAACTCTCTGACAGCCCGGACAGCAGTCCCCCAGTGGGGATCACATATCCTCAGCCAACAGCCTCCAGGGCTCCCTGTTTGCTAGACTGGGGCTGATTCTAGTCCCCCACCCCCACCTTACCCCACCAAGTTAACAGGCACGGCAGTGTCACCCGCTGGGCTGTACCAGAGATCTTCTCCCACTCCTGGTCTAAATGACATCATGTATTTAGGGCAACTGCCCAAACCGGTGTCTCTTGACCTCAGCAAGTTATTTTTTCACACCAAGCTTCCATTTTTCCACTGGAGAAACTAGGTAGGGTGATGTAAGAATTAGCTCACAAGGCACATCGCAGAGCCTGGCTCACAGGAGGCACTCAGGAAATGGCAGCTGGTAATTCTATGTGATACATGAATGATGGTGTCAGATATCCCAGCTCATCTCGGGGAAGGCTGGCCCCTAGCTGCCGTGATGGCCCCAGAGGAACTGAGTCCCTTATGCATATTTCCGTGGCTGCAGGCAGAGCCAGGGGTCTTGGGTGCACCCCACCCCATCCCCCTACCTGCCCCCGGACACACACACTTTCATGTGACAACCTTTTCAATGTGTACACATAACCAGCAGTGTTCTTCCTCAGCTTAACAAAACAAATTGGTCAAGAGTCAACACAGGTCTTAATTACAGGCTCTGCACTGGAAGACTGATGGTGGAAGATGAAGAGGGAAGTGCAGGCCCTCGATGGGCGCCTGTAATGAGGTGTCACTGGTCCCCACAGTAAGTCATTTATAAACATGGTCTCCCGTCTGCGGCTGTCAGCATCCCTGACAGAGCTTAATGAGCTGCTTCTTCCTGCCCCGGGGTTAATGTCAGAAGCTGATCATGTTTTCTGTTGCAAGAGGCACTGCCTGGTGGTGAATTTCATCTACAAATGTCCCCATTCTCTCAGGAAATGTATTGTCCCCAAATTTTTGGCAGGTATACACACTGAATTTCCCTCTGGGGCCTCTCAACCTCCAGAAAGTGTCACTGCTGAATTCTCCATTTGCAGCCTCTTTCCTTGGCTTGGGTGGGTTCAGGAGAAGAGTCCGTCAAGCCTGGAGTTTGGGTCCTGGAGTGAGGTGGTTAAAAAGGGAGCCTTAGGGCTTCCCTGGTGGCGCAGTGGTTGAGAGTCTGCCTGCCAGTGCAGGAGATGCGGGTTCGGGCCCTGGTCTGGGAGGATGCCACATGCCGCGGAGTGACTAGGCCCGTGAGCCACAACTACTGAGCCTGCGTGTCTGGAGCCTGTGCTCCGCAACAAGAGAGGCCGCGACAGTAGAGGCCCGCGCACCGCGATGAAGAGTGGCCCCCGCTCGCCACAACTAGAGAAAGCCCTTGCACAGAAACGAAGACCCAACACAGCCAACAATAAATTAATTTTTTTTAAAAAAAGGGGAGCCTTGGCATCTGACTATGCAGGTTTGGATCCTGGCTCTTCTATTCACAAACTACATGACCTCCCTCAGTTTCCTCATCTGTAAATTGGGAGCAATGAGAGATAAAAGAAGGCCCTTCCATCTGGTGCAGCAGCACGGTGTGCTGTGTTTCACCACACTGGCTCTAACCAGCTGAGGCTAATAACCACCTATGGACTTGGAGAGACCCCAGATCAAAAGACCATCCACAGACCTAACTGAAGGCTCTTTCTTAACCAATACACAGTGAGACTTACATTAACTGACCATGTACAAAAGCCAATGGACTCATTCCATCCAATCCGGGTGCAAATGGCAACTCTTAATTAACATAGTCACAACGAACCTCCCTTCCCTAGCACATAAAATTCCCTGACATTTTCCCTTCCAGAAGCCACTCGATGAATTTCCTCCACTGCGTGTCTTCCATTGACTAATAAATAAGTAAACTCGGTACTCAACCTTCTAATCACTGAGATAGCCTTTGTTTTTCCTTTAACAGCACCTCCCTCAATAAGAGTACTTTCTCATGTAGGCAAAATAAGGCTCCCCAAAGACGTCCATGTCCTGCTCCTCGGGATCTGGGAATATGGCAAGTCACCTGACAAAGGATAATTAAGATTGGCAGGTGGAATTAAGCTTGCTGATCTGCTAATCTTAGGATAAATAGATTAGCCTGGATGATCCTGGTGGACCCAATGTAATCATAAGCATCTTTAAAGGGGGAAGAGGGAGGCAGGAGAGAACCAAAGCATTGGCAGCTGAGACGGACTCAACTGATGTTGCTGGCTTTGAAGATGGAAGGGGCCATGAACGAAGAAATGCGGGTGCCCTCCAGAAGCTAGAAAGGGCAAGGAAATTAATCTCCCCTAGAGCTTCCAGAAAGGATGACCACCCTACCAACACCTTGATTTTTGCCTAGTGAGAGTCAGACTCCTGAGCTCCAGAACTGCAGGATAATAAGTTTGTGCTGTTTTAAGCCATTATGTTTGTGGTGGTTTATCACAGCAGGTGTAAGAGATGAATACAGGTATCGCCCTCATGAGGTTTTTGGTGAGCTCTTACAGGTAAAGTGCTTAGACCATGCCTGGCAAATCCTAAGTGTTCAATTAATATTACTATGATTTTTAATAATGCCATCAATTTCTTCCTTATAGAGCTTCTCACCTCCTCCCTCCCTTTGACCATTCCCACAGCTCAGCTCCTGCCAACAGAAGTGAAGGAAGAAGAGCTGACCTTTCCTGAGCACTTCCTGTGACCAGGCACAGTGCCGGGCACCCGGTCCAGCACTTGGCACCTGCCCTCTCAGTGGGTGAGTGTTCTGGAATCACCTTCTCCAGAAAACCCATCAAATCTGGGCCCCAATAATGGGAAGCGCCCAGTTATAAATCATCGGCCATCTGGGGCATCTGAACAAGCATCATCAATTACACTCATCCAACCCTTCTCCAAACGCAAGTATGAGGCACTGCTCTGTTAGGCGTTCTCACATCATCATCTGTCAGGGAAGCTGAGCTGCCCTCGGAGCCCAAGCTGAGCAGGTCCCTGCCTCTTCCCGGCTCCAGAGCTCTTGACTCATCCCCTCCTTTCAGGACCAATGGCCCCATGATTTCCTTATTCATCTGCCTCCTCATTTGACTGTGACCAACTCGAGGACCCGGCCAGTGCCTAGCCCTGGCACAAGTGTGTCAGCAAGTCTTCGTCACATGAAGGAAGGGGAAGGTATAGATCATTTTTATTTGTTCCTTGAAGAAAAAGCAGGAGCTCTCCACAGCAATGCTTAGATTAACAACTTGGGCTTCTCCAAGGTCCTTGCCAGGGCCAGGACCAGGACAAGGGTGAGGCAAGAGAAGAACCCAGGGTGTGAACTTTAAAAAGGTACTCCCTCTCCGGGGCTAACCTGTACTGGGACAAACCCAAGAGTGAGGGCTCTGTACACCTGACACCTTAGATGTCCCAGCCCCGCCCACTGCAGTCAGATACTGCGTCACCAGCCACTGTTACTGGAGCTTGAAGCAAATCTCATTAAACTCCTTAATGATAAATAAGTCAATTGTCCAACATCACTGAAAGATGAAGAATTTAGACTGGTAAGGATATGCTATGCTGTGATAACAAATTAATCCTGAATTTTTAGTGGCTTAACAGAGCAGTTGATTTCCCACTCACGTTCCATGTCCACAGTGGCTCAGCGAGGGAGCTCTGAGTGGCCTAGGGCAGTGACTCTCAAACTTTGGGATGCAGAAGCATTAGCTAAGACCTTTGTTTAAAATTCAGGTTCTTCATCCCTACCTCCCAAGGTTGGGATTCGGTAGGTCTTGGGAAAGCCCAGGCGTTTATATTTTTTTGCACATTCCCCAGGTAATTTAGATGCAGGTGCTCTGTGGACTGGATCCAGCCAGGCAAACCATTTCCACCTAACAGCTGGGCCCTGCCAGTGCCACATATGGTCTGACCCCAGAGCACTCACGGATCTAGCAAAAGGCTGGGAGTTCGGGTAATCTTCCTGAAGAGGCACAGACTTGGCTGGGCTCGTCTTAAGTGGGGAGAGCCTGCCATCACTGGGGATTCTCAGTGGGTAGCTATAGCCCAAGGCATGGAACACCTGTTATAAAGACAACTGTAGCCAAGTGGGGAGGGGCTACCCATCCCCAGGGAGCCGGACACCACACCACAGACATCTCTGTAAGCCAGGAGGGCTGTGGCACTGGACGGAGCAAGTTCTGCAGCACAAGCCTCTGTGGGTTGGAAATGAATCCAGCATTGAGTAGAGCTGAAAACACTGACAAGAAAGCTGGTCAGTGAGGTGGGGCAATGACCCCCCCAAGGCATGGGAACCCTATTTTGTGCAACTTAAGAAGAAACATTTAATCTCTCAGCAGCTGGCATGAGAAGTCATTCATAGAAGGGGACTTCTGTACTGAAAAGCAGCTCTGATGGGCACCTTGGGGGTTGAAGAGAGCAATATACCAGGGGTCAGGCAAAACATGGAAATGATTCCAAAGAACACACACACACACCAAAAAAAAAAAAAGGAAGAGGAAGACAAAAGGCCGAGGGAGGCCTCCTGGCAGAAGGATGAATGGGAAGGAATCCGAGTAAGCTAAAAAGTGTCTATCAGGTAGTTTGCTGCATGGTGTGCCGTAAGACCACATCCTTGGTCTCATCTCCAGTGAAATCCCCATTGCTCACTCACATTGGGAAGAGTGGGTTTTCTTTGGGAGAGGGAGGTGGAAGGCTCCCACCTCAGGAGGGCTGAGCCCTTTGTCAAGAGTGCAAATCAGCAGGTGGAGAGCCATCCTCCCTGCTCCACTCTGGGCCACTCTGCAGTCTAGAGGCTCCGGCCCCTCCAAATGGTCTTGGAAGAACTCCTGGGCCTCTCTGAGCAGAGGAAGAAGCAATCACACCTGGAGAAATCACGAAGCAGCCCCAGTGCCTGGCAGGACTGAGAGGGACAGTGATGGTTAACTGAAGACTGTGCCTAACCGATTAGGCTGTGATTAACCAATGAGAGGCGTGCAACCCAGGAAGTGGGCTTGATGCTACATGCAGGCGAGGCAGCCCCTGGAAGCTCTTTAAATATTTGGGGCTTGGAGCTAGTACACATGCAGGAAGGAGCTGGGAGTCGGGGTAATTTGGACCATGCCACTAACCTAAACAATCGGCCATGAGAGTAAATGTAATAAGAGTAATAATAATAACTAATAGTAGTTAATGCTTATGTAAACCTACTAGGTGCGGTTGTTTATTAACGTATCCATTCCTACAACAAATTATGATTTAAGTATATTATTGTCACCATTGTATGAAAAAACTGAGCCCAGGGAGAGCGAGTTGCTTAAGGGTGCACAGCCCGCAATAGCAGAGCCACCATTTGAACGTAAGCCGCATGCCTTTGATATCTGTGTTCTAAACCATTGCCCTCTGATATATGTAAAAGTGCTTTATTAAATAAATTGTAAAGTGCTGAGCAATGTTACGTATCACTGGCTCCTGAATATCTAGACAAGAGATATTAAAACGTAAGAAAGCAAAAACCGACCCGTAGCTCTGAAGGACTTTCAGAGAGGTAGAGAAAATTGTGACGTAAAGATACTCCCACCTAGGGCTTCCCTGGTGGTGCAGTGGTTGGGAGTCCACCTGCCGGTGCAGGGGACGCGGGTTCGTGCCCCGGTCCGGGGGGATCCCACATGCCGCAGAGCGGCTGGGCCCGTGAGCCATGGCCGCTGAGCCTGCGCGTCCGGAGCCTGTGCTCCGCAACGGGAGAGGCCACAACAGTGAGAGGCCCGCGTAACGCAAAAAAAAAAAAAAAAAAGATACTCCCACCTAACCTGCAGCCTTCCCCAGGTGGGCAAAATCGTTCACCATGCCCAACACAGCCGCCCTGTTTCACAGTAACAATTGCTGTTCTGGGCACTTCTCTTTGGCAGATCAAAAAAAAAAAAAAAAAAAATCAGTCAATCCTTAGGAATTGCTATGAACCAGATCAAGCATTGTTTATACCCAGGAAGTCACAGAACTGGGCAAAGAAGACAAAATAAGAAGCCTAGAGGGTCAGTTCTGGGCTTTTTCAGCACGGAGAGTCAGTAAACAGAGACAGTCCCGGTTAAAGGGGGAAAGTGAGCACAGACCAATACAGAGGTCACCAGGAGATGCCAGAAAGGAGATGCCAAAAAGAGTAAGAGTTGAGTGACAGAAGCTGAGGGTCCTGTGTGAGCACAGCCAGGAATAACCGCGTCAGCTGCAGGCAGTCTGACCAAATCTGCTGAGCCCCATCCACTGGAAAGGCCCTAGTCCCAGGTGCAAAGGCTCTGCCCAGCATCAAAAACACGGCAGTGAAACGCCTCCTCCTGGTGACTCTAGGCCCAAAGATCAGAACAATTCACGCTTTGCCTGCACCGTAGCCAAGATCAGGCCCCCTGGAGGCTCGTGATGTGTCCCTCCAGCTCTGACAGGGGAAGGAGATAGCACGGGAATGTCCTTGCATCATGTGAGAAAGGCTTTCCTGATCTCTGTCTGCATTTCATCTTTGTTGATATATTTATATCAGATCTTGATCATCACACTTGCCTACAATTTAGGCTGTTTTCCTTCCAAACACACTAAATACATGTTACCGCTAAGAAACTAAGTTCTCAATTTACACTGTTTTGCACTCATTTCTTAAAACATCTTGTGCCATCTCAGTGTGAACCACAAAGCCAACCCTGACGGTACTGCGATCGGGACCACGAGGGAAGCAAGCAGGCATCCACCCCTAAGAGCTCTTTTAGAGATGCTTAGATCTCTGCAGTCATCCTCATGTTCCATAAATGCTAGGAACCACAGAGGAAAGCCAAGAGGGTCCTTCGTTCAACTTTAAACAAATCCAGATAAGCAGACCCCAGGCCAACCCATCCCGACTGCAAAAGACCCCAACAGTCTACCACCCTCCCCTATTCCATGCACATGAGACCCAGGACAAAGATGTCCTGTGCGATCTCCCAAGACTGGACCTGCTCACACAGCCCATCCCTCCTGTCCATGACAGGTTTGAAGGTGGCTCTTGTGGTGTCCTCCCCTTTAAGAATGAAGCACTTTGACCCTGACTAGAATAGCAAGAAATCTTCTCTTGAGACTGCGCTCTGAGAAGCAAAGCACTAGGCAGAATGGTCCCAGACAAACCCAGTCTCTGCAGTTAGACAGCTCTCCAGATCATCCCCCTGCACCCCGAAACACAGCAGGACTCAACACCTGGGGGAGGGAAGGGGGTGGGAGCGTCACAAAAGAGTCTGCACTGGAAGAGTTTTCGTGCACTCAGGGAGCCGTGGAAGTGCCTTCCCAGCGCCCACGTGTGAATCCCACACTCCTCTCCACCACTTTCTACTGAGTAGCAGGGCCAGATTCTCCCCCTGGAGCCTGGGTCTCTCCATGTTTGCCTTGGCTTCATTCTCTTCCTGTTCCCACTTTTCTAATTCGCCTGCTTCCATGCATTTGCCGCCACACAGGTGCCCTTCCACCCGGATTCTACTTTACCCGTCCTTCCAGGCCCCACTCAAACCCCACCTTCTCCACAGTTCCCTCACGCATCCCCCAAGCTGGGCTCACTCTTGTGTTTCTGCATCACACCTGGTACTCCTACTGGGATTCTTCATTACCTGGGGTATAACTTTTCATGTGCTTATAAGAACAACCTGTATTCCAGTCCAGGTTCCCCTGACACGTAAGCTGTGTCACCTGGGGAAAGCTGCTTTACCTCTCTGATCCTGACTCCCGATTTGTAAAATGAAGACTGTAAAGTCTACCTTCCAAACCGCTGGGGAGATGAAAGCAAATCACCTATCACAGCGCCTGGCGTGCAAACATTGTCCCGTGAATGTCAGTGAAGCGCGATCCTGTAGGGTTTGAGTGGATGGGCTCTGGAGCTGGGCTATCTGGATTGATTCCCTGGTTTTATAACTTTCGAGTTCTGTGACCTTAGACAAGCTACAAGCTACTCATCCTTTCTGTGCCTGAGTTTCCTGCTCTTAAAATGAGAAGAATAGAACCTAACTTGTGAGGCATGCTGGTGATGCAGGGAGTTCAATCCGATGGAGGGCTTAGGAGGGTGCGTAAGCGTTAGCTCTTGCTGCTGGCAGCCCCACACTCCCCTCCTGGAAGGCAGGGCCACGCCCCCGACGCCTTAGCAATCCACACCTCATCCAGCATCCCACCTGGTCGCCACAGAGGAACTGAGTCAAACCGCAATCACCTACCTCAATCCTCCTCCAAACCACGCACCTCCAGCCAGCAGGGAAGATTTTGCCAGACGCAGTCAGGTGACACCCACGTCTTCAGTGTCCTTCCATCGCCTATCTTCACGTCCCGAGGTGGCAGAATCAGAACACTGAGCCGTCTCACTCAGCTGTGCATTCCACAGATGGGGAGAGAGGAGCACAGAGGCCAAGAAACTCCCCTGGAGTCACACAGTAATTACATTTTCTCTCAGCCTGACTTTCCCGGCAGGAATGGCTGCCCTTGTCAGTTTCTTCCCTTCCTGCTCCAGTCCCAGCCCCCGGGGCTTTGCTGGGCATTGCTCACAAACCAGGGGTGATACTTCACGCCAAGCTCGAGTTGCCGGCAGGCCACGGTCAGCACAGGAGAAGCAGAGGTCTTATATGAGAGGCCCCTCCTTCTGGCGGAAGGGCCTCTGTGCCCCTCCCCACATTATCGCATTATTGGCTCCAGCTCTGGGCCCAGCATCCCCTGCAGCCTGGGCTGGCCACAGGCTGGGGGCACCACGATGTGAACTCTGCACCAATTCCTGGCTGGGCGGTGAGCGGCAGATTCACATCTTTCACATCCTTTTACCCTCACAGCCGCCCAGCAAGGCAGCATCTCACTCCTTTCTACAGATGAAGGTGATGAGGTCACGGGGCAGGGGAGGAACTGACTTGATCCAGTTTTCACAGTTCACTCGGAGGTTCCAAGGATCCGTTTATAAGTGGAGAGACTGGTCCATAGTGAGAACCGGGAATGCCCGTTGCTCCGCTGTGTTGCCCTGGGGGAGCCATTTCCTCCAGCCACACTCAGTTTCCCACCTGAACAACAAAGACTTGGTTAAAGAATCTCCAAGAGAGTGTCCTTTCGTCTCTGACATTATCACCAAAAGGGTGATCCCATATACTTGGCAACCCACAGCCACCCCCAAATGAGTCATTCCAGCCGGAGGTCTTGGGGTCCCACTGATTCTTTATTGCTTCTTCCATAAGGTGCATTTTAAAAAAAAACAACCCTCTTTCTGCTGATTTGCAAGTTGCCTTCAGGTGCACCTGGAGGTGTTCTCTGCCCTTCTCTTTCCCACTTCCTTGCCTTTTCATTCTCACCAAGCCCTTCTCTTTCCCACTTCCTTGCCTTTTCATTTTCACCCAGCCTGTGGCTATCCCAGGCCTGGACCTCCTCATGCTGCACTTTTAAGTGGTCTCCAGGATTCCTGCTGTTATCGACTTTTAAACCCAATCATCATCTTATTTGTAAAGCACTGTTAGAGGTGCAATGGAGTGGAATGAGCACCAGCTGAGGAATCAGGCACACCCAGGAAGGACGCCAGGCTCTGCCACTCACCAGCCCGGACAAGTTAGGGAGCTTCTCTGAGCCTCAGTTTCCCCATCCTTAAATGGGAGTGATGATAGCAATCCCATGGTTGTGAAAACTGCCTAAGATCATACATGTGCCTGGCACAGAGCAAGCTCTCAATAAACCTCAGCTGTGAGTCTTATTAAAGAGCTTGCTGCCCCAATGAGGAGTAAACAGATGCTCTTAGTACCCTGCTCACTCATCCCGTCATCCTACCCCAGACGTCATCTGTAGACAGTTCCTGTGTGCACAAATGTCTACAGGACAGTGCTGGGGAATTAACACCCCAGGAACAGGCCGAAATCACTGAAGAATGGGAGTTGGTCGATAAATTTCCAAGCTTCCTCACCCCAGTGCATCAATCCTGAGCTGTGTCCCATGCCACCTCTCAGAAAGCTCCAGTGGGATTGAGCCGCAGTTACCCACAGCCAGAACCTGCTCCCTCTGACTTCCCCCCTTGGTCACAGTTCATCCTGCTGTCCCCTCCCCCATAAACTGCTTGTCCCCAAACCTTTATCTCAAGGTCTACTTTGGGGAGAACACAAACTAAGGCAGGGGCTTCCCTGGTGGCGCAGTGGTTGAGAGTCCGCTTGCCGATGCAGGGGACACGGGTTCATGCCCCAGTCCGGGAAGATCCCACATGCCGCGGAGCGGCTGGGCCCGTGAGCCATGGCCACTGAGCCTGCGCGTCCGGAGCCTGTGCTCCACAACGGGAGAGGCCATGACAGTGAGAGGCCCGCGTCCCGCAAAAAAAAAAAAAAAAAAAAAAAGAAATGAATCCTGCCAACAACCAGTGAGCTGGGAGGCCATCCTTCCCCAGTCAATCCCTCAGACGAGCCTACAGCCTCAGCCAACACCTGCAGCCTCCGAAAGACCCTAAAGCAAAGGTCAGGCTGTTCCCAGGTTCCTGACCCACAGAAACTGTGTGATAATAAATGTGTGTTGTTTTAAGCTACTCAATTTGGGGGTAAACTGATACGCAGCAATAGATAATAGTACACCTAGTCTACTGATTCTGGTAACATGTAATTAGAACTCAGAGTCATGATTCATACACAGTCATTCTACAGTCAGCAACAGGGAAGAGGCAAGACAATTAGTTTGGGAGATAACCTTGTGTCGCATCACGAATAACAGTAAGCAATATTCCTGGCAAGGAAATCCTGTGCATGCACGCCCCCCAGTGAGATTGAATGTCATCTCATTCAATCCACACCACAACCTGTAATGTTGGCACTACTCCAATCCCTGTTTTATAGATGAAGAAATTGAGATTCAGAGAGTTTAAGTAAGTTATCCGAGCTCACAAAGACAGCGCTGAAAACCAGGATTTTAACCCAAGCCTCTAACTTCAGAACCTTCCCGCTAAGCACTGCATTATAACCCTGACTAGGCTACCAATAGGGTAGGAGCCCTTTACAGTCTATGAGAAGGAGGGCAAGGGTCCACCCCTGACTCTAGTTTCCGCATCTATTATGTGAAGTACAGAAGTTCTAAGGGACCCCTAAGGTCTATGTCTGAGACTGGGGGTGGGGTACAGTGTCCGTAACTCTTTGGTTGGGCCCTATAATCATGCAATAAGGTATATGCATCGCAGTTTATTATTACATTAATGACAATAAAGAATGATTAGGAGAAGAAAAAAATAAAACTCCTGAGGCAGAGAGAACTGTAGCTTTGAAATCAATTGCAGTGAAGGTTGCTGAATTTACAGACTTAAAGGGTCCAGTATCCCAAGGATTTTTCAGATTCTTGGCCTTCCTACACGTTCTCATTCAGATAACCCTCTGTACGGTAATTCTTTTTTTTTTTTTTTTTTTATTTTTTAATTTGGCTGCACCAGGTCTTAGTTGCAGCGTGTGGGATCTTAGTTCCCTGACCAGGGATTGAACCCGGGCCCCCTGTGTTGGGAGCGCAGAGTCTTAACCACTGGACCACCAGGGAAGTCCCTGGATAGTAATTCTTTAAGGGGAATCTGATTTTGCATTTAAAACTCCTTAGCCCATCTTATACACTTATTCACTTTTCTGACCTCATCTCCCACGTCTGCCCCAACCACATCTAAGACACACTCTATGTTCTATCCAGTTCAAATTTTGACTATTTCCTCTGGTTTCTATGACTGTTCCACTGTTTAGAATACCCTTTGTCACTTGGCAAACATCTGTTGTTTTACACCTCAATTTGACTATAACTTCTATAAAGCCACTCTGGAAAAACCTTTTGTGCTGTCATGTATTAGTTACCTATTGCTGTGTAACAAATGACCCCAAATGTAGCAGCTTAAAATGACAAGTATTTATTATCTCAGGGTTTCTGGGAGCAGCTTAGCTGGGTGCTTCCGGCTCAAGGTCTTTCTTGAGGTTAGAGCTGAGGTGTCAGCCTGCTCTGCTGACATCTCAAGGCTCAACTGGGGCTGACAGATCCACTTCCGAGCTCACCCTGTGGTTTGTGTTGGCAGGTTTCATTTCCTCACAGGCTGTTGTACAGAGGCCCTCAGTTCCTCACCACTCCTTGGGGGCATAGGTCTGCTCACACTGTGGAAGACTGCTTCCCTTAACATATGTGATACAGAGAGAGACAGAGACAGAGGGAGGTGTGTCACTTGTCACAGTCTTTTTATAACCTAACTTGACATGACATACATCACTATTGCTGTATTCATTCATTAGAAGCAAGAGTATAAATCCAGCCCACACTCAAAAGAGGGGATCAGGTGAGGACGTGAATACCAAGAGACAGAGAATCCCTGGAAGCAATCTTAGAGATTGCCTTGTACATAATCACTTCTCATGATCAAGACATTATACTTTTTTATTTATTTGTCTTTTTTCCCTCAGGGACCAGACTGTGAGTACCCAAGTCAGGACTATGTCTTTTTATATAGTTTCCCATTTCTGACACATGCCAGGCAATAAGGAGTGAGTGGCCTTGACACTTTCCTGCCCATTGAGCTGCTCTCCCAGAACCTGGATCAGTATGGGGATCTATGTCCTGTTAACCATCACAGTCTCTCTGATGATGTGTTTGTCCCTGGAATAAGCCCATTTGCCCAAGAGCTCCCTCCTCTGCCTGCTTTCTTCTGGGTCACTGAATGGAGAGATAATCTTCTTGAAGGCAGCTCCCTGCCCAGGTGTGTTTTAGGGTAACCATTACTTTCCTGGCCAGATTGCTCTCCCCCCGCTTCATGACACCTCCCATGAAGACCCCATCCCTCCTTGTGCTTTTCTCTTTCCTGTTGAGTCTTTCATTTCTTCCTTTCTTTCTCTCTTTCCACTGGCCTACTTCACTGAGTCAAATTCCAGTTTGAAGGAAAGCCAGAACCTTTTGTCCCTCAGTGTAGTGGTGTGTACAAGGTGTATGGAATCAGACTGCTTAGCTTAGAATCCCAGGTCTGCTATTTATACTAGAAGTGTGACCTTAGGCAAGTTATTTAGTTTCTCTGTTCCTCACTTTCTTTATCTGTAAAACTGTGATACTCATAGTAGACATATCTCATAGTGTTGTTGGAAAGATTATGAAATACGCAGAACAGTGCTTGACACACAGTGTTATAAAGATGCTTGCTGGATGAATGAATGATCCTGCCAAATAATGTGCCAGAATAAATTAATAATTACATCTAAGAGGTTAGATGTCCTGTCCAAGGCCACCCGAGAGTTAGTGACAGAGCTGGAAGGAGACCCGGGTCTCCAGACCCCAATTTCTCTGCATCAATCAGGAAAGCGATATTCTCCAAGCTGATGCTTGAGTCATTCTCAACTCACTGCAGTTTTTTATTCTCTCATAAGGATAAGTCAACACTTAAATGAGCAGCATGAGTTTCCTGTTGATGGAGTCAGCTCATGGTAACATCTTTTTCAGTATGTTGACTAATCATAGGAATCTTGAGCTGCCTGTGAGGCTGGGAAAGCAGGTGATTCTATGCCCATCATGAATTGACACAGACATGGGGCCCAGAGGGTGCTCTAAAGGTTCAGATTGGATCCATACCCATCCATCTTGAAGAAATCCTTTGCTGTCACAATATATTAGCTTCCGTCATTTTTGTTTTCATGATGGCTCTGCTGAGAAATGTTGCCAAATTGGTTTGTCATCTGTAAAATGAGGCTGGAACTTGCTCCCACCTTGAGGGAAAGGACTGTTTCTTATCTAACACTGAATGCCCTGCGCCTGAGTAGTACCTGGTGATTACACGCTCTGAAGATCTGCTGAGGAATGATCTTTGAAGTCCCTCCCAACTCTCGCATTTAAAAACACTGACAGCAGAGATAGAGACAGAAAAATAAAACTATTGAAAACAGACACAACAACTCAATGAGTACAGACAGCTCTCTGGGGTCACTCATACACAGGAAAATAGGCTCCAACATCTCAGCAGATTCTGAGGTGCCAGTGGCTTCACTACTTGTTCAACAAATATCCATACTGATGATCCCAAGTCACACAGACAGTTCAGTCTTGCTTAAGGAGGCACTGGCTGGTGTTGTATGATTAACCATGTTAACTATAGAACACCTGCACTGAAGAGATGATCAATGCCCGTATCTGGTGGCCAATAAAACCACAATAAATTCAGCTCAGCTGACAGGTTTTTGGTATCCACTATGCATCAGATACTTTGTGAGTTTTGGTTCTCTGAGAAGTAGACGCCCAGATGGGATTAGGTGCAGGACATTCTTGGGGGAAATGCCTATGAAAGGTAAAGGGAGCCATGGCAGGTGGGGAGAGCCCTCAGACAGAGATGCAAGTCTGACACCCACGGGAGAGGCAAGGCAGGATCAAGAAAGAAAAGCTCAGATCACATGCGCTTCTGAGTTAGAGTCAGCCTAGGCGTGCAGGAGCTCCATGTCAGGCAAGAATGGTGTGGCTCTGGTAGTCCTGAAGTGCTTAGTCTTGGGCTAGAAGTGGTCCTAGGGAAGCTTGGCCTGAACTTGAGTGCAGGGAGAATCCAAAGACATAGCAAGGAGGCTGCCAGGTACCCTGCAGCCGGTGCTCTTGAAGGGAGTAGGACATGGACGTGGTGGCCACAGACCCTCCTCTGTTTCAGAGGTAAAGACCTGCCTAAGATCCAGTCCTTTCCTTTGAAGAACCTTCTTTTAAAGAAAGAAGATCATGAACAATGAAAAAAATATGAGAAAGGACTCATGTGGCAGAGAAGAATGAGTCATTAACTTACTTCGGCAAAGATGGTGCCTTGGAGAAGTCTTCAGAGAGGACGTGACCACCGGTCAAAGGGTTGAGGCGTCATAGCTGGAAAGGGGTGGCAGAAAGTAGATGACCAGATGGTCTGCCCTATGGGAAAGAACAGATTTTAAGAATCCAACTGCCTCAGTCTGTGAAGAGGCAGCCTGAAAGGGGTCCTAATCAAAGTGCACAAATTTATAAAGAGAGGACAGAAAGTGGAAATGAATTTGCTCATCAAATCCGAGAACCAAGGAATAAGGAGAGTGTTTCAGAGCAGATGCAGAAAGGCCTGCTTTACACTGAAGGCTGTCACCTTTTACAGATAATCAGAAGGAAATGAAGATGCTATATAGCAATGCCTCAGTCATCTGACCCTCCCTGGAGAGGAATTTTTCCATGCATATAAAATGTCCATATGGCAGGATGTGATTCTCTTAGGGAAAACTAAAACGTAATCATGTTGGAGAGAAAGCTTTCCAGAATAAGTTTGACCAATGCCCTGCCTTCTTAAGCACCATTTAGAAGTTTCCAGGGTGGGACTTCCCTGGCAGTCCAGTGGTTAAGACTTTGCCTTCCAATACAGGGGGTGTGGGTTCAATCCCTGGTCGGGGAGCTAAGATCCCACATGCTTTGCAGCCAAAAAACCAAAAACGTAAAACAGAAGCAATATTGCAACAAATTCAATAAAGACTTAAAAATAAATAAAAGTTTCCAGGTGACTCAGATGAGATCGCTATGAGCATGAGTGACTGTGCTCAGACTTGGTGATATTCTCACATCCAATGAAGCGTGGAAGTAGAGAAGTTCCTACACCAAACGGCTCCGAATACTGCACTCCTGAAGTTGCCTTGTCACCGTCTTCATCCACTATCAAGCAATTGGCGTAGCCTTCCCCCTTCTTTCAAGGAATTTGCTTATAGGAAACTTAGACACACTATCCCTTCTAATTCATTGCTTCTCATTTCCTTTGGGGTAGAAAACATGATAACCGTTCTCATCGAAATTATATTTAAGATGAGCCTAAGTATGTTCTGAAGAACTGAGGTTCTCTTCTATAGGTTGATTGATCCACGGGGAGTCCCTGCCATCTATTTTTGCCACAAACATGAGTTTGTACACATGCGTTGGTGGTAGACGGAGGGGTATTGTTTCTGTATTGGTTCTAAACTGTATTCTAGATAAGGAGATCCTAGGTGATCTCATGGTAGACAGTTAAGGGAAACTAGGACTAACATTATTTCATATGCCTCTTCAAACCATGATCAAAGCTTGAAACGTAAAACCTGGCTTCGCCTCTGCTTATAGTTTGTGCCCTTGCTGAAAAGACTTCAGTTGAGCAGAAACAGCCATGGCGGGGACTAGCAATCCTGATACGTGGGCTTATTACAAAGACCAGAGAAACGCGGCTGCCCTGCCCCACCCCCAAGTACATCAGCGTTTGGGGATGAATGAATGAGCAAAGACTGCTGGAGTTTCAACAATGTGTCAGGCACTGAGTTAGATGTTTTCACATACATTATTTCATTTTAAAGATAAGGAAACAGAAGCTCAGAGAAATCAGTGGAGTTGCCCAAGGTCATGCAGCCGGTAAAGGACAGAGCTGGAGCTAGAAGCGTCAATGCCCTTTCCTTTACATAAAATATCTTGAGGAGCCTGGAAATCCCACCCCATGTGGAAGCGGACTGGGTTAAAGGACGGTATTACCAACTCCACTGTCACTTCCTTCTAAACCAGACATTTGACCCCATCCCTTGGTGCTCGGAGTCCTGTTCCCCATTGGCCTCCCGGGCTCCAACAGTCCACACTTGCTTGGCTTGGAAAAGCATTACATGCCCCCTATAATTTAGCAACTTCAAAACCAGACCCCTCTCTGGCTTTCTCATTTCCCCCCATTATTTACAGCTCACCCTTTTTGACCCAACCAAGAAAACCTGCTCACAACCCTTCAGATGGTTTGTGCTTCCACTTCTTTCTACACCTTCTCGTTGGGTATGCATCTGTCTCAATAAAAATACATCTCCCTCTCCTCCGTCCACCTGGACTCTTCTCCTCCTTCAAATCCCTCCTCAAACTCATCTCTGGGAATAACTGGTTAAACTCAGCTAACTCTTCTAGTTCCTTAGCACTTGGAAAAAACATGGACACTCAAGTCAGAAAGAACTGGGTTCTAGACCTAAGGTGACCAGCAACGAGCTGTCTGAAAGGCGAGTCACTTTTTTAAACCTGTTTCCTTAGCTGTAAAACAGAGATTTAAACACCTGCACCTTGCCCAACCACAGCAGATACACTATCTGCTGCATCTGAGTGACTGACTTTGGGAGTCAAACTTCAAGAGTCTGAATCCTGGTGATAGTGCCTTGAGCCAATTACTGAGTTTCTCTAAGCTTCAATTTGCTCATCTGCAAAGAGTTGTGAGGACTGCAAAATGAGGTAATACATGTAAAACAGTCAGCAGAATATCTGCATATTGTAATTGCTCAACAAATGTTAGCTGTCGTTGTTATTATTATTATTTATCACCCACCTCGTCAAGTGAATGTGAAAGCAATTAAAATAAAAGACAATTAAAATAAAATGAGTCAGCAGTGTGCTGATGCTGACTTGTATCAGTTTACGAGACTCCGTAATTTAATGATAGGAACTTTGCAGACAGATCCATGGCAAGTTAGTAGCTTGAGAGCAGCTGTGATGGGAGGAGTTCACTATAAAAATCAACAAGTACTACAAATCAGGGGTGGTTTGGTTTTTGCTTTTTGCTTTTTGCTTTTTTTTTTTTGAGAATCTATTTTTAAACATTTACCAGCACACCCTTGACCTGTACCTGGAACACAGTAGATATTCTCTGTGTGTGTGTGTGTGTGTGTGTGTGTGTGTGTGTGTGTTTTCTGCCCTTTTACAGTAATTCCAGCCGTAATTCATTCCTTTAAGTCTCCACCCATGATAAAGCAGCCCAGCCTCCGCGCCTCCTCACTAATGGAGGGGCGCCCTCTAGTGACATAAAGAGTAATACGCTCTCTGAAATGTCTTCACTACAAGAGGGATCAGTACAAACTACCACCTGGAGGCAGAATCTAACCCTCTTATTTTGTAAATAAAGTTTTATTGGCACACGGCCACATCCATTCATTTACAAATTGGCTATGTCTGTTTTCACACAACAATGGCAGAATTGACTAGCTGTAACAGAGTTCATATGGACCACAAAGTCCAAAATATTTACTACCTGGCCCTTTACAGAAAACGTTTGCAGACCCCAACCTATAGTACAATTGTGTACGCTGATTTCTTTACTTTTACCCACCTGTGTTCATAGACCTCAATCCTCAGATTCATTGGCCGCATGGCATTTGATATCCTATTGTTGTAGACATAGGTCATTTCCACTATCCGTATTATAAACAGTCCTATAGTTGATACTGAGCAGGGCCCTGTGGGGCTCCTGGGCACAAAGCCTTTCTGTGTCCCCCATTTCTTCGATTACAGGAAATAGCCTTCATTCAGCCTCTACGACCTTCCCTGAGTTTCAACGGGCAGATTCAAGCAGTTGTTAATTAGGGAAGGGAGGGGATGTGAGACCAGGGAGAAACAAATAGTCGAGAAAAACAATAGTGCAGCCTTGGGGCAAGGTCCTGGTTCCCCATCAAGGGATACACGCAACAGTATCTTTGAGCTGTTTTGCAGATACTGAAACCCCACCAGGTAGGAGAAGTTAATGTAATGACGGTATGCTGCCCACAAGCATGCAGACCCCAAACTAGGTGGAACCTGGAGATTGATGATGCTGACTCCTTACCTCACCACCAACCCATCAGAAGAGTGTCCACGAGCTGAGCACTCCCTCTTTGAACCATTACTATAAAACTTCTCACTATCCTCTCCAAGTTGGGACACACAGTTTTTCGAGGCAGGAGCCCACTGTGTCTCCCTTTGCCTGGCAAAGTAGTAAAGCTATCCTTTTCTACTTCACCCCAAACTCTGTCTTCGAGATTCGATTCAGCACTGGTGTCCAGAGAAGCTGAGATTTTGGCATCATAGTGAATCTGTTATCATTTCATTGGAAAAATGTCAAGATATCGCCAAGGTAAAGAGCTCACTCTGTCACTGGAAGAAAAGCACTCACAGAGTCTCTGCTCTTCACTGTCTGTGGGATTTGAAGCAAAGCACTTAACGCTTCCTGAACCTCAGCTCCCTCATCTGATAAGTGGGACTAACAGTATTATTTGCCTCCCTGGGTTGCTGTGGGGAGCAAATAAGATCATTTATCAGCTAGCCTTTCCCAAGCTACAAAAACAAGTTCAGTAATGTTGGTTTTTATCACCTACACAGCCGAGGGAGGTATACATAATTTTCCTCGTTAATCACCTAGGACTCTGTGTGGAGAACACAAATTCTTATTTTGAATGTGCTTCTGAAGCCATTTCCAACCTCCCTGGGCTGGTTCCTAAATCCCACTTACTCCCTTAGAATGTGAGCTCTTCAGAGCTAAGAGGTGAAGGTTATGCCTGGAGAGGGGGTGTGGAGGATGAAGGTCAAGTGCCAGAGGTGGGAAACTCGGGGTACAAGATGTCTTCAGCCCGAGGTGTATTAGAGGCTGAGCCTGAGAAGTGAGGCCTCATTGCTAAAAGGAAACGGGGCTGGGGGCTCTCTCCTCAGCCTTGCAGGGAAGAGGCATCTGGTGAATGTTCCCAGCAGAGCTGCGAAGCAAGGTCCACACTCATACAGGTTGTACTGTGACCCTCAGGGATATGGTCTGCTCCTCCAGCTTCAAGCCAGTCCCAGGGCCAGCTGCTCCCAGCGCCATCCCTGGGGAGGGTGGCCCCCAAAGGATGCCGTTTTCCTTCTTTTTTTCTGCCAATATCTTTGGCATCCCCTCCTTCCTTTGTCCTTGCTCCCCTCATCCCCAGCAGGCATGCGTGGCCTGTAGTTGGGATATCAGATGCCCACCATAGCGGATACCCTAAATGCCCCACCAATAGTGCCTGGGCACTGCCTGTTCCCATGTACACAAACCGGGAGACTTCCAACTGAAAACACATGTGAGACAGCGCCTGCCTGGCCCTCTGAGCAGGCTGCAAGGGAGCGTTCATGCCTCCCATTCTCAGCAGCAGCCTTCCACCAGTGACTGATGGCAGTGGTAGAAAAACACCTCTGCTCCTTATCCCTCGGTTAGTAGTACAACGGAGGAATGCTGGACACTCCCTTCCAGAGGTTTCCTGAAGGGCTGAGCCCCAGGTGCCCACAGCAGTAACGTGCAACATGTCTTACCTTTATTGGCTCCTGTTTTCCCCTGTCTTTTCCCTCACTTATATACTTGTGCTCCCCGAGATCCCCACCCAAAGAAACTGCTAGCACTCACTTTCTTATCTCAAGGTCTGCTTCTAGGGTAGCCAATCTAGGACTTCCAGTTATTACCACCTACTTTGTGCCAGACTCTCCGTCAAGCAAATAATCATATAAACTCCTTATAGTGGCCAGCATGGGCTACCTTTATGATCTTGCCTTTAATCACTCCCCCACTCACTCACTTCTTTCAGTCACATGAGCGCCTCTGTAGTTCCTCCAACAGGCCAAGCTCTTTCTGGCCACAGGCCCTTTGCACATGCTGTTTTCTCTGCTTGGAACACCCTACCCATCCCATTGCCCAGATTTACAGCCTTGGGGTGTTAGCTTAAATGTCACATCGCCAGAGAAGTCTTTTCTAATCACCTTACCTAAGTAGAATCCTCCCTTCACCCCCCTTATTCCATCACAATATTTTATTTATTTGCTGATTTCACAGCATTCATCAAAATTTGTAATTACGAGCTTCATTGCTTGTTTGCTTCTCTAATAACTATCTTCCTTTCTAGACTGGGCAGGGATGAAATCCGCCTTATTTACTCATATCATTAGTGCCGATCAAAGTACCAAGCACATAGTAATAAGCACTTGATATGTATTTATTGGATCAATGAATATATGGAGATTGGAGCGGATACATTTCGTCTTCCCGTATCCCTATGTGTGGACTCACCTACCTTGCTCTCACCAAACACTCACATGCATGATTGCAATCTTCTTAGATGTATTACCATGTTTTTTCCTCTCTGTGCTCCCAAAGAACTTTAAATCAGTTCATCAAAATATATTTGTTGAGATGACAAATAGAAGTAGAAAGATGAATAATTCAGAAGTTCAGAGCCCTATATCTTCCCTTAGTGCTATTCTATGACCACAGAATAGGAAATGTCTTCCAAGTCTCAGTTTCATCACCTGTACAATGAGCACAATAAACCTGCCTCAATACCATGGAGCAGATGGTGTGTGTGAAAGGGGCTTGCAAACTGCAAGGCGCCACACGAAACTCTTACTGAATTCCCTTGTGAGGTTTTGTAAATTGCCACACCAATCCCTCGCTTTCAACATGGCAAATAGCAAAATGCTCTAAGCCTTAAGAGTTCGCTTACAGTTATTAGCCGTTCCCCCTGTATTTCATGTTCCCAAGAGCACTTGAGGCAGAAAGCCAGAACAGAAGCTTCCTGAACCAAATGAGGCTTAGTCGAGTATGAGTCCTTAATTGACTCCAGCTGGATTCACTAAGCCAGACTCCTGGTGGGTTCTTTCAGTCCTCTGGACAGCTGCAGGACCCACAGCAAGCCCGGAAGGGGCCCCAGGGATGCATCACAATCTGGTATAGGATATGGTCCAGGGGGAGCCTGACTTGATGGGATCTGTCAGTGAAAGGTCAGTAGAGAGAGCAAGGATAGCAGATAATGGTAGTTGACCTTGGTTTTGCATGCTGTGAATCCAGGGAAGGCCACAGTGTGAGGGAAGGGGGAAAGTGGGAGATCTAAAGAGGCAAAAGAATCTTAAACTTTGTCAACTTCTCACTCATCTGAGACATGAATTCTTGGACACAGGAGCACATAGACTGATGTCAGGGAAGATTTCAACAGCCTCCTGAAGTTAGAGTTCATAGAATTCTCTCTAAGAATCAAATCAAGAGGGAAAGCATGGCCCTTGGTGCCCAGTAATCCTGGATCTGAATCTAATCTCCATACCTTACTGCTGTGTGATTGGTGCAATCTGTTGAACCTCTCTGAATTCATATTCCCCATCTACACACTGAGGTAATAATACTTGTGTTACTGAATCACTGTCCTCAATTCAACACCCTTTTCTACATCCACACCTGGCCATGGCCTCATCATGGATACAGCATACTCCCCTGCCCTTTGCTTTTATATTGGTCATGCGACTTTTTTGGTCAATGGTATATGAATGGAAGTGTCATCCACATGAGATGAACATATTCTGGCTAGCTAACTGACAATAGGATTAAGAGAGAGGTATGTGGACCAGAGCCACACCAGCCAACCTTCTCACTTGCAGTGAGAAGCAAAGCTGCCCCAGCAAAGTTCTGCTTGAGTAAGTCAAGCTCCAGCCAATCCATCTGATGGACTTCAAATGATATGAAATCCACATGTCATTTACAGACATGTAAATGATCATAAACTATTCTTTTAAGACACTGAGCTGTGGGGTGGTTTGTTACACAGCAATAGCTAACAGATACAATAGCTAATATTACCCACCTCTAGACAACATGTGAGCTTCCAGTATGGTGTCTAACACGCGTGAGAAGCCCAGTAGAGGGAGGCCCTTTCTTTCCCTGCTCTGAAAGTGAAGCTTGTCTGACAGCTGCTGCTTATCCTGATGTTCCCAGCTTCTGCTTCTGAGACACCCCCAATGACGTTAAGGAGATTATTTTCCTTCCTGTTTCATTTGCCTGGTGCCAATTAAATCAAATTTATGGAATTTGTTCTGGTTGGTAATTACCCCGGGAAATTTCTTTTGGACTGTTTAAGAAGACGTTTCACTCTCCTCCTCGAATTTACTGCCTGTGGGACAGAATTATGACTGCTCAGTCTCAATTGCAAGGGAAAGAAACCATTGCATTATTTATTTCCTTGTATTTATCAAGACAGGTAAGAGATATCAGGCTATTGAAATCTCTTATTAGAGAGAAGGGAAGTCTCAAGGATGTGGTTTCTCAGGCTGCTATAACTTCCCTATGACCAAGTCCCAACTGAAGCTAATTATATCACTAAGCCCTGAGTGGCCCAACAAGGCCAGGTGACTCATGAGTTTACTCTTTTATGTATTCATTCTTCCATTTTCTCTGCTGTATGAGACAGTGGTGACACACATGAGATCTGGGGGTCCATTGCCTGGGTTCAAAAACTGTCTCTGCCAATTGGCACATGTGTGATATTGCGTAAATTACTTAATCCCTGTGAGAGTCAGTTTCCTTGTCTGTAAAATGAGAATAATAATAACGGTCACCTCATACAGATAAGAGGTTAAAATGAGACGGGGCATGTAAAGATGTAAAGTGTTCAACACAGAGCCAGGCTTAATAAGGGCTTACTCCATGTATCCTGTGAACTCTGCTCTGCCCTGGGGATACAGGAGTGAACAAGACATCTCCCATGCCAAGGGGAAGGCACAGTCTTGTGGCAGGAGCAGAAAAGTGAGTCAGGCTAAGGACAGAGGGCTTTGGGGGCAAAGAAAGCCCACCCAACCTAGCTTGGGAAGTAGATCCCTGCCCAGGATCCCACAGTCCCTAGAGGCCCATTTAGTTCCACATGTACCAGATGGAATGGGAGAGGCACAGAAGGTCTAGAAGGAAAGACAACTGATTCATACTTAGGCCCCTAGGATGAATCATACGTATTCTAACTTGACCCTCACAAGCCTGCGATGTAGCTCTTTGCTGGTTTCCTTCTACATGTGAGGAAACTGAGACTCAGGGAGGTTGACTTGCCCAGAGTCACACAACTAATAAAAAACAGATCAAGGAGTTAAGCCCAAATTTCCCAACTCCAGGCCCATTTCTGTCTTTTTGGGGCTGCCTAGACCATTCTGAAAGGAAAAGAGAACCAGTTATTGGTTTGCTTAAGACGGAAGAGCCAGATCTGCCCATGTATTTCCTCTTAACTATACGTCTGCAATGCAGTTAATATACCATCATCAAATTAATCAAAATCTATGGGGCTTCCCTGGCGGCGCAGTGGTTGAGAATCCGCTTGCCAATGCAGGGGACACGGGTTCGAGCCCTGGTCCAGGAAGATCCCACATGCCACGGAGCAACTAAGCCCATGCACCACAACTACTTAGAGTGCGCTCTAGAGCCCACGAGCCACAACTGCTTAAGCCCGTGCGCCTGGGGCTCGTGCTCTGCAACAGGAGAAGCCACCGCAATGAGAAGCCCGCGCACCGCAACAAAGAGCAGCCCCCGCTCGCCGCAACTAGAGAAAGCCCGTGCACCGCAACAAAGAGCAGCCCCCGCTCGCCGCAACTAGAGAAAGCCCGTACGCAGCAATGAAGACCCAATGCAGCCAAAAATAAATAAAATTAATTAATCAAAATCTAAAATGAGTCAGAATTAAAACTTTAACATTCCCAGAGGTTTAGCAAGGGTTCCTCATTCCCTCACCCCCTTGGGGAAAAAAAAGTCAGGAATCCCATTAGGAAAGCATCTTGGTTTAGGGCTGTTATTATTGGGGTGGTAACTTTCTTTGTTGCTCTGAGAGAATGAAATATGAACTATCCATTTCCTCTGCCTTTAAATTCAGAACAGAAAACACAAAATACTAAACACATAACAAGGATGTAAATATATTTAACTTTCAAACTATGGCAAATTAAGGTAGAGGGAAGGAAAAGAAAAGGCGTGAAAGGGGAAGGAAATCATGCAGAGCGAAAAACAGTGAGGATGCGGAGAGAAGAAACAGACACAGCAGACAGGCTGAGCGTGGCTGGAAAAGAAGAGACCCAGAAAGAAGGGGGAGAGACAAATGCAAGGGAAAAAATGTAGGAGAGTTACAGAAGAGAGGGACGGTGGTGGGAAAGAAAGAGGGAAACAGAAGACACCAGATTCAGAGAGAGAGGCTGAGAACATTGTGAAACAATTTCAAGCACGACCACTGCACTTGGCCGTGGCTTTCCCAATGCGCTCACCTGTTTCCCCTTTAAAGGACCTTTACACAGCAGTGCATCCTACAGGGAAGAAAATTATTCTCGGGACAAATGTAAACACACGCTGAGAAATGGGTGAAATAAAATACAGGGCCAGAGTTTTCCCTGTCTATTAATTTGGGGTGTTGGTAGAAAATCATTTCACTGCATATTCAAGACACTTCCTGGAAGACCAAGGCAATGAACCATTTCCCCCGGAGGCCCCTTTAATCTCTATGACATTGAAAACAACTTCGACAAAATCGGTTCTTAGGTCAAGAAGAGACTAAAGTGACATAGAGCAGAAATCAATGGATTTTTCTGGAATCCTGCAGGTTTTCCTTATGAACTGAGATAACTGGCCATGCTGGCTGATGACTGAGCCTTCCTCTGAGTCTTCAGACGTTTTCTTCCTCCTGGAGCTCAGGCTCTTGCAGCCTTCTGTGAAATGTAAGCAGAAGGACCTGCCGGAGACCAGGGAAGATAAAGAAATTTGGTCTGATACCTGATATTGTGGTCTACATGGCCACGAGCGCTCAAGTGGCCAGAACCAGTTCTGATCCACCAGACTTAAAGGGTCAGGGTGTGGAAAAGCTTGAGAGAGTCCCCTTGTCCTTCCAAGTCCCTTGGACTCCTCCCCCAAGCCCTCATGCAGTCAGTCAAGGCCAGCCTGGGTCCCTGAGATGAGAGAGTCAGGAGAGGCAAAGGCCTGGAATCTTCCCTATGGCCCCGAGACCCTCCCTGACCTGGGTGAGGATGAAGAACCTAAGATGTGTGTGTACTCAGTTCCCACCATGGGCCCCAGGAACCTCTACCATCTAGGAGGTGGTCAAAGCTAAGAGAATCTTTAGATCACGGTCTTTCATTGTGTTACCCACACAAAACAAAGCAAGAAAAAAACTGAACAAGTAATATATTAATGCAATATCATAAAAATTAAAGCTATGCCAAAATATATAAAATAAAAAGTGAAAGTCCCCCCATCACTCACCACTCCCACCCCTTCCTTCTCCCCACAAGTAACTCTTCATCAGACTCTGGTACGTGGCCTTCTAGATCATTTTTACGCATTTGCCTGTATGTGCCAATACCTGTGTAGGTTTAGGGATAATTTTGTTTCGGCAAATAGATTGTGCTATGTATACAATTCTGTCACTGGCTTTGATATTCAACAATGTATCTCTCCTTGTTTTCTCATATTTCCATGTCAGCACATAAAGTTCCCCTTCATTATCTTTATACGCTACAGCAGTTTGACAGATAATTAGATCGTTGCCAATTTTTCACTATTACAAGCATGGTTGCAATAAACACTCCCAGTACTTAGATCTCTGCACAAGAGCTTCAGGATTTCTGCAGGATCAACAGATATCTTGAAGGGGAACGGCTGAAGCAATTTTCCACTTAGGGAAACTGAGGTCCAAAAGGGGAGAGTTTCTCGAGGTTACATAACATGTTAGGGGCAGAACTGGGATGAGATGTGAAGGGGTCCGGGTGCCGGGCCAGCCTCCCCCATGACACCATCCTCACTGGGACTGTGAACTTGGACATGACTGATTGACTCCCAAGGGCTGTGGGATTTCAGACCCGGTACTGAGCAGACAGGAACAAAAGCTCAGAGTGAGACAATTCTAGCCTCAGGAGGAAAAAGATGGGGTGGTCAGAAGGTTCCCAGCAGAGGACAGCGAAGGAGCATTGAGTTTAGAATTTAAATCCTCCAACTCCCACCCTGGCTCCCCCCTGCTCCCCCCACCCTCCACCTGAGGCATTTCACATGACTGAGCCTCTGGTTCTTCTAACGTAAATGAACAAAATTTCTATCTTCCAGGTTTACCGTGAGAGCTGAACAAAGTGATCTACTGACACCATGATAAGAGTTTACATTGCCTGAGCTCAACTGTGTGCCAAGGACTCTGCTAAGTACTTTTCCTAAATGACATTCTTTGATCCTCACAATTCTATGAGGTCAGTATCATCTTTGTTCCCATTTTACAGATAAGGAAACTGAAACACAGAGTAAATCCTTGCCCAAGGTCACCCAGGTAGCAAATGCCAGGCCCAGGAGCTGAAGCCAGGCCACCTGGCTCCAGAGCTCAAACTCCCAGCCCTAAGAAAGGGGCTCAAAGCTCGTGGGTGCCCCAACATGGGCACGGAGTCCCCCGGACAGGGCAGAACATGGCTCTGGAGGTACAAGGCCCCAGAGGAGGGGTCAGCTGCAACATGCTCAGCCTCAGAGGTTCTGCGGCCACTTGCCACATGGGACCCTCCCCATGGCTGTCCTGTGCCGTGATTAACCAGCCCCGCAGAGGCTGCCAGTACCTGGGGCTGGCGGGGTCCTAATGGAAGCGAGCTGTCGGTAATTGCCTCCATCCATCACCTTGGTCCATGGAAGGGGACACAGAGTCTGGCTGGAGATTTCAACAAGCTGTTTCTCTGCAGAAACGAGGGCCAGTGACATAGTCCGGCTTGCAGAGAGTTTGAATAGGCAAGGCAGACCCAAGGACAGAAGACGAGGAGAGAGGAGGAGGGAGAGAAGTAGCAGAGGGAGAGAGAGACAAAGACAAGGAAATCAGAAATGTGGAAAGATGATGAGCTTGGTAGAAGAGTGAGAAAGGCAGTGTGCCAGGAAAGTGCTTCTCAAACTGAACCCCTTTGGGGATAGAGAGGTGGGGGGGGAGATATGCATGTGTGTATATGTTATATGTATGTTTGTAATATATAAGCAAACACCTATACACATATGTTTATGTGTTCTCATTTTGATGATACCTTAAAAAAATAAATGTGATCATATTCTGGATTATTCCACCTACAACTCTGGAGCAGAGTACTTGCCATCCAATTTAACTATCCAGCCTTCCCCCCCGCCCCCCGCCCTCCTTCAGCCTGCGAAATAGGGATAAGAACCCTTCCTTTTCCAGGTGAGTGTGGACACTGAGTAAGACAATATATATAAAGTACAGAGTACATGTTCTTTAAATAGCTGCTATTATTACTATTCCCATTTACAATATGCTCATAAAGAGTAGTTATCCGTGCAGGCTGGGAAAGTGTATTTAGGGGCTTTGAAGAATGAAGAGATCACCAGGTCCAAAAGGAAAGGGATCAGCTTTCCAAGTAGAAGGGATGAGGTCCTTGAAACAGGAGTGGTCAGGTGTGCTCCAGGGACGCTGATGGGAGATGAAGCCAAGGAGGTCAGCAGGAACCAGAACCAGGGGCTCTGGCTTTACATCCCTGGCTGTGGGATCCAGAGCCTTCCCCAGGTCCCACATTCCCAGGCCCAGAAAGTCCTCCACACTCACCATGTTAGCAGGTAGGGGGATTTCCATGGCAGACCAAAAGAAAGGCATTAAATAGTCATAGTATTCCTTTTGGAAGTTTCTGTCACTATCAACAGGATCTGAGTTGTACAATTTGTATTTTACCCAGAACACATGGGGGCATCCATCCTCCCTACCACCATACACAGTCACAGAATATGAAACAGTCACTTATGCTGTGTTTACTGTATTTAGAGACAAAAGGGACTTCGGTTGAGTATCATGTCAAAACAAATGTGAGGAAGACACTGCCGTAATTCACCAAGACCCATGTTTTTCTCTTCTTCCTGAGGATACAAACAGATTGCATTTCTCAGCTTCCCTTCCAGTTAAGTGTAGCTACACGTAGCAGACACTATCCGTGCTTCGCCCCATCCTCTTGGATTCCATTCACTTTTCCTGCATGTCTATCCTCCTGCTTTGTAGTGCTCTGATTCCAAGGATTTGCCCCTGCAACTTTCTCTTGAGGCTGGTCCTTGGCTAATGGAGTCCTGTACTGGCAGAGAGCCAGAAATGCCTGGGCGTTCCCATGTTCCTGAAATAGCCCTTAGCTGGTGTATGAAAGCCTGGACACCTTGCCTTGAGGTGAGACCTACTCTCAGGTGTAATTCACAGTCCAGAGCTCCCCAAAGGATTACGCCAACTTTGGGGACTTTGTCTGAAATTACATCCATGCTCACCCTTTCTCCCTTTCCAGTCCTGCCTGCTTCTTTACTGGTTTCTCCTGGGAATACCTCCTAAAGAAATCACCTGCACGTGAGTCCTCACTGAGGGCCTGCTTCTGGGGACCCCAGCCTAAGCCACCAGGGACTTAGGCGCAGGACTGCTACTTCCTGGCCTTACAAAGAAGCCCAACTGTGGGCTTCTCCCTTCAGGCTGATGGGAATAGAAATAACTCAGAGGGTCACCTTGGAAGACAATTATTGATGACGGCAGAACTCCAACAGCCTGGACCCTGAGTTACTGCAGGGAAGAAAGATTTGTGCCAACCAAGAACGTGATGCTGGGCTGGGAGGTGAGACGGGAACTTCTCCTGTGCTACGCCACTAAAATATTTGTATTTACTTGTCATGGCAGCTCGAGTCACCCACACTAAAATAGAAAGGGACTTTACTTGAGCCCTCAGTGAGGTCTAGAGTGGATGAAAGGCTGTTTAGGAAACCATTTATACCCCCCAGGTAGGGCCCCAGGGAGTCTGAACAAGCCGGGCCTGTGAGCTGGGACACCTGCTGCAAAACGACAGGATTTAAGGCCTCTTCTGTCAGAACCAGAACTCCCAGAAGCCAGCTCTGCATAATCTCCCAAGCACCTAGGATTCTGATGAAAGGTGGCCCTTCACAAAGCAATTCGCACCGTGCCCGTGTATTCATAATAAGGGCAAAAATTATTATTAATACGTAAGTGTTCACAGTTGTCCATTCTCCCTGTGGATTTGAAGGAAAAATGATTCTTGCTGTCAGAGAAGATCCCTAAGATCACCTTTGTTGAGGAGACTCTGGATAATAGGCCAGTGAATTAAACTATTAATAGAAGTCAGAGAGGCTAAAACAACAAACATAAAAAAGAACTAGGACAGTATCACTGGAAGGTCAGAAAGAGAAACAGAGAAGCCACGTGAGCTGGGTATTAGAGAGGGTTTAAGAGTTCAGAGTTAGATATAAGGATAAGAAAGAAAGTTTAACAGGAGCAGCTGCCATCTCGGTGGAAGGTGACAATAACAGCAGTGATCTGGACAGAGGAATTTTTGTGATGTTTTCTCTGCAATAAAGATGTCCTCCATTATTGGTGTTTCCTTACGAGACCAAGTATAGACTTGAAACACTCATGATTAATATTTGGTTCCTGGATTGTTCCTGGGAAGGAAACACCATGAGAGACTGGTCCATTTGGAACCCTGGACTATATTAGGATCACACTTCTATTTTCAGGGGTCTCCAGTATTTTGTAGAGGAGTCCAGAACCTTTCATCTCTCCATTCCCTTGATTGAAGACAAATTTAAAATATCCTAGCCCCAGACTTCCCTGGTGGTGCAGTGGTTAGGAATCTGCCTGCCAATGCAAGGGACACAAGTTCGAGCCCTGTTCCAGGAAGATCCCACATGCCGTGGAGCAACTAAGCCCATGCGCCACAACTACTGAGCCCACATGCTGCAACTACTGAAGCCCACATGCCTAGAGCCCATACTCCACAATAAGAGAAGCCACCATAATGAGAAGCCCGCGCACCGCAACAAAGAGCCCCCGCTCACCGCAGCTAGATAAAGCCCGCGTGCAACAATGAAGACCCAACGCAGCCAAAAAAATTAAATAAATTAATTAATTAAAAAAACTTATTCTTAAAATATCCTAGCCCCAACAAACTTCTTGAATGTCTGCTATGAAAATTAACCACCACTGTTCACCATTCTATTTTGTGCTCCCTTTGCTATTTGCCTGTGCCTCTAGCACCTAGTTTTATCACCTGAGTCAAGTTAACTGATAATGTGTTTGATTTTTCAACTTGATTGTAAAATCTTTAAGGATGGGTTTTATAAGCATCTGTCTTATACTCAATAAATGTAAAGAGGACTTCCCTCGTGGTGCAGTGGTTAAGAATCTGCCTGCCAATGCAGGGACACAGGTTCAAGCCCTGGTCCGGGAAGACCCCACATGCCACAGAGCAACTAAGCCTGTGTGCCACAACTACTGAGCCTGAGCTCTAGAGCCCGGGAGCCACAACTACTGAGCCCACGTGCCACAACTACTTAAGTCTGTGCGCCTAGAGCCCATGCTCCGCAACAAGAGAAGCCACCGCAATGAGAAGCCCGCGCACCGCAACGAAGAGTAGCCCCTGCTCACAGCAGCTAGAGAGAGCCCGCGTGCAGCAACGAAGACCCAACACAGCCTTAAATAAATAAATAAAAATAAACACATTTATATAAAAATAAATAAATGTAAAGATTTCTGTCTTGTTCATCCCTCTCTTTCCAGCACTTCCAAGATTATATGATTGATGGTAGATGTTTAGTAAATGTTTATTGAATGAATAAGTGAAATAATCAATCATATACATCACATTTGAGTTGATAACAATCACGTCCTCCAGATTAAGCAGATCATACCATTGCCTCATTGCTACTCAGGTGTTCCCACTAACATGTACCTTTTCAAACCAATTTGCCCTGTACTGACAGGTGGAACCTCTCTTAGATCCTCAGCAGCTAAGACAGATAAAGATTGGGAAGGGAAGCCAGAGCTGAAACAAACCTTACCTACTTCCTGGATTGCTGGAAAAGCCCCAATTACAAATATCAAAAAGGGTACAAATGCCCTCTTGGCCAAATGAAAATCTAGCATCTGTATTTTTGGTTCACAAAATATACTCCCCTTGCTTCATGTAAGAGGCAAAACTCGGGGACTTGCCTGATGGTCCAGTGGGTAAGACTCCACGCTCCCAATTCAGGGGGCCCGTGTTCAATCCCTGATCGGGGAACTAGATCCCACAGGCATGCAGCTACTAAGAGTCTGAGTGCCACAACGAAGATCCTGAGTGCTGCAACTAAGACCCAGTGCAGCCTAAATAAATAAATAAATAGGCAGAACACAGACCTTAGAATTGTATATATTCACTCTGGTTAGTAGCCAAGCGGCTTCGGTCAAGTTATGTAACATATCTAAACCTCAGTTTCCTCATCAGTAAAATGGGCACAACCACATCTACTGCACAGAAAAACTGTCGTGAAGATTAATAGAGATAATTGTAAACTACTGGCCCAATACCAACAAGGGGCACATCGTAGTAGTTCTAAGAATGCTTGTCTCCTTCCTGCCTGATGGCACAGACACAAGTAGAGATTAAACAAAGAAAACTCATGCTGATATTTTCTGGATGATACAAAGAGGAAGGAGCTATGGGTCTTTCATGTCCTTTCAGTTCATCTAAGGAAAGAACAGGGCCACGTGCAAACTCACCAGCCAAAATTGTCTCCTCCAGAGCTCACTTCTTCGTGAGTTAGCATTTGAGACATCGTGTTGACAAGGGGAGAGGGTAGGACACCGATTCCTTTATGCTGTAAACCTGACCATCTCCTCAAACGAGGACGAAATGACAGCTTTCTCCATCTATCCTAAGGACAATTTACAATTATGACTCAATTTGCAACAGAAGAGAAACATGCTATTTATTTGCTATCTTTATTTTTTTTAAGGGAATAGTGGGAGACATTTCCATAGCTAATGAGGGCCAAAGGTGAAATCCTTTTTATGAGAACACAGACAGGACCAGACTTCATTTTTGGTAATTTCCTTCCGATTGAGATGTTGTTGATAATGCTGGACAATGTCCAGCTTTGAAATGGCCCTAATCATAGTCCAAATGCCATGGCAACGATCTCTTGAGAAATAGCACGTGAACTCAGGTGATCTTATGCCTGAGTGAAGAATATAATTGTTACTCTACAAAATATTTGGTGTGTTACAATTATATGGTATGTCAAAATACAGCATTCTCTCAACGATAGTTAAATTTTAATGGGTTTTTTACTCCCTTTCACAATATTTAAATAGTTTGACTATGAGACTAAACTATTTAAAAAGGTAAGTTTACCCACAGCATGTATAGCACTTCCTACAGACCCACATCCAAAGGTCTGACTTCTCTTTTAGAAACTCCTCATTTATGTTAGAAAAAAAAGAGAGGGGCCTGCATCAATAATATAGATAATTTTAATTCAAAATTGCTCTTGAATTAAATTATTTAGATATTTCTGAGGGGCAAATAATCCAGGGACCAGAATGACCTGGAAAATTACCTTCATTATTTAAGTCATTCTGGTAAATCTGACCTAAATTACTGGGCTTCAAGAGCTTCTGAAGGAGGCATTTCAGAAAATCAAAACACTCAGAATACTTAATATTTTTTCCACTGGATTTTTTCCACAGGTCCATGTGATGGAAAAGGGCAATGACTTATTTAGACAACCAAAAATAATCTTAGACCCAAGAGAGACCTCATTCTCAACGGTTCTGCAGAAACTTACAACTTACAAAAAAATATTTTGCGAGGACATTTTATCTTTTAATCCTAACAATCACTGTGGGAGACACAGACCGTAGTCTCCGTGTTTACATGGAGATGAGAACACAGAGATTCAGAGAGGAAAATGTTTGTCCAATGTAGGGCGCGGTCAGCTAACTGCTACGCGGCAGGAAGCTGAAATAAGCTGAGTCATCCTTCCTGTGGCCACTGCGCTTGCGCTAAGTATACTAATGAGGTTTTAAAGTAGCGACCTATCCGATGTTGGCTCACAAATCGCACCATCGGCGAAAGCCAATCACAGAGCGACACATGTTCTTAATCCCTATATAAGCAGACTGCTATAGGATTGCGGGGTCTTCCTTCCATCTTTCTTCAACCAAGCTGTGCTCCAATAAAGTGTGATACGAGAAGAATCTTGCGTGTGGCGGCTCGTTATTCTGCCGGTCAGAAACGGCTCGCCGCAAGTGGTGCCGAAACCCGGGAACTTCGCGCCCTGCATGGAGGACCGATTCAGAACTCGACACACGGAGTGGTAACCGTCGGTGAGTAGTCCAGTCAGGTATGTTTTTCGGGGGTTTGGAGCCTGAAGTTTTTACTTTCGCTTTTGTCCTTTTAGTGTTTCTCATGTTTTTCGTTTGCTTGTGGCTACGGTACCACCAGCCCGATCGAGTGTGTCTTCCCTGGCCGATAGATAAGTCAAGCATTTTTGGGAATAGTTCGTCCACGGAGCCTACAACTGATTTTCATGAGCCTATTCAAGCCCTTTTAAGGGACCGAGGGCTAAAGCTCTCTCATAAAAACATAAGTAGGCTGCTACAAGATATCGAAAGTGCCGCGCCGTGGTTTGGGGTATCAGGCAGCTTGACTGTTCCGTCATGGGAAAAACTCGGAAAAGACCTAAAGGAGTGTAACACAAGGGGAGAACTTTCTCGAGGCGCTCTCCCCTTGTGGAGCATGATACTTTCTTGCCTAAAGGAAGGAAAATGTGAAGAAATTATTCAACGAGGACGCAAGGCTCTTAGCATGTGTCAAGATAGCGCATCAGAGAATGAACAAACAGGGACTACGGTAGACAGGCCTGAAATTATGAAAAGAGAAAAAAGAAAACAAAAGGAAAAGCAAGAAACGGTGCCAGGATTATATCCAATCCTAGATGAGTTTAAGGAATTATATTTGTTTCAAGATGAATTAAATCCTAGAGAGAAGGAAGATTTAGAAGGAGCGGCCGCGACATATGAACAAGAGCGGTATGAGCATTGGTACATGCCGCCGCTCGCTAGCCCACCATATTTTAAACCTGCGGAGGCTAGAGCTTCCGCCCCTGCTCAGGCCTCCACCTCAGTTGCGGCAGCTAATGCTCCCCCTCCTATGCCAAAGTGCACTTTTATTCCTCGGGAAACATGGTCCCAGTTGGCCACTGCTTTCCCCGTGTTTGAAGATCCAGCTACACGCCAACGATATTGTGAGATGATAGATCATAAGCTCATTAGGGATCTTGCAGAAGCGGCTAAAAGAGATGGCGTGTCCGCCAATTACACTATCATGTTGTTGCAGCGCCTCACGCGAAATGCGTTAACACCTACAGACTGGCAGGATATTGCCCGCGCTTGCTTAACGATGGGGCAATACCTAGATTGGAAATCAATCGTGTCTGACCTAGCACATAGTCAGGCGCGGGAGAATGCTGCCAATGGGCAGCCGGCCTGGAATGTTGACATGCTGTTGGGACAGGGACAATGGATAAATAATCAGACCATGTTCCCTGTGCAAGTTTACAGCCAAATAAACGAAATTAACATGCGGGCCTGGCGAGCCCTCCCCAACAAAGGAGAAGTTTCAGGGAATTTAACCAAGATTATACAGGGCGGCACAGAACCATTTTCCGATTTTATAGCTAGAATGATGGAGGCTGCCGGACGGATTTTTGGTAATGTAGATGAGGCTATGCCATTAGTAAAACAATTAGTTTATGAACAATGCACAAAAGAGTGTCGCAGAGCGATAACACCTTATAAAGGGAAGGGCATTGAAACCTGGATGAAAGCATGTAGAGAGATCGGAGGGCCTTTGTCTAATACCGGGCTTGCTGCGGCTGTGCTGGCTGCCGCCCACAGTGTTCAGAACCCTGCCAAGTCAGGGGTTTGTTTCCAATGTGGAAAGCCTGGGCACATTAAGAAACAGTGCAAAAATGCAGGTGCGAGACCTAAAATGCTACAAGCTCAAAGAGTTCCAGGAACTTGTCCTAGATGCAAAAAAGGAAAACATTGGGCTAATGAATGTAGATCTGTTAAAGATATAAATGGGCAGCCCATTCAGCCCGCTGCACAGGTAGCTAATTCAAGAAATATCCATACAGCCAATTCAAAAAACGGGATAACGGGCCCCCGGTCCCAGGGCCCGAAGATTTTTGGGGCCCACGAGAGTGTGAACCTTCAGCCACTCCGACCCCAAGGCGAGCCACGTCAGGCTCCGCAGGGTTGGACCTCCGCGCCAGCTCCAGAATGGTATTAACAACAACCATGGGCATACAGCCCCTAGATACAGACATGAAAGGGCCACTACCTAGAGGGACGGTTGGGCTGGTGTTAGGTCGTTCTTCCTCCGTTTTAAAAGGACTTATTGTCCTACCCGGAGTGATTGATCCTGATTATACCGGAGTCATTAAGGTAATGTGTCAATCCCCTAGAGGGATCGTTACTATAGCCCCTGGTGATCGGATAGCTCAATTGTTGATTTTGCCTTCTTTTCATGAAAATTATCCCGCATGTTCTGCAGCCTTTTTGTCATTATCCCTTGATGATCGTCCTATGATGAGTCTAACCGTAGAAGGGAAAACATTTTTAGGTTTGGTAGATACCGGAGCAGATCGGAGCATTATAACTACTAGAGATTGGCCAGGCTCTTGGCCCCTACAAGAGTCTTCTCAAACCTTGCAAGGTCTAGGATATGCACAGACACCCAAAGTTAGCTCCAAGGAATTAACTTGGATCTCTAAAGATCAGAAGGGAAGATTTCAACCCTTTGTGGTTGAGGGATTACCATTTAATTTATGGGGAAGGGATGTACAAAGTCAAATGAAACTTAGACTTACTAATGATTATTCTGAAGTCGCACAAAATATTATGCTTAAATCGGGATTTATACCTAATAGAGGGATAGGACGTAAGTTACAGGGCATGACCGCCCCTATAGAAGCCCGCGGAAATTTAAACCGCCGAGACTTGGGTTTTTCTCAAGGGTCACTGAATTTATGATTCCTATTACATGGAGGACCACAACACCTGTGTGGGTACCTCAGTGGCCTTTGTCAAAGGAAAAGCTGGAGGCGGCATCCAAACTAGTGGATGAGCAGTTACAATTAGGGCATTTAGAACCCTCCTAGTCACCCTGGAATAATTAAGAAAAAATTAGGGAAATAGCGTAAAGATTGTTTCTTTTCTATTCCTTTGAATAGTCGAGATAAAGCCTCTTGTATGGAGTTGCTTGAACAGGCCTTAGGCGTTTTGATTAAATATTTAGGGAATGGGGGATTGTTTCTTGCTCCCGAGGGAATACAGAAGGGAGATGTTGTAAATTTTTTAGGAGCCTGATCTTAATTCCCCACGCCAATTGACCCCAGAAGCCCATCAGGCACTTCAAAAGGTAGAACAAGCTATTACAAATGCACAATTAGAACGCTGTGATGATTCTCAACCTGTTTGGATGTGTCCTTTTAATTTAATTTCCACACGCGCTCTAACAGCGCTAGACTCTACGACACAGGCTCAAGAGTTTCATAAGCTATATCATGTGTCATCTACAGTCTTAAGAAAAAAATTTAACATTACCAGAGCTTTGGCTAGGAATATTGTGAAGAGTTGTTACCCAAAAGACTGGGGTTAACCCCAGAGGCATTCCAAAAGCTTTGCTCTTTTTAGTCAAAAAATGCAGGTGATTCATATTACAGGCTTGCCCTATAATCCACAAGGCCATGGCCGACGAAAAGCCCAAGGAAGGAGTCAAGACTGAGAACAACGGTCATATTAATTTGAAGGTGGCGGGGCAGGATGGTTCTGTGGTGCAGTTTAAGATTAAGAGGCATACACCACTTAGTAAACTAATGAAAGCCTATTGTGAACGACAGGGTTTGTCAATGAGGCAGATCAGCTTAAAGAACTCTTAATAAAACAAAAAGGGGGAATCGCAGAGAACTGTACCCCTAGACAGAGACTTTCACTTGCCTTATTTACCATAAATTTTTTACATTTAAATGATGATAAAGAAACCTCTGCTGAACGCCATGTGGCAACAAACCATAAAAATTATGGCAAAGTGATGTGGAAAGATGTGTTGTCCAATCAATGGAAGGGCCCGGATCGTGTTATTACTCGATCCAGGGGATCTCTTTGTGTCTCCCCACAGGATCAAGATCCGATCTGGGTGCCATCAAGACTGACGAGAATTGTTGAAGAAAACTTCAGAGAAGATGCTGAGCTGGATGTTCCTGATGATTCTTAATCGAAGTCTTTGTATTAGTTGGAATTCCACAAAGGATTATTCAAATTGTGCAACTGAGTGCTGCCGGGCTGGAGCCCGTTGCCTTTGGAGATTTTGCCTCTTGGCTCTCTTCTGCCTTTTCCTCCTTTGGGGAGTGGGTGGGGGTAGGAATCTTTGGAGTCTGCTGTGTATTTGGGATTATGCTGTGTCTCTGGTTGGTCTGTCGTGTGCGCATCAGGGCACATCGAGATAGGGTCCTGCTCACTCAGGCACTTCTGGCTATTAATGAAGGAGATTCGCCCGCAGCCTGGCTCTCCGCCCTGAATAATTCGAAATGATTGCCCTTGCACAGAGAGGCCTTGTTGCCATTGCACCTCTATAGGGAGTCATCCATTGTCCTGATTGCCCTTGCACAGAGAGGCCTTGTTGCCATTGCACCTCTATAGGGAATCAGCCATTATTCTGAGTCAGCCTTTGCACCCTGCAGCCCTTGTTGGCATTGCACGCAGGAAGGTGTCTCAGACATGCCAACAGAAAACTGCCCTCGAACAGTGAGCACATCATGAAGTGAACACTTGTACGGGCTACATTCTGCTTGGTGTTCTAATAAATAAAAAAGGGGGAGATGTAGGGCGCGGTCAGCTAACTGCTACGCGGCAGGAAGCTGAAATAAGCTGAGTCATCCTTCCTGTGGCCACTGCGCTTGCGCTAAGTATACTAATGAGGTTTTAAAGTAGCGACCTATCCGATGTTGGCTCACAAATCGCACCATCGGCGAAAGCCAATCACAGAGCGACACATGTTCTTAATCCCTATATAAGCAGACTGCTATAGGATTGCGGGGTCTTCCTTCCATCTTTCTTCAACCAAGCTGTGCTCCAATAAAGTGTGATACGAGAAGAATCTTGCGTGTGGCGGCTCGTTATTCTGCCGGTCAGAAACGGCTCGCCGCAGTCCAAGGTCACAAAACAAGTAAGTGACAAACTGGGGCTGGACCCCAGATCTTCTAACTCCACATCCAGAGCTCTTCTCTTACCAGTAAACTAAGCAACCCATAGAACTGATAACTAGAATCCAGAATCAGTAAGAAAAAGACAAATGAAAAACATAAAACCAGACAAAGAATATGAATAATCAAGTTACAGAAGCAAAAACCCAAACAGTCGATAAATATAGAAAGCCAACCTTGTTAGTAAACAGAGGAAGGCAAAACAATTTTGAAAAGAATAAGGGTATAATTGAATACTGATTAGATTTGTAAATTTTAAAAGTTTTGTGACATCAGTAATTGTTGAGGATGTATCAAATGTGATGTTTACATTACTGATGGGAGTATAAACTGGTATCACCCCTTTAGAGGACAGTCTAGCAACACTTAGTTCACTTGAAGGTATACAGGCCACGCAATTGAGCAATTCTACTCCTAGGTGTCTCACCTGGAACTACGCTCACAGCTATGCCCAGGGAGATACATTCAATGTTCATTGCTGTAATTTATATAATAGAGAAAAGTAGAAACAATCTAAGTATTTCTCAGTAGAAGAATCAACTGTGATTATTCACACAATATATCAAGTGAAAAGGGTAGCTTTTATGAAAAATGGATAAATCTAAAGAACATAATGTTGAATGGGGAAAAAAGCAGTTTGCAATTGACATGTACAGTAGGATACTGAATGTGTAAATCTTGAAAATACAAATAACACTAGTTTATATTGTTAATCGGTTCATACGTATGAATAGAAGTCTAAACACAGGAGAGGAAATGATACAGGGGAACCTCAGAGTTCTGGTTGTCTCTGAGAGGGGAGGGTTGGGGAAGAGATGAGGAGGGTAGCTATTCCTGCAATGTTCTATTTCTTTCTTTAAAATTCTGAAGCAAATATGGAAGAATAGGTAAGACTCTTATACCTGGATGTATGTTTTCTTTATTTGTATGTGCACATGCGTGTTTTTGAAATATTTCTTATAAGTTAAAAGGGATGCATTTGAACCTCAGAGGGGCATCAAGATAAGAAGGGGGAGGGAAGGGTAAAGAAATTGATGATCCCTTAAGGATGGTCTGCAAGGGGCTCTCTGGTAGCAAGATCCTAATAAAGAGGTCACAGGGCAAACAAGGAAAGGGGTTAAGTAGATGACAGTAATGCAAGCTATGGTTTCCATTCAAGGAGAACGAGGCGGGGTGAAAGGATGGGAGAGGGTTGAGTGGCTTCAGAAGAAAAGCTGAAGGGGGGCTGCCTGGGGAGAGATAGGGTCTGGTTATCTGTATGCCTCTCTTAGGTTGCTATGATATGGCTGAACGCCATTGTTTTTATGGAGGTCTTCACTCCCACTGAATGTGCCGGCCAGGATCTAAAAGCAGTCAAGTTCGGCACTTCAGAATTGTCAAGTTACAGAATATGCCTGCAACATTATTATCCTTTCCAATGCAATAACAACAGTAAAGTAACAGCAGGCTCAGAGAGGTTAAACGATTTGCTTGAGGTCACACAGGAGGGACCCCTGGCATCCTCACTCTGATTCCAAAGCCTTCCTTTCCCCTACGCTACATGCTTCCTCTCGGGGTTCAAATACGCCTTCTGCAAGTTGCCTACTTCCTGCAACAGATCCCAAGCAATTTCAACATGGCTGAGGATATCTTTTTGTTTTTTATTTTTCTCCCTATGGCCAGAATAAAGCATTATTTAGAAAGCATAATACATTGTTAACACCCAAGGTATGGAGTCAACAAGCTTAGATCTGGGTTTGCTTAGCAGATCTCTTAGGAAAGTAACCATGGAGTCTTCAGGGCTTGATGGTAATTGGTTTCAGCTGACCTCAGGGAGCAACCTAGTCTGGCAGGGACAGATGTCCTCTTGGTCCCCAGATGAGGACCGCCTGCTTCCCAACTGGCAAGAAGTCTCAAGCACTGAATTCTCTCCATGGTAAGAGCCCTTTTTGAAGCTGATGCTCTCTGCCTGCTGAGGAAGGCAAGCTGAGTCCCTGCTACCTGCTCAGGGCATCACTGATAGTTTGATTCAAAAGTAGAAGCTGTTCTACTCCAACAATTAGAGCTGCAGATCAGCCAGCCAGTCCTCTCCTTCGCCTCGTACAGGAGCAAAATTTGCCACCCCAAAATGTCTCTACGGCATGCGGATTATGTCAAACTGAAAACAATCAAGACCGAAAAGACTCGGGAAGAAACTTTTGACCCTCCCCCTAACTGCTTAGCAAAGAACGTGAAGGGCCTGGAATAAACCTGTCACCAGAGACCTCTGCAAAGAATATCGGCTAAGTGGTGGAGGGACACATCGCAGAGCCTAGAGATCAGAGTCCCCTCTGTGTCACACTGTCTCTGCAAAGCCCAGCAAACATCTGTTTACCAAATATCTGCTTTTTCATCTCCATGTGAATTGCCTTCCTTCCCTTTGAAGTCCCAAACCACTGCCCACACCATCCTCTTTTGTCTTTGGCTGTGGAGGTACAGGTGAGGGTTTCAGCCATTTTGGTGAGTTACTCAGTTTTCCTGGGTCTCTCCCATGTACAAATGTTATCAAACTTTTCTTCGATCTCCTCCTGTTAATCTGTCTCATGTCCATTTAATTCTTCAATCAACCAGCCTCTACAACGGTAGAGGAAAATCTCTTCCTCCCTGACAGCCTCTCCTGGATTTTTAGTCTTGTCTAACGAGATGGGTTCCATTTGAGCTTCAGTTCCATTTGAGCTGACTGTACCATTAGGAAGAAAATCAGGACTTAAATTAGAAAAATAACCATTCAACAGCAGCAACAAAAAAATCCTCCTGCACTTTTTATCTTGTCAAGCAGCTCAAAAACTCAACTGAGACATAAATAATCCTCCTCTTGGTATGTGTTTTCATTTTGTCTCGGCATTTTGTGTCCAGGAATTGCAAAGAGTCAAGAACGTCAGGCGAGAAATGAAGAGCTTGGCGTCTTATTTATGTCTCTGACGTGGGCAAGAAGCTGCCACGTGAGCCTGGACTCATGGAAGCGATTCCCATCAGAACCACATGGAAGCAAGACGAGCAGTTCTCCAAAGCAAACAGGAGATGCCACATCAGGAAAAAGGGGAAACAGATTCTGGGCAAATAGCAGTATCTAATAGAGTGCTTCACATCTGGGAACCCCATTTCACAGACGAGAAAGCTGAGGCTCAAACTAAGTAAACTGCCCAAGGTCATATTTTAGAAAGTAGCCGAATCCTCACCTAAATCTGGTCAAACCTACTGCCCAGAGCTGCAGCTTCTCTCTTCTGATTTAAAAAGTAATGCATGCCCATGTTTTTTAGAAAGTGGATAGCATTTTAGAAAATGAGAACAAAATGAAAATCACCATCATGAAGAAATAATCGCTGTCAAAATTTTGGTGTGCTTTGTTCTAGGCTCTTCTTCTACGGATCTATGGTAGATCTTTGGCGTTTTATCATTCATGGTCTTCACTAATCCTCAAAGTAAACCCAAGGGCCATGGCTGTAGTACGATCTGCCCAGGTCCTCTTTATAGACCAAACAGCTCATCCCCCAGCTGCTGTGACAGTTGGCTGCTAACAGTTCACAGCTGCTCCCATCTGAGATGCTTGGGAGGTTTTGCCCCCTTTAGGGCCCCAACTGAGTTATCAAAGCTCAGCTCCCCACCCTCAAGACAGAAGAACTCTAGGGTCCCATTTATATTCAAGCTTCCTGTGGTATCAAGATGAAGCTAGATTTCAGCCTGAGAGGGCATCTTTGACTTCTTTTCCTCCTTTGTCCTGCTTTTTTCACCTCCTTCGACGTGTCCTTCAACTTACTGCTTGCACAGGAATTCTCATCTCGGGCTTTGATTGTAAGGAGCCCAACCAAAGGTAAGGATTGAGAAAATTTTAATTGTGCTAAGGCCTGGGTTCTAGTCACCCACTCTTTGAAGGTGGAGTGGTCATTTAACTGCTGGCCAAGCCCAGTCAACAACCAGCATTCACATTTCCACCTGGCTTTGCGGTTTTCTGTTCCTTTTCACCCTTGCAATAACTCATATGAAGTGCTAAGAGCTGTGTTTCCTGGTTTAAAAAGGCAATTACTTTATACATTTCTATAGCCGTGTATTTATAGAATCATTAAGCCTCTGAAGAAAAACATGCATTATTCAGTTAAATTTTATTGCATTTTATGGGAGGAAAATATATGCTGTAGTAGAAGTCTTAATTTAAAGATTCATGAAGATTTTGAACTTATTGATTATCATATTGCCTCCATTCTAAGATATACAATTTAATGTTTTTGAAAGTCTTAGAATCAATGAATACATTTAGTGAATGTTTTCTCTCCCATCCCACTCCCCTGAAAACTTATTAATATTTTCTTTTTATTCATCCACATGAATTCCAGAATCACCTCATTGGATTCCAACACATCGCTCACTGTCCGCTTCCCGGAATAAAATTTATAATAAAATTAACTCAAACCTGTAAGTTAACTTTGGGAAAAAAAATGATATCTTTAGGGGTCCCCTGGTGGCGCAGTGGTTAAGAATCCACCTACCAATGCAGGGGACACGGGTTCAAGCCCTGGTCTGGGAAGATCCCACATGCCGCGGGGCAACTAAGCCCGTGCGCCACAACCACTGAGCCTGCACTCTAGAGCCCGTGAGCCACAACTACTGAAGCCCACCGGCCTAGAGCCCGTGCTCCGCAACTAGAGAAGCCACCGCAATGAGAAGCCCGCGCACCGCAACGAAGAAGAGCCCCCGCTCGCTGCACCTAGAGAAAGCTGTGTGCAGCAACAAAGACCAAATGCAGCCAAAAATAAATAATAAATAAATGAATTTGTTTTAAAAAATGACATCTTTATAACACAGTGTTCTCAACCAGTTTACGACAGGCCTCCCTATTTATTCAAGTTTTATTTATTTCTCCCAGTTGATCGCTGTCATTTTCTCCATGTGTATCCTATACAAACTTTATTAAAGTTAGTATTTTGTATTTGCATTGCTAATGAAATCTGAGTCATTTTCCATTATATTTTCTAACTGGTAATGTTATTATACATAAATGTTATTTTTAATATTTCTTAAACATTCAAGTACCTTGTGTATCTAACTTACTGCTACTATTAGTGTTTCCGTTGATCATCTGGGGTAAGCTGTACAGATAATTGTACCACTTGCAAATAAAGATAATGTCTTTTTTTCCATTGTTAATGCATCTTATTTCTCATCCATGTCTTATTACACTGACTAGAACTTCTATAAAAATTTTAAATAGAGATCAAAGAAATCATTGGCAATGACTCTGGTATTTCACCGCTAAGCATGAAATTGAGTGCTTAATATATTTTTCAGTATATTATATCAAATGTGTCTACCCTAAGTAATTGAAGGATTTTCATCAATAATGGGTTTAAGCATTATAAAATACAACTTTAAGCATTTATTAAATCAGGCTCAAGATGACGTGTGGAATATTTTTACACTTTGGAGTAAGCTGGACCTGGTGTTGAGTGTCAGCCCTAGTGCTTACTTTGGCCTTGACCAATCTAACCTCTCCCTGCTTCGATTTCTTTAACTATTAAGTGATGATAATATAACTCATAAGGTTCTGTGATCACTAATCAATCTAGTTTGTATGAAGCGTCTAACACACTGATGATCCCATGATAGATGTTCAATTACTCAGAATTTCCAAAGTAAATCTTCCTTGGTCCTGGCATAGCATTCATTTAATACACGAATGGATTTAATTTGCCATCAGCTTATTTAGAGTTGCTGCTTCCGTCTCTGTCACTGTGTGCCAAATGGAAGCATTATATTTCCTCTGTGTTTGTATCACTTAGAAGATAACAATGCCTTAAAAGTTGGAAAGGATACACTTAAATTCTTTTCTACTGATATGGCACATACATGCAGAAAATTGCATGAAGGAATGCATTCATAAATCCAGTTGGATCCAAAAGTGCCCGCTCATTTCTTTTCAATTTCTACTCAATGTCAATGGCCCTCGTGTATTAGACACTAACAATGGGCCAGCACTGTGATAAGCATTTCATGTGTCTCATTTAACATGATGGTCACAAAAATACCGTGAGAGGAATATTACTCCCCTCATTTTATAAATGAGAAAAATGAGGCTGAAAGAGGTGAGCAGTGTGCCCAAGCTTACACAGTAACTGATAAAACAAGATAAGGCTGGATATAAAATAAATCCTCCTATGCGTTAAGCAATGGTGACTCCGTTGAAATTAAGAAATCTCCATTTATCTAATTCTTTGTTCATTTTTGGTAGTTCATATTTACTCCCAAAATCATGCACTTCTTACATCATTTCAAGTGTATGGGAATAAATTGTCTGTAAGTAATATTTCCTTAGACTATATAATCTCCCCACTATCTACTTAATTCCTTTGTTAGTTCAATCCTAATTGTATGCATTTGTGCTAGCTTTCTCTTCTTCTAATTTATAATTGACATAAGTTAATTTATTCTATTGTCATTTTGAAAAGTCAACTCCTGGGTTTATTTATCAATTTTATTTTTTCCTGTTTTCTAATTAATTTCTGATTTTATCTTTATTTCCTTCCCCCCTGACTTATTTGAATTAGTTTTGAATGTCTTTATTTTAATGCTTCATTCCTTTTATTTCTCACTTGTTTAAAGTGAAAATATTAAGACATAACTTCCCTTTGAATACAACTCTGGCCATTTTCTATATTTTTAAATGCAGGATTCTCATATTTCTCATATTCAAATAATGCATAATTGTGGTTTTGATGTTTTCTTGGACTTAAAAGATAAGGAACATTTTTTTCAAGGACTAATTTTATACTAATTTTAATCTTACTACAATTTAACAAGAACCATTTCTAATATTCAGATTGTCAGTTTTCTTTGTAAACTAATATAAGTTAATTATGGTAAATGCTATGAACAATGAAGAATATTTTTTCTATACATTTTCAGAACACAAAATTTAATCCAAATCAATGAAATCGAAATCAACATTATTAACCATCCATATTCTTTTCTATTTTTTGCCAAAGACCATGTGTTGGTTTTCTTATTTTTGTTTGGGTTTTAGTTTTTGGTTTGCTTTGGGGGTTTTGGTCTGTTTGTTTATGGCCCCAATATCTGAAGGATACAATATATACCTATCAACAGTGATTCTGGATCATGTAGAAATGGGATTACCCAGCACTCTCTGAATATCAGGGTTGTTGTGAGTTTTAAAAAGACTTCTCATAAACTCAGATATGATCTTTTGGACGTTTTATACCATCTTGTTGAGAATCACTGAGTTAAATAAATTAGCGTCATAGCATTCTTATGAATTTTACCTTTTATCAATGTAAAATAACTCCCTGTATCTCAATAACTACATCTGCCTTGCACTCTATATTTTTTCCCTGATATTAATATTGTCACTCCTATTCTCAGTTTTATTTTTAACATTTTTTCCTCTCTCTTTTATGTGAAGCTTTGACAAATAGCTGTGATTGGCTTCTGCTGCATTTTGAACCAAAGCTGAGACAAACTGTCTTTTAATAGGGGAATATAATCTGGTTCCAGTCATTGTCATGACTGATGTTTGGCTTTCACATATGTAACGGATATAGTTGACTTATATCAGTCAAATCAGCTTTTGACTTCATCAGCTTTTGGTTACAAAATGCCTCCTTTACGTTGTATGGGTCTATTCTGCACCTCTTTGCCCTCATATGCACCCCTTATCCTTCCCTGCTTGGCTTTGTGTCACAGAGAGGCTGACCCCTACAGGCTGCATGTCCTGGGTTCTCTGATCAGCTGGCTTCAGGCTGGGTTTGGCCAGTAGGAGACATTGGCAAAAGAAGCAGAGAGGAGTCAGGGTATTTCTTCCTCCCCTTGCTGCCTTGGCTGCATCCCTTCTGGAATTCCAACTCCTGCTGGACAGGTCCCCTGTGGTTCCATTTTCCACTCGGAGAGTACTACCTACCCCTGGGCTCAGCTACACCCCTGCCCTCCTCCATCCCTCCAGCCCAAGAGTCCCATTCTCTGTCCTCCACATACCCTCCCTTTTTATAATTGTCCTCTTTCTCTGGGCTTTTTCTCTGCATCCAGAGAGAGCATCTTAATTTTGTCCTCCTTAACACTAATTCCATTTTCTGCAGTGTTGTTTCTTTTCTTTACTGCTTCTAATGCAAATGCATGTTGTATTATACCATTGCATTTTCTACGTCTTTACAGTCTTTATTTCAGATTTTCTCTGTCTGCATCTCGGCAACATTTTTAATCTTACCATTTCATCTATTATTTCCTGTATCTCAGAGCTCATACTGAGAGCACAAAGAGTCAAGGCTCTTCTTACTTTTCCATATTTTTTCAAAAGGTTTGCTTTCCTGTTCAAAACAATATTCCCCCCTTTTATGTTCTCTTGTTTTGTTTTTCTTTATGCTTTATAAAAGACAGGTCGGTTCAGGTGTGTTGCCGGCAAATGGTCTGGATGACCTTCTTTGTCATTATTAGTAACTATATGATGATATTAGAATCCATATCCAGACTTTGAGCTGATTAATAAGCACAGACGTGAAATTCCTAGTGGTCTCATGCCTGTGCTGAACCAGACGGGTTCTCTGACTTTACTGCTTGGCCTCCTGAACATGTGGAAGGGAATTTATTCTGAGATAACTATGCAGGCTTCTCTTTGTGAAAAGCAATGCATGGACATCAACACTAACCAGGGTGTAACTGTCTCCCAAATCCGCCTCTATTCCTTCATCCTCTTGACTTCACAGTCTGGCATACAAAGACCCATACCTATTCTCGTCTGCCATGATCCCTTCCTTTTTGTAGATTTCTGGGAGACTGTAGTCCCATTATGGTTAAATACATAGGGAGTGTTGGAAAGTCAACAGCCTCCGAATTAACTTCTGTGTAGTAAGTAGGGCTTTCCTTCCTTTGGCTCAGAGAAGACCCCGTGTCTTTAAGGCAGGAAGTAGAAACAATAATCGAAAAAGTCCTCTCATGTCTCTTGCCCTTTACTCAAGTGTGTCATCCTTGCTTTTGTTACACAGAAATATTTCCCAAAGTCTAGAATCCACGTTATTGAAAAGTAGCAGCGTTTTCTTTGATTTCATGAGTATTTTCATAGGAAGGTGCTGGGGGGAAAAGCCAAACCAGTGTCATCACTATACGCCATCTTAATCTGGAAGTCCCACCCATGTTTCTTGAAAAACCATTTCCTTCTCCCCCTCCAGTATTCCCTGCCTGACCCATAATGCACCTGTCCAAAGGGATGTCAAGATGTTATCTATACTGTTGCCTCCTAAGAGGTCACTATTGAGCTGCCCCAGGTCTGGAGGCTTTATGCCATTCCTTCCCCACGCCCCAATCTTCCACTCCAGCGCTTTATTCACTTAGGAGTATGGGGGATGCCCAAACCCATGCCCCGTATTGATACCCTGCTGTTCCCACAACACATCATTTGTACTCAAGAAGATTATTGTGAAGCTGCCACATATCAGCATTCTGTGATGTCGACCCAGATTTGGATAAACAGCAAACAAAAATGTTAAGGGACTTCCCTGGTGGCTCGGTGGTTAAGAATCTGTCTGCCAATGCAGGGGACATGGGTTCGATCCCTGGTCCAGGAAGATCCCACATGCCGCGGAGCAACTAAGCCCGTGCGCCACAACTACTGAGCCTGTGCTCTAGAGCCTGCGCATCTAGAGCCCGTGCTCTGCAAGAAGAGAAGCCACCACAATGAGAAGCCTGCGCACAGCAATGAAGAGTAGCCCCCGCTCGCCACAACTAGAGAAAGCCCGTGCACAGCAACTAAGACCCAATGCAGCCAAAAATTAATTAATTAATTAATTTTTTTTAATGTTAAAATAATGTTCCCATTTTAACAAACTCATTTGTCAGGAACTAAGAACTCACATGCTAATAGGAACAGAGGAAGTGGATGTGAGCAGAAATTTTGCAATTTATTATGACCTAAGGACGACCACGCTATTTTGTCACTCCCTCACCCACAGCCTCCTAAAATTGCTGTACATACTCTGCTCTAGCACTTATGTAATTATGACTTGTATTTTAGTTACTTGGGTGTGTGTATCTCCCGGTGAGGTCCCCTGTTCATTCAGGACAAGAATGGTGTCTTTCTCATCTCTGTATCCACAGTATCAAGTGTTCAATTCCCCCCTGAAGGAAGGAGCTAGGAGCTAAACTAATTATATGCGTAGAGTCGAGAGTAGCAGGTGTGTCTCTAACCTGGCGATGCAGGTGTCCCTAAATAGTAGAGGGGAGAGAACCAAAATAAGAACTGGGGGAGGCAGGACAAGGGGTAATGGGAGAAGGGAGGCTATGTGTAGTTTCCAAAGCAAGAATGAGGACCTTAGGACAGATATAATGGGTTAGAATATAAACCAGAATATCTAAGAACTAAGAAGGAGGAACAGGAACTGGAAGATAGGACTGCTACTTTTTAACATGTAATGTGAACAGATAAGCTATATGTAAAAAACAGCCAGTGTGGCTGTGAAATAGACCCGTGGTGAGTGTTTATTAAATGTACACAATCAAGATAAATTCTGGAAAGTGATATAACCTTCAATTCTCTCATCCCTCTGCCAGAAATCCCGCCCCTAAAAAAGTTATGTAAAAGTTATCCTGTAAAGAAGATGTGGTATATATATATATACACACATACAATGGAATGTTGGCCATAAAAAAGAATGAAATAATGCTGTGTGCAGCAACATGTGTGGATCTAGAGGTTATCATGCTAAGTGAAGTAAGTCAGACAAAGACAAATACCATATGATATCACTTATATGTGGAATCTAAAATAAGACACATATGAACATATCTACGAAACAGAAACAGACTCAGACATAGGGAACAGACTTGTGGTTGCCAAGGGTCGGGGGTGGGAAGGATTGGGGGTTTGGGATTAGCAGATGCAAACTACTATATATAGGACGGATAGACAACAAGGTCCTACTGTATAGCACAGGGAACTATATTCAATATCCTGTGATAAACCATAATGGAAAAGAATATGAAAAAGAATGTGTATATATATATATATATATATATATATATATATATATGTATGTATAACTGAGACACTTCGCTGCATAGCAGAAATTAACACATTGTAAATCAACTATACTTCAGTAAAGTTTTTAAAGTTATTCTATACCTAATAACCTCAAACAAACCAACCTGGTGTGGAAGATGTGAAATTGCACAGATATGTCACTTCAAGATCCAGCCCTCACTTGCCTCTGACGCTGGACCACTCCCCTCTCTGAGTTCAGTTTCCTTAGCTGTAGCATGAGAAGAATAATCCTTATGTCATAGGGCTTTGTAGAGGACTGAATCACATATGAAGTAGATAAGCACACCAGAATCATTCAATAAATGTTCCTTTTCATCCTTCATCTGGAGGCCTCATGAGCCTAATGAGGGTGGAGAAGGGATGCTTACTTAACAATCTGGAGCAGAGCAGTTCTGGTGAGCAGACGTGCATTCTTGATTTCATTATGTGCCAGAGGATGAAAATGAACAGCCCTGCGGATTGCGCCCCAGCCCTCACAGCTGCCTCTCTGCTGAAGGATTTACATTCTGTGTGATTAGGCCTGAAATGGACAGGAAGCCTTATTGCGCCAGGCTGGCGGGGCATATGGAGGAGCAAATTGATAAAGACACCTGGGTCAGTGGCAAGTGGGGGGCGGGGGGGGGGGGTTCCTAATTTATAGAAACACATCTAGTTCCATTACTCAGCTCCTTCCTTCCTGCTCCCATCTCCCTGCCCCTCCTACCAGACCCTTCTCTGCTCCTCCTTGCCAAATGGTGACTTATTTATGGACGGAAAGAGGATTTACTGATAAAGATGAGGCATCGGCCAAACCCACAGCAAGTGAATTCCCAGAGAGGCAACATCTGGTAAATTGACTTCATAGAGCAAACGTTTGCTGGACTCTCTCTGACAGGTGCTGGGACATCAGTGATATGGGGGACACATAGGTAAGGTCTCGTCTCAGCTTCTTGGGGATGTAACCTCTCTGAGCCCCAGGTACCTCCTCAGAATAAAATGGGGATAATGCTAGCTCCTGTCTCACAGATAGTAAATGCTCAGTGAAAAGCAGCATTAATCATCAAGGTTGTCCACTCACGTTTCCAGACTCCAAACCTTGGCATCTTCCTTAAGAAACCTTTCCCCACTGACCACATGAAGGCTCCAGATGTCGGATTTGCAGAGAATATCGCTTCCCTCTCAGATCAACTGTGCTAGTTCATTTCTTTGGAATTTTGCTTCAGGGAAGGAGGAGGATATGGGAGGCAAGGGCCGGGCACTAAGAAACTCCTTTGGATCAGGCAAGATGGCAATCGTTTTAGACCATTCCAGTTAGTAGCCTTCTAGTGGGTCCCCTACCTTCGGCGTCACCCTTTCTCTCATCCTCCACATGAGCCAATATATATTCCTCAAACACAATTCTGATCTTATCGGGGCCTGAATGAAAATCTTCAAGAGCTTGTTATGAGCTGCCATATGAAGGTCATTGTCCTTGGTCTGGCAGCCAAGGGTCTTCATGCTATGGTCCCCTGCGGACATCTAACCACTGCTCACCACCAACTCCATAATGCACCTGGATTGCTTATATTCCAAGCAATCAACTTTCACATCATCCATGTTTTTGTGCATGTGGATTTTTATTGACAATGCATTGAGTGTGCATATGAATTTGGGAAGAACTGGCATCTAGAAGCTACTGACTGACTCTTCCCATCCAGGACCATAATACTTCTCCATTGATTTGGGGCATTCTTTGTGGCCTTCTGTAAAGTTTTATAACTGCCTTCTTATAAATTCGGCATATTTTTAGTTAATCCCAAAGATTTTTCTTTTTTGTCACTGTTGCTATTATGAATGGGGTCATTTTTTACATTACATTTTCTAATTACATGTTTCTGATCAATAGGAATGCTATTTTTTCTTCATGTTCATCTTGTATCCAGTTACCTTATTGAACTCTCTCATTAGCATCAACCCCTTTTAGCCGAATCTCTTGAATTTTCTAAAATAAAACAACCAAGTCATCTATAAATTATGACTTTTTAAAACAGAATGATAGAATTTATCATAAGGATATTGAGGCAACTCACAAAACCCAGGGGCTCAGGAACAGGTAGAATCAGATTCAAATGCCATGAGAATTCTATCTCTCCATCTGTCCCTATGAACCTAAATTCAGCCCTTTTATGTCAATTTGTTTTTGTATGCATTAAAGTGTACAATTCTTTCCTTGTTTGTTTACTTTAGTTAGTTTATACATTAATTCAAAAGATCTTCATGTTATAAAAACACACATATACATACATACTTAACTGAGGATTGCTTTTTTTTTTTTTTTTTTGCGGTACGCGGGCCTCTCACTGTTGTGGCCTCTCCCGTTGCGGAGCACAGGCTCCGGACGCACAGGCTCAGCAGCCATGGCTCACGGGCCCAGCCGCTCCGCGGCATGTGGGATCTTCCCGGACCGGGGCACGAACCCGCGTCCCCTGCATTGGCAGGCGGACTCTCAACCACTGCGCCACCAGGGAAGCCCTGGGGATTGCTTTTTAATTTAAAGACATGTTTTTCAAAAGTCTGAAAATCCAAACAATATAAAATGAATTTTTTTTCACTCAGCACTGTGAGAGGGATAGATGTTGATACATGTAGCTGTAGTCTATTTTTTTCTTTTGTTTTTAAAAATAACATAGAAGAAAAGTGGATCTTTTTTTGGTGTACAGTTTAGAGTTTAAACACATATATAGATTTGCATAACCACCACCAAAACCAGAATACAGAAAAATTCCAAACAATTCTTCTGTGCTGTCCTTTTCTAGTCAATGCCTCCTTCCATCCCCAACCCCTGGCAAACCCTCATCTATTCTCCATCACTATAATTTTGCCTTTTTCAAAATGTCCTATAAATTGATTCATATAAATCATGACATTTTGTATCTTCCTTTCTAATATTTGTCTCTCTCTCTCTTTCTCTTTTTTTTTTTTTTTCTTGTCTTCCTGCTTTGGCTAGGATGCCATTGGATTCTGTTGGTTTGTTTGCACCTGTCCAACTAGACTTTCAGATTCTAAACAGTGGGGATGGTGTCTTCTTCAGCACCTAGACCAATTCTTAGCCAATGGAGGTGCTCACTACATATTCGTGGAATACATAAAGGCATTGGCAATGGATGCGCTTCCTACGGGGCCACCATGCAAGCTTCCCAAAGTGCCAAAATCTTTTCCCAAGAAAGAGGTAAATTCTAGTGCCTAACTGGCTCATAGGCCTGGGAAGGAGTCCCCATCCCCATTTTCATTAATTCACTTGTCAAGACACAAAAGGAAAATCCGGCCTATTACACACTCACTGTGCTACATGGAACTGTCAGCCTCTAATTAGAATTAATTAGCTAATGAGGGTTTCAAATTTGGAAGACAAGAAACTCCGCTTGTGTACTCATTTGGTGTTAATTATCATGGAAACCTGTTTCAACCCAGTGACATGCTCAAAGCACTGAGACACTTCTTCCCACAGGCCCCAGGAGGTAACCAGTGTGATTGGCAGCTGGCTGCCAATCAACAGGGCTCTCTTGTTATGTCAAGATCCTGAGAAGAGAGCTCATGGCTCTCCAGGAGTTTTATTAATGCTTCCCTCTCCAGAGGACTTTTGTGGAGAATCTGAGCTATTCTGGCAATACCAGACCAAGAGTTCCAAGTTCAACAGGCAAATAAAAATAAACTTAGGATGGGCTAGGTCTGTATCCAGATGCCCCCATTAAATGAGGCAGCAGGAAGTGTACCCCAAACCACTACCCATTGGAAGGACTCTATCCAAAAGATGTATCTCCCCTCCTAGACTATGTGAGATGATTGCTTCTTGTACTTGCCAAAAACTGAATGTAACAACCTTCTTGTCTTGAAAGACATTTGTTACATTTCACACAGAAGGATGTACTATGAGAGCGTATGTATTAGGGATTCATCTCCTAACACAAATGCTCATCTGGTACTGACAACCCATAATGTGTGGGTCTCCTCCCCTTGTTTTATAGCCAATGATGGATCTGGATCCATCCATTTATCCAGGCCATGGCCAGAGCAGGGATCAGAGCTCACACTGGTACTGGTCGGCAGCCTGTAGATCTGATTTCCACAGCTGTGACAGGTCCTACTTTATCATTCCTGTCAAATGCCCCCACCTACTGATCATTGGTTAGTCAGAGCTGGTAATGCAGTTGCTCCCATGACAAATATGATGAGGAGAGATCAATGACTGATGGATGGAAACTATTTCAGAATCAAGGATTTACTTCTACCCTAACCTCAGCACCATGGAAAAATAATAAGACACTGAAAAGGTAAATAAAATTTTTAAAATAATTTTTTAAAATCAGGTCCTCTATTGGCCAGAGTTAAATAAAAGTGAGCTGGACAATAAGAGAGACGTGGGGGAGGGCTCAGTTTTCCTTCTGTCTCACAGTGAAACTATTTTCTTCCCTTGGGCTGGGTCCTTCCTAATCTGGATTGATTCAAATTGCAGCTAATCCACAGGTAGGGGCCCCAGCGGAATATGAAAGCGTACACATTAATATGCATTAAAATCACCTGGATTTTGTGTTAAAATGAAGATCTTGATTCAGTCGCCCTGGGGTGGGGTCTGAGGTTCCTTGTTTCTAAAGAGCTCCCAGGTGATGGCAATGCTGTAAGACCATATTCTGAGGGGCAAAGTGTGTTAGTTTCCCACTGTTGCTGTAACAAGTTGCCACCAGTTTACTGGCTTACAACAACACACATTTATTCTCCTACAGCTATGAAGGTCAGAAGTCTGAAAATGGGTCTGACAGGGCTAAAATCAAGGTGCTGGCCGGGCTCTGCTCCTTCTGGAGGTTACAGGAGAGAATCCCCTCCTTGACTTTTCCAGCTTCTAGAGGCTGCCCATATCCTTGACTCACAGTCCCTTCCCCACAGCGGCAGCACTCCAACCTCTGCTTCCAATGTCACATCGCCTTCTCTGAATCTGATCCTCTTGCTTCCCTCTTATAAAGAGGGGGCCAATGTGATTACATACATACAATGTGATTGTATGTGATTACATACATACAATGTGATTACATTGGCCCCTCATGGATAATCCAGGATAATTTTCTCATCCCAAAATCATTATTCTGTCCACCACACAAGGGATTAAAGAAGCTGAAGAAGGTGGCAAAGGATACGGGTTGTGATCCAGGTAGATAGATGGTTAGTATGTGGAGCTGGACTGGGTTGACACAATGACTAGGGCCTGCAAAGAGGCAATATTTGAAGTTCCTATTATTTGGGTACACAGATGGGCAGGCTGTGATAGCCGTCAGGGAGTCTGAGAAGAGGTATTGGGGTCCTGGGCTGAAATTACAGCAGCACTTCAGAGACTGCAAGAGAGCTGAGTCTGGTAGGGACTCACTCTAGAAGTGATGGGAGATTTAACATGCCTGCTCCAAGTCTCAATTGACTAAGTACAGAGGATTGAAAAGTTCTGGCTTCTCTCCCTCACCTCCCAGTGGGACCTGCTTCTCTGGCCCTAATTATGACCATAAAAGAGAACTGGCTGGCAGAGTGTAAGTGACAGGAGCCTTGAGGGAAAGTGCCCATATCAACTCAGAGTTCCTAATGGCCAAGAAAAGGTCAGACACACACCCTGAAACTTAAAGACGGCTTCAGAACATCCAGATAAAGATTGGCATAGGCTGTGACAGAGAAGACGGGCAGCTCTCAAAGCCCCAATTCTGTCCACTTTTGACCCCAGAGAGAGAGTGGAGCATATGCATAAGGATCTCTCCAGGGGGCCTGGGTTTTTGAACGACAAGCAAAGATGGAAACTTGGCATAGCACCGAGGGATGCTTGGTATGAGGATGGCACTGGCTGGTTAAAATGGTTGAGGAAGCTAAAGCCCCAAAGAGCTGGGGCTGCAAAAACTGTTCAAAACAAGATAGGCATTCATAGTTCAGTTTAGAAGAGCAGGCTTCCCTGGTGGCGCAGTGGTTGAGAGTCCGCCTGCCGATGCAGGGGACACGGGTTCGTGCCCCGCTCCGGGAAGATCCCACGTGCCGCGGAGCGGCTGGGCCCGTGAGCCATGGCCGCTGGGCCTGCGCGTCCGGAGCCTGTGCTCCGCAGCGGCAGTGAGAGGCCCGCGTACCGCAAAAAAAAAAAAAAAAAAAAAAAAAAAAGAAGAGCAGCAAGATCAAGCAAGGGAGGAGGTCTAAGCTTGGACCTTGTCCCGGATAATCTCCGTTTACCCACCCCTGCCCCACCCCCACCCCAACTTCTCTACTCTGCTATGAATCCCCTAGAATGACCTCTAGGGGCCTCTCTTGCTCTCTGGTTTTTGGCTGGGCTTGACCAATGGGAGACACAGGCAGGAGATTGAAGGGTGGAAGCAGAGAAAAGTCAAGGTTTTCTTTTCCAGCTCCCTCCCTGCTGGACCAGAGTGGGCATTGCCCCACCCCAGGCCATAGCTTCTGGTAGAAAGCCCTCTCCTAAAGTTACAGCTCTCTCGGGTACTGGTACCTGCTCCCACCCCTTACCCTCCAGATCTAGGAATGGTAACAGCTTCCCAATGTTGCTCAAGACCTTTGGCATCTCACCGTCTCTTGTTAGTTTCCTCTAACTTGGCCTACCCCTTCATTAAGCTCTCTTCAATTACCCCTCCGATGGTCCCCTTCCCTCCGGACCCCAGCACAGCACTTCTAACCTGCCTTGATCTCCATCCCTTAGTGCTGCCTTCTTCTCACCCTCCTCCCATTCTCCTCCTTCAAGACACTCGCGGTCTCTGTTCAACAATTCCCTCCCTTCCCCATTCTCAAAGCTGCTTCTCCAGGTGCCTATGTTCATGCACTAATACGTCTACAAACTGAGGCTTATTAAAAAGGAAACAAGTTGTATTCAAAGCTTGAAAAATTCCCCCAGTTGGAGGAGTTAGCAAAGTCTAACTTCTTTCTGAAAAACTATTTGGCCTGAAGCAGGTTGTGTCCTTAGTGTCTGCGTGGGGTGGGATGAAGCTCCACCCAGGGGTAGCGGGGAGGGGGGGGGTGGTCTCAGATGCAATCCTAGTTCCTTGATGAAGTATCTGTGTGGCCTTCCCTAAGTCACTTCCCTCCTCTGAGCCTCAGTTTCCTCAACTGCAGAATCAAAGTGTTGGATTAAGAGATTGCTCGAGGTTCTTCCAATTTTATAATTCCATTTTGCTTTGCCATGTTCTGTTTGGGTCTCTGGAGCAGAAAATTAATTCTAATTATCTAGGAAATTATCCTAAAATAATCCTGGAACCCATCAGTCCTACAACCACTGTAATGAAGGCTCTGACTCCATATATAGATATATATCATCATTTTTTCCAAAAAGAAAGCTCTTTCTTCCTGTATCCATATTGATTGACCCCATCCACCCATAACCTACTGGGGCCCAGGGTGGGCCACCCCAAAATATGCCTCAGTGGCATATTATTTTGAATTAAAATTACTTAAGAAACAATGGATGCAAGAGGAACATTTTGACCCTCCTCTCTGTCTCCCTGAAAGCAGGAAATAAATCTCCCATGTGAAAGGAGCCCTCCATGTACCAGGAGGTAGAAAGACATCCTTAGCACCAGAGATAGGGAATTCAGGGCCAAGAAACCTGTATAAACAAACTTTGCTGCTTCACTATTAATTTATTACTCATGCCCAGGCTTTGTTCAAATTCCTTACTAATTAGGCACCCAAACCTAAGTTTCTTGTCCTGTCAATTCCTCTTAAATTCCTTGTTTCTTTGTCTAAGAAGTATAAAAGCTGCCTGCTTTGCCCACTTCTTAGGTCCCATTTCTATCAGAGCTCCGTGAACAGGAATTAAATTTGTTTCTTTTTCTCCTGTGAATCTGTCTTGCATCAATTTTATCATTAGTCCAGTCACAAGAACTCAAAAATGGATAGAAGGGGACATTTCTCCCTCCCCAGCAAACCTAAACCAGAGACCTGGGGATGACCTAGACTCTTAGAGTCCTCGCTTTCCCCCAGCCCCCAAAGCTGGTGATCCACCAAGTCCTGTTCAGTCTAACTATACAAAATCTCTCCTGTCTCAACCTTGTCTAGCCATTACCCCTGCCCACTTCAGGCTCCTATTGTTGCTCTCTTAGATTATTGGAACTACCTCCTATCTGATTTCCTGACTCTGGTTGTTACACACACCCTCCAATACCAGCTGCCACAGTTAAAATCCCCAAAATACAAAACATATGCTCAACACCCCACCACCCCGTTACTCAAGAACCTTCAGTGACTCCCCAGTGTCCAGAAAATAAAACCCAAACTTGGAACATGCCCTTTGAAGCTCTTTGTGACCATGAAACTGAGTTCCCCTAAAACCAAGTTCCCCTGCTGAGTTTATGATTAACTTCTCTATCCAAAACTTTATTCCCTTTTTTGTCCTGCCCCTATTCCCCCACAGGATTGAGAAGTATCAAAGAAAAAGGGGAACTGAAACCAAGCAGGGCCCTCATGGTACAAAAGCCCCTCCAAGTCCCCTGTTTCTTGTTTGTAGAAAAAGTCATTAGTCTCCTAGAACTTCCCTGAGTTCCAAAGAGCAGACTCATGCAGTTACTAATTAGGCTAGGGAGGGAATGCAGAAACAAAGGAAAAGCAGTTAAGCAAGAAAAGTAGTGGTAGCCTAAACAATAGTTCAGCAATAAAAGAGTCCTAGTTCCTCTTCAAGGGATATAGGTAACAACCTGGTGCACATCTTTGAGTTGTTCTGCAGAAACTAAGACCCCCACCCAGGTGGAGGATGGTGACTACATGCTGACCACCAGCACATAGACCCCAGACTGGATGGAACCAAAAGGTTGATGATTAATATTCCTAAAACGCCACCCTGTTACCTCACCACCAACCAGTTAGAAGAAAGTCCATGAGCTGCAACCCCAAATGTTGCCTTTAAACCCTTCCCTGAAAGCCATCTTGGAGCTGGGAGTCTTTAGAACATGAGCTGCCCACTCTCCTTGCTTAGTGCCCTGCAAATAAACACTGTACTTTCCTTCACCACAACCTGGTATCAGTGGATTGGCTTTGTTGTGTGGCGGGCAAGCAAACCCAAGTTCAGTTCAGTAAAAAACCCTGCCTGTGTAACTGTCAGAGACTCAAAATCAATAATGATGACAATACTACCTCCAACTGATGGATTTTGTGCCATGCTCTGTACAAGGACATTACATGGAATATCTCAAGTCTTAGCTCTGTGAAGTCATCCTGGTTGCAGATGTCTCCAACCACTCCTTGACTTCTAAAACCTTACAATATTTTGAATTCTGATGTGAATTCTCAATTCCATAGTTCATGCATCCTGAAACTCAAATATGAAATGTTATTTAATTGAAAGAGAAAAATCCAGGTCCCTTTCAAGAGGGCCATGAAAATGCAGAATAATGTGGGGGCAAGTGGCCTGAAGCAATTAGCTAAGTACAAAGACAAACCATTATGGAAACACACAACCATTTAGTTTCATGCAGACTGTGGTCAAGGTACTGAGAACTAGGGTAGGGAATCAATCCAAAAATTTTTTTCTGCCTCTTCTCCCAGTTCATTCTAATTATCTTTGAAAATCAGGCTTCCATATGGTTAATATGAGGTCTCTGTAGCCTTAGGAATCTGCAGCCTTAGCTCATTAATACTCATTAATAAGAAAGGCTCATAATAATAACCCCTTGCATCTGTGCAGCCCTTTATGGTTTTAAAGCAATGCCATAGGCATTATCTCATTTAATCGCCTTTAATCTGTGGGATGCAGGGACAAGTTAAAGGAGTTCATTGATTGAGGAGAAGGCTACCCCACTCAGGGACCACAGGGGAAGATGAGAAGACCAAGGGGTGCCTGAGATTTAATGAGGAGATGAAACGAGTAAATCAGTTTAGTGATTTAAGGCTCTGAATTACAGGATATTTTTCAAAAGAAATGCTGTCAATGCTGCTTGCAAGCGAATAAAGGAACAGGAATGGATTTAACAAGGGGCTGCCTAGAACAGGTCTGGCTTTAATGAGCAGGTAAAGAGTTAACTGATAATTAACACAGCAGAGTGTGGCCCATCAAAAACTAGACTTGACTTCTTCTGCAGCAACGTGCGTGAAAAACTACACATTCGCTGGCTGAATAAGGATCATTCTTGCCTGTGGCCTTTGTTTGCTCCATAAACCAAAAGTGATGTTCCTGCTTGTGCAACATGGACACCCACACTCACACATATGTGGTACCATGTAATGAGGAGGGTAAAAGTACCAGCTCTGGAATCACAATGACTTGTGCTCTGTTTCCTTGAAATCCCTCCCATTTGCAAGTTACATCAGCTCTCTAAGCTTGAGTTTCCTCATCTGTCAAAAATGATAACAATACTTCTTATTTCATAATGTGGTGGTGAAAAATCAAGTCATATCATCCGAATGATGATCTGACATGTAGCACACCCTCACCAAAGTTTTACTGTTATCACTCTTTAAATAATAATGCTCGCTTGTCTCCTCCACTAGACTTTGAGGTCCCTGAAATGCAGGGACCAAAGAGGATCTTGAAACCGAGCAGGACCCTGTGGGGCTCCTGGGCACAAAAGCCTTTCTGTGTCCCCCATTTCTTGATTACAGGAAATAGGCCATGACCTTCCCTGAGTTCGAATGGGCAGGTTCAAACAGTTGCTAATTAGGGAAGGGAGGGATTCAGAGACAAGGGAGGAACAGTGCAGTAACAATAATGCAGCCTTGGGGCAGGGTCCTGGCTCCCCTTCAAGGGATATACATAACAATATCTTTGAGCTGTTTTGAAGATACTGAAACCCCCACCAGGTGGAAGCAGTTAACTGGTTGCCCACAAGCACGTGGACCCCAGACCAGCTGGAATCAGAAGGTCGATGATGCTGACTCCCACTTACCTCACCACCAACCAATCAGAAGAATGTCCACGAATGGATCAGACCTTCTTTGAACCATTACTATAAAATTCCTCACTACCCCCTCTAGGTCAGGACATACTGTTTTGAGGGCAATAGCCTTTTGCCTGGCAAAGCAATGAAGCTATTCTTTTCTATTTCACCCAGAACTCTGTCTCCAAGATTTAATTCAGTGTTGGGGTACAGAGGCCGGATTCAGCATCACAGGGACCACAGTGGATCTCTGTATCCATCTGGCAGTCCAGTGTCGGACAACCCTCATAGAATTGCTGCAAGGGTTAGATGGGTCAATCCAAGTCCCAGGATTGAAGAGTTCCCTGCATGTAGTAAGTACACAATCATTGCTGGATCTTATTGCTGTGGTGTATTAAGTTAATATGTGTGGCCTTGAAATTTTTCTAAACTCATAAGAAAGGCTCCTTTATGACTATTTGGGAAGCCCAAGGCCCAGGGAGGTCCTTCTACAGTAGTTCATGTAGTAATGACTGGTCTGGAGAAGGGGTTCTCCACCTGCCTGTACCTCCACCCCACTGTGTAACTTCAGGCAGCTCAGTCTGGCTCTTCCTGGGTCTCAAGCCCTCTGACCTTTGAACTAGAATTACATCATCAGCTCTCCTGGGTCTCCATCTTGTGTCAACTGCAGATCTTGGGACTTTTCAGCCTCCAAAATCATGTGAGCCAATTCCTTCTAATAAATCTATATATCCCATTGGTTCTACTTCTCTGGAGAGCTCTAACATACTGAGGCTACAAGTAGATTGGAATAAGCATCCCATTAGTGGTGCCCACTCTGATTATTAGCTGCAGATATCACTGTTCATCAATGCCTCCTGAGAGGAAACCTGCTGGCCCAGCCCCCGGACTGGAATCCTCTGCAAGGGAGGTCTTGGACGAGTCCATGCAGCAGGAAGGGAAGTGCTCTGGACCAGTAGTTCTCAAAGTATCCGCATCACCTGAGAATTTAGAGATGCAAATTCTCAGACTTCACCTGAGATCCTCTGAATCAGAAACACTGGAGGTGGAGCCTAGCAATCTGTGTTTTAACCAGCCCTATGTGTAATTCTGATGCATACTCTAGTTTGGAAACCACAGTTCTCCAAAGCTTGGTAATGCAGAGAAGTGCTCTATTGGTGGAACTGAGGCAGCTGGAAAAGGGGGTTTAGAAGTCTGGATTCAGATCCTGACCCTACTACTCACTGTTCATGGGACTTGGAGCAAACCTTTGTAAGCCTCAGTTCCATCTTCAAACAGACATCATAATGAATGTCTTTCCAGATACTTGTAGTTCCTGAGGGATTACAGTACCTCCTAGGGTGGCTGTGAGGAGTGAACATGCACAAAGTAATAACCTGGACCTTATACAGAGTTCCAGCTCTCCAACTGTTACTTTCCTTTCCCCTCTGGCCAACAAATTCTCTTCATGTTTCCCTGAAAATACCTAATTCTTTCTCATCTTTAAAGTTTGCTCATACTGTTCACTCTCTGTTGGCGATTCCCTAATTTTAATATGGGATATGAATTTCCTGGATATCATATTAAAATGGAGATTCTGATTCCTTAGGTCTGAGGTGGGACCTGAGAGTCTGCCTTTCTAACAAGCTCCCAAGTGTTGCCAGTGCTTCCAGTCCGTGGACCACACTTTGAGTAGTAAGGGTCTAGACAACACAGCCGGCTCCCAATATCCACCTGAATAGAGTTCTACTCACCTTCCACTGCCCAGCTCTAGTGCTACAACTTCCACCAAGACGCTGAGAACAGATTAACATATGGGTTGGAGAGCAGAAAGAGCCCTTGGGGGAGAGGAAAAGTCAATATTCCTTGCATGAGGTGGTCAGTGCTCCATCTAGGGAAGATGGCAGGAGGAAGCAGTTGGGGGAGGACATGACTGAGAACTGAGAGCAAAGGTCTTGGGCTTATTGTCAAAGAGTTGTAGAGAATTCTTACAGAGAACCAGCCTGAGCAGATGATACTCGTTGAGTCAGAGAAAAAAGGAGGAGGAGCAGGTGAGTAGGGAGGGAAGCATGTCATCAACTTGGGCATGGACACACGGGATTTGGGGTACCTGTAGATCATCTAAGAGAAGGCACCAGAGCTATGCGGGCAGTAGGGTGCATGCACCCACCCATCCATGCCTGTCCTATCTCACAGCCCCCATCATAGACTGCTCTTTATGCCCATATATCCTTAACCCAGGGGCTTGGAGGGGCTGGAGATCTAGAGAGGGGCTTAGATATCCCCTCGGAGAAAAAAACATGTGAGGACATTGTGTTGCCAAAGCTGCCCCAGGTGTTTGCTCAAAACCTATCAACCCCACCGTTAGCAGGAGTGAACATAAATCTTTAAGTTAAAGGGTCCAGAGATAAGAAAGGAAACTACACACAAAAAAAGAAAACAAACAGATGGAACCAGCTGGGACCAAGATGGCAACGAATCTGACCTCCAACAGACCCTGAGTCTCATTATACGCTGATTTTATTACATTGGCATACTAAATGACATACCTACTGGCAGCCAGGACCAGACATTACGGACCAAAAAAGGATTGAAAAGGGGGTGGCACCCCTCTCCCTCAAAAGAGCCCTGCCCTTCCCTGGTCGACTAAAGTATATGCTTCACCATCATTAGCCTCATTTCTCCTCCCTTTGTCTTTACTCTTTTTTTTTTTACATTTTTTTAATATTTATTTTTATTTATTTTATTTATTTATTTGGTTGTGCTGGATCTTAGTTGCGGCAGGTGGGCTCCTTAGTTGTGGCAGGCAGGATCCTCAGCTGCGGTATGCAAACTCTTAGTGGTGGCGTGTCTGTGGGATCTGCTTCCCTGACCAGGGATCGAACCCCGGGCCCCTGCATTGGGAGGTCAGAGTCTTAACCACTGCACCACCAGGGAAGTCCCTGTCTTTATTCTCTAAAATTAAATCCCTCTCACCAGGTCGGGGAGAAGTTGATTTGTGATCTTAGTTCCCACTTCTACATTCTTTGGTCACTGAATAAAGCTGTGCTGTGTCAGTCTCAGCTTCAGTTTCCTTATTCGCCTACTCAAACTTGAGTGGAAAACGAACCCTCTCCCGCCAAGGCAGAGAGCCTCGGCCAGGCTACAGCCCAAGCAGGGTCCACACGACTTAATTCAGTAACAATTAGAAACAGTTTAAGTCTGGGTTGAAGCCTCAGCTCTGCCACCTACTAGCTGTGAGACTTCAAGCATGTTGACCCAACTCTCAGAGTCTCCATTTTGTTATCTAAAACCAAGCAATCATATTGTTGACTGAAAAAAAAAAAAAATGCACAACCTAAAAGTTAAGAATTATGTTTTATTTGATGGACAAAACTGAGGCCTTAAGCCCAGGACACAGCATCTCAGGTAGCTCTGAGAGACTGCTCCGAAGAGGCAAGCGGGGGGAACCAGGATATACAGGAGTTTTTGCAACAAAGACCAGGTAGTCAGAACATCAAAAGATTACTGTTAATTAAAGAAAACCAGACATCTCAAGTTAAGGAATTTAGTGCCTTTCTATGCATGGGAAGATGCAAGAGTCTGGACTCACTGAAATCATCCCTTTGATATGCACCTCAGCTATCTGGGGCCAGCATCCTGTGCTTTCTCATCCTGAGTTTCCTCAGGGTGCACCATGGTGGGTGGCTACAGCTGCTGCTGCTAGAAGGTGTGCATCCTGTTTCCACCCCGAGTTCCGTCAGGGAGGCTGTAATGTGATGGCTTGATGGCTGCAACATCCTTTGTTTACTGATAAGGCAGGCACTATTTTTCATTCACAATATCTACCCAAGCAGGATAGTTGGGGACTCAGTACAATGAGCGTATGTCTATGATGTGCTTCCTGGCACCCCGTAGGTGTTCAGGAAACATGAGTTCTCTTTTCCCTTCCCTCCCCATTTTTGCCACACGGCCAAGAATGAAATGATTCTTGGTGATGACACTCTTAGATAGTGGCCACTTTCAAATCTGCCTCTTCCAACCTCTACTCCATGAGGCCCAGGATGCTGGACCTACCTGAAGCCGAGGTTTCTATCACCATCTTTCTATGTCTCACCAAGGGGCAGAGTCCCATGCACTTCTCTTCCAGCACAACCCCATCTCCATGTCTGATCCTTAAAACTATAGCTGCCTGTATCCTCAAAGGCTATAGCCCATCTTAAATATTTGTTGAACGAATCCATTTACTTATGAGAAATACAGGCTCAGAGATGCCACTAAACCTTCCCAAGATCACACCGCTGCCTTAAATCCACTCACACAGTTGAGTGTAAAATCCATGCAATTTTCACATTTCAATGATATCTGAACTTGTTTGCACTTCAGTAAGACTTAGATTTATTTTGAATTCTGCTTCTCTCCAGCCAAAGTTTTGGGTCTGCAAATGGAGCTGAATGGCTTCTGCATTTGCCAAGGTCATTCTCTATTTGTCCGAAGAGGAGAGCTCTGCCCAGGGTTCACGGTGTGTAATGCTGCCCCCAGTAATGTTGCTGTAGGGACATTTTCCCGGGGCATAATGGACTTCAGGGGTCAATGCTGCTGTTCCTGGCTTTACACTGCCTCTTCTTAATGCACTTACTACCTCCCAAGGAGAATGCTCTAGTCAAAGGGGTTGACATTGCATTATGCTCTTGAGAACGAGAAAGCAATTCACAGTGACAAGAAAAAGAAAACAGTTGATGGGAAACAAATAGAGCAGCTCCATCCCTCATGTTTTCAATTGGGCTTCCTAGGAGGGGGTAAACAGCATGGTCCTTCTCCCCACCTACTCTGGAGCTGAGCTGGGTCTCCATGTACCCATCAGATTCCATTATCACCAGCCGGCATCTTCCTAAGATCTGTTGGGCTCTCATGATTTCAGAAATAACTGCATGCCCTTGGTAACAGGTCTCTATTTCCTAAAACCTTTCATTAAACAAGAAGACAAAGCATCCCATTCAGGGCTCAGGGTTCAAGCTTAACAGCATTCAGCCCAAGTTGCAGTTCATAATTGGGAGGGAGGGATGGCGTGTTTGCTTATTAGTAATGCACCAGCTAGAAATGCCAGGCCACCACAAGACCAGCACGCTGGCCCAGCTCCTGTGTTCTCTACCATACACTGCTTTTCACCCTGAAATTTACACAGAAGAATTTGCAAAGGCCTAGACAGTCTTTCCAAAATATTAAGAAGCAAGCAGTCTACACAGATCCCCACAACAACTTAGTACAGAGTTTGTAATTACATATATGTATGGTTATTGGAGTAAAGTCTGTCTTCCCCACTAGGCGATGAACTGCATGAGGACAGGGCCGGTACCTGTTTTGTTCACATTTGTTTCACAGGGGGCCCTCAATATTTGGAGTGTGAATAAATGAACGAAAGATGCACACAGAAAGGGTGGAACTTCTTTTTAACCTCTTTATTCTATCACTCTGCCACAAGGCATGCTGGGAGCCAACGCAGAGGAAGCTGGAAGATTAAATCTCAGGATTTCCATCTGCCATAATGAACTGGCTCAGAGGGTCAGCAGCTAGAATCATAGTGTCTGAAGGGAGCTGCAAACCATCTCTCCCTAAGGGTCTCCGCTGATGGTCCCAGAGCAGGTAGATTTATTTCACAGTAATAATGGACCAGATGGAGTAGTTCAATGGTCAGAGAGGAAGGCCGTGTGCACACTCAGGCTATCTTGGGTTATCAACGTCTATCGCCAAACATACAACCTGTCTTTGCCTGCATGAGTGAACCCATCCATTTCCCAGGACCAGCAAGTAGGGCTACACCCACGTGAACCCAACCAAAGTCTCATCTGACCCTGAGCTGGAGCCTATCAGTGCTTGCCTCATCATCCCCTTTAGTACCAGGGGCTTTCTATTTCCAGAGAGCAGCCTGTGTGACCATGAAGTCAGATCAAAATCGGAGAGGGCGTTGGGAGGTCTAAGCAGAAGGAAGCTTTGGCCCATGTGGCTGGGTGCCCTACTCATGGCACTTCGCCCTAAACCACATCAGGGTGGACTTCCAACCGCCAGCACCTAAGGTTCTTTTCCTGGGGGCTTCCTCCCTCTACCAAAGCCCACTTTTGCCCATCTAAGTGGCAGGCCAGGAGGTGCTATGAAATTACTACCTCCTCACCCTACTCTCCCACTGCATCCCCAAAGTAACCTTCAACCAACGACTGATGGGGGCTGGTGTGTAAATGCCCCAGTTCTCTCACCCTTCAGGTAGGATAATGCTGAGGTGTGCTCAACACTGGCTCCAAGGAACTCCCCAATGGACTAAACTCCATTTAGTGGAGTTTAGTCCACCGCAGGTTTGATAACACACCTTCAATTGGCTTCATGGGATCAGTTCTCAAATAAACTACTGGCACCTGAATCTTTGCCTCAGGCTCTCCTTCTAGGGGAACCTAAACTAATAGAGGACGTACGTGTAAAGGCACATGGTGAACTGGGGGAATACCAAGTGGTGATTTGTGGAGGTGGAACAGAATACAGGTGTGAAGGGGGCACTGGGGCAGGAGAGGTTGGCTGGAGCAAGCCTTCAGTACCAGGCTGAGGAGTCTGGTTTCACCTGAAGGACAATCACCACCTGTTCCTGGAGAACAGTGTGGCAGCCATTGACGTGAGGATGGCTCCTGAGGCAGGAAGGGACCCAACACCATGGAGTCCCGCCCTCATCCAATATTTGAATCCCTTCCACGGTATCCCCACATCTACTCAAATGATTCCAGTAGATTGAGAGCTCACTCTCGCCAGACTGCTCATATCAGCTAGGTCTGACTGCTATCAACTAACTTCTAGAAAGTTCTAGAAATATCCCCCTTGTTTGTTAGAAAGACTTAATTGTTGTCCCGTATGAAAGTCCTTCAACATGCCGACTAGTCTCTAACCTTCCTCTTCTCCTCTCCAGGCTCAATCCAGTTCCTTCCACCATTTTCCATGTGACAAAGTCACTTTTCCCTGTTCCATCCCAGGCCCTGTCCCCTCCATGTACTCTGGACTCCCACCTTTGGGAATGATATTCCAGTTGTGATCCAACCAGCCCAGAGAAAAGGAGGCATCCAGTATCTGCTCCCTCCCTGACCCATAGGAAACTGTTGACTAAAACAACTTCCGGTCCCTCATTCATTCCATTCATTCAATATATATTTAGTGCACCCTTATATACACTAGGCACTGTTCTAGAAGCTGGTTATAGATCCATAGATTTTTGTTTTAATCCCTGCCATTATGGAGCTTATATTCTAGAGCAGGAGTCAGCAAACTACTCCAAATCAGGTCTGCTGCTTGTTCTTTTAAATAAAGTTTTATGGGAACAGAGTCATGCTCATTTGTCTGTTTACAAATGGTCCGTCTGTCTTCACACCAGAACAGCAAAGCTGAGTAGTTATGACTGAGACTGCGTGGCCCACAGTGCTGGAATTGTCTACCATCTGTCCCTTTACAGAAAACGTTTCCTGACCCCCATTCTAGAGCGTCCACTAGAATGCTAGATACTGAAGATACAGCAGTGAACAGACAAGGTCCCTCCCTGCTCTCTGAGCTTATGTTCTAGAAGCCCAGCTATGTATCAGGCAATGTTTGGGATTCTGCAATGAGCAGTCAAAGATTCTTTCTTCTCTAATTCAGAGAGATACATGCACCCCAATGTTCATAGCAGCACTATGTACAACAGCCAAGACATGGAAGCAACCTAAGTGTCCATCAACAAATGAATGGATAAAGAAGATGTGGTACATGTATACAGTGGAATACTACTCAGCCTTAAAAAGAATGAAATAACGCCATTTGCAGCAACATGGATGGACCTAGAGATTATCATACTGTAAGTCAGACAAAGACAAATATATGATATCACTTATATGTGGAATCTAAAAAATAGTACAAATGAACTTATTTACAAAACAGAAACAGACCCACAGACATAGAAAACAAACTTATGGTTACGAAAGGGGAAAGCGTGGGGGGGGGATAAATTAGGACTATGGGATTAACAGATACACACCACTATGTATAAAATAAACAACAAGGATTTACTGTATGGCACAGGGAACTATATTCAGTATATTGTAATAACCTATAATGAAAAAAATCAGAAAAAAATATGTCTAACTGAATCACTTTGCTGTGCAACTGAGACTAACACAGTGTTGTAAATCAACTATACGTCAATAAAAAATAAAAGCTAGGGCAATTGTTTTAAAAAGGATTCTTTCTTCATGGAATATTCTAGAGGGCCTATTATATGCCAAGCTCTGTGTATGGTGCTGGTACAGAGGTGACCAGACTGACGAAATCCTGAGCCCCATGGACTTCCCAGTCCAGCTGAGGACAAGATAATAAACAAACAAACAAAAACAGAGCTTCGGATGATAATAAAAGCTCTGAGGAGGCATAAAGTAAGCAGGAGCTGGGATTTCCTCGCACAGACTGCCATCCTGTATTCCCCAATCTTCTCCTGTGCAGTTGCTTTGGGTACAAAGGGAGGCCCTGGAGGCACTGAATTCCAACCAGTGGGGCTGGGCCTTTGGCCCCAGGTTGTTGAGATGTGAAGGGGGACAGATCCAGTGCTGTCAGTGTCATCGGCCACTCAGGCATGGCCCCCAGTGGACAGCCTGACCCCCCAGACCTTAGGGAGGCAATCCCCACAGATGCACAACACACCCTGTGTATCTTCTTGTCTCCTCCTTTGAGAAGGAGGACAGCTAGGTGGGCAATCTTCACTGCTTCATTTAACTAAAGTATTTTTCCACCCGAGTTTCCCTGCTCAAGTGTTCCTTCTAATCACCATTTCCCTTTTACAGTATGTTCTATAGAGCTCACAGGAGTAAGCTCGTGAGTAGCAAGAGCCCCTGGGGTGGCAGGAAATATAAGGTCTGGCTCTTACGGGGTTCAGTGAAGCAGCAGCTTCTCCAGCTTCCTGGCAGGGGGCAAGGAACAGCCCAGAAACCGTAGGGCGCCAGACCAGAGGCAGCACCACAGGACCTGGCTCTGAGATGACTTTGTAAGCTTAGGAAGCATCAGCAAGTTTGCAGGGGATGTGGAAGCTCTATCCAGAAGTCTGGAATGTACTAGAAAGTTTCAGTTACTCTGTGGACTGAGGCACATCCAGCTGTTCTACCAGGACCTGATTTCCTCATGCATGTTCTGAGTTCATTCAACAAATAAGCAGTCAATGCCCACTACGGGGATTGGAGGAGTTAATATACATCAAGTAGTTATAAACATGCCTGGAACATAATATATACTGAATCAATGCTTGGTCGCTATGATTATTATGATACCCAGACTTTGGCCTTCATTTATTTACTTGTTCATCCATTCAGCCCTCCATCAAACATGGGCTGAGGAGCAAGGATGTCCCAAACGGCTGGAGATACAGAGAGGAACAAGGTGAAGATGGACGTGGCTTGTCAAGGAAAGAGATGCAGGGGCGAGAGAAGGGTGAAGTGTTGCTGGCTTGCGTTCTTAGGAGGATGGTGTGGCCATTCACCAAGACAGGAGACTAAGCGAGGGATGGTCATGCCTTGAGAGGGGAGGATCGTGGCCGGGTTGGCAGCATGACGAGTAAGGTTACCTGTGGATCTCCCAGTAAGGACACACATCAGGTAGCTGGGATATGAGCCTGAGGTTCAGAGAGAAGCCTGGAGAGTGGGGTCCGGGCCAGGCTATAGTGTGGGATTGCCTGATGGTCTCTGCCCACAGATTTGGCCTGATTCTCAGAGAACACAGAGAGGGTGGTGGAGTCCTGGGGGTGTTAGCACAGGCTAGTTTTCAGTGTCTTATTTAATTGAAAACTAATGGCACTGACTAGCCTTGGGCCTCAGCCCAAGAAGCAGGAGCCACCCGATAGGTCACATTTTATTTATATTTAAATAAATACACAGATAGATAGATAGATAGATATAGATATGACAGCAGTCTGGGATGTCATTGACCCTTGACCAATGTTTGCTAGAAGACTGAATAGATGAAGGAATAAACAAATAAGTCCTGTGCCTGGGTATAATAACAAGCAAAACATTATTTAAGTATGTGATATGGGACTTGCCTGGTGGCGCAGCGGTTAAGAATCCACCTGCCAATGCAGAGGACACGGGTTCGATCCCTGGTCTGGGAAGATCCCACATGCTGGGGAGCAACTATAACTACTGAGCCTGTGCTCTAGAGCCTGCGAGCCACAACTACTGAAGCCTGCGCCCCTAGAGCCCGTGCTCCACAGCAAGAGAAGTCACCGCAATGAGAAGCCCGCACACTGCAACGAAGAGCAGCCCCCGCTCACCGCAACTAGAGAAAGCCTGGACGCAGCAACGAAGACCCAACACAGCCAAAAATAAATAAATAAATTTATTTTTTTAAAAAAAAGTATGTACTGTGTTCCAGGAACTGTTCTAACTGCTTGACATACATTGACACTTTTTCTCTCTCTTTCTCTCTCCCTTTCTCCTCTCTCTATCTCTCCCCTAGGCTCTGTTCCAAGTGCTCTACAAATCTGAATTCATATCCTCACTGCCACCCTAAGATCAGCTAATGTTATTCAATTTTGCAGATAAGGAAAATGAGACACAGAGAGGTTGTTTCTTAAGGTCTCACAGCTACTAAGTGACAGAGCTGGATTCAAATGCAGGCAGTCTGACTCCAGGGTCCCTGCTCTTAACTGCTACACCTTTGCTGCTTCTCAGCACCAGTGCAGCTCCTGTTGAGGCCTAGAAAATGCCTCCGACGACCCCATCCCTAGAGCCAGCTGGGTTCACAGGAGGGGCGCAGTTCTCTGCTGCCCGAGTGCCGCTCTCCTCAGACGGAAACTGGTCCCAGCTTCCAGCCTCTGCTCCTCTCCTTCCTGCCCAGGGCCCTGGGCTCAGCAGCAGGGTTGGAGTCTTGGCAGCAGGATGCTGGCTCTGTCTCTCTGCAGGCCACCTCCTCCAGCTTTATTAGCCGTCTTTTAAAATAGACTTTTCTGTTTCAAACACTACCACTTGCTGCTCGGCTTCCAACGCATCCAGCGTGCTTCCGTGTCATCGTAATACGCTGCTCAGAATATCACAGACAGGCTGACTTTTTGTGAAATAGCAGCCTCTTGAGAGAGAGTTTTCTTCCTCTCTTTTAATTATGCCATTTTCCAGCTGGCCTTTTTCTTTTTGAGAGGTGAGCCTCAGATTTCTGATTGTTCAGCCAGTAATTTCAATGTTTTGATCCCATTTATCGGATGGAGGCAGGAAGAGGCTTTAGATGATCAGGCAGTTCCACCCTCTTACTTTACAAAGGAAACAACCATCTCTCAGAGAGGGTGCTTCTCTCCTCTGAGATCACACAGCCCATTAGTGGCCTAACGGGGTTGAAACTTGAACCAGTTAACAGTGCCGGAGTTTAATAATAGAAGTAGTCATAATTCATATTCATCACAGCATTAAAGTGTACAAAGCATGAACTTTAGTTCTCAGGTCTCTGGATCCTCTGTCCTCTAGTGGCTCATGAGCTTGGTCAGCTCATCTAAGGAGAGAGGAGCCTCTTTTCCCAAAGCCGGCTGTCCACTCTACCCACATCTGGAATTCCAAGTGCTCACATCCAGTAAGAACCAGGATGAGTCTTGGTGACACCTGAGATTCATCAAAAGACAACAAGCACCTATTTGAGAGCCTGTCGTCAATTCTGGAGTCACCCCAGGGCTAACTCTGCAGCCCAGACTCCTCCATGTCACCAGATACTTCCTCTCCCTCCTCCTACTGATAACGTTTTCCTTTTAGAAAAATAGAAGACTGGCAGGAGAGGACGGGACTCCCCCACCAAACAGCAAAATGTCTCTCCAGTAGAGACTCAGCAGTGGTCAGTGTCAACCCTGGAAGACTTGGAAACGATATCATTCCACCCTCCTACTTTAAGGATTGGGAAGCTGAGGCCCAGAGAAGGGAAGTGACTTGCCCAAGGTCACACTGCTTTGAGATGATAAAAACAGGTGCCTGGACCAGTTGTCTCTTGTCTCCTATATTCTAGATACCAACATCAGCCACTGGCTAAATGCTGCCTTAAGTGTAGCTTGCCTTATTGTCTTGTTAAATAGAAATTATTCCATGGGGAATAGCAATAAAATTGTAAGGCAGTAGCAACTCATACCTCCAATGTCCACCCCCATGGTCCTAAATCTTGGCTGCACATAAGAATCTGCTGTGGATTCAGATACCCAAGCCCCACCATAGAGAGAATGGATAAAAGTCCTAGGGAGCGGGGCCCTGACCTCTGTGTTTTTCCAAAGCTGTACAGGTGATTTTAACGGGGAGCCAGGGATGGGCAAGACTCGTCCACCTGATGGCCAAGAATCCCATCAGCAGGTTTGAATCACTGTGATTGAAATAGAATGGAACTAATTATGTTTTTGAGCTTTAAATGCTTAATTTGAATAAAATTAAAACATGAAGCTGACAGAACGTGACAGATTGCTGACCAGAGAGCTTTCTGAGTCACACCCAAACTGGAGGGCAAGCTTGAAACATCTCCACTCATCCCTGTTTGCAAAAAAGAACACATCAGACCACATACCCATGAAGCAGTGATATGTGTCGCTATTGAAAACTGTGAGTGCTCAGAAAAGACCCTTTTCTTTTCATATTGCACATTAAGGAAAATAAGTTGTCAATAATGAAAGTCATAGATAAAAATTCATCTTAGCCCTCCCATGTGGTCTTTCCTTTTGTTACCACTAGTCCCTCCTAAAATCTGATCTGTCCTCATATCAAGTATGAAGGCTAAGCCCCAAGTCAGAGTCCTTGTGAAGGACAACTTTCCTACAGAAAGTAGAAGGGCACAAAGAAAGGCATAAAATAAAACAGGCGTCCTTATAATAAACAGAGTTTTTATTCTGTCCTCAGAATAAACATACCCTGAACCTCAGCCCCCTCATTCAGACGTTTACTCTGGGTGCTTGGCTGGGTGGAGAGAAGGAGGCAAGGAACCAGAGAGCATCCTTGAAAGGGACAGTTCAACAGAAAATGCAGTGATGAGAGAAGAGACAGGGTAGAGACGTCTCATCCTAAAACTGAAGGAGGATAAAAATAATAATAATAAAAAAAACAATCAAGGGGTTTTTCATGTGTTTTAAGAAATACAAGATAGAAAATGTTCAGATTTCCCCCGAAATGAAAAGGGACACCTGTTCTGCTATGGTGAGAAATAACCAGAGGTTGAAGGTTGGATGCTTTTCAGGCTCTGTTTTATGTTTGTTCTCTTTCACATTCATCACCTGCTCCTGATTCCACCAACACACAACCACATTCATTAGTAGCTATAATTATCCTCATTTTGAGAATGAGGGAAATGATGTTCAGAGTGGTCAAGACCCTCCCAAGATCCCGTGAGCTGGGAGTCGATGCAGCCAAATTTCAATCCAGTCCACTCCTAACTCCAGGTGGGGAGAGATGTCTTTGGCTGTGGGGACAGAGCTCTGCTGGAAACAGTGAAAAGGTGAGAGGGGCGTGGCGGGGGGCCGGGGGGAGCTTCCTTTATTCATTTTAGTGGAAGTCATGGACATCTGGCCATTGGACCAAGACATTACACTGGAACTTGCTCTAGCTGGGAATAGCAGAAACATTGGTCTGTAGCATTTCTGGCTGATAAAACAGAGCTGTAAATAAAGACAGCACTGTCACCCTCCTCTCATTTCCTTTCTGCCATTATTCACCCTTCTCCATGGCTATTGTTTCAACCCCTCAGATGGTCTTTTTTGCCCTCCTGTGAATTCCTCACCACCTTTCCTGCCATGGGGAGTCAGGAGCTATTCCCTTCCTCTCTCTAGTCTGTCTGCCATGCGTGGGGCAGGACCAAAGTCACTGTCCAAGAAAAGGACAAGAGGCTGAACCCAACACAAAGGATGTGTCATTTAGAGAGAGCTCAAGAGAAAAAGGGCAAAACCAGGAAAACCAATGTTTATGTGCCAATGTTTATGGGCTAAAGGCTTTAAATACATTGTGCCACTTGATTTTCATGATAAACCTGTGAAGTAATGCTATCCCCAGTCATGGAGAGCCCCTGAGATGAGAGCTGCCTGCCAAGATGCCCCTTGCCAGGGCTCAGAACTCACTCTCTGGTTATGGTTTCAACTGTCTTAAAGATTCAGTTGTCGACAGCACCTGGTACCTGCACCTCCTGCATGCTGGCTGCCTTCAGAGAATGTAGTGGTTGCAAGATAAGGTTTTGATCCAGATTCAAACCCTGGCTCCACCTCTCACCTCTTCTGAGATCCAGAACACGTGACTGAACCTCTTCTTGCCTCTGTTTCCTCATCAGTAAAATGGGTGAAACCAAGCAGGATCCTGTGGGGCTCCCAGGTACAAATCCTTTCTGTGACCCCCGTTTCTTTTTTTTTCCTTATGACTTTTTTTTAAAATCTTTATTGGAGTATAATTGCTTTACAATGGTGTGTTAGTTTCTGCTTTATAACAGTGAATCAGCTGTGTGTGTGTGTGTGTGTGTGTGTCCCCATATCCCCTCCCTCTTGCGTCTCCCTCCCACCCTCCCTATCCCACCCCTCTAGGTGGTCACACAGCACCCAGCTAGCAATCATGGAGGTCAGCCAACACTCCACCTGGAAATTTTTCGGTTTTGTTTTGAACCCTGGAGTCAAGCAGTCCTTCCCAGAGCAGTGAGACAAAGCATTCCAGGCATTTGACAGAGACATCTTTGCAAACAGAGTCCATTTGCATAGAAGTTGCTGCATTTGCATGATCACTACAGGAGCAAATGGGAACAGAATGAGCTAAAACCAATAAAAATAAGTTGGCAAAGACTTTGAAGAGACTAAACTGTAAGGATTATCATCACACAGGCTGACGGATCTCTGCAACTAGTCTATCCATGGTCCTGCTATAAGGAAGGAGATTGTCAATATCCCCTCCAGATGAGCAAGACGGGCAGAGGACATTTCTCTGCCTGGGGGCCCTTGTCCTGGACCTGGCTGGGAGCAGAGATGCTGTGCTCTGGGTTAGCTCTCTAGACAGCCAAACCAAAAGAGGAGTAGGTCCAGAAGAGGGCTGGGTCCAAATCAGATCAGCAGTACTAAGTGGCCTAGGCCTGAAACTGAACAAGATAGAGTCCAGGGGTGCAGATGGAGAGCAGGTTCCAGACCCCAGATATGTCTCAGACTGGGGCAATTTCTGAGTCAAAGAATGGGCCTCCTGGTTAATGTCTTCTAGTTCCTGCAAGTATGGGCAAGGACATGCTAGGAGAAGGTAAAGGGGCAAGGGGTAAACAGTGACTAGGCTGACATGCTACAGCAGGGCCCGATGCATAAATTCGTTCATTCATTCAGCAAACATTTATTGATCATCTACCCTGTGCCAGCTATTATTTCAGGCAATGGGTATACAGCCCTGAGAAAACAAATCCCTCATGTTGCTCACATTCTAGTGATGGAAGATAGATACAAGCAAATAAACTAATAAATATATAATTTCAGGTAAAGACAAGTACTATGCAAAATAGACAGATAAATAAAGTATGTTATGGGGAAAGGGTGATGAGGAAGGGCAGTAAATATACAGAATCCCACCTCTCCCTTCTCCTCCCTGCCTCCATCTCACCTGCAGGGAAAGGTGGTATCTCAATGCATGGGCTGCACTCTAAGGCACTGACCAGGTCACACGTTCTAGCACAGGAGTCACCTCACTCTAAGATGCGTGTTGTCTTTTCTCTCCTTTCTCTCTTCTACCTGAGTAGCCAGGGCAGCAAAAGCAAACCAGAGCCCATTCTTGTAGAGCGGGTGCTCTGCTGGGCAGAACTTGCTCCATCAGAACCTGTCTGACCATCTCCTGGTCTCTTCTGCTTACTTCCTACAGGCAACCCTGGTGCAGAGACCAAAGGCTCAGATTTGGATGGAACAAGGTGAGGACTAAGGAGCGACTGGCAGCCGTGACAGCCTATTTCAGTCCGACTTAACTAGTTTAAGGCAAACGGGTGTTCCACATGGTCCAGCCCAGCTCATCTGCCATTCCCTGTTCTGGGTTTGGGGGCCCAAGCCTAGTCAACGATAACAGGGCAATTTCCCACCACTCACCAGGCACATCTGTCAGCTATTGCTGTCTAACCAACAACCACAGATCTCAGTCACGTACAACAATAAGCATTTATTTTGCTCATGCATCTCTGGGTTGGCTGGGGGTTCGCTTGATCTTGACCTGGCTGGGCTGGGCTAGGAATCGCATAAATAGGCAGCCGTAGGCTGAAGGTCAGATTCAGGTCTGTTCCACATGGTCTCCAGTGTCTCTCATCTTCCTCAGACCAGCTGGTGAGCCAGGGTCTTTCCATGATGATGGCAGAGGCATGAGAGAGCAAGCAAAAACACCCAAGGGTCCTCATGTAACTGCAGAACTAGCCCAAGCTGGCCCTATCCTGTTTCTAACAAGATACTGACTTGTTCTTCAGAGACAACAGAACAAAACCACAAGTCATGACATCAAATAATACCCAGAATCAAGATCCCTCCCCTCTATGGAACCAAACAACCAGGACATGATCGGAACCTGAATACCAGAACTCATTCGGAAGCACTGTCCAGGAAGGTCCGGTGCTGAAGCTCCTTTACCACATCTTACCACATACGGCTGAGTTCCAAAGCCCTCCGAGACAAACCTGCCCCACCAGCACTTCCACACACTAACCCTCCTCCCCTAACTCATAAGAAGTTGACCGAATCACAGGCTGGGTAGACAGGTTTGAGCTGTGCCTCCTGTCTCCTTGCCAGTTGACCTCACAATAAAGCTTTTTCTTTTCTCAAAAGTCGGTACCATAGTATTGGCTTCTATGCATGTTGGGCAGTGAGCCCTTTTTCAGTAACACTGACAACACAATATGAAGTGGTCCAATGCTGCCCACACTGCCTTGAGCTGAAACAAGTCACGTAGCTGAGCCTCAACCCGAAGGGCAGGGACCTGCATCTGCTTTTAGGGAGCAACTGCAAAACTACCTGGCAAAGAACATGGTTACAGGAAGGGGGAAAGAATCAGGGCCAGAAACTCGTCATACACACACTTTGCATGGGAACGTTCTTCTAAGGGTAGAGGCATGGTCTAGGGAGAAAGGGACCTGACCTGGGGAACCATCTCAAAGTTGAGGTCACCTTTGACTGGAATTTGCCAGTAAGGAAGCAGTTGACTCCTTATTAATGATAAAAAAGGAAAAAAAGCCAACATTCACTAGGTACTTACTCTCTGCTAGGTATCATTCTAGATGCTTTACATGAATAAATCCAGTTTAATCCTCATAAAAACCTTCTGAGGTGGGTTCAATGATTATCTTCATTTTGCAGATGAATCAGCTGAGGCACAAAGAGGAGATGAAATTGTTCAAGGTCACAGAACTAGTCAGCGCCAGAGCCAGATCTGGACCCAGGCGATCAGGCTCTGGCACACACGCTCCCAAGCTCAGGTAATACTGTCTTCGCCGCAGAGAGCATGGGTTGAACACCCACGCCCCTAGTCTGTCCTGTGCCCATCCACAGTCTCAGTGGCTGCTCAAGAATGGAAGAAGCTTTAGCTGTGGGGACGGGAGGTGGAAGCTTAGGGGTGGGGCACAGCTTGATTAGAGAAGCTGTTGCTTGTTGGAGGGTGGGGTGGAGACAGGAGCTCAGACCAAGGCAGCTAAGCCTGGACCAAGGTAGCAAGGGGAAGGAGTAGAAAAGGAATTCAGGCTTCTCGGGGACTCAGGAAGGGATGATGAGGGCAAGAGAAAGGCCGGGTGGGGGTCCAGTGCCTAGAAAGAGACTGAAGGGAGACTTGATTTTGAGACTTTACACAAAACTCATCTCTGCATGTCTTGTCTCCCTAAATTGGTCAGACCTGGGGCTCCTTGTCAAAGCCACACTAAGAGTGAGGGCAGACGGGCAGGATCGGAGCTGGGGGAGAGCAGATGCTCTAGGATCGTATCTCAGGCAGCCCAGGATTTCAGTGGTGATAAAGAGACGGGGGAGGGCTTCCCTGGTGGCGCAGTGGTTGAGGGTCCGCCTGCCGATGCAGGGGACACAGGTTCGTGCCCCCGTCCGGGAGGATCCCACATGCCGTGGAGCGGCTGGGCCCGTGAGCCATGGCCACTGAGCCTGCGCATCCGGAGCCTGTGCTCCGCAACGGGAGAGGCCACAACAGTGAGAGGCCCGCGTACCGAAAAAAAAAAAAAAGAAACGGGGTACAAGGATTCCCCAAGACGGCACTGGCACATTGCCAGTTTCTATTCAACTTGTCACTCAGTCCAGTCACTCCTCTTATTTTCTGTTATGATAAACAACAATAACAGCTTACTCAGGGAGCATTTTCTAAAAGACAAGCATTTTCAGACACAGAGATTACATTTGACACTCACAACCATCTCACATGGGAAACAGCACATTTTAAAAATAAGGATACCGGGGCTCAGAGAGGTCAAGTGTCATGTCCAGGATCACAGCTAATTAGAGGAAGTGGAGTCAGCACCATCACCTCTTAGCCCTGCACCATCCTCACGTCTTTCCTTGTAAGGAGGGCGAGCATGGAATGAAGTCAAGTTTGATCTCTTGAGAGAAGGGTGGTACTTTGTATCAACCATTCACACTTCAGTATGATGTATTTCCAGTCTGGTCCGGAGAGTAAAACAACAATAGGACACACTCACTGAAAAGTTGCAACAAAGGCTCCACCAAGGGGTGGAAGGGAAGGAGTGCAGTGAATATCAAAAAACAATGTCACCCAGTCTCAATTTCTCCCTCCTGGGGGGCTCCACTGTTGGAACCAAGCTTACAGAAGTTCAGGACAAGGCAGAAGGTGTCTGATGAAGACAGTCAAGTAATAATAATTGTTGAGATCCTCCGAGTTCAGGGTCCTGTGCTGAGCACCTGGGAGGCTGTAGTAAAGAAGGCAAGCGTGCTTACATTCCAGGATGGGGAGACGCAATAAGTAAGTACATGAATAAGAATGTGATAGGACTTCCCTGGCGGTCCAGTGCTTAAGACTCCATGCTTCCAATGCAGGGGGCGCGGGTTCAATCCCTGGTCAGGGAACTAAGATCCCACAAGCCCTGCAAAGAACGTGAAGTAGGACAGGGGCTGTCAAGATGGCACGTCATGATGAGATGAAGAGTTTTGAGAGTGGCAGGGTGGGATTACTACTTTAGATTTGGGAGTCAGGGAAGGCCTCTCCAAGAAGGTGACACTGGGGTAAAACTTGAACAAAGAAAAGGTACCAGGCTGGCCAAGATCTTCTTGATTGGAAGAACAAGATCAGGACCCAATCAATGCAAAAACGTTTAAATGACAGCAGCAATAATCATAGTGGAATGGTAGTCAGCGTTGCCAACCCTTATGCAGCACTCATTATGTGATAGGCACTGCTCTAAGTAATTTCCGTATGTTACATCATGTCATCCTCACCACAATGCTGTGAGGTAGGTATTATCATAATCCTCATTTGACAGTGAGAAAAAAATGAGGCAAAGAGAGGTTAAGTGACTTAACCAAGAAGAGAAAAGAACCAGAAGAAGAGAAAGTTGCTGGGTGGCCAGTGGTCAGGTCCCTACGGTCCCAGCGCTGAGTGTGAAGAGGCAAGACGGTCAAAGAACCCAGGGGTATTTGGGGGCCTTTTCCAGACTACCCGCGGTACCCCGACTTCTAACACCAAGCTCAATGCCAAGAGGCTAACGGAGCTGCAGCACTCAAGTGATCATGTCATCAGATGAGCGGGTGCAGCACCCAGCCCCCTCCCCTCCCAGAGTCCCCCACTCGGGAAGCGTTTGCAGCAGAGGGCTGAGTGGGAGGCCAACTGCACACCGCCCACTGCTCCTCTCGTTTCCACTATAAATAACACAGTTAAGAAAAAGAAACCCACACGCAGGAGCACTTTTATCGTTACACCCACTTTCTGGTCTGCTCACTCCATACAAGTGATGTGACATCTGAATTCAAAGTCAGGTGTGGTGAACCGAAGTGTGTCAGGAAACCAAATAGTTGGTGTCAAGAGATCCAGGTGGAAAGGAAGGGGTGTTGGCTCTCTTAAAGACGTCATGCTCCTCTTTCTGCAAGACCTGACCTCGGCTAAAGCTGTCATTAGCCAAGTCAGAGCCCCCCTCCCCTGCTCCCCTGACCCCTCTGTCTCCCTTTGTTGTTGTTCTGATAATTAATAGAGAACATGTCACATTACAGCATTGTAGGAGTTGGATAGATATTGGGGGAGGAAAAGGAAGAGAGGGGAGGGGAGGACACATCTGAGATGAAGGGGAAGAAAAAGGATGTAACCAAGCTTGCTCCCAAAGAACTCATAGTGATGGTGCAAACGGGCACATAAACATGTGATGACAACTCAGTGTGACACATGGTTTAGAATAGATCTGACCAAGATGTGGTGGCAGCCCTGAGCCAGCAACAACCTCTGCCAAAATGTCCTTTCATCTGAGCCTTGGAAGGTGAGTAGGAGTTTTCCAGGTAGAAACAGGCAGGAAAGGGCACTGCAGGCAGAGGAAAGAAATATGCACAAGCAAGACACAGAAAAGAGCCCATCGTCCACAGGGAGATAAGACTGGGATGCCCATCAAGGCTGTAGATATAACCATGCTGTATTCTTCCTCCAAAGTTGACATCTTAGAGCAACTGGTGGGATCCCACACCCATCCAGACACTAGGACTAGCCATTTCTGCCTTAGGACAGTTTTTAGCTTTGTTGCTGACTCTGGTCCCCAATGCCACCACTGGCACTGAGGGTCATCCATCCATGGCCTCTTTGGTAGGTCTTTCTTATGACAACAGCCTGGTCTCCCTGGTTCCTGATTCTCCTCACCCCCAACTTGTCCACTCTCAATGACCCCCTGTTTCCGAGCCAATTTGGGAGAAGTTTTGGAGTCTACCTAGATAATGGTGATAATCTATCCAAGGAGGAGGATGTCACTTGCTTCAGCTAGAGCTCAGATTGCCCAGCAGAAGACGAGTTAGAAAGGAAGCTGACTTCGCAAGACCAGAGAACCAGGGAGCAGGACCACAGAGAGGCTGATAGAGGCAGGGTTCATTCACCCAACAATACGGTAGACTTCTGAGTCTGAGCCGCACCTCTCTGGATGCGGGGCATAAGACAGCACAAAAAGAAGACACAGTGCCCACTGTCCCTGCCCTCCTGGAGCCTGGAGGAGACAGCCATTAATCCAATAACTACACAAATAAAGGCAAAATTACAAATCATGATAAACAGTGTGAAGAATATTTAAAAGGAGCGCTGTGCGCTTACAATGGTGGTGAAGGCAGTCAAGGAAGACTTCCGAGGATAGAACATACGAGCCAAGATTTGAAGGGTAGGTTAACTCGGTAAAAGATGGAGAGAAGGAGCAGTTCTACTTACAAGCTAAGAAAGTTAGCCTAGGAGTAATATTATCTGGACTTGAATCATATCCCCACCGATGGTTAACTGGGGGCAAATTATTTCACCCTTGCATGTCTTCGTTGCCTTGACTGCAAAAGAGATAGCAATTACCTTAGAGACTTGTTATAAAGATTCAATAAGACAAAGCATTTACAGTAGATCGTACAGTACAGAGTAAGGACTTCATAAACAGTGGGAGTACCAGTAATAGTTACTGTGGTTGTAGTGATGATGATTAAAATGATGCTGTTAGGATGATGGTAGTGGTGATGGTGATTATGGTGATAATCATGATATTGTTGATGGTCATTATGAGAATGATGACGGTGATAATGATGTTAATGGCGTTGACAAGGATGATGATGACTTCTGCACTCACAGCAACAGGAACAACATAGGTAAATACCCTCAGGCTGAAGGAGGCATGGGGATAGGAGGTGCTAAAGAGAGGAGACAGGCATGTCTCTTAAGGCAGACAGAGCCAGACTCTGCAAATGCCCACTTAGAGACTCTAGACCCCAAGCTTCCTCAAAATGTAACCAAAGTGCTCTAAAAGCGCTATTACAGCAATGACTCAGACTCAGTTAAAATTTCTTGAGCTCCCTGCCTTGAAAGGTCCTGCCTTGGGAATTCCCTGGCGATCCAGTGCTTAGTACCCCATGCTTCCATTGCAGGGGGCCCGGGTTCGATCCCTGGTCAGGGAACTAAGATCCAGCATGCCGTGTGGCGTGGCCAAAAAAAAAAAGTCCTGCCATTATACCAACAGTACCAGCAGGGAAGCCAGTGTTAAGTGAGTACCTACTATGTGCTGGGCAATTACTCATGTGTTACTCTGTTTGAGCCTCGTGACATTTACTAGGTGGCTGGCACCATGCTGAGCACAGATAATATGTTGAGAAGCAGGATACAGATAATTACGCTCATTTTACATAGAAGAAAATAAACAAGGCATAGAAAGTTTAATTAATTATCCAGGTTACACAGCTAATAAATAATAAAGACAGGGTTTCAACCCAGGCTCAAATGTCTCCTAGTTTAAGCCCTTTCTTCTCTGTACCACAATGACTTTTGGTGCTTAGTCAGAGGATGTGTAGACTTATAGACTCAGAGCTGCAGGACCCAGGTCCCAGTCAGCAAAGGAGCTCTCTCCTGCTTCATCCCTAGTGGGGGTGGCTCCCCTGATGCCAGCAGAGTTCACAGAAAGTCCTCATAAAGGCCCACGATCCACAATTTGTAAGTCACTATTCATAAGAGATGACAAGAGGGGAAAAGGGTGTATGTGTTCATTGAGCCCCTACAAGATGGTAGGTGCTTTGTAGACATTATTTCATGGAGGCCAATCCCATTCCTTACTCAGATATTACAGCCTCCTACCTATAAGATAAAGGAACTAAGACTCAGAGTGGTTGCAAAACTTGTCCAAGGTCACACAATGGAGGGTGTCCTATTTAAATCCAGGACTGACCGACTCCAAAGCCCAGTCTCTTCAGCCACTTTCTTTTTTGTTTTTTTCCCCCTTTCAATTCATTTAATTCCAATAATCTGTCAAAAAAAAAAAGAGCCAATAAACAAATACTGAATTACATTTTGTTGGGCTTTTCAAACCCTCAAACTCCTGACTTATAAAAACAGCTTGTGTGTCTTCCACCCTGACCACCCTGCTACTTTTCCATATACCACAGGCCACCCATAGATACAAAGCCAGGGCAGCCGGGGGGAAGCAGAAGTGGTCTACTTGGAGCCAGAAGACAGGAGGGCGATGAGGCCCGAGGAAACACTTATGGACAAAATGTAGTTCACTGTGGGGTTGAAGTTCTTCAATATAAAGAAGGAAACAACAATGACCAAGACCAGAAATAGGGTGTTATTATTATAGAAGATGGAAAATGTTGTGGCTTCATAAACAGCAACTTCATTCTTCTTCCACAAGACTCTTTCATCTTTTTCCTTCCGAGACATCTTTCCATTACCAGCTTCAGAAAGTTTTCGAGTCACTTCTTTGGAAACAGCATCCTCCCTCTTCTGTGCTACTTTGTGCTTGAGAACAAATTTCACGTTTTTGTATACAAAGGCTACCAAATAAGTGCTTACTAGGGTCATCACGCTATACAGAACAGCAGACTGAGTAAGATCCACGTGCCATATTCGCCAATGTAGCCAGACGGGGATGGCAGACACGATGAAGGCGCTCCCGAAGAAGTGCACCGAGGACTTGGCCAAGAGGTCGTGGCTGAAATCCTGCAGGAGCAGGTCCTCCTCGGACTGCTGCTTGGAGCCGCCTTTGGGAGCCACGGTGGAACCGCAGCCACGAGACGGGAGAGCCGAGTCAGGCGCCGACCGGGCAGAGGCCTCTGGCGTCACCCCTGTGGCCACCGTATCTGCTAACAACCCCCCTTTAGCCACTTTCTCCCAATTGTTCTTTTGTGATGCAACACACACACACACACACACACACACACACACACACACAGCCAAACACAGCCACGGACACAAACAGATTTTACCCCAACTCTGAATGCATCAAAATGTGTATAAATTCATAACGCTTTTAAAAATGCCCCACCTCTGAGACCAGAGGAGGAAGAATGAAGGGGGTCTCTGCCTGCTTTCCTTACGCGTTTAGGCTGCGGCAGAGCTTCTAGATATTTCCAAGCACTTGGCCACCTCTTCTGTGCTCCGGGAAGGATAACAGACCATCCAGCTGAGGTTTCATGGTTGAGGCTTCAGACGCTGGAAAACAGGTTTTCCGTGGCTATTTATTCACCTATAGTGTCCTCAGCTGCTCCAGGAACTGAAGGTACCACAGATGCCCAGGCAGGGACTGAGCGGAGAGGCTGGATACACATTTGGGTCCGTTCATTACATATTCGTGTATGTGACTTTGCAGAGACAATGGTTAAAAGAGAGTTACAATTGCAGACTCGTCCTTTCTAGCTATGCCCTGAGCAGTTCATTTAATCTGTTTATGCTTTGTTTTACCATCTGGGAAAGGGAATAACAGCATCATCACCAATCTTATCTTAGTCAGCTATTACTGTGATGATCCGGGCTCACAAACAACACCCGAATCTCAGTGGTTTACCTCGACAAGCATTTATTTCTCACTCACAGCACTGTAGGTCATCTGGGGCAGCTCTGCTTCAGGCTGTAGATTGAGTTCAGGTCTTTTTCATTTTAGGATGAAAGGAAGCAGGTATCTGGGGCGTGATCTTTCCGTGATTCACCACAGGAGTGGAAGAGGGCTGGCCAAATCACTTGAGCACATTTCAAACTTTTGGTTTGGATCCACTCACATCCCAATAGCCAAAATCAGTGGTCACATGGCCAGGTATAAAGTCAGTCTGGGGAACGGAAAGAGTGGGGAGGTGTTCCAGTTACCAGCAGTGTATAAAACTTTATTTCAAAACTTAGCAGCCCACACCAGCCATTTTATTTCACTTGTGACTTTACTGGTCAGGAGTTTGGGGAGGGCTTAGCTGGACTCTCTCCAGGGGTTGTAGTCAGGTGGCAGCTGAGGCTGCAGTCATGTGAAGGCTCAGCCGGGCTGGACATCCAGGACGGCTCCCTCACATGGCTGGCACACAATGCTGGTAGTCATCTGGGCTGGACCAAAGTGCCCACACGTGGCCTCCCCAGCATGGACGTCTCAGGGTAGTTGGATTCCTCATGCAATGCCTGGCTTCCTCCAGCTACATGTTCCAAGAGACCAGGTGGAAGCTGCATGGCTTTCTCTGACTTATCCTCCAAAGTTATGCAGCATCAATTCCACTGCATTGTACTGGTTATAAATAAGTTACTAAGAACAGCCCAGATTCAAGGGCAGGGGACAGAGACCCCCACCTCTCAATGGGAAGAGTGTCAAAGAATTTGCAGGCACAGTTTTAAACCATCACAAGAGGCACCAGAGGAAGAAAAATGAATAAATAATATTATCCACATATCCCCCCCCCAATAGAAGTTGTGATAATACTTGTAAAGCGTTTAGCACAGTGTGTGGTACAGAGCAAGCACTAAATAAACAAATGGTAGTCACACAGGGGTTTCCCTGGTGGTGCAGTGGTTAAGATCTCACGCTCCCAATGCAGGGGGCCCAGGATCAATCCCTGGTCAGGGAAGTAGATCCCACTGCCGCAACTAAGAGTTCGCATGCCATAACTAAGGAGCCCGCCTGCCACAACTAAGGAGCACATGTGCCACAGCTAAGACCCGATGCAACCAAATAAATAAATAAAATATTTTAAAAAATAAATAAAGGAGAATAAAAAAAGAATTCATTTAGAAAACAAACGGTAGCCACACAAATCAGAGATTTCAGAGGCTCCCCTACCTTGCTGTTAACTTGGGTGAGCTGACCGGACCACCCTGAGGAGGCCGAGAGGTCAAAGATGGTGATGGGGCTACCGTTTGCAGTTCCCCTGCAACATGCCAAGTACCGTGCTAGGCCGTTTCCATGCAGGATCTTTTTTTTTTTTAACATCTTTATTGGGGTATAATTGCTTTACAATGGTGTGTTAGTTTCTGCTTTATATCCACGCAGGATCTTATTTAATCTCCACAAGAAGCTTGTGAGGCTGTGCTGTTGCTGTTATCCGTGCAGCCTGAAAACTCTCACATCCTCCCATCATCTTAAAGAATGTTGCAAACGTGCCACCGTGGTATGCTTGGGAGAGCAGCCAAGCATCCCTCCCTTTACCCCTCCCCTCCGCACCCCTCCCCAGTTTAATGGTCCACACGACCAGAAAGCCTGTGCAATTTGTTCATCCCTCTATCCCAGCACTAACCCTACTGGATGTCACTTTGGCCCCACTCTCATGTCACTGAGAGGTCCTTGGACACAAGGACTGTGTCTGATCTATTTCTGGACCCTGTGCCCAGGGCAGGACTACCCCAGAGGAACATGGCCATCTCTCATTTTTCCTCCAGCTCCACTCACCATCCTTCCTCTACCTGTATGGACCACATCAACAGGCTCCCTTGTCCTCTGGTCAGGCTTGACCAGCATGGGGTCCTGGCAGGGGATCAGAGGAAGGAAGGAGAGTGCATTCAGGGTACTGATTCTCCCCAGCTGCCTCTCTGCAAACTTGCCTAGGTCTGGTTGTGTCTCTCAGCGAAGGGACCCAGCTTCTGATCCCCGGCTGTCTCTCCATGACTCCCTCCACCCACCTCCAGTATCTGGTACTTCCTCCTGCCCCTTCCCTTTGGACCTGGGGAAAGGAGCACTGTTACTAGCCCCAGGTAATGGTCTACCCCTTATGATTTCCCTACACCTTGTCCACACAGCTGTAAATAGCCCTTTTATTAATCCCACTTTGAGTTAACCTAGTTGGAGTATGTGTCTGCTTCCCGCTGACCCCGACTGATACAGAGGTGCTTGGGGGACAGTTATCAGACACAAGTTTCATCTGTAAGGTCTGTGACCACTGAGTCTCCTGGATGCACAGGCCAGGCCAGAAGATGCAAGATGCCATGGAGGGTGTGACCAGTTCTGTCTGTCCTTGAGTGATTAAGCAGCAGGATCGCCTCCCAGCTGGGGCTGTCGAACTTCCAGCCAGGGCTTCATTTAGGGACAGGAGCTGTCTCACCTGACATCTCAGGGACAGAGAGGATTTCAATTAGAGCCATCAGGGGCCTCGAGTGCCTGACACATCTTAGGAAAGACGGTGAGGTAGGCAGATCCTGCAGTGTCCTGAGGCTCGCCAGCCTGACTCCCACCCTCTCCTCCTCCCATGAGGCTGGATAAGCACAGTGAGCCCTCTTCAGACTCACAGCCAGCGGAATGCTTCAGATGCCCCCCTGGAGGAAGACTCCCAAAGCATCCCCTGCAGGGAGTATTATCAGCACCATATCTACTTAGAGTCATCTCCGAACTCCCAGGGTCTCCTGTTTTGCATTCCCAAAGCACCTGGACTCTCCTTCCTAGCTCTTATCACACTTGTAATTAATCAGTCACTTGTATAATCATCTACTTTCTATTCTCCATCACAGAGGTCCTGTTAAAAATGAACTGAGATTATGAAGTCACATCAAGTCACTCTACAGCTCCAACCCTTGGCTCGCTTTCCTTTTCACTAAGAAAATGCTGGTCTTCACTGTGGCCCATGAGGCCCTGCTCAATCAGGCCACCATGATCCCGCCCTCTCTTTCACTCTACTGCAACCACCATGGCCTCTCTTTGGTACCTCCAACACACCAAACACACCCCTGCCTCAGGGCCTTTGCACATGCTCTGGTTCCTTTGCCTAGAATACTGCTGCCCAGGTGGCTTAATGGTTCCCTCCTACCCCACCTTCTTCTTTTTTTTTTTTTTTTTTTTAAGCGGGCCTCTTACTGTTGTGGCCTCCCCCGTTGCGGAGCACAGGCTCCGGCCGTGCAGGCTCAGCGGCCATGGCTCACAGGCCCAGCCGCTCCGCGGCATGTGGGATCTTCCCGGACCGGGCCCCGAACCCGTGTCCCCTGTATCGGCAGGCGGACTCCCAACCACTGCGCCACCAGGGAAGCCCCCCACCTCCTTTTTAACGCTTTTAAAAGATTCACCATGGCCAGGGCATGGGCAAAAACACAGGACGCATGAGCATTCTTTTTTTTTTTTTTTTTCCAAAAGTAAATGTATAGTAACTTTATAGCAGAAAACAGCAGGCTAAAGTCAAGGCCATTGTGCAACCTAGTTTTCTGGTGCCAGTTACCCCCCGTGTGCTGCCTGGTTTCCTGGTTCTTTCTTGGGTCATGTGACCAAAGTTCTGGAAGTGAGGAGCTCAAGGTTGAAATCAGCTCCAACGTATGAGGGTCCCTTTTACACCTGATCACGAATCACACACTGCATTTTCTGTTTGGTTGTTTTTTTAATAATTTAGTGAGGTAAAATTCACGTAACATAAAATTAACCATTTTAAAGTGGACAATTCAGTGGCATTTAGAACATTCACAATGTTGTGCAACCATCACCTCTACCTAGTCCCAGAACACTCCCATCACTCCAGAGTGAAACCCCTCACTCATTAAATGGTTTCTTCGCCATTCTCCTCTCCCCACAGTTCTTAAATTTAGGTCACTGACCCATTTGGAGTTATTTTTTTCCTATGGTGTGAGCTTGTGGTCCAACCTCATTCTCTTGCATGTGCACATCAGCCGTCTCAGCATCATTTGTTAAAGATGATTTTCTTCTCCATTGATGCACCTCATACCCTTGTCAAAAATCAATTGGCGGGCTTCCCCAGTGGCACAGTGGTTAAGAATCCGCCTGCCAATGCAGGGGACACGGGTTTGAGCTCTGGTCCGGGAAGATCCCACATGCCACGGAGCAACTAAGCCCATGTGCCACAATTACTGAGCCTCTGCTCTAGAGCCTGAGAGCCACAAGTGCTGAGCCCACGTGCCACAACTGCTGAGCCCACGTGCCACAACTACTGAAGCCTGCACACCTAGAGCCCGTGCTCCACAACAAGAGAAGCCACTGCAATGAGAAGCCCACGCACCGTAAAGAAGAGTAGCCCCTGCTCGCCGCAACTGGAGAAAGCCCGCGTGCAGCAATGAAGACACAACACAGCCAAGGATAAATAAATTAAAAATAAATAAGTAAAATTTAAAAAAATTAAAAAAAATTAAAAATTAAAAATTAAAAATTAAAAAAAAAAAAAGGAGGCAGCCCAGGGACAGCCCCAGCCCCTGTGGGTGCCTGGCAAACAGAAGTCCCAGGACCCAAAGAGATTCTGTCCAGGTCTGAGCAAAGCTGGATTTTATGTGCATATTTATTGCCCTCCTGGCAGTTTCCAAATGCACTGTCAGTAGGAAACAGTTTTCTGTACATTAAGACTAATCAAAAGCCTGTTCAAAAACACATTATGCAGGTACCTAACATAACCATATACATTAGTTTCTTATGGTTTTATATTCAAATCAACAAAAATTTATTGAGCATGGGCTCCATGCAAGACACCACGCCAGGTACCGTAGGAACACACGGCAGATAATACACAATCCCTGTGTGTCCCCAGCTCTCAGCTGCTCGTGTTCTGCGTGGGAGTGGGGAATGACTCACACACCATGAGACTTTAATAGAAGGACCGCTGTGCTAAGTGCTGTAATAGAGGTACAGACAGCAAGTTGGGAAAATGGGAGGAAGTGACTGCTTCTGGGTGGGGGATCAGGGATGTTTGAATATAGATATAATTTTTCCTGAACACCACCTCTAGTCTCTCGTTTCATCCTCCTAGTGACTCTATGGGATAAGCATTATTATTGTCTCCATTTTACAGATGAGAAAATTGAGGCTCAGAGAAGCTCAGTAGATTGCCCAGTGTCACAAGGCAGTTGAGTCTGTTTGACTCCATCACTTGGGCTCTATGGATGATACCAGTGGTTCTTCCTTAGGGGTGTGTTTATCATCAAAACTGAAAAGTTTTCTCAAAATACGCAGGCCCACACTCCATGGCAGATGTACTGAATCAGTCTCTGGGGGCAATTCCTAGATATGTGTACTTTGAAGAAGCTCTCTACATGAATCTGGTGTGCTTCTTAATTTATACACACTATGAGAGTTTAAGTGGGATTCGGACAGATGAGGATGGAGAAGGAAAAAGCATTCCAGCTAAATGGAACTGGGCAAGCAAAAGTGCAGATCTAAGAAAAGGTAGGGCTTCTTTGGGAAAGAGTAAGTGGCCCCAATCAGAAGATCAAGCCGCCCTGGTCTGGGAAGATCCCACATGCCGCAGAGCAACTAAGCCCGTGCACCACAACTACCGAAGCCCATGAGGCTAGAGCCCGTGCTCCGCAGCAAGAGAAGCCACCACAATGAGAAGCCCGCGCACCGCAACGAAGAGTAGCCCCTGCTCGCCACAACTAGAGAAAGCCCGCCCGCAGCAACGAAGACCCAACGCAGCCAAAAATTAATTAATTAATTAATTCTTTTTAAAAAGGAAGAGAGAAGCATGGTCGGTGAATGTGCTTGGCGGGCCTGCCCTATCACCAGTGCCCTTCCTGACTGCTCCAACCCCACACAGGGCTCAGCCATGGCTTGAGTGTCAGCCTTCAGTCAGGAGGAGCAAGATCTTCCGGCACCAATGGCTGAAAGAAACCAGCCTCTGTTCAGAGGGAGAGGAAGGCCTGTCAGACATTATTGAGCACCTACTAATTGCCAAGTGCTGCACTGAGCTCTTTGCATACATTATCCCATTGATTCTTCCTGACAGCTCTGAAAGTTGTAATCCTTATCTGCGTTGTTTAAAAGATTCACGAGGTCCAGAGAGTAATTTGCTCAGGGTCACATCATCAATAAGTGACCTAGCCAGGATTCCACCTCACATCTGTCTGACTTCAATGCTTGTGCGCTTAACTCTGGGATTGAGTGCTTTTGAAAGGTCGTTAAAAGGGGCCTCAGATAAGAGGAAGGTGAGGCTGGGTCATATGATAAGCAAGAGAACAATGGAAACTGTTCCAGGGGAAAGACTGAAGGTGGCTCTGTAGCCTGGGTTCCCTTAAAAGCAGAGCCTGAGACAAAGATTTGGGTGTAAGTAGTTTATTTGGGAAGCTATCTCAGGAAGCGCCAGGAGGGAGTGGAGAAGAGTGAGAAAGGGAGGCAGCTGATAAAGCGTGTATGTTACCTCTGTGGGCCACAGGGGCTCAGTCCCACTGGGGACCCTCCAGGAGACCGTGGTGTACGCATCAGAGCTGCTTCACCAAGGAGCAAGGGAGCTGGCATCTTTACACTCTCATTGGTCCAGCACTGCTCGCAGAACACTAATTCCTCAGCACTGCCATCCTGCCCTGTTTGAGGGCTAAACATATTCCCTTAGCCAGGAATATCATGGCAGAGAATTTGCTGGCAGCCTTTGCACTACATGGAAATGGTCTACAGGCGACCTCCAGGGCTGGCTGATGGGACATGTGAGGGACATCAACAGCATCTCCTACAGCGACTGTGTTCAGCACTTGGGGATTATAGAACAAAGCGTCCCTCAAGATCTCCTTGTGTGACTCAAATCTAGAAAATCAATAGGAACTGGATCAGAAGAACTGAGAAAACACACGTGAGCAGAACAAGATGCCTCCGGGACCTGAGGGTCCAAGCTATAATCGAATCAGACATGTTAAGGTTGCAAAAGAAGCAAGTGTGGATTGGAAGAGGGAGCCTTGCAAGGACTTCCAGTCCCACCAGCAAGACCAAGCCTACTGTACGATGGACACATCTCAGCCTGGCGCCCTCAAACATCAAGGACTTCTTCCCTAGACTGAGAGCAGACTTCTCCAGTACATTCTCCTGTAAATCTGGCCCCAGACAGAAAACTCCTATAACGGTTTTTAACACCAGGGTCATAGTTCAGCATCCTAACCTCAGTTACTGTGAGTCCGCCTGAGGGACAGCCCTGCTCCTCACATTGAAGCAAACAGGTCCCAAGTCTGTATGACCCACGTCCAGACACCATGTCACGCTTATTCTGAGTGGCCTCAGCAGATACCACCACCAGCCTTCCCCAGGTAACATCCCAAATTCAAACAAGTCTAGCAATGCCTTTTTTTTTTTCTATTTAACTTTTTATAGTAAGCCATGTGAGGAGGCTTCATTCAAGGACAAGGTATCGGGAGAGAGGGGGAAGGTGGCAGAAGAGTAAGACGCGGAGATCACCTTCCTCCCCACAGATACATGAGAAATACATCTACACGTGGAACAACTCCTACAGAACACCTACTGAATGCTGGCAGAAGACCTCAGACCTCCCAAAAGGCAAGAAACCCCCCCACGTACCTGGGTTGGGCAAAAGAAAAAAGAATAAACAGAGACAAAAGGATAGGGACGGGACCTGCACCAGTGGGAAGGAGCTGTAAAGGAGGAAAGGTTTCCACACACTAGGAAGCCCCTTCGCAGGTGGAGACTGGGGGGTGGCAGGAGAGAAGCTTCGGAGCCGCGGAGGAGAGCGCAGCCACAGAGGTGCAGAGGGCAAAGCGGAGAGATTCCTGCACAGAGGATCAGGGCCGACCGGCACTCACCAGCCCGAGAGGCTTGTCTGCTCGCCCGCCGGGGCGGGTGGGGCTGCAAGCTGAGGCTCGGCTTCGGTCGGAGCGCAGGGAGAGGACTGACGGCGTGAACACAGCCTGAAGGGGGTTAGTGCGCCACGGCTAGCCGGGAGGGAGTCCTGGAAAAGTCTGGACCTGCCGAAGAAGCAAGAGACTTTTTCTTCCCTCTTTGTTTCCTGGTGCGCGAGGAGAGGGGATTAAGAGCGCTGCTTAAAGGAGCTCCAGAGACTGGCGCGAGCCGCGGCTAAAAGCGCGGACCCCAGAGACGGGCAGGAGACGCTAAGGCTGCTGCTGCCGCCACCAAGAAGCCTGTGTGCGAGCACAGGTCACTCTCCACACCCCCCTTCCGGGGAGCCTGTGCAGCCCGCCACTGCCAGGGTCACGGGATCCAGGGTCAACGTCCCCAGAAGAACGCACGGCGCGCCTCAGGCGGGTGCAACGTCACGGTGGCCTCTGCCGCCGCAGGCTCGCCCCGCACTCTGTGCCCCTCCCTCCCCCACCCCACCCCGGCCTGAGTGAGCCAGAGCCCCCAAAGCAGCTGCTCTTTTAACACCGTCCTGTCTGAGTGAAGAACATTCGCCCTCCAGTGACCTACACGCAGAGGCGGGGCCAAATCCAAAGTTGAACTCCAGGAGCTGTTCGAACAAAGAAGAGAAAGGGAAATCTCTCCCAGCAGCCTCAGGAGCAGCGGATTAAAGCTCCACAATCAACTTGATGTACCCTGCATCTGTGGAATACATGAATAGACAACGAATAATCCTAAATTGAGGAGGTGGACTTTGAGAGCAAGATTTATGATTTTATCCCCTTTTCCTCCTTTTGTGAGTGTGTATGTGTATGCTTCTGTGTGAGGTTTTTGTCTGTATAGCTTTGCTTTCACCATTTGTCCTAGGGTTCTATCTGTCCGTTGTTTTTTTTAATTTTAATTATTTTATTTTACCTTACTTTATTTTCTTTCATCCTCTTTCTTTCTTTCTACTTTTTCTCCCTTTTATTCTGAGCCATGTGGATGAAAGGCTCTTGGTGCTGCAGCCAGGAGTCAATGCTGCACCTCTAGGTGGGAGAGCCAACCTCAGGAGGTCCACAAGAGACCTCCAAGCTCCACGTAATATCAAACAGCGAAAATCTCCCAGCAATCTCCATCTCAACACCAGCACCCAGCTTCACTCAACGACCAGCAAGCTACAGTGCTGGACACCCTATGGCAAACAACTAGCAAGACAGGAACACAACCCCACCCATAGCAGAGAGGCTGCCTAAAATCATAATAAGTCCACAGACACCCCAAAATACACCACCAGACGTGGACTTGCCCATCAGAAAGACAAGATCCAGCCTCATCCACCAGAACACAAGCGCTAGTCCCCTCCACCAGGAAGCCTACACAACCCAGTGAACCAACTTTAGCCACTGGGGACAGACACCAAAAACAATGGTAACTATGAACCTGCAGCCTGCAAAAAGGAGACCCTAAACACAATAAGATAAGCAAAATGAGAAGACAGAAAAACACACAGCAGATGAAGGAGCAAGATAAAAATCCACCAGACCTAACAAATGAAGAGGAAATAGGCAGTCTACCTGAAAAAGAATTCAGGATAATGATAGTAAAGATGATCCAAAATCTTGGAAACAGAATAGACAAAATGCAAGAAACATTTAACAAGGACCTAGAAGAACTAAAGATGAAACAAACAATGATGAACAACACAATAAATGAAATAAAAAATACTCTAGAAGGGATCAATAGCAGAATAACTGAGGCGGAAGAATGGATAAGTGACCTGGAAGATAAAATAGTGGAAATAACTACTGCAGAGCAGAATAAAGAAAAAAGAATGAAAAGAACTGAGGACAGTCTCAGAGACCACTGGGACAACATTAAACGCACCAACATTCGAATTATAGGGGTTCCAGAAGAAGAAGAGAAAAAGAAAGGGACTGAGAAAATATTTGAAGAGATTATAGTTGAAAACTTCTGTAATATGGGAAAGGAAATAGTTAATCAAGTCCAGGAAGCACAGAGAGTCCCATACAGGATAAATCCAAGGAGAAACACACCAAGACACATATTAATCAAACTGGCAAAAATTAAATACAAAGAAAACATATTAAAAGCAGCAAGGGAAAAATAACACACAAGGGAATCCCCATAAGGTTAACAGCTGATCTTTCAGCAGAAACTCTGCAAACAAGAAGGGAGTGGCAGGACATATTTAAAGTGATGAAGGAGAAAAACCTACAACCAAGATTACTCTACCCAGCAAGGATCTCATTCAGATTTGATGGAGAAATTAAAACCTTTACATAAAAGCAAAAGCTGAGAGAGTTCGGCACCACCAAACCAGCTATAGAACAAATGCTAAAGGATCTTCTCTAGGCAAGAAACACAAGAGAAGTAAAAGACCTATAATAACACACCCAAAACAATTAAGAAAATGGTAATAGGAACATACATATCAATAATTACCTTAAATGTAAATGGATTAAATGCTCCCACCAAAAGACGCAGACTGGCTGAATGAATACAAAACAAGACCCATATATATGCTGTCTACAAGAGACCCACTTCAGACCTAGAGACACATACAGATTGAAAGTGAGGGGATAGAAAAAGATATTCCATGCAAATGGAAACCAAAAGAAAGCTGGAGTAGCAATTCTCATATCAGACAAAACAGGCTTTAAAATAAAGACTATTAGAAGAGACAAAGAAGGACACTACATAATGATCAAGGGATTAATCCAAGAAGAAGATATAACAATTGTAAATACTTATGCACCCAACATAGGAGCACCCCAATACATAAGGCAAATACTAAGAGCCATAAAAGGGGAAATCGACAGTAACACAATCATAGTAGGGGACTTTAACACCCCACTTTCACCAATGGACAGATCATCCAAAATGAAAATAAATAAGGAAACACAAGCTTTAAATGATACATTAAACAAGAAGGAATTAGTTGATATTTATAGGACATTCCATCCAAAAACAACAGAATACACATTTTTCTCTAGTGCTCATCGAACATTCTCCAGGATAGATCACATCTTGGGTCACAAATCAAGCCTTGGTAAATTTAAGAAAATTGAAATTGTATCAAGTATCTTTTCTGACCACAACTCTGTGAGACTAGATATCAATTACAGGAAAAAATCTGTAAAAAATACAAACACATGGAGGCTAAACAATACACTACTTAATAACGAAGTGATCACTGAAGAAATCAAAGAGCAAATCAAAAAATACCTAGAAACAATGGAGACATGATGACCCAAAACCTATGGGATGCAGCAAAAGCAGTTCTAAGAGGGAAGTTTATAGCAATACAATCCTACCTTAAGAAACAGGAAACATCTCGAATAAACAACCTAACCTTGCACCTAAAGCAATTAGAGAAAGAACAATTAAAAAAACCCCGAAGTTAGCACAAGGAAAGACATCATAAAGATCACATCAGAAATAAATGAAAAAGAAATGAAGGAAACGATAGCAAAGATCAATAAAACTAAAAGCTGGTTCTTTGAGAAGATAAACAAGATTGATAAACCATTAGCCAGACTCATCAAGAAAAAAAGGGAGAAGACTCAAATCAATAGAATTAGAAAGGAAAAAGGAGAAGTAACAACAGACACTGCAGAACTACAAAGGATCATGAGAGATTACTACAAGCAACTATATGCCAATAAAATGGACAACCTGGAAGAAATGGACAAATTCTTAGAAATGCACAACCTGCTAAGACTGAATCAGGAAGAAATAGAAAATATGAACAGACCAATCACAGATAATGAAATTGAAACTGTGATAGCCCGGAGATGGAAACAACCTAAGTGCCCGTCATCGGATGAATGGATAAAGAAGATGTGGCACATATATACAATGGAATATTACTCAGCCATAAAAAGAAACGAAATTGAGCTATTTGTAATGAGGTGGATAGACCTAGAGTCTGTCATACAGAGTGAAGTAAGTCAGAAAGAAAAAGACAAATACCGTATGCTCACACATATATATGGAATTTAAGAAAAAAAAATGTCATGAAGAACCTAGGGGTAAAGCAGGAATAAAGACGCAGACCTCCTAGAGAACGGACTTGAAGTTATGGGGAGGGGGAAGGGTGAGCTGTGACAGGGCGAGAGAGAGTCATGGGCATATACACACTAACAAACGCAGTAAGGTAGATAGCTAGTGGGAAGCAGCCGCATGGCACAGGGATATTGGCTCGGTGTTTTGTGACAGCCTGGAGGGGTGGGATAGGGAGGGTGGGAGGGAGGGAGACGCAACAGGGAAGACATATGGGAACATATGTTTATGTATGACTGATTCACTTTGTTATAAAGCAGAAACTAACACACCATTGTAAAGCAATTATACCCCAATAAAGATGTTAAAAAAAAAAAAAAAAATCTTCCAACAAACAACAGCCCAGGACCAGATGGCTTCACAGGCGAATTCTATCAAACATTTAGAGAAGAGCTAACATCAATCCTTCTCAAACTCTTCCAAAATATAGCAGAGGGAGGAACACTCCCAAACTCATTCTACGAGGCCACCATCACCCTGATACCAAAACAAGACAAGGATGTCACAAAGAAAGAAAACTACAGGCCAATATCACTGATGAACATAGATGCAAAAATCCTCAACAAAATACTAGCAAACAGAATCCAACAGCACATTAAAAGGATCATACACCGTGATCAAGTGGGGTTTATTCCAGGAATGCAAGGATTCTTCAATATACGCAAATCAATCAATGTGATACACCATATTAACAAATTGAAGGAGAAAAAACATATGGTCATCTCAATAGATGCAGAGAAAGCTTTCGATAAAATTCAACACCAATTTATGATAAAAACCCTCCAGAAAGTAGGCATAGAGGGAACTTTCTTCAACATAATAAAGGCCATATATGACAAACCCACAGCCAACATCATCCTCAATGGTGAAAAACTGAAAGCATTTCCACTAAGATCAGGAAGAAGACAAGGTTGCCCACTCTCACCACTCTTATTCAACATAGTTTTGGAAGTTTTAGCCACAGCAATCAGAGAAGAAAAGGAAATAAAAGGAATCCAAATCGGAAAAGAAGAAGTAAAGCTGTCACTGTTTGCAGATGACATGATACTATACATAGAGAACCCTAAAGATGCTACCAGAAAACTACTAGAGCTAATCAATGAATTTGGTAAAGTAGCAGGATACAAAATTAATGCACAGAAATCTCTGGCATTCCTATACACTAATGATGAAAAATCAGAAAGTGAAATCAAGAAAACACTCCCATTTACCACTGCAATAAAAAGAATAAAATATCTAGGAATAAACCCACCTAAGGAGACAAAAGACCTGTATGCAGATAATTATAAGACACTGATGAAAGAAATTAAACATGATACAAATAGATGGAGAGATATACCATGTTCTTAGATTGGAAGAATCAACACTGTGAAAATGACTCTACTACCAAAGCAATCTACAGATTCAATGCAATCCCTATTAAACTACCACTGGCATTTTTCACAGAACTAGAACAAAAAAGTTCACAATTTGTATGGAAACACAAAAGACCCCGAATAGCCAACGCAATCTTGAGAACAAAAAATGGAGCTGGAGAAATCAGGCTCCCTGACTTCAGACTATACTACAAAGCTACAGTAATCAAGACAGTATTGCACTAGCACAAAAACAGAAAGATAGATCAATGGAACAGGATAGAAAGCCCAGAGATAAACCCACGCACATATGGTCACCTTATCTTTGATAAAGGAGGCAGGAATGTACAGTGGAGAAAAGACAGCCTCTTCAATAAGTGGTGCTGGGAAAACTGGACAGCTACATGTAAAGGTATGAGATTAGATCACTCCCTAACACCATACACAAAAATAAGCTCAAAATGGATTAAAGACCTAAATGTAAGGCCAGAAACTATCAAACTCTTAGAGGAAAATATAGGCAGAACACTCTATGACATAAATTACAGCAAGATCCTTTTTGACCCACCTCCTAGAAAAATGGAAATAAAAATAAACAAATGGGACCTAATGAAACTTCAAAGCTTTTACAAAGCAAAGGAAACCATAAACAAGATGAAAAGACAACCCTCAGAATGGGAGAAAATTTTTGCAAATGAAGCAACTGACAAAGGATTAATCTCCAAAATTTACAAGCAGCTCATGCAGCTCAATAACAAAAAAACAAACAACCCAATCCAAAAGTGGGTAGAAGACCTAAATAGACATTTCTCCAAAGAAGATATACAGGCTGCCAACAAACACATGAAAGAATGCTCAACATCATTAATCATTAGAGAAATGCAAATCAAAACTACAATGAGATACCATCTCACACCAGTCAGAATGGCCATCATCAAAAAAATCTAGAAACAATAAATGCTGGAGAGGGTGTGGAGAAAAGGGAACACTCTTGCACTGCTGGTGAGAATGTGAATTGGTACAGCCCCTATGGAGAACAGTATGGAGGTTCCTTAAAAAACTATAAATAGAACTACCATATGACCCAGCAATCCCACTACTGGGCATATACCCTGAGAAAACCATAATTCAAAAGGAGTCATGTACCAAAATATTCACTGCAGCTCTATTTACAATAGCCCGGAGATGGAAACAACCTAAGTGCCCATCATTGGATGAATGGATAAAGAAGATGTGGCACATATATACAATGGAATATTACTCAGCCATAAAAAGAAATGAAATTGAGCTATTTGTAATGAGGTGGATGGACCTAGAGTCTGTCATACCGAGTGAAGTCAGAAAGAGAAAGACAAATACCGTATGCTAACACATATATATGGAATTTAAGAAAAAAAAATGTCATGAAGAACCTAGGGATAAGACAGGAATAAAGACACAGACCTACTAGAGAATGGACTTGAGGATACGGGGAGGGGGAAGGGTAAGGTGGGACGATGTGAGAGAGTGGCACGGACATATATACACTACCAAACGTAAAATAGATAGCTAGTGGGAAGCAGCCGCATAGCACAGGGAGACCAGCTCGGTGCTTTGTGACCACCTAGAGGGGTGGGATAGGGAGGGTGTGAGGGAGACGCAAGTGGGAGGAGATATGGGGATATATGTATATGTATAGCTGATTCACTTTGTTATAAAGCAGAAACTAACACACCATTGTAACGCAATTATACTCCAATGAAGATGTAAAAAAAAAAAAAAAAAAAGGCCAAGGTGGCTAGGAATCCGGGCTCTTGTTCTCAGTAACAGTCATAAGCCTCAGTCACTGATTCTTTGCCAAACATTCTCCCTGACTGCATGTGTGTTTGGGTGTGTGTTTATCTGAATGTTTATGCATGTGCATGTCTGTATGCATATGGATTTGTGTATATGAATGTTTGTGCAAACATGGGCGTGGAAACAGCAAACACGAGCTCTGTAGTCTACCAGGCACTGCCACTTACTAGTTCTGTGATCTTGGACAAGTCAACAATGACCCATCCATGCCTCAGTTTCCTCATTTGTAAAACGATCTTTACAGCTGACTTCACACAATGATTTGAGGGTTAAAACGAGGTAACGCTTGTAAGGCAGTTTAGTGTAAGCCTGAGTGAGTGTTCAGTCAATGCTAGCACTTGACATTTGAAGTTACTATTTCAGGTAATTCTGTGTGTCTGTGTGAGCACTGTGTCTCCTTTAGGATGCCACTGACATTGATCTGTTTCTGACTTCTGCTCTGTATCATGTTGTGATCAGCAGCGGGATCAGTCAAGGGAAAGTCTAGCAAAAGACCGCAAACCAGCATGATGTAATCAGAAAGGATGGTTGCCAGACACCAGCAGAAAGACAATGCAAGAGGATGCAAACGCCAGACGGTGGACAGTGGGATGACCAAGCTGAAGAGAAGGGTGTCCCTGGATTCAGTACATAGGACAACACGAATCAGGATGGGATGCCAAATCCTCTTTCGCACAATATCCCCAGGTAGACGAGAAAGCCTCAGGCTAGCAGTGTTCACCGGCACAAAACCCCAGACTGTATCTCGGGTGAACACAAATGGATGTTTCTTCACCGGACTACACTTAGAAAGTAACAAGCCTCCCAGCCACCCCAGTCCAAACAAAGCTAGGAGAAGAGATTTCAGAACGATCTCTCTCCCTCTTACCACATAGTGGGGCTCCAGATTTGGCTGTTTGCCTCTGGCCTCAGAGGGGAAGATGATTACTCTGATAAACGGGAATGAATCTCACAGCAGAAGGGGAGCTCGCAATAGCCCTGATGATTTATCACCCTTTTCAACCCAGTTGGGTTCCAAGAGAATAAATCTTGCCTGCCTCTGGCTAGGTACCCGCAATCATGCCACAGACCGTGACTTTCATATCCCATTAACTCTGAATTACTCAGTCTGGGGCTGAGCTGAGAGGTAATTTAAAATGGCAGAAAGGGAAAAATGTTCTGATTTAGATCTGATAGAGACTGGATTAAGTCCTCCCATTTTTCAGGGCTTAAATGTGAGCTCTGTGGAGGGGAGTACCTTCGGGTTGGATTGGCTTCTTGCAAAGGACCTGAGCCACAGATTAAATAAAACAACTTGAGCCAGACACATGTTGCAAAGATCTGGAGGCTCCAAACTGGAGTTTCTTGGGGGAATCAGTCCGTCAAAAAAATCACCATTCTCCAGCGTGTAAATTATTACAACCCTTTAGGGTAGCAATTTGGTAGCTCCTATCAAATTGAAAAAGGCTTGTACCCTCTGACCCAGACATTTCACTACAGAAATGTTTGGATGTGTTCTAGGGGATGTGTACAAGGATGTGTGTTGTGGCCTTATTTGTATCACTGAAAATCAGAGACGAAGAAATGGTCCATCAATAGCAAAATGCCTTAAGAAAGGACGGTACACAATTCTGTGAGAGAATAGCATCCATTAAAGAGAACGATGTGGGGCTTCCCTAGTGGCGCAGTGTTTGGGAGTCCGCCTGCCGATGCAGGGGACACAGGTTCGTGCCCCGGTCCGGGAAGGTCCCACATGCCTCAGGGCGGCTGGGCCCGTGAGCCATGGCCGCTGCACCTGCGCGTCCGGAGCCTGTGCTCCGCAGCGGAAGAGGCCACAGCAGTGAGAGGCCCGCATACCGCGAAAAAAAAAAAAAAAAAGAGAGAATGAGGTGGAAGGAGGTCCATGATATATTACAGGTTAAGAATATTAATAAAAAGGGCTTCCCTGGTGGTGCAGTGGTTAAGAATCCGCCTGCCAATGCAGGGGACATGGATTCAAGCCCTGATCTGGGAAGATCCCACATGCCACGGAGCAATTAAGCCCGTGCGCCACAACTACTGAGCCTGCACTCTAAAGCCTGCATGCCACAATTACTGCGCCCGCGTGCCACAACTCCTGAAGCCCGCACGCCTAGAGCCCATGCTCCACAACAAGAGAAGCCACTGCAATGAGAAGCCCACGCACCACAACGAAGAGTAGCCCCCGCTCGCCGCAGCTAGAGAAAGCCAGTACACAGCAACAAAGACCCAACACAGCCAAAAATAAAATTTTTTTAAAAAGACTATTAACAGAAAAACAAAGTGCAGAATAGTTTCATGTAAAGTATGCTCTTGTTTTTTTAAAAAATGGAGATTAAATTAAAACCATTTTTTTAATCCATCCTCGTGTGTTGATCCGTAAGGCATGCCTCTCTATCAGCAATCACACAAGTCGCAGCAGTTTGAGCTACTCTCTACATCCCAGAATAAATTTTACATCCAGCCCAGCCTGATATTATTGTCTCTCTGATCATGCCTTCTTGCTAGGACCACTTCAGGTGCCCAACTAACATTCTTGGACAGCCACAAAGACCACTGGGTCAGCAGAGGAGAAGAGAAAAGAAAGCTTTTCTTAGCAGGAATCTGCCTGGTTCTCATCTTTAGAATGGATGTAGAGAGCCAGGCTCTCCTGGCATTGAATCACCTACAATTGAAGGCTTGAGCTCTCCTGCTTCCCCACACCCACGGACCTAAGATAAGTATGTGGGAGGCCTGCTGAGTATGTGGGCGGCAACAGACATGGGACTTACTGCTCTTTAAGAGCAAAAAGCCCTTATCCTGACATTCAAGGCCTCTGGCCATCTGGTCCTGCATTAGTCAGGATAGAATACGACATGCTACAGTATCATAAAACCCCCAAATCTCAGTGGCTTAATATAATAAAGATTTATTTGTCCATCATAAAAAGTCTGGTCCTGGTTAGATGGCCCTCTCTTCCATACAATGACTCAGAGATCCAGGCTGCTACATCCTGTGGTTCTGTCATCTTGATATGTGGTCTCCAGTGTTACTGTTTCAAGTTGAAGGGAGGACTCGGGGAGGCAAATGCATTCCCACCTGCCTCAGCCCCGAAGTTGCTCCCACTATTCTATCGGTCAGAATTGTCACAGGGTACCAACTTATGCCCAAGGGAGCCTGGAAAATAGAGCCTTCTGTGTCCCAGGAGAAAGACACCGTGTGCTTATCACTTTGTCTCCGCTCCAGATCCTAGCATCCCTTTCCCACCGTGTCTCACAGACACTCTCTCATTCACCTGAGATGTCATGCCTCCTCCACTCTGATATCCCCACCAAGGATGGGAGACCAGACTCCAGCCTCCAGAAAGATGGGATATGACACACATGCCTAGTTTCCTGCCTCTGTGCTTTTGCTAGTGCTATTTATTCATTCAACAAACATGTATTGTGCATCGAGAATATCCAAGCACAGTGCTAATTCCTGAGGAAACTATAACGAGCGAGACAGATAGTCTCTGCCCTCCTGAAGTTTACAGCCCAGTGGCCCATTTCTATCACCTCTGCCTTCTAAACCCTACTGGGCTCTGCTCAGCTGCCTGCCTCTCCCCATCTCTGGCGTGTTGGGAGGACTCACGGAACTAATGCAACAGAAGGGTCATAAGCCACGCCTGGCACCAAGACAACGACTCAAACAATGTGAGCTGTTGGTCACAGCAGCTTCCTTATTTCAACAGGATCACATACAGGTGGCTCTACATTCCAGAATCTACTGTCACCTTTTTGCCACACCTGTCCCCAGAGGCTGTCCTCAAAGCCCTCTTTCTCACTTACTCGAAGGAGAGGACCTTGTCTGTAAATACAGCATAAGTAAACCAAAAGATTTAACCGGGGCTGAAACACCTCGTGAAGTTCTTGAAATCTTTTCTTTTGGGCCTTGAGAGAAAACTCATCTCTTCTAATATGGGGAGATCTGAGGCTCTTCGAGGGAGTTCAGGACCTTATATACCAGATACGTTAACACAATGAACGAAGAATGAAGAATGAGGATGGTAAGACCTTCTGCACTCACTTCCTGCCCATGTCTGCTCAGGTGTCATCCCCCAGAGAGACCTTCCTAGACCACCCTGCATGAATAACACCATCGCCATCATCCTGTATTTCTTAACCCTGCCTTATTTTTCCTCAAGCCATTTATCACAGCAGTAAACAATAAGCCTGTTCAAGATTTCAGAGCCCATGTCAGCCAGGGCACTGACTCTAAATTCTGTACTAGGTCCCTGGAGGACAGAGAAAGGGGGGGGGGGTTATCCTTTGCACCATCCCCAGCATCTAGTTCAGTGTCTGAAAAAGCATACATGCTCCCTAAATATGCTTCTTGACTGAGGAATTTTACAAAACAGTATGTCAGGGAGATCATTAAGAAGTATGCTTCTGGGACTTTCCCTGTTGGTCCAGTGGTAAAGAATCCACCTTACAATGCAGGGGATGTGGGTTCTATCCCTGGTCAGGGAACTAAGATCCCACATGCCATGGGGCAACTAAGCCCCTGCACCACAACTACTGAGCTCACGCACTTCAACTAGAGCCCGCATGCCTCAAACTACAGAGCCCACGCACCACAACTACAGAGCCCACGCGCCCTAGAGCCTGCATGCCACAACTAGAGAAGAGAAAAGCCACATGCCGCAACTAGAAAGAAACCAGCGCACCACAACGAAGAGCCCACGCGCTGCAACGAAAGATCCTGTGTGCCACAACGAAATATCCTGCATGTTGCAACTCAGATACGATGCAGCCAAAAATATAAATAAATAAATAGTCTTTTTTTTTAAAAAAAGCCTGCTTCTGCACCTCAACTTTTTTTTTTTTTTTTTTTTTTTTTTTGGGTACGCGGGCCCCTCACTGTTGTGGCCTCTCCCGTTGCGGAGCACAGGCTCCGGACGCGCAGGCTCAGCGGCCATGGCTTGCAGGCCCAGCCGCTCCGCGGTATGTGGGATCTTCCCAGACCGGGGCACGAACCCACGTCCCCTGCATCGGCAGGCGGACTCTCAACCACTGTGCCACCAGGGAAGCCCGCACCTCAACTTTTTAAATCATGTTACACTTCAGGATTTCTGTACACACTTGTTTATAGATAAAATTACATTCGTCCAAAATTGAGTTATTCTTCATGGTCGGTTAGTTACTAAAGGAATTTAAGAGCACTTATTTGAATAATATCCAGGTCATTTGGAATCAGTATCTTCTAAAAGTTGGACCCATTACAGATAAACACCCATGCTGGGCTCCAGGCACAAAAAGTAGCAATGTGGTTCATTTCCTAGAACATCTGATGAAAGGACAATTCCATCCTCCATCCCCTAAGTATAGCCTTTCTCTAAAAAATACTCAATACATAGCATGAAATTGCATTTGTGTCCCAACATGGATTTCTGTTGACACAGCTCATGCTGCTTTTAAAAATCAGATAAGTTGGTTAAATCCTTTAAGAAAATTAGGCAAGCAAAGATGCCTAATCATTAGTTCTAGAAACCGATCACATACATAATAGAAGCATAGTAATTATATTTAAGGCCATTCTTTTTTCTAACGTTTGTCATTTCTGGGTATTAACTCAAACACCCAGAATTTGGAACCTCTTTAGGAGATGCCCTAAGTATCAAAGATAATATTACTCATCACAAAATTTGCTGGTGGTTTTTTAATCTTCCATTGCATTCGATTGTCAGTTATATTTAGAATGACTATAATTTACCGCCCAAAGAAGACACTTAGGAGAGTGAAAAGGGCTCTATTAATATGAAAAATTATAACAGCACAACGAAGTGGGCATGCAGTCACCCTAGCTTTATATGTGATGAGCTTCCCTTATGAGCAAGGTACTGCGTCAGACTCTGTAGGGTAACTGGGCTCAAGTCCTGGGAGTGAAGCATGGAAAGAAAAGTTGGTGCTGCATCAGGGACCAGTAAACTTTTTCCTAAAGAGCCAGATAGTGAATATTTAAGCTCTGCAGAGCAAGAGGCCAAACTGAAGCTATATTTTGGTTTTTATGGAACCATTTAAAATGTGACCATTTAAAAATGTAAAACACTATTCCTAGCGGTCAACTGGATTTGGCCTGTGAGCCGATGTTCGCCAATCTCTGAGACGGAGCATCACTAATATTAAATACTGAGCGAAGAAGTTTGGATTTAATTTCGTGGCCAGTAGTTTCCAGAATGACTTTTTTAAATATTTACTTATTTATTATTTATTTATTTTATTTGGCTGCGCCGGGTCTTATTTGTGGCATGCGGATCTTTTAGTTGTGGCATGCAAGTCTTTTAGTTGTGGCATGCAGACCTCTTAGTTGCGGCACGCAGACCTCTTAGTTGCATCATGCAGATTTCTTAGTTGCGCCACGCGGCATGTGGGATCTAGTTCTCCGACCAGGGATCGAACCCACGCCCCCTGCATTGGGAGCGCAGAGTCTTACCCACTGGACCACCAGGGAAGTCCCCAGAACCATTTTTATTTTAATGAATAGAAACATGTCCTCAAATGGAAGCGTATATGGAAGTCCAATATATATGCAAAACAGATAAAAATGAGTTTGCTATGGTTGAAATGGGGATGAGATGCAGCAAACAACCTCGCTCACCCACAGGGGAACACCCGGAGCCCCCGAGGGGGCCTGCTGATCATGATTTGAAGACCACAGCCCCAGTCAGTGGGGTGGGCGCCCTTACATACTTCTGAGATGGGGGTGAAGTGGTCACAGCGGGGCTTTACAACAGTCACTCTGTGCTGGGCACTGCGTGATTGGAAGGAATGCCCAGCGCAGAGAAGAGGGAAACCAGAGACCTGGAAAAGCACGGATTAGGGCTGCTCTGAAGCAGACATCAGGGACACAGACGTAGCTCCCGAAGGAGGCTCAGGGCATCTAGGCAGGGCCGACTTCATGGGCCTATGACCTGTGAGGTCTCAGAGGACCTCTTGCACAAAACGGTCCTACATTTGGTTTAAGGCTCTGCTGGCGCCATCTTGAAATGCTTACTAATTTTCAACCAGGGGCCCTGCATTATTATTTAAACTGGGCCCCACAAATTACATAGCAGGTCTGCACCCAGGGATGACTCACAGGGGTCTGAGCATGTGTGTCTGCACCTTCCTGCCACCGTCCTGGCCAGGGGCACGCTACATCATCCCTGGTGTCAAATGCTCTTTACAGAAAGCTCAGGAGTTTCACAGCTCTTTCTCAGAGTCCCAGATCATCCCTCCCACAGGATGCTTCACCCCCTCCCAAGTACTCACGAATGCCCACGCATCCTCCCTTCCAGCTTCTGCATCCTGGAAACACCAGTCATCGCTGATCAGTCCCAACTCCAAATCTCTGAGGGACCAATTCAAGTCAAACCCCTACTTGTCGCCCGGTGCCTGGCAGGAATCCCATTGCCCCGCAGCTGCCACCTGCTGACCATAGACATGAAATCCCAAGAGTCGCTTTGGGTTGGGCTCCACCAGGAATGGACGCTGAGATAAGAATTCAGGTACAAGTAGTTTATTTGCAACACGCTAGCAGGATGCCCCCCAAAGGGCTGAGGAAATGAGACAGGGATGAGGAGACGGCCAATAAGGGGTGTGGGTTGCCACTGTGGGCACCTGGGGGACCCTGGAGACTCTGATTACACCTGAGGTGTTTTCTACCAATGGGCAGGGAAGCTGGGGTATTTATCACCAACTCCCACCCCGCACTGGTTGAGTTGCTCCTGGGCTCCTCAGAAACTCTGGCCAAATACCCTCTGTGACCAGAGATTGCCCATCAGGCAGAAAGAGACAAAGCTGCCACCATCCAACAAAACTCTAGCAGGTGTCCTCCGGGGTGGGCTGGGGGGCTTTGATCAAGGCACCAACAGGGTTTGCTCCACCCTACTATAAAGGAGCAACACAGATTTGGGAAAGAAGGTAGACTTCAGGGCACTCCAAGAACGTGAGCACAGCTGCCATGATTCCTTCCGCCAGTCACTCAGAACATATTCCTTGCACACCTGTTCTGTGCCAAAGTTCTATTTGTACATACAGTGCTGTTCTACATGTTGTAGAAGAAAACCACAGACAGAATCTACAACCAGGTGTTGTCATTTATAAGGACCAAATAAAAGGAAGGAAACAGAAGTGCTCACCCACCAGAGGCCAGGATCACCTCACCCTAGTTTTTAACACATCCAACTCACAACCTTCCTTTTATAATTGAAAATACCTAAGACTCCCTCTAAGACATGAGGTTCAGCAAGGGGATGGGGCCCAAAACAGAGAAGGGAGAAGAGGACTGTAGTCACGAGCTAGGACCTTCAAAAGGCTTTTAAAGGGGCACGGGTGACACGTGCTTGAACATTATGATCCCTTTGTTAAGTGAGACTTTTAACTTTTATAACACATAACACGACCCTCACCAACTGCTTGTGGGATTATAAACTAGCAGAGCCATTTGGACAACAATGTGGAAAAAGTTAAGCATACAGTTACCATATGACCCAGCAATTCCACTCCTAAGTGTGTGTGTGTGTGTGTGTGTGTGTGTGTGTGTGTGTGTGTGTATCCAAGAGAATTGAAAACACATGCACACACAAAAACTTATACATGAATGTTCATAGAAGCATTAGTTATAATAGCCAAAAAGTGGAAATAACCCCAATGCCTAACAACTAATGAATAAATAAATAAATAAAATGTGGTATATCCATACAATGGATTATTATTTGGCAATAAAAAGGAATAAACTTCTGATACATGCTATAACGTGGGTGAACCTTGAAAACATTACACTAAGTAAAAGAAGCCAAAAGACCACATTTTGTAAGATGCCATTGATATGAAATGTTCAGAGGCAAATTTATAGAGTCAGAAAGTAGATCAGTGGTTGCCTAGGGCTGGTGGTAGGCGGGGGGAGAGTGGTAGAGGGAATGAAGAGTGACTAATAAAGTCTGCAGGGTTTCTTTTCGGGGTGGTGAAAACATTTTAAGATTGATTGTGGTAATGGTTCCATAATTTTAAAACCATACTGAAAAACATTGAATTGTACACTTTCAATAGGTGAATTATGTGCTATGTGATTTAGATCTCAATAAAGCTGTTATTGAAATCATAACACAGGGCTTCCCTGGTGGCGCAGCGGTTGAGAGTCCGCCTGCCGATGCAGGGGACACGGGTTCGTGCCCCGGTCCAGGAAGATCCCACATGCCGCAGAGCGGCTAGGCCTGTGAGCCATGGCCGCTGAGCCTGCGCGTCCGGAGCCTGTGCTCCACAACGGGAGAGGCCACACAGTGAGAGGCCTGTGTACCGCAAAAAAAAAAAAGAAAAACATAACACAAAATTCTAATATCAATAAACAAACTGACAATCACTGCCCCCTTGGAGTTTCCAACCTAGTGAGTAGAGAGGACAATGAATAGTCAATGTGATAAGCAAACCGTACAGTATTTTGTTGTGCAGGGTGATCAGTGCAAGAAACAAAGCAGAGTAAGGAGAGAAGACACCTGGGGTGATGGGGAAAGCCACAGTTTTAAATACGGTGGTCAAGGTGGACGTCATTTAGAAGGTGACATTTGGGTGAAGGTTTGAAGGAGTTGGCCACAGGGACGTCTAGGGAAACAGCATCCCAGGTAGAGGGCACAGCCAGCGCAGAGGCCTGGAAGCAGGACTATGCTGGTGTAACAGCTCCAGTTAAACTGGGGTAGTCAGGGAGAGGAGGGCACGAGGTCAGAGGGAGGGTGATGAGTTCAGAGAGGAAACTGGGGTTCCTGGAGGCCTCTTGTAAGGCCGAGTGAGTGCAGAACCTTGGGGCTGCTCAGATCAGATAGATGCACAGCTTCAAAGGCAAGAGGAGTAACGAGATGGGGTAAACTGGGGCTCGTCTCTCCTCCTTTTACTGGCTCGCCCCGCTGGAGACCGGAGCTCTTGCCGCTCCCCGCCACCCCCAGCAGTGGAACCTGGGAGCCCACGCCCACCCAGGCAAAGGAGGGGGCCGTGTATCAGGGAGATTTGCTGAGCTCCAACCCTGAAAAGCAAAGATGAGAAGTCGGAAAGCAGCAGGCTGACGGGAAACTACAATTTCACCATTAATAACCCAGCGTGTTTGTGATTTTCAGGTTCTAATATTTGTGTCGTCATGGTCAATTACAGGTCACAAATGATTTCCAAAGTGGGCTGCCCAGGGACGCAGTTGCGTAAATCCATTTTCCACAGCCTTCCCACTCTGGGGCTGTTCAGAACATTCAGAGCCAGAAAGAGTGGGAAGGCAATCCCCCCAGCCAAGTGGAAGGGGAGAGAAATGGAACCAGCCTGGGGCCCCAGATGGTGTTTCCATCCAACATACATACCCTCTGTGTGACCTTGGCCCGGTCACCTCACCTCTCTGAGCCTTGTCCTCATTCATCTCACAGGGATGCTGTGAGACACCCCATCAGAAGGAACAGTGGGAAACATCATATACCAAACCCCACCACGTGCCTGTCCTAAGCAAGCGCTTTCATCCCTTTTAACACCTCTACTGAGATATAATTCACATACCATAAAATGCACTCATTCTAAACATACAATTTAATGATTTCTGTAGAGTTGTGCAACCATCACCAAAATCCGATTTTAAAATATTTCCATCACCCCTAAAAACATACCTTCACAGCCATCTTTTGAGGTTCAAGTTCCATATATAAAAACATTAGTTAAATAAATAAATTAATTAAATAAAAACATTAATGCCGTATAAAAGCAAAAGAGAAAAATAGCAACTTATTAGGTTGAACAACATGAAATTGCCATTTTTACAGATTAAAGTGTTCAAATATTGGCAATTTCACATAGTTTAACCTTTTAAAAAGAAAGAACATTTACGAACCCAGTACTACAAACTTACAGACTGCATATTAACTCATATCCTGCATGTGACTGCCTATGAATTGCCTATGTTATGATTTTTTTTTTTTTTTTTTTTTTTGCGGTATGCGGGCCTCTCACTGCTGTGGGCTCTCCCGCTGCGGAGCACAGGCTCTGGACGCGCAGGCTCAGCGGCCATGGCCCACGGAGGATCCACATCACGCAGGATCCCCCCAGACCGGGGCACAAACCCGTGTCCCCTGCATCAGCAGGCGGACCCCCAACCACTGCGCCACCAGGGAAGCCCCTATGTTATGAATTTTTACATTATATAATTAAAAAGAAAACTATGTATGTTGGACTTTGTGGGTAATTTAAGGGATGTGGGATTTTTCAAGGGAGAAATTTTGACTACACTCCCTTTTCACCTTAGGTACTGTCTTTAGAAACAAAACCACAAGGATTGCGCACTTCTGAGTCAGCTCAAGCTAGGATCTTTAGTTCACACGTGAGTAAAATGAAGCTTAGAAAGCTTAGATCACCTAGTCATGCACTGCCAGCAACACCGTACTGGTTCAAGAAATGTGAATAAAACTTCCTTAGTGATTTCTTCTATGCACAATAATTATGAAAATCATATGCATCCACCTATTTGAGAAAATAGGAAGATTCTGAACTTCCCATATGCTGCTGCTAATTCAGATTCATTGCCCATTAACCCCTCAAGGCCTCAGCTTTCTCATCTGTAAAATGCACAAAATAATGCCTGTCTCACAGATGTGTGAGCCTCCATGTGACAATTCACAGCAAAGTTCTCCTAAGACCTTCTGGTGAGCATTGCTGGCCTTGTCTACCAAATCAGCTGATTCAATCAGCCGGCCTATTTTGAAAAACAATATGGTTGTTAGCAAGAGCTATTTACTGAACAAATGAAGCACTTCCACAGTCTTTCTGCAATGATCCTTAAGGAGACCTATGTCATATTATGCTCAACATCCGGGACACAGCACAGATCCACACAGAGTGAGCACCCAGTATAAATCTGTTGAATGAGCCCTTATTACATAAGCAGCCATACTAGAGAGAGATTATCACCATTTTCATAGATGGGGAAACTGAGGCTCAAAAGAGAAAGTGGAAGAACAGGTTTGCTGATGTCAAAGCCATTTTCAACCAACCTCTATTTCTATGGATTAAAGAGAAGGAGGGAGGACAGGAGAAGGATTAGGGAGAGAATAAACAAAAGGAAGAAGAAAGAAGCTACCAGAATCCAAGTGATTCATTTCTATTTGAATTAAGTTGCAAAAAAAAAAAAAAAAAAGCCATTTCAGTGGATAAATACGTGCACTGCCTATTGTCAAGAAGTGAGCGTTATGCACTTTTTGTTTCTTCATCTGCCATGGCAACCAGAAAGCTTAGAATCAGACTTATTGCTTGAAGAACAATCGGCTCCAGAGTCTAGATGCACTGCCTCCCTCCCGGAGAAGCTGCTTTCTGATTTACGTGTGTCTCTGCCCCATGGAAACACCCAGTCCCTGCCCTAAACCTGAAGCAGCCTGGAGGAGTCTTCACATATTGTAGTAATTGGTCTATTCTCCGATTCCTTTTATTTCACTAGCCCTATACTGATCACGGGAGTGGAGTCAACTCTAATTAGGCATTATAAGGATAATGATTTCATTCAAGCTCCTTTAATGGGTTTGTTCACTTACAAGGAAAGGTGTTATACAACACAGTCAGACACTTTATCACCTTGTGATAATTGGAGTTGCTAAATTACAGTAAAAGAGCAACCGAAGGTAATTTCCTATTTGGCCAAAGCCGGCTGGCCTCCCCCTGGCCTCCAATTATCATATTTCTTCTTAGAATCAGGTCTCCCTTCCTCTCAGAAGCTGCTGCGAGCTCCAAGCTATTACAGGGAACTCTAAGCCTGCACCAGAGCCATGAAGCTCTAATTTTCTCATTACCCAACCTTACGTGTCAGCTATTTACTGGCGAGCCAGCCCTGTTCTTTAGTTCAGGTGATAAATAGGCATGAACAGCTTAGCGAGCAGAGAGGCATATAAACATTGGAAAATGATCAGGCCCTGAGAATCTTCTATCAGATAGTGTTATAGGTCAGAGAAAAACCGGAGCAAACCACGGAATGAGACATGGAGAAGAGGCTAAACGAAATCTGCCCTCTTTCACTCAGAATCCCAATGACAGGCAATAGGAAATTTCTTCTGCTGCTCAGAGAGTCTCAGATGGTTTTTTCAACAGTGCTGTCAAGCTCAACAAAATAAGCTGATGTCATAGCAAGGGTTCTATTTATCGAGTGCCTAGTAGGTGTGTTACAGTGTGGGAAGGCTTTCTGATACATTGACCTCATCTGAAATTAGGAGAACGGTTTACACTATGCATATTCACTCATTCGTTCACTCATTTAATGAGATTATAACAACAGCATGATACAAACACTGTATGTGTTAGCTACCAGCTTCTACTCACTCATTTGAGTGACTCAGAGTCCACCTGGAGCCAAGCACCATGACAAACATCAAAGGTGCAATTGTGAATGAGACAAACACAATCACTGCATTGAAGCTGTTTCTTGTTAGGGACTAAATGTTGTGTTCCCCCAAAATTCATGTCAAAGCCTAATTCCCAGTGGGACAGTACTTGGAGGTAAGGTCTTTGGGAGGTGATAAGGTCATAAAGGTGAGAGATGCAGGCGAAGGAGGACGGGACACAGAGCTACAGAGACAAAAGGCAGTGCAGCCCCATCGGAGACACAGGAGGTACACTCAGTTTTTTAAATGATTAATATGGTAAATGTTGTGTATATTTTGCCACTATTAAAAACAAACAAGGAAATTAAAAAAAGTTTTTAGAGAGTAGGACTGTCCATCTATTCATTCATGGATGGATCCCAAGTGCCTAAAACAGTGCCCGGAACTAACAGGTATTCCATAAATATTTGTTAAGTGAATAAATGCTAGAAAATTCCATGGATTTTTTTCACAGGTACCAGGATAGAACCATACTGAATGCACAGAGTTTGAAATTATCTCTCCAAACAAGGAGTGGTCCATCTGGGAGATAGCGGAAGAAGCTCCGAAAAGACTTCAGCTCTGAAAAGACCTTATTCTGCCTCATTCTAAACAGGTTTTCCCTGTGTAGCTTTTTCCTGGAACAAGCAAGCATAGAATATTACAATACTGGGTAAAGAAAAAGTAAAAACTCAGTAACAAAAATTTTAATCCATGGAGGAAAACACGACAAAATTTCTGGTGAAAAAAAGAAATTCACTGTTGCAGAATTTTAAATACACACACACACACACACACACACACACACACACATATATATATAATAGAAGCTTTGACAAGATTTAGGAGAAAAGGACAGTGACAAAAAGTGTAAGAAAGAAGATAAGAGAAATGGAGGACAGAAAATGACAATGCAACATCCAGATAACTTATTCATGTTCAAGACAGAACAGAACAGAAGCAATAATAAGGAAAACAAGCAGAATGCTTTTCCAAACTAGATAAATAATCTGAAGAAGACTATAAGGACATACATATTTCTGACATCTGCTCTCAAAAGTTAGTTGATTAAAAAAAAAATGAATACCTAGAAGTATGTGACCCAAGAATTTTAGACCCCGAAAAGCTGTCGTTTTTTATATAGAGGCAAGAGGACAACATTCTCAACCAAGGACTTACAAAAAAAGATCTGTAAAAAATACAAACACATGGAGGCTAAATAACACACACTTAATAACGAAGTGATCATTGAAGAAATCAAAGAGCAAATCAAAAAATACCTAGAAACAATGGAGACATGATGACCCAAAACCTATGGGATGCAGCAAAAGCAGTTCTAAGAGGGAAGTTTATAGCAATACAATCCTACCTTAAGAAACAGGAAACATCTCGAATAAACAACCTAACCTTGCACCTAAAGCAATTAGAGAAAGAAGAATTAAAAAAAACCCAAAGTTAGCACAAGGAAAGACATCATAAAGATCACATCAGAAATCAATGAAAAAGAAATGAAGGAAACGATAGCAAAGATCAATAAAACTAAAAGCTGGTTCTTTGAGAAGATAAACAAGATTGATAAACCATTAGCCAGACTCATCAAGAAAAAAAGGGAGAAGACTCAAATCAATAGAATTAGAAAGGAAAAAGGAGAAGTAACAACAGACACTGCAGAAATACAAAGGATCATGAGAGATTACTACAAGCAACTACATGACAATAAACTGGACAACCTGGAAGAAATGGACAAATTCTTAGAAATGCACAACCTTCTGAGACTGAACCAGGAAGAAATAGAAAATATTAACAGACCAATCACAAGCACTGAAATTGAGACTAAATTGAGATTAAAAATCTTCCAACAAACAAAAGCCCAGGACCAGATGGCTTCACAGGCGAATTCTATCAAACATTTAGAGAAGAGCTAACACCTATCCTTCTCAAACTCTTCCAAAATATAGCAGAGGGAGGAATGCTCCCAAACTCATTCTACGAGGGCACCATCATCCTGATACCAAAACAAGACAAAGATGTCACAAAGAAAGAAAACTACAGGCCAATATCACTGATGAACATAGATGCAAAAATCCTCAACAAAATACTAGCAAACAGAATCCAACAGCACATTAAAAGGATCATACACCATGATCAAGTGGGGTTTATTCCAGGAATGCAAGGATTCTTCAATAAACGTAAATCAATCAATATATACACCATATTAACAAACTGAAGGAGAAAAACCATATGATCATCTCAAAAGATGCAGAAAAAGCTTTCGATAAAATTCAACACCTATTTATGATAAAAACCCTCCAGAAAGTAGGCATACAAGGAACTTTCCTCAACATAATAAAGGCCGTATATGACAAATCCACAGCCAACATCGTTCTCAATGGTGAAAAACTGAAACCATTTCCACTAAGTTCAGGAACAAGACAAGGTTGCCCACTCTCACCACTATTATTCAACATACTTTTGGAGGTTTTAGCCACAGCCAGCAGAGAAGAAAAAGAAATAAAAGGAACCCAAATTGGAAAAGAAGAAGTAAAACTCTCACTGTTTGCAGATCACATACTATACATAGAGAATCCTCAAGATGCTACCAGAAAACTACTAGAACTAATCAATGAATTTGGTAGAGTAGCCAGATACAAAATTAATGCACAGAAATCTCTTGCATTCCTGTACACTAATGATGAAATATCTGAAAGAGAAATTAAGGACACTCCCATTTACCACTGCAATAAAAAGAATAAAATACCTAGTAATAAACCTACCTAAGGAGACAAAAGACCTGTGGGCAGAAAACTGTAAGACACTGATAAAAGAAATTAAAGATGATACAAACAGATGGACAGATAAACCATGCTCTTGGATTGGAAGAATCAACACTGTGAAAATTACTATACTACCCAGGGCAATCTAGAGATTCAGTGCAATTCCTATCAAACTACCAATGGCATTCTTCACAGAACTAGAACAAAAAATTGCACAATTTGTATGGAAACACAAAAGAACCTGAACAGCCAAAGCAATCTTGAGAAAGAAAAATGGCACTGGAGGATTCAGTCTCCCTGACTTCGGACTACACTACAAGGCAACAGTAATCAAGACAGTGTGGTACTGGCACAAAAGCAGAAATATAGATCAATGGAACAGGACAGAAAGCCCAGAGATAAACCCATGCACATATGGTCACCTTATCTTTGATAAAGGAGGCAATAATATACAATGGAGGAGAGACAGCCTCTTCGATAAGTGGTGCTGGGAAAAATGGACAGTTACATGTAAAAGAATAAAATTAGAACACTCCCTAACACCATACACAAAAATAAACTCAAATGGATTAAAGACCTAAATGTAAGGCCAGATGCTATTAAACTCTTAGAGGAAAACATAGGCAGAACACTCTATGACATAAATCACAGCAAGATCCTTTTTGACCCACCTCCTACAGAAATGGCAATAAAAACAAAAATGAACAAATGGGACCTACTGAAACTTAAAAGCCTTTGCACAGCAAAGGAAACCATAAAAAAGACAAAAAGACAACCCTCAGAATGGGAGAAAATATTTGCAAATGAAGCAACTGACAAAGGATTAATCTCCAAAACATACAAGCAGCTCATGCAGCTCAATATCAGATAAACAAACAACCCAATCCAAAAATGGACAGAAGACCTAAATAGACATTTCTCCAAGGAAGACAGATTGCCAACAAACACATGAAAGCATGTTCAACATCACTAATCGTTAGAGAAATGTAAATCAAAACCACAATGAGGTGTCACCTCACGCCGGTCAGAATGGCCATCAGCAAAATATCTACAAACAGTAAATGCTGGGGAGGGTGTGGAGAAAAGGGAACCCTCTTGTACTCTTGGTGGGAATGTAAATTGATACAGCCACTATGGAGAACAGTATGGAGGTTCCTTAAAAAACTACAAATAGAACTACCATATGACCCAGCAATCCCACTACTGGGCATATACCGAGAAAACCATAATTCAAAAAGAGTCATGTACCACAATGCTCATTGCAGCACTATTTACAATATCCAGGACATGGAAGCAACCTAAATGTCCATCAACAGATGACTGGAATAAGAAGATGTGGCACATATATACAATGTAATATTACTCAGCCATAAAAAAAGAACAAAATTGAGTTATTTGTAGCAAGGTGGATGGACCTAGAATCTGTCATACAGAGTAAAGTAAGTCAGAAAGTGAAAAAAAATACCAATATGCTAATCATATATATGGAATCTAAAAAAAAAATGGTTCTGATGAACCTAGGGGCAGGACAGGAATAAAAGAGCAGACATAAGGAATGGACTTGAGGACGTGGGGAGAGGGAAGGGTAAGCTGGGACGAAGTGAGAGAGTAACATTAATATATATACACTACCAAATGTAAAATAGCTAGCTAGTGGTAAGTAGCTGCGTAGCACAAAGAGATCAGTTCAGTGCTTTGTGACCACCTAGAGGGGTGGGATAGGGAGGGTGGGAGGGAGATGCACGAGGGAAGGGATATGAGGATATATATATACACACAGCTGATTCAGTTTGTTATACAGCAGAAACTAACACAACATTGTAAAGTAATTATACTCCAAGAGGACAATGGTAAGTTTTGCAATCAGTTTTAAAAGAGAAATGTCTAAATGGTTCTTGAAAATCAGTTTATAAACAATGCAAATGTCAAAAATTATTCCTAAAAGTGAATAAGCATATGTAAGACACTAGATTACGTTAATAAAATCCAAGAAGCTGCGGATAAGAGAACAAAAATATGCTCAAATTGTATATCAAGTAGACAATACTCAAAAACACAATTCCATATTTGGGTATCAAAACTAGAAAACCACCAGTTAAAAAATGCTTTTGAGGGGTTTCCCTGGTGGCACAGTGATTAGGAGTCCTCCTGCCAATGCAGGGGACATGGTTCGAGCCCTGGTACAGGAAGATCCCACATGCTGCAGAGCAACTCAGCCCATGTGCCACAACTATGGAGCCTGCCCCCTAGAGCCGGCACACCACAGCTACTGAGCCTGCGTGCAACAACTAGTGAAGCCCGTGTGCCTAGAATCCATGCTCCGCAACAAGAGAAGACACCACAATGAGAAGCCCGCACACAGCAATGAAGAGTAGCCCCTGCTCGCCACAACTAGAGAAAGCCCGTGAGCAGCAATGAAGACCCAATGCAGCCAAAAATTAAATAAATAAATAAAATTATTTTTATGCTTTTGAAAACTTAATGAAAACCACCACTCTAATTAAAATGCATCTTCCAAATAACTTTTTTTTTTTTTGCGGTACGCGGGCCTCTCACTGTTGTGGCCTCTCCCATTGCGGAGCACAGGCTCTGGACGTGCAGGCTCAGCAGCCATGGCTCACGGGCCTAGCCGCTCCGCGGCATGTGGGATCTTCTTGGACTGGGGCACGAACCCGTGTTCCCTGCACTGGCAGGCGGACTCTCAACCACTGCGCCACCAGGGAAGCCCCAAAATAGCATTTTTAAAATGCAGATATAGTTCTACAGTAAAAAAAAAATAGTAGAAAGAAAATCAATAATGAGACATAAAAATTAAAAGCATAAACCAAAGCTAAAGAAGTAATATCACATGGTTTGAACAGTAAACACCAATATCTCAAATTCCACTATTAAAAGATAAAAATTCCCAGATTGTCAAAATCAAAATCCTATTACAGAGTTTTCTTTTATTTTTTTATTTAACATCTTCTTTCTATTTTTTTTTAACCAGGCATCTTTATTGGAGTATAACTGCTTTACAATGTTGTGTTAGTTTCTGCTGTATAACAAAGTGAATCAAGAGTTTTCAAGAGACAGAAATGAAGTGTCTTTTTTTAATATTAAACATAAAAAGGGCAAATGTATACTAGGCAAACGCAAATTTTAAAAGTATAAGTGCAGCTACCCGGGCTCTTTGGTGGGGCTAATGGCGGACTCTGGGAGGGCTCATGCGAAGGAGTACTTCCCAGAACTTCTGCTGCCAGTGTCCTTGCCCTCACAGTGAGACACAGCCATTGCCCACCTCTGCAGGAGACCCTCCAACACTAGCAGATCAGAAAACCTTCATTAAAAAGCCCCAATCTGGAGATAGCCTCATCCACCAGAGGGCAGACAGCAGAAGCAAGAAGAACTACAATCCTACAGCCTATGGAACAAAAAACCACATTCACAGAAATACAGACAAGAAAAAAATGCAGAGGACTATGTACCAGATAAAGGAAAAAGACAAAACCCCAGAAAAACAAGTAAATGAAGTGGAGATAGGCATCCTTCCAGAAAAAGAATTCAGAATAATGAGAGTGAAGATGATCCAGGACCTCGGAAAAAGAATGGAGGCAAAGATCGAGAAGATGCAAGAAATGTTTAACAAAGACTTGGAAGAATTAAAGAACAAACAAACATAGATGAACAATACAATAACTGAAATGAAAAATACACTAGAAGTAATCAATAGTAGAATAACTGAGGCAGAAGAACGGAAGGTGACCTGGAAGACAGAATGGTGGAATTCACTGCTGTGGAACAGATTAAAGAAAAAAGAATGAAAAGAAATGAAGACAGCCTATGAGACCTCTGGAACAACATTAAACATAACAACATTTGCATTATAGGGGTCCCAGAAAGAGAAGAGAGAGAGAATGGACCCGAGAAAATATTTGAAGAGATTACAGTCGAAAACTTCCCTAACATGGGAAAGGAAATAGCCATGCAAGTCCACGAAGCACAGAGAGTCCCATACAGGATAAACCTAAGGAGAAACACGCTGAGACACATAGTAATCAAATTGACAAAAATTAAAGACAAAGAAAAATTACTGAAAGCAGCAAGGGAAAAACAACAAATAACATACAACGGAACTCCCATAAGGTTAACAGCTGATTTCTCAGCAGAAATTCTGCAAGCCAGAAGGGAGTGGCAGGACATATTTAAAGTGATGAAAGGGAAAAAACTGCAACCAAGATTACTCTACCTGGCAAGGAACTCATTCAGATTAGATGGAGAAATCAAAAGCTTTACAGACAAGCAAAAGCTAAGAGAATTCAGCACCACAAAACCAGCTCTACAACAAATGCTAAAGGAACTTCTCTAAGTGGGAGACACAAGAGAAGAAAAAGACCTATAAAAAAAAAACCAAAACAATTAAGAAAATGTTCATAGGAACATACATATCAATAATTACCTTAAATGTGAATGGATTAAATGCTCCAACCAAAAGACACAGACTGGCTGTACATCCAGTACGCACCTACGGTCAACTAATCTATGACAAAGGAGGCAAGGATATACAATGGAGAAAAGACAGTCTCTTCAGTAAGTGGTGCTGGGAAAACTGGACAGCTACATGTAAAAGAATGAAATTAGAACACTCCCTAACACCATACACAAAAATAAACTCAAAATGGATTAGAGACCTAAATCTAAGACCAGACACTATAAAACTCTTAGGAAAACAAAGAAAGAACACTCTTTGACATAAACCACAGCAAGATCTTTTTTGGTCCACCTCCTAGAGTAATGGAAATAAAAACAAAAATAAACAAATGGGACCTAATGAAACTTAAAAGCTTTTGCACAGCAAAGGAAACTACAAACAAGATGAAAGACAACCCTCAGAATGGGAGAAAATATTTGCAAACAAATCAACAGACAAAGGATTAATCTCCAAAATATATAAACAGCTCATGCAGCTCAATATCAAAAAAACAAACAACCCAATCCAAAAATGGGCAGAAGACCTAAATAGACATTTCTCCAAAGAAGACATACAGATGGCCAAGAAGCACATGAAAAGCTGCTCAACATCACTAATTATTAGCAAAATGCAAATCAAAACTACAATGAGGTATCACCTCACACCAGTTAGAATGGGCATCATCAGAAAATCTACTACAACAAATTCTGGAGAGGGTGTGGAGAAAAGGGAACCCTCTTGCACTGTTGGTGGGATTGTAAATTGATACGGCCACTGTGGAGAAGAGTATGGAGGTTTCTTAAAAAACTAAAAATAGAATTTCCATATGACCGAGCAATCTCACTACTGGGCATATACCCAGAGAAAACTATAATTCAAAAAGACACATGCACCCCAATGTTCACTGCAGCACTATTTACAATAGCCAGGACATGGAAGCAACCTAAATGCCCATGGACAGACGAATGGATAAAGAAGATGTAGTACATGCATACAATGGAATATTACTCACCCATAAAAAGGAACGACGTTGGGTCATCTGTAGAGACGTGGATGGATCTAGAGACTGTCATACAGAGTGAAGTAAGTCAGAAAGAGAAAAACAAATATTGGATATTAACGCATGTATGTGGAAACTAGAAAAATGGTACAGATGAACCAGTTTGCAGGGCAGAAATTGAGACACAGATGTAGAGAACAAACGTATGGACACCAAGGGGGGAAAGTGGCAGGGAGGTGGTGGTGGGATGAATTGGGAGATTGGGATTGACATATATACACTAATATGTATAAAATGAATAACTAATAAGAACATGCTGTATAAAAAAATAGATAAAATTAAATTTAAAAAAAAAAAGCCCCAATCTGCATTCCACAGGCCAAAAAATAAAAAATATACTAAAAGTATAAGTGCAACATTCACATTAGATAAAGTCAAGGCACAAAAACATATTAAACAAGACAGTAAAGACTGCTTATATATATTGATAAAGTCTAGGCTTCATAATGAAGATTCCACTGGCATGTCTTAGCCTGTATTCTCCTGGAAGATCATAAGACACAGGCTTAAGTTCAAGGACACGTAGAACAAAATTGACCATATCCTGGACTAAAGCAAGAGTCAGCAAATTTCAAAGGATTTAAATCATGCGAATTAAGGTCTCTGACTACAGTGAAATTAAGCTTGAAATCAAGAACAAATAATAGGAAGAAAATGCCCATATGTTTGTAAATTTAATAATAGAAATCTGCTTCTAAACAACCCATGGGCCATAGAAGAAATCTCTAAGCAAATGAGAAAATATTTTTAATTGAATCATAATGAAAATATACCAAAATTTGAAGGATATAACTAAAGCCATGTGTATATTAGGGGGAAAATTACACACTGAAAATCAATGAGCAAGAAATTTAATCTCAGAAAGTTTAGAAAGGAAGAGCAAATTAAACTTGAAAACAGTACAAGGAGGAAAACAAGAAAGTTAAGAGCAAAAATTAGTAAGACTGAAAAGTAAAATGCAAGAGAGCCTCTCAAAGTAGAGAAATGTTTCTTAAACTTTATGTAGAAACTGTGAACCAAATAGGAAAAACTATGGTAAGTTGGACTACATTACAATTAAGAACTATATTTATTAAAAATACCATTAAGATCATAGAAAGGGAAATTCAAAGAAGTTATAGCAAAACTTATAACCAACAAAGAACTAATATCCAGAATATTTTTAAAACTCCTATAAATCAGTAAGAAAAAGACAATTGACTTCATAGAATAATGGGCAGGAAACTTGAATTGGTACTTTATAAGTGAGAAAATCCAAATGGGTCCTACAAAAGTAAAAGGATTCTCAATCTTATTGGTCATCAGAAAGACACAAATTAGAATAACAATGAGATACCACTGCACACCCCCTGGAGCACTAAACATAAAAAGTCTGACCATGCCAAGGTGTTGGCATGAATGCATGCATTGAAAACCCTCTTACACTGCTGGTAAAAGTACATATACGTATGGCCACTTTGAGACATTTGGCATGAAAGTTAAAGATACTCAAAGCCTCTAACCCAGCAATTTTACTCCCAGCAATGCATGCTCATATATGCATATGAGGCAACATATAGAAGAATGTTTGTAACAACATTATTCATACAAGGCAAGACTTGGAAACAAACCATCTAACCCCATTTTACCATTTATTCATTATCAAATCATCAACCCCAAAGCTGGAGTGATTCATTAACCAAAACTACTAATTTGCAGCCAAATGAACAAATAAACGGTGGTATATTCATATAATAAACAATTTGTATTATATTTATCCAATGAATAAATCACAATTAAAAGAGTAAACTAAAGGCACATTATCGCAAGTGAATCTCACAAAGATAATATGAAGCCAAATAAGACAGACAGACAAGAATAAACTGCATTATTCCATTTATATAAAGTTCAAGAAACAGGTGAAACTAAACTATACAGTTTACGTACATGTGTAGTTGGTAATATTAAAAGAAAAGCAAGGAGGTAATGAACACGAACATCAGGTAGTGGCTACTTTCGTGGGGGGAAAGGAGCAACTGTTGATTAGAGGCACAAAGGCAAATTCTGGAGTGCCAGGAGTGATCTATTTCTTGATCTGGGTGGTAGATTCTTAGATGTTTCCCTTATGATGAATCATCACACTATAAAAATGAAAACTGGAAATAAAAATAAACTTAAAATAATTTCATATGGGCCAAAGCTGTACTCAAGGGAAAATTCATATTATTCAATGTTTTACTATTAAACAATAAGGAATAGAAAATATTTACTAAAACTAAAATTCAAACCTTAACCAGACAAGAACGTATTCAACATTAATCTCCTGAATGCCTACTATATGTCCAGCACATATGTCGGTAAAAATACAAACAAAAATTAATCATTGAGAAAGTAAAAACTAGAATTGATTTACAAATCCAAAAATTTTACTTTTTTTGTGAAACATAATAAGGAAAACAAATGCACTTCTTACTATTAAGTCAAGGAATGAATAGATATTGTTATATATAATATATGTATATATAATATATAATAAATGAATTATATATATTCCTTTCAGGGTTAGTTTTTCATCATAAACAGGATGTAACCAGTTAATTACTTAGGGCTATAGGTTGTATTACAAAGTACAATAACACAATTTGCATTATGTGGTAGATTATAAAAATGTCCAGAATTCTCTACCCCACAGTATAGCCATGCCCTCTGCAATGTGACTTTTTTACTCCCTGTCACCAAGAGATAGAGTCTACTTTGATCAATAGAATATGACCTCGTGTAGTTCTAAGCCTATGACTCAAGAAACTTTACATACTCCATCTTACTCTCTCCAAGCCCTGCCATCATCATGTGAACAAGTCCACTCCGGCCCTCTAGAAAACGAGAGGGCACATGGTAGAGAGATAAGCCATCTGAACTGAGGTCACCTCCTAACCAACCAGCCCCCAGCTGTCCTGGCAGCTGGCTGCTCAGCCAAGACAGAAGAACCTCCCTGCTGAACCCAGCCCAAATTGCCAAATCACAAAATCATGTTGACCCCAAGGCAAGGCATTTTAAGGTAGTTTGTTATGCAACAAAGCCTAACTGATGCACATTATGAGGACCATTACCAGTTCAGAATTAGATAAGCTGTCATCTGAAAATAGAAAGGCCCAGTGGTCTTGCTTGAGTGGTTGAATATGATCATAAGAATATATGTTTATTTATCCTCACATCTTATGGTTCTTTTTCTTATGGTTGACTCTTGCAAACTGTGCTGCAAACAAAAGTGTAAGGTCAAGTTCAAAGGTGACTCAAGGAAAATGGGAGGCTCCTGCATGTGAAATATGAGGGCAAATAAGGAGACATTTGGGGCTGTTTCTGCCAGTTTTGATAAATCAACTTTTCATTTTTAGTTTGCCATATATCTGTGTATAAAATTTTAGTTTGTATATACCATAATACAAGATATACCTGCAAAAATTTTTAAATAAGTAAACCTTTATTATTGACATTTCTGCAGGAAAAATCACTTATTGTGGATCTGAAACCCTCTTTTGTCACAGTAAGACAATTTGTTTCCATAATATAAGCTTTGAAATGCAGTGTTTCTAATAGTATGATTGTTTTATACCAGAAAAGACTGTAAAAAGAAATTGGGAAATGGATATGGGATTTCTCACAATAATGAGTACACTCCTTTTTACTTACAACAAAGCATTATGTATAAGTCTATGCTAACAGATTTGAAATCGTCAATAAAATAAATTTTGGTAATTTATATTTTCCTAAATATATATTTCCTAATAATCTTTGGGAAGTTGGAAAACTCTAGCAAACCATTAAATCGTGTAAGAAATATTTTTTTTTAAAAGAGAGAGCACCTAGATTCATGATTAGAAGTATCAGAAATCCAATTCAAATTCACTTTGGTACAAAGGGATTTATTGGGAGGATAATGGGGCAACCCATGTAACTACAGGAATAAGAGACATTCCTTAGAGCTCTCAGGAATATCCAGAACCAGATACTCTTGTTGCCAATATTCTCACAATTGTTCTCATTGTGTTTTTCTCAAAGTGTTGGATTCATTCTGTCCCTCATGGCAAGAATCAGTTCAACTGTAATTCCTGATTCCTCATTCCAAGGCTCCCACAATCAAAAGGGGACTCCTCTTAGTCCTCGCCTTCCAAATCAAAAAGCCTAGAAAAAAACTCAATCAGCTGTATCCAGGGGAGCAGACTCCCATAGAACTTCCACAGCCGATGGAAGCCCACCAATGTACATTGGAGTCCTTTCTGGAAAAGGGAAAGCTATTATGCCATTAGAATGCATTATCTCCATTTCAGAAGCAAAACCCAAGCAGTTTTACAGGCTAGTTCTTTTAAATTTTCAAAGAGCAGGTAATTATCATAATACATAAACTCTGCCAGAGTGTAGAAAAATAAAGTAAAAGACTACCTTCTGGATTTTTACAAGTTAACAGAGCTGCATGGCAAAAATAGAAGAAAAAATGAAAACTTTTGGTAAATTTCACATATTCATATAGTTGCAAAATAACTAATGAATATTATCAAATATATTTTAAATTTAAAAAATGAAAAAACGTGAGAGCTATTTCTATTCAGGAACACAATACAGTGTTTATTATTATTTAACATTACCCTAGAAGTGTTGGTAATGCAAGGAAAAGAGAGAGAAAAGGAAGAAGAGAGAGAGGAAAAGAGAGAAGTGGGGATGGGGTGGAGAAGGAAGAAAGAAGAATATTGAAAATTACACACAAATTTATAGTTATTGAAACTGATGCCAATTACTACTTAGAAAACCCAAGAGAATCAACTTTAAATTATCAGAACTAATAAAACAGTCCATTAAATTTGGTGGTTACAAATAAATATAAAACACAAGTAGCTTCCCACATATAAGAGATAACCTTTAAGAAAAAAGAGAGGAAGTAACCTCATTAACAATTACAACAAAAATATGAGTTATCTAAGAAAAATTTTAATTAGGAACAAGTCAGACTTTCATGGAGAAAACATCAAAACACCATATACAGAAATAAATTAAATGGATTAAAGACTTAAATGTTAAGACCTGAAACCACAAAACTCCTAGAAAAAAACATGGGCAGTACATTCTTTGACATTGGTCTTAGAAATATTTTGCTGGATCTGTCTCCTCAGGCAAGGGCAACAAAGGAAAAATAAACAAATGGGACCTAAGCAAACTAAAAAGCTTTTGCACAGCAAAGGAAATCATCAACAAAACAAAACAGGCAAGCTACTGAATGGGAGAAGATATTTCAAATGGTAAGTCTAATAAGGGATTAATATCTAAAATACTTAAAGAACTCATAAAACTCAATATCAAAAAACAAACAATCCAATTAAAAAATGGGCAGAGGAACTGAACAGGCATTTTTCCAAAGAAGATGTATAGGTGGCCAACAGGCACCTGAAAAAGATGCTCAACATCGTTAATTATCAGGGAAATGCAGATCAATACCACAGTGAGATACTACCTCACATCTGTCAGAATGGCTATTATCAAGAAGACAACAAATAAGTGTTGGTGAAGATGTAGAGAAAAGGTAACCCTTGTGCACTGCTGGCGTAAATGTAAATTGGTACAGCCACTATGGAAAACAGTATGGAGATTCCTCAAAAAATTAAAAATAGAACTACCATATGTTTCAGCAATTCCACTCCTGGGTATTTATGTGAAGAAAACAAAAACAGTAATTCAAAAAGATATATGTACCCCAATGTTCACTGCAGCATTATTTACAGGAGCCAAGATATGGAAGTAACCCAAGTGTTCACTGACAGATGAATGAAAAAAGAAGATGTGGTATATATATACAATGGAATATTACTCAACAATAAAAAGGAATGAAATCTTGCCATTTTCGACAACATGGATGAACCTGGAGTTCTAAGTGAACTCTATGCTAAGTAAAATGTCAGACATAGAAAGAAAATCACTGTATGTTTTCACTTATATGTGAAATCTAAAAATACAAAACAAATGAACAAGTATAACAAAACAGAAACAGACTCACATATACAGAGAACTAGTGGTTGCCAGAGGGAAGGGGATGGGGAATGGGTGAAATATGTGAAGGAGACCAAGAAGTAAAAAATTACTAGTTATAAAATAAATAAGTCACAGGGATGTAATGTACAGCACAGGGAATATAGTCAATATAATTGTAGTAACTTTCCATAATGCATAATCTATAAAAATATCGAATCACCATGCTGTACACCCGAAACGAATATAATGTTGTATGTCAACTATATTTCAATTAATTAATTAAAGAGAATCCATTTCAAAAAAAGGAAAAATTATTAAAACTCATTCCTGCACATGTTTCCAACCCCACACATAATCAGTGTAAGTAAGGTACTTCGTGAAAAATAAATAAATGTACTCCAACTGAAAAAAAAGCTCACATATTTTTACCTAAAAGTTAATCCAAAGAAAACAATAAAGGACGTGCATAAAGATTTATGAAGATATTATAGATGATGACAGTGATGTGATGATGGTGAAGATAATAAGAATTTGAGAGGAGATACAACTTTTGTTTCAAATGCAAGGAATTTCTTTGACTTCTTATATCCACATAATCTGTGATCCCCAAATGACTAGATGGAAAATGAAAAATCCTGCCCAATTAGCAGAGGCCCCCAAACTGTCCAAAACTAACATGATTCCAAGCTCTGTTTGCATAATAAAATCAATAGTTCACATATTCACCCTCCTTCAACATCTTGGAAATCTCTCCTAAAATTTAGCATCACAGAGAATTGAGACTCTGAATTTGTTCCTTAGAGATGATAGGAATGACCTTATGAAGCCTTTCTCATCTGCATCCTTCTACCAAACCTTGCAGCTCAGAACTAAATAAATAAATAAATAGTCAATCAACAACCAACCATCATGTGGGATTAGGATCTTACTGGCAAGCTGGAGCCAAGTGCTCAACTTTTGGTTCTGGTTTGATGTAAGCTGTAGCATTCACCTGTTTACATTTACCCAGGTTTTTTACTGAGAAAAAGATTTGAGATTAACAGCCTTGAGTACACGGGCTGATACACAGCAAAGAAAACTTGCTAATTCAAAATGGCAAATGAAGTTTCTGAAACAGAATGAGAGTTCACCAACCATATAATAAAACATGATCCGTTTAGCCAGACCAAGGCACAATTGGTCTTGACCCAGTGGAAATTTATGTGTTAAATATATCATGAGAAGGCTTCGTTCTTCTAGGAAAGGTAAGAATTAGCAAGAACTCCTCCTCTTCTGAGAACCCTTTATGGGAGAAAACCTATCCTGAAAACAACATTTTCTTTCTTCTTCTGGGCTCCCTGTGCCTTGGCTCACATCCAGGAGCTTGGACAGAGGTTTCTCGGGTGATCTTTGTGAACCCAAGCCCAGCCTCTGGGTGTTTATCAGCAACAGCTCTGCAGCCAGCCTGCAACTTCAAACCAGCTGACTTGCCTCCACTAAGACCAACCAGAACTGTATGAGGTTGTTAGAATTTAACCCTCTCTGGCCTTCTACAAAGGCTGAGAGAAAAAAAGTTTTCAGCAGCCCTTGATGGCTACCATACTGGGGTCATTTTGGATTTCTCCCAAGAATGGCTGGAAGGGGAAGGGCCAGCCAGAAGGAAGAAAGAATCAGTCAAGGAGAGTAAGGTTCAACTTTGAACACCTGCCAAGCCTGCCCAATAGGCCATAGTATCACCAGGTCGCGATAACACCAGTCAAGTAAGACATAGCCTGCACCAAACATCTTCTACTCTCCCCCAGTCCCAGCCCTGAAGGAGCCGGAGGTGGCTACTGGTGAGGGGGCTGGGGAGAAGGAAGGCAAGAAGCCAACCATGGAGCACCTCTTTGTCTGTTTCAGGTTTCTAGCCTGAAACGGAATAAGCTGGGAGAAAAAAGAAGCTTAAACTTCTCTTCCCACTTCCCGGAACTCGGCAGGATGCTGTATGTGACCCAGTATCAGCTAAGCAGATGCTCTCACCTGGGGTTCTGAACCCTGAGGAAGTGACGCAAAGATGCAGATACAGTTGAGAACGCATTCATAGCAACAGGGCCCAGGGCAGCGGGAACAATTAACCATGTCTTAATCGAAATGTAACTATGCTCCCTGCTGCCCAGATGTCTGCCTGGTTCTCAGCCTCCCAAATTCTTTCTATCCCGTCTATCCCACCAATAATTCCTTTTCTGCTTAAATTAGCTTCCTATTGCTTGCCGACGAAACCACCGCCCTTACCGACCCAACTGGACTCTTTTTACCTCTTACTGATTCCTCCCTCCCAGGTACCACTATCTTCCCGCAGGAGGAGAGCAACTTGAGACTGCAAGTCAGGCTCCTGGCAGGAAGTAGTCAACACTCAAACTGGGAGAATTCCAGGAGGGTTTAATAAAGGGGCCAATTACACAGGTGTGGGCAGGCTGTAGGGAAACTACAAAGGAGATTGCTGTATCCGGCATGAGTAACAGTCTGGGTGTTACCCTTTCCAGGCTCAAGATGATAAGGAGAGTGAACAGACGCCAGAACTTGAAGAAGAGTTAGGCATAAATGAGGCCACCTTGAGAAGAACACTAACCTTCAGTGGAGACGTACAACCAGCCTGTAGCCGCTCCACAGGGGAAATAATACCCTGGTCACACTCTCCTCCCTCCTGACTTCCAATCTCCTGCCAAGAGCTCCCCATTGATGAGGTTGACCTGCCTGATGCCAGAGGGCACGGGAACCTGCTGACATGATCCTTAAGGGTCAGAGTTCTGGAAAAAGAGCTGTGGAGGAGGATGAAGAGGAGATCTGAGGGATGGGGAGGCACTTGGAAGGCACTTGGCACAAACACCTAACATAAGAAGCGCTGCAGATGATCCTTACATATTTACCTAACCTTACATATTTACCCACGCATTTACCTAACCTGAGTTCCATTATCCAGTCCCCTCCCAGGCAGTTCCAGGTTAGAAGTCCATCAAAACACAAGAACATACTTCCAAGGCATTACGGCACTCTGCTTCAGCTTCCTTCGTTTGACCCAGGACTGCTTTGCAAATGACCTGCTCATGGCTTTCTTCTACCTTCTCCAACCATCACATGTCCATTACTTCTATGATATCATGAAGGCTCTTGCACTGGGAGCTGAGACTTTCTCATTCAAGGACAAATCTAGAAGTTAACCATTTCTGTCCAAAAGCCGGGCACTCTAAAACCACAGTGGGACTCAGAGGCAGCCAAGAGACATAGCTTCCGATCTCAGGACACTCAGAGCCAAGAAGCAAAGCAGAGCCGCAAACGGTATGAGCTCTTCGCCATTTCTGCAAGCTGTTGTCTGTAGGTAATTTCCTGAGACTATTAGAGCAACACGAGATCACTTTGAAACATAATTCAGAAAAAAGTCTGGGGGCGGAGTCGAGATGGCATACTAGGAGGACAGAGAATTCATGTCTCCGCACAACTAGGATACCTACCAGGCACTGGCGGGGGACCATGGACACCTAAGGTGTCAAGAGGAACCCCCAGTGACCTGGTAGGACATGGAGTGTGGGGGGGAGTGAGGGGGGAGAAGTGGAGGCAGGACGGGACTGGCACCCCTGAGGGGTGGCTGGGGGAAGGGAAGGGATCCCACTCCCGAAAGGGGAAATTGGGGGACCACTGGGAGGACAGAGGATCAAAAGGGAGTGTGGCCAGCCTTCCTCTGCCCACTTGGGCCTCCAGGAGCCTGCTGAAATCCCAGGCCTGATCCTCTGCTAACCAAGGCCCCCTCCAGCTGCTCAGGTCCTGAGGGAGTGGGAAGGAGGGAAGGTGGAGCAAAAGTAAAGGCCAGACCTACAGGATCGGCACCCCTGAGGGGTGGCTGGGGAAGGGGAGGAGCTCCTACACCCATTGGGACCCACCCACAGTTAGGGGTCCAGCAGGGATGGGGAGACCCTGGGGGAGACCGTGGCGGGGGGGAGCACGGAGGAACAGAAGGGAACCCAGCCAGCACTTTCCCTGTCCACTTAGGCACTGGGGAGCCTCTTGGGCTCCCAGGCCTAATCATCTGCCCGGGGAGCCTCCCTCCTGCTGGGCAGAGCCCAAGCCCTGCCCCTACACCCCCACCCAGGGCCCTACCTCTACACTCGGAGAGCTCCTCTGAGACCCCTCCAAACATGCTGGGCATAAACCCCACCCACGCACCCTCACCCAGGGCCATACCTCCAAATTCCAGAACTCCACACTATGGAGGCCCTCCTATGGAGGTGCCGCCTCTCCCGCGCAGGTCCTAAGCAGAGGCCCCACCCCAGGCTTGAACTTCACCCCACCTAGGCCCCACCCCCAAGGCCTTTTCCGGCTGTGTGGGTCCTGAGCCTAGGCCCTGCCCCACCCTAACCACCCCCCAAGTTCCACACCTGCCTAAACTCCACCCCACCATAGCCAAGCTTTTTTTTTTCTGTTGTGGTTTTATTTTACCTTGTTGCAGTTGTTTCAATTATATTTTTATTTTTCCTAATATATTTTTAATCTAATTTTATTTTGTTTTTTATTCTTTGTTATTGTATTGCTCCTTTTTTATTTTTTTTTTTTGCTACACCACGTGGCTTGAGGGATCTTGGTTCACAGGATGGAGGTTGGGCTTCAGCTCCTGTCATGGGAGCTCCGAGTCCAAACCACTGGACTAACAGAGAACCTCAGACCCCAAGGAATATTAATCAGAGTGAGGCCTCATAGAGGTCCTCATCTCAGCACCAAGACCCAGCTCTATCCAACTGCCTGCAAACTCCAGTGCTGACTGCCTCAGGCCAAACAACCAGTAAGACAGGAATACAGACCCTCTCATAAAAAAAAAAAAAAAAAATTAAATGACAAAAAAGTATGTTACAAAGGAGCAAGGTAAAAACCTACAAGACCAAATAAATGAAGATGAAATAGGCAACCTATCTGAAAAACAATTCAGATTAACGATAGTAAAGATGATCCAGATTGTCAGAAACAGAATGGAGAAAATACAAGAAACATTTAACAAGGATCTAGAAGAGCTAAAGAGCAAACAAACAGTGATGAACAACAAAATAACTGAATTTAAAAATACTCTGGAAGGAATCAATAGGAGAATAACTGAGGCAGAAGAACGGATAAGTGACCTGGAAGATAAAATAGTGGAAATCACTACTGAAGAGCAGAATGAAGAAAAAAGAATGAAAAGAATTGACGACAGTCTCAGAGACCTCTGGGACACCATTAAATGCACCAACATTTGAATTATAGGGGTTCCAGAACAAGAGGAGAAAAAGAAAGGGTCTGAGAAAATATTTGAAGAGATTATAGTTGAAAACTTCCCTAACATGGGAAAGGAAATAGCCACCCAAGTCCAGGAAGTGCAGAGAGTCACATACAGGATAAACTCAAAGAGAAACATGCTGAAACACATATTAATCAAACTATCAAAACTTAAATACAAAGAAAAAATATTACAAGCAGCAAGGGAAAAGCAACAAATAACATACAAGGGAATCTGCATAAGGTTAACCATTGATCTTTCAGCAGAAACTCGGCAAGCCAGAAAGGAGTGGCAGGACATATTTAAAGTGATGAAAGGGAAAAAACTACAACCAAGATTACTCTACCCAGCAAGGATCTCATTCAGATTTGATGGAGAAATTAAAACCTTTAGAGACAAGCAAAAGCTAAGAGAATTCAGCACCACCAAACCAGCTCTACAACAAATGCTAAAGGAACTTCTCTAGGCAGGAAACACAAGAGAAGGAAAAGACCTACAATAATAAACCCAAAACAATTAAGAAAATGGTAATAGGAACATACATATCAATAACTACCTTAAATGTGAATGGATTAAATGCTCCAACCAAGAGACATAGACTGGCTGAATGGATACAAAAACAAGACCCGTATACACGCTGTCTACAAGAGACCCACTTCAGACCTAGGGACACATACAGACTGAAAGTGAGGGGATGGAAAAAGATATTCCATGCAAATGGAAATCAAAAGAAAGCTGGGGTAGCAATTCTCATATTAGACAAAATAGACTTGAAAATAAAGACCATTAATAAGAGACAAAGAAGGACACTACATAAAGATCAAGGGATCAATCCAAGAAGAAGATATAACAATTGTAAATATTTATCCACCCAACACAGGAGCATCTCAGTACATAAGGCAAATGCTAACAGCCATAAAGGGAAAAACTGACAGTAACACAATAATACAGGGGGACGTTAACACCCCACTTACACCAATAGACAGATCACCCAGACAGAAAATAAATAAGGAAACACAAGCTTTAAATGACACAAAAGACCAAATAGACTTAATTGATATTTTTAGGACATTCCAACCGAAAGCAGAAGAATACACTTTCCTCTCAAGGGCACACAGAACGTTCTCCAGAATAGATCACATTTTCAGTCACCAATCAAAAATTGGAAAATTTAAGAAAATTGAAATCATATGAAGTATCTTTTCCAACCACAACGCTATGATATTAGAAATCAACTACATGAAAAAAAACAGTAATAAAACACAAATAAATGGAGGCTAAACAGTGCACCGCTAAATAACCAAGAGATCACTAAAGAAATCAAAGAGGAAATAAAAAAATACTTAAGAACAGATGACAATGAAAACACAACGATCCAAAAACCTATGGGATGAAGCAAAAGCAGTTCTAAGAGGTAAGTTCATAGCAATTTAACCTCACCTCAAGAAACAAGAAAAATCTCAAACAATGCAACCTTACACCCAAAGCAACCAGAAAAAGTAGAACAAAGAAAACCCAAAATTAGTAGAAGTAAAGAAATCATAAAGATCAGAGCAGAAATAAATGAAATAGAAACAAAGAAAATAACAGCAAAGATCAATAAAACTAAAAGCTGGTTCTTTGAGAAGATAAACAAAATTGATAAATCTTTAGCCAGACTCATCAAGAAAAAAACAGAGAGGACACAAATCAATAAAATTAGATATGAAAAAGGAGACATTACAACCAACACAGCAGAAATACAAAAGATCATTAGAGATTACTACAAGCAACTATATGCCAATAAAATGGACAACCTGGAAGAAATGGACAAATTCGCAGACAAGCACAATGTTCCAAGACTGAACCAGGAAGAAACAGAAGATATAAACAGACCAATCACAGGTAATGAAATTGAAACTGTAATTAAAAATCTTCCAACAAACAAAAATCCAGGACCAGATGGCTTCACAGGCAAATTCTATCAAACATTTAGAGAAGAGTTCACACCTATCCTTCTCAAAATCTTCCAAAGAATTGCAGAGGGAGAAACACTCCCAAACTCGTTCTACGAGGCCACCATCACCCTGATACCAAAACCAGAAAAAGATATCACAAAAAAAGAAAATTATAGACCAATATCACTGATGAACAGACGCAAAAATCCTCAACAAAATACTAGCAAACAGAATCCAACAAGACATTAAAAGGATCATACACTATGATCAAGTGGAATTTATCCCAGGGATGCAAGGATTCTTCAGTATACACAAAACAATCAATGTGATACACCATACTAATAAATCAAAGAATAAAAACCATATGACCATCTCAAGAGATACATAAAAAGCTTTTGACAAAATTCAACACCCATTTATGATAAAACCCTCTAGAAAGTGGGCATAGAGGGAACCTACCTCAACATAATAAAAGCCATATATCATTTCCAGTAAACATCATTTTCAGTGGTGAAAAACTGAAACCATTTCCTCGAAGATCAGGAACAAGACAAGGATGTCCACTCTTGCCACTATTATTCAACATAGTATTGGAATTCCTAGCCACAGTGATCAGAGAAGAAAAAGAAATAAAGGAATACAAATTGGAAAAGAAGAAGTAAAACTGTCACTGTTTGCCAATGACATGATACTATACCTAGAAAATCCTAAAGATGCCACCAGAAAACTACTAGAACTAATCAATGAATTTTGTAAGGTTGCAGAATACAAAACTAATGCACAGAAATCTCTTGCATTCCTATACACTAACAACAAAAGATCAGAAAGAGAAATTAAGGAAACAATCCCACTTAGCATCACAACAAAAAGAATAAAATATCTAGGAATAAACCTACCTAAGGAAGCAAAAGACCTGTATTCAGAAAACACTGATGAAAGAAATCAAAGATAACATAAACAGATGAAGAGATATACCATGTTCCTGGACTGGAAGAATCAACATTGTGAAAATTACTATACTACCCAAAGCAATCTACAGGTTCAGTGCAATCCCTATCAAATTACCAATGGCATTTTTCACAGAACTAGAACAAGATATTTTACAATTTGTATGGAAACACAAAAGACCTCGAATAGCCAAAGCAATCTTGAGAAAGAAAAACGGAGCTGGAGGAATTCAGGCTCCTTGACTTCAGACTATACTACAGAGCTTCAGTAATCAAGATAGTATGGTACTGGCACAAAAAAAGAAATATAGATCAATGGAACAAGACAGAAAGCCCAGAGATAAACCCATGCACATATGGTCACTTTATCTTTGATAAAGGAGGCAAGAATATACAATGGAGAAAAGACAGCCTCTCCAATAAGTGGTGCTGGGAAAACTGGACAGGTACATGTAAAAGAATGAAATTAGAACACACCCTAACACCATACACAAAAATTAACTCAAAATGGATTAAAGACCTAAATGTAAGGCCAGACACCATCAAACTCTTAGAGGAAAACATAGGCAGAACACTCTATGACATAAATCACAGCAAGATCCTTTTTGACCCATTTCCTAGGGTAAGGGAAATAAAAACAAAAATAAACATATGGGACCTAATGAACCTTATAAGCTTTTGCACAGCAAAGGAAACCATAAACAAGATGAAAAGACAACCCTCAGAATGGGAGAAAATATTTGCAAATGAAGCAACTGACAAAGGATTAATCTCCAAAATTTACAGGCAGCTCATGCAGCTCAATATCAAAAAAACAAACAATCCAATCCAAAAATGGGCATAAGACCTAAATAGACATTTCTCCAAAGAAGACATACAGATGGCCAACAAATGCATGAAAAGATGCTCAACATCACTAATCATTAGAGAAATGCAAATCAAAACCACAATGAAGTATCACCTCACACCAGCGAGAATGGCCATCATCAAAATATCTACAAACAATAAATGCTGGAGAGGGTGTGGAGAAAAGGGCACTCTCCTGCACTGTTGGTGGGAATGTAAATTGACACAGCCACTATGGAGAACAGTATGGAGGTTCCTTATAAAACTAAAAATAGAACTACCATAGGACCCAGCAATCCCACTACTGGGCATATACTCTGAGCAAACCATAATTCAAAAAGAGACATGTACCACAATGTTCATTGCAGCACTATTTACAATAGCCAGGACATGGAAGCAACCTAAATGTCCATCAGCAGATGACTGGATAAAGATGATGTGGCACATAGATATAATGGAATATTACTCAGCCATAAAAAGGAACAAAATTAAGTTATTTGTAGTGAGGTGGATGGACCCAGAATCTGTCATACAGAGTGAAGTAAGTTAGAAAGAGAAAAACAAATACCGTATGCTAACACATATATATGGAATTTTAAAAAGCGGTACTGATGAACCTAGGGGCAGGATAGGAATAAAGAGGCAGATGTAGAGAACAGACTTGAGGGCACGGGGTGTGGGGGGGAGGGGAAGCTGGGATGAAGTGAGAGAGTGGCACTGACGTATATACACTACCAAATGCAAAATGGATGGCTAGTGGGAAGCTGCTGCATAGCACAGGGAGATCAGGTCAGTGCTTTGTGACAACCTAGAGGGATGGGATAAGGAGGGTGGGAGGGAGGCTCAAGAGGGATGGAATATGGGGATACACGTATACATATAGCTGATTCACTTTGTTGTACAGCAGAAACTAACACAACATTGTAAAGCATTTATACTCCAATAAAGATGCCTGGTTAAAAAAAAAAAAAGAAAGAAGTCTGTACTGAATATACGGAGACTATAGGCAACTGCGGATGGAGAGACTGAGAATTCTTTGAAACAACAGAAGTACGAAAGGTTTCGATATTGGGAAACCACGCTTACTATAGAGACCATAATCGGATGCAGAAAGAGAACAGTGAAGAACACTAACCCAAGATTCATTTATTCAATTTTCCACAAATATTTATCAAGCATTTACTGTGTTCTAGGCACTGAGCTAGGATTATAAAACAAGACCAAGAGAAGTCTGACAGAATGTTTGCCCTTACCTATATCTAATTAAACCTTTCACCATGTCCCTAGGGAAGAGGGATTGGAAAAACAACAACAAAAATAGCAACTACTTATTGGCATTTACTAGTGCCAGGTTTTATACTAAGTATTTGCTATTAACACCTGTCTGCAACCCTAATAGGTAGAGAGGTACCATTCTCATCCTCATTTTACAGATAGGTCATACAAGTTCAGTAATTTGCAACAAGTCAGATAGAAAGAGATGAGGCAGAAAAATAATACCTGAACCAGGATCATAGGATAAAGGATTTCATCGGTTGTATGACACTTTACATAATAAAAGGTATGTATGGGGTCTTATGGGGACATGGCTTTAGGAGGGAATACATGCCATGCATGGACACTTTTTCAAGTGGTTCAACTAAAATCTCAGTCTAATTAATTCCCCCTTCTGCTGTTATTTTCTCCATTAACTGGTCCTCTGCCATGAGACAGTGCACTGATGGTGTTTTGTCAGAGAATATTAATGGTGCAGGGGAGCAAAATTTGTCGCCCCAAAATGTCCCCCTGGCATGCAAATTATTTTGATCTGAAAACAATCAAGGCCCAAAAGACTCAGGAAGAAACTTTACCTTCCCCCTAACTGCCTAAAAGAATGTAGACAGAGGACCTATTCCAGGAAGGGCGCTATCACCAGAGATAACTATAGTATGAACCAGGTGTGTAGACAGGAAGGAACCCAGCAAAGTCTGTTTGTCAAAATTCCTCTCTGTAGCCCACCTTCTCTGCAGGGTCCAGCAAACATCTGTTTAACAAACACTTGCTTTTCCATCTTCACGTGAATTGCCTTCCTGCTCTCTGAAGTCCCAAACCAGCATTCTCAGCATCCTCTTTTGTCCTTAGCTGAAGATGGTATTTAAGGCAAGGGTTTTGGCCATTTTGGTGAGTTACTCAGTTTTTCTGGGTCTCTCCCATGTATACATGTCATCAAACTTTGCTTGATTTTCTCCTGTTACCCTGTCTCATGTCAATTTAATTCTTTAACCAGCTGGAAGAACCTAGACAGGAAAAGAAAAATTCCTTCCTCCCGACAATGCTTAGACATTTAGCCTGGTCTCTCAAGAACACCAAGTTCTACTGCCAAAGTTAAGTACAGATTCAGGGGGAGTGCAGGAAGAAGAGCGTATTTGGAGAAGTATTTATAGTTTGCCAAGATAAAGTGACTGATTATCTAATTTTTTTAAACATCTTTATTGGAGTATAGTTGCTTTAGAATGGTACATTAGTTTCTGTTTTATAACAAAGTGAATCATCTATACATATACATATATCCCCATATCTCCTCCCTCTTGCGTCTCCCTCCCACCCTCCCTATCCCACCCCTCTAGGTGGTCACAAAGCACCCAGCTGATCTCCCTGTGCTATGCGGCTGCTTCCCACCAGCTATCTGTTTTACATTTGGTAGTGTATATATGTCCATGCCACTCTCTCACTTCGTCCCAGCTGACCCTTCCCCCTCCCTGTGTCCTCAAGTCCATTCTCTAGTAGATCTGTGTCTTTATTCCCATCCTGCCCCTAGGTTCTTCATAACCTTTTATTTAAATTTTTATTTATTTATTTATTTATTATTTATTTTTGGCTGTGTTGGGTCTTCGTTTCTGTGCAAGGGCTTTCTCTAGTTGCGGCGAGCGGGGGCCACTCTTCATCGCAGTGCGCAGGCCTCTCACTGTCACGGCCTCTCTTCTTGCGGAGCACAAGCTCCAGATGCGCAGGCTCAGTAGTTGTGGCTCACAGGCCTAGTTGCTCCACGGCATGTGGGATCCTCCCAGACCAGGGCTCGAACCCATGTCCCCTGCATTGGCAGGCAGATTCTCAACCACTGCACCACCAGGGAAGCCCCCCTTTTTTTTTTTTACCTAAAAAACGCAATCAAGGGAGTGTCACGGGGGCTCTGGACTCCAGCTGCCTGGGTCGGCATTGCAGCTCTTGGCAATGAGACGGGTCCCCATTCAGGGGTAGTGCACTGCTCTGTAATGTACCCATTCGCATCTGCTTCTGATAGTTGAGTTGTTTACTTTTGCGTTGGTTCTAAGCCAGCTTATACCAGTTATACTTGTTACTATAATCACAGACTTTATCATATATTTCAATGTGTCTGAATTGAATTCTGAATACTTTGCACAAGGCAAATCACTTTTTTAAAAGTTCTATAGAATTAGGAGTTTGAGAAAAATAAAATTCTAGAAGGGTTCTGTCCTAAGATTTCTTCTCTCCCTAAACTTTCTCACTCTAAAGAAAGCCAAACCAGGTATCATAAAAGATATGGAAACTTAAAGTCAGAAAGAAAAAAAAAAAGACTGGACTCAAGGAAAAGACATTGACCCGCCACATCTATAGACTGATGAATGTACATACATTTACATGTTTAGGCTGAAATTAAATGTTTAGGGGGGGTGTATATTTTGTATGATTTCCTGCCTTAGTTGACATTTTCAATTATCTGGCCAGAGGATCGCTCTAAAAAGAGGATTTCTCATGTATTTTTTGGGTTGGCTGAGAAGTTTGTTTGGGTTTTTCCATAACATCTTACCAAAAACCCAAACGAACTTTTTGGCCAACCTAATACCTCAAAGGGATATGGTGAAAATTAAATGGAAAAATCCAGGGAGCAAGTCTGGGCACATAGAAAGCCCTCTTTAGAGCATATTAACAGTGAGGTAGGCGACAGACACTCCAAGAGAATGACTGCAGTTAGCACACAATAAATGTTAGTTATTAAAATGAGTAGGAATATGCATGTAAACCAATGAAGTTAGAACACTCCCTCACACTATACACAAAAATAAACTCAAAATGGCGTGGGACTTCCCTGGTGGCGCAGTGGTTAAGAATCTACCTGCCAATGCAGGGGACACAGGTTCGAGCCCTGGTCTGGAAAGATCCCACATGCCACGGAGCAACTAAGCCCGTGTGTCACAACGACTATCCTGTGCTCTAGAGCCTGTGAGTCATAACTACTGAGCCCATGTGCCACAACTACTGAGCCTATGTGCCACAACTACTGAGCCCACACGCCTAGAGCCCATGCTCCGCAACAAGAAGCCACCATAATGAGAAGCCCGCGCACCGCAATGAAGAGTAGCCCCACTTGCCACAACTAGAGGAAGCCCGCCCACAGCAATGAAGACCCAATGCAGCCAAAAATAAACAAATCATTTTTTAAATGGCTTAAAGACTTAAATATAAGACATGACACCATAAAACTCCTAGAAGAGAACATAGGCAAAACATTCTCTGACATAAATCATACCAATATTTTCTTAGGTCAGTCTCCAAAAGCAATAAAAATAAAAGTAAAAATAAACAAATGGGACCTAATCAAACTTACAAGCTTTTGCACAGCCAAGGAAACCATCAACAAAACAAAAAGACAACCTTCAGACTGAGAGAAAATATTTGCAAACAATGCGACTGACAAGGGCTTAATTTCCAACATGTGCAAACGGCTCATACACCTCAACAACAAAAAAACACATAACCCTGAATTAGTAAGAATAATAGCAGTCTAGTTCTGTTAGTAATTGGTGGGACATCCAACAAGTCATTTTGCCTCTTGTCAACAGGAAATGGGGACATTTGGACTTGAATAAGTGATACTCAAGCTTTAGTGTGTATGCAAATCACCTAGGGATCTTGTTCAAATACAGGCTCTGACTGGGTAGGTCTGGGTGTGGCCTGAGATGTCACCTTAGTAACAAGCTTGCAGATATGGTTCATGCTGCTTGCTGATCTGTGGTCCATACTTTACGTATCAAGGACCTAGAATGTAATTCTCAAACTTCAACACGCATCAGACTCACCTGGAGGGCCTGTTTGAAGATGATTGCTGGTTAAAACACAGAAACCCCGAGCGTTTCTGATGCAATACGTCTGGGTGGAGCACCAAAACTCGCATTTTTTATATTTTATTTTATTGGACTTCCCTGGTGGCACAGTGGTTAAGAATCCGCCTGCCAATGCAGGGGACACAGGCCCTGGTCCAGGAAGATCCCACATGCTGCCGGGAAACTAAGCCTGTGCACCATAACTACTAAACCTGTGCTCTAGAGCCCTAGAGCTACAACTACTGAGCCCGCATACCACAACTACTGAAGCCCATGCACCTAGAGCCCATGCTCTGCAACAAGAGAAGTCACCGCGCACCGCAACGAAGAGTAGCCCCCGCTCACCGCAACTAGAGAAAGCCCGCACGCAGCAACAAAGACCCAATGCAGCCAAAAATAAATAAATAATTTTAAAAATTTATTTTATTGAAGTACAGTTGATTTACAATGTGTTAATTTCTTCTGTACATCACACCAAAGTGATTCAGTTATATATATATATATATATATATATATATATATATATATATATATTCTTTTTCATCAGAATTTGCATTTTCTAACAAATTCTCAGGTGATGCTGATGCTGCTGGCCAAGAGACCACACTTTCAGAATTAATGTCTTAGATGGTCTCTAAGTGCTCTTACAACTCAAAGCAGAGACTAAAAATGGGACTTGACCAGTTCAAGCCAAGCAAAGCACTGTCACTGTTACAGAACGGGGAGACCAGGCAGCCTCTCAACTTTCCTAATTACCAGAGGCCATACCTGGAATCAGAAAGATAAGTTTACAGATCTCTACCGTGATTGTCCCTGTGCCCCTTTCTTCACCTCTGAACTATAATTTCCCCTTCAGTCAAACGGAGGTTCCCTTTCCTGCTGCCTTTTCACTTGTTCCCCTTTCCTTCCCTTCTCATTAAGAAGCCCACCAGAAAATCTTCTGATGGGGTGGACCAGAACTTTAGCTCTCCTTCTAGTGCCTTGACAAGCTCAAAGATGCAAACATCCCTTAACATGACAAGCAAACCATAACTGCTGTGCAAAAACAGTCAGGTAAGGAGATAATGTGCACAGAACACGCTGAGCAAATAACAGCTCTTTGTGAATCGGCATTAGCATAATTACTGAACATCGGTAATTGCGGAAATTATGTTCACTGGGATCGTTTAAAATTCTAAGAGGCTTCTTCCCCGTATTCACCCAGCAGGGAGGTGAAGGTGGCTCACCCGTTGGCGACAGACACTCAAAAAAGCCCTTGCGTCTCCCAAAGGCATCCCAAGCATCGACTTTGGATGGACTGTCGTCATCAGCCAAATTCCGCCTGAAACTTCCTACCTCCACACCTTGGTTTCTGCTGGGTTTTTCTTCTAGAATTTCATCCCCTCTTAGTTTGGTGTGTCCAAAGTTGTCTGGTCAGCAAGACATGGTTATATAGCAAAATGCAGAAGGAAGTGTTTGGATTACGGACTATGGAAAGGGGCATGGAAACTGGATGACCTGTCCAGGTGGGACCTTCTTCAAATCAGATTCAACCTGGAAGCTGCCACATGCTACCCAATGTAGGGCACCTGCCCCTCCCTGGAATAAAAACCAAGTACTCTTATCGGAGTATCAGAAGGAAGCTGAAAAGAGAAAAAAACAGGAACTGGTGAGAACCAACTAGGCCCAAGATGGCAGAAGATTTGACTTCCAGTAGACCTTGAGCCTCGTTACATGCTCATTGTAATACATTAGCATGTTAAATGACACACCCACCATCGCCATGACAGTGGACGATTGCCATGACAACAACCAGAAAAGTCCATACAGGGACTGAAAAGGAGAGCTGCTTCAGGTCCAAACCACACTCCTGTTCTTAGATAACACATGAATATTCCTCCCGCTCTTTCTAATTCCCTCCCTTTTCCCTCGACCCTCCTGTGTATTTGGTGTCTCCGCCTGAACTGTGCTGAGAAGTTGATTTGTGAACTAGGTTCCCACATCTCCATTCTTTGGCCATTGAATAAAGCTTGTGCTGTTCCAGTCTCAGCATCGGTTTCATTATTGACTGAGTGAATTGGATCGGAAAAAGAACTTCCCTGGCCGAGACAAGGGGTTTCAACCCAGGGCTAGGACCCCAGCGTGGGTCCAGTCCACCAATTCAGTAACAATATGAGGCCTCCCGTGGCTGCAAAAGGGCAAGGAGGCAAACTGGTCTTTAACGGCACCTTACAGAGTGTAACGATGGAGGGGGAACCATCCATACCCCCCTGGATGTGCACTGGACAAGCTGATGGGGCCCTACAAGCTCAGTGGAGAAACTCTGTTAAGAAGAACCTTTCAGCGCATTAACACAGCCGCAAGAAGTCACTCCCATTAGTCCCACTAGCCCCCGGCACTAGGACGTAGAAACTGCGACATAGAAAGCACGAGACACCTAGAAGAGGCCTCTTAAAGGAAAGGAGGAAGTGGTAGTTAAGGCAAGCCAGTGCATCTCAGCAGTTTGTGACTAAGTTCCTCAAATTCACATTAGGAAGCAAATAGCTGCACACCATCCCCTCAGGCAGGATACCTGGGAATTATCCTCCTCCTGCCTTCTCCTTCCCCTGCTTTTCCCCTCCCACCAGTACTTAAGCAGCATAAGCACATTTTTGCTTCTTTTGCATGCTGCTATATCCCCAGAGCCGAGAACACTTGAATTAATGAACTGAATGACTAAATCAGCAAGTCCTGATAGCTCTACCTCCAAAAAGACCTCGCATCTGTCCGCGTTTCTCCATTGCCACTACTAACGCCTTGGCCCTGGTCATCGTCATTTCTCATCTGGCCAACTGGATGAGCCCCTGCCTGTGTCTCTGACCTGACTCTTGTCACATTTCAGCCACGCTCCCTGCAGAAGCCAAGTAGTTACTGACCCCCAGATCAGATGACACACCTGACATTAATAATCTAGATTCTTCCCAAAGTGTAGAAAATCATGCCAGAATTCCTCGTTACTGCATCAAGGCCTCTACTAAGCTTATACTTGTGTTGGCGATAACTCAGCCCAGTACGTTCCAGGCAGTCTTCTTCGGACTTGACCTGGCAAAACCCAGTTCAATCCCACCCATTCTGGAAGACCCTTATGACAACCTCTGCCCCAAATGTCTCTCCTGACACTGAACCTTTCTCTGTCCTACACGTTTGGCATTTAGCATTTATCACTCAATATCACAAAATGACCTTTTCGGGGCTATCATAAAATCACTAACCCATGCACCGTGCATTTCTAGTCTCAAAGCGGTTGTGTAACTAGAAATATATAACAAGCTTGCTTGTCAATCACTGTGATTTTCATCCCCATTTTACAGGTTAAACTGTTTTCTAGGGAAACCTCTCAAAATCATGGAGCTAATGAGTGGCTGAAATTCAAACCCGGGACTTCAGACTCCAGGCTCTGTCATCCTTCCATGGATTGGTTGCCCTGCTTGCCTTGCGTATGTCTTACCTCCCCCAACAAGCCTTATTTAAACTCCTCAATGCCTAGCAAAGTGGCATACAAATAATAAAAAGTGGTTAATATTTATTATGCACTTACAATAGTCTCCACATTTTATAAGTGGTTTACACGGGTTATCATTTAATTCTCACAACCATATGATATATATCCAACTATCATCCTAAGGTGTAAGATGAGATTTCTGAGTTTCAGGGAAGTTAAATACGTTTCCCAATGTCACACAGCAATTAAAGCAGTCTGGCTCCTGATTTAGCCACATTTAGCCACTGCGCTATGCCACCTCCCTTTCTAATCGGCCCCCAGAGAATATGTGAGGGTTGATTCGTGGCTTGACACCCCAGACTGTCAGGCAAGAAAAGAATCTTGGTGAAATCAAACATTTACACCATGCAGAAGATATCTGTCTTGGAGTGACAGTTGGCAGTTGATAAAGTTTGACATTTTCAAATCAATTTCTATCGATTTCTTTCTCCTGAAAAAAAGGACATGAGTTTGATGGATGAAGCCAGCACTCTGCGCGCTCGGGAATGGCGGGGAAAATAGGCCGTGAGTCGCTCTGTGGAGGATGGCGGGGAAGGCGGTAGCAGCTGCTTGCTGTCTGCAAGAAAAGCCCTTTCCTGGCAGAGTCCAGCTCCGACGTGTCCCAACACAGCGTTGGGTAAATAACGCATGCTCCATTTTGCTGTCACGTGATGTTTTCTGCTGACAACGTCGGGGGGCAAACAGAAGCAGTGGTATGTGCTTGGGCATGGCCATGAAGTGATGAATATTTATGTGGTCAACACATAAAAGCCCATTTTAACAAATACCATTTTGATGGATTTAACAAGTTAATCTAAGCTCTTTCCACATCCCCGGTTAATGCCTGCAAGAGATGAACGGATGGTGTTTTCTGTAAATTCTGATGAGTGAGGAAACCTCTGAAACAGATGGGTGCATAAGCCCTTGTTTCTTTGGTACACATACGACTCTGTGTTTTGGTGTTGTCAACATGTACTGAGCCTGCACTGTGTGCCCGGCATCGTGTTATTGCTGTCTAGTGCACAATCCTCACGGCCACACTGGGAGGTCTTATCCTCGCTGGGTGTTGTGTGTTTGGGTGACAGCCAGGATCTGAGATGGGAGTGGGCACCTCGACGTGGCAGAGCTGAGAAATGTGTGTGAGGACGTGTAATGGAGAGCTGAGCCCCCGACCGGCTGGGGAGGGAGAAATTGACACCCCAGGCGAGCCGGCTGGAGTAGGAAGGCTCCTGCCTTCTGCATCCTTGGTCCTCTCTCACCTTCCCAGCCTTGCTGACCACTGGGGACAGCTGCTCCCATTAGGTACTTCCCCGACTTGGGCTCTTGACACAGGCCTTATATTTCAGCTAACAAAGTGTTTTAACCTGCCTGATTACAGTTTATCCTCCCAATAGGTAATTGTAATTTTGTGACCAAGGAAAATGAAGTTCAGAGAGTTTAAGGGGTTTAACCACAAACACATGGTAAAGAAGTTCCAGTCTGGTCAAGGATCTGTGGGGTTTGCACAAGATTTGATGGGCAGTGGGGAGCCATGGAAGGTATGAGAGTGAGGGAGCACTCTAAAGGGGGCTTATGCATGAGGAGATCAATATGGCTGATCAATACGGCCCCAAGAGTGCTGGATGGAAGTATAGAAGGGTTCTAGACTGCACTGAGCACACCAGATAAAAGCCTGTTGCAATTGTCCAACTTGGGAGGTCGAGTAACAGAGACCAGACCACCAGGCACACTAGCAACAACTTGGTGTCTGAGTGAGCCCTGCAGGCAGGGTTGCAGCAGGAACGTCCAGTGCACTCTAATATACACTGGTCCCCTTTCCCGGCTCAGTTTCTCCACGTCCCTGAGCTATTCCTATTCCTCTTTTTCTGGTGAGCCTGCAGGGTTTCTCCTGCTACACGTTCTACAACTCCAGCAAAGCATTAGCGAAAGCCATCCATCCATCTGCTGACACTACAGAAAACGGTGAGCACCAGATCCAGGGACAGAGGAGGAAGGAGGGAGGGAGGAGACACTCTCCTGATTACAATATCTTATCCCTAAGCGTTTGCCACCATCCATCAAATCTGCTAACACAGCAAACACTCAGAAACTGCACTGTGGGGAGAGGAGAGGAGGCTGTTGTCTCCCTAATGACCTCCTAAACCTCCCCCAGAGGTCTGGGATTTGGGGGGAGGTTGGATGGCAGGATGGCAGGGGCTGGAGGGGCCAGATTTAGGTGTCTGGGTCTCTGGGGTGCGGGGGGGGGGAAGATGGGTAAGAAGGGAGATGGGAAGCCCGCAGACCCAGGAAGGGTTCCAGCTCCACTTTATTTTAATAAACACTCAAAGATACAGGAAATATTTTAAACGAGGAGACTTAGAACCAATCACACACGGGCATTCAGTTCCAGTGAACTATTCTTACTGCAAGCAGGGGGGCAGCCTCTGTCCTGTGTGCCTCTCCTGGTCCTAGAAATCTGCTTCTCCCTTCTGCCCTCCCCCTCACTCCTTCCCTTGTCCCCTTCCTCTTCCCCCCACCCCCATGGCACCCCTGACACCTCATTCCTCATATTTGTTTTCTGTGATGCCAGGAACCCCATATGATTTGTCTCAGTATCATCAGCACCTCATGCAAGGTATTCCAGCTGCACAAATGCTAAAAATGCTTGTCAAATCAACATTGTGAAAATGACTCTACTACCCAAAGCAATCTACAGATTCAATGCAATCCCTATCAAACTACCACTGGCATTTTTCACAGAACTAGAACAAAAAATTTCACAATTTGTATGGAAATACAAAAGACCCCGAATAGCCAAAGCAATCTTGAGAACGAAAAACAGAGCTGGAGGAATCAGGCTCCCTGACTTCAGACTATACTACAAAGCTACAGTAATCAAGACAGTATGGTACTGGCACAAAAACAGAAAGATCGGGCTTCCCCGGTGGTGCAGTGGTTGGGGGTCTGCCTGCTGATGCAGGGGACGCGGGTTTGTGCCCCAGTCTGGGAGGATCCTACATGCCGCAGAGTGGCTGGGCCCATGGGCCATGGCCACTGAGCCTGCATGTCCACAGCCTGTGCTCCACAATGGGAGAAGCCACAACAGTGAGAGGCCCATGTACCACAAAAAAAAAAAAAAAAAAAAAAAACAGAAAGATAGATCAATGGAACAGGATAGAAAGCCCAGAGATAAACCCATGCACATATGGTCACCTTATCTTTGATAAAGGAGGCACGAATGTACAGTGGAGAAAGGACACCCTCTTCAATAAGTGGTGCTGGGAAAACTGGACAGGTACATGTAAAAGTATGAGATTAGATCACTCCCTAACACCATATAGAAAAATAAACTCAAAATGGATTAAAGACCTAAATGTAAGGCCAGAAACTATCAAACTCTTAGAGGAAAACATAGGCAGAACACTCTATGACATAAATCACAGCAAGATCCTTATTGACCCACCTCCTAGAGTAATGGAAATAAAAACAAAAATAAACAAATGGGACCTAATGAAACTTAAAAGCTTTTGCACAGCAAAGGAAACCACAAACAAGACAAAAAGACAACCCTCAGAATGGGAGAAAATATTTGCAAATGAAGCAACCGACAAAGGATTAATCTCCAAAATTTACAAGTAGCTCATGCAGCTCAATAACAAAAAAACAAACAACCCAATCCAAAAGTGGGTAGAAGACCTAAATAGACATTTCTCCAAAGAAGATATACAGACTGCCAACAAACACATGAAAGAATGCTCAACATCATTAATCATTAGAGAAATGCAAATCAAAACTACAATGAGATATCATCTCATACCAGTCAGAATAGCCATCAGCAAAAAATCTACAAACAATAAATACTGGAGAGGGTGTGAAGAAAAGGGAACTCTCTTGCACTGCTGGTGGGAATGTGAATTGGTTCAGCCACTATGGAGAACAGTATGGAGGTTCCTTAAAAAACTACAAATAGAACTACCATATGACCCAGCAATCCCACTACTGGGCATATACCCTGAGAAAACCATAATTCAAAAAGAGTCATGTACCAAAATGGTCATTGCAGCTCTATTTACAATATTCAGGAGATGGAAACAACCTAAGTGTCCATCATCGGATGAATGGATAAAGAAGATGTGGCACATATATACAATGGAATATTACTCAGCCATAAAAAGAAACGAAATTGAGCTATTTGTAATGAGGTGGATGGACCTAGAGTCTGTCATACAGAGTGAAGTAAGTCAGAAAGAGAGAGACAAATACCGTATGCTAACACATATATATGGAATTTAAGAAAAAAAAAGTCAGGAAGAACCTGGGGTATGACGGGAATAAAGATACAGACCTACTAGAGAATGGACTTGAGGATATGGGAGGAGGAAGGGTAAGCTGTGACAAAGTGAGAGAGTGGCATGGACACATATACACTATCAAACGTAAAACAGATAGCTAGAGGGAAGCAGCCACATAGCACAGGGAGATCAGCTTGGTGCTTTGTGACCACCTAGAGGGGTGGGATAGGGAGGATGGGAGGGAGGGAGACACAAGAGGGAAGAGATATGGGAACATATGTATATGTATAACTGATTCACTTTGTTATAAAGCAGAAACTAACACACCATTGTAAAGCAATTATACTCCAATAAAGATGTAGAAAATAAATAAATAAATAAATAAATAAAAATAATGACCAACAAAGGCACGCACCCCAAGTTTTCTTCCCAGGGGCTTCCATTTAAGCCAGCTGACACAGACTGCTTAGCCATGGAAAGGGAGATGCCAGCACCCCTTTGCCCGTGACCTCGTACTGGGTCGTGTCTAACAGGTCTCCTGCTCTCTCTCCTGACTTCCCACTATGGCTCTGCTTCGAGCTTCTGGATTTTGAGGCTCCACGCAGCTCCTTGACCACAGACCTCGGCTCATGGGTGCCCTTCAGGTCATTTCCTGCTCAAATGGCCCTGAGCAGCACCTGTGTCCACCCTCCCTGGACCTCAGGACCCACAAATGTGTTTATGCACCATGTATATACCTCATGCACACGCTTGAGTGTATATATACCATAAGCACCCACACCCCCCGTAAACATGTACACACACGTATACACACTATGCATACCACATACCTACACATGCACCAATGTTTACACACACCACACACATATACATGCCATGTATATGCCACACATACACACCACAGATGTATACACACATGCATATGCATGCCATGTGCACACACATGTATATGCGCCATGTACACAACCCACACGTGTGTACACACCATGCACACATACCACATGTGTGTGCACAGTGTGTACACACCACACATCCACGCTACACACAGGTATACACATCATATATACACCCACACATGGATTTACATGTCATGTACACCACACACATGCAGACTCACACACACATGCACACACAGAGCATTCACTGTGACTATAATTCCTCCAGAATGGGCACTTCTGACCCAGCCTAACCACAGGTGATTGTTTCCTTGGAAGACCTCCAGAAGGCTAATTTCTGTGGCTCTTTTAAAACAAAACCCAAGACTTTTTCCCGCTTTATTAAGGTATAACTGACAAATAAAACTGTAATATATCTAAAGTGGACAGTGTGAAGATTTGACATACGTATACATTGTGAAATGATACCCACAGTCAAGTTAATTAATACATCCATCACCTCACATAGTTGCTTTTTTTGGTGTGAGAACACTTAAGATCTACTCTTTTAGCAAATTGCAAGTACACAATGCAATATTATTAACTATAGTTACCATGCTGTACTTTAGATCCTCAGAATTTACTCATAACTGAAAGTTTATACGCTTTGGCCAACGTCTCCCGATTTCCTCTATTCCCCACCCCTGGCAACCACCATTTCACTCTCTGTTTCTATGACTTTGACTTTTCTTCTAGATTCTACATGTATTTGATACCATGTAGTATTTTTCTTTCTCTGTCGAGCTTATTTTACTTAGCATAATACCTTCAGGTTCATCCATGTGGTTGCAAATGTAAGGATTTCCTTATTTTTTGTGGCTGAATAATATTCCACTGTGTATAGAGACCACATTTTCTTTATCCATTCATTTACCAACGAACATATTAGGGTGTTTCCATATCTTGGCTATTGTGAAGAATGCTGCAATGAACATGGGAGTGCAGATATCTCTTCAAGACAGTGATCTCATTTCCTCTGGATATACACCTAGAAATGGAATTGCTGGATCGTACGGTAGTTCTATTTCCAATTTGTTGAAGAACCTCCATACTATTTCCCATAGTGGTTGCACCAGTTTACATTCCCACCACCAGTGCACAAGGGTTCCCTTTTCTTCACATCCTCACCAACACTTGTTATTTCTTATCCTTTTGATAACAGGCATCTTAACAAGTTTGAGATGATGTCTCACTGTGGTTTTGATTTGCATTTCCCTGATGATTAGTGATGTTGAACATCTTTTCTGTTGGCCATTTGTATGTCTTCTCTGGAAAAATATATATTTAGGTCTTTTGCCCAAAATTGGGTTATTTGGTTTTTTGTTATTGAGTTGTAAAAATTCCTTGTATATTTCAAATATTAATCCCTTTTCAGATATATGGTTTACAAATATTTATTCCCATTCTGTACGTTGCCCTTTCATTTTGTTGATTTTTTTTGTATGTTCAGAAATATTTTTAGTTTGATGTAGTCCCACTTGTTTATTTTTGCTTTTGTTGCTTTTGCTTTTGGTGTCAGGCCCAAAAAATCATTGCCAAGACCAATGTCAAAGAGCTTTTCCCATATGTTTTCTTCTAGGAGTTTTACAGTTTCAGGTCTTACGTTCAAGTCTTTAATCCATTTTGAGTTGATTTTTTTTATGGTGTAACACAAGGGTCCAATTTCATTCTTTGCATGTGCATCTAGTTTTCCCAGAAGCATTTACTGAAGAAACTGTCCTTTCCCCCACTGTGTGTTCTTAGAGCCTTTGTCAAAAATTAGCTGACCCTATATATGTGGGTACATTTCTGGGTTCTCTGCTTTGTTCTTTTGATCTATGTGTCTGTTTTTTATGCTAATATTGTACTGAAAAATTCAATACTTGTATAAATGTGGAGCTTTTTAACCTTCAGATAAAGAGGAGGGCCATATTAGGCCCCAGAGAAACAGCGGGTCTCAGTCCAGCCCACTCTAACATCTTAAATGTGGTGGTAGGCAGCAGCCATAAATGGAAGGTATTCTGGGGAGGGGCACTGGGTCAGCCATTACAAGAAGGTATCATCTTCTTCTCACCAGGGCTGGGGCTGAACTGCCCAAGGACCCACCAAAAAGCCAACAGAGATGACAGTTTCCACAGTGCTGTAGCCAGAATGATGCGCTCTAGGAGCACAGGGGCAGACCAAGCCCATGGACATAGGCAAGCCAAGGTCTAGATGTCAAGCAACACAGATATAAAACCCAGGATCTGGGGCCAGAGGCAGAATCCAGGTCCTCACCCCAGAGACGGACCACAGCCCAAGCAGTTCTAGAGCAAACAAAGATAGGGAAGATGGGGTGGACAGAAACTGGGGTTCACTCTCCCGGACCAGCGAGGCTATCAGATGGAGGACAGCAGACTGGCTTAAAGGATAAGGGTGGAGTAGAGGGAAAGCAGCTGTGAAAAGTAGAGGCACGGGCTTCCCTAGTGGCGCAGTGGTTGAGAGTCCGCCTGCTGATGCAGGGGACACGGGTTCGTGCCCCGGTCCGGGAAGATCCCAAACGCCGCGGAGCGGCTGGGCCCATGAGCCGTGGCCGCTGAGCCTGCACGTCCGGAGCCTGTGCTCCGCAACGGGAGAGGCCACGACAGTGAGGGGCCCGTGTACCGCAAAAAAAAAAAAAAAAAAAAAAAAAAAAAAAAGGAGAGGCAGAAAGCAGTTTTTACAGTGGTCATTCATTTATAAAACAAAAATTTACTGAGCTACTACATGCCAGGCAATAATGATACAGTGGCAATAAACAAGTTCTTGCTGTTACGGAATTGACGAAATTATTATACTTAAAAATTGAAAGAAGGTGCTACAAAAGACAGTTTAGTTCTGCCAAGTGGCCTCTCTGGCATGAGTTAATTTCTGAACCCAAAGTCCTCTGACTTTAATTTTCAGCTGCACCATATACACACCCCCATGTTTCCGTCTCAAATACACCCCTTCTCAGAAGCGTTCTTTTTCCCACCAGCATATACTGACCTTGTTCCTAATTTAGCCCTTAGAATAAGCCAGGTTGTCAGTTTGCTATTCCCTAATCTCTTTTCACCACAGCAATTGAAGCTGATGCTTGCAATATAGCTGAGCTCCTAGTCCCACAATCTGTTGTCCTCAGAGTATGCGTAATCACCATCAATCATGTTTATGGGAGCTCACAGAGCCCACGCCAAGTAAACAGCACCCCCGTCCCCATCCTGGTCTGGTCTTTTTCAACAAGCACCTTTGGAGTATTATGATAGGAGAAGAGATCCAGCCCCTGCCCCCCAGAGACTCATAGTCCAGTGGGAAATGCAGACCCTGATGAGTTATTCAAACAGTACTGAAGGAGGCCACCTAAAGTGGGTGGGGGTTAGGGGGCAAGCCAGGGGCAGCTTCCTGGAGAAGTGGTTGCCCTAACTGAATCTTGAAATAAGAGCAGGAGGAAGTGATTGCATGAAGATGTCGGGGGAGGAATCACGGAAGCAAGGGGGACAGTAGGAGGCAGCGAGGGCACAGTGAACCAGATTACACACCAGTCGGGGCTGCTGGGGTCCAGGCCAAGCATGGCAGGAGATGAGGTCACATGGGACCTTGGGGCCAGCTTCTGGAGGACCTTGTCAGCCAGGCCAAAGACCCTGAGTTGATTCAGGAGATGATGGAAAGTCACTGAGGGATGTTTTGCAGGGAAGACGGCTGTTACATGTACTGTTGCAATAGTTCCAGGAGAACTGAGGGAAGGAGTTATTTAACCTAGGACATACTGAATCAGGGGACCTGATGACACAGCCCACAAACATACCTTTATAACAAGCTGTCCCTGACACTGAACAAGAGAAAACAACCCTTCTAAAGATGCCAGCCAATGTACCACCTGACTGATAACAGAGCTTTCTCTATGCCCATATCCCATGTAGGTATACTCTTAAGAAAATCATTAGAAAGAGAACCATCAAAGATTGAAATCTCGAGCACCAGAGCAAAGAACACACCTTTCTTGCAAAGCCTCTGTCTCTTGTTAAACCCCATCACAATGATTATTGCAGCTCCTTGGCACGCAATCCACTCATATGTCCACCTTTTGTCAACAGTTAGAGTTTACGAAGAAAGGGGTGCAGGAAAGAACATGAGGACTAGGGTAACTGACCTGCATTCTGCTCAAGACCCTGCTACCGAACAGCTGTGGAGGTCTGGGAAAATTGTTCAGCCTTGGACTTAAGTTGGGCGTGACAACTCATGTTCACTTGCCTGAAAGCTTCCAAGGTCTGGCACTGAAAGTCTCTGTCCCAGGAGATCCCTCTTCCTGGGCACACCAGGATGGTCGATCATGCTACCACAGTTTCCTCTTTTGTATGTAAGAGTGCGGATACCTGCCTGCAGAGGCGCTGTGAGGATCTGAGGAGATTCTGTAGTCTTCCACAGTATTGAAAACGTAGTAAGTTGTCCAAACGTGCCAGTTCCCTGTTTTGTTTTCTTTCTATCACTTGGGCGTCCTCCCTCAGGTTGCAAATAGACAATTCTGCTACCAAGCACTTCCACGGTGGCGATTTCATTCGATTCTCACAACGACCCAGTCTGGGAGATAGGGTAGAAATTTTGTGCCCACTTGATAGACAGAGAAATGGAAAGTCAGACAAGTAAATGGCTCAGTGGGAAACATCTTTTTCCACGACTTCTCAAGTTTCTCCCCAGGCCTTAAGGAAGGAAATCGCTACCTACGGCTCTCAGATCCCTTGGGAGACACATGGCTGATGGGATCAATCGGGCTGTGACTTTTACTGGGCCGTGCCTTACTGATGGGTAATGTGCCCTCCCTCCTGCCAAGTTGTTCATTCTCTCTACAGAGTTGTAGGTTTGTTTGGTAAAAACAAACTCAGATTTAAGCAAATTGACTAAGAAACAGGAAACCTAGTTAAGCCTAGTGGCCAGGCCAACCTTTTCCAACTCCACTCCTCCCAGAGGACTTTGACTTGGGATGCCGGACACCCACTCAATCATCTTTAAAACCGGGACTTTGTTTCTCATCCAGCTATTGATCCTTTGCCGGAGGACCCGAGAGCAGGGGAAGAGGGAGGAGTGGTAACATTCAGCCCTAACAACTGACCCCCAAGCCCCTCAAAAACAGACCCAATGACTCGGCTACTAAACAGGACATGAACCCATGGCAGCTGCTTCTCTCTACCCTGGGTAGTGGCACCCTGGAAACCACACCTGCTAGGAACTCTATCAATTTTGTTGACACCCTCCCCCCAGACAATCAGCTTTGAGAAAAAGCTGTTTTAGGCAACATGGTCAGCCTTTTGCTGCCATTCATTGAGGGTTTAGTACCTCTGTATTGATTTCCTTGCCACTGCCTCTGAACAGTAATTCTTGCAGCAGAAAAACAAGGCTCGGTGTGCAACATTTCCCGTCCAAGTGGCAGGTAACAGCCATCCCTGGGATGCTGATTTCCCTAGCGATGCCGCAAAATGACAGCACGCCTGCAACGTGTCCTTTGTGTATTCCAAAGAGTGATTTCTACAGCTGCAGGAGGTCACTTCCAATGTGAACTGCAGCTCCGCCTCTATCCTAGGTCAGCAGTGCCTTCACATGCCTGCTTTTGGAAATCCAAGGATCACCCACTTTTCCTCACACTGACTTGCAGTCACAGGCTTTAAGAAGGTCCTGTCTTGTGTTTATATCATGTTTGTTGCGTTCATATTTCTCTTAAATGTTAATTCCCAGCAATTAGAAAGGACCTTAAAAATCTTCCCTTGCAAGTACCTCTCCGATATTTTATGTCCTCTACAACATCCCCACCAAGTGGCCATTCTGGCTTTGTTTGAACACATCTGAGGACAGAAAACTCACCCCTTCCATAGGAACGTCACAGCCCCACAGCAAAGCTCTGAGAGGTAGAAAAATTTTCATTGCATCAAATCAAAATCTGCCTTCCTGAAACATCAGTCTTTCAACTAGACTTTCAGCACCTCCCAGCACCTAGAAAGGATAGGGGTCTCATTGTCCACAGCTGAATATCACCACATTATCTGGCACATAGTAAATGTTCAGTGTTAAAGTAATTAACAAATTAAGTCAACAGTTACTGAGGATCTAAGCAGGGCCATGCATTATGCTGGAATAAATGCGGCACCCTCAGATAGGAGCAAGTCCTGTTGATATGGAATCTGGCAAGAAATCAGCTTACCTGGTTGTGTGTACACTAAGTTACAGACTCTTGACCTTATATTAAAAAAGGGAGACTTCCCTGGTGGTCCAGTGGTTAAGACTCCACGCTTCCACTGCAGGGGGCACTTGTTCAATCCCTGGTTGGTCGGGGAAGTAAGATCCCACATGCCACATGGCGTGGCCAAAAAGGATAACCCACCTCGACCAGGTGGGGCTGGAAGAGCCGTTTGACTTTATAAAGAAAACAGAGGGATTTGTTGAGTATCTAAACCAATGGTGGAATAAGGGGTGCCCAGAGTTAGTGCTGCTGAGAAGCAGTGGTCTGTCACAATCAACACGGATTCCAGGGCCACAAGAGCTGAGGGACATTGAGTAACTCACTCAGCACCTCTGCATTTCAGTTTCCTTATGGGTCAAGTGGGACGAGAATAACATTTTCTAACTCCTGGTGTTGTTGTGACGATTGAGTTAATCTAAGAAATGTGCTGGGAATAAACATCAGCTGTTAGTCACACTGTGTGCTGCTCCAAAGACACCTATGAAGAATAGACAGTGGCTTTTCCTTCCAGATTCCTGCTCCTCATTGCTGAAGACCTGGATCAGACCCACAACACTTGTGTAAGTGAAGAAACCACCTTAATGGTGGGACCCTGTGGAGTCCCCCAGGGGATGTGACCCAAACAATTTGGTTTGAGTTCCTACTGTGGGACAGGCATTGTGCTGTATCTGGGACTATTTTCTTCTATTTATTCATGAGGTAAGCCTTGCTATGCCCACTTTACAGACCAAGAAGTCGAGACTCAGAGAGGTTAAGTAACTTCCAAAGGGTACAACACAGCTAATCAGGCAGAGCTGAGATCCAGACTTAGAGCTGCCTACATTCTCTTCATTATCTTGTGCTTTAAAAAGAAAAAAGAAAACAGGGCAAGTCCTTCAAATTGCAAAGGTATCGTCTAATCTCGGAGAGAAGCTCCTTTCTCATAGCCACTAAGGAGGCTTTTGGGGAACCCAGCTCCCGGTGCACAGCTCCTCTCTGTGCAATTAGAAATCATGGAAGTGATACTGAAACCAGTGGCTCACGAGGCTGGAGTGAATGGAGTGGTCACTCAGTGGTCGCTGGCAGCCTGCCAGGATGCCCAGTCCTGGTTCCAGGCCACAGTCACACGAATGGCATTCGGAATGGAGCTTCGGGTCCCACATTCACCAGCCTGAGCTCCTCACCTACTAAGCAGCCATATTTAGAGGCCTGCATTTTGGCCTTTCTTTGAAACAGGAGCCAGAGTCCTTAGGTTCCTCAGACAAAGAGTTGGACTCTCCTTGCTCTGGCCAGTCCTCCCCTTGATCATCCCAGAAGCCATCTCTGTGCCCATTATTTACCTGGACCTTAACCACTCTGACAACAGGTCAGTGCTCCTCTGACCCTAATGGATGGGTCCGAAAGCAAATCTACTGCTCACCCCCCCACCACCACCCATTCTTGCCTCATCCGCAAGGCCAGACACATGACACGGGTAGGAGAAGAAAGACAGTGGCAGGAAAACGAGCTGGGAAACTTGTGACTTGTCCAGGTGAAAGATCACAATGAACCAGGACAGGGGCAGCAGAGCTGGAGAGGAGGAAGCAGCCAAGACATTATGGCTGTGAGAACGGCAGTGACCAACAGCACGGAGGTCACAGCGCTTGTTGGAACATTGTTGCCAACAGCTTCTAAGATGCACAGAAGATCCTAGATGCCTGGTGTTCACGTGATCCCCCAACTTGAATGCGTCCTGGACCCAGTGACTCATTTCTAAAAAATACACTGTACACCTGAAACTAATACAACATTGTAAATCAATTATACTCCTATAAAAATTTTTTAATATAAATAAATACTGAGGCAAAAGTGATGAAATGTCACTTCCAAGGTTAGGTTATAAAGACTTCCTCTTCCATCTTCCTTGCCTTAACTCACTCACTCTGATGGAAGGCAGGTACCATATTAGCTGCCCTAACGGAGAGACCCACAGGGCAAGGACTGCCTCCAGCCAACACCCAGCAAGGAACTGAATCTCACTAGTAAACTTGGAAGTGAACTTGGAAGTGAACTTGGAAGTGAATTTCCAACCTTGGAAGTGAATTTTCCTCCAGTGAAGAATACCAGCTGACTCTCTGACTGAAGTGTCGTGGGAGACCCCAAGCCAGAGGACCCAGCTCAGCTGCTCCTGGATCCCTCTCCCACCAAAAATGAGCTACTAGGTGTTCATTATTTTGAGCTACTAAGTTTCAACGTGAATTGTTGCACAGCCATAGATAACCAATACAGAACAGAAATGAACGAGGTATGATTTTTCAACACACAAGGAGCTGGGAGTGACCAATTCAGAGCGAAGGGGAGGAGAAAGAGCTCATGTCTTATCATCAGAAATTACATTGATGTTGAGGCAGTTTACTGAGTCTGGAAAGCCAAATGGTGGAATAAGTTTTGAGGACAAGAAACCAGAGCAAGCTTTGGCCATGTTAAGTTTGAAATGCCTAGGAGACATGCAGATGGATGAGTCCAGAAAGCAGTTAGATTTACAACGTTGGAGCTCAAAAGAAAAATTTTGGCAGGAGATACCAATTTGGTAGTCATCAACCTCCTCCCTCTGAAGTCATTTGGAATAACTTTATTTCCTCACCCCCATGACAGTTGCTGAAATATTTCAAAGGAGTTCTTATGTCTCCAAGAGTCTGGCTTAAGCATGCCAACTTTCTTCTACTTTTTCTCAGATAATTTGGTTCTCAGTGCCCAGTCTGCCTCTGAACATCTTAGATATAAATATTTTTCACCTGCTGTACTTATAATTGAATGACTGTGGGCAAGTTACATAATTTTCCATTTCTTGTAAATTTCCTTACATTTCTATAAAACAAGGTTGTTTTCAGGTATAAATAAATAGTCCATGGAAAGCATTCTGCAATGTGCTCGGCACAGGATAACCGCTCGATAAATGTTAGGTATCTTGCATACTTACAGTATCTAGAATAGAGTTGTCCATATTATGTAAGTAACATGTAATTTTTTTTCTAGTATTTGCACTTTAAAAAGTAAAAGAAACTGAATAAATTGACATTAATAACACATTTTATGTAACCCAACATATCTAAAAAATTTATCATTTCAACATATAATCAAATATAAAAATGTGTTAGCAAAATAGCTTCACATCCCTTTTTCATCCTGAGTCTTTGAAATCCAGTGTGTATGTTACACTTAAAGCACATCTCAATTCAGATTCTAAATTTTCATCAAAAAGACCTGATCTGTGTTTTGAATTCATAAAATGTAGAGTTTTAAAAAATAGATTCATATGCCCCAGTTTTCCATAGTTAAAAGTTTTCTAATAACTGAATTGAGTATCCTTTTTAAATTTTACATTAACTAGCATTAAAAATTCATTTCCTTACTTTGCACTGGCCACATTTCAATAGCAACTTGTTGTTAGTGGTTATCATACTGGACAGCATAGATCTAGAACTTACTTTAAGACTTTATTATCACTTTTTTATCGCTCCTATTAGTTTAGGTCTTCAGAGAAGCAGATGCTAAAATGGTATTAAACATGCAAGATATTTACTGGGAAAACATCTATAATGGAAATTGGGGAAGGAGCTGGAGGAGGCTGGGAGAGCTGGTCTGACCTTCCATGCAGAACAGAGGGAAGGAAAGAGGGCTGGGTAAGAAGAGCCTTAGACCATAGCACAGCTCAAAAAAGTCTCAGCAAAGTTGACAGGGAATTGTGTTAGTTTTCCATTGCTGCTGTAACAAATCACCACAAACTTAACACCTTAAAACAATACAAATTTATTCTATTACAATTCTTTAGGTCATAAAGCTGACACAGTTCTCACCAGGATAAAATCAGGGTGTTGACAGTGCTGCGTTCCTTTCGGCAGAGGAGAAGCTATTTCTTTTCCTTTTCCAAATACTAGAGACCACCTGCATTCCTTGACTCATGGTCCCTTCCTCCATCTTCAAAGCCAGCAACAGAAGGTCAAGTCTTTTTCATGTCCCATTTCTCTGACTCTTCCTCCATCTTTGCATCTCTCTCTTTGACCACAACGGGAAATTTCTCCACTTTTAACAAGACACGTAACTCAACTGGGCTTGTCTGGATAATCCCCACTATGCTCCCCATTTCAAGATCAGCTGATTAGCAACCTTAATGTCATCTGCAATCTTAATCCCCTTTTTCCATGTGAGGTGATGTATTCACAGGTTCCTGAGATTAGGATGTGGAAATCTTTGGGCGGTCATTATTCTGCCTACCACAGGAGTCCTTGAGCCAAAACTGCTCATTAGAGGAGTCCCACTTCTTGCAGGAATGGGACTGCTTTAGACCCCTGCTGTGACCAGTTATTGGCTGGGAGCAGCCCACGTGGAGGACAGCCTTGACACATACACAGTGGTGGACACAGATGGAGCAGGTGGAGTTTTCGGTGAGTTGCACTCCCTGAAGTTAGAGCTCTAAAAGGTTCATTCTCGTGGCCACCACACTCCTCTACTTTTTTTAAATTAGCAAAATAATAATAATAACAATAACCCTTTCCTTTTGTAGCTCTCTCAGAAAGATTACAAAAATTTAAAAGAAAATTCTTAGAAATCTGGTAGAAGGGAATGAGAAAATCCCACCAAAAATGACAGGCAGAGAAGCCCTGGAAACCCTACCTGACTCTGAAATGACTGAGATGCCTCTCTAAATCTGAGCAGCTGGTACAAGACAACCTTTAACACAGGTAATCACAGGTAATTAAAACCATCCCCCACACACACAAAAGAAAATACAGGAACTAAGAGATTTCAGAGATCAATAAAGCACACATGAAAAGCTGGAATTTTCTCCCAATGACACTTTGGTGTTGGTGTTGGACATCTTGCTGGAGATGACTCCTTCAGCCATGAACAGATTGGGGGTACTGTCTGTTCTCCTCACTCTGTTCTCACTGACCAGGCTTTAGTGGTGTCCAGTCAAAGGAGGAGAAGTTTGGCAATTGTTCCCTGAATGTTACCTCTTAGTGCTTCCAAGACCTAAAATTGTACTAAGAGAAACTAAGTACACGCCCCAAAGACCCCATGTGTGGTAGAAAGAACTGAATTCTGCAGCCACAGTCCTGAGTACGAATCTCAACTCTGATTCTAACTCACCAAATGATCTTTCTTTGGCAAATTACTTTACCTCTCTGTGCACGTTTTCCTCTCTGCAAGATGGAGTAGGAATATTCAGATCACACTGATTGTTGTGAGGGTTAAATGTATCTGTGAAAGTGACTAGCACAGTGCCTTACACATAGTGGGTACTTAAATGTCTGATGATGTCAGAGTGCAGTTACAAAGCCAGGCAGAATGTGACTAAGGAATAAGAGCAGAGAGAGACATAAAGAAGATACAGGTGTGAGCCCACAGTCCACTCTTGTGGTAGCCAGCCTCCAAGATGCCCAAGGTCAAGCTGTGACCCACAGAATACAGCAGAAATGATGGTGTGTTACTTCCAAGGTTAGGTTACAAAAAGCTGTGTCTTAGGTCTCAGGCTCTCTCCCTTTGATCACTTGCTCTGGGGGAAGCCAGCTGCCATATGTGAAGACATGCAGGTAGCCTATGGACAGGTCTGCATGGTGAGGGACTGAAGCCCCCTGTCAACAACCACATGAGTGAGTTTGGAAGATAGTTCTCCAGCCTCAAGTCCAGCCTCAATCAAGGTGATTGCAACCTCTTGAGAGATTCTGAGCCAGAACCACCCAGGTAAGCCACTCCCAGATGCCTGATGCACAGAAACTATGAATGAGGTCATTTATTATTCAGTAGATGGCCTCATGAATCATTTACTGGCCCAGCCAACAAGAGAGGGAAACAGAGTGAAAGGTAGCAAAATACAGTACACTCTGAGCACCAATCTTGATTCTAACCCTTACCAGCCAAGTAACCACAAAATGGTATGGATAAGAAATCCATCTGGCATGTGTAACAAGAGCCATGAAAATATTTCTACATTTTAATTCTGGAATTCCAAGGTAAGAAAATAATCTGAAATGTGTGACAGGCATTATGCACAAAGATATGCATTTCAGCATGGTCTAGTGGTTTAAAAATGAAATAATCTGATTGTCCCACATCAGAGACATAGTTAATAGCATCTTGAGTTGCAGGCATGAGACACATTATGTCTTACAGTAAGTCCCCTACATATGAACGAGTTCCATTCTGAGAGCGTGCTCGTAAGTCCAATTTGTTTGTAAGTCCAACAAAGTTAGCCCAGGTACCCAACTAACACAATCGGTTATATAGTACTGTACTGTAATAGGTTTATAATACTTTTCACACAAGTAATACATAAAAAGCAAACACAAAAATAAAGAAAACATTTTTAATCTTACAGTATAGTACCTTGAAAAGTACAGTAGTACGGTACAACAGCTGGCATCCAGGGGCTGGCATCGAGTGAACAGGCAAGAAAAGTTACTGACTGGGGAAGGGAGAGGAGGTGGGAGATGGTAGAGCTGAAGGATCGTCAGCCATAGGAGACGGAGGGCGAGCTGCAATTTCACTCACATCTGACGTGAGTTGATGTCACAGGTTCCGGTTCAATTCTATCTACCCTCTTGAATAAATGATCCAGTGATGTCTGGGTAGTAGCTCTTTTTTTCTCGTCATAGATGACATGGTAGCACTGGATTGCGTTCTGAACAGCTGCTGCGACCTTTGTGTACCATTCTACGTTGGGGTCCTGTGCCTCAAAAACTAACAGTGCCTCCTCAGATAAAGAAAATCCCCTTGCCATTGCCTGCATCGTGAATCTCTTGGGTTCTTCAGTTACTCCTTCTTCCTCTTGTCTCTCTTTGCGCTTCTTAGCGATACCAGCTACGTCACCTCTGCTTTTACACTTGCTTCCAGACATCCTGGGCTTGAAATAAAGACACTGTACTACTGTACTCTATACAGTACTGTACAATAAAGTACACAAAATCACAAACACTTGTAGAGGATGCCCGCATGTGACAATGTACGCCAGACACGTGAACTAACTTACGTGACTGGACATGTGAACTCAGGTCCACATCTTTGAAAGTTCTCAACTTGAAGGTTCGCATGTAGGGGACTTAGTGTATTTAACTGCCACACTATCTACTTTATCCCCATAGTAGACATGAGGAATTGGGACTAAGAGAAGGTAAGTCATTTGCCCTAGATTGAATAACTCTAGATGGTGAATCAAATAATAATAATTATTATTAGACCTCATACTTATATAGCATTTATTATGGGCTAGGCATTGTTCTAAGTGTTTTGCATATAATAAGTCATTTAAATCCCGATTTGTGTGACTCCGCAGTTCTCAAAATTTCATTAAAAATAACTGTGTGGGCCAGGCACTCTACCACAGCCTTTAGCTGCAATAGTTTATTTATCTCTTACAACCCTAAAAGGTATGTACAATTATCAGATTCCTTTTATGGATGAGGAAAACTGAGGTTCAAAGAGTAGATAAGCTGGCCATTATACGTACAATTTCACATCATTGGAGGAAAGATTTGAGTAGAATGTACACCTGTGTCATAGGGGGACAGCGTAAGAAAAGAGTGGCAAATAGAATAAACATATATTTATTGACCATGAACTAACAGCCAGGCACAGAGACAAAATTCTGGATCTTGTGGCACAGAATTCAGAGTCTAGCAGGAGGGGGGATAATTAACAAACATATATCATATACTCACACAAAACGCGTATGTACGTACACATAGTACTACATATAAAGTAGGCAGACAACAAGGACCCACTGTATAGCACAGAGAACTATACTCCATATATTGTAATAACCTATAATGGAAAAGAATCTGACCGAACCACTCTGCCGTATACTTGAAACTAACACAACATTGTAAATTAACTATACTTCAATAAAAATTAAATTCAAAATACCTATGTATACGTGTATATATACAAATAAATGTATATGTAGTCAGCCGGTGATTAGGGCAATAAAAGAAAAATACACAGAGAGACTAAAACATGCTAGGCCTGAGACAGAGTTGTTTTGGTACACAGGGTGACCAGAGATGGCTTCTCTTTTCATGTGACATTTGAGCAGAGGCCCAAAGGAAGTGAGGGGGTGAGCCTCACAAACTGGGAAAGAGCATCCCAGGCAGAGAGAAACAGCGAATGCTGAAGCCCAGAGACAGGGGTGTGCCGCTGTATTTGAGGAACAGCAAGGATGCTAGTGGTACTAAAATGAAGTGACCAAGAGGGAGAACAATGGCTGATGAGGTGAGTGGCCCAAAGGTTCCTGTAGCCCATAGCAAGATTTCAACTTTTGCTATGAATGACATGGGAGCCAGTGGAAGGTTTGGGGCAGAGAAGTGGCACATTGTGACTTGGGTTGTAAAAAGAAAAAAATCACTCCGGCTGCCACGTTGAGAACAGACTGCAGAGAGACAAGGGCTGAAGTGGGGAGACCAGTTCAGAGGCTATTTCAGTAATCCAGTAACAGATGACTAGGGGTTTAGATTGGGATGGTAGCAGTAGAAGCAGTAAGCAGTGGTTGGATTCAGGATATATTTTGAAGGAGAGACAACAGGATTTGTTGATGGATCGGAGCCAGGGTAAAGAAGAAAGACAGCCAAGATAACTCCAAAGCAACTGAACATGTCACTTACCGAAATGGGGAAAACTGTGGGAAGAATAGATTGGGACAGGAGGAAACCATGACTTGGATTTGGGGGCAGGAATGTCTGAGATGCTTATTAAGCATCCATGTGAAAATGTTGAAGAGTTGATTGGAAATTTGAATCTGGAGTTCAGAGATGGGATCCAAGTTGGATTGATAAATTTGAGAGTCATCAGCCTATAGGTGGTACTTAAAGCCATTAGACTGAGTGAGATCACCTAAGTCGTGCGTGTAGATGAAGAACATGTCTACAGGCACAGTCCCAGGGCAGTCTAACCTTCACAGGTCAAGGAGATGAAGGAGCAGCAGCAAAGGGGACTGAGAAGGGGCTACCAGGAGTGCGGTGTCCTGTACGTTAAGTGAAGAAGGACTTGGAAAAGGAAAAAGTGATCAAATGTTGCTGATAAGTCAAGTAAGATAATGGCTGGCCACTGGATGTGGACATACGGAGGTCATAGGTGACCTTCTCAAGAGCTGTATTGGTGGAGTGATGCAAATGAAAGTGTGATAAGATCAAGAGAGCATAAAAGGAGACAAAGTTGGTGGCACACGGATATCCCTCCACCTCAGGCATCTCCTACAGGCACAAACAGGTCCACCAACGAGACTCAGGTGGGCACAGAGGTCACTTATCCCTTTGCTGTGGTGGCAGGTCTTAGGACAGCGGGGTAGCTTCTCATTAGCAGACAGAGAGAGGATTTTCAGAGTCAGCAAGAAACCAAAGAGGAAAATGACATGGGTACCAGGCACAGCTCTATGCCTGCAGTGGCAGAGACGACCACGGCAGAGACAGGAAACCTATGTGACCATTCTTAGGAAGGGTCCCAGTATTTCATACAGAACGAGGAGGGTGGGATTTGGGCCAGGAATGAGCCAGAGACCATTCAACTCTTAATATGTCAACCCCACCTCTTCATGGATGTGACCCAAGAAAAAGTTTACATGGGAAAATGTATATAATTTAACTAAAAGAGAAAAAAATCAGTATCATGATATATGTAGCATGATTGCTATGTGGACCCTAAGGAAATTCAGTAAATGTAAAACAATGTCAGTGTTAAAGCAAGTGACTCATGGGTGAGGTCTTATTTTCTCTATTTTGTGACTTGTACTAGAGTACTTCGATTCCTTTTTAAATAACAACAATAACAAAAAAAAGGTTTAAAGGTATAATAATTCGAGCCTTTCTCCCAGAATTTTTAAGAAGATTGTAATAATCACTGATATTTGAAAAGCTCACAGATTGCTTTTCATACATGTAACCTCATTTAATCTTCACAACCAATGTGCCATTTTGCAAAAGTCATTATTATTGCACTTAGCAAACTGTGTTGCAATGATCTGTTTCTATATCTTTTTCCAACCCTAGATTGAAGTACCCCAAAGGTGAGAATCATGTCTTTTCATCCTTCTCCTTGGCAAGTAACACAGGCTATGGCACATGACAGGAGCTCAATAAATGAGGATGAGTGGATAAGTGTTGGGTGGATGGATGGGAGGATGGATGGACAGATGATGGCTGGATGGATGAATGGTTGGGAAGATGGATGGATGGATGGATAAATAGATGGATCGATGGATCAATGGACAGGCCTCAATGGATCAACAGATTACCACTTTAGACATAAGCACTTAACTGTCCCAAGGTAAACATAGGTACCTCAATGTTACAGACTGGGCCAACCACCACTCCCTTCCCACAAACTAAATATTTTTAAAACCTCATGGCTAGTTAACCCTCCCCATAGCTCCCGTCTGGTGATCTCCCCTTTTAGCTGTCTTCTCCCATACGTATTCCCCTGCTGCTCTGTGCTTCCTCTCCCCTGCCCTAATTGCACTTTGTTTTCCTTTTACCCAAATCTTTCCACCCAATAAATCAGAGCCCTCTGAACCACGAAAAATGTTTCCACATCCTCAAACTCTCGTGTTTTGCACCAAAGGAAACCTAGCTCTCCCCTGTCCCTGCTCTGGGGAGCTTCCCCTCTTTCCCCATATCTAGGGCATCCTTCTAGGACATCTCTGGGTTAGGTATTCTACGTGCTGTCATAGTACCATGGATTGGATTTGCAGGTATATTTATTATTCACAATACACTTAAGCCAGGTCTATATCAAGCCAAAACAAGTCAGCAGTGGACTGGTTACACATACACCAAATAACTGATCCTTTGACTTTTATATTTGCATCACTTTCCAACTTGCTAAGAATTAGCAGCATCTAAATGCAACATGGTAAAGAAGAATGGGGAATTTGTCCTTTCATCAGAAATTTAAAATTGTTAACCATGGTTTCCTCTAGGGAGAAAAGTGGGAGTGGGAGGGCTAGTGTTGGAAAAGAATTTGATTTTTTTTACCTTGTGTATATTCTCATGTATTGCTTAGTGCTTTCACAAGGAGTATGAAGGGACTGAAAAGCTCCCCATAAAGGAAAAAGAATGAAGACGCAGGAGTTTGGCTCAAAAAGTGACTAGAGAGAGCAAAGGAAGAAATGAAGTTTCCTGGGAGATGTGCTCAGAGCTGCAGGACCTCACCCCATGCCTTTCTTCTTGAAAAAGCTAATCCAGACATGAGGCAGAGAATGGTGACATCTGTGGTCCCTTCACAAAGCTAAAGAGCTGGCATAGAGCTGAAGGAAAATTGTTATTTTTATTAGTGCTGTATTTGCCTACTGTTTACACCTGCCCTCTTAAGTATTAGGAATTAATTCAAACTTGGAAATTATATTCATTTCCTTTGAACAGTATGCTAAATTGAAAGTTAAATTGGGTCTAAAATCTGTTCTATTTTTTTTAAAAAGTCACAAATTTCAGAAAAACTGGCCAGTATTCAAATAGGAAAAGACCAACCTGGTAATTCATTTTTCCTCCAAATTTGATAATTATTGAATTCCTGTAGATATAAGTTCCAGTTGAACTATCAACCCTGTCTGGACAGAATGAGAACAATTTTTAAAAAATAGCCTATAAGTCAAGTTGGGTAAATGATGGTATACAATGTTGGTATATTTTGGAATGCGGGAAAAGTGAGTGATATATTTGAGTGTCATTAAGGCTGTCGTGGATGAAAGATGAGGTCACTAAATCTGACAGTGTGCTCATGATTTGGGAGCCAAATCACCACAGAACGTTAAATTAAGAGAGAGAGGCATGGCATACCTAATCCACGTGCGGGATCTGACCAGTTTCAGCCAGCGCACACTGGCATTGCTGAGAATGACTATGCTTAAAAATCCTCAGTGCTGTATATTTTAGAATCATTTTTAGTTTGAAAAGAATACGGATAAATTGGGAGGACAGTTTTATTGAAACCACCTGACATTAAAGAATTTGACACTAATCTGAGTGGATGTGATTTACCAAAGCAGAGTATTTGTTCTTTTGTTGATCCCCCGTGGATGTGGGGAATAGAGAGACAGATAAACAAGTATTCAACATTCCTGACTAGACCAAACCTTTGTGCATTATTCAGGATGCAGCTGCTCAGAGGGAAAAACACATACACCGTCTTTCCACCCAAAGAGCAGGAACATGTGATCTTCTATCAGATACACTCAGAGACCCACTCCCTTTTATACTGTGTTAACAATAAGTCTATCCAAGAGATTTTTACACTGGACTTATCCAAGGGACCAAGGAGGGCGGCAGATATCCCAGATTAAAAGCCAGGATAATGATATTAAATCAGCTGATGTGTTTAAAACAAGGACTATTATTGGGCAGGACTTGGGAGTCATTTTTCCCAGCACCCCCATTTCCAAAAGGCCTCAAACAGACTTTTGCTTTATCCTGCATTGACTGGTTATATATCCAGTTGTAGAACAAAATGACTAATGTTCATCATACAAGTTTCATCTTTAATCTCCATGAATTAATCCTGTAATTCGGTTGTGAAGAGCATAATTATATTCCATTCTTTGGGTGCTAAAGTGTTAATATGTTTAATGTAATCCTCTTTTACAGGATACAGAGGTGACTGCAAGAAACGTTGGTAGGGGAGTGGAGAGATGAAACAGAGAAAGGAAGGAAGCCAGAAAAGGGTGTGCTATCAGAAGTGGTTACCACCATGGGCACTTGGATCTCAATACCACCAGGAGCTCTGCGATACTGTGTAGATTAACGCACTTCAGTTACCCATTCAAGGAGCAAAGGAGCCAAGAAATTCGTAGGAAATTCACAGAACAGCTCCCTTTAATCATTGGCTGCAAAGCTTCTCAGGAAGCTTCCAGCTGCCATACCTGTGAGTAGAACAGTCTTTGGCAGCATGAGAGAGCCCCCAGAAGAAGAAATAGCAGGTGTTGGCCATGAAAAGTTAGGACAACAGGCACAGAAATTGTAAGAGCCAAAGAGATATGAGTGGAACCCAAAGAGTGTCTGCTACAGCCCTTAAGGGAGACCCTACTACTATCCCCTCTTTACCAGTGAGCAGACATGGAATTCACTCTTCCAACAGACAATTCTAGCCAATATTTCCCCCTTGGAAGCATGCCAGTCAGGAGCAGGTAGACGAGACTCCTTCAAGAGACGGGGACATGGAGGGTACATTGTCAGCCATGGGAGGATGCACTGGGCGTCTATTTGTCCCCAGGTTAAGCATCAGCAACGCATCAGTGGGCATCAGCATATAGGACTTTGATGCAGTGATGTCTATGCTCTTTTACATCATCAGAGATGGGAGACAGCACAGTGAGCTGAGTCAGGAAAGAAGAAAAATGACAAATACCACATGACAACCAGAAAGGTCACCATGAAGGACTAGTGAAGTGAGCTACCACCCCACAAAGACTTTTTTTTTTTAATTTATTTATTTTTGGCTGCATGGGGTCCTTGTTGCTGCATGCGGGCTTTCTCTAGTTGCGGCGAGCAGGGGCTACTCTTCGTTTTGGTGCGCGGGCTTCTCATTGCAGTGGCTTCTCTTGTTGCGGAGCACAGGCTCTAGGCGTGCGGGCTTCAGTAGTTGTGGTGCACAGGCTCTAGAGCGCAGGCTCGACAGTTGTGGCACATGGGCTTAGTTGCTCCGAGGCATGTGGGATTTTCCCAGGCCAGGGCTTGAACCCGTGTCCCCTGCACTGGCAGGCGGACTCTGAACCACTGCGCCACCAGGGAAGCCCCCGCACCAAAGACTTTTGATACTGTCTCACAAAAAAGTGAGGTTGCATACATTTCCCTATTTGTGACAGTTTAGAGTGACCCAACTTTTAGCCACAAGTGACAGAAATTAAACATTGAAGGTGCACTGAGTTTCCAGAAATCCTTTCCCTTTCTTCACTGAAGTTTGTAACAATAACTCAAGATGACATAGCTCAATTACCAAACTATTAAATGTCAGTTAACATCTTTGGAAACTGAATACAAAATGAACCAACTAACGCTGCCTTTTTATAACCCCATTGTGTATAAAAATTAAGTTTATATGCTTAATGAATGTATGAAAATATAATTACCAAGTTATTGCTCCTGTAGAAGTGATTCATAATCGTATCACTGACTTTTCCACTCTGCTCTTGAGTTATTAAGCTGGAATATTTCTGCACTTCTAAGAAGAGGAAGAGACATGAAATCTCTCTCTCTACATGCACGCACCAAGGAAAGGCCACAGGAGCACACAGTGAGAAGGCAGCCATCTACAAACCAGGAAGACAGCCCCCTGCAGGAACCAAAGCTGCCAGCACCTTGGTCTTGGCCTTCCCAGCTTCCAGAACTGGGAGAAACAAATATCTGTTGTTTAAGCCACCTATGGTATTTCGTTTTAGCAACCTAAGTGACCAAGACACTCCCCTACTGGACTCTAAAACACCTGGGAATTGGGCACTGCCATTATTCACTCTTTATTTCTAGTCCCCAGAGCAGATCCTGGACAATAGTAGGTGTTTGTGAACGAATGAGGGACCTACTTCCGTGGTTGAATATGATTTTCTTCTTTATTTTAGGACAGCACATAGAACTGAGTGCTCATATTCAGAAAAATAGATGAGTTCAAATCTTGGACCCACCACTGGTGAATTAAACAACCATGATCAAGTCACTTGACTTCTCTGAATATCAATTTTCTTGACTGTAAAATGGTGGTTATCTTTGCTTGGGTTCCTCAAAGTTGGACCTTTCGATAAGGACTTAGACACAGGTGATTTGCTGTGGCAGGTGAGGAAATGGAGAAAGTGAGACAGAGAAGGGAAAAAAAGCCAATGAAGCATGTGTTAAATAACAAATGCTGGAGAGGGTGTGGAGAAAAGCGAACCCTCCCACACTGTTGCTGGGAGTGTAAATTGATTCAGCCATTATTGAGAACAGTATGGAGGTTTATCAAAAAACTAAAAATAGAGTTGCCGTATGATCCAGCAATCCCACTCCTGGGCATATATTCGGAGAAAACCATAATTCAAAGAGATACATGCACCCCAATGTTCATAGCAACACTATTTACAATAGCCAGGACATGGAAGCCATCTAAATGTCCATTGACAGATGAGTGGATAAAGATTTTATATATATATAAAGGAATGTTACTCAGCCATTAAAAAAGAATGAAATAATGCCATTTGCAGCAACACGGATGGATGGACCTAGAGATTGTCATACTGAGTGAAGTAAGTCAGAGAAAGAGAAATATTGTATGATATCACTTATATGTGGAATCCTTAAAAAAAAACCAATACAAATGAAGTTATTTACAAAACAGAAACAAACTCACAGACTAGAGAATGAACTTATGGTTGCCAGGGGGAAAGGGTTGGGGGAGGGGAGGGAGAGTTAGGGAGTCTGGGATTGACATGTACACTCTGCTATATTTTTTTTAGGTGCTTTATGAACATTTATTGAATGAATGCTAAATACCTATTAATACTTTAGCCAAATAAAATATAAACAGAAAATAAACACATGCTCCCTCTAATCACAGACATGCATTTATAAGTCTGCAAAATCACTTCCAGTTCTTTTTTTTTTTAACATCTTTATTGGAGTATAATTGCTTTACATTGTTGCGTTAGTTGCTGCTGTATAACAAAGTGAATCAGCTATACATATACATATATCCCCATATCCCCTCCCTCTTTCATCTCCCTCCCACCCTCCCTATCCCACCCCTCTAGGTGGTCACACAGCACCAAGCTGATCTCCCTGTGCTATGCAGCTACTTCCCACTAGCTAGCTATTTTACATCTGGTAGTGTATATATGTCCATGCCACTCTCTCACTTCGTCCCAGCTTACCCTTCCCCCTCCCCGTGTCCTCAGGTCCATTCTCTACGTCTGCATCTTTATTCCTGTCCTGCCCCTAGGTTCTTCAGACCTTTTTTTTTATTAGATTCCATATATATATAAAATGGATAACCAACAAGGACCTGCTGTATAGCACAGGGAACTCTGCTCAATATTACGTAACAAACTAAATGGGGAAAGAATTTGAAAAAGAATAAATACATGTATATGTATAACCGAATCACTTTGCTGTATACCTGAAACTAACACAACACTGTTAATCAACTATACTCCAATATAAAATTAAAAGTAAAAAACAAATAAAATAATAAAATAAAATATACAGCTGCTGAGATTACGTTTCATTCTAGGGAGACATAATCTGCCTTCCTGTAACTTCCACTCTCTCATCCTAATTTTGCCCTTTGAATGAACAAAAAGAATTCTAACTTCTCTTTCATATCGCAGTCCTTCAAATACTTGATGACATGTCCCCTTTTCCCAAACCTATGCATCCCTGGTTTCTTGTCAATGCCCCAGACTGAAGAGTTTCATCCACGTAGTAGTTGAACACATGACATTCGATTTGGGGTCCTCAGATCAAGGGTGTAGGATATAGTGTTGTGTAGGAACTCTGGCATCCTTCAGATCTGAGTTCAAATTTTAACACTACCAGTTGTGTGACCTGGGGTAACTTATCTTCCCTAAACACACTCTCTATCTGTAGAACGAAAGTCGTCATGCTTATCTCACTGGAAGCTACCGTGGGCATTTAATAAAAGTCATTATCTTCCTTTGACCTTACTGACCTTTTCTCCTCCACGTTGCCACTAAGCCACATCACTCTGCTCCATGCCACCACCTGGACATGTGAGGTTTCAATCTAGAAAAAGAATGAGGCCAAAAGAAATACCCAGGTCACCCAGGCCACTGCACAGAGAATGTAGCCCAAAGGGGCCACTCTGGGCCTCCCTCCCTCTCCTTTCAGCAGCTCAGAGTTAAACAGCTATCCCTGCTCCTACAAAGCAAGAGTAAGACTGCTCACTTGTTCACCTGATGAACAAAGGGACTGATTATCCAAGAAAGGGAAGTGTCACCCACAGAAATCAATACAGATGAGGCTTTGAAAAAGGCTGGCTGGCTGCATATTAGGTATTGATCCCACTTGTTTTTCCAGTTATTGTTCTGCTTGCCACCTGCAGAGGACACTTCCAATCTCCTCCTAACACCAAACAAGACAAGAAAGCTCAGCCCAGAACAGACTCGGTGCATGACGACTGCAGGACATAAAGGAATTCCCAGAACCTGTGTCCAGAAAACCAGGAACACAGGGAACAGAGATCCCCACACCACTCCCAATACTGTGTGACAACTCAGGATTGAGTGGAGGATTCAAACAGAACTGACTGGCCCTGGTGTGAAGCCCAGTCTTGATACCTCCTTCATGGGACTCTGAGATGCCCGGAAAAAAATTAGGAAGAGGAGACAAGGCTTTTACATCAATGTCTGTTAATCCTCTATGAAAGAAACTTAGCACATAAAAACAATAGCCTGGATTAAAACCTATATGGATACAGTAAGGAAACAATAAAAGAACATTGTTTTGCTTAACAAATTGGAAAAGGTTTTTTCAAAATAATATGGAGTGAGAGCAAGTGTCCAAAGAAAGGGAAGGAGTGAATAACTTTTCTGGAGGACAATTCGACAATACATTTCAAAAGCTGTAAAATTAATCACACACTTTGAACCAATAATTCCACTTCTAGGAACTGACCTGAAAATGTAATTAAGAATGTGTGTAAAGCTCTTGGTACAAGTTAAAAGGAACATGCCCTTTCTGGGGTACAGAGTCAGGGCAGAAGGAAGGCTGGTTGTGAAGCCCAGCCTGGTGGGGGGCATTACAATGACCAGCTCCAGGATGCTGGATCCAGATGCAGGATGAGGGTCCAGACCCACCACAGAGGAAAACCATATCAAGGCCATGAGATCCTTGGCTACTCAATAAACATGTAGCCATCACTGCGTTAGGAATGTGGAGAAGACCCCATCCTTGCCCAAGGGACACTTTATTAAAGGGGACACAGGCTTAATAAAATGGATAACTGCAACCTGCTATAGAAGCAACCATGGAAAATCAAGGTGGGTGGACACAAAGACAAGGGGGTTAACTCCACATGGTGGGTCAGTAAAGCTCCTTCAGGATATGACTCATGAACTGAGTCTGGAAAATGAGTAGGATTTAGCAAAGAAGACAAATGGGGAAAGAACATTCTAAGGTGTAAGAAAACATTCATGGGAGGAGGTAGAACCGATGGCAGAGTAGGAAGACCCTGAGCTTGCCACCCCCAACAAATACATCAAAACTACAACTGCATATAGAGCAACTCACTCTGAGAACAACCTAACACTAGCAAAACGGATCTTCTACAACCAACAATCTAAAGAAAGAACCACAGAGAGTCCGGTAGGAGGGGAGGAGAAGTGATCTAGTTGGGACCCACATCCCTGGTGGGTGACCCAGAAGAGGAGGGGGATATCACAGGCTCAGGGATCATCTGTAAGAAGTGAGGGGTTTGAGTCCCACATTGAACACCCCAGTCCTGGGGTCCAATACCAGTGAGACAAGCTCCCTGGGCTGGTTTGAAAACCTGTGGGGCTTACTGGAGGGCTGTGGGAAACTAAGACTCCACTCTTGAAGAGCCCACACACAGATGTGCTTGCTCCCAGTCCCAGAGCAGGGGTAGCAAACTGAAAACTGCCTGGTGCTCTGGTCGGCCAGCCAGGACCAGCAGGACCCCCAACCCGCACTGGGCTCTGGCTCAGCCTCTCGGCCCTAACCTCAGCTAAAGCAGTGATGCAGTGACCATGATCTTCCCAGGGAGAAGGTGTGGGTCACTCTGGACCACTACTCCAGCCCCCCAAGCCCTGGACCTGCCCCAGGGAAAAGGCAACGACCACCATCCAGCTGAGGACAAGCCACAGCTGATACTGGGCTTCAGCTCCAGCCCCTCCAGCTCCTACCAAGGACCCCACCCCCTACGAAGGTGGCAACCTCCATCATGCCAGGGGAGAAGATCTGGTTCACACCTGGCCCCAGCTCTATCCCCACAGCCTCCAGCCCTAACCCCCACCAAGTCAACGGCAGCCAGTGTACCCCAGCAGAAGGCACAGCCCACCTCACTTCAGATACAGCTGTCCCACCAAAGCCACTGGGCACACACAGACTGCACAGAGACAATCCCACACAAGGGCACGCCTTTAAGACCAGCACAGGTAACTGTTTTGCCTAGTTTCGTAGAGATGGAGAAAGTCAAACAAAATGAGAAGGCAGAGGAATATGTTCCAAAGGAAGGAACAAAATAAAACCTTAGAAAAAAATGCCTAATGAAACAGAAATAAGTACTTTATCTGATAAAGAATTCAAAGCAATGGTCATAAAAATGCTCACTGAGTTCAGGAAAAGAATAGAGGAACACAGTGAGAACTTCAACCAAGAACTAGAAAGTATAAAAAAGAACCAATCAGAGCTGAAGAATACAATAACTGAAGTGAAAAATACACTAGAAGAAATTAACAGCAGATTAGGTGATACAGAAGAAAGCATAAGCAATCAGGAAGATAGGAAAATGGAAATCACCCAATCAGAAGAGCAAACATATATATATATATATATACACACACACATATATATATACACATTTATATATATTTATATATTTTAATATATATTCATAGTTATATATAGTTATATATATACTTATATATTTATATTTACTTTTTTTAATAAGGATAGTTTAAGGGACCTTTAGGACACAACATCAAGCACACTATTCACATTATAGGGGTCACATAAGGAAAAGAGAGAGAAAGGGGCAGAAAACTTATTTTGATGAAATAATGGCTGAAAACTTCCCTAACCTGAAGAAAGAAACAGACATCCAGGTCCAAGAAGTACAGAGAGTCCCAAACAAGATGAATCCAAAGAGACCCACACCAAGACATATGATATTTTAAATTGCAAAAGTTAAACATAAAGAGAGAAGTTTAAAGGCAGGAAGAGAAAAACAGTGTTTCATACAACAGAACTCCTATAAGGCTATCACCTGATTATTCAGCACAAACTTTGCAAGCCAGAAGGGAGTGGCATGATATATTTAAAGTGCTGTGGGGGGAAAAACCTACAACCAAGGATACTATACCCAGCAAGCTTATCATTCAGAACTGAAGGAAAGATAAAGAGTTTCCCAGACAAGCAAAAACTAAATCATCACCACTAAATCAGCCCTACAAGAAATATTAAAGGGTCTTCTTTAAGCAAAAAAGAAAAGGCCATAACAAGAAATAAGAAAATACATGAAGGAAAAAAATCTCACTGGTAAAGGTAAATATACAACAAAGGCAGTGAATCAACCACTTAAACTAGTACAAAAATTAAAGGACAATAATTGTAAGGTCAACTATAACTACAATACACAGTTAAAGGATACACATAAAGATGTAAAATATGATACCAAAATATAAAATGTGAAAGGAGAGAGTAAAACATTACAGATAAATGGAAATATATTTTGTGTCCATGGATTAGAAGGATTAATAGTGTTAAAATGTCCATACTACCCAAATCAATATAAAGTGTCACTGCAATCCCTATTAAAATACCAATGGCATTTCTCACAGAATTAGAACAAATAATCCTAAAAGTTGTATAGAACCACAATAAACAGCCAAAGCAATCTTGAGTAAAAAGAACAAAGCTGGAGGTATCACCCTCCCTGACTTCAGACTATACTACAAAGCTACAGTGATCAAAACAGTATGGCACTGACACAAAAACAGATACATAGATCAATGGAACACAATAGAGAGTCCAGAAATAAACCTATAAACATATGGTCAATTAATCTACAACAAAGGAGGCAAAAATATACAATAGGGAAAATAGAGTCTCTTCAATAAGTGGTGCTGGGAAAACTGGACAGCTACATGTAAAAGAATGAAACTGGAAGTTTTCCCATACCATATACAAAAATTAGCTTAAAACAAATTAAAGACTTAAATGTAAGGTTTGAAACCATAAAACTCCTAGAAGAAAACATAAGCAGTACGATCTTAAACGTTGGTCTTAGTAGTATTTATTGGATCTGCCTCCTCAGGCAAGGGCAACAACAGCAAAAATAAACAATGGGACCTAATCAAATATAAAAGCTTTTGCACAGTGAAGGAAGCCATAAACAAAACAGACAGGCAAGCTACTGAATGGGAAAAGATATTTATAAGTGATATAGCTGATAAAGGGTTAATATCCAAAATACATAAAGAACTCATAAAACTCAATGTCAAAAAAAATGTAATTTAAAAAATAGGCAGATGACCTGAACAAGCACTTTTCCAAAGACATGCACATGGCCAACAGGCCCATGAAAAGATGTTCAACATCACTAATCATCAGGGAAATGCAAATCAAAACCATAATGAGATAACAGCTCACACCTTGCAGAATGGCTACTGTCAAAAAGACTACAAATAAGAAGTGTTCGTGAAGATATGGAAAAAAGGGAACCCTTGTGCACTGTTGGTGGGAATGTAAATTGGTACAGCCACTATGTAAAACAGTATGGAAGTTCCTCAAAAAATATAACTACCATACAATCCAGCAATTCCACTCCTGGGTATTTATCCAAAGAAAACAAAAACACTAATTCAAGAAGATATATACACCACAATGTTCATAGCAGCATTATTAACAACAGCCAAGATATGGAAGCAAGTGTTCATCAACAGATGAATGGATTAAGAAGATGTGGTATGTATATATACATATACATGCAATGGAATACTAGTCAACCATAAAAAATGAAAATTTGCCATTTGCAACAATGTGCATTGACCTAGAGGGTATTATGTCTAAGTGAAATAAGTCAGACAGAGAAAGACAGATACTGCATGTTTTCACTTATATGTGGAAACTTAAAAATAAAACAAATAAACAAACATAACAAACAGAAACAGATTCACACATACAGAGACCAAACTACCAGTTACCTCAGGGGAGTGGGGGGGAGGCGGGAAATAGGTCAAGGGTATTAAGCGGTACAAACTACTAGGTATAAAATAAATAAATTACAAGGATATAATGTGGAGCACAGGGTACATAGTCAACATTTTATAATAACTTTGTATGGAGTGTAATCTATAAAAATATGGAATTATTATGTTTATACTTGAAACTACTATAATATTATAATTCAGTTATATTTCAATAAAAAATTTTAAGAAAATAGTAATGAGCATAGAATAGATTCACAACAAGTGGGATATGTTAATGATAACAGCTACAACAATTGATACTTTTTACTTGGCAGATACATTTTGTAAGGTTATGTTTCCTGTGTATAACTAATATATGGATATTTATGCCATAAGATTCAAAATTATTTTTCTGGTCATAACGAGTGAAACTGAATTGTGCTCTTTTGGACTTAAATCAAATCATTTTATAAAAAGAAAAGGAAAGCACACACTCATGGAAGTGCATGCATCTTGGGAAGAGATGAGAGCTACATTTGGAGAGCAGGAAAAAGCAGAACATGGGGTCCTAAAATAGGCACAATGGGAAACCTGTGTCACGATAACCCAAGATGGGTTTTCAATACAAGAGACATGGAAGCCAAAACAGTGGGTGATGCTTTCCTTTAAAAACAAAGTCAAGTGCCTTGAACTTCTGATCCAGGTGTTCTTTCTGCCTGTTTCCTCACTATATTCCTTCACAAAATAAAATTCATTGAAAAGCTAAAACTCTAAAAAATACTTATGGACTATCTCTTGCTTCCAGGACTGTTTGAGGCAGCTCTGATTAGAAAACTCACTCTTACCAATCTACTTTACTTTTCTTACCCTTGAAAATATGGGCCCCTATCATCTTTGCAGGCCAATATTCTTATGAGACATAATCACTGAGTCCATTTATTCTACATTGACTACACTCTTTAACACCTAGTACAGAAATCTGGTAAGACCACCCTTTGGGAAATCTGGTAATATAATATATGACTGTTTGCAGTTTTTGTTGCCCTTTCCTCTGTATATAGGAACTGGCCATTGACTGCATAAGATTAGTATATATCTCTAGTTATTTATGCTCATGTAGAATCAGTCCCTAATACTATCAATATGAGGGTCGGGTCAACAGAATGAATATAATTTTCACTGGGGAACAAAACAGGATACGGTCTAGCCATCTTTCTTTTTGACTTGTATTTCAGTAATTTAAATCTGCCTTTGGGTGAAATAGACATATATCTACCAGGTACCGAGGGCAAAAAGATAGACATTCTTTTGTAAATTGATAATGTGGTTTTGATGTCACCATACTAAGAGCTCTTATTGTACAACTGTCCCTGCTGAAATCACTGACAGCAAAAATAACTTAATATCAACTGTTCCAAATCAAAGCCATTCTTTTGGTAACTACCAATAGCTTTTGGTAGTTATTCCCACAAATAACCAGAATCATTAAAGCAAGGGATCACAATTATTTCCTCCCTGTATCCACATCATTTTTCAGTGTCACTTTGAAGCTCTATCATCAAGAGATAGAGTCTGTTCTTTCACTCTTTGAATCTAGGTTGGCCTGGCACCTTGCATTTATCAAAGGAATGTGGGACGGGAACTTGGGTGTCAATAGATTCTACATGGGAATCCTACATGTCTTTGGCAGTCTCTTTGAAAAAAAACACCGAAAATATAACTGCCATACAACCTAGCAATTATACAACTGGGCATTAATCCAAGAGAAGTAAAAATTTACATTCACATAAAAATATACATGCAAAAGTTTATGGAGGTTTTATTTATGATAGACAAAAACTGGAAACAACCCAGAGGTCCTTCAATGAGTCAACAGCTATACAAACTGTGACACATCCATACCATGGAATACTACTCAACAATAACAAAGAATAACACACCAAGACACATATCAATCAAACTATCAAAAATTAAATACAAAGAAAAAATATTAAAAGCAGCAAGGGAAAAACACCAAATAACATATAAGGGAATCCCCATAAGGTTAACAACTGATCTTTCAGCAGAAACTCTGCAAGCCACAAGACAGTGGCAGGACATATTTAAAGTGATGAAGGAGAAAACCCTACAACCAAGATCACTCTACCAGGCAAGGATCTCATTCAGATTCTATGGAGAAACTAAAACCTTTAGGGACAAGCAAAAGCTAAGAGAATTCAGCACTACCAAACCAGCTTTATAACAAATGTTAAAGGAACCTCTCTAGGCAGGAAACATAAGAGAAGGAAAAGACCTATAATAACAAATCCAAAACAATTAAGAAAATGGTAATAGGAACATACATATCGATAACTACCTTAGATGTAAATGGATTAAATACTCCAACCAAAAGACATAGACTGGCTGAATGGATACAAAAATAAGAACCGTATATATGCTGTCTACAAGCGACACGCTTCCGACCTAGGGACACATACAGACTGAAAGTGAGGGGATGGAAAAAGATATTCCATGCAAGTGGAAATAAAAAGAAAGATGGAGTAGCAATTCTCATATCAGACAAAATAGACTTTAAAATAAAGACTATTACAAGAGACAAAGAAGGACACTAAATAATGATCAAGGGATCAATCCAAGAAGAAGATATAACAATTGTAAATATTTATGCACCCAGCATAGGAGAACCTCAATACATAAGGTAAATGCTAACAGCCATAAAAGGGGAAATCAACAGAAACACAACCACAGTAGGGGACTTTAACACCCCACTTTCACCAATGGACAGATCATCCAAAATGAAACTAAATAAGGAAAAACAAGCTTTAAATGATACATTAAACAAGATAGACTTAATTGATATTTATAGGACGTTCCATCCAAAAACAACAGAATACACATTCTTCTCAAGTGCTCATGGAACATTCTCCAGGATAGATCATATCTTGGGTCACAAACCAAGTCTTGGTAAATTTAACAAAATTGAAATCATATCAAGTATCTTTTTCGACCACAAAGCTATGAGACTAGATATGAATTATAGGAAAAGATCTGTAAAAAATACAAACACATGGAGGCTAAACAACACACACTTAATAACGAAGTGATCACTGAAGAAATCAAAGAGGAAATCAAAAAATACCTAGAAACAAATAACAGTGAAAACACGACATCCCAAAACCTATGGGATGCAGCGAAAGCAGTCCTAAGAGGGAAGTTTATAGCAATACAATCCTACCTCAAGAAACAAGAAACATCTCAAATAAATAACCTAACCTTACACCTTAGCAATTAGAGAAAGAAAAACAAAAAACCCCAAAGTTAGCAGAAGAAAAGAAATCATAAAGATCAGATCAGAAATATATGAAAAAAAAAAAAAGGAAACAATGGCAAAGATCAATAAAACTGAAAGCTGGTTCTTTGAGAAGATAAACAAAATTGATAAACCATAAGCCAGACTCGTCAAGAAAAAAAGGGAGAAGACTCAAATCAATAGAATTAGAAATGAAAAAGGAGAAGTAACAACAGACACTGCAGAAATACAAAGGATCATGAGAGATTACTACAAGCAACTCTATGCCAATAAAATGCACAACCTGGAAGAAATGGAAAAATTCGCAAAAAGCACAAACTTCCAAGATTGAACCAGGAAGAAATAGAAGACATAAACAGACCAATCAAAAGCACTGAAATTGAGACTGTGATTATAAATCTTCCAACAAACAAAAGCCCAAGACCGGATGGCTTCACAGGCAAATTGTATCAAACATTTAGAGAAGAGCTAACACCTATCCTTCTCAAACTCTTCCAAAATATAGCAGAGGGAGGAACACTCCCAAACTCATTCTACGAGGCCACCAACACCCTGATACCAAAACCAGACAAAGATGTCACAAAGAAAGAAAACTACAGGCCAATGTCAGATGAACATAGATATAAAAATCCTCAACAAAATACTAGCAAACAGAATCTAACAGCACATTAAAAGGATCATACACCATGATCAAGTGGGGTTTATCCCAGGAATGCAAGGATTCTTCAATATACACAAATCAAACAATGTGATACACCATTATTAACAAATTGAAGGATAAAAACCATATGATCAACTCAATAGATGTAGAAAAAGCTTTCGACAAAATTCAACATCCATTTATGATTAAAAACTCTCCAGAAAGTAGGCATAGAGGGAACCTACCTCAACATAATAAAGGCCATATATGACAAACCCACAGCCAACATCATTCTCAATGGTGAAAAACTGAAGCCATTTCCTCTAAGATCGGGAACAAGACAAGGTTGCCCACTCTCACCACTATTATTCAACACAGTTTTGGAAGTTTTAGCCACAGAAATCAGAGAAGAAAAAGAAATAAAAGGAATCCATATCAGAAAAGAACAGGTAAAACTGTCAGTGTTTGCAGATGACATGATACTATACATAGAGAATCCTAAAGATGCTACCAGAAAACTACTAGAGCTAATCAGTGAATTTGGTAGTGTAGCAGGATACAGAATTAATGCACAGAAATCTCTTGTATTCCTATACACTAATGATGAAAAATCTGAAAGAGAAATTAATAATAGTAAATGGGAAACACTCCCATTTACTATTACAACAAAAATAATAAAATATCTAGGAACAAACCTACCTAAAGAGACAAAAGACCAGCATGCAGAAAACTATAAGACACTGATGAAAGAAATTAAATATGATACAAACAGATGGAGAGATATACCATGTTCTTGGATTGGAAGAATCAATATTGTGAAAATGACTATATTACCCAAAGCAATCTACAGATTCAATGCAATCCCTATCAAATTACCAATGGCATTTTTCACAGAACCAGAACAAAAAATTTCACAGTTTGTATGGCAACACAAAAGACCCCAAATACCAAAGCAATCTTGAGAAAGCAAAACGGAGTAGGAGGAATCAGGCTCCCTGACTTCAGACTACAAAGCTACAGTAATCAAGACAGTATGGTACTGTTGCAAAAACAGAAATATGGAACAGCATACAAAGCCCAGAGATAAACCGACGCACATATGGTCACCTTATTTTTGATAAAAGAGGCAAGAATAGACAATGGAGAAAAGACAGCCTCTTCAACAAGTGGTGCTGGGAAAACTGGACAGCTATACATAAAACAGTGAAATTAGAACACTCCCTAACACAACAATAAACTCAGAATGGATTAAAGACCTAAATGTAAGGCCAGAAACTATCAAACTCTTAGAGGAAAACATAGGCAGAACACTCTATGACATAAATCACAGCAAGATCCTTTTTGACCCACCTCCTAGAGTAATGGAAATAAAAACACAAATAAACAAATGGGACCTAATGAAACTTCAAAGCTTTTGCACAGCAAAGGAAACCATAAACAAGACCAAAAGACAACCCTCAGAATGGGAGAAAATATTTTCAAATGAAGCAACTGACAAAGGATTAATCTCCAAAATTTACAGGCAGCTCATGCAGCTCAATATCAAAAAACAAACAACCCAATCCAAAAATGGGCAGATGATCCAAATAGACATTTCTCCAAAGAACATATACAGACTGCCAACAAACACATGAAAGAATGCTCAACATCACTAATCATTAGAGAAATGAAAATCAAAGCTACAATGAGATATCACCTCACACCAGTCAGAATGGCCATCATCAAAAAAATCTATAAACAATAAATGCTGGAGAGGGTGTAGAGAAAAGGGAACCCTCTTGCACTGTTGGTGGGAATGTAAATTGATACAGCCACTATGGAGAACAGTATGGAGGTTCCTTAAAAAACTAAAAATAGAAATCCACATGATGCAGCAATCCCAGTACTAGGCATATACCCTGAGAAAACTATAATTCAAAAAAGTCATGTACCACAATGTTAATTGCAGCTCTATTTACAATAGCCAGGACATGGAAGCAACCTTAATGTCCATCGACAGATGAACGGATAAAGAAGATGTGGCACATACATACAATGTAATATTACTCAGCCATAAAAAGAAACGAAATTGAGTTATTTGTAATGAGGTGGATGGACCTAGAGTCTGTCATACAGAGTGAAGTAAGTCAGAAAGAGAAAAACAAATACCGTATGCTAACACATACATATGGAATCTAAAAAAAAAAATGGTTATGAAGAACCTACGGGCAGGACAGGAATAAAGACACAGACGTAGAGAATCAATTTGAGGACACGGGGAGGGGTAAGGGTAAGCTGGGACGAAGTGAGAGAGTGGCAGTGACATGGACTTATATATACTACCAAATGTAAAAAACTAGCTATTGGGAAGCACTGCATAGCACAGGGAGATCAGCTCAGTGCTTTGTGACCACCTAGAGGGGTGGCATAGGGAGGATGGGAGGGAGATGCAAGAGGGAGGAGATATGGGGATATATGTATATGTATAGCTGATTCGCTTTGTTATAAAGCAGAAACTAACACACTGTTGTAAAGCAATGATACTCCAATAAAGATATTAATAAATAAATAATAGTAAAAAATAACAACGACTATTAATTCATGTAACAACCTTAATGACTCTCTAGTGAATTATACTCAGTGCATAAAGTCAATCCCAAAGTATTACATAATTTATGGTTCCATTTATATAACATTCTTAAAATGACAAAATTATAGAAATTGAGAACAGATTAGTGGTTGCCAGGGATAAAGGAAGGGATGAGGGAAGGAGGGAAGTGGACATGGTTATAAAATAAATGGATTTTTGAAAGAAACAAAAATACTAACTCAAAAAGATACCCCAATACTCAAAAAGATACACCCCAATGTTCACAGCAGCATTATTTAAAATTGCCAAGATATGGAAGCAATGTAAGTGTCCATCAACAGATGAATGCATAAAGAAAATGTGGTTATATAGACAATGGAATATTACTCAGCCATAAAAGAGAATGAAATTTTGCCATTTGAAGCAACACAGATGGACTTGGAGGACATTATGCTAAGTGAAATAAGTCAGATGGAGAAAGACAAATATCATATAATATCACTCATATGTGTAATCTAAAAAATACAACAAACTAGTGAATATAACAAAAAAGAAACAGACTCACAGATACAGAAAACAAACTAGTTCTTACCAGTGGGGAGAAGGAAGGGGGGAGGGGCAGAATAGGGGGAGGGGATTAATAAACTACAAGGATATATTGTACAACACGGGGAGTATAGCTGATATTTTATAATAACTATAAATGGAGTATAACCTTTAAAACTGTGAATCACTATATTGTACACCTGTAACATATAATATTGTACATCAACTAGACTTCAATTTAAAAAAGAGAAAAAAATGGATGGATCTTTGTGGTGTTGGACATGTATCAAGGTCAGTATCCTGGTTGTAGCATTATACTATAGTTTTGTAAGCCATTACCACGGGAAACTGGATAAAGTGTTCACGGATCTCTCTGTATTATTTCTTGCAACTGCATATAAATCTACAATTATCTCAAACTAATCATTTCAATTTAAAAAACGAAATAAAAGAACATGGCAGAAGTGATGCTGCGCCAATGTCAAGACAAGGTCTCAAGACTTCATAGTTTCTTATTGGAACCCTGACCAGACCCCGTGTGAACAACACTCAGTCCGCTGGAGGATGAGAGACCACGTGAAACAAAAGAAAGCATCCCAACTGAAACCATCCCAGACCCGTCGGCTCCCAGCCCGCCTAGCAGTCAACTGCAGACACATGACTGAGCCCAGCAGAGACCAGAAAAAAGGCTCACTGGGCCCTGCATACCTGTAAACTGTGAGCTAAGTAAACGCTTGTCAATTTTAGACACTAAAGTACTGGGTACTTTGTTACGTAATAAAAGTTAACTCATACAAGTCAACGCAACTCATACACGTGAATGCAATTTACATATTTCAAAACCAGTTTATCTTGGAAGATTCCCTAGAAAGTTATTTTGTTTAAAGTTAGATGTTTTGAAATCTCTTATGTCTGAATTGGACATTTCATAAGCCCCATGTTTACAATCGCGTAAAATTATAAGGGTGGTCTAAGACCCTTGACCCTGCCAACAGGAATGTCCTAGGCTTACCTCACTAGGGAGGGGGGCCGCCTTTTATTTAGGCCTGGATCCTTGAAAAGATCCTGCACCTTCATTAGAGTTCATCAGGCTGCCCCAGCCCAGTGGACAGTCGAAAGCACACAGCTCTGTCCTTAATGAGCTTCATAAAATCGTCACTTCCCAAATAATTGACTTCCAACTCACTGCCACTCAGTCATTATCAAGAGCGCAGTATTTGTGGAAGAGCGTCTGAAGGCTACAGCACCCATTCTATCCTCCTGGTATTCTAAGTGACATCCCTGAGTTAGGCCACATCATCAGAGAATGAAAGGACCATGCTGATTCGGCCCTCAAAGAATTGCTTTTATTGAACTTCACTTTGGCATCCAGCCCACTTTCCTATCCTATGGGACTTAAGGAAAAGCCCGTGAAATCCAGTATTGTCTTTGATCTGATGATAGGGCTAGGGGCCTTATCCAGCATGCCTTCATTGTTAGGACGAGCGGTGTAACTCTCCTGAGGGGCTGGTCTGTGTTTCCTCCATGGTTCCTGTGGTTCATGTCACTGACATGCCTTCCCACTTGTCTGGGCAGCTCAGAGCAAAACTGAGTGGTTGAGATTCTTGTAAAACAGTGTGTGGCTCAGATCCAGGCATCATCAGACTACCTTCTCACCTGTAGCTTCTCTGCCTGCCATCTACCTCAGATCTGAACTGATGGCCTGGACCAAGGGGGTCATCTCAGTGGCCCTGGAGGCAGAGTTATGAGGAATCACATGGGTCTAAGCTTACACATTCAGCCTTGTTCACCTGGTGAGTTACCCACCAAGCAAATCAGCCATGGGCTTTCAGGCATGGAGGAAGTGGAGGGGGAGATAGGGAAATCTGCCATGGTTAAGTCCCTCAATATAGCAGGAATTATGTATATGCTATTTATCCTCAAAACAACTCGGCGAGTTGGCAATTATCATCTGCATTATCCAGATGAGGAACGTGAGCGTCAGAGAAACCGTGACTCCCCTAGAAATTGCACAGCTGATTGGCAGCAAAGCCAGGAGGCAAACTTGAGTCTAATTCTGAAGTCCATGTTCTTTCCTCTAACCTAGGATTGGCAAGCCAGGACCCATAGACCCAACCCAGCCTGCCCCCTGTTTTCGTAAATAAAGCCTGATTGTAGCACAGCCACACCCACTCGTTTACATATTGTCTGTGGCTGCTTGCACATGGCAATAGCAGAGTTGAGTAGCGGCCGGCCGCAGAGACCACGTGACCTAGTATCTTCACTATACATTCCTTTACAGAGAACGTTTGCTGACCATTGCTTGAAGCAAAGCGCTCTAGACAAATGACCCTTCTGTCTTAAAGAAGAGTCATCAGAATCACCTGCGGGGGGGGGGGGGGGCGGGTGTTTTTTAGAAATGCAGATTTCCAGGCCCCCTTATGCCTCCCAAGTTAGACACCTCCAGGTTGGAAGCCTGAATCTGCACTTTTAACACACACTCCCCTCCCCCACACCACCACCACCGCCACCAAGTGCTTCTGACAGCCCCTGCAGTTCAGGAACTACAGCCCAGCCCAGGGACTTAACGTCCCCAACAGCCCTTGACCTGACTGTAGGTTTGCAAACTTGGGAGCTTCCAGGGTGAAATCTGCAACTAGTCCTTGTACACAGAGGCTAAGGAGAGACCGCCCCAGACTGGCAGGTGGCAAGGCAACTTATACACGAGGCTCGTCTTGGGCGCTGCAAGATGGTGGACCTCCTTCCCCACCCACCAGAATCTTAAAGCTCATGTCGAGGCCTTAGCGGGGCTCAGTCACACACCACCATCCAGATGATCTAAACACACACTACTCTCTCAAGGCTGTGTCCTTGGAACAGCTCCCATTGTGGGAACAGTGGGCAGAACGCACATTCCAAGGACAGGGGAGGGGTGAGGAGCCTCTAATTGCCCGGGTCCAGCTCAAGGGTCAACCTACAGTCATGTCCTCTCAGGGACCTTCTCCAATACTGATGGGCATTAAGAGATAACTACCCCAGCTCCCTTGTTCCCTGGGGGAGGGAGAGCAACAATGAGGCTTGTTCTGCACTGGCTCCCAGAGACCCCAGCAGGGCCGAGCCCCAGCTGCCCACAGTGGTAATTTTCTCAACCCTGCACCCTTTACTGCCATCTTTCCCCCCATCCCCCGTCTCGCTTTCCCTCCCCTACTGGTGCTTCTGGGATCACTTCCTAAACACAGTCCTTGGCCTCGAATCCTCTCAGGCTCTGCTCCTGGGAGGCCCCCTCAAAAGAGACAAGAGCCAGAGACAATGAGATAATTATGAATCTTGGTTAGATTTTAAAATGCCATAGATACAAGTAATAATCGTCGCATTCCCACCAGGGATCATATTCTGTGTTCGCCCCAGAAAGGGCACAGGGTAGGAAAGAGTGAGGGGCAGGATGAGGAACCAAGCTGCAGAAACGAGTGAGATATGGTCCCCACCTCACACAGAGTTGACAATTTAGTTGGGGCCAGGGGAGCTGACCTACGATAACACAGAGAAATAGAAAAAGCAGGAAACAGAAGATGCATCAAGCCAGCCTTAGGTCTCCAAATTAGACCCTTGCATTTTCCACTAGGAGCAGGGGCCACCAGCAGCCACTGCTCCTGAAGTGGAGGTCCTCCAAGCCTCCTGGGTCTGAAGGAAGCAAAGTCTATAAGATGTTTCCACAGGTCATTATTATGTTTCACCTTCAAAAGAGCCTTATAGGGGCTTCCCTGGTGGCGCAGTGGTTGGGAGTCCACCTGCCGAGGCAGCGGACACGGGTTCGTGCCCCGGTCCAGGAAGATCCCACATGCCACGGAGCGGCTGGGCCCGTGATACGTGGCTGCTGAGCCTGCGCGTCCAGAGCCTGTGCTCCGCAACGGGAGAGGCCGCAACAGTGAGAGGCCCGCGTACCGCAAAAAAAATAAATAAAAGAGCCTTATTGGTAAATGGGAATAGTATTATCGTCGTTCATGCCATTTTTCATGTCAGGGAAACATGAGAGGTCCAAACGTGTACAAGTCAGAGCACAACTAGCTCACAAGTCCTGCTGCTGCTCTGTGTTGCACAGACTTAGCTAAGGGTTGAAGTCAGCCAGGACCCCAAGCTTCTAGGAGTCTTCTTGGCTAAGCTAAACTGTTGATTTCTGCTGAGGGAATACATAAGACACCACCCTGGCCCCAGCCAGCTCTGAACCCCGGGGAGGGGCACATCTCCAGAAGGAAGGGTTCCTGGCGGCTCAAGTCTGAGCCCAGCTGAGAATGGAGACTCAGTCTCCACCTCAGGAAGAGGGATTTTCCCAGCTCATCTCCTAACCTCACCTACCAAAGCTCGTGTTTTCTACCTCTTTACCTGCACACCCCCAGTCTGGCCTGGCCCCTCTACTCCCAGCGGACACCTCCTGCCCCCAGGGAACCAGAGGGATAGCAGAATTCTGGTTTCCATATCAACACCGCCAGGTTCACAAGGCAACGAGGGCCTGCCTTTTCACTCAGCTCAGTGTAACTGTCGGTGGCCACGGTAATTTCAAGTCAGCCTATGAGGTGAATTTGCCTGCTGCTTTCTCTGCACAGAAGCCCCCAGCATGGAAGAAAGGTGAGTCATCAGCCCAAACCACCCCATTAAGCCAGGTTCAAATCCGGTGGTCCTGAGTTTTCCCACTCACACCTGAGGAGGCCCATTAAATGGTTCATCATCTAAAAATCAATCCACGATCTCTGCGTAGCTCATGGGCAGCGTCAACTTCCAGCCTTAGCCAGCATGTGCTGATACTCCAGTAAGGGCTGGGGCTCCCCAAGTCCTCTCTCTCCACCCTGCCCCCAGGTTAAAGGGGGGTGGGCAGGAAGGGGAGACACAGGCACCAGCTCCAAGGAGGGAGCCAGGCAGTTAGACCTGTACGGGTGGTTGGTTATCAGGAAACACTGGTCCTTGTGTCCAACTTCCAGTTCAGAGGGAGTTTTGTTTTGTTTTGTTTTGTTTTTTCGCGGTACGCGGGCCTCTCACTGTTGCAGCCTCTCCCGTTGCGGAGCACAGGTTCCGGACGCGCAGGCCCAGCGGCCATGGCTCACGGGCCCAGCCGCTCCGCGGCATGTGGGATCCTCCCGGACCGGGGCACGAACCCGCGTCCCCTGCATCAGCAGGCGGACTCTCAACCACTGCACCACCAGGGGAGCCCCAGAGGGAGTTTTGACAGCCTCCTTGGTACCTATCAGAGCCGCGTCCTGAGAGGCAAGAGTGGTCTTCCCAACAGGAGTACCCTGCCCTCCCCAAGCCTTCAAACACTTGCTCCAAGGTCTGCCTTATAATGAGATCTTATTCACTGCCAGAGTCTCAATTAAAAGACCCCTCATCTCTGATGCTGGCCCTGCTTGGGGGCTCCGGAGACACTGGCTGCTCTACTGCTCCGCAGCTAAAGTCTGGGATGCCTGCCAGTGTGATGCTCTGAAGGAGGGTGGCTGGTGCAGATTCCTGCCCATGTTCAGGTAAGTGCATGCTCACGGGCGGACGGGTCAGTTACTGGCAGCCAAGGTTAGGGGAGGGCTTTCAGCATAATTTTTAATCCATTGCATTTGGACAACATATTAAAACGTTTACTATGTGGATGGCACATTCCAACATCCTTATTAGAACAAGTGGACCAACAAAGGAGCAAGAGAGCAACTGCCAGCATTGAATTGAATTGAGCACTTTCTACATATTATATTATCTAATCCTAACCACCACCCTATGAAGTAGACTGTTTTTTACAGGTAAGGAAATAAGGTTCAGAAGAGGGAAGTGACTCACCCAGGGTCACACAGCCAGGAAGCAGTGCTGCTGGAATTTGAACCCAGAACTCTGCGACTCCAAATCCCGTCTTGGTAATACTGTTCCATGCTGCCTAAACCTGGAAGAGAAAGTTAAAAGGCAATTTTAAAGGCAGCAGTCCACACGCAACCACCCTGCACAGGGGATTGGTCAGATTAAAGAGTCTCTCGCATTAAAGGAGATGGGGACAGGGAAAGATGGGAAGTTTGCAGTAAAAAGTGAACCAGAGGGCTTCCCTGGTGGCGCAGTGGTTGAGAGTCCGCCTGCCAATGCAGGGGACACGTGTTCGTGCCCCGGTCCGGGAAGATACCACGTGCCGCGGAGCGGCTGGGCCCGTGAGCCATGGCCGCTGAGCCTGCGCGTCTGGAGCCTGTGCTCCGCAACGCGAGAGGCCCACGTACCGCAAAAAAAAAAAAAAAAAAAGTTAACCAGAGCCACCTGAAAACCTCAGTGTCACTAAGATGGGATTTCTCTAATCAGAATAAGGGTGCAGACAGGAAAAGTCCAGGATGAGGAGTGACAGTAGTAGGCTGTGATTTCACCTGTCGAATTCAAGCTATCGGTGTAATTAATTTTTGTTGGTCCAGAGCCTCGGGAGTTTCGCAGGTGAAATCTGAAACCCGTCCGCATTCAAGGGCAGACCGCAGAAGGAGGTGGCCACTCCAGACTGGCAGGAAGCAGATTTAATAAGCAAGGAAACTTACTTAGGAGCCTTGTCTCCAGCGCGGCAAGATCTCTGAACCCGCCCATCAGAATCTTAAATGTTTAAATAGAGGCCTTAATGGGGTTCAGCCACGTACACCGTCCAGATGGTCTCAACACCTTACTCTCTCAGGGCTGCATCCTTGAAAATGGCTCCCACAGTGGGAATGGCTGGCGGAACTTACATTCCAAGGACGGAGGGGGGAGGGGGGAGGGGGAGGAGCCTCTGATTGCCCTGGTCCAGCTCACAAGTCAACCTGCGGTCATGTCCTCTTCCTGACCTCCTCCAACACCATGGAACTCTCCATCTGCCCACGACTGTTATATGAGTGAAAAGTAAACACCTGGCAGTACCAGCGAGGGGGTCTGGAGTCAGGGTGCTCACTTAGCCTGCATGACCACTGAGAAATTGGGGTCTGGGCTCACGCCATGCCTGTTGGAACTGGGGCGGCTGGGGACAGTGCTGGAGAGCGGTTGTCCAGCAAGGCCACAGTGAAATGGGGGGAGGACACAGCCCATAAAGGTGACATGTGTAGGAATCAAGGCAGAGGAGCTGGTCTGTATAATCAGGAGACTGGTTGCACACAGGGGAGATGGGAAAAGAACTGACCAGATTGGGCATAAGGCAAGCCAGGTTTCTCGCTGTCAGAGAAGGAACATACAAATATGGAAAGGAGGGAGGCTAGGAACTAGATTGGAACTGGAGATGTCACCATGAACTCACAATGCTTAATGTCTACAAATGAATGTATGACCAGAGTTTAATCGTGAAGAAACAACAAACGGAATAATCTGAGAAACATTCTAGAAAGTATAATCTGAGTAACATTCTAGAAAGTATCTGGCCTGTGCTCCTTACAAATGTCAAAGGTATGAAAGACAAAGATATGAAAGACAAAAAACTGAGGGACTATTCCAGACTGAAGTGGACTAAAGAGATGTGACAACTAAATGCAATGCAGGATCCTGGACCAGAAACACAAGGGTGCTTATAAAGGATGTTTATTGAGGTAATTGGCAAGATTTGAATGAATCTGTGGATTGCATAGTACTACTGTATCAATGTTAATGTCATTGTTTTTATATTTCTACTGGGGTCAGGTAAAATAGTCTTTGTTTGGGGAAAATACACACTGAAGTATTGCAATATTTAGAAGTAATTAGCCATGCTATCTGCGCTTACTCTCAAATGGTTCAGAAAAGTATACAGAGAGACACAGAGAAAAAGAATAAGGCAAATATGATAAAATAGTAACAACCGGAGAATCAGATTAAGAGTATACAGAAATGCTTTGTTCAATTCTTGCAACTTTTCTATAAATTTTAAATTATATATTAAAAATTTGTAGAGACATTTTATTGTGTTCATTACTGCAGCCTAGCCTACACTAGCTAATATAGTAATGTAACTTTTCTAATAGGAGTTACAGTGTATCACTAACATAATAAATATTTATTGAGAGCCCTCTGTGTGCTAGGCACTGTGCAAGGGATATAGAACTAAAGAAGACAGGCATGGTCCCTGCCCTCCTGGAGCTTCCAGTGAGATAAGGTAGATATTAAACAAATTATATAATTTGTATCACAGTTATGGTAAGTGTTGGGAGAAGGCTTTACAACAGGGTGATCTAATCTCATCTGGGAGTGTCAGGGAAGTTTTCTCCAAAGAAATGGTGTTTAACAATTAAAGGAAGTTATCCCAGGTAAAAGACATTGACTGCAGTTGAAATAGGAGTGCTTAAGTGTTCAATATCCTATCATGATATTTGCAAGGTCCTGGACCTCCCCAAATGAAACTATTATTTTCTCGTGAAAATGTTAAGAAAATGTCAGTGCTTACTCTGAGTCCACCCAAAGATTGTCCTTGATATTGGAATAATTTTAAATTCCCTGATTCTATCCTCACCACATTATAATGTATTATTTATACTGCAACCAGAGAATTCTTTTGAAAACACTGATAAGACAATCTCTCTCTCAGCTTCAAACCCTCCAAAGATTTTCCGTCTGTATCTGTTATCTATCGCCTCAATAATACTAGATAGCAAACAACCACAAAACCCCAGTGGGATATAACCACCAATATGAGAGGTTCTGCTGATTGGGTTGGGCTCAGCTGATCTTGATTGGGTTCAGGCAATATACCCAAGGGGTCAGCTGCACGTTGTTAGATCCCTCAGCTGGGATATTGGATTGCCCCAGCCACTGCTCCATAGTTCCATCCTCCAGCAGGCTGGCCAAGGCAGAGGAGCAAGAGGGAGTAAGCCTAATCAGGCAAGTGTTTCTCAAGCCTGCACTTGAATTCTGTTTGCTAACATACCATTGTTGAAAGCAAGTGGCACGGCCAAGCCCAGAATCATATGGAAAGGCAGTGCTAATGATGCCAAAATCTTGGCTCTCTGTGCACCGGTGCTGAAAAGAAATAAGGAGACAGTTCTGGAGGAACGAGGAAAACGGCTTTAATCTTTGCCTGGCAAAGGGAGTAACACAGCAAGCTAGCATCTCAAGAACTGTGCCCCTCCCTTCCCTGGGGAATAGGGAAAACTTATATAGCCTGGGTCTCGTGGTCTGGGGTAGGTATAAGGCTCAAATTAATGAAGGTCTTGCATTTCTTTCTTCTGAAAATTCATGGCCAAAGCTGGCATCAGGTGGCTCAGCAACTGGGTCTGATTTCCCTGAAGTTATCAGCCATGACCTTCTTTCTGAGATGAAGAGTGCTACAAGGGAGTATAGGGGGAGAAGAAATGCCAGGTGCAAAGGGTAATTCACATGGAGTCAGAGGGTAATCAGCTTTGTGAAGGACAAGTCTAGCTACAAGTGTTTGTTAGTAGTAACAGCCTAAGAATAATCAAGATTGCTTAACTCTTACAGGCCTGTTTATGTTGTTTCCCCAGCCTGTTCACTGGTTCCTTATTTTTCTTGTTTATCAGAAAAGTCTCATTTCTGTTTTCGCTGCAACAGATTCCCCACTGCTAGTTCATTCCCTCCATATCAATGGAGGAAGGGAAATGGGCATCGTTCTTGTCTAGCTAAGGACAAAACTTCAGTTTTGCTCCATTTGACAAACACAAGCTCTCTGGCCCAGGGGCCCATCTATCTCCTACTTCACTAAGTTACATGACAACAGTCACGCATATAAGGAGGAGTGAAGAACTGGGGTCATAGCATCTCACATAGAACAAAATCCAAGTGCCTCACCAAAGCCTACATGATCTGGCCCTCCTGACCTCAGATGTCATCTTGCTTTATTGATTGCTAATTTTCAGTGTTTAGCATAGAGCCTGGCACATAATAAGTGTTCAATAAATGTTTCTTCACTGAATGAATGAATGAACGAATGAACATTGTGTTCTTCCCTTGACATGTGCTGATTAATTGGGCATTAACTTGTCTCTAAAAAATTCAACATGGTTGTTTTCTTCACTTCTTTTTAGTTTCAGTGTATATCATAGATATCATTATGAATTGGGCTTTATTTTAAGGTACTAATTTGATATCTACCCCATAAAGCTTCTGCAAAGGTGATAGCATGCTGGTGCCTCCTTGCAGTAAATACTTTAGGATTAGAGAAGGAAGAGGACTCAGCTTGTAGACAAATCAGAAGAAGGATTAGATTTCCCCAAACCATTGTTACTGCAATACCTCTGACAGAATGACTGAGTTAGGAGCTTGTTATCTCCTGGGATGTTCTGGGCCTGTAGTCTAAGTTTTGGGAGCCTTGCACAGTTGAATGGTTTTGGTAAATCCTGTACTCCAACTTGTTTCTTCTGGGAGAATGTTAAAGAGTTACTATGGATTCTAAAGCCCAGGCTGGGGGACTTCCCTGGTGGTGTAGTGGTTAAGAATCCACCTGCCAATGCAGGGGACATGGGTTCGAGCCCTGGTCTGGGAAGATCCCACATTCCGCAGAGCAACTAAGCCCGTGCACCGCAACTACTGAGCCTGCGATCTAGAGCCCACAAGCCACAACTACTGAGCCCACGTGCCACAACTACTGAAGCCCGCACACCTAAAGCCCATGCTCCACAACAAGAGAAGCCACCGCAGTGAGAAGCCACCGCAGTGAGAAGCCCGCGCACCGCAACAAAGTGTAGCCCCCTCTTGCCGCAACTAGAGGAAGCCCACGCACAGCAACAAAGACCCAACGCGGCCAAAAATAAATAATTTTTTTAAAAAATAAAATTTTTAAAATAAAAATAAAGGCCAGACTGTCACTTTCACATCTGGGTTTGTTCACTCTGTGTCCCCAGCACATCGCTTAGGGGGCAAGAAATAAGTCTTTGTGGAGTGAATGAATGATCCAGGTAAAATGAAGTAAGATAATGAGAATGAAGAGAATATTAAAAATGACAAAAGAGTAGTGGCAGAACTTGGGAACTGATTTGATTAAGGATATAGAGGTGGCCAATGAAGTCAGTGAGCACCTCTGGTTCTTTGGAATCTGGGGGCCCACAAGCCAAATTTGCAAAGTTCTTCAGAAGTCAGGAATGAGGTAGCCAATTCTCTTCAATGCCCTGGCCATAATCCCCAAGACCCCATACCATTTCTGTGCACATCAGCCTCACTTCCAGCGCTGACAACTACGTCTCTGCCAGTGGCCTGCCTTCAGGCTTTTTGTCACTGTGAGAATCCACCAAGCACCAAGTTAACATCCCCTAATGAGTGTGGAGGTGTAACTGTCTCAGCTCCCTCACCCTTTGAGATAAATCTGATGTGTGTGTTTTTCGAGGTCTCTCAAAATTTCCCCCATGGAATTAATCTCCAGTTACCTAGTATGGTAGCTGGATTAATAACTCATTCTCTATTTACTACCTTTCCTTTTTAGATTAACTCCCCATCTACTTGTATTCTTTACAACTCCCAATAAAATGCTTGCACTTGAATCCACAGCTCACAATCTACTCTGTGGGAAACCCACACTAAGACATAGGTTGTGAGTAAAGCAATCCCAGTAGGAGAACTAAGCTCCAGCAAGACACACCTTGCAACTCACACGGGAGAACTGAAGGGACCCCCTTCTGCTCCCCCAACCCAGCGTGTCCCTTTCCCACTCATCCTCAGTCTCATTTCTAAAGATCCCAAAGCGCCCTGAATGTGCAGCTTCGCTATTTATTTCACAGGATGCAGAATCCATTTTTGTTTTCTCTCTTTCCAGACAGTTGGTTTGTTTTAATGGACTGCTCTTCCGCCTCTACATAATTCTTCTCTAAATTAAATTCTCTCCTCAGCCCCACATAATACACACTGGGCTGTCAGCTCATTACTTTTACATCCTCTCTTGTTCCGTTTATGCAAAGGTTTAATTAACTATGAATTGCTGTGTAGGCAACAGGAAAAAGCCCACCCCCCAGGCGGCTGTGTGACTCAACTCTGTGAGGAAAGAGAAGCAATAGAGTGCTGTGGGAAGGGGCCAGAGGTGAGGAGACAGCATGAAGATTTTCATCCTCTCTCTACCATTTTCAGCTACTAAATATGTATTAAGTTGCTGCTGTGTGCTTGTCATCATTCTAGGTGTGAGAGTGGTGAATCAGAGCATGGGCCCTGACTTCACAGAGTTTACAGTCTGCCGGGGGGAATAGATTGTCTTAGGTTATCTATTGCTGTCTAACAAATTGCTTCAAACAACAATAAACATTTATTATGTATTACATTTTCAATTCCAGTATCTCAAATGGGATCACATATGGGTCAGGCGCTCAGGAGCAGCTTGACTGGGTGGTTCTCGCTGAAGGTCTCTTGTGAGATTGCAGTTAGAGTCATCTGGGCTGCAGTCATCTGAAGGCTTCACTGGGAAGTCCTTCACATGGACTGTTGGATCCATGCCCAAGGTGGGCCATTCACATGGCTGGCAAGTTCATCCTGGTTGTTGGCAGGAGCCCCCAGTTACTCTTCATGTGGGTCTCTCCCTGAGATGCTTGAGTGTCCCCATGGCAAGGCTGCTGGATTCCCAAAGCAGGGCAGAGTTATGCCCTTTCTGATGTAAGCCTGAAAGTCATACATCATTTCTTCTACATTCTGTCACACAGACCAGCATGATTCAAAGTCGGAAGAGACTGCACAATGGAATGAATACTGGAAGGTGAGGATCACTGGGCGCCATATTGGAGACTGTCTATCACAGTAAGTAAACAAAGAAAGTCGGCAATAATTGCACATTGTGATCAGTGATATTAAGAAAATAGAGTAACGTTGATAGTGACTGGCCAGGGACAGCAGGTTACACGGTGAAGGGGGTCAGGGAAGGCCTCTTTCTAGCTGTGTAAAACAACAAAATTTCCCTAGCCTTTTTTAACCCTCAGTGTACTCATTTATGAAAGGGAAACAATAATCATTCCTAGCTCACAGGGTGGTGTGAGGCTCAAATGGGACCAGAAGTATGAACATTCAATTGTTATTTTACTTTCTGCACTTAAGTGGTTACATTTCTGCTTCCAAAAGACCAATAACCTTAACTGGGATAGGTGGGTGGTCCCTTTGCTGCCAGCTTCTGAAGGAAAATCCTAGAAACATTTGGGCAGAGACCAGAGCTCCTAGGACCCCGCTGAGCTACACAGCCAGCAAAAGAGAAACTTGATTGTTCTCTGGCTTCCAGCTAAGAAAACACATTTGGCTAAAAAATATTTGTCAAGCTCCTGTGTCCTGCATGAGGCTTAGATATTGGCAGGTTTGATTCATCCCTCTGGCAAGGACATCTCTTTCACAAAATTTCAGCTCAGTCAGTGCTGGACAGAATAAACAAATTCTAGAATTCACAATTCTGGATATAAAAGACAGGCACAGCTGGATTTTGTCTTTTTTCTACCCCCTGTCCTGGGCAGGAAATTAGAGTCAGGATCCATTCCCGGAGCTCCCTCTGCTTTATTTTGCCAACGGCTGTACATGTTCAAGCTTCTATCTCCTCGTTAGCAAAAGGAGGTATTCTGACCATCAGCAAAGATAAAATTATGATGATACACAATGCTCAAGATGGTGTAAGAAATGGACAATGTTCTATAGGACTGAAGGGAGTAAAAACTGGATTGACCAGTCTTGGAGGCAAACTGACAATCGTGGAAATAATTAGAAGAAGCCTTTTTTTTTTTTTTGTGGTACGTGGGCCTCTCACTGTTGTGGCCTCTCCCGTTGAGGAGCACAGGCTCCGGACGCACAGGCTCAGCGGCAATGGCTCATGGGCCCAGCCACTCCGCGGAATGTGGGATCTTCCCGGACCGGGGCACGAACCCGTGTCCCCTGCATCGGCAGGCGGACTCTCAACCACTGACCCAGAAGAAGCCTTTTTAAAAAGCATATCCTTTAGGGACTTCCCTGGTGGTCCAGTGGTTAAGACTCCACACTTCAAATGCAGGGGGCGTGGGTTCGATCCCTGGTTGGGGAACTAGGATCCCACATTCCGCATGCCATGGCCAAAAAAAAGAAAGAAATCAATATAATAACCTAATTGTAATATAAAGGTGAAATTAAAGTGAAGTAATTTTTTTTTTAAATTACCCTTTGAAGGAGCAATTCCACACATGGAATTTATCCTGATGAAATAATTAAGGATGTGTACCAAGTTGTAGGTATTTACATGGAAATATTTCTATAATATTACATTTTTTAAAGAATTTTGCAAGATAATATATACAATATGATCCTATGTTTTTAGAAAAGGATATAGATATAGACATTTGATCAACACAGTGATGAGAGTTCTTTTTTTTTTTTTGCAGTACGCTGGCCTCTCACTGTTGTGGCCTCTCCCGTTGCGGAGCACAGGCTCCGGATGCGCAGGCTCAGCGGCCATGGCTCACGGGCCCAGCCACTCTCCGGCACGTGGGATCTTCCCGGACCGGGGCACGAACCCGTGTCCCCTGCATCGGCAGGCGGACTCTCAACCACTGCGCCACCAGGGGAGCCTGAGAGTTCATATTTTAATCTTGCAGACAACAGAGATTTTTTTTTAGCTTACATCAAAAATTTTAAAAAATTGATCATGTAGTTAGTCTCAAAGACAGTCAATAGGGCTTCCCTGGTGGCGCAGTGGTTGAGAGTCCGCCTGCTGATGCAGGGGACACGGGTTCGTGCCCCGGTCCGGGAAGATCCCACGTGCCGGAGAGTGGCTGGGCCCGTGAGCCATGGCCACTGAGCCTGCGCATCCGGAGCCTGTGCTCCGCAACGGGAGAGGCCACAACAGTGAGAGGCCCGCGTACCGCAAAAAAAAAAAAAAAGACAGTCAATAAATTTCAAAGAATTGATATCATAAGTTCATATTCTATGATAGCAACAGAATTCAATTTTTTTAACATCTTTATTGGAGTACAATTGCTTTACAATGGTGTGTTAGTTTCTGCTTTATAACAAAGTGAATCAGCTATACATATACATATATCCCTATATCTCCTCCCTCTTGCGTCTCCCTCCCTCCCACCCTCCCTATCCCACCCTTCTAGGTGGTCACAAAGCACCGAGCTGATCTCCCTGTGCTATGGGCTGCTTCCCGCTAGCTATCTGTTTTACATTTGGTAGTGTATATATGTCCATGCCACTCTCTTACTTCATCCCAGCTTACCCTTCCCCCTCCCTGTGTCCTCAAGTCCATTCTCTACATCTGTGTCTTTATTCCTGTCCTGCTTAGAATTCAATTTTAAATCAACAAAATGCTTACTAAAAAGGAAAATATCATTTTGTGAATTAAGAAACAATCTTTAAGTGACCCATGGGATATAGAGGAAATCACAAGGGAAATTACAAAATACTGGGAACTGAGAAGCAATGAAAATATTGCATACCAATCTTGTAGCATCCTACAAGCTAAAACAGGACATCAAAGAAAATGTGTAGGCTTAATAAATTATCAAAGAAAGACATATGGCTTAGACTGGGACCTGTACCTTAATATCTATGCCCCCTCTTTCCTGTAATAATAAAACCTCTGGTTTCTAGGTAGGCACATGGCTGCTCAGAATGAAGACCACCCTTCCCAACCTCTCTCATAGTTAGAATGGCCAGTGTTGAAGTTCTGCCCAGTGGACTGTAAACAAAAGTAATATGTACAGTTTTCTGATCATATCCTCAAAGTGACTTCTTGACACTTTTCACCTTCCTGCTGATGGAAATATAGACATGGTGGCAGTAGGTTGGCTGTGGTATAGTGAATAATTTGTCTGGTCTCTGTCCCAGGTTCCTGGCATAGAACTTCAAAAATCCTAGGGATTTCCTGAGTGATAAGAGCATCTCTATTATGCTAATGAAATGACACATGGTGGAACCCGAGAGAGCTTCAGGATAGGGGCTGGTCACTAGAAAGACCAAGCACAAGCTAAGACTTTTAAGCACCCAACTTCTGGGGAGAGGGCAGTGGGCAGGGTATTGAGTTCAATCACGTGGCCAATGATTTAATCAATCGTGCCCATGTAATAAAAACTCTGAACACCAAAGCTCAGAGGAGCTTCCTGATTGGTGCACACACTGCTGTGCTGGGAGAGTGATGCACCCTTGAATCCGTGGCATTGGCCATGGAAGCTCTGCGTTAGGACCCTTCTGGACCTCTCCCTATGTGTATCCTTTTGAAATTATAATCATAAATATCATACTTTCAGTGGTTCTGTGGATCATTCTAGTAAATTATCACCCCTGTGTGGAGCTGTGGGAACCTCCTAGACTGGTAGCCAATTGGTCAGAAGTTCAGGTGGCCTGGGGACCCCCTTGCAGCTGCTGTCTAAAGTGGGGGCAGTCTTGTGAAAGGATGAGCCCTTAACTTGTGGGACTGTATTGCAGTCCATCCAATTGGGGTGGATACAGAGTAGCAAACAACTATACCAGTTTTCCCAGTACTGAGGGGTTTCCCTGGGCATTGGACTTTCAGTGCTAAAACCAAGAAAGTCCCAGGCAAACCAGGACAAATCACTCTGTGCTGTGGTGCTTCTAAAGGTATAAGGACAAAGGCAACACCTTGAAGACTGGTGAAGCAAAAAGACAGAAAGATCGTGAGTTCCTAAGGATTTCATGGAGCAGAACTTCCTCCTTATGGACCTGGACTGGCTACTTCTAGCATTTTACATGAGAAAAAAACATGTGTCCTGCTAAAGCCACCATTTCTGTTAAACACAGACTCACCTAATTTGGGTACCTTAAAGTGGAGCGCTGAACATAACAGAGACAAATATCCACGTGGCTTTAGAATACTAACTGGGTGATGGCCACGTTGACTCAGATATTGCAGGTTGGAAAATTAGTAAGCCTTGTTACACAGGGACTAAATCTTTGGCAGAATAGTATTGCACTGCCTTGGAAGATAGAACACAGATTCAATGAGGCTATAGTGCTAGAGGAATACATATATAATATATAGAGTATGCTGGTCTGAGTTAGCACTGCTCGTGGTTTTCAGAGAAGAGATCTAAATCCTAGAGAAGAGATATAAATCCAAAATAAAGCTAGACAGCTAGCACTGAAGCACACTCTGCCTGTGGTTTACAGGCTAAGTTGACCAGGAGTTTATTTGCTTGGGTTTTTTCAGGGTTGAAAATTGCCTCTCTACCTCCCAAATACAGCTATTAGGAGTGATAGCCCTGTAGTGCCAGACTTAGCAGGAGATAAAACCATGGCCCCCAAATGTATTCAACACCTTCTTTTAAGAGATGTTTTTGCCAGAACATTGGAGCCAGCCTCTAGGAAATGATTAGATGAATGAAGTCTTTGTGTTAGGTGCAACTAGTTAGCTGCCACTAAGTTGAAAGAGAGAGTAATGAGCAAAGCACAGAAGTAAATTCAAAACAGAACCTTCAGGTTTAAATTTTTATTTCTAAGAGAAAGAGAGCTGGCTGTGGGTGTTTGACAAAGAATTGACTTGACATGTACCATCAAGAAGTGGGTTTCAAAATCTTTCTAGTCCACAAGGAGAACATGCTCTGAATGGCCCACCTCAAATGTGTCAAGGGAGGATCATGGATAAGAAAGAACATCCAAAATGGTAATGCCAGACGACATCAAAAGATGATGAACTAAAGAGTTCGTCCAAGAGAGGGAATCATACTGGATGGGCAATGGGGTTTGATCAGTCATTAGGGGGCATTTGCTGTTCTGTGTTTCACCTTCCCCGCTGTCCAAATGAGATTTTTTTATGATTGTTTTCCTAACCCTACTTCATCATTGTATATTGGCTATATGAGAGGCAGATAATTTATCTTGTATTTTTTTAAGTCATTGCACCATGAAGAGCCACACATAGACCTAATGGAGAGGACTGTGCATTACCCAGAGATCCTAGACTCTGAGTTGGGTTCAATAACTACAAGAGACCTTGGAATTGTCTCCTTTGGTGTAGGGATGGTTGGGAAGATGGGAACACATGGGTGTTTGGGTAGCAAAGGGATGGACTGTGGCCAGAGCTACTAGTTGTTCCCAGTATCCGTTATCCTTTCCTCCCACAGTAACAGATCCCTTAATTTTTAGCTGAACACAGGGCTTCTCAGAATAAAAACCAAATTTACCAGCATCTCTTGTGTGGTCATCAAAAGAGTTCTTGCCAATGGGATATGAGCAGACATGATGCATGTAATTTCCAGGTCATATCTTCAAGGGAGGGAATCCTTTCTTCTCCTCCTCCTTCATGTTGGCTGGAACAGAGTCATAGAGATAAATTATCTTGCAACAAGTGGACAAGAGGAAAACCGTACAAACAACAAAATAGAAGGATCCTGAATCCTTAGGCTTTTGTGAAGCACAGTTGCTATGCCAGCCCTGGATTTCCTACCTCCTACATTCTCATGCGTGAGAAAAATAAACTTCTGTCTTGTTTAAGCTGTAGTTATTTTGGGTCTCTGCTATATGCAGCCAACTCTCTAATGCTAACTAATGTAAGAAGTATGGAGAATAAATGAATTATGCATTCACTTTTAAACCTAGAAAGAAAACTCAAAAAGGTAGAAATAAGCAAGTAAAAATAAGATCAGAATTAATGAAATAGAAAAAAGTAGTTTTGACAAAGAACAAGCAAGTTCTCTGAAAATAATAATTATGTAGATAAACTTTTTTACAAAAGTGATCAAGAAAAAAAGAAGGCACAAATAATATTCTCATTAGATCATAATTAATATACAAGAAAAGTTTGTTTTTTAAATGATAAGAGATTCTTACAAATCACTTTAGGTTGACATAAGACATAGATATAAGGAGAATTTTTCTATAAAAGTATAGAAAGCCAAAATTGACAGAGAAAAAAATAGAAAATCTGAATATGTCAATAACTATTTTTTTAAGAATCATTTGTCAAAATTCTTCTACACCCCCCCAAAAACATACTATGCCCAGAAAGTTTTATAATCAAATTTTACCAAATGTTCAAGGAAGGAACAGACTATTTCTATATTGTATAAATTCTTTCAGAGAAAAGAAAAGAAAGGTTCCAGACCATCTTATGAGACTAGATTAACCTGGATTCTAAAAACCAGATATGGATAATTAATTAGTCAGCTTTACTGCAGAGACAACCCCAAAATCTCCACGGCTTACACAAACAAAGATTATTCCTCATTCATATTACACATGGACTGCAGGTCAGCTGAGGCCCTGGCCCCAGCTGCACCTCTGTTCCATGTGTCTTTGCATTCAGGGGCCCAGGCTAAAGGAGCATTCCCTGTGTGGAACATGCTCATCTGGAGGGCAGAGGAAAAGAGTCAGAAAGCTAGTAAATAATTGTAACGTCTCTTAAAATCTCTTGGTTTACGCTTGGGACTGACAGAGAGTCACTTCCACACACAGGTTCAAGATCAAACTTGACAAAAGAGAAGGTAGAATTAAATAATTGTTAACAATAATGCAATTCTCTACAGATAGTATTTTAAGCAGCATCTTAATGGGCAAAGGTCCAAAGTGGGCAGTACAGATAGCAGAATATGCAAAGTGCCGGCCCAAATAGGAAGGGTTGCTGTGTGAAAGAAGCAGGAATACTTGGGTAAGACCAGAGTCGATGGGCAAAGTCCCAAGGAATGGCTTCCTCCTGTCTGTACTGTCCAGTCAGGCTGCAGCTCATCAACAGAGGTAGTACCAGGCGGTGCCGAGCAGAGGCTGGATGATTACCTTGTAGGGATTTGTAGAGAGGAGACAAGTGAGCACTGGGCCAGCTGACATCCAAGGTCTTACAGTGCGAAAGGCCTACGAACAATGGGCAGTCCACTTGTCTCCTCTGAGGCTAAGTCTTTAGGTCTGGTCGCTGATGATACTTGCCACAACTTACATACTGGGATCTGGGGTCTCCGCCCAAAATATGCTCATCACCCCAAACTTCCTTAATTCCTGTATTTCCATTAACTTGTCAGGGTATATTTTAATTATCTTGGTCCATGTTCATCAACCCCCATGGTCTCATGGAGGTGGTCTTGTGAACTATACCGTTTCAGGGATCAGGTCTGATATTTTTATTTCCAAGAACCCATCCCAGGGCCAGGTGCTACTGAGTGGATGAGTAGACTTACCCATGACTTTTTAAGTTGCATAGTATTCCATGGTTCTGATATAACAACATGGAACCGTCTACCCCAGAGGTTCTGAAATCAGATAGGCTGAGGGGGAGCAGCCCAGAGAATCACAAGAAGCTGCTGCCTTTATCATGTCTATTACTTTTGGGTGAGAGGTGTCAATCAAAAAAAGACCATCATGTGCCTTTTGAACAACTCCTAGAAATGAATACACACTGGTGAACAAAAACTGAGAATTAAAAATAAAATGTGAAGTAGAACTGAGCTCTTGGTTGGAAATGCAAGCTTTTAATATGTAACACCTTGGAGGGCAATGCAGGTCTCAGTTCCTCTGACTGACAGCTCCTAATGACAGCAATAAACCAAGGTGCCCCATCTGCCAAGCAGATGTTCTGAGCTGACAAGGGGCCCAACCACTGTCCCAGATGCATCTGGGTTTTTTAATTGCTGAACCCTGTTTAAGGGCCTGAGCTATCATATGCATGTGCTTTGTCACCAAAGAAATGGCGATACATACGACAGGAACATGGAGCCTGATAAAATCAGAAAGAGGACACTATCAATGTTCAGATGAAGGTAGATAGGAGTTCTGACTGCTTCACTAAAATAATTCAAAGCAAGTTCAGAATGAACTGGAGTGGAGGGAGGTGGTGAGAAGAGAGAGATGTCGTAACTAAAATTAATTACTCTTGTTACTATGGTAGCAACCCAGAACAAGCAGAGTTAGACACACATCCAAGGTGAATCCCAAAAAGGGCCATGTGCTTGCTTTCCTTCCCCAAGTAGCTGGAAGCAGTTATCTAACAGGATGAAATCCCATTGTTAACCCACTTGACTCCAAAGACAATCTTCCTCTCTGGTTGGTTCAGGGCTGTAACAGCACAAGTGTTGTTTGAATCCTAACATCTCTTACCCACGTTCATGCTGACCATTCTTTCAAGATAGCCAATTAGGTGGTGTCTTGGTTGGGTCCGCCAGAAGCTGACCCAGAGAAGGAGAAGGATTCCAGAGCAAGTAGTTTAGTAAAGCCCAGTAAGAAATGGAACCATCGAAGAGGGATCACCCAATGAGAAGGAGACATGGAAGTGTCAGAGACATGGTACCTCCACAGAGTGGGAGAGAATAAAGACCCTAGTCTCTCCCTTCCCACACTCTGACCTCCTCTCATTGGCCAAACCCAAGCATAAGGCAGAAGGTAAGGGAGCCCAGGTAGTGCAATTTACAAATTACATAGCCTCACGTGGCACAGAGCAAAAAGGAAAGGTACAAATTGAACTGGTGGGGAGGGTGTATGGTGACTCAAACATGGAATGACCAGCACACCCAGGCTGGCTGATAGGGCTGGGAGAGTCTAACCAAAATTTAGCCAGTTTCCTTCAAAAGCCAATAGATACCCCTTTTAAAGTTTGTAAAGGAAGATGTGCTAAGAAGGATACATTTCTCAAACCCAGCTAAGACTGAGGGTCCTAACAAGCTAGAGGACAGAATTCTCGGAAGCTGACCTCTTAGCCACTGCAACGAAGCAGAGAGAGCTTTAATTAAAAGCCGTCCTTCCCATGCTGCTGCCCAGCTTCAAGCAGTCCTTTGGTCCCCAGCTGCCTCCTTGAGTCCCAGAATACTTTCCACCCACAGAGGAACAAAGCACAGCTGCTGCTTCCTGGTACCTAGAGGCCTCTTGTTACCCACCCTCCTGTTCCCTTTTGCGGGGGGAGGAAAAGAAATTTCCATGAGCAACTCGAGGTTGTACACATCAGCCTTTAAGAATCCCCAGATGCATTGATCATTTTCTCACTGCCCTGACCTTCTGATTTCACCCAAGAGGCATCATTAAAATTGAACCCTTTCCACACATGCTCACAAAAGCAGCACCAGTTTGGCCCAGAAAAATATTGGTCTATCTGGTCCACAAGCCTCACAGCACACAGCCTCCCCAGTTGTAGAAAGGTGCCAGTGGAACAGATGGCCAAAAGGTACATGAAAAGATGCTCAACATCACTAATTATTAGAGAAATGCAAATCAAAACTACAGTGAGGTGTCACCTCACACTGGTTAAAATGGCCATCATCAAAAAAATCTACAAACAATAAATGCTGGAGAGACTGTGGAGAAAAGGGAACCCTCCAACACTATTGGTGGGAATGTAAATTGGTACAGCCACTGTGGAGAACAGTATGGAGGTTCCTCAACTAAAAATAGAGCTACCATATGATCCACCAATCCCACTCCTGGGCATATAACTGGAAAAAAAACACAATTTGAAAGGATACAGGCACCCCAATGTTCACTGCAGCACTATTTACAATGGTCAGGACACGGAAGCAACCTAAATGTCTATCAATGGAGGAATGGATAAAGAAGATGTAGTACATATATACAATAGAATATTACTCAGCCATAAAAAAGAATGAAATAATGCCATTTTCAGTGACATGATGGACCTAGAGATTGTCATACTGAATGAAGTCAGACAGAGAAAGACAAATATCATATGATACCACTTATATGTGGAATCTAAAGAAATGGTACAAATTTATCTATTTACAAAACAGAAGTTGAGTGACAGATGTAGAAAACTAACTTCTGGGGCTTCCCTGGTGGCGCAGTGGTTGAGAGTCTGCCTGCCGATGCAGGGGACGCAGGTTCGTGCCCCGATCCAGGAAGATCCCATATGCCGCGGAGCGGCTGGGCCCGTGAGCCATGGCCGCTGAGCCTGTGCATCCGGAGCCTGTGCTCCGCAACAGGAGAGTGCAAGGCCCGCGTACCACAAAAAAAAAAACAAAAAACAAAAAAACTAACTTGTGGTTACCAGGGGGGAAAAGAGGGGGGAGGGATAAATCAGGAGATTGGGATTGACATATACATACTACTATATATAGAATAGATAACTAATAAGAACCTACTGAATGGCACAGGGAACTCTATTCAATACTCTGTAATGATCTATATGGGAATAGAATCTAAAAAAGAGTAGATATGTGTGTATGTATAACTGACTCACTTTGCTATACAGCAGAAACGAACACAACATTGTAAATCAACTATACTCCAATAAAAAATAATAATAAATTTAAAAAGATAAAAGAAAGGTGGCGGTGGAGGTGATATTGGGCTGCTGTGACTGTTACCACTGTGGCTGTTTAAAAAGCAACCTCCCCAGGTGCCACCCATAATTAATTGTTCTGTTCTACTGAGGACCCTATCAAAAGGAACTGGAGGAGGTGATTTCCAAGATCTTTGTTTCTCATTGGTTCAGAGTTACCAAGAAAATACAGAAAAATCACATTAATCAAGGGAAGGGAACTTTGGATTGAAACATGGCAGGAGTCCCTGCAAATCAGGCCCCAGGGAAAAGGCCTCCCCAACTCCTAGCAAATGGATTGGAACCGGGTGTAAACCAACACCAGAATGCTGTGTCTTTGGCTGTTTTTTCAATCCCAGGTTTAAAACATTTGATTTATTAAAGTTTTAAAACTTGAATAAATAGATGAATAAATAGATGAATTTCTCAGCCAACATTGATGAATTTCTCCCATCCATCATCATGTTGTAATGTGACGTGGCTCTTGCAAAGCACTTATGCCTCCAACTTTGTTCAAAAATAAGTGGAAAGGAATGAAGGCGACATCCTCAGAATTTTGTTATCTTGGAAACTAGACACACCACACACAACTAATATCCTCTAAGGCCAGCCTCCTCCTATGAGGGGTGAGTAGAGGGGGACTGTAACAAAATCATAGAAATATCCTGTCTTTCCCTGCTTGTTTCCCTTGGAAGAACTGTTATTTATCCTTCAAAACCCCACTCATATACCCCCATCCTGATCCCCTCTGAGTCTACTGTTGTACTTTTCACACTGTCGTGACTTTTATTCACATCTGTCTCTTCTAAACTCTGCAGAATCTCTGATTTTGTCACCCTACACTCCCAGAACCTAGCACAGTACATAGTAGGTGCTAAATAAATGCTTGTTGAATTAAATTGAATTGGGGGCTCAGGGGGCATAAGTTCTAGTTCTAGCTCTTTATTCTTAAATAGCTTCATCTCTTGACATCTCAGTTTCCTTGGATATAAGATGAGATCAACCATTTCCTACTCTACTGTCTATGTCAGCTCAGGCTGCTATAACAAAATACCATAGATTAGGTGACTTACACATTTGTTTCTCACAGTTCTAGATGCTGGGGAAGTACAAGATCAGGTGCCTGCTGATGCAGTTTCTGGTGAGGGCTCTCCTCCTATCTTGTAGATGGCCATCTTCTCATTGGTGCTCACATGGCCTTTCCTCAGTGTATGCACATGGAGAAAGCAAGATCTGTCTTCCTCTTCTGATAAGGGCACCAATCCCATCATGAGGGCCCCACCGTGATGACCCCATCTAAACCTAATTACCTCCCAAAGGCCCCACTCCCAAATACTATTACACTTACGAGGGCTTCAACATACGAATTTTGAGAGCACACAAATATTCAGCCTTTAACACCTGCCTACTTCCTAAAGCTGTTATTAGGGCCAAAGAAGATGAGCTGGAGTAAATGGGACTATGAACTTTGGACCTCTGTTCATGTGTGAAGGATGATTTAAGGATAATTGCCAAGCAATGCCAAGACCAATGTGTAACCTGGTGTTTCACCACCTCACCATCCCCTTGACATCCAGGGCTGGAAATCAGTGACATCAGTCAAGTCATACTATGCCACTTCATCTGTCATAAAATTCTACTCACAAAGTCAAGCGATCTTCACTTGATTGATGGGGAGAAGAGAACTTAATTTTTCCTCCTAAAAAGTTTGCAGTCACTCATTCCTTAGAAGTCCCTAGCCTGACAGACTGCTGATGGTGAAATTTTCATTTTGCCATAGGTTGTTCCATAGAACTCTTGTCCCCAAAAAAATGCCAACAGGTGGTCCACAAACAAAATAATACGACATAATAGATGGGTTGTTGTCCAAAAAGGTTGGAAAACACTGGGTTAAACAAAGGTCAGTGAGTTTCTTTCCTGCAGAACTTCTCAGAGCCTTTATTATTCAGAAGGCATTGATAATTTTCAAAAGTTGGACTAACGTATGCTTTCTTAGAAAGTTGGCCAAGAATGTCGGGTTTGGGATCCTGCCTATATCTATTTCTATCAGTAAGAGACAAGACTAAGTATTGAATTGGGGAATGAGTGAGGAATGCATCTTGAAAAATTAATTCTAGTTCTAGGTAACATTTACTGAGCCAATGCTGTGTACCATTAGCGATTCACATGCATCATCTCATTTAATTCTCCCAACAGCCCTGTGGGTTAGGGAGCATTCATTCTCCCACTTGTCCCACCTCAACTCCTTTCTGATGGCTTTTGCCAATTATTTCTACAGTATGTGAAACAATTTTTTTTCCTGCCTGTGACTATCAAAATCTTTCTTGAAGAGTAGCAATAATGGTGTCAGAACAAACTGATGTGGTTATAAATTCAAAAAGAGAGAAGCACTTACACTGGGATCATTGAAGCCTTTGCTTCCCACCGTAAGTAAAGGATCATACTGCTGTAAGTCCTCAACCTCTGTGGCCCTTTTGAAGGTAGGATGGATGTACTGTATTATCATCATTCCATTATAAAATCAATCTTTCCCTATTCTGATGGATTATCTATTGATATAACTTCATACCATTATTTTTCTTCTTCTTTGGGACAGACAAGTGAATTTTCCCTAATTTCACATGAATTATGAATAATTTCACCTTTTGAAAACTTTGGTGTTTTTATTTGTACTTTATATAGTATAAGGAGACTAAACATGGACAGTTTGCCATGTAAATGCAGCTGCAAGTCCATTAGCCAACACCCCCTTGCGCTAATTCCCAACAGATTTCATCCTTGACTTACACAGAAATTCTGCAGCTATGGCTCCCCTATTAGCCCCTGAAAATGGAGACTGTGCAGTTGAACTTGCCCAGGGTCACACAGTCAGCAAATGCCTGAGCCTGAGTTCCTCTCTTTCCTTTGTGTAGTTCAACTTCTCAGGAACAAAGCAGATGAGCCATTATCTGAGCACAAACCTAAGGGCAAAGCTAGCTCAGCCATGAGAGGATTTGGAGCTCACACCTGTGAGGGGGACTCAAGCTGCCTTTCCCCTTTCCCATCCCCCTCAGTCTCAGGGGGACCTGCAGCTGGAGTCAAGTGAACAGAAGCACATGCATGAAGTACCAGAAACTGCAGGGGAAGTGAAGGTTGACTCCCACGTTTATGGTCCAGGGTACTCCTAACCAGCTTTAAAATGTGGCAATCCCTCCCCTGCAGCAATCTCCCCTTACTCAAAACTCTCTATGCCTCTACTGCAGATATGAGAACTTGGCATCAAGTTTACACATGAATCAGTGATAGTTACTTTGAATCATGACCTAGATATGGTGACTTTGACAATCCAGATCATAAAATCAGAAAAGCATTAAGCATTGGGGTGGAGCATTGGACACGAAAAGAAAATGCCTCTGAATATGCTTATTATCTTCAACAGAGCAAAACATATGTACATGTAGTCCACTGAAACTATGGAGAAAGATGATACCGAAAACTTCAAGAGAGCTACAGTCAGTGGGAGTTAATGGTACAGTACCTATTTTTGCTATTTTACTAATTCAACATGTGGAAAAAGTCATTGACACCATCTTTATTCAGGACCCTATCATTGCCTTAATGTTGTAGGGGTAAAATTGTATTAATAAGGGCTTTCAGAAGTTTGTATCGATAATTGCCCTGGTCACCTGATTCCCACAGATTTCTCAATTGTAGAGTCTCCTACCATGAGGGTGTTTGGAACTATTATTTTTGCAGTTGGAGAGAAACTAGTTAAACCTTTCTTCATAAATGGAACCATCATCAACACCATCGAGCTAGGTCCTCCTAGGAATTGTCCTGTAATTCTCTCTCTTCCTCACCCCCACATTCAATCAGAACTATAGGTTTACCTCCTTGACATCTATTGACTCTGTCCCTGTGCTGCCACTGGCACCACGAAGGTGTTAGTTCATCTCTCGCTTAGATCTTTTCTCCAGGTCCCAGCTGATCTGCCCCCAGAGAAGATTTCTAAAAGGCAAACCTGACCGTGTCACTCTCCTGCTTAAACCCATCAGGGCTCCCCCTTGCCTACAAAAGCCCATTTATTAATAGATGTCCCACTGAACTGGCCTCTGCCTGTTCCTTCCACTGCATCTCCCACCACTCCCACACGAACCCTAAATTTCCACCCAATGGAAGTTCTTGTAGCTGTACGGCCCTTAGTACCTACTCTTCCATCTTCCTAAGCCCCATTACCTTCCCCCCTTGTCCCAGGTGTGGTCTCCTTAAAGATCTAACTCATTAGCATCTAGACACACCAATCAGTAGAAACTCAGTCAGCTGTATGGCTTTGGGACAGTCACTTAGCCTCTCTGATCCACTTGTCTTCCACCGGCAAACAGATATAGGACCTATTTCATGGGATTTTTGTGAGTAACTGAAGGCTCATTATGCACTCAACACAGAGTGGACCCTCACTAAGTTCTCCCTGAACCCGAGTTTCAGGAGGACCCTGAGACAAGCAGGATTGGAGAAAGGAAGGAGCTAACTGGATCTGCTTCCGCATTATGTGATGGAGAGGTAATACTGGACAACTCCAAGGAGAAAACTCATTTTATCTTTATGATATCCATGATTTCAAGCCCTTTGGTCTCCCTTTATCAGAAACTGTTATGCCCCAATATCCATTTTCTCATTGTTCTATAGTAATAGGAAACCTGGACTCTCAGTTGGGCATTTAGCCAACCAAAATAATATGACAATTCCTAACCTCCCTTGTAGCTAGATGTGGTCCTATGTTTAAGACAGTTAAGTTCTGGCCAGTAGGATGTAAGCTGAAGTGATGTATACAACTCCCAGTTCCTGTCCGTAGAAGGAAGAGGCAGGCTCTGCTCTTTTTCTCCCTCTCTTTCCAATGCAGATGTGGTAGAGGTGGTCATGGTGGGCCATACCTGACCATATGGAGAAAGGCAATAGCCTAGGAGCAGAAGAGCAGCATGTATAGAAGCATCCCGATCCCCGAGCACTAGCGAAGGACAAAGCAGCCACACCATCTTGGACTTTTATGTGAGAGAGAAATAAACTTCTCATTTATTAAGCCACACTCATTTTGAGTTTCTCCAAGAGCAGCTAAACTCTATTGCAACTAATATAATTTCAAATACATTCCCACTGGCTTTTGACTCCATGGCCCCAGCTATGTGGGGAACAAAGAGGTTCTTTCTGCCCTATTCATCTCTCCCAAACTACTACAGGGCAGTAGCAGGTGAGGTGAGCCCTGGTTTTCATCAGTAAAGCTAAAAATGATTAAAATGTCTGCAGAATTATATGCCAAAAACTTCTATTATTACCATCTTACTATGTCTTACTAAAGTTGAAAGGCATGTAAGATTTCTCCAGAGAGGCCATTCACAATGCATTGCAGAACCGTGTAGGTGTTTTATGAAATGTGTTTTATTCAAGCCAGGATATACAACACTAACATTATTGAAAAAAAAATTGAGGGTCTGGTGGTCTCCTTTTAATATAGTCTTTTAACAAAAAAGTAACGTCATATACATATTCAATTTAATTTAAATTTTATCTTTCCTGCTATTATTCATCTTGGGTGTTCAATGAAGAAATATTCCCTTATTATTCTTATATTAGTTTCTGACAGTTCAATTTCTCTGACTGCTATGCCACAAACAACCTCCACTGAAAAAGCATAGAAGTAGTTGCTTTGATCAAAATGTCATGCCAAATCTTTTAGAGACCACGTAGATCACAGTCTCTGAACACAGACGCATGGTACCAGAGCCCCCGGAGCCAGGCTTGAGAAGATTTCTCCATCCAGAACATGGTGCACATTGGGAATTACCGGGAAACTTTAATACCTGCTGTTTCCCAGGTCCCACTCCAGGTCTTCTAACCTAACAGAGCAGGGGTGCCCAGCGTCTGGATGTCAGTGCAGAGCCTGGGGTGGGAGCCATGACTGAATGGTGGGATGGCGTATAGTAAGTAGAAGGGGGTGCAGGACAGAGAATTTCTGGTTTGAACTGTTGACTCTGCCACACAGTTGTTTTGATTTTAGTTTCTCTGGGTTTTGTACAGTTTTTTTTTTTTGAGATACTCCCTTGCCATACAATTCACTCATTTAAAGTATACAATTCAATGACTTTTACTATATTCATGGAGTTATGCAACCATCACCACAATCAATTTTAGAACATTTCAGAATCAAAAAAAAAACCCTCCATTCCCTTAGCTTTCACCCTCCTTACTCTCCCCATCACTCCTCAAGCCCTAGGCAACTACTAATTTACTTTCTGTGTCTATGCATTTGCCTATTCTGGGCATTTCCTATAAATGGAATCATACAATACGTGGTCCTTGGTGGCTGGTTCTTTCACTTCTCTCACATAATGTTTGCAAGGTTCGTGTATGTGGTAGCATGAGTCGGTAGTTTATTCCCTTTGTGGCTGAATAATATTCCATTACATGGATATACCACAGTTTGTTTAGCCATTCATCAGATGATGGATGTTTTGATTGTTTCCATTTTTTGGCTATTATGAATAACCCGGCTATGAGCAATGGTGTACAAGTTTTTGTGTGGATGTATGTTTTCACTTCCTTGGGTATATACCTAGGACTGGAATTGCTGGGTTATATGGTAACTCTATGTGTAACCATTTGAGGAACTGCCAGGCTATTTTCCATTTCTGACAGCTCTCAGTCTCCCCATCTATAAAATGGAGTCATAAAAGCAATGTCACAGGGTTCCTATGAAGATTAAATGAAATAAAACATGGAAAGTATTTATAAACATGCCCAAGCATTGTGGGCATGGATGAGATCATTAATGAAATTCCAGTAGCTATAATCAGGTGGGAAGTTGAAAACAAACAAGACCAGAGGAAAGAAATGCTATTTGAGTCACTTATTTCTATCCAGTGGAGGAGAATTTTTCAAGGTCTACCACTCAAACAATTATTATCTTCTCATTTAAGAATGATCTTTGGCTAGTTACTTAATTTTTGAGCCTTGGGTTTTGTTTTGTTTTGTTTCAAGTCTGTAAAAGGGGTGTGATAAGGTTTACTTTACATAGTGGGAGGTAAGGCTTAAATGAGATCACATAAATTAAGCATCTGGTACTTGACACAGAACAGGTAACCATCCAAGCTTTAGTCTCATTCACTTTCCTTTCATAAAACTTATAAAAGGGAAGGCTAGAAAAAGGGACAACTTGATCAAGTCATGAATGAAAAAGCAAGAATGAGGACAATTTCTGCAGAATTTAAGGTCACTATGAAAAACTGTCACAAGCTGTTGGGATTTCTGCCTTCATTACCCCTTCAGAGACTGAACTCTGGGCTCAGTGGCATAAGGATGGGTCCTAAGGAGGGAGTCCTTTATCTTTACATGCCCTGGGCTCCATGAGGGGAGAGAGGTCAGTTGGTAATCTAGGTCTACTGACCCCATGACCCACTACATAGGACTGGTCATAGCTCCTTGCAGCAAGGAGGTGTTTACAACTGCAGGTAGACCTCTTTAGTGAGGCCCAAGGGACAGATGTGTCTGGTTTAGAGATTGTCCAGTAATCTGTTACACTAGAATTTCTCAAACTTTAAAGGGCATACAAATCACCCAGGGAGCTTGTTACAGTGCAAATTCTGATTCAGTAGGTCTGGGTGGAGCTCAAGATTCTGTTTTTTAAACAAGCTTTCTGGTGATACCCACATTGCTAGTTCAAAAACCACATTTTTGAGGAGCAAGATATTAAACCCTCCTTGTTTTTTTTATTCTACTCAAACAAAAAAGACCCAGCTGTGGAAGTGCTAGGAAGAGAAAAGACAGGAACAGATTTAAAGAGAAGCAAGAAGTTGGCTGGAGTTCTGGTATCTGCTCTGGGCCCAATAATAGTGGAAGGCGTACCCCTCCCCTTCATACCCAAAACCATGCCACGGAATCTTAAATATCTGATTGAAAAATGTTAATGCACTAGGATATATCAATGTCAATATCTTTGTTTTGATATTGTACTAGAGTTTTGCAAGATGTTACTGCTGTATTATTCTTTCAACTCTGTATCTCTTTGTATTATTTCTTATATGTGAATATGAATGTATGTCTCAAAATAAAAGGTTTAATTTTAAAAATCCACAATAAAAATATGTGAATGAATGAAATGGTAGCCAATAGTTTGGTAAGTCACAGTTTCCAATTCTGTGCTTTCAACAAAATTGAGAAAGGACTAAGTCGAGTTGTTGGTTAACAGATCATTACAAGTAGTTTTTGATGATTAAAAAAAAAAGCACGAGGAAGAAAAGAGGGATTAGAGTTGTATTTAAATAGAAATCAACTTTAGATGTAACAGCAGAAAGAAAAGAATGGATTTGTTTTTTAAATAAAAAACATGCCAATCTTATTTTACAATCAGAAACACAAAAGTCTGGTATATAATCATAGCAAATGCATTTGTTTCTAAATTTTATAACATGGTCACTTAAAGAAAAAGCTGACAAGGAGGAAAATCAGAAAAGAGAAAAAAAAAAGACTAAGTATAGAAGGAAGTGACATAAGAGAGATCCATAAAAATGGGATAGAAAAATGAGCAAAGAGAGGCTTAGAGGGTCTCTGCGGTGAGCCCTCACTGCCCTGTGAAACTGAGTTATAGAAATAAAATGATAGAGTCGGAGGCTGTTAACACTGGAAAGTCTCTTAGAGAGTGTAAATGTTTAACAGCCTGCTTGGGAGGAGGTGGATGGGAAACCCTGATTCATAGCATTTGCCAATTTCCATGGTGTAAATACTACCACCACCACCACCCCCAGGGCCAGTTTCAGACCACCAACAAAACATCACTGAACACAAAGTTGAGAAGAACACACTCAGCTCTCATGGGTCAGTATGAACAAGCCCCAGGACACTGATGCACTCAGACTTCATTTTCTCCAACCTAATCACTTCACAGATGATGCAACTAAAGCCAAAGAATAAATGTAACTTGTCCACATTTGCAGAGTCTACAACTGGTACAGCTGAAATTAAAACCTGGGAAATTAAAACTTCAAGTCTTCGGGCTAATGGTTTTCCCCTTCATTTATTTATCTATCTAGCTAACTATCTATCTATCTATTTATTTATTTTATTCTTCACTGCATCAGGTCTTAGTTGCAGTATGCAGGATCTTTTGTTGCAGCACGCGGGCTTCTCTCTAGTTGTGGCGTGCAGGTTTTTTCTCTCTCTAGTTGTGGTACATGGGCTCCAGAGTATGTGGGCTCTGTAGTTTGTGGCACACGGGCTCAGTAGTTGTGGTGTGTGGGCTTAGTTGTCCCGTGGCATGTGGGATCGTAGTTCCCTGACCAGGGATTGAACCCATGTCCCCTACATCGGAAGGCATATCCTTTATCACTGGACCACCAGGGAAATTCCATTCTCCCCCTTCATTTTTATTAATAACCCTCATTTGAAAAGACACACATTTCACAATTCCAGACTCCCTTGCAGCTAGGGGGTGGCCATGTAGACTTTGAGGCAATGAGCCAGAAACAGATTAGTATTCTTCTAATAAAAAGGATATGAGTAGCTTGCACACAGCTTTAGCTTTTCTCCATCTTCTGGGCATCTTACCACCCAGAGGGTAAAAGTCTCGTAACAAAAGTGGTAGACCAAGCAGTTAGATGGTGTTTAGATTCTTGGCAATGTCTTCAGGCAGCTGTACCAGCTCTGGACTTCTTGTTGTATGAAAGAAATTAATCCCACCTTGGTTAAAGCACCATAGTCAGGTTTCTGTTAGATGCAACCGACTGCAATCCCAGCTGCTCTACAACACCTCTGTGCTCAGATGGACAACAAATTAGAAGCATCTTCTGAGTTTTATGGCTAAAATAAAAATTTGCTTCCCTGTGGGATTCTATAGTTTTGTAAATGTGTAAGGAAGTGATTTACATTTTAACAACCCATTTTGGAACCTTAGTAGAATCAGTTCCTTTGACAGTCAGCAGCTGTCTGATTGCCTTATATTCATTCATTCCTGGAGAGACTGGACCTACTATATTTAGTTGGAATCAGTGTATTCCATATCTCTTGAAAATAACAATAAAAAAATCAGATTCCAGTTTAAAGGATCCACTTAACTATGCTACATCTCAAAAATCCAGAAACTAATTCTACTACAGTTTCTACAATTTCTACAATCTAAGCTGATTCCACTACAATATAACTAGAAATTAATGCCTGTTTTGAGTAAGATTTATCAGATATTTTGGTGTGTTTTAGACAAGGTGAATCTTCCAGGTTTCTTCCTCAAAGCCCCTAGGATCTGGGGTCTTAAGTTTGAAACACTCATTGTATCACTGCCAATTACGTCACGTGGTTTGAATGAGAAAAGATACCAAGTTCACTTTCTGAAGGGCCCACAATCTTTTTTTTTTTTTAATTCTAAAGAAATAAACTTTCTTAACAGGGAAGTCTAAAATAATAAGGATATTCTATAAGAATTAAAGTTTTAAAAAAAAGAAACACATATTTAAAGAAAGAATTTTAAGTTGGGCATTTAGTTCTGCTCCTGCTTTTTGAGACATAAAACAGTATGTTTAAAATGGCACAATCTTCCTGAAGTGCAATTTGGCAGCAAATATCAAAAGTTTTGCCTACCCATAGCCCTGAGCAATTCTGTTTCTAGGAATTTATCATAGATGAGTATAAGAACCTAGCAACACAGTTCACAGGAAGGAAAAATTAGAAACCAACCCAAATGCCCAACAATAGGGGATTAAATTATAGTATGCCCATATAATGGGGGCATTAAAAATGATCTTGAGGGAGATGCAAGAGGGAAGAGATATGGGAACGTATGTATATGTATAACTGATTCACTTTGTTATAAAGCAGAAACTAACACACCATTGTAAAGCAATTATACCCCAATAAAGATGTTAAAAAAAAATGATCTTGCAGAAGATTATTTAACATGGGAAAATATTCACAGTAAGTGAGACATATGTTAGTTTCATACGAAAATATTCATAGTAAGCAAAACATATGAACCCATTGGATAAATGTGTTATGAAAAGATATGCACAAAAATGGCCTTTTTATAGATCATAGTTATTTTCTTGGTGTTTATGTTTTAAATAAATATATATGACTTTTAGGAGCAGCCACAGGGGCCGCCCCGGTGAGAGGCTGCGAGGCTGTGGTGTGCCGACAGCGGCGATCGGCCTAGAACAGGCTGGGGCCTGCAGGTTGGGGCTAGTTTGTCAGGCGCCTTCAAGATGGCGGAGGAGTAAGACGTGGAGATCACCTTCCTCCCCACAAATACATCAAAACTACATCTACATGTGGAACAACTCCTACAGAACACCTACTGAACGCTGGCAGAAGACCTCAGACTTCCCAAAAGGCAAGAAACTCCCCACACATACCTGGGTAGGGCAAAAGAAAAAAGAAAAACAGAGACAAAAGAATAGGGGCAGGACCTGCAGCTCAGGGAGGGAGCTGGGAAGGAGGAAAACTTTCCACACACTAGGAAGCCCCTTCGCGGGCAGAGACTGGGGGGTGGCGGGAGGGAAGCTTCGGAGCCACAGAGGAGAGCGCAGCAACAGGAGTGCAGAGGGCAAAGCAGGGAGCTTCCTGCACAGAGGATCTGTGCCGACCGGCACTCACCAGCCCGAGAGGCTTGTCTGCTCACCCGCCGGGGCAGGTGGGGGCTGGGAGCTGAGTCTCAGGCTTCGGAGGTCAGATCCCAGGGAGAGGACTGGTGTTGGCTGTGTGAACACGTCCTAAAGGGGGCTAGTGCGCCACAGCTAGCCGGGAGGGAGTCCGGGAAAAAGTCTGGATCTGCCTAAGAGGCAAGAGACCATAGTTTTGGGGTGCAGGAGGAGACGGGGTTCAGAGCACCGCCTAAACAAGCTCCAGAGACAGGCGCGAGCCGTGGCTATCAGCATGGACACCAGAGACGGGCATGAAACGCTAAGTCTGCTGCTACAGCCACTGAGAAGCCTGTGTGCAAGCACAGGTCACTAGCCACACCTCCCCTCCTGGAAGCCTGTGCAGCCCACCACTGCCAGGGTCCTGTGATCCAGGGACAACTTCCCCGGGGAAAACACACGGTGTGCCTCAGGCTGTCGCAACATCATGCCAGCCTCTGCCACCACAGGCTTGTCCCGCATTTCATACCCCTCCCTCCCCCAGGCCTGAGTGAGCCAGAGCCCCCTAATCAGCTGCTACTTTAATCCCCTCCTGTCTGGGTGGGGAACAGACACGCTCAGGCGACCTACACACAGAGGTGTGGCCAAATCCAAAGCTGAACCCCAGGAGCTGTGCAAACAAAGAAGAGAAAGGGAAATCTCTCCCGGCAGCCTCAGGAGCACCGGATTATATCCCCACAATCAAATGGACGTACCTTGCATCTGTGGAATACCGGAATAGACAACAACATCCCAAAATTGAGGCAGTGGACTTCGGGAGCAACTGTAGACTTGGGGTTTGCTTTCTGCATCTAATTTGTTTCTGGTTTTATGTTTATCTTAGTTTAGTATTTAGAGCTTATTAAAATTGGTAGATTTGTTTATTGATTTGGTTGTTCTCTTCCTTTTTTGTTTTATATATATATATTTTTCCTTTTTCTCTTTTTGTGAGTGTGTATGTGTATGCTTCTTTGTGTGATTTTGTCTGTATAGCTTTGCTTTCACCATTTGTCCTAGGGTTCGGACTGGCCGTTTTTTGGGTTTTTTTCTGTTTTTTTATTTTAGTATAGGTTTTAGTGCTTGTTATCATGGGTGGATAATTTCTTTGGTTTGGTTGCTCTCTTCTTTCCTTCTTTTTTCTTTTATTACTTTTTTATTTATTTTAGTTTTAATATTTCTTTCTATTTTAATAACTTTATTTTATTTTTCTTTCTTCTTTTTTCTCCCTTTTCTTCTGAGCCATGTGGATGACATGGTCTTGGTGCTCTGGCCAGGTGTCAGGCCTGAGCCTCTGAGGTGGGAGAGCTGAGTTCAGGACACTGGTCCAACGGAGACCTCCCAGCCCCACATAATATCAACTGGCAAAAGCTCTCCCAGAGATGTCCATCTCAAAGCTAAGACCCAGCTCCACTCAACGACCAGGAAGTTACAGTGCTGGACACCCTATGCCAAACAACTAGCAAGACAGGAACACAGCCCTATCAATTAGCAGAGAGCCTGCCAAAAATCATAATAAGTTCACAGACACCCAAAAAACACCACCGGACATGGTCCTCCCCACCAGAAAGACAAGATCCAGCCTCATCTGCCAGAACACAGGCACTAGTCCCCTTCACCAGGAAGCCTACACAACCCACTGAACCAACTTACCCACTGGCAGCAGACACCAAGAACGATGGGAATTCCGAACCTGCAGCCTGTGAAACAAAGACCCCAAACACAGTAACTTAAGCAAAATGAGAAGACAGAGAAATACACAGCAGATGAAGGAGAAGGGTAAAAACCCACCAGACCAAACAAATGATGAGGAAATAGGCAGTCTACCTGAAAAAGAATTCGGAGTAATGATAGTAAAGCTGATCCAAAATTTTGGAAAGAGAATGGAGAAAATACAAGAAACGTTTAACAAGGACCTAGAAGAACTAAACAGCAAACAAACAATGATGAACAACACATTAAATGAAATTAAAAATCCTCTAGAAGCAATCAATAGCAGAAAAACTGAGGCAAAAGAATGGATAAGTGACCTGGAAGATAAAATAGGGGAAATAACTACTGCAGAGCAGAATAAAGAAAAAAGAATGAAAAGAATTGAAGACAGTCTCAGAGACCTCTGGGACACCATTAAACGCACCACCATTTGAATTATAGGGGTCCCAGAAGAAGAAGAGAAAAACAAATGGTCTGAGAAAATATTTGAAGAGATTACAGTTGAAATCTTCCCTAGTATGGGGAAGGAAAGAGTCAATCAGGTCCAGGAAGCACAGAGAGTCCCATACAGAATAAATCCAAGGAGAAAAATGCCAAGACACATATTAATCAAACTATCAAAAATTAATTACAAAGAAAAAATGTTAAAAGCAGAAAGGGAAAATGAACAATTAAAGTACAAGGGAATCCCCATAAGGTTAACAACTGATCTTTCAGCAGAAACTCTGCAAGCCAGAAGGGAGAGGCAAGACATATTTAAAGTGATGAAAGGAAAACACCTACAACCAAGATCACTCTACCCAGCAAGATCTCATTCAGATTTGATGGAGAAATTAAAACCGTTACAGATAAGCAAAAGCTAAGAAAATTCAGCACCACCAAACCAGCTCTACAACAACTGCTAAACAAACTTCTGTAGGCAAGAAACACAAGAGAAGGAAAACACCTACAATAACAAACCCAAAACAATTAAGAAAATGGTAATAGGAACATACATTTCTATAACTAAATGTAAATGGATCAATTGCTCCAACCAAAAGACACAGACTGGCTGAATGGATACAAAAACCAGAGCCATACGTATGCTGTCTACAAGAGACCCACTTCACACCTAGGGACACATACAGACTGAAAGTGAGGGAATAGAAAAAGACATTCCATGCAAATGGAAATCAAAAGAAAGCTAGAGTAGCAATTCCCATATCAGACAAAATAGACTTTAAAATAAAGACTATTACAAGAGACAAAGAAGGACAGTACATAATGATCAAGGGATCAATCCAAGAAGAAGATATAACAATTGTAAATATTTATTCAACCAACATAGGAGCACCTCGATACATAAGGCAAATGCTAGCAGCCATAAAAGGGGAAATCTACAGTAACACAATCACAGTAGGGGACTTTAACACCCCACTTTCACCAATGGACAGATCATCCAAAATGAAAATAAATAAGGAAAAACAAGCTTTAAATGATACATTAAACAAGATGGACTTAATTGATATTGATAGGACATTCCATCCAAAAACAACAGGATACACTTTCTTGTCAAGTGCTCATGCAACATTCTCCAGGATAGATCACATCTTGGGTCACAAACCAAGCCTTGGTAAATTTAACAAAATTTAAATCGTATCAAGTATCTTTTCTGATATTAGATTGATATCTATGAGACTGGCTATCAATTACAGGAAAAAAATCTGTAAAAAATACAAACACATGGAGGCTAAATAATACACTACTTAATAACCAAGAGATCACTGAAGAAATCAAAGAGGAAATCAAAAAATACCTAGAAACAAATAAAACTGAAAACACGACAACCCAAAACCTATGGGATGCAGCGAAAGCAGTTCTAAGAGGGAAGTTTATAGCAATACAATCCTACCTCAAAAAACAAAAAACAACTCAAATAAACAACCTAACCTTACACCTAAAGCAATTAGGGAAAGAAGAACAAAAGCACCCCAAAGTTAGCAGAAGGAAAGAAATCATAAAGATCAGATCAGAAATAAATGAAAAAGAAATGGAGAAAACAATAGCAAAGATCAGTAAAACTGAAAGCTGGTTCTTTGAGAAGATAAACAAAACTGATAAACCATTAGCCAGACTCATCAAGAATAAAAGGGAGAAAAGTCAAATCAATAGAATTAGATATGAAAGAGGAGAAGTAACAACTGACACTTCAGAAATACAAAGGATCATGAGAGCTTACTACAAGCAACTATATGCCAATAAAATGGACAACTTGGATGAAATGGACAAATTCTTAGAAAAGCACAACCTTCCAAGACTGAACCAGGAAATAGAAAATATAAACAGACCAATCACAAGCACTGAAATTGAGACTGTGATTAAAACTCTTCCAACAAACAAAAGCCCAAGACCAGATGCCTTCACAGGTGAATTGTATCAAACATTTAGAGAAGAGCTATCACCTATCCTTCTCAAACTCTTCCAAAATATAGCAGAGGGAGGAACACTCCCAAACTCATCCTACAAGGCCACCATCACCCTGATACCAAAACCTGACAAAGATGCCAGAAGAAAAGGAAACTACAGGCCAATATCACTGATGAACATAGATGCAAAAATCCTCAACAAAATACAGAATCCTCAACAGAATCCAACGGCACATTAAAAGGATCAATCACCATGATCAAGTGCGGTTTATCCCAGGAATGCAAGGATTCTTCAATATACACAAATCAATCAATGTGATACACCATATTAAAAAACTGAAGGAGAAACACCATATGGTCATCTCAATAGATGCAGAAAAAGCTTTCAACAAAATTCAACACCCATTTATGATAAAAACCCTCCAGAAAGTAGGCATAGAGGGAACCTACCTCAACATAATAAAGGCCATATATGACAAACCCACAGCCAACATTGTTCTCAATGGTGAAAAACTGAAACCATTTCCCCATCAGGAACAAGACAATGTTGTCCACTCTCACCCCTATTATTCAACATAGTTTTGGAAGTTTTAGACACATCAATCAGAGAAGAAAAAGAAATAAAAGGAATCTAAATCAGAAAAGAAGAATTAAAACTGTCACTGTTTGCAGAAGACATGATAATATACATAGAGAATCCTAAAGATGCTACCAGAAAACTACTAGAGCTAATCAATGAATCTGGTAAAGTAGCAGGGTACAAAATTAATGCACATAAATCTCTTGGATTCCTAGACACTAATGATGAAAACTCTGAAAGAGAAATTAAGGAAACACTCCCATTTACCATTGCAACAAAAAGAATAAAATATCTAAGAATAAACCAACCTAAGGAAACAAAAGACCTGCATGCAGAAAACTATAAGACACTGATGAAAGAAATCAAAGATGATACAAACAGATGGAAAAATATACCGTGTTCTTGGAATGGAAGAATCAACATTGTGAAAATGACTATACTACCCAAAGCAATCTACAGATTCAATGCAATCTCTATCAAACTACCAATGGCATTTTTCACAGAACTAGAACAAAAAATTTCACAATTTTTGTGGAAACATAAGAGACCCCGAATAGCCAAAGCAATCTTGAGAACGAAAAACGGAGCTGAAGGAATCAGGCTCCCAGAGTTCAGACTATACTACAAAGCTACAGTAATCAAGACAGTATGGTACTGGTACAAAAACAGAAATATAGATAAATGGAACAGGATAGAAAGCCCAAAGATAAACCCACACACATACGGTCACCTTATCTTTGATAAAGAAGGCAAGAGCATACAATGGAGAAAAGACAGCCTCTTCAATAAGTGGTGCTGGGAAAACTGGACAGCTACGTGTATAAGAATGAAATTAGAACACTCCCTAACACCATACACAAAAATAAACTCAAAATGGATTAACGACCTAAATGTAAGGCCAGACACTATAAAACTCTTGGAGGAAAATGTAGAACACTCTATGACATAAATCACAGCAAGATCCATTTTGACCCACCTCCTAGAGAAATGGAAATAAAAACAAAAATAAACAAATGGGACCTAATGAAACTTCAAAGCTTTTGCACAGCAAAGGAAACCATAAACAAGACGAAAAGTCAACCCTCGAGTGGGAGAAAATATTTGCAAATGAAGCAAAAGACAAAGGATTAATCTCCAAAATATACAAGCAGCCCATGCAGCTCAATATCAAAAAAACAAACAACCCAACCCAAAAATGGGCAGAAGACCTAAATAGACATTTCTCCAAAGAAGATATACAGATTGCCAACAAACACATGAAAGGATACTCAACATCACTAATTAGAGAAATGCAAATCAAAACTACAATGAGATATCATCTCACACCAGTCAGAATGGCCATCAGCAAAAAATCTACAAGCAATAAATGCTGGAGAGGGTGTGGAGAAAAGGGAACCCTCTTGCACTTTTGGTCAGAATGTAAACTGATACAGCCACTATGGAGAACAGTATGGGGCATCCTTGAAAACTAAAAGTAGAACTACCATAGGAGCCCGCAATCCCACTACTGGGCGTATACCTTGAGAAAATCATAATTCAAAAAGTCATGTAGCAAAATATTCATTGCAGCTCTATTTACAATAGCCAGGACATGGACGCAACCTAAGTGTCCATCGACAGATGAATGGATAAAGAAGATGTGGCACATATATACAATGGAATATTACTCAGCCATAAAAAGAAACGAAATTGAGTTATTTGTAGTAAGGTGGATGGACCTAGAGACTGTTATACAGAGTGAAGTCAGAAAGAGAAAAACAAATACCGTATGCTAACATATATATATGGAATCTAAAAAAAAAAAAAAATGGCTCTGAAGAACCTAGGGTCAGGACAGGAATAAAGACTCAGACGTAGAGAATGGACTTGAGGACACGGGAAGGGGGAAGGGTAAGCTGGGACGAAGTGAGAGAGTGGCATGGACATATATACACTACCAAATGTAAAATAGATAGCTAGTGGGAAGCAGCCACATAGCCCAGGGAGATCAGCTCAGTGCTTGTGTCCACTTAGAGTAGTGGGATAGGGAGGGTGGGAGGGAAACGCAACAGGGAGGAGATATGGGGATGTATGTATACATATAGCTGATTCACTTTGTTATACAGCAGAAACTAACACACCATTGTAAAGCAATTATACTCCAATAAAGATGTTAAAGTAAAAACATATTAAGCAACCAAAAAACATATATATATGAGTTTTAGAAGAAGTAGGTTTTCTTTTTTTTTTTAACTGCTGCTGTTGCCACCACCTCTTGTTACCAAGTAAATTATCTTAATGGACTTTCATATCTTATCAGAGAAACTGGCAGGAAGAGAGCTCATCAAATGTGAGGGTGGCAAGTTGCTGAGAGAAATAGCAGACACATGGGATGGCAGAGAATGATGACTAGAATAGACCAAATCAAATGTAACAGGTCGAAGGACACATTACTGCCTGGGAGACCATGAAAGTCTGTCTGCACAGCTCCAGGATGGGCAGGGTCAGCTTCAAAGCTTCGTGAATGAGTGATAATCTCCCTCCAAAGCCAGGCTACACTTAGAAAAATTACATTAACTGCATTTTAAGAAGGACATGAACAAACTGGAGTACGTCCTAAGTAAAAGGGCCAGGACCCATAGTCAGCTGGAAGACATGTATTGAGAGACAGCAGAAGGAATAGGGGGTGTTTAACCCAGAGAGCAGGTGACAAATGAGATGAAGTAGGGGACTTGGGAGTGACCCTCAAACATCTGAAGGACTGTCATTCAGAAGACACTTGATCTAGAATGCAGAGCTACATCTCACGGATGGAAGTTTCTGGAAGACCTATTTTAGTGGAAAATAAGATGGTACTTTTTAAAATTAAAACTACCCAAGGGACTTCCCTGGAGGTCCAGTGGTTAAGACTTTGCCTTCCAATGCAGGGGGTGAGGGTTTGATCCCTGGTCAGGGAGCTAAGATCCCACATGCCTCGTGGCCAAAAAACATAAGACAGAAGCAATATTGTAACAAATTCAATAAAGACTTTAAAAATGGTCCACATCCAAAAAAATCTTAAAAAAAAAAACCTACCCAACAATGGGATGGGCTGCCTTATAATGCAGTGAGTTCTCCATCACTGACAACATTCAAGCCAAGAATGGTTAACTATTAAAGTATTTTGTAATGGAATTTCTGCACTCTATGAAAATGCAGACTGGACTAGAAAAACCTCTGTGTTTCCTCCCAGCCCAAAAATGTTAAGATTCTAAAGTAGGCAGCCCCATGAGGGATAGCAGCAAGTCCCTCCTCACCAATTCATGCCCCCAGTTCCCTAATTAGAGAAGCATTCCTTTGGCTTCATCTTCTTTTGATACTAAAATACCATTTGAGATTAAATACTATAAATTGTTATCGGTTCTGATCACCTCCACGTGAATGAGTCTATATGGTCCTTTCCCAAGAATAGGTTTCCCTGGAGGTTGACAAGAAGGATAATATGGTCCTGATCTATGAAAGCATCCATATCTTGGGAACCACTGAGAGGGAGAGAAAAAGGACGCTGCAAGGACCAAGTTCACAATCTTGTATATCAACATACTGACTTGAGTCTTGACACTCTGTGTTAATTTCCACCCCATGGTCCAGTGCACTCTCATTGTTTCTTTAATCCAAGGGTGGTTAATGAACGCCAGACCGGGCTCTCTCCAACGACATGCTAGTTGGAGAGCGCCCACTCCACTATTGCCAACCAGCTGTGCCGCTGAAATTAACTTGCTCAGCTGGCCCTCCAAATACAGCCATTTAAAGAGTGCAATGTGCCATAGAAAGCAATTTGTTTCCTGAAGATTTAGTACCCCACGTGAAGATTGATTTTGATTTGAAAGACAGAAGTTTCTGCAAGGTGAATAATTTTAACATATTCCTCCTTTCAAGGAGCCAAATGTATTAAAATTAGGTGCAAAGTGCTTCTAATTTGTCAATCACTCCTTGAATAATTCTGTTCCTGCATTACCAGGGGAACTGCCCAAGAGACCTGGCTTTTGGCTCCTTTCATCTCCACTATTCTTTTAACTTGATCATGGCTGTAGAACGCAAATGTGACTCTACAGCTGGGGGCTGTAGGGCGGGGTCCAGGATAAAGACAGCCCCACACCTACATTAAATTTATCAGGAGGCCAGAGGTGCGACAGGCATCCTAAGTTCTGTCACACATCAGGTTGTAGGACAGGGCGCGCAATGAAACAGCCAAAGTGGAAGGCATCCCTCTTCCACTGAGGATCTTGCGAGCGCTTGCTTGTTCATTTTGTCCATCGGTTGACACCCACCACCGAGGGCTTGCTCTGTATCAGAAGCTGTGCTCAGTCCCTCGGCATACAGATGACCAAGGACAGGCTGTGCCTTGAGGGGCTCAAACATCAGAGAAACAAGAAAACCACAACTGCTCCAGGGAGTGTTGTGTTGACGGTAAGCACAGGACACTCTGAGACCACTGAGGAGGGTATCTCTCTCAGCTTGAGAGGGTCGCCCAAGGCCTCTGGGGGAAGGGAATAATGATCCTGAAGTAATGGTCCTGAATGACAAGTGAGCCAGACTGTCCAGCTGGCATAGGACACTTCCAGAAGGAAGAAGGCGTACAAAGAGCACGTGGACTACCATGTATATAATAGATAACCAATAAGGCCCTGCATATAGCACCGGGAACTATACTCAGTATTTTGTAATAACCTAAAAGGGAACAGAATCTGAAGAAGGATAGATACATAGATACTAATAGTTAGATAGATATTAATAGATAGATAAATAGATAAAGATATATGTATCACTGAATCACTGTGCCGTATACCCGAAACTAACATGATACGGTAAATCAACTGTACTTCAATTTTAAAAAAGAGCATGTGTAGTTACACCCGGCATTTTGGAGGTAGTTCTGGCATTCCAGTCTTCATGCTAAGCACCTTACAGGTATTTACTCATTCCATCCTCATAGTGGCACTATGTAGTGGGTTCTATTACAAGGTAGGGACTATCATCACTTCCATTATATAGATGAGGAAACTGAGGCATTGAAATGTTAAATAATAGGCACAAGGTAACCCAGCTTCTAAGTGGAAAAGTCAGGATTCAAACCCAGGCAAGTCCAATACAAAGTCTGTGTAAATGCATTGCTTTCCAAAAGACATGGATTGTTGGGGCAACTCGTAGCTGGGGTGGAGGGAAGTGGTTCCAGGTGGTGGTCAAAGCACAGGCAGACCTATAGATCAGGTGGTTCTTGGAATCAGTGAGATCACCTATGAAAAGCTCCAAGCACAGGACCCAACACACAGTAAGTACTCAATAAACTTTAGTGGTGCTCTGGAGGAAGAGTGCTTGTGGGAAAGTGAAGAGAGATAGAGCCAGACACTTCAGCAACTTGAGGAGCATCATGAGTCATGCAAGGTCTGGACATTACCTTGAAGGCAGCAAGGATTCATTCTAGGTGAGGAAGTGACACGCTTAAGGTCTGACTGTAGAAAGGTGACAACATGAAAGGTAGATTTGTAAGAGACAAGGCAGAATCAGAAGGATCTTGTGCCCCAGGGTACAAACACTACAACTAGCAAACACAGAACAGAGAGGGAGGGAGATGGTTTTCAAAAGATATTTAGGGGGGAAAACAGACTTAGCAAGAGATCCCAAATGGCAAGGAAGGGAAAGGTTCCTGCCTCAGGGGATAAGGTGGATGGTAGTGCCATTCCCAGGAAAGGAAATGTGAGGATGGGAATACAGATTCTATTGGGATGTAAGACTGAGGTGGCTGTGGGATGTGCCTACGGGGATATCCAGCAGATCTTTGGAAACATATAGAATCAAACCCAACAGATTGGCAGGGAATAAAATGAAAGTGCCCACACTTACATGGCTCTGATAACCATTCAGGGTGACCCAGACTCATGCCCACAGAGCATGAAAGGAAGCCTCCAACACAACCTTGTCCCCTTCACTGCTTTAGTCCTGGACAGCTTGCCCTGACCCGCTCTGCATGCCACAGTGAACCAGTTTTCAATCTTGCCAAATTATGCCAACTTGATCTGTACCCCATTTCCCAGCCTCAGGATTTGCTTCTTCTCTTTCTAACCTTCAGATTCTCTCTCTGATCTCCCCACCTCAGGATCCCCCTGAAAAAGCCCCATAGCCTTCCCGCCCAGCACCAACACCCTAAGATCAGTGTCTCTGGGAGTCCTGACCTGGTGTTGCCATAGAGACAGAAACAGGACTGGATTAAGATGGAGTGCAGTGGGCGTGAGGCCATCAGAGTCTGAGTCCTTACCTGGAGGCAGTAATCGCCCAAATGGTCCGCCCATGCCCATAGCGTGTCCAGTGCGTGTCTTCCGTGAAGCCAATCTCTTCAATCTCTTGGGATAATCTCGGCAGTGCACCTTTGAGACCCAAACAACCAAGTGCAGCACAGAGATGGCAAGAGGATTACTCTCCCCATTTCCTACACACAGCCCTGCACTTCAAGGCATTTCAGAAGGGGGAAGGGAGAGGTCCTGCTGCACCTGCTCCAATGCACAAGGACAAAGCTCCAGCTTGGCTGGCCCTGATAGCCACACTGACCAGGTCTAATCTGTGGACACGTCACAATCCTAGGAGGACTCCACAAGGGACTGCCTTCCTGCAACGGACAAGGTGTGACTATTTATGTTCCCATAGGTCGGAGAACCTGGAGATGTGGTTACAAATACGGCCAGCATCCAATGAGTAAAGGAATGAATGAGCTCCATCTCATGCTTGATATTCAGACTTTTTGGCTGTTGAAGTAGGTGCCTCTCAAGAGGTAGTGAGTACTCCGGTCTTGGAAATATCCAAGCAGAGAGAGGCTGAGCCAGCAGAGCTGAGGCACAGCTGAGGGCCAGGCCACAGAGTTGTTCCAGCTCTATGACTATGTCCTCCTGTGACTTGTCCAAGGTGGAGAAGCTAGAAAATGGCAGAGCTGGGACTGGAACCAGGTCTACTTCAGCCAAGCCCAGGTCCCTGGTATCTTGGTGACAGGAAACAGATTAATGCCAAGAGACAGGCATACAGGGACGGCCCCCCCCCCCCACACACACACAAAAAGGAACAGCTATGCACAGCCAGCACTGTGCAGCACCTAAGGCTTACTTCTCACCCTACGTAACTGATAACCACCCTATCTTGAACGTGTGACTCACCAGTATTAACTCCAGAGGAGCCGCCTGCTGCTTTTGTTCCAGAAATACTGCAAATTATTGCAAGTTTGTGAAGGAATGGAAATTGGTCGAAGTGAACTGGCTAGTAAACTGCTCCTTACTCTGTTTCCATATGAAAAGCAAGAAAAGGCAATTACGAACAAGGAACCTGGACCCACCAGCCCAGAGACTATTGGGCTAGCCCACAAACGGGTCCAGCTAGTGCTCTGTTAGACACAACTGCACATGGACACGTTTGTTTCAGGAACAAAGCAGCTGGCATCACCCGCCACCAGCCAAGGCTCCCGTCCCACTCCATCACCAAGTCTGAGAAGGCTTTGCACCCACATGGAGCTCTTGTCCCTGAACTGCTAAATCGTTTTTCAATTCATATAGTAATGGGCTGTCACTGGGGTCATCTTCCCAGTTATCTGTTCCGGTGGTGGCTTGGCAAGAGGAGATTTGATCATTCCTGGCAGTAAAGTCAGTGCTCCAAGCAAGGCGTGAAATGACAAACAGGCACGTTTGCAGCAAAGACACCCGGGTGGATTCACCGGCAACGATGACGCCCGGGCACATCCCTTGATAAAAATCTCATCTTCCTCTAACCACCCAGGAAATCGTACCTTTAAAATCAGGGAGGCCAATTAGAGGGGAAGTTAGAGGGGACCATGAGAGGGACTGTCTCAGCTCTCAGCTGTGCTCCAGCTGACGCCTATGACTGAGACAGCAGCTTTGCTAAGTGTCATGAGAGCTGTTTATAACCGTCTAGAGGGGCACCTGCAACGGTGTGTGAGCGGGGACTAGGCTGCAGGGTTCCTGAAGCAGAGAAGGTGGCAAGTGGAGATGTTGCAAAAACTGAAGTGGGTTAGGGGTCTTCAACAAAGAGGCCAAGTGTCCCAGGTGGTCTGTGCAAGCTAGAGAATGCTAAGGAGCCTACTTCTGGGACCGGAATTGGCAGCCAACCTCTCAAACAGAAAATATATTCATGGTCAAAAAAAGAGCAAACAGGATATCCATGAATGGAGCCCAGCCAATGGCTGGAGACACAGAATCAAAGCCCCTCCCCAAGAAGGGGCACGAGCAGGGGCTGCACTCAGATCCAGCAAGGAACTAGGACGCAGAAGGGAAACTGAGACAGGTACCCTGGGCTACAGATGCGGGAAGACTGCAGCTCAGGAGATGACAACAGCGTCTGGCATAAAGTAAGTACTGATAGTTAACAACGCTGCTCAAGTCACAATCTGTCATGTATTATATACTTTTTTATTAAGATAGAGAGAGAAGGCCAAGTCTTAAGGGTCAGTGAATTTTTATCTATGTGTACATCCATGTAACCACAATTCAGATCAAGATATATACATTTCTTGGGAGTTCCCTGGTGATCCAGTGGTTAGGACTGGGTACTTTTCACTGCCAGGGCGCAGGTTCAGGGAACTAAGATCCCACAAGCCATGTGGCACAGCCAAAAAAAAAAAAAATATGTACACTTCCAGATATAGCATGCTGCCCCAAAAAGTTTCTCATGCCCATTCTCAGTCACATAGGAAACACTTTACTGACTTCTACACCATAATTTTCCTTCCTTGTTGTTGAACTTCATTTACCGTACAGTATCTACTCATTGATACTAGCTTTCTTCATTCAACATGACATCTGATATCCATCCATGTCATTGCATGTAATGGTAGTCGTTCTTTGTCGTTACTGTGTAGTATTCCAACGCATGAATACTTTACAGTTGATATATCCATTCTATGTTGATAGACATCTGGGTTGTTTTCTAGTCTCTGGCTATTGTGAATCACGCTGCTATGAACATACTCACACTTGTCTTTGCCACTGGTGTATGGTGGACGTATGTCCTCATTTTTCTCAGGTATGTAGCCAGGTCTGGAATTGTTGGCTCAAGGGGTAAGCACATGCTTAGCTTTAGCGGATACAACTTTGCTGTTGTACTTTGTAATTTATAGCCATGTCTATACAACATGTGCCCTCTGTTGTGTGTTCTCAGTGAATTGACCCTTTAATCATTCTGTAATGTCCCTCTCTGTCTCTGGTAATTTTCTTTATTCTGAAGTTTACTTTATCTTATATTAATATAGCATTTCTCAACCTGGTCCCAAAAAAGTCTAATTGTCATGGGTGACAATTATAAGGAAAAGGCACTCTCACACACTGTGGTGGGGAAATATAATAACAAACCATCTGAGATGACAAATTTTGTAGTATCTACTGAAAAATGTACATACATGCCTATTGACCCAGTGATTTTAATTACAGGAATCTATCCCTCAAAAAAATAATTACACACGTGCAAAAAAAGCTGAATGTACAAGGATGCTGATTGCAGCATTGTTCATAACAGTGAAAAAATAGAAACAACCTGCATTGCCATCAATAAGGAAAATGGCTCAATTGACTATGTTGTATCATATTATGGAAAAGCAATGCAGCAAGTAAAATAATGAGGCCAGTCTCTGTACATGACCATGAATAGATGTCCAAGACCATTTGAGAGGAAAACAAAAGTTGAAGAATGATAAGCATGGTATGATACTATTTATATTTTTTTAACTACACAACAGTATTACACTTTCAATGTCACGTGTGTGTGTGTGTGTGTGTGTAGTGACTACATATAGAAAAGGCTTGAAAAATAAATATCAAAGTGGGGGTAGGAATTGGGGTAGGGGTCCTGAGATTAGGGTGGAAGGTCAAAAAGAACTTTAGCCTAATCTATACTGTTTTATTTTTACAAGGAGAAAGTTTATATGAATTATTGCTGTAATTAAAAATTAATAAATAGGACCAATGTTAATTTCTTAGTCAGACAAATACACCACGGTAATGTAAGCTGTTAACATTAAGAGAAACTGGGTGACTGGTATACAAGTGCCCTCTGTATTATCTTTGCAACTTTTCCGTAAACTAAAAGTAAAAAGTTTATTTAGAAAAACTTAAGATAATTGATCGAAATACAAAAAAGGAAAGCATAAATAAATTAACAAGGTATTTGTATTATAGATTACTAGGTAGCCACAAAATATAAATAAAATAATATTCTGCCATGGAATGATCCCCAAGACACATAATCAAGAGGAAAAAACAAAGTCAGGTCTCAGAACAATGCCTATGGTACAATCTCAGTTATGTGCAAAATTAATAGTGTGTGAACATGCCTGGTATGTAGATGAATAGAAAACAGCATGAGAGTCCATATTCTAAACCAAAGGTGGGCAAACTGCAGTAAGAGCTGGATAGCAAATATTTTCAGCTCTGTGGGCCATCTGTCTTTGTCACAACTAGTCAGCTCTGCCACTGTAGCTTGAAAGCAGCCATAGACAATATGTAACTGAGAGAATTTGGCTGTGTTCCAATAAAACTTTACTTGCATAAATAATCGGCAGAATAGATTTGGCCCGTGGGCCATAGTCTTGCCAAACCTTCTCCTAACCTGTTAGCAGAGTAAGGAGTAAATGGTTTACTGCTAAAATAGTGTACAAAAAAGTATTGTATTATTTCTACTTTGAAAATATTAATAAACAGAGTGTCCTAATCCAGTGCCTGGCATAAAGAAGTCTTTGATTAAGTTTGCATCCTATCCCCTCTTCTGGCCATCAGCATCCTGCAGCTGACATCCCAGGATCCCTTCATGGTTAACCTGCTAAGTTGTCACAATTACTTGATCCATGCAACCCAGGGTGCCTTTCAGTTATGAACCAGCTCCCCATGGAGGGAACAAGAAAACATTAGGTGCCACGGCTCAGTACTAAAATGACCTAGGGCTCCCTCACCTGCTTCCCCTTCACAGAAGGCCCAGCCAGGTACAGGCATCTTCCAGAAATCTCCGGGCCCTCTCAGGGAGAACAGCTGAGGAGTGAGCTAATTGGCAATGAGGCTGAGTGACAGCTATGTTCGGGAATGATTTGCAAATCGTATTCTCCTGGAGCTTATTAGAGGACTCATTAAGAGTACAACAGTACATTACTTTCTGAAATTCTGATCTAAGCAGAAAATTAAAATTATCTGCTAAATGACCTAATAAAATTCAATAAAATGTGCTGAGAAAATGAAAGCTGCAATAGATCATCCTGCAGAATTTGGCTAAAAATAATCTCTCTCTCCTGTCACCGAGAGGCAGTGCCGTGCCCTTGGTGCAGCCCTGGATGGACGTGGTGTGTGAGTCAGAGCCTCAGTGATCCCACCTGCAGAATGACTCACAGGCAAAGAGGACTGAACTGGATGCCAGCAGTGGGGGTTGGGGGGGGGGGCCCGAGGGCACGTGGACTGTATCCCGTATGCTGAAAGCCCAGCATCACTGCCACCTCCCCAACGTCCACCCCCTTAAACCCACCTAGTTCAGGCCGCACCCATCATCTGTTGCTTCATCTGCTTCACCATCTAACTGATCTCCGACTGACCACTCCAACTAGGTATCCATAATTTCAGCCAGAAAACTCCTTCCAAAAGGCAAGTCTCACTTTGTCACACTCCTTGGAACATTTTCAGAAGCAGCCCATTGCTCAAAGATCCAAACTCTTTAGCAGTGATTCTCAAAAGGTGGACCCTAGACCAGCAACATCACCTGGACATTTGTTAGAAATGCAACTTTCCAGCATAAACAAAACAAAAAGACAACCTACAAACTGGGAGAAATTATTTGCAAACGATGCAGCCAACAAGGACTTAATTGCCAAAATATGCAAACAGTTCATACAACTCAGTATCAAAAACACAAACAACTCAGTCAATAATGGTAGAAGACCTAATTAGACATTTCTCCAAAGAAGACATACAGATGGCCAAGAAGCACACGAAAGGAAGCTCAATATTGCTAATGACTAGAGAAATGCAAATCAAAACTACGATGAGATATCACCTCACTCTGCTCAGAATGGCTATCGTCAAAAAGTCTGCAAATAATAAGTGCTGGGGAGGGTGTAGAGAAAAGGGAACCCTCCTGCACTGCTGGTGAGAATGTAAATTGATACAGCCACTATGGAGAACAATATGGAGGTTCCTTAAAAAACTAAAAATAGAGTTACCATATGATCCTGCAATCCCACTCCTGGGTATACACCCAGAGAAAACTCTAACCTGAAAACATACATGCATCCCAGTGTTCAGTGCAGCACTATTTACAATAGCCAAGACATGGAAGCAACCTCAGTGTCCATTGACAGATGAATGGATAAAGAAGGTGTGATATATACACAATGGAATATTACTCAGCCATAAAAAAGAATGAAATATGCCATTTGCAGCAACATGGATGGACTTAGAGATTATCACACTAAGTGAAGTCAGAGAAAGACCAATATTATATGATGTCACATATGTGGAATCTGAAAAATGACACAAATGAACTTATTTACAAAAGAAACAGACTCACAAACATAGCAAACAAACTTATGGTTACCAAAGGGGAAGGTGGGGGAGGGATAAATCAGGGGTATGGAATCAACAGATACACACTACTACATATAAAATAGATAAAGGACAGGATTTACTGTATATCACAGGGAACTATTTCAATATCTTGTAATAACCTATAATGGAAAAGAATCTGAAAAAGAGTATATATTTATGTATACTGAATCACTTTGCTGTATACCTGAAACTAACACAATATTGTATATCAACTACACTTCAATTAAAAAATAAAAAAAGAAAGGAAATGCAAGTTTCCAGGCCCCACCCAGACTTACTAAATCAGAAACTCTCAAGGAGGGGCCCAGCAATCTGAGTTTTCATCTCTAGGCGACGCTGATGCATGCTCAAGTGTGAGAACCACTGCTTTCATAGCATATGGCACAAAGAAGTTCTGCAGTCTGGCCTTGCTCTTCCTGATTTCTTACCCCTACGTCCCACCCACCCCGCCTTCCACCTATTCCCAGCCACGGAGCCTTCTACCCCATCCAAAGAGACTGCAGGTTTGTATGTGACGCTCTCTCTGTTGGGAAGGCTTCCCGCTTTTGCTTGGTGAGCACCACATCCTTCATAGATCCAGCATGAAAATGTCAATTTATTTTCCCATTTGAATGGCCGACCTTCTACCTTGCTTGCATCATTCTCCAAGTGTGCTGTTCAGCTGGTCAGAAGAACAGCCTTTCCCGGGAGCCCCGGGAGGTCATTTTCATCAGTCCCCACTGAACTTTCTGTTTCCTTCCTGTCTGTCTAGAGACTGGCTGCCCCGCTTAACTGTGAGGAACTGGGGGTGAGGCAGGGGGAGGCGGGGACAAAAACAGGATCTTCTCGGTACCTCGCATGGAGCCTGAGAGGGAGTCAGTGCTTAGAAAACACTTGCAGAAAAGAATCTTATCAACTTGAGTGTTATGGGGAAAACCTCTCAAAATCACTGCAATTCACGAACACATTTGGCTCTGCATATGCTCCCAGACAGACAGAGTATTCGAAACAGCAAGTCCCCTCTCTCCTCCCATGAGGGTAGCTGTTCAGCTCCAAGCATGGCATACAAATGATCAAGCTCACATGTGTTTTTAGCATAAGCTAACAGTTCACTTAGCTGGAAAAGATGTGGGTACAGAGGCGTTGCCAAGCAGTACAGGCAGGATTTGCAGCAGCCATCAGAGGCCCAAAGGTTTGGCAGCCATCCTTTCTGGGTTTGTGAAGCGTAGGTGATATACTTATCAACATAAGACACATCTGCACTCATTCAGCCTAATGAGAATCAAAATTAACTCTAACTGGAAACATCTAAACCCGTTAATCCTGTAATCTCTTTTAAAAACTAACGGCTCTCCTGGAGAACATATCTGGGCCATGAGCCCCCAAATCTTTGAATGTACCGGCCCCAAATTCTGAAATGTGGTACCCCAAGAAATGACCCCAGGGAAGCCATGGGGACTTAACACCAGTCTGAGAACCAAGGAAGAAGCTTTCAAAGGCACCCACCTGAACTTCCCATTGATGCTGAGAGCTCCCTGGCTACATCCTTGACAAACTGTGGGAGCCAAAGCTCACCAGCCTCCAAAAAGTAACTCAAGGTTTGACGTTGGGTCCTGAATATCCTAGAATGTCACATCTTTACGATATTTAAGGAGACACTTTATATATCATTTGACTCAGTGGCTACGGACCCAGAGATCCCTGAGCTACTGTCCAAGAGCTCAGAAAGACCAAAGAAAATCATATACTTGCCAAAAACAGAGTTAACCAGGCTGTTATTTAATTACACATTAGGTATCTGGGGAAAAAAATAATCTCTCAAAACGTGATGTCCACCAAAGAAAAGTTGACTGAAGGAGACGCATTGTGTTGAAAAGATGATCACCAAGGATCTAGTTTAACTTGTCTCCTTTTAGCAATAAGGAAAGTGAGGTCCGGAGAGAGGAGGTGACTTGCCCAATGCTCACAGCTACATGGAGTAGCAAGTAGCAAGAACTCATGTCTCAGGACTTCCCTGGAGGTCCAGTGGTTAAGACTTTGCTTTCCAATGCAGGGGATGTGGGTTCAATCCCTGGTTGGGGAGCTAAGATCCCACATGCCTCACGGCCAAAAACCCAAAACATAAAACAGAAGCAATACTGTAACAAATTCAATAAAGACTTCAAAAATGGTCCACATAAAAAATATGTATACATTAAAAAAGAAATAACTCAGGTCTCTTATCCCCTAGCCTGGTGCTTTTTCAACACTATATCCATTGTCATTCATAACATTAGTGAGCCCATAGGAGAGCAGTTCTCAAAGTGTGGTCCCTGGACCAGCAGCAGCAGCATCCCCTGAGAACTTGCTAGAAACTCAAATTTTGGGATCCATCCCAGACTTGCTGAATTAGAAATTCTGGGGATGTGACCCGAGAATTCGTGTTTTTAGCAACTCCTCCAGGCAATTCTGACACACTGAAAAATTAGAACCACTGCCATAAGGAAAGGATACTTTCATCCCCTGATGTTTTTCTCAATCTAGCTTGAAGGGAATGCCTTGTCTCAGTGTTAGATGAACAAATCATAGATTATAGCCAGCAGCCACCTTGGAAGCTTAGTCCAAACTGCTCCCTGCACACAAGTCCTCTCTATTGCATACCTGATAGATGGCTATCCATCTTTGGCCAGATGCCCCCAGGACTAGAAACCCATCACCCTTTAAAAATGCCCTTGGAATTCCCTGGCAGTCCAGTGGTTAGGACTGCATACTTCCACTGCAGGGGTCACAGGTTCAGTCCCTGGTCCGGGGAACTAAGTAAGATCTTGCATGCTGCGTGGCAAGGCCAAAATAAAATAAATAAATAAATCAAAATGCCCTTATCTTATTGTAAAGCTCTTGGGTTAGAAGTTTCTTCCTTATGGTCAACAAAGATCTGCTCCCTTAACCTCTACCCTCTACCTATATCAGCCCTGTACCCACTGGGTGGCCACACCACCCTGCAAACGTACCTTTCACTGAAGCCTCCCTAGCTTCCCAGTCCCATGGAAGAGCAGTTACTGGTAAAAGCTGTTGAGTCTGTGTCGAAATAATCTCCCTTTCTTCTGGGGTGGGGGGAGGGTTTTAAAAGGAAAGTAAGGTCAAGTAGAAACAAGGAGAGGGAGGAAAGGAAGAAAAAATGAAGGAAGACAGGAGGGAAAGGAAGATGGAAATGCTTTCCAAATACTCACTTAGTATTTGGCATTTAACTCACAAAACAACACTGTGAGATAGATATTATTCTCCACCACTTTACAGATTGAGGAAGCAAAAGTTTCACGAGGTTAAGCAAATTAACAGTGTTGCCTACCCTCTCAGGAGTTCCTCCTCTGAGCGAGACCACCAGCAGCTGCTTCCCATTTAGCAGCCTAGTCATTTAACCCCCCACTGAAGGAGAACACCAGGTAATCAGTCTGTTCACCAAAGACCTGGGAACAGTTCTCACTGGGTTAGCTCATGTCACAGGCTCATACCTGAACCAATCACTATGGCCAGGCGAGTGTAATGCTTTCATTGGCTAGGCCAGGATCATGTGCCCTCACCTGGTCTGGGGGGGTGGGAGCAGCCTCAGTTAAATAAGGGAGGAGGGTTGCTGTTAGCAGTGGGGGAGGGAAGGAATGCTGGAGAAGCAGAAAAAAATAAAGATTTCCACTACACTTGGAAACAGAAGGGATTCCCATAGACACAGTGAATGTCTCCTTCTTCTGCCTGGTTAAGTGCATTCTGTTTAAAAAGTCATATGGGAGCTTCTCTGGTGGCGCAGTGGTTAAGAATCTGCCTGCCAGTGCAGGGGACACAGGTTCGAGCCCTGGTCCAGGAAGATCCCACAGGCTGCAGAGCAACTAAGCCCGTGAGCCACAACTACCGAAGCCCGCATGCCTAGAGCCTGTGCTCCACAACAAGAGAAGCCACCGCAATGAGAAGGCCGTGCACCACAATGAAGAGTAGCCCCTTCTCGCCACAACTAGAGAAAGCCCGTGCGCAGCAATGGAGACCCATTGCAGCCAATAAATAAATACATTTATTTTTTTTAAAAAGTCATATGGGGCTTCCCTGGTGGTGCAGTGGTTGAGAGTCCGCCTGCCGATGCAGGGGACACGGGTTCGTGCCCCGGTCCAGGAAGATCCCACATGACGCGGAGCGGCTGGGCCCGTGGGCCATGGCCGCTGAGCCTACGCGTCCAGAGCCTGTGCTCCGCAACGGGAGAGGCCACAACAGTGAGAGGCCCGCATACCGCAAAAAAAAAAAAAAAAAAAAAAGTCATATGTATGTATAAGCATTCCGTATTGAATTATTAAAGTATTATAATGGTTAAGGGGACTTCCCTGTTGGTCCAGTGGTTAAGGTTCCACACTCCCAATGCAGGGGGCCCGGGTTCAATCCCTGGTCAGGGAACTAGATCCCACATGCTGCAGCTAAGACCCAGCGCAGGCTAAATAAATAAATATTGATATTTTTAAAATAATAATAATAATCGTTAAGAATGAGCCAGAAAGGGAAAGTCTTGAGCAGTGGGACATTCCAGCCAGCACAAATGTACTGCTGGCACCCACAATCCTGACTGCTCTGTTCCCTTCACGTAGGTGAGTTGGCACACATCTCTCCCAGGAGGAAGTTCAGCCTTTGCGGCTCTTTCCCATTTATTCTTCCCATGTACATAATCACTCTTTGAAACTCATGTTTTTTATTTTCTCAAATATTTCCAAGATGCTTCATTGGTTAAAGTTCGTTCACTTGTTCCCAGGATGTTCAACATTGGCTTAGTTATGGCCTCCAGCCCAGCTGGTATTTCACAGGAGGAGCCAGTAATGCACGTTTCCAGCTCGAATGCACAGTCTAGAACACATTTTACAGAAACCGCCAGTCTCACCCCAATACCAATTACTCATATCTAGTTACCATATATTTAAAAAGAAATTCACGACTTAGAAAATTTAAAACCACACAGTTCTTAGTATTATGAACACAATTTTACTAACTTTCAGTGACAATCATGTTTAATCTAATCTTAAAACTCCCTCTGGACTTAAATGGAAAACAACATTATAATTCTGGATTCATCTTATGTTTTAAAAAAACATTCTTGTCATGTTTGTGTTCTGGGTTTCATTTCAGAGCCTCATAACAGATTAACAACTAAAACCCTTATAGGAGACTTATTTAATATTTCCTTTCACTAAAATCAGAAGCTTTTTAAATTCCAACTTAAAATATAGACAAGAGAAGCCACTGAATTCCTTCTCATGACTCCCTCTCATCTCCTTTGCCTCACATTTTCTTTAGACTAATTCAAAGAAGAAACAAAGGAGAATGTATCATATTCATTCATTCATTCATTCATTCATTCAATAGATTTTTTTTTTCAGAGTAGCCACTGTGTATCAAGCACTGTGCTGGGTTCTGAGTGAATGATAGCAAAGCAAATTTCCTCCGCCCTCACGAGGTTTATGGTCTAGTACAGGGGTCAGCAAACAACAGCTGGTAGGTCAAATCAGATCCACCACCCAATTTTGTACAGCCTGCAAGCTAAGGATAGTTTTTAAACTTTGAAATTGTTGAAAACATCAAAAGAAGAATATTTCACAACACGAAAATTATATGAAATTCAAATTTCAATGTCTATAAATAAAGTTTTATTGGAACACAGCCATACCCATTCATGTACATATTGCCTTGGCTGCTTTCACACAGTGGCAGAACTGAAGAGTTACAACAGAGATGACACGCATGTCAAAGACTAAAATATTTACTGCTTGGCCCTTTACAGAAAACGTTGGCCAACCCCTGGTCTAGTGGCAAATGGGAGAGGATGTGAGAAGAGCATGGCTACCTCCTCACTGTGGAAGGATATCAGTCTCCCAGCTAACAGGTGGAGATGCCATCCACTACACTTATTCAGTGAGAGGTCCCATAACACTCATTTTTCGGTCAAGGATTTACTGGCTGCCACCTTTCAGTTTTAGCCTGACTTCACCATTTGATCGACTTTTTTTTCTTTTTTTTTGCTATTGAGTTATATGAGTTATTTATATAGTTTGGCTATTATTCCCTCATCAGACATAAAACATATGTCTAAAATATATGCAACTATTTTTTCCCATTCCACAGTGTTGCCATTTCCTTCTGGTGATTGTTTCTTTTGCTGTTCAGAAGCTTGATGTGGTTCCACTTATTGATTTTTGCTTTTGTTGCTTGTGCTTTTGGTGTCACATCCAAAATAATCGTTGCCAAGACCAATGTCAAGGAGCTTTTCCCTGTTTTCTTCTAGGGGTTTTATGGTTTCAGGTCTTGTTTAAGTCTTAATCCATTTTGAGTTAATTTTTGCCTGGCTTCACCATTTGAAGGCCACTCCCTTCTTGCCCATTGGTTAATCAACCTTTGAATGCCTCCCCTTCCCCCTCTACCCACACACATCCCCTTTGTCCTTCCAGACCTAACTAAGGGCCACCTATTTCTGGAGATATCTGATCAGGATCTTAGCAACCTGGGGCACTTAGAACAACTCCAGAGGGCACCATTCACATGGGGCTCAGTACACACTATCTTCCTTCTCTGAAATTCTTTGACTGGTAATGATACCATTTAGCACTTACTTGCTACATGCTTCCTGCCTTATCTTCTTAAAAGAGTAAGTTCTGGCAACTTACCTTACCTGTTGGTACAGCTTCCACAAATGGACAGAGCAGACACAGTTTCTTTGTTCACTACTTGTATGGATGAGCAAGTGTGATGTCTGGGATAAGTACTAGTGCAGCTATGCTAGGCCAATACTGCATGTTGAGCTCTGTGGACACAGCACCTTGACAAAGCCACCATGGTGGCTTTGCAACCCACAGCACTGCGGGATGAGAAATGCAAAAGAGACTGGATTCTGGAGGATTCCACCATATATATGTAACTCACAAGGGCCAAATGCTATTTTATTAATTTCCACTGGGAAATGCAACTGCCGTAAAAAGGAATATTTTTATGTTAGTTGGCCAACACTTTCTGTTTCCTACTGGAAAGTTTTTTAAATGAAAGAATTATCACAAAATTATTTTCCATTGATCCCCACTATGTGCACGATAGATGAGGTTGCTTTGATGTATTTTCTCTCTTCTTTATGATCACTCTACCATGTACTGGTTATAGGTTCCATGTTAAAGAGAACAATCCAACGTACTTGGTGAGGCTGATGACAGATTAAATGAGAGACTGCGTGCCAGGTGCTTAACTCAGCAGAGCACATAGCAAAGTGCTTGATAAATGTTCACTGTGGTTCCTACGGATTCCAAAGTTTTGAGAAGGATTTTCTATTATTTGTAGAGACAAGAGCAGCCTCCAGTTTAGCCCTATAATAGCATATATCAGAGAGCTCCTATTTGCCTCTCCATGGCTCGTCTCTAAACTCTGCCAGCCCCTTTTGTGACGTCTGTGGTCCTATCAAGAGGCTCCCTTGCCCTCTGGCTACTGGTTGGGTTTGGACAATGGGAAGCACCTGCAGGAACTGGGAGGGAGGGATGCCAGTGAGGAAAGGGCATTTCTTTTCCCAGGTCCCTCTGTGAAGAGAGCTGAAACTGACCACGTCATACCTACTGTCAGGCAATCCTCTCCCAACAACCCTCTCTGTCTACAGCTGTGGTGACCAGTCCCTCCTTCCTTCTTCCTCCCAATTCCCCCATCCCCCTCTCCCTTTCTAACCCCAGGATACTGCCTATTCTTCCTGATTTCTCTACACTTTGCCCACACCTTTGGAATGAATTCTTTTCTTAAACGCTCTTCAAATTACCCAGTTAGAGTGTGCTTTTGGCTTCCCACTAAGACCTGACTGATACTTAACACAGAATTTCCCAAAACTTTTGCTGCCAACAGAATCCTTAGTGTCTCCATAATTTTTTCATGGAAGCACTAGGCTAACAGGAATACCTAACAATTGTTTATTTTTTAGGTCCAAACAATTTAGCAAGATTTATGTCCTAACATAACTAAGTTAATAGCTAATTTTTTTAATAATGTACATAAGTTGATAGAAAAAATACTATTTTTTACTTCATTCTCAAATATCTGTACTTAGTAATGGAACGTGTGTACCTGTTGAGCACTGCACAACTTCTCAAACTTCGGAATGAGACTGGACCCCACCATCTTCACTGCTCACTATATACAGTATTTGATTTTTATCACTGCAACTGAAAACCCAGCTTTGCAAAGATATGATGTCATCAAAAGGAATGTAGTACGATCTAACGTTGAAACTGTGGATTACCTTGAGCTGGTCATTAGCATGATGTCCAGAGGATGTCAAGTTTCCCTCAAAGCATTTGAAATATCCCGAGGTTCCCTCCTGAGCTTACTGTGGTGCTCTGTGGCATCTTCGTGTACAGTTTGGGAACCACAGTCATAGCATCATTCTCACTCTCTTGGACTCTTGTTTGCTTTTTGAGTAGGAAAGAAAGAGAAAGAGTTGTGGGCAGCTTAACAGGGATTGAATCTGCGAATCGATCTCAGCAGGAAAAAAAGGAAAAGGTTGCAAACACCTGGATTAGGATCATCAGTATAAAGGATCAACTCCATGACCCCATCCATTAACTTTGGCTTCTCCTAATCCACCTGCATCTGACTTTGGCTCTACTCCTGAGAGTAACCCCTCCCCCCCATTTGGGTCCAGGAAGGTCCTCTCCTCTATCTACAGAGAAGTCTGAAATGGCTGCAGCCCCATCCTTCCTCTGCGTCTCCTGTCTCCTGTTGAGAAAAACCAAGCAACAATTTGGCTCTCATAGTCACTGTTCTGAAATTTACTTTTCTCTTGGTCTCTTATCTCCTCTGTTCAAAGCCAATGTCTGTTACCTCTTTGCAGCCAACATGGCCAGCGGTGAAAGTTTCTGTCATTTTCCCTACATAACAAATCAGAGAGCTGCTTTATCCCATTCCTTGACTGCCTCTGTTTCAAGACTCATTGTTTCTAACTAGCAGAGGCACATATGAATTTCCTCTTTATGTCTTTTCTCTTCCATTCCCTGCAAACGCTTAGCCATTTATTCATTTTTATCAACACAGACATCGGTAACACTTTGGAATAACCGGCTCCACTATGATAGCTCATTTATTATTCATTGCAATAAGCTTCAACTCACTCCACATCAATAAAGCGGAAAGGGAATCAGCTCAGCTCTCCCACGTGTGGGCTGGGTGTGCACACTCAGGGCTGCCATGGGAAGCCCTCTGTCCACGGCACAGTCAGGATGCCCAGACCCTGCCTTGGATTTTGTGCCTCCAGGTGCTTTTGGAAAGCAGAATGAAATCAACCAGGTGATTCGAGGCTCATGACAAACCTCTCCATAGGTTCCCTGCTGTTTCCTCTAACATGAGGCTGAAAAGGAAGGGGGGTTTTATGTCAAACAGTCTGAGTTTGAACCCCAGCTGTGCTGTTCATTAGTGGTGGACTATAGCCTAATGACTTAACCTTCCGAGTCTTCGTTTCTTCATCTGCAAAATGCAGCTATTGCTACCTACCTCCAAGCCTTGTTAACGATTAAATGGACTAGGTGAACTGCATGACGCCGGCACACAGTAGGTGCGTTACTATCATTGGAGCCATGAGTCCACCCACACACTACATCCAGCTCGCAGGCTTCCCAGTGATGGATAGAGGCAGCGAAGTGGTTGTGCGCGTGGACTTTCAAGCTAGACATCGGGTCTATTGGGACATTTCCTCACTTCTGGGGTCAGTGACCTTGTACAAGTTACTTAAACCTCTCTAAGCTTCTATAGAAAGAGGTTGAGAATAGCCCTCCTGTGTCGAGTTTGTTATGAGGATTAAATGTCTTAGTGCCTGGCAAGTAGTAACAACACATTGCCTGGGGTGCACTACATACCTAGCAAGTGCTCAATGAGCTGTTTTTACAAACACTGGTAATATTTGCCCAAACTCCAGGCCACACTGGTCTGGTTGTAAAAATGGGTAACAATCTCACCACCTGGCGTATTTCTCTTGCTTTGACTGTATGCACTACCAAAGGATATTTAAGCCCTCAAGGTCTCCTCTGTATTGGGGGTGTTCCTGGGAATTACATACAGTCATCTCGGCTGCCTTCTCCCTCAGCTCTGTCTCTCACTGCAGAGCGGAATCTGCTGTAGGGACGTCCAAGGCTGGCAAAGCCACTGACACTGACCTCAGCCCTTAGCTTAGGAGCCACACTGTGGCAGAGCCAGGGGGTATGGAAGGTACTCTACAAGGCTAAAGCCACCAGCATAGTACTTTCCATGCATGGGACGGGGGCCTCCTGTGCCCTGACCACCAGGTCACAGGCCCCTGAGAGACTCAGCCCTTGCTCCCAGCATCTCCCAGGATGAAGGTGAGGCTTCCCCTTTAGAGCTTGCCCGTGCTCTGTTTACTCTTCCGTCCCTAACTCTGTTGGGTTGTGCTAACTCCCTGCTAATGTGCCCCACCCCTCCCAAAAAAATGGGTATCTGTACAAGCAGGACAGACTGCCAGGGTGAGGCACTGGAGAACGGGGAGGGGAAGAAGGACTCAAAACCAGGACAGGGTAGATCACCACAGAAGGACAGGCATTGACTCCCTTCACAGGAGCCCAAAGCCCCGGCTCTGGGCAGCCTTGCTGGGGTAGGCAGAGGACACCCTGGATGCCTCACAGGCCATTCTCATGTTAAGGTTGCCCAAACCTAGCAGGCATGTTTGTTAAAAAGAGAAAGAACTGCAGTTTCCTCGGTCCCATTAGGAGATTTGAAGGAAGGGGGGTGTATTTGTTATCTATTGCTGTAACAAATTAACTGAACACTCAGCAGCTCAAAATAACAAAATCATACTGTCTTACAGTTCCTGTGGGTCAAGAGTCAGGACATGGCCTAGCTGGGTCCTCTTTTCAGGTCCTCTCACAATTGGGCTGCAATCAAACTGCCCACCAGATCATGGCTCACTCATCTGAAGGCTCGAGTGTAGAAGGAACCACTTCCAGGCTCACCTGGCTGCTGGCTGGAGGCCTCCCTCAGTCTCTTGAACATGGGCTTGTCCACAGGATGGGACATGGTAGCTGACTTCCCTCAGAGCAAGCAAGAGAAAGCAAGCACCCAAGACAAAAGCCACAGTCTTTTATTTTTTAACATGTATAATTTACTGGGATTTCTTCTTTTAGCCTTCACATATGTAATAGGTGGTGATATTACCTACTCCACAGAGTTGTGCATGAGAAATAAACAAGGTATCTTGAGTGAAGAGCTTAGCACATCATAGGTGTTCAATAATGGTTAACTCGGGACTTCCCTGGCAGTCCAGTGGTTAAGATTCTGTGCTTCCACTGCAGGGGGCACGGGCTCGATCCCTGGTCAGGGAACTAAGATCCTGCATGCCACATGGCACAACCAAAAAAATGATAATAAGAATGGCTAACTCAATTCCCTTTCCCTAGACACAGGATGCCTGGCCAGTGAGTCCAATTCTAGGAAAAATAGCTGGTTGCTACCAACCCTAAAGACTTCTATTTCCCTACGGCACAGTCTTTTTACAGCATAACCTCCGAAGTGACATGCCAGCACTTTTTCCACATTCTGTTTGTTAGAAGTGAGTCAGTAGGTCAGTAGATCTGGCCCACACTCAGCGGGAGGGAATTACACAAGAGCATGAACACAAGGAAGCAGAGATCCTCAGGCACCACCTTGAAGGCTGCCTCCCATAAGGATGGTCTACAAAGAGACCAGAAAACGAGAGCCAATAAGAGGCTTTCTCTAGGTGGCCCCATGAAAGAAAAGCAAAATCACACAGAAAGGATACCTGAAGGGAGTTTTTTTGTAGGAAGCAGGAGTGACCTCTAAGACTTCTCAAAGCCCCGATGATATAGTCCCTGATCAGCCAGGACTCTGGCCTCAGACAAAACTCAGTTCAAATGCCAGCCCTGCCACTCCCTAGCTGTAAGCCCTTGGCCATGTTACCTAACATCTTTTCAGCTTTAATTTCCTCCTCCAAAAAATGGGACTCGGAATAGAGCCTGCCTCGTCAGATTGCTGTTAAGATGAAATAGACACGCTCATGAAGAGATGGGCACAGCACCCTGCACAGAGAAAATATGTAGTGAATAATAATTACTAACGAGCTTCACAAGTGAGAAATTGTTCATGTTGCCTCCCAGATACCCTCCATCACAAGAGGGCAACTTGTAGGGTCGGGGTGTTGTGGCCACTGGAAAAAATCTCTCCTCAACCAAAATTTAATCCGGTGGCCCCTGGCTCCTAAACGAGCATCTTAAGAGACTGACTCGTATGGGTCCCCCACCTGCCCACAGGGAAATAAAAGATAGGTGTCTTACTCAGCCTGGGCTGCCGTAACAAAGTACCGCAGGCTGGGTGGCTTAAAAAATAGAAATTTATTTTCGACCAGTTCTGAACACTAGAACTCTGAGATCAAGGTATTGGCAGGTTTGATCTCTTCTGAGGCTTCTCTCCTTGCCTTGTAGGTGTGTCTTCATCTGTTCTTCCCTTTGAGCTTATTTGTGTCTTAATCTCCTCTTATAAAGACACCAGTCAATGGATTAGGACCCACCTTCATGAACCACATTTTAAGTTAATCACCTCTTGAAAGGCCCTATCTCCAAACATAATCACATTTGGAGGTACTAGCGTCAGGACTTCAACATATGAATCTATATATTGAATCCCAGATTATAACAATGGGCTAAGTATTTCAAGGTGTGGAGTCCCTGGAGATCACAGCCTTGCTGCAGTATCCCATGCAATGTTGGCCTGCCTGACTCTGTTGCGTGAACACAGGACTTGTTCACCTGCCACGGGGATCTCACCTCCACCCTGCCACCGAGGCCCTGGCTATCAACAGCTGTGTCTCGAGTTCTCTCCATTACATGGTCAGCACTCACATTAGGAACAGCGGGAGAAATGCCTGAAGAGCCTCACAGGAGGATGCGAGAAAAACTGTCATCCCCTACCTGATGTGACACTGGTCTACATTCCTCCGCCAGGCCTTCCCAGGAGCAGAGAGCACTCCAGGGACAGCAGGTTTGGGACAGACATGGCTTGAACAAGGGAGGCGTCTCAGAAGGTGCAGGGCAAGGCCCCCTGACCACCACCATCTCTGCAGGGGGTGAGGAGGTGGCCTCGCTGTGCCCAGGGTGGAGAGGTGGGACAGGCAGGCCCCACAGAACTGGGCCTCTTAGGCCATGACGATGCTCTCATCAGTGGGGGGGTTAGAAATTGGACGTGATTGCTGCAGTAATTATAATTATGCTGACCTTTGAACAGAGAGCTGGGAGAGGACTTTATAATAAAGCACTGATGAGGATGAACAAGGAATGAAGAGCTCAGAGAGAAACTTGAAGAGGGTGGGCAGGCCTCTGTGTGTGTGTGCCTGTGTGTGTCTATGTCTGTGTGTGTGTGTGTGTGTGTGTGTGTGTGTGTGTGTGTCTGTATGTGTGTGTCTGGGAGATGGTGTTAACAGGTCTGCTTCTTGCCCAAGGGCATTTATCCCGCAGAGCCAGCCCTTCAAAGAACAGAGACAGGAGCTCACCCGAGATGTAGCCTAGAGCCTCACAGCACTCCCTGACAAGGAACAGGATGCCCAGCCTGGTGAGATGTGCTGGGGCTGTCAGCCTCGCACCAGGGCCTCAGGCTAGCCAATCTCAAGAGGAAGAAGAAAAACAGTGATATACTTACCATGTAGCAGCACTACTGTGCCTTAACACACTCCAGCTCGGTTTGATCCTCATAACAACCTATGATGTAGGGGCAAGCCCATTTTACAGGTAGGAAAATGAAGCGCAGAAAGGTTAAGTTACTTGCCCAAAGCTATACCACTAGTAAGAGGCAGTGCTGGGATTTGAAGCCAGGCAGCGTGGCTTGAAGGCTTGAAGTTTCCACCATATTAGACTATACTGCTTTCCTTGACTGAGAAACAAGAATGAGTTAGGAATCATGACAGGTGGAGATCAGGAAACCAGGGATTGGATTCCACAAGCCCTCCAGGGCCACAGGGAGGGGTCTGGGGCAGGACTTCAAATTGCCAGAGGTGGCAGCTGCTGAAGAAGAGGGGTGGGGGAGGCTTGGAGGGTGAGCTAGGATGAGGGCCCCAAATGGGCTCCCCAATCCCCCTCTTTGGCCCATTCACAGGTGCTTCCACCTTCAAGTATATGCCCTCTCCTCTGCTCTGCCCTGGCCCTGGCTTAGGCAGACTTTACTTCCTTTATTCTCAGGGCAGGGCTGCTGGTCGTAGCCCCATAGCTTATGTACTGCTCCACACGGTGCATTCACATCATAGTTTACGTTGTGCCAGTCAACCCTGCTCAGAAGAAAAAGGAGGCCGGGGTTGGAGAAGCTCTCAGGAGAAGCCCATTAGCCCTTGCGTCAGAGGACCATTTTACCTGTTATATCACGCGGTAAAAAGCAGAGAAATAATCAGGCTTCGTTGACACTCTCAAATGTTGTATAAAAACTTTATTCATGAATTTATTCACCCAACACATTTATCAAGCCCCTATTATGTGCCTAAACACAAGGGAGACCCAAATGGCACAATTCTCACCCTCATGGAGCTTGCTAGAACTCCTCGTGGAGCAGATGAAACTGACATCAGACAATCACATGAATAAATGCAGAATTACAACTGTAGTTAAGGTCAAAGATGGAGGGTTACACTGTAAAATGAGAGCCTGGAAGAGGGAGCTCTGACCTAGTCAGGGGAGTAAGGGAAGGCCTCTCTAAAGCAGTGACACTTAGGTCAAGGTCTGAAGAATGAAGGGGGTCAAGGGAGAAAGATACCACCAAGCAAATGTAAAGTGTGTTCCAAGGTTCTATGGCTAGAGGGAGTGTATTAGCCATTGCTGTATAACAAATCACCCCAAAACGCAAATGTTGAAAAACATAAGCAGTGATATTGCTCATGGGTCTATGGGTCAGTTGGGCTTGCTCACGTGTCTGCTGTCCACTGCAGGTCATGGAGGTGACTCTGCTGATCTTGACTGGGCTCTCTGACAAGTACGGTGTCAGCTGGCTACAGACTAGTCTAGAATGACTTCAGCCCGGACAATTGGGTGGGCTTTCATCCACCTTCCACATGGTCTTTCATCCTGCAGCTAGCTCACCCAGGATTAGAGTTAGGCAAAAGGGGTGAATCTTACCAGTGCAGGGTTAGATGCCATCTTCATTTTAAATTGTGATGCTTTGTTCAACACAGAGTTATTGTATCCACTTTTATTTTTTTCAAATATCCTCTATCTTGATTACTGACACTCTTGTGCATTCTTGGACACTCTTCTGGACACTCTTGTAAATTTTGCCCCTCACCCTCGTCCCAGCCCTAAAAGAGGGACAGTGCTCAGCAGCTACATGGAGGAGGGCAATTATCTCCACTTGAACAGACCCAGGAATTTTCTAGGGGAGGCAAAGCCTGAGGCGTCAGGAGGAAATGGGCAAGTGGACAAGGCAGGGCTCAGCATACCAGGCAAAGGGAACAGTGTGTGCCAAGACTCAGAGACGTGAAACAGCTGAGTCATAAGCTGTGGGGTAAAAAGGTACTGAGCAATTGATTTTGAAAAGGGAGGTAGAGGCCAATTAGCCAAGGCCTCACATGCCCAACTGGCCAGCTCAAACTCTGCCCTGTGTGATTGGGAGGGACAGAGTCTTTGAAGCAGTGAGACGATATCATCAGTGGATTCAATTTATTTAACAAATAAGCACTCTGTGCCAGGTGCTCTTCTAAGCACGTTACAGACACTAACTCATTTAATCATTGCAACAACCCTATGAGGTAGGTCCATCTAGCAGATGAGGAAATGGAGGCACAGAGCGGGTAAGCGGCTTGTCCAAGTTGCCACAGGTAATAAGGGGCAGATACAGAATTTCAACTCAGATAGCCTGTCTCTGGAGTTCCCATTCTTAACCACTACACTTTACTACTTCTCTGCCCACTCCTATTTTAGAGAGGTTGATTTGGCCAAAGTATGGATGAATAGGAAGACAGAAATTGAGGGGGCTGGGGGATGAAATGCAGGAGGAGACTGGTGAAGAAGCTGCTGTAGTTGTCCTGGAGGAAGATGTAAGTGACCTGAACTAGGCAGAAACATCATGCAAGAACTCTAGGTGCGTCAACCTCGTAGACAAGGGAGAGGCCCAGGGTGATGGCTCAGAGTGGAAAGGCAGGCTGGGAGCCAGCCTTCGGTGGATGGAGCCTGGATGGGGTCAGGGGGAGGATGGTGAATGGTGCATGAAAGATGACAGCACAGGGGGTGCCAGATTGCCACAGTAAGGGCTTCAAAGCAAAGGGGCATTTTGCGTCGAAAGGAAGAGCCTGGTTCGCAAGTGACAGTAGGAAACCAGGATATTATTGATATTGCATCCTGTGCCCATGGAAAGCGTGACCTGTGGGAGAAAGAACCCCCTCCACTCAAGCAGGCAGCAAGAGCTGCTGCACCCTGAGGAAGAGCCAGGGTCTTGAAAGGCAGGAGATAGAGCATCCTGCAAAGCAAAGAGGGGTTTGCCATGGAAAAGGAAAAGGAGAGCCAGTAATGATGTTCCATAGGAGAATGCGGGGGAAATACAAATGCCCATCAGCCCCCCAACTCAAACAGATGACCAGTGTGCTGGCCCAGCACCAGGCTGGACGGCAAGCACAGGTGACAAAGAGTGGAAGAGCCTTAAAGGTTTTTTAGTCAACACTGCTCACTGTATAGATGAGGTCTTTAGCTCACCTCTGCAGGCCAAGAGATGCTTATTGCAAACACAAAACTCTGCCCAAAGGCTTTTTTCTGGCTGCAGAAGAGTCAATTCCCCCAGAAACTGCCCTCTGTCAATGATGGCCTGGAAGTTGGGGAATAACTAACCCAGCTTCCTTGCCCCCTGGGGGAGATAACTGAGGTGTGTCTTCCCCCATATTTCTCAGCAGAATTGTGCCCCAGTTGCTCCGAGGGTAGGGTGCTTGATATTACACTTCATTAAATTCCTACCTCTTTCCTGGTTTACTTTCCCAATCCTTACTGGGGCTTCTGGTGATCACCACCCAAATAAACTATTTGCACTCAAATCTTTGTCTCTGGGTCTGCTTCAAGGGATATCTGACTAAGATGGGGATGCTAGGGCCCAGAGAGGGGAAGAGATTTGCCATTGGTCACACAGCTTCTCGGTGCAGAGCCGTGACCCAAAGCTAGGTCTACCAACTCCAAGTCCATGAAGGCAGAGATTAAAAGCACAAAATATCTAATCACAAAGGTCTGAATTCAATCACCTGTGTAGATTATATTATTGTCCTTTCTCTACCTTCCCTGTAAGAGAATTAAATATCTCTCCCCATTGTCACTAATTGCAGTACTTCCCTGTGGGAGAAGTAAACTTCCCTGCCCCATTGAAAGAAGGTTTGACCATGGACCTCCTTGGCCAATGAAATCTGAGCAGAAGCAATATATGCCAATGCTGAACAGAAACCTTAATAACTATGGCTGGCTACATCAGCTTTCTTGCTTTTTTCTTCTTCTGCCATGATAATAGCATGTCCCAAATAGGGGCTACTCTTTCAATCTAGATCCTGGAATATAGATGGGTAGAGTAGGGCAGCTGGTCTACGAGTGGTATAAGATAGGAGTGAAAAAACTAATTATTTTAAACCACTGAGATTTTAGGCTCATTTGTTACCACAACATAACAAAAAGCTGACTAATACATTCACCACATATTGGCTATATTACCCAAAGCAAGTAAAGAAAACTCTGTGAGCCTTAGTTTCTTCCTCTATTAAAAATTAGACTAACTTTGTTATAAAACAGAAACTAACACACCATTGTAAAGCAATTATACTCCAATAAAGATGTTAAAAATAATAATAAGACTAATAATAATAGTACCAGGCTTCCCTGGTGGCACAGTGGTTAAGAATCCGCCTACCAATGCAAGGGACAGGGGTTCAAGCCCTGTTCTGGGAAGATCCCACTTGCTGCGGAGCAGCTAAGCCCGTGTGCCACAACTACTGAGCCTGCCCTCTAGAGCCCATGAGCCACAACTACTGAAGCCTGTGTGCCTAGAGCCCGTGCTCCGCAACAAGAGAAGCCACCACAATGAGAAGCCCGCGCACCGCAACGAAGAGCAGCCCCCGCTGGCTGCAGCTAGAGAAAGCCCACACTCAGCAATGAAGACCCAATGCAGCCAAAATTAAATAAATAAAATAAATAAATTAAAAAAAATAATAATGGTATCTACTTAATAGGATTTTTGTGGGAATTACATGAGATAATGTATGAGAACATTTAGTATGGTATCTAGCACAGAGCAAGCATCCAATAAATGTTAACTAATATTATTATCACTGTCGTTATCATTATTATTATTATATTTTCCTCTACCCCACAGAGAGACTTCTTCAGAAAGCAAGTTCTCCTTTGGACTTCCCTGGTGGTCCAGTGGTTAGGATTCTGTGCTTCCACTGTGAGGGGCATGGGTTTGATCCCTGGTCAGGGAACTAAGATCCTGCTTGCTGTGTGGTGAAGAAAGAAAGAAAGAAAGAAAGGAAGAAAGGAAGAAAGGAAGGAAGGAAGGAAGGAAGGAAGGAAGGAAGGAAGGAAGAAAGAAAGAAAGAAAGAAAGAAAGAAAGAAAGAAAGAAAGAAAGAAAGAAAGAAAGAAAGAAAGAAAGAGTTCTCCAGAGCAAATATATTCTTCCTGCAGGGCTCGTCCCAGCTTGTTAGTAAAAGGTACTTACTTTCCCCTCCAACTGTCCTGCTCAGAGTGTGTTGCCCTCACCACAGTGCGAACAGAAGTGCCAAGTGAGGTGCTTGCCCACGTCCCAGCAGGCCTGCACATGGGAAACCCATAGCACTTAATGAATACCCATGGAGAGGTCCAGATTAGCCCTCGTTTATTATTCCAAAATGGCAGGGAGTCAGTTATCCATGAGCTACGGCCTCTCCCTGTTGCCATTACAACTTATTTATGAAGCAATTTGCACAGTGTCACGCTGGCTGGCCATTATACTGCTGTCTGCTAACCACTAGGAGGGTTGCTGAATGCAGAGACAAAATGGTCTTCCCCCTGCCTCTGCTTTGCTACTGAAAATGAGCCACTGGTTCTCCCCCAGTGTGGCACGTTTGCTCTTCATGGAAGAGAACTCCTTCTCCATCACCAGCCCAGCAACTCAGAACACAGTTGGGGGTTTGTGATGAAAGGCCAGCCTAGAAAAGGCTGCTGGGAAAGCAGCAGAGAAGTTGGGTTGCAGAGAAGTTTTTTTGTTTTGTTTTTTTTAATTTTACTCATGAATGATTATTATTATTATTTTTTTTTGGGCTGCATTCGGTCTTCGTTGCTGCGTGCAGGCTTTCTCTAGCTGTGGTGAGTGGGGGCTACTCTTCATTGCAGCACGCAGGCTTCTCATTGCAGGGGCTTCTCTTGTTGCGGAGTGGGGGCTCTAGGCACGCAGGCTTCAGTAGTTGTGGCGTGCAGGCTCTAGAGTGCAGGCTCAGTAGTTGTGGCACAGGGGCTTAGCTGCTCCGCAGCATGTGGGATCTTCCCAGACCAGGGATCGAACCCGTGTCCCCTGCATTGGCAGGCGGATTCTTAACCACTGTGCCACCAGGGAAGTCCTGCAGAAGTTATTTTAATAAGCATGATGGAAAGACAGTTTGCAGGCTGCCATGACACAGACACCCCTCCAACTATTCTCATCAGAAAATGACATAATCTTGTGAAGTGTTTTGCACATGGCTTGGCACGTAGAAAACTCTCAATAAGCATTACCTGTTGTTGTCATGGTTATGACCTGCATCGCAGCTGGTTCCCATCACCTTGGGCATCATGCTCTATAGTAACTGGTCATTTGCTGCTACTACAACTTCAGCCCATGGATGCAGAAGCTTTTGATTCTAGGTACATGGGCATCATCAACTGTACAGAGGATCCGCCTACAAATAGGTTAGGACCTGAGAGACAGTTTCAGAGTCTGCATGTTTACACCAAAGGGACACTATATCCACAACGCTGTCTGCTGCTGACAAATTGTTAGCTCTGAAGTTTAACCTCATATCTTTGAAGTTCTTGAGTAGAATGGCTTCTGTGTTCCAATGGCTACTGCAAATTCTGTCCCTAATTATACCGTGGCTCCATGCAATGGGACTCCACACTCCCTGTCAGCAGAAGGGGGTTAATAGACCTCCACATTTTAAGCATGAAAAAGAATCTATTTGAGCTGAACGTGGCCTGACTCCAGTGCCCTTTCTTCCATGGGTACTTCCTGTCTGCCATTCTCAAAACATCCCATCTCTGCAAGGACTGGCCCCCTAGGGTTTTATTCATGAATTATTTCATTCTACATCACACAGCTATTGGACACAACCTTGGGTCACTATTTCTTGTTCCTTTTCCCCCATAACATCTTCTATGTCTGAATGTTCCCCATTCAATTTCAGTGGAATAAACATACTGGTTATTAACAATAATAGCTAAAATTGATTGTCTGCCTAGTGCCAGGCACCCTATAAGGGTCTTGCACACCTCTCTCTTTTAATCTTCACGATCACCTGGTAGGGTCTGTACCATCATATTTCTTATCCAACAGATAAGACGAGAGAGGTTAAGTAACTTGCCCAAGGTCACACAGCAAATATGTAGGAGAATCTGAGGTCTGAATCCTGGTAGTCTGATTTCAGAGTGGAAGCTTGTAGCAGTTTCTGTAGGTGTCTCACCCATGTTTCCTTGAGCCTCACCATTTCAGGACACATCAACCAACTTCTGTCTCTTGGGTCCACCAGCAAAGCAGACTAAAAATGCGAGTACCAGCTAGTGACGAATGGGAGTTGGTGTATAAATATCTCAGCTCCCTCTTCCTTTGTGGGGCATAACTCTGAAGTGTGTTTCTCTTCTGGCTCCCAGGGTTTCTCAAAGGAATTAATCTTCATTTGCCCACGGTGATAATTGGCTTGAAAATGCCTGAAAATGTACAGGCTTTCTTCCCTTCCCTGTCTCGCTTCCCAGTGTTTCCTACCAGTGTTTCCTGGAATTCAATTCCAAATGGAGCTCTTGCTTTCCAATCTGTGTCTCAGAGTTGGCTTCCAGGGAAACCCAAACTAAGACAATGATCTTTTCCCAAATCAACTCAATTCATTCATTTCCATTTTCCTAGAACTGAAATTTTTTCCTCATTGAAGCTACAAAATTCCTGAGCAGTTTTTAGGAATTCTGTTCTCATTCCACCCATAACTGTCCACATAGTTAACGGGCAGCTGGTGCGTAAAGGTGGTTTAATTTGCCTCATGCAGGCAGAGTGACTATTCCACATCTTGATTGACCAAAATCACCAGTGCCACAACTAGAAATGTTTTCAAACATGCCATCTGGCTCCTGTATGGCTGAGTCTCATTCAAATGAACCCAAACTACAAGTGATTCCCATAATTATGACTCCCAAGTGTTCGCTTTTCTGAAGCAGCTAATCTTTGTTTTACAGATGCACATCAACAAGAAGATGATGGGTTTGCTGACAATCCCAGTCACTAGATAATGCAGAGGGGATTGAAGAGGATAGGATAGGATCTGATTAAACGGTGGAATTTCCACCAAGGAGGAGAAGTTGAGAGGAAGCAATCTTTGCTACCTTCAGTGGAAACCAGTCCCAAACACCACAGGTCTTCCCAGAAGGAGAAAAACTTTATCCTCAGCAGGAGAACACTGCCCTCCATAACCCTTCCCACCTCATGCCTGTCCTGAACCCAATAGCTTCTACCATCGCAGGCAGCCAAGACCTGAGTAAATTACTTCACTCTTCTGAGCCTCAGTTTCCTCACTGAGAAACGGGAGTAACACTACCAACCTCATTCATTCAACAACTTCTTATTGAATGTCTACCATGTGCCAGACATTTGGAAGGACCAAAAAGAGATTAGGTACGTACACACATACTTAGCACACAAATGAGCGCTCAATAACCTTTAACTAAAAACATTAATTATCACTGTTACTTTATTTGATCCTCAAAACAAAACTATACTAAGACTGCTCTTATCTCCATTTTATAGGTGAATAAACCAAGGCTAAGAGAGGATCCATGAACTTGACTAGGGTTGCACGGCCAGAATTTGTACCCAGATCTTCTGATTTTAAGACCAGGTATACTTCCACTGCTCAGTGTCTTGGCGGGGGGGGTCCCTGGACTATTTTAAAAAATACTCCCTGGGCTTCCCTGCTGCCACAGTGGTTAAGAATCTGCCTGCCAATGCAGGGAACACAGGTTCGAGCCCTGGTCCAGGAAGATCTCCCAAGCCGCAGAGCAACTAAGCCCATGCGCCACAACTACTAAGCCTGCTCTCTAGAGCCTGCGAGCCACAACTACTGAGCCCACATGCCACAACTACTGAAGCCCGCACACCCTAGAGCCCATGCTCTGCAACAAGAGAAGCCACTGCAATGAGAAGCCCGCGCACTGCAACGAGGAGTAGCCCCCACTCACCGCAACTGGAGAAAGCCCGTGCGCAGCAACAAAGACCCAATGCAGCCTAAAATAAATAAATAAAATAAACAAATTTATTTTAAAAAATACTCCCTAAGGGAGTAGAGTGTAGACCAGAGGTCAGCAAACGTTTTCTGTGAAGGTTCAAATAGTAAATACTTGAGGCTTTGGAGCCATTCTGTCTCTGTTGTACCTACTCAACTCTGTCGCTATAGCACACAAGCAGCCATAACGTAATGTAAACGGATGAGCATGACTGTGTCCAACTAAAACTTTATTTACAAAACCAGCTGTGGGCAGGAAATCACCTGTAGTTTGTCAACCTCTGGTGTGGACGAAAAAGCCTGAGCTTTGGAGCTGGGCAATGCGAGGTTCAAATCCCAGCTCAGACAGTACTAATGCATCCTCAGGCTACCTAAACGTCCTAAGCTGTGCTTAGGCAGGCTTTCTAGTCGTTAGTCAAAGGGGAATCATAATATTTAGTTTGTAGGGTTTGTCAAAGGTTCAGGGTAAGGCTTTGGTGCTTAAACCCTCCTAGTCATTCCTCTTCCCCTCTGGGTTTCTGCTGAGGAACCAGTCACTTGAGGATCTGTGGACGGATAAGAAACAGAGTCTCAGCTTTATTAATGGCCAGACACATGCACAGTGAACAAAAGCAAGGGTCTCGAGGAGAGCACAGACAAGTCCCGAGGTCTGAGTGAGACCTCCTATTTCTCGACCCCAAATCTAAATCTTGGGATAGGCATGTTCATCTATGAGAAGAAAGCCATGTGGCAAGGTCATCAGAGCAGACCCAGAGCCCATGGACCCCACCAGCCATGTGGACCTAGACGGCCAGTCCCTACTTCCCAGTGGCAGGAGGAGCAGGGATCTGGCTCATGGAAACGCAGTGACCTCAGTCACTGGCAAGATGTGAGCCAATGCTGGACAATTGGGTTGCCAACCATACAGGGGGTACAGAGGGGTCTGGAAGCCCCCTGTGTGGCCAGGGGAGCAGTGTGGGGCATTCCCTCCTTCAGGCATGATTATGAAGACCCACCATGACACCTGGCACAGAGAAGGCATCTTGGGGTGAGTCCCCTGGAAGCAGAGCCTGAGACAGGGATTCAGAGGCACATGATGCATTGCGGGAATGCTCTCAGGAGAAACCAGCAATGGAGGGAGGGAAGGAGAGGGGCCCAGGAACGATGGGGTTTGGGATAAAGTCTAGCCTTAACCTGATCCACAGGGGCCTCTGGAGCATAAGTTACACTGCAGTGTTGACCTGGTTTGGGGCCAGGGGCTAACATTTTGGAAACCTGGGACCTTTTACAGACAGAAGTCCTCACTAAATAAGCACTCTCTTCTCTTCCTCCCCACCTTCCTGCAACAGGTTCCCCAGTAAATGACGACAGAATGACCTTTGTCATAAACAGAAGATTTCTCAAATACAGTTTTATCTTCACCCATGCATCACTGGTTGCCAGTCCAATGAGAGTCTGAAGAAGGGAGATCAAAGTCTAGGCTTTCGGGAGTTCCCTGGTGGCCTAGTGGTTAGGATTCCACGCTTTCACTGCCATGGCTGGGTTCAATCCCTGGTTGGGGAACTGAGATCCCACAAGACACAGGGCACTGCCAAAAAAAAAAAAAGTCTAGGCTTTCACAGGTGGTAATGTTCTCATCCTACCCTTACCCCAAACCTCATGCCCCCTGTTATAGAGGATCTAGTGAACCATTTCGTCCACCTGAGGAAGTGTTGTCAAGTTCCCCAGGAGCTAGAAAAGATGTGTTTTGCAACCAGGGGGGAAGAAAGGAAAGAAACAAGAAACAGAGATTCTGCCTTGTGCTTGAGAAATACGAGTGTTTATGTGCATCCTAACTGCAATTGGCTCAGGTGCCATATGCTCATAGTTAAAGAGGCTGTTCTAGACACCGAGACTAAACTAGAGCCCTTTCAAAACACTATGCATTATGCAGGCTCCCGACACAATCATTTAAACACAATTATTAAACAGTCATTTCTGGTGGTTTATAGTCCAATCAATTCCACAAATGTTCGTCAAGCACCCGCTGTGTGCCCAGCACTGTGCAATAGTCTAGAATTCAAAGATGAATGAGTAAGAGGTCAGAGGCTGCTGGGGGAAATTGATGCATAAAGAAGCACATAGAATACAACACAGCTGGCTGTCGCAGAGGCAGGCACATAGAGAGAGGGGAGCTGTTGTTTCTGCCCAAGCAGTTCATCGCCTTGGGGGCTGCTGATGGGGGGCTGGGTCTACAAGGAGAAGCAGGTCACAGGAAGAGAAAGGTGCTCTAACAGCACAGAGGCAAGAAAGGGCTTGGTCTAGAGGGGTGAGTAATTTGACATGGCTGAAGTATCACCAATGTGGGAAGAGGAGAAGGAGATGATTATTATCACCGGCCAGGCCCCAGCATGAATGCCACCTCCTCAAAGAGGCCTTTCCTCACCAGTCTACTAAAATATTGTTATTTCCTATGGCCTCTCCCTGTTTTGCTTTCTTTGCAGCACTTAACACTCTCTAAAGTTACCTTAATTACTGGTTTATTTGTTTGCATTCTCCCCAACCAGAATATAAATCGCCTATAAGAGAAGGGCCCCTGTTTGTCTTATTCATTGTTGTGTCTCCAGCTCTTAGAACAGGGCCTAGTGGTACTCAAGACATAATGTTTTTAAATGAACATTGATTTAGATCAATTGAGATGAATAAATCAATGAATGGGGGATTTGCAACCTGAGTTTGTGGAATACTTCAAACCAGTAGATCCACTTTATATATGTTAGTTAGAATAACACGAGCTGCAATAACAAATAAACTCAACAGTTTTAGTATCTTCACCCAATAGAAAGTGTTCTTGGTTGTAGGTGGTCTTCCTCTACCTACTGATCAAGGACCCAAGCACCTTCCATTTTGTGGCCCTACCATGTCCCAGGGCCTCTATGTCCTTTGTTTCCAGCCAGTGGAAGCAGAAAGAGAGCCTCGGCTCAGAAGTGAAACACATCACTACCAGTTACATCCCTTTGGGAAGAACTAGTCCTATGGCCCCATTTGGAAGCAAGTGAAGTTGAGCTAAGGAATCTCTGGCTGGACAGGCACCTCTCAGTGACAACACCACACTGTGGGAAGGGGAGAATGAGTTGATGGTGGACAAACAGCAGTGTTGGCCTCAACAGCCCTGGGCTCAGAAAGGCGAAGCTATTTATCCTAGAGCATGCCACTCACAAATGGTGTGACTGTCCCTTCAGTTTAAGAAGTGGCCAAGTCCCTCCCGTCCCTTAGCTCTCACTTATGACCCCAAGCACTGGGGTCAGAAGGTGACATTTCTTGACCTTGCCCTAAGATGCTAAAGAAATTTCTTATCAGACTCCTGTAGCCCCTACAAGCAGAGGTTCATTTGTCCTGTTCCAGGGGCAAATACAGATCAAGTTTTTGAGCTAAAGGGTCAAGAAAGGAATGTGCTAGGATTTTGCCATGAGTAGAGAGAAGACGCCAACAGGTGCAGAGGACGGGATGCTAAAGCAGAAGAGGGAGTTTGCGTCCATCCACAGCAACCCGCTAATAATAACAACAACGACAACTGGCAATGATTTAGCATTTTCTGTAGGCCGGGCACTGAGCCAAGTACGTTATAATCATTCTTTCATTTAATCTTCAGAAAACCTAATATGATAGCTACTGTTATTCCCATTTTTGCAGATAAAGAAACTGAGGCTCAGGGACTTCCCTGGCGGTCCAGTGGTTAGAACTCCAAGCTTACACTGCAGGGGGCACAGGTTCGATCCCTGGTCAGGGAACGAGGATCCCACATGCCACAAGGTGTGGCCAAAAAAAAAACAAAAAAAAAAAACGGAAACTGAGGCTCAGAGAGGCTAAGCAACTAGCCAAAGGAGACCCAGCCAGTTAATACAAGAGGTGGGATTTGAGGAGTTTGGTAACAGAGCCTAAACTTTTCAGCATCTCATTCAGTGGTCTCTGCAGTTAGTAGGGCTGGTGGCCAAGGCTGAAACATAGACCACGGAAGAGGTGTGGTCCAGCAAAGGTCGTCATCGTCAGTGATGGCCTACCATCTTTTCTCCGGAAGGCACCTGGGGGAGGTGGAACTCTGTTGGCTCCGAGGAGTCAGAGTGGCCTCTTTGCTCTACCAGGAGAATGAGGCATCTTTAAGCCTTGGGGTACCTCCTGGATCACAGCAGGGCTTGCTCCACCTGCCCTAACATCCCTGCTTTGCCTCTGATACATGAACATTTTTTCTTTGCCCTCCTTGCAACAAACTGCACTGCACTTCTAAGCCAAACAGTGCGACGTACATTCAAATTACAGTCCTCGCTTATGATTATTCGGGCCTCTTAAGTAACCAGTCATCGTGACTTTGAATGAGTTTAATTATCAGGGTACTTCAGTGCATAAATAACTATGCACACCCTGTTAGCCAGGCTGACGGCTCTAATTAACTCCAGCAGTCTGGTCTCATCTGGTAGAAACCATTGGAATTTGGTCCTGACACTTTACACTGCATTGTCAGGATGATTGGAAGGGTTCACCCAGTGGAACTGCAAATCCCCAAGCCTGGACCTTTTCTGGAAAGACTCAAGTCACTTCTCTTCAAAGGTCAACTTGATTAAAAGCAAAAAGAGATGATAATTTAAAAGAAAAAAAAAAACTTCAAAGAGAGCATCCATTTTCGGAGTGCTTTCAGACACAGCATCTCACTTAATCCACTCAGTGACGGTAGAGGCATCATCCTCCTACTCAGTGCTAGAAGGATCATCAATATTACTGAATAAATGGAGATTCATAGATGAGGAAACTGAGGCTCAGAAGCCGGTCCAAGCTGACGCTGTTAGTCTGGGGCAAAGCCTGGCTCTTGATTTCAGATCTGCCAACTCAATTATCAGATGGAGAATCTGGGACCAGTGAGGCAGCCAGTATCCCCACCCTAGCTCATCCTCCCAGACCTATGTCCACCAACCTTGAAAAACATCTCCTGGCACCCAGGTCCTTCCAGCTCCATCTTCTGCCCTGAGGTCTGGAGCAAACTTGAGGACCACCCAGCCACATACTGCAGCAGCAGTGGGTGGTCAAAAGTCCAGACACAGGTCCTAGCACGTCCCAGAGCATCTTCTCACTTTTCTCTTTGACCGAAACCTCGTCCCCCTAGGCTCAGAGGGTAAGAGTCTCTCCAGCTATCTGCCTCCTTCCATGCCACATTACCAAGAGTTTCTTGACTTTTTTTATCCAAGGACTACTTTGGCAATCTGTTGAAATCTATGAATTGCTTCTCAGAATATTTTTAAGTGTGTAAAATAAAATACAATGGATTACAAAGGAAATGAAAGATAGTAAAATACAGTTATCATTGTGTTTTTAAAACGTGATATGGAGACTTCCCTGGTGGCGCAGTGGTTAAGAATCAACCTGCCAGTGCAGGGGACACAGGTTTGATCCCTGGACCAGGAAGATCCCACATGCCACGGAACAACTAAGCCCGTGCACCACGGCTACTGAGCCCGCATGCCACAACTACTGAAGCCTGTGCATCCTAAAGCCTGTGCTCCGCAACAAGAGAAGCCATTGCAATGAGAAGCCTGCGCACCGCATCGAAGAGTAGCCCCTGCTCGCTGCAGCTAGAGAAACCCCGCGTACAGCAATGATGACCCAACGCAGCCAAAACTTTTAAAAAATTAATTTTTTTAAATGTGATATGGGAATATATTAATGCATAAACAGAGGATCTATCAGAGGATCTAAAAACTTTCATAACTTCAAAGTAGTGATGAACATGAATGATGTTTGAGATCTCTGCAATAACTACAATGTGAAATAAAATTAAAATATCGGTGATTTTCATTGGTAACAAAGTCACAGATACTGCTAATACTAATATAGTTTGTTATCTATGTTTAATAATTGAAGAAAATGGCAAATTTCAATTAGATGTTAGTCAAAATAAAAATATAATATTTTCTTAAGTTCACAGACTCCCAGAATTCTATCTAAGACCCTTCAATGGACCCCACATTAAGAATCCCTGCTCAGGGGCTTCCCTGGTGGAGCAGTGGTTGAGAGTCCACCTGCTGATGCAGGGGACACAGGTTTGTGCCCCGGTCCGGGAGGATCCCACATGCCACGGAGCGGCTGGGCCCGTGAGCCATGGCTGCTGAGCCTGCGCGTCCGGAGCCTGTGCTCCGCAACGGGTGAGGCCAAAGCAGTGAGAGGCCCACATACCGCAAAAAAAAAAAAAAAAAAAAAAAAAAAAAAAATCCCTGCTCTAATCCCAGACTGAATCACCCCCTTGTAAAAGGAAGGAGAGAAGAGCTTTCTAAGTCAGCATCCTTGACCTAGGCTGCCCCGAACCTGCATCCATCCTCACAGGCTCCTTGAGCCTCATCATCCCAGTACCCTGCCCCCACCTGTCCATTTAGGCTCTTTCCTAGAACCATGATTTCATACCTGCCATTAGCTTTATTCCTTCTTTTATCACATCCCTTCTTACTAACTTTTCTCTTTATTTGTACAAAACCACACCCCACAGTTCTTTCCAGCCTCCAGCTCACATCACCCCTTTTTATAGCATCTTCACTTGTGTAAAGTGCATATCACACTTTACACAGTCACAACACACATTGGCAAGAGGACACCAGCCCCCACTCATTTACAGCAGCCACCTCAAGTCCCAAGCTGGGGCAGCCTCTACTGCATGATACCCATCACTGCCCCAACTAGGGGAGAACCAGCTACTGCCTTGGAGGTACCCTGTAACATACTACGAAGACCAGCCCTTTCTCCCTGAGCTGACCTTACCCTGTGGTAAGACGCATGGACTCTGTGTGAACATCAATGTGATACTCACGTAGGATAGTGACAGATTCGCCTCAGTTAAGTAAGAGTACGTGTTCATACACTGACCTAGGAACACTTCAAAATGAAAGGAAGCCAACAGGAAGTGCGTTGGAGAATTAAACAATCAATAGGCCAAGTGTGTGCAAAAGAGGAAACAGGGATGCCTTTAATCCCTGAAGACACACCTTCCCTAACCCAACCCTGGCCTCCAACCCGCCCTGTAGGAAGGGACTTGCTCTCTTGCCAAAGCTCTGTCCTCTCAAATGTAGACTGAAAACTTTGGAAATTATCTGAGCATATGCTTGAGGGTTTTCCAACTTAGTTCCTTTTGCCATTTGCATTTGGGATTGAGCAAGGAGTGGCGTTTATTGGATCCACTCATGAGTTCTCTTGGCTTTTTGCAATTTGTAATCAAAGAAATGGTTAAGATCCACATCTCTGGTTCCCAATATTTCCAGATGGGCATATGCAGAATAGCCAATGCCTCTCATTGTTGCTGCTGCTGTTTGTTTTGAGGACATACAAAGTTGTACAAACAATGGTTGATTTTTAATTAGGGAACTCTTCAAACCATCAAAACTTTATAACAATGGGCAGGAGGAAGATAAGATCTCACACTGCTGTGTGCATTGTATCCAGAACCACCAAACAACAACAACAAAAAAAACCACAGCTAACCTCTAGTGTTTTAAGTGTCTGACATGTAGTTTCTCCTATAATCCTCACAACAAAACTGAGATAAATGGTATTTTATCCTCATTTGACAGTTAAGGAAATGAACTCAGGGAAGGGAAGTAAAAACTTAAGTTCACACAGCTAATAAGCAGCAGAGCTGGGATATGAACTCAGGCACTCTTGTTCTAGCCTGTGTGCTCATAACCACATAGATGTATAACATGATAGAAGAAACCCTTCATTTAGGAGTCAAAGCACCCAAGCTTTAGCTGTAGCTCTACCAGGAGTTAAAGCATCTAAGCTGTATCACTGGTTCTGCCACACACTTGCTGTGTGACCATGGGTAGGTCACTCCCCCTCTCTGAGTCCCATCCTGCCTCATTGTATCGAAGAGTATAACACTCATCCTATATTGTGAGGCAGGGAGTAGGTGTTAGCAGGCAATGAGAGCCTTGCTGAAGGTCAGGAAGGATGTGGAGGAAACGAGGGGATGCTGAGATCTGTGGCATCGTGGGAGGCACAGAAAAATGCTGATATGAAAAGAGATTTTTTAAAAAGCAGGGTGCTGACAAACCTCTCTGAAACGTACCCAACGAAATACAGGTGCACCTTAGCCTCACCTTACCTGCATGGAAGTAGAGAGGAAGTGGGATGCTGATAACCCTACTGCCACTTGCCCAATTAGACCCAAGTACCCTAGAGAATTCACCAAACCTTGGTGCACCCTCCTTGAAAAATGATGCTGGTTACCCACGCATATAGCTGGGGTGGTGTGGACTTCTGCTGCACACCAACTTGCATCTGCGGTGGGTCCTCAGGTTCCAGGATGCAAGAAGGAGCCCCCAGAAATGAGCCGAAGCTGCTACTATCAGAGGATCAAGATGCAGGAAAAGATGAAGGAAAACAGCCTTGCTAGATCTCTCCCAACTGACTAGTCCTTTAGGGGAAAAATGAAGCTGGATGCCTATCTCACTCTTGACACCAAAATAGAATCCAGACGAATCAAAGATGTAAACATAAAAAGGATGTGCAGAAGAATACCATAAGGACATTTAGGCAAAGAGTTTTATAGCTCCAGAATGGTGAGGACAATTTTTTTAAACATCAAGTCAAGAATAGAAACCAAACAGGAAAGACTGACAGATTGTACTACATAAAAATATAAACCTTCTGTTTGACCAATAAATAAACTTGGAAAAATATTTTCAACATATGTTACAGACAAAAGGTTACCATTACTCATAGAGACAGAGAACTTTACCAAAAAGTAAGGGAAAAAATGAACATCACCAAAAGAAAAATGAGTTAGCATATGACCTAGAAATTCCATTCCTAGGTATATATCCAAGAGAAGTGAAAACATATGTCCACACTAAAACTTGTACATGAATGCTCATAGCAGGATTATTTATAACAGCCAAAAAGTTGGAACAACCCAAATGTCTATATATAAAATGTGATATATGCATGCAATGGAATATTGTTCAACAACAAAATGAAATGAAGTTCTGTTTCTTCATGAATACAACATGGATGAACCTTGCAAACACCCTAGGTAAAAAAATAAAAAAGCCAATCACAGAAGACCACATCTTGTATCATTCCATTTATATGAAATGTCCAGAATAGGCAAATCAATAGAGACAGAAAGTAGATCAGTGATTACATGAGGTTCAGAGGATTGGGGAAAATGGAGAGTGACTGCTAATTGAGGTGTAGAATTTCTTTTTGGGATCAGGAGAGTATTCTAAAATTGATTGTGGTGATGGTTACACAATTCTCTGAATACACTAAAACCCATCAAATTGTAGTCTTTAAATGGGTGGATTATATAGTATGTGAATTACATCTCAATAAAGCTGTTATATTTTTATAATTTTTAGAAACACTTATTTATTTATTTTGTCTGTGCTGGGTCTTAGTTGTGGCATGCAGGATCTTTGTTGCAGCATGTAGGATCTTTAGTTGCGGCATGTGGACTTCTTAGTTGCAGCATGCATGTGGGATCTAGTTCCCTGACCAGGGATTGAACTTGGGCCCCTTGCATTGGGAGCGTGGAGTCTTACCCACCAGGCCACCAAGGAAGTCCCAATAAAGCTGTTATATTTTTAAAAAATCAATGTTCTTGATAATAGGATCAAATTTTGATTCAAAGTAAAAAGATATTAAACTGGAAGAATGGAGCCAATTATAGTGAAAGTTTAATTCCACAATGAAAATACAGACACCTCGAAACTTTAAGTACCAAATAACATGTCATCAAAATATATAATACAAAAACTGTTGTAAATACAAGGAGAACTTGAAAAAAAAAGGACTCAGTTCTTATCCCATGACACATCAAGGATACTAAAGATAAGCAGCTCTACACAGGACCTAAGTAATCAAATTGATGAGAGAACCAATAGATAAACTTCAAACTCTACACCCTCAAAAAAGCATATTCTTTTTAAGTACCTATGGAATACTTACAGAAGTTAACTCTAAAGAAAACCTTAGTAAATTCAACAAAGTAGAAAGAGTACATAGCATATTTTTCAAATACAAGACATAAAACCTAATAACAAAAACCTAGCACAAAAGTTGACACAAACAAAAAAAAGAAAGAAAACCATATCACTAAGAAATAAATTACCTCTTGAAATACTTTTGTTTCAAACAGAAATCAAAACTGAAATTGCCCTAGACTGTATGCTCTACAAATTCTAAGACTTGGTTACTCCTTTCAAGTGTTTTGCAAGCCATACTTTTCCAAAGAAGCATAACTAGATGGATGCTAGGTTTCCATCCCACTATATGTCATTGGCTCCAGTTGGTGTTAAAACTAACCTATGGGGCTTCCCTGGTGGCGCAGTGGTTGAGAGTCCGCCTGCCGATGCAGGGGACATGAGTTCGTGCCCCGGTCCGGGAGGATCCCACATGCCACGGAGCGGCTGGGCCCGTGAGCCATGGCCGCTGGGCCTGCGCATCCAGAGCCTGTGCTCTGCAACAGGAGAGGCCTGCATACCGCAAAAAAAAAAAAACCCACAAAATAAAAAATCTATGCCCTTTGACCTGTCCTTGTACACCTAACTGTGCCTTTTTATTACTTTTTTACATATGTCCATTTATTTCTAAACCATCATGAAACCTACTTTTATAATTTGTTTATTTTCATTCTTTCTGTTCAGTAATTCTAGTATTAAAGGCAATTAATTTTCCACTGATGGTAGCTTTGGTTGCTTCCCAGAAGACAAACATTTAAAACATTTTTCCTGATTATGAAAGTAATATTTTTTGTAAATAAAAAAGTAAACATTCAATAATGTATGACTTAGATGAGCAAGTACTCTGTTTTCTATCATTTTGCCGCCTACCACAACACCCACTCCCTTAACTAATGTTACAATTTGAATATTCCTTCAAATTTGTCCTAGAATATACATGTATATAATAATAATCTCTCTTTAACTGAAATGAAATCATACTTTCACACCTGATATAGAATTATTTTCACTTAACCATATAAATGGCAACTTTCCATATTAGTACATACAGGCTTCTCTCAATGGTAACATGTGAATACAATCATTAACAGGCCTGCCATTGATTGATGTTTTGGTTGTTTCCAGTTTTGGGATATTACAAATACTGCTGCAATGAACATTCTTACACATCTTTGCACACTTGTACAAGTAATGATACTATAAGATTTGTAGTTTTCTCATTATTATTTCACGGGTACCAAACAAGATTGCCTAAGACCACAAACAACGTTGTCTAGGACCACAAACCCCATTTTAAAATAGCATGACAGGAAATTTCTTGGCAGTCCAGTGGTTAGGACTTCACGCTTTCACTGCAGAGGGCCTGGGTTCAATCCCTGATTGGGGAACTAAGATCCCACAAGCCGTACAGCAAAAAAAAAAAAAAAAAAAAAAAAAAAGCATGATAAAAGAAACCACAACTGCATGCCTAAAATGGTTTCAGGATAGGTGGCAAAGAAAGACTGCCCCCTCCCAAGACAGCTACAAATAAAGACCTAAATGAAGAAAAAAGTAGGAAGATTTCACTTTTCTAAATGTGTGAAACCAAAGTTGTAGGTTTCAAAGCTTTGGGGGCACCACAGACTGCCTTCTCCCTACTGACTCTCAGCAGTCAATGCAGGTAAAAATTCACAAGCACGCTGCTTTGACCATTCTACCAGTCCATGTGACTGCACAGAAGTAACCATGCACTGGAGAGGCAAATTCCAAGATCAAAGCAAGCAAGGAAGACTTCTGCTGGGATGCTGTTCCCACTCTTACTGTTGCCAAGGGAGACTGAGCCCACCTGGAGTGGGGAGCAGAATAGGGAGTCCACACAGAGAAAAAATCCTATCTAGAGGGGACAACAGGAATAACTCAAGATAACAGGAAGGAATTCACTTGAAAACAGAAAAAATACTGAGCTATTTATTTTTAAAAACTCCAAGAGCTCAAATTTCAAAAAATGTTAATAATAAAATAGATAAACCAGTATACTATCAAGCTGAGCAAAGTCTACGTTGGCGTAGAAGAAGGAATACCAGTGGGGTGCAAGGCAAGGTGTGATGAGAGATAATACGGGAAAGGTAGGCAGGCGCTAGATCATGGAGAGTCCTGGGCACCACAGTAAAGCATGTGGACTCGGGCTTCCCTGGTGGCGCAGTGGTTGAGAGTCCGCCTGCCGACGCAGGAGACGCGGGTTTGTGCCCCCGTCCGGAAAGATCCCACATGCCGCGGAGCGGCTGGGCCCGTGAGCCATGGCCGCTGAGCCTGCGCGTCCAGAGCCTGTGCTTCGCAATGGGAGAGGCCGCAACAGTGAGAGGCCCGCGTACGGCAAAAAAAAAAAAAAAAAAAAAATGAATGTGGACTCTCTCCAGGGGACTTTTGGGACTAATTGCACCTTTCTAAACAGAGGAGTAAGTTTAATGAAACTTAAAAGCTTTTGCACAGCAAAGGAAACCATAAGCAAGACAAAAAGACAACCCTCAGAATGGGAGAAAATATTTGCAAATGAAGCAACTGACAAAGCAACTGACAAATCTATCTCCAAAATTTACAAGCAGCTCATGCAGTTCAATATCAAAAAAACAAACAACCCAATCCAAAAATGGGCAGAAGACCTAAACAGACATTTCTCCAAAGAAGATATACAGATTGCCAACAAACACATGAAAGGATGCTCAACATCATTAATCATTAGCGAAATGCAAATCAAAACTACAATGAGATACCATCTCACACCAGTCAGAATGGCCATCGTCAAAAAATCTACAAACAATAAATCCTGGAGAGCGTGTGGAGAAAAGGGAACCCTCTTGCACTGCTGGTGGGAATGTAAATTGATACAGCCACTATGAAGAAGAGTATGGAGGTTCCTTAAAAAACTAGAAATAGAACTACCATACGACCCAGCAATCCCACTACTGGGCATATACCCTGAGAAAACCATAACTCAAAAAGAGTCATGTACGAAAATGTCCATTGCAGCTCTATTTACAATAGCCAGGACATGGAAGCCACCTAAGTGTCCATCGACAGATGAATGGATAAAGAAGATGTGGCACATATATACAACGGAATATTACTCAGCCATAAAAAGAAACGAAATTGAGTTATTTGTAGTGAGGCGGATGGACATAGAATTTGTCATACAGAGTAAAGTAAGTCAGAGAAAAACAAATACCATATGCTAACACATATATATGGAATATAAAAAAAAATGGTTCTGAAGAACCTAGGGGCAGGACAGGAATAAAGACTCAGACGTAGAGAATGGACTTGAGGACACGGGGAGGGGGAAGGGTAAGCTGGGACGAAGTGAGAGAGTGGCATGGACATATATACACTACCAAACGTAAAATAGATAGCTAGTGGGAAGCATCAGCATAGCACAGGGAGATCAGCTCGGTGCTTTGTGACCACCTAGACGGGTGAGATAGGGAGGATGGGAGGGAGACGCAAGAGGGAGGAGATATGGGGATATATGTATATGTATAGCTGATTCAATTTGTTATAACGCAGAAACTAACACACCATTGTAAATCAATTATACTCCAATAAAGATGTTAAAAAAGAAAAAGATTATATAGATTGGGTTTGCTTTAAAGTTAACCTACACCCCACTTTGTTCCAGAGAAGATTTAATGCCACTTAAGTCAAGGTAACAGATGTGGAAACCTGTAAAAGCCCCCAACAAATGTGAAATCTGACCATTGATGACTAGCATTGACACCTTCTTTAACACCTGGGTGTTTAGTGACGGTTTGCAGTGCTGTGCAGGGCAGGCAGAGGGGTTGACGTTACCCAGCAGGTGATTACAAGTGTGACCTTGGGGCCCAGAAGAAAGGCCAAGGTTTAAGAAACAAGTCTGGGAGTGGTGAGCTCAGTGGGTCTGGAATCAGGGCACTCACTGTGAGCTAGACGCTACGCCAGACCTATTGTACCTGTTTATCTCATTTAATGCTGGAAGCAAACTTGCAAGGAAACTGTTATTTTTTTTAAAAAAGACATTAAAGATGAGAAAATGTGAGGCTTTCAGAGGTTAATTAGCCTCATGGGTGGGAATCCGAGGGCTCACGCTGACTTCTCTGTCCTTTTCCAATGATGCATAAACACTCTTGGTCTGAAAGGGCAGAGCTGTGGTTCTACAGAAATATGGCCCCAGCACCTCTGCCCATCTGCAGCCCACACAGGGGTCGAGGGCTGCCTGGTGGGGGAAGGCCACACTAGCAGGCGGTGCTTCTGGGGGAAGAGCAAGCCTTGCCTCCTCTCTTTGTGGTTACTCATTCTCTTTCCTCTAGCAGCAAGCAGTCCCTGGATTCCTCCCTTCCCTGGCAGTGGAGAGCGTAAGACCCTGCTGGTGGCTCTCGTGCTCCCCTCTGTGGTCACCCCTGGCCTCATCTCTCAGTGATGCTGACCCCACTGCCCCTCCCAGGGGCCTCACTCAGCTGCAGGTCATAGCTCAGTCTTGTGGCTGCAGTGGGACTCCTCTCCACTGAGGCTACGACTCTCCCACTAGGCTTGCACAAGGGTATTTCATTGTTAACTCCTTGCAGGTGGGTTAGGCAGGACTTTGGAGTTGGTGGGATTCTTTGCCCCTCCAACATCTCCAAGGGAAACAGATGCTGTGTTGAACCAACAAACATTTGACAAAAGTCCCCAGTGTCAATTTTAACTAGTCACCTACTCTTACCTTTGACAGCCAGCCACCTCTCTGGTTCCCAATTCCACTTAATCCTAAACTTGGTGTTTCTGGCTGACCCCAGGAGTGGGGAAATCCTGCTAGGACCCCTCCACCCACACTCACCCCTGAGATGACTTTCAGAGGTCGGGCATGGCTTGGCTCTATGCCAGGACCCCTCACACTAACCTGGTCCAGCCTTCATTCTGTTTCTACTGAGTCCTGTGGTGCCCACCCCAATTCCCCACCCCCCATATACACACACACTTCCTATGAGACTGGCTGTCCTGGGTGACCACCAGCCACCAGGAATTGGGATCTTTAGGGCTGGATCTTGGGCAGCCAGTTTTACCCAGGACAGCAGGAGGAATAAAAGAAGTCAGAATCTGTGGGTTCAAACGCTGGGGGCAGCAAGTATAAATCCCTGGTCTGCACTAAAATCAGGGTCACGGAAAGAAAGAGGAGGGGGAGGGAAAGAGCCAGGTCAGAGCAGGGAAGGAGGTAGGGGAGGCAGAGCAGAGGCCCGGAATCTCACCGATGCTTTGTGGGCTGCAGGTGAAGGATGCTTGTGAGAATCCTGCCAGCAGAAAGGGCAAAGCCAGGTTTGGGGCCAACAATCAGGGTGTGCCAGGGACAGGGTACAGCCCCTTGTGTCATGGTGTCTCAGTGGACCCATGTCCCTCCCCAAAGCTGAGGTTGCCACCTCAGTCCAGAAGCAAGTCCTGGAGCACAGATCAGCATCCAGGAGCTGGAAGAGCAGGACTCAGAGGCAAAGAAGGTTCTAGAGTCTCAGGAGCAATGCTCAATGAGGCGTGCTCGGAGCTCACCTAAGGGAGAGACACTGCAGTTCAGGGAGGCAGCAGGGCCTGCCCACAGTCTGGGTCACTTGCTCAGCCTCCACTGGCGCTCCACAGGGAGGCATGGTCTGATCTTCGGGCACCCTTGGAGACCCCCAGGACCAGCGCTCAGCCAGGGTCTTAGAGACTCGCCTTGGGTTGGCTCTACGGGAGGTGAGGGTCCTGAGCAACCTGGCCCCCCTGCCAGGGGTTTCCAGCCCCCAGTCCTAAATGAGTACATGCTCATAAATATTTGCTTAATAAATAAATGAGGTGAAGGGACAGGAGAGACTATAAGGGGAAAAAAAAGGCAACAATCATAAGGAAAATGGGAATAGTTTTGAGTAGCTACTGTGTCATCGGCATTATACAGCAGCCAGGCTGAGTGAAAGGGGGAGTGTCTTTCCAAAACGCAAACCAGGCCGGGACATCCCCCTGCTTAAAAGCCTTTAATGACTCCCTACTGTAATCAGAGCAAAAATCTAAATGCCTTAAGGATGCTTACAGGGTCTCCTGTGAACTGGCCCCTAGCTGCCTTTCCAGGCTTACCTCTGGCTAAACCCAGCCACACAGCCCACCAGGCCGGCCCTGCCGGCCCTGCCCTCTGCATCCCAGTCTATTGAGTATCAGACTTACATTCATACTGTTCTGCCATTGCTTTTTTCATTTAATACATCATCGACATCTTGCTACACCCACATTTAGGTACATACCTGACACTTTACATGCACAAACTCATTTAATCCTCTCAACAAATCTGTGAGACAGAGCTATTTATACCCATTTTACAACCAAAGAAACTGAGGCTGAGAGGTTAAGGGACTAGACCAAAGTGATATCTCATGCTAAGCTATGCTCCTCCCATGGGGCACCGGCCAATCAGCTCCAAAGCTGACAGTAAGCACAGGACAGCAGGGGCTGTAACAGGCTTCTCACAGTCTAATAGCTGGGCCCTCAGAAACACTGGGTGGTGGTCTTCCTTTAGACAGGCCTGTCAGGAATATGACCGGGAAAACTGGCCTGGGGTGACCAACTTGTCACAATTTGCCTAGGACTTTCCAAGTTTTAGCATTGAAAGTCCCACATCCCAGATAACCTGTCAGTCCTTGTTTTGAAACTCAAAGTTCTGCATCCTGGGAATACCCCCCCCACCCCACCTCAGTCCCAAATAAGTGGGATCACCTAGTCACCCTCACTCAGGTCACTTTCTTATCCATCAGATGAAGTGTCCAGGGATCAGCAGGGCTCCTGGAGCTGAGCTCAGAGGCAGTATTAAAGCTACAATTCAGATCATCAAACTGGGTAAGACATCCATTCAGGCACAGCAAGACACAGCCAGAAACTGAGGCAGAGGGAAAAGGAGCCCCCATGATGGTCAGGGGCTGGCCAGGAAAGGCTGGAGCAGGGCAGGGCAGAGGGGAAACCCCGGTCTGCATCGTCGGCTGTATTATATATATGCAGCTGTAACCCCAGTTGCTAGCACAGTGTCTGGCACGTACCAAGAGCTCCATGCATATTGCATGAGTGGATACAGGCATGCCATGCTGGGCCATCACAATTCAACAGCCGACTTCCAACAGATCCTCAGACCACCAACGGGGCCCAGCTCAATGGTACAGCTGCTAACCCACGAGTTGGATTATGGGAGAAGATGCAAGGGGCCGGGATGGACAAGCTCATTCGAGACAGGTTTGGGAGCCTTTCTGCTAGAGGGCTGACAGCTGCTGATGCTTCAGAGGAGAGAGGCTGCCTTTTCAGAACCTGGCCATGTCTTCTCTTAGGCGAGCCCAGGCAAACATCACCAACAAGACAAGCCTTTCACTGAGGCCTTCTCCAAAAGTCTTCATTGTGAGTAAGCCACCATCTTTAGGTGAAATTCAAGGCCAGTCGAGCAGGGTTTTCGTTAGGCAATCACTTCTAACTTGTAAAGCGCTTTTAACAGTCATTACTGCAGCCACTACTTGCCTGGTCTCTTCCCGGGTCAGGCCTGGGAAGCAGCAGCAGCGCCACCTGGTGGCTCTTTTGAGAACATCAGAGGGCTGTTTCAGCCCCTTCACCCAACTGGGTATGTACAGCCCATGCTGAGAATCCACAACTTTGGATATCTTAATAAGGACATCTGCCCTACTATTTAACAATCTAATCCACCCTTTATAAAGATCAAAACCATAAAATCCATCCCCAAATTCAGTGTGACTTCAGTGACCTTTGTGTTTTCAGAAGACTCAGAGCTTCCCACGGTGAATCGGCCTTTGCTGAGCTAACTGGGATGCGATACCCAGGGGCCAACCAGAGAAAGACGGCACTTCCCAAGTATTCACACCTTCCTATGGAGGCACACCTTTCTGCTCATAAAAGGAAATATGGTAGTTGTCTGCCATGCTGCTTATAGTCTAGTCGGGATGTCTGGCATAAGTCAAACAATTCCTGAAATAACAGTGCCCCAGAGAAAGCGCTATAAGGGAGGACACAGGTGCCATGAGCCAAGGTGATGGGGCAGGAAGTGTGATGTAGTCCAGGGGATCATATAAGGCTTCCCCTGTGATGCTTAAGCCCGACGTAAAAGCCTGAATTCTCTTCCAGGAAACTCAGACAGGACAAGAGCTTATGGTGCATTATTCTACAAGCCTGAGGGAGATGATGGCTGAGAACAATGGGATTTGAAATGGTCTCCAGTTTTGGGGGTGTTTTATCTGGTTCCCTTTCACGACCCCACCACCACCATGAGATACACACACCTCCACATACATGCACATGCACAACTGATTTCTCATCTCTTTGTGCTGAAGAAGAATTAAATTACGTGCAGATGAGAACTGCAGTCAGATGGAGTCCTGCTCAGGTAGGGAAGAGCTGAGAGGTTCTTTAAAAGGAAACTTTATCTCCGAGGCTCAGACAAGGTAAGTGTGTAGAACAGAGGCTGAGACAGCCCCAGGGCAGTGAGTCTCCAGCCTGAGTCCCCCGAGGAAGGGGAGATGTGTTACAGCTCAACACAGTTGGGTACTTCAGAGGTGCAGAAATTCAGGGACCTTCAAACTCAGCTCCTTCTGTTACTTGACAGATAGTGGAATGCATATGAGTCTTAGAATCAGACAGACGTGGGTTCTAACCCTTTGGCTCCTGCATGATTTGACAAACTAAATTCTCTGAGGCATCTCATCATTTGAAAAATGAAATTAAGAATCTCTATGCTGCAACGGAGACACACTCTGTTCTCGTCCCCAAGGCTGGGCTCCTTCCCCTGAAAGTCCCTGCTTTCCCTTGCCCTGCATGATATGGAATTGTTTCACTAAATATTATTGGTTCTTTTTTTTTTTCTGGAAAAAGAAACCCTCAAAATTCAAGATTTTTAATTTGTATCAATGTTGTAAAGAGTAGATTTTTAGAACATGTTTTCCATACTGATATATATAAATCATTGAATAAATAAGCTAGTAGAAATATACAGCTCTCCCTTGCAGAAGAATATCAGTTAATAAATGCAGAAGGAATGATGGAAATAGAAAATCACCAGTAAGCAAACTCCATGGTAATAACTGTCACAAGCAAATACCGTGGAAAGTACAATGAGAAACGGGATATTTGCATAACTTCAAAGTATCTCTCCTAAGATACTTATTAAATACAAACAGGAAAATAGTAACTTCATAGTGAAGAAAGCTAGCAGACACAAGTAATAAGACATTTCAACATCTGTGATATGATGTCCTGAGAAGGGCATAACATGGCCTCTGTGATATTCTTGCCAAAAATGCATAACCTCAGTTGAATCATGAGAAAAACACAGACAAACCCAAATTGAGAGTCATTTACAAAAGAATTGGCCAGTACTCTTCAAAAATAATCAAGGTTGTGAAAGACTCCTCCCACCCACCTCCGCAAAAAAAAAAAAACCCTGAGAAACTGTCACAGATTAGAGAAAATTAAGAAAACACTACAACTAGATGCAATGTGAAGTTCTAGATCGGATCCTGCACCCAAAAAAGGACATTAGTGGAAAAACTGGTGAAATTCGAATAAAGTCTGTAGAATAGTTAATAATATTATATTGATTGTTCAACATCACTAATTATTAGAGAAATACAAATCAGAACTACAATGAGGTATCACCTCATGCCGGTCAGAATGGTCATCATCAAAAAGTCTATAAGTAATAAATGCTGGAGTGGGTGTGGAGAAAAGGAAACCCTCCTACATTGTCAGTGGGAATGTAAACCGGTGCAGCCACTATGGAAAACAGTATGAAGGTTCCTTAAAAAACTAAAAATAGAACTACCATATGACCCAGCAATCCCTCTCCTGGGCATAAATCCCAAAAAGATAAAAACTCTAATCTGAAAAGATACATGCACTCCAATGTTCATAGCAGCACTATTTACAATAGTAAAGACATGGAAACAACCCAAGTGCCCATCAGCAGATGAGTGGATAAAGAAGATGTGCTATATCTATACAATGGAATATTACTCAGCCATGAAAAATGAAATAGTGCCATTTGCAGCAACATGGGCTAGAGATTATCATAGTAAGTGAAGTAAGTCAGACAGAGAAAGACAAATATCGTATAATATCGCTTATATGTGGAATCGTAAATAAAGGGTACAAATGAATCTATATACAAAACAGAGACAGACTTACAGGCACAGAAAACAAAGGGGAAAGTGGGGCGGGGGGAGAAATAAATTAGGAGTATGGGATTAACAGATACAAACTAATATACATAAAATAGATAAGCAACAAGGATTTACTGTATAGCACACAGGGAACTATAGTCAATATCTTGTAATAACCTATAATGGACAATAATCTGAAAAAAAATATATATATATCCGAATCACTTTGCTGTACACCTAAAAGTAACACAACATTGTAAATCAACTCTACTTCAATAGAAAATAAAAGTTAAAAAAAACAAAGATGATATTAAAAAATAAATAAAACAAATATATATATTTTCATGTTTTATGTACATATACTTAAATGGAATTCTAATATATATATATACATATATATGGTTCTGTGACATGCTATGTATCTTAGATTATATATCTGTCTTGTTTTCATGACTGTATAATATTCTATTATAATGATAAATATGTATTTAACCAATCTCAGATTTGTCTCCAATTTTTCCCTACTATGAATGATACAGCTATAAAAGCTTGTGTATGTGTTGTATGTGTTTCAGTGTGTGTGAATATACATAGAATATAGATAATTATATATAAATATTATATATGTTGTATTATATAAGTATGTATTTTATATATATATATATATATATATAGAGTCAGAATGAAAGAATTTGAGTCAAAATGTAAAAAAAGTTTAAATTTGGAGCATACTTCCACCAACAGTGAAGGAAAGTGACCATTTTCCCATACCCTGACAAATAATAATTATCAATATTTTTCCAGTTTTTCAATAGAATGGGCAAAAAATGAATTATTTAGCCTATCTGAATGTCACTCCAAGGCCTCTGCCCATACTGCAAGGGAGATGGGGGTGCCTTGAGTGAAGTTCCGTCTCTCTGCTTGATGGCCAAGTTACTAGGCTGTGCAGTGGCCAGTCTCCAGGAAGGCCCCCAGTGATCCCTGTCTTCTGGTATGCATGTGGATTTCCCTCCCTCACTGTATCATGGTGGGTCTGTGTGCCCAATAGCATAAGGCAGAAGTGATGGTACGTGGTTTCTGAGGCCAGTTCATAAAAAGGCATGTGGCTTCCCTTTGTTCTCCCTTGGATCACAGCCCTGGTGGAAACCAACTGCCATGTTAAATTGACCCTCAGGCCCCCTATGGAGGAGGACTCATCAGTATCGCACAACGAGAAACCGAGGCCTCCTGCCAACAGCCATGTGAGTGTGCCACCTTGAAAGCAGTTTACCCAGCCCCAGTTACATGTACAGACGATTGCAGCCCAGGCCAACATCTTGATTGCTACCTCATGAAAAACCCTAAATTAGAACTACCTAGCTAAGCCACTCCCAGATTCCAGTGCTCAGAAACCACGTGAGACAATAAATGTTTGTTATTTTAAGCCTCTAAGTTCTGGAGCAATTTGTTATGCAGCTATAGATAACTAATACACTCTCTGGGCCTCACCTTCCTCATCTGTAAGCTATGAATGATCATAATATAAAGCCCACTTCACAGACAGAAAGCAGCTGAAAGCAACCGCCACCTGCCTGGCCCACAGCACTAGTGTCGGTTCACCTCTCTCGTTGCGAGGCCCTTGTCACAGGCTGTCAGGCGCAACTAAACAGAGAGGAGTGTTTTGAGTTGCAATGCCTTTGACCTTGTCATTTAAAATCCGGGTCAAATCAGCTTCTAATTCATTTCCAGACACATCATTTTGAGAATGAAGCGGGGAGGGAACTTCGTTGCAATGTGTTCTCTGCCCTTTTATGTGATGAAATTACAAAAGCAAACGGTCCAGTTGCTCTAGTCCTCGGAGAGCTGTCAAATTCCTCTCTGAGTGACCAGGGAGTGGCTGCTGGGAACCCTGGCCAGTGATGGGCTAGTGTAGTGTGGAGGACTGAGGAGGGAGAGCCTGGCCTTAGTGTAGAAGTGTAGATGCCAGTACAGGAAACACACCTTCGTTTCCAAACAATGTGGACACACATACAAAAGATAAATTGCTCCTCCTTTCTCATCTGACGGATGTTCTCAGCAAATGGACTGAGCCCAGTGGTAGTGGGTGTGGACAGAGGGAACCAGGAACCATGAAAACCCCAAGGATGCTGGTCCCCAAGCATCCAGCCCAGTGGACTGAGCTAGGGACACAGGAACAACTGACTGCTCCTCTCCCCTTGAGCGGCCCACACTCTGCCAAGGCAGGGCAGCTTGGGGCCTCACTGGAGCATCCTTGGGGGCCCAAGCTCCTCCTGCTTCCCTCCCACAGGTCAAGTTCCACCCAGGCTGTAACTACCAGCGCTGCTCTCCACTCTGCCATCTGGTGGCCAGATCCGGAAATTGCAGCTTTCCCACAGGACAGCCACCTTCAAAGGCATGGGGATATCTCCCTCCAGCTGTGTCAGCAAATATTTCTCCTCTTCCCAAAGAGTGACCAGGATCTTTCTGCTTAGTCCTCCATGCCAAAGACCTTAGGTAGATTTCCAAGGAAGGAGTCAGAATGTTTTAGATAGACACCATTCTGAGTCTTACTCAAAATGATTCCTCGCCGTAGCTGCCAGCCAGAGCCTAGGTTAGAGCCTTTGTCTTGCCTCCAGCCAAGCTCCCTACTCCCCCCAGGACACTTTTCCTGGAAAGTGGAGTGGCCTCTGTCCCTGTCTTTGTTTCGTTCTTAATAACTATGTCCAGAGCCATTAATCCCAACAGTCTCTCCATCCATCCCCTAAAAGTACTGTGAGCTCTAGTCACTGTGCCTAGTGGATAAATCCACCCACCCCAGATGCCAAAGGCCAGAGGCCACCTCTTTGAGACTATTCAGTTTCTCAAGAAAAGACTACCCCATTTTGCTGCTTGGCCACTCTGCGTTGGGGGAGGGAAGCTGACTTTTCTATAAACAAAACTCTGTTTAATTCCCATTTTTCAGCCACACACCTTCAGCTTAGCCTCTGCTGTAGCCGACATCTTCAGGGCTCATGCACTTCAGCAAAATTTCCTTCAGACATCATCTGCCGTCTCATTCCTGACCTCTAGAACTTTCTTGAAATCTTTTAGCCACTAATGATCTTTCTCCTGTTCTTTGCATCACCGTAACTTGCTTCCCTTTTCATTTCTGTAGTGGGGTCTCAGGAAGGAGAAGAGATAAATACATATCATGAATCCACCATCTTAACCAGAAGTCTCTTCACATTTTATCGTTTAGAATGCTTTCAGCTGCATGTACCAGAAAAACTAATTCTAGTTGGCCTATTCAATAAGGAAAGGTATAGGCTTGTGTAAAAGGAAGGTAAGATGGGCTCTAGAGTCAGCTTGATGTAGTACTGCAGCTCCAGCCCCCCGAATCCCCTGAGGATGCTGCTCTACCAGGGGCAAATGGCTGAGCAATTCCTAACTACACACCCACACCATGAACCCAGAGGATGAGTCCAAGTCATTCAGTAGTGCCAAAGCCTCAAAGTGGCAGCCAGCTCTACGAGGGAAAGCATAGCTCTGAAGGGGACAGGGCCAGCCTCGCAAGCTAAGGCAGATTGGGACATATGTTTCCTGGGCCCCTGGAGAGTGTCATTTAAAGAGTTCCCATCCTGAAACAAGGGCCATCTGGGAAGAAGCAGGACCACAAGTGACCTCTGTCTATTCAAGCAGATACAAGTAAGCTTTGGTAAGATGAGTCAACTATCAGACAGCCAGCTGATGGGAAAGGGTGGCAGGACCTGGAGGGTAAAGCAGGACCCTTGGCCTCAATGGGCCACGTAACAGACCAGTCAGGTGCCCAGATAGGATCCTGCTTAGACAGATCCTACCACACTGTATATACCGCACAGAATACCACCATATTCCTCATTTTATAGAAGGTGAAACTGAAATACGGAGAGTAACTGGCTTGCTCAAGGTCATACAGCTAGCAATTTCATTTACTGAGAGTCGGCCCTGGAAATGACCCATCCTTGTCTGAAAAAGGAGGAAGGGGAGGGAGGAGAGGAGAAGAGGGACATTGGGATTTAAGGTGGAAAGAAACATTCTCATTGAAGAAATGTGTTGGCTTTAGGTTCAGGGGCCTAGGATTCTGGTTCTCACTCAACGGTATCCAACGTGTGACCAGGAGTGACGGCCATCCCCTTCTGAGATACAGTTTCTTTCACTGAGATTCAGGGAGACAGAATAATGCCTAAGTGCATGTAAATAGTAAATGCTAGAATCAGGGCCCAATTTCTCCAGCTGGAGAAGACCTGACTCTTGAATCCTATGGTCTGGGGAGAAAGGGGGATGGGGATCCCCAGGTGGAAGTGGTGTATGTGGCCGGCACAGAGGCTAGAAGTCGTGTCCTGGGGACAAGCTGCGTGAGATCAAGCCCAGCTTCAAGAAACTGGCTGCAGTTAGGGATAGGAACCAGGTGTGGAGGCAAAATGTTAATGTAGGGGACTGAGGGCACCTAAAACTGAGGACCAGAGGATCAGGCAAAGGGGTGCAGCCCGGAGAAATCTGGAGGTGACGTGAATTGAGAGCAGCTGCTGCTTATCCAGCCCCAGCACAGGCTGGCCGAGAGGAGCAACCCTTTCTACCCCACACAGAACAGGTGAACCCTCAGCAAACCCCAGTGAACAGAAGCTATGGGACCCTAGTCATTCTGGAAAGTGAAGAAACTCCCCTCGGGCTCCAAGACCTGGGAAGAACTCATTCCTTCCTTCGTTCTTCCCCTGGTCCGATATTTTTAGGTCAGCCATACAGAGGCCTTTTGTTTGATGCGGGGGCGGGGGGTGGGGGCCTCAGAATGGTCCTAGAGAGTTCAGATGCCACACTCCAAGAAAGGCAAGGAGGAAAGAACCATGGAGCCCATTGGGGGTGTGGTGATACCCAGCTGTGGCTCTTCCTTCATTCACTATTGTCCTGGGAACAACCCAGCAGGTGCAGATTTGCAGCGTGGAATGAAAAAGCAGGCCTTGTGCTCACCCTGCTGGGGTTTTTGGAACCACACAATATGTTTGATTGAAAGGCTCTTTTAGAAGCTTAATTTTTTTAACATTAAAGAATTAAATCAATAATGTCCCCATTTGGCTTCTCTGTGATTATGTCCTTTGCCTCCTGTTTGTTATTTAGTAACAAGCTTTCTAAAAATCACAATCTATGTCATCTGTACCAAAGATAGTCAAGGGAAGAGGGAAAGAGGAAGAGAAAGGAATATCATAGGACAAATACCTACTATGTGCCAGGCACTGTTCCAGTGACATTAAATCCATTGTCTGAGGTCGGCCTCCCCACAAACTCAAAAGGAACTTGTGGCTGTAATCCTCATTGGATAAATTAGGAATCTGAAGCTCAGAGAGGAAAAGAGACTTCTCCAGGGTCATACAAAAGAGCAGAGCCTGGTTTAGAACTCTCCAGTCTGTTGGATTCCAAACCCATCCTCCTCCACTGCTTTCTTTGTTAATTTCTTCCACTTGAGCCCCTCATCCAATAATAGGACAACTTTGTCCAGCTTTGGCAGGAAGCTCCCCTGTTTCCAGGCATGGCTCATGGAGCTGATGGGAAAGATCTTCGCATCTACCTGGCTGGGCCCCTCAGGACTTCCTGAATAGCCCTTGGGATGAGAGGGGGAGGCCCAGATCTCCTGTCTACAGAGGGTCAGGGAATTAGCCTGAGAAGCAGAATTTTAACGTGCAGGTCCTCAATTTGGGACCGGGAGTGGGGTGACTGTGACAGGGTTTAAATCCTAAAAGAAAATAAGTGATGTCCTAGGACTGAACGGCCAGCTATACAACTGGAGGCAGGAATCTCAGCTTCTAGAGACATCTTTGCTACTATCTAGCTGGGATACTTTGGGTGAACCACTTTTCTGAGACAGAATTTCCTTGTCAATAAAATGAGACCAAGGCTCTCTTCCAGGAGGGTTGGAATGATTAAATAATAGGTTGTACAGAAGAGTTTTGGGGGGTTTTCCTACATGGTGTCCACAGAAGGGGTCAATGTTGTGACGCCCTGTGCTGGGGCCACTGGTTGGCATGGGGACGCAGAATAACTCAGTGGTCAGTGTGCTGGGTGAGGTTTTCCTGTGTCTCGTATGAAGATGTATCCTTGAATCATAGGTCAATTGTGTGATCACAGATACCAACACTTAAGGTATAATAACAACTTAGATCAATTAAATCAAAATACTTGAGGGTGGCACCCAGGCATGAGTATTTTTTAAAGCTCCCTAGGTAAGTGCAGTATGCATCCAAGGTTAAGCTGCCCGCTGAACACCCTCCCCCAGGAGGCCTACCTTAGAAAGCAGGCTCCCTACAGCACCTAGCTGAGCCCAGCCAGGCAAAACGATGCACTCACCTGCACTGATTGGGAAATCTAACTGCCTTAAGGTTCTGTGCAGAGCCGGCAGGGACTTAATCACTTCACTCACATCAAAATATTTACTATGGGGAGGGGGAAGGGTAAGCTGGGACAAAGTGAGAGAGTGGCATGGACAGATATACACTACCAAATGTAAAATAGATAGCTAGTGGGAAGCAGCCGCATAGCACAGGGAGATCAGCTCGGTGCTTTGGGACCACCTAGAGGAGTGGGATAGGGAGAGTGGGAGGGAGGGAGACGCAAGAGGGAAGAGATATGGGAACATATGTATATGTATAACTGATTCACTTTATTATAAAGCAGAAACTAACACACCATTGTAAAGCAATTATACTCCAATAAAGATGTAAAATATATATATATATATTTACTACAAATAGTCATTACCACCTGGAAGGGGCTTGCAGGTAGTGAGGCAAGAGGGGGTGGGGGAGGCAGCAGAGTTCAGCATACCCTGAATGGAAGCAAGCTGTTTGCAGAGGCTGCTGTCCCCTGTCATCCATTGCTGAACTATCCCTCCCACCCCCCAACCCCCCCACCCCCCCACCCCCCAGCCCCCGAGAGATTTCTTGAGTTAAGTGTTTGCACTTTAATGCTCCAAGGCCTGAATCATCCGATTCTGCGTGGCACAGGTGCTGGGGCTTAGGAACATACCGTAGATGATTTACATAAAGTGAGCTATTTGCATGGAGTGGAAAATTTGCATGCAGTAAATAGCTAAGGGGAAGATAAAATGATGGCCCAGAAATGGCCTACAATAATGTGTTAATTTGTAGCCCCAGTGTAATCTGAATGCTTCTCAGAAAAGTGAGCGTCTCTCTTCAAAGAGAGAGAGAGCTGCCCACGACAGCTGGCAATCACGGCTCATGTCCTGAGAGTGTGATGGGTCTAAGAATGATGGGACACAGGACACATGGGACCATAGGTGTCCTAGGGGCCAGGCACCTGATCCTTCTGCACCACCACTGCCTCTCAGCTCAGTATTATCAATGCACTTGGTTCATGCCCAGTTGTGGCTCCAAAGAGAAGCTCCTCCACCTGACTATGAGCTCACAGAGGGCAGATGTATCCGATTCAGCTCCACACCCTGGCATCAAGCACAGGGCAGAGCACTATACTGTTTTCAGCTGCAGGTAACAGAAACCTCAACTAACAATGGCTTAAACCATAAGAACATTCGTTGTACTTAACAAGAAGTTCAAAGGTAGATTGGGGGAGGGGCAACTCAACAATCTCAAGAACCTAAGCTCCTGGAATCCACCCATCTGCCATCCTCAAGCCTTTTGTCTTGTTAAAACACTCAGATTTGAGGACTGATTTGTTATAGCAGCATAACCTAGCCTATCGTGATTAATACAGCTGTAGATGCAGATTCTCATAGGATCCTAAGCAAAGAAACTGGAATCCTTTCTAATATCAAGAAGTCAAGAGTCCCTAGGAGATTCAGGTTTCAATAACCTTTGCAGTCTCCACAGTGCTCAGCAGAGTTCATTTTAATACAAAGGATCATGAGAGATTACTACAAGCAGCTATATGCCAATAAAATGGACAACGTGGAAGAAATGGACAAATTCTTAGAAAAGCACAAACTTCCAAGACTGAACCAGGAAGAAATAGAAAATATAAACAGACCAATCACAAGCACTGAAATTGAAACTATGATTAAAAACCTTCCAGCAGAGCTTCCCTGGTGGCGCAGTGGTTGAGAGTCCACCTGCCGATGCAGGGGACACGGGTTCATGCCCTGGTCCGGGAGGATCCCACATGCCATGGAGCGGCTAGGCCTGTGAGCCATGGCCGCTAAGCTTGCATGTCCAGAGCCTGTGCTCCTCAATGGAAGAGGCCACAACAGTGAGAGGCCCGCGTACCGCAAAAAAAAAAAAAAAAACTTCCAGCAAACAACAGCCCAGGACCAGATGACTTCACAGGCAAATTCTATCAAACATTTAGAGAAGAGCTAACACCCATCCTTCTCAAACTCTTCCAAAATATAGCAGAGGGAGGAACACTCCCAAACTCATTTTGTGAGGCCACCATCACCCTGATACCAAAACCAGACAAAGATGTCACAAAAAAAGAAAACTACAGGCCAATATCACTGATGAACATAGATGCAAAAATCCTCAACAAAATACTAGCAAACAGAATCCAACAGCAGATTAAAAGGATCACACATCATGATCAAGTGGGGTTTATCCCAGGAATGCAAGGATTCTTCAATATATGTAAGTCAATCAATGTGATACACCATATTAACAAATTGAAGGAGAAAAACCACATGATAATCTCAATAGATGCAGAAAAAGCTTTTGACAAAATTCAACACCCCTTTATGATAAAAACCCTCCAGAAAGTAGGCATAGAGGGAACCTACCTCAACATAATAAAGGCCATATATGACAAACCCACAGCCAACATTGTTCTCAACAGTGAAAAGCTTTCTGTTTCCTCTAAGATCAGGAACAAGATAAGGTTGTCCACTCTCACAACTATTATTCAACATAGTTTTGGAAGTTTTAGCCACAGCAATCAGAGAAGAAAAAGAAATAAAAGGAATCCAAATTGGAAAAGAAGTAGAACTGTAACTGTTCGCATGTGACATGATACTATACATAGAGAATCCTAAAGATGCTCCCAGAAAAATACTAGAGCTCATCAATGAATTTGGTAGAGTAGCAGAATAAAAAATTAATGCACAGAAATGTCTTGCATTCCTATACATTAATGATGAAAAATCTGAAAGAAAAATTATGGAAACACTCCCATTTACCATTGCAACAAAAAGAATAAAACACCTAGGAATAAACCCACCTAAGGAGACAAAAGACCTGTATGCAGAAAACTATAAGACACTGAGGAAAGAAATTAAAGATGATACAAACAGATGGAGAGATATAACATGTTCTTGGATTGGAAGAATCAATATTGTGATAATGACTATATTACCCAAAGCAATCTACACATTCAATGCAATCCCTATCAAATTACCAATGGCATTTTTCACAGAACTAGAACAAAAAATTTCACAATCTGTATGGAAACACAAAAGACCCCAGACAGCCAAAGCAATCTTGAGAAAGAAAAACGGAGCTGGAGGGATCAGGCTCCCTGACTTCAGATTATACTACAAAACTACAGTAATCAAGACAGTATGGTACTGGCACAAAAACAGAAATATACGTCAATGGAACAGGATAGAAAGCCCAGAGATAAACCCACACACATATGGTCACCTTATCTTTGTTAAGGGAGGCAAGAGTATACAATGGAGAAAAGACAGCCTCTTCAATAAGTGGTGCTGGGAAAACTGGACAGTTGCATGTAAAAGAATGGAATTAGAACACTCCCTAACACCATACACAAAAATAAACTCAAAATGGATTAAAGACCTAAATGTAAGGCCAGACACTATAAAACTGTTAGAGGAAAACATAGACAGAACACTCTATGACCTAAATCACAGCAAGATCCTTATTGACCCACCTCCTAGAGAAATGGAAATGAAAACAAAAATAAACAATGGGACCTAATGAAACTTAAAAGCTTTTGCACAGCAAAGGAAACCATAAAAAAGATGAAAAGACAACCCTCAGAATGGGAGAATATATTTGCAAATGAAGCAACTGACAAAGGATTAATCTCCTAAATATACAAGCAGCTCATGCAGCTCAATATCAAAAAAACAAACAACCCAATCCAAAAATGGGCAGAAGACCTAAAGAGACATTTCTCCAAAGAAGATATACATAATTGCCAACAAACACATGAAAAGATGCTCAACATCACTAATCATTAGAGAAATGCAAATCCAAACTAAAACGAGATATCACCTCACACCGGCCAGAATGTCCATCATTACAAAATCTACAAACAATAAATGCTGGAGAGGGTGTGGAGAAAAGGGAACCCTCTTGCACTGTTGGTGGGGATGTAAATTGATACAGCCACTATGGAGAACAGTATGGAGGTTCCTTAAAAAACGTAAACTAGAACTACCATATGACCCAGCAATCCCACTACTGGGCATATACCCTGAGAATACCATAATTCAAAGAGAGTCATGTACCACAATGTTCATTGCATGACTATTTACAATATCCAGGACATGGAAGCAACCTAAGTGTCCATCGACAGATGAATGGATAAAGAAGATGTGGCACATATATACAATGGAGTATTACTCAGCCATAAAAAGAAACAAAATTGAGTTATTAGTAGTGAGATGGATGGACCTAGAATCTGTCATACAGAGTGAAGTAAGTCAGAAAGAGAAAAACAAATACCGTATGCTAACACATATGTATGAAATCTAAATTAAAAAATGGTTCTGGGCTTCCCTGGTGGCACAGTGGCTGAGAGTCCGCCTGCCGATGCAGGGGACACGGGTTCCTGCCCAGGTCCGGGAGGATCCCACATGCCGCGGAGAGGCTGGGCCCGTGGGCCATGGCCGCTGAGCCTGCACGTCCGGAGCCTGTGCTCCGCAACGGGAGAGGCCACAACAGTGAGAGGCCCGCGTACCACCAAAAAAAAGGTTCTGATGAACCTAGGGGCAGGACAGGAGTAAAGACAGAGACAAAGAGAATGGACTTGAGGACATGAGGAGGGGGAAGGGTAACCTGGGACAAAGTGAGGGAGTAACATTAACATATATACACTACCAAATGTAAAATAGATAGCTAGTGGGAAGCAGCCACATAGCACAGGGAGATCAGCTCGGTGCTTTGGGACCACCTAGAGGGGTGGGATAAGGAGGGTGGGAGGGAGACGCAAGAGGGAGGGGATATGGGGATATATGTATACATATAGCTGAATCACTTTGCTATACAGCAGAAACTAACACACCATTGTAAAACAATTATACTCCAATAAAGATATTTTAAAAACGACAATCATAAGAGAAAACACATTTATCAATACTGTAACTTTATGTTGTCTGTTTAAAGATGAACTGTCAGTACTTACATCATTATCGTCTGATATGATACAAAACACTGTAAATGTTATATGTATTACTAACACTAAACATTAAAAATGAAAAGATAATGTGAAAAAGAAATGTGTATGTATTTACAGGTATAACGATTCACACACTGACAATGAAGAAGCAGCAATGTGATTACTTTACGGCAGACCGGTGTATGATTGCCTCACAGGAGCCTAGCCTACAGATTAATAAATGAATCATTATAAAATTTTCATGGCATACAGTATTACAGTCATGTTAATAATACGACATGGGAAGCATTGTTACCTTTGTTTGAAACCACTTACCTATGATGATAGGCTGATACACAGTTTCTCCAATTATGAGAGAGAGAAAGAGAGATGCTGTCTGGTAATGTAATTCTTTGAAAGCAAAGTTATAAAACAGTAAGAAAACTAACACATTATTAACTTTATATTACATATCACTCAGCTTATGCCTATGTAAGGATAGGCTGTCCACTTCAATACAAGTCTTGTAGATGATGTTCTACATGACGAATACTTAGGTGTTGAGGAGGAGGAGGAGGATGGTGATGATGATGATAGAAAAATGTCTCATACATTTCTTGATGTACGGTTATTAGATTTCACACAAAGATATACTCATACACAACAGTTAAGTTTATTAACTGTACGGAACGGTGGTCATTTACTATTCGTTAAGTGGAAGTGGATCATCATAAATGTCCTTATCCTCGTCGTAGGAGGAAGAGGAGGGATTGGTGGAAGGGGAGGCAGGAGGGGCAGGCACACCCGGTGTAACAGATGTTTCTATAGGGTACCAATCCATCTTCCACCATCTGCTTTAGTTTCAGGGCCTGTATCATAGAAGGGTCCATGCTGTAAAACAAGTCAAAAGCAGTCCTGAATAGTCGGAACCCTTCTGCCTGCTTGTCTAATATCAATTTGTTTTCTGGCGCTGCTTAGTCCTCTTCTTCCTCCATCATCCGGCACTGTACAGAAGCACTCAGCTCCATCAAGTTGTCTCCTGTTAATTCCTCTATCAGCTCTTGAATTCAAGATCAGTATCTTGAAACTGTTCAGTCCCCACCTTTTATGCCATATCCACAACCTCTTTCATGTTTTCCTTGATTGACTCTGTCGTAGATCCTGTGAAGTCACGCACAACATCTGAACACAGCTTTCTTCAGCAAGATTTTATTATTTCAGGTTGGATGGCTTTCATGGCTTCTTCTATAACAATGATGGCATCATCAATGGTGTAGTCCTTCCAGACTTTCATGACGTTCTATCAGGGCTCTCGTCCACAGCACTGACAAATCCTTTCCATAGAGTACTGTGTGTAATGAGCCTGAAAGGTCCTTAGGATCCCCTGATCTAGAGACTGAATTAGAGGCCTTGTGTTTGGGGGCAAGTAGACCACTTTGATGCCTTCCGTGTTGAATTCATGGGGTTCTGGGTGACCAAGGGCATTGTCCAGTATCAAAAGAACTTTAAAAGGCAGTTTCTTACTGGCAAGGTCCTTCCTAACTTCAGGGACAAAGAAATCCAGAAAAATCTTTCTCGTTATCCAGGGCTTCTTTGCGTACAACCAAAAGACTGGCAGCTGGTGTTTATCTTTTCCTTTCAAGGCTCAGGAGTTAGCAGCTTTATAGGTAAGGGCAGTCCTGATCATAAACTCAACTGCATTTGTACAAACCAGTAGACTTTGTTTTTTTGTTCGTTGGTTGGTGCGTGGGTTTTTGGTTTTTTTAAGACTAATGGGGAAAACTCCCCATTGCCTATTTTTTTATTTTTATTTTTAATTTATTTTTGGCTGCATTGTGTCTTCATTGTTGCACGCAGGCTTTCTCTAGTTGCATCGAGTGGGGGCTACTCTTCGTTGCGGTGCGCGGGCTTCTCATTGTGGTGGCTTCTCTTGTTGTGGAGCACAGGCTCTAGAGCACAGGCTCAGTAGTTGTGGCGCACGGGCTTAGCTGCTCTGCAGCATGTGGGATCTTCCCAGACCAGGGCTCGAACCCATGTCCCCTGCATTGGCAGGCGGATTCTTAACCACTGCGCCACCAAGGAAGTCCCAAACCAGTAGACTTTGACTATCCCTTCCTGCCTTAAATCCTGTACTCACTTCTCCCTTACTAATAAATGTCCTTTTTTCCAGGCATTTTTTTTCCAGAATTAGGCACTTTCATCTGCATTAAAAACCTGTTCAGGCAGACATCCTTTATCCTCAATGATTTTCTTAATGGCTTCTGGGAACTTGTCTGCTGCCTCTTGGTTGGCAGAAGCTGCTTCTCCCATTATCTTGATATTTTTTTAAGCCAAACCTCTTTCTAAAACTATCAAACCATCCTTTGCTGGCATTAAATTCTCCAGCTTTAGATCCTTCACCTCCCTTTTGCTTTAAGTTGTCATACAATGACTTTGCTTTTTCTTGAATTGTTAGAATCTATAGGTATGCCTTTCTTACAGCAATCCTACATCCACATAAAAGCTGCATTTTTGATGCAAAATTAAAAGGTATTTTGCAAAAAGTGCAAGGTTTTCATGCCTGATAGAGTAGCTGTAGTGACAGATTTACAAATTCCCTTTGCTTTTTTTTTTTAACATCTTTATTAGAGTATAATTGCTTTACAATGGTGTGTTAGTTTCTGCTTTATAACAAAGTAAATCAGTTATACATATACATATGTTCTCATATCTCTTCCCTCTTGCGTCTCCCTCCCTCCCATCCCTATCCCACCCCTCTAGGTGGTCACAAAGCACCGAGCTGATCTCCCTGTGCTATGCGGCTGCTTCCCACTAGCTATCTATTTTACATTTGGTAGTGTATATATGTCCATGCCACTCTCTCACTTTGTCCCAGCTTACCCTTCCCCCTCCCCATATCCTCAAGTCCATTCTCTAGTAGGTCTGCATCTTTATTCCTGTCTTGCCCCTGGGTTCTTCATGACCTTTTTTTTTTTTTAGATTCCATATATATGTTAGCATACGGTATTTGTTTTTCTCTTTCTGACTTACGTCACTCTGTATGACAGACTCTAGGTCCATCCACCTCACTACAAATAACTCAATTTCGTTTCTATTTATGGCTGAGTAATATTCCATTGTATATATGTATCACATCTTTATCCATTCATCTGTTGATGGACACTTAGGTTGCTTCCATGTCCTGGCTATTGTAAATAGAGCTGCAAATGGTCCTTACACTGGATTCATTTATCTTGAGATGGCAGGCAACTACAGCTGCAGACCTCAGTCTATGGAATGTATCAAGAATTTTTTCTTGTAATGTCATGACTTTTCTCTGCATTGTGGAGGCACTTTTAGCATCACTAGTGGTACTTTCTATGGGTCCCCTGACGTTATTCAAGGTTAATGGTATTACACTAAATACAATGAAAAATATGTGAGAACCACGAGAAATCACTTTTTACTGTGATATGCCATTTACTACAGAGAAAACTGCTCACGTGGAGATGATTATCATCACACAGCATTTTAAGTGGACACTCACAAAACTTACGCTCACTGCAATAGCAACAGGAGGTGACGACAAAATTACAATAGTACAGTATGTACTACAGTTACTTTTTTTTTTTTTTTTGCCGTACGCGGGCCTCTCACTGTTGTGGCCTCTCCCGTTGCGGAGCACAGGCTCCGGACGTGCAGGCTCAGCGGCCATGGCTCACGGGCCCAGCCGCTCCGCGGCACGTGGGACCTTCCCGGACCGGGGCACGAACCCGTGTTCCCCGCATCGGCAGGCGGACTCTCAACCACTGCGCCACCAGGGAAGCCCTACAGTTACTTTTATGCAGTTATGATTTAATACAGCATCTTTATGTTTGTTTCCATTTCTCTGAACTGTGAATGGCACCGTGTATAGTCTATAAGTGATTGTGTGCATGTTTTGATAAATTTTAACTTTTTATAATAGATTTGTGTATTTTTATGGTAGTAAATAATAAAATGGACTAGTATCTAGATATATTTTAAGCATTGGTGACATACCTTTTCCTAGTTTTTTTTTTAATATTTCTAAACTATGCAGTTCATCTGCAAGTTTTCTCAAAGTGCCGCAAATCTCCAAAATATTTTCCAATATACTTATTGAAAAAATCCACATATAAGTGGATCCATGAAGTTCAAACCCATGTTGTTCAAGGGTCAACTACACAAATCTTAAAAGTCTTTTCAAAAATAATAAAAAGCCTTAGCCATCTGAGCAGATAAACTTACTTTATTCCAACTGTTTAGAAACTACTATTTATAAACTAGCAAGTTTTATATTGTACCTAATTCATGACAAAAGTTTTAAAATGAAAACTATGAGATCTCTGTCTGTATCTGTGTGTATAGATGTTGATGTATGTACATTATAGATATAGTATTTTTCTACCTCTGGATTTATTGTCAAATTTAGATTTATTGTCAATTTTGACAATTTATTGTCAAAATTAATTTATAAAAAGAGCTCTATTTAATTGGTTTTAAAACAAACAAGTGCTTATGAAAAACTCTCAAAAATATAGTAGAAACTAACCCAAATGTTTTCAAATTCACATGATCTAGGATTAATCTTTAGTAAATAGAAGCAAAATTTAAGTTATTGGTTTACGTAAAATAGTCATGTCTGTAGAGTTATCAGCGTTAAAAATAAAACTTTTATTCTACTTGGGTGTACCAAAGTTCAAATAAGTTTATATTACCTCTGTTACAAAACTTGTCAGCAAGAAAAACAGCTCGGAGGGCTGCCTTTAGTCTCATGAAGTTTTCATGGGTAATCTAAACATAACTGTTGAGAACAAATGATTTAAATGATGTAAATGGGCCAAAAGTTTAAAGGTGAACACCTTAGTAATAATTATGGTACATATACTTAAAAATACCTTCTCCAAATCTTTCTGGTAACTTGAAACTTTAGAGTTTTGCTAAGTTAAGCTCAGTGATGGGAATTCATTGGATGTCTAGATCATTTCCAAATAAGATAAAATAATTAAACATTAATTGCTAAAAAAGTCTAAGTTTACTTACTTTTGTCTTATTACAGAAAATCTAAGGATGTTAGATTTATTAGTAAACATTACTTTGTATCACACTGGAAAAAATTTATGCTATGAGGAAATGTATGTTTCTAGAAATTATGAAATGTATCTATAAGTTTGCCTATCAAAAAGTACTGGTAGAACGAACAGTTCACAACTTCTTCTTAGTTTTCACTAGAAATTAAGGTTTCTGAGGGTTAAGAATTTTAATTAATATATATAATTAAAACTACTAAACTTAATAAGGAAAACATCTTCATATGTAAGGAAAATTTTTAATGTATATAAAAAATGGAAAAGCATTTTGTTAAAGGAAAAGAAAGTAATATTGTCCTAAAAAAGGGGGCTTTTAAAAAAAAGAGAAAGCATAGGACAAAATCCGAATGTAAAAGAGGGAGTTATAGAAGGTTTATGGAAAGGAATCCTGAGAAAAGAGTATTGTGTGCAGTCAGGATGGGCTAAAATTAGAATGAATTTACATCTCACATCAGTCAGAATGGCCATCATTAAAAAGTCTACAAATAATAAATGCTGGAGAGGGTGTGGAGAAAAGGGAGCCCTCCTACACTGTTGGTGGGAATGTAAATTGGTGCAGTCACTATGGAAAACAGTGTGGAGTTTCCTCAGAAAACTAAAAATAGAATTACCATATGATCCAGCAATCCTACTCCTGGGCATATACCCAGACAAAACTATAATTCAAAGAGATACATGCACCACTATGGTCACAGCAGCACTATTCACAATAGCCAAAACACGGAAACGACCTAAATGTCCATTGACAGATGAATGGATAAAGATGTGGTACATATACACAATGGAATACTACTCAGCCATAAAAAAGAATGAAATAATACCATTTGCAGCAACATGGATGCAACTAGAAATTATCATACTAAGTGAAGTAAGTCAGAAAGAGAAAGACAAATACCATATATTTGTGGAATCTAAAATATGGTACAAATGAACTTATCTACAAAACAGAAACAGATTCACAGACATGGAGAACAGACTTGTGGTTGACAGGGGGGAGGGGGTGGGGGAAGGAAGGACTGGGAGTTTGGGATTAGCAGATGTAAACGCTTATATATAGGATGGATAAACAACAAGGTCCTAGTGTATGGCACAAGGAACTATATTCAATATCCTGTGATAAACCATAGTGGAAAAGAATATTTTAAAAAAATGTCTCTATGTGTGTAACTGAGTCACTTTGCTGTACAGCAGAGATTGGCACAGCACTGTCAATCAACTCTACTTCAATTTAAAAAATAAAATTTCAGTAAAGAATGAATTTAATTGAGTGAATGAATTTTACTATCAGAAGTAAGCTCTGAGACAAAGTTTTCATGAACTATTGATCTGCTTTTGATAACATACTGTAACATTTTCTTTATCTTTCAAGTAATCTGTTGTAACATTCTGTATTTGCCTTTGAAATCTTTTGTCACTTTGGTTAAGTGGTAGCTAAGTATTACTTCACAGTGACCTATGATCCTCCTTGACCAAGTGTTTTAAAACCTTTTATATCTTTGACAAACTTCCCCAAATCAAATAAAGTCCTTTTGACCTCTAGCTTACTTGGGGATTTTTCACAGGCCCCCTGAAATATCTCAAAGAGAGATATTAAACTAATTAGGCTTATTTAGCATATTAAATTACATGGGAAGCATTGTCAAATAAGTGTTGATAAACCTTCTTAGGTTATTGCATGGAGGAATGTTATTAATATTTGTTCTAAAAATTAAATGAAATTCCTAAAAATCTGATGTCTTGGTATAATGTTATCAGTCATAATTCTAGTTATTACCTTAAAATGTTATGCATCACAGAAATAACCAAGTTTCCCTGTCAATTGCATTATTATGAATCAGATTTTTAACCATGTCATTTTAAGTCTTGTCATTTTTAGACAGTTATTGTTTTACTCTGATGCTTTTACAAAAATGCTTCATATTCAAGAAGATTCATAGAAAGGACTTTTTGACAAGTACAGATTTCTGATAACCTTCAGATCATACCACTGAACTGGGTAAGAAATTATAGAACTCTAATGGAAAATCTGATGGCTTCATAACACTGCTAATGAAAGATCAAGATTAATAAGAATTAATTACATGGGACTGAGTGAACTAATGAATATGATTATAATTTTTATGACTTTTTGTGTGAAATATTACTGGCTTTTTGATCTTTGTTTTCCAGTTATAAGGAAGCCTTTTCTCTTATGCTAACTATTACTTACAGCAATTTGGTAAATAATGCCTTTGTAAGCAGAATTGAAACATTTATCTTTTTTCTCCCTACCTAATCCCTCCAGAATTCAGAAACTCTTAGTGAGGATTCTTATTTTCATGGCAATATAGTTATTTACATAAGTTCACTAAGAATCTGCTCTCCTTGTAACAGGATACAATTGGAAACATTGATTATATTACCAAGGTTTTGAATGGAATGTCATATTTGAGAACGTGCATAGAATCAGATATGAGCAGACAGCTTTAAGGAACTAAGATTGACTTTACAGAGCATTAAGCCCCTTGGAAAAACTGCCTGGTATCTTGCTTAGTTGCTTTTGTTCTCCCCCCTATAAACTGGACTGGATCCTGAATTCTTCTTTCCTCAAATGTTTGGCTACAACTCTCCAAACTAACATTTCCAATTTTTCTCCCACTTCTGATTCAGAATCATTGAGAACTAAAGCTGCCCTTTTCCTGAAGTCCTGCAAACTGAAGCTGAACAACTTGATATAAACTTAAGAGAAATCACCACAATAGCCCATGTTTAGACCAACTTCATGCCTGTTGCTGTGTAAGCCACTCAAAAAGTTTACCTAATCACCTGATGACATCATCAGAGACATTGCAAACTGCAAAAGATGCTTTGACCCTGACATCTAAAAATCTTCTCAATTGCAGCTCTCAGGTCTCAAGACACTGGGTTTATAGTTTGCTCCAACAATTAACCTTTGTTTTCCCTTTGTCTTTATTGCAATGTCTCTTATTCAATACCTGATTGCTTGCACCTTATAGGCTCAACTTTGAGAGCTCACCTGCATCACCACCTCCTAAAACAAGTAACCGAACTGACCTATTGTCAGGACTAAGATGCGGGTTCAATGAGATATAAGGCAATCTATAAACTCAACTTCTAGACTGTGAAACTTCTTGGAGCAGTTTTAAAGGCAGGACTGTAGGGGAGCAAAATTTGCCTCTGCAAAATGTCTCTTTGGCCTGTAGATAAGGCAGGCCCAAAAGACTCAGGAAGAACTTTTGACCTTCCCTCTAACTGCCTAAAAGGATTCAGATAGAGGGCCTCTTCCTGGAATAGACCAGAGACATCTGTGAAAAATAAAGGCTAGGTGTGGTGGGGGAAAACTGGGAAGCGCCTATAGATCAGAGTTCACTCTGTATCCCACTGTATCTGCAGGGCCCAGCAAACAGATGTCTACCAAATATTTGTTTTTCTTTCTCCATGTGAATTGCCTTCCTCCCCTTTGAAGTCCCAAACCACTACTCCCAACATCCTCTTTTGCCTTTAGCTGGAGATGATATTTAGGGTGAGGGCTTTGGTCACTTTGGTGAGTTACTCTGTTTTCCTGGGTCTCTCCTATGTATACATGTTATTAAACTTTATTTGATTCTCTCCTGTCTCATGTCAGTTTAATTCTTAGACCAGCCAGAAGAACCTAGAAGGGTAGAAAAGCTTCTTCCTCCCCCACCCCAGGCACTGTGCTACATGTGCTACCAAGGAGAAGAAAACAGATATGGTCATTGTCCTTCGGAGCTTGGCAGTCTGGGAAATAAATCTTAAGGAAACATCGAACAACTGCAGAAATATAATCTGTAATGAGGGCTAAGAGTTAAAAATAGAGTTCTCTAAGATCTTGTAACAGGGGGGCTTCCCTTGAGGGAAGGGACTAACAAGCAAAGATGTAAAGAAAAAACACACATAAGGAGAACACATGTGCATGCATCTTGGGGAACAGGAAAGGAGTTGTTTGAAGTTTAAGAGACTGAAAGGGGGAGAGTGTGGCTGCAGAGCTGAGACCAAGGGGAAGAATGGTGCATAAAAATGAGGTGGATAGAGGCCAGGGGACTTTGTAGAGATTTTGGTCTTTTTTGGAAGAGCAATGAATATCCATTGAAAGTTTCTAAGTGGGAGGATGGTGTGATCAAATTTAAATGTTTAAAGATATGTTGGGGGCTTCCCTGGTGGCACAGTGGTTGAGAGTCCGCCTGCCGATGCAGGCGACATGGGTTCGTGCCCCGGCCCGGGAAGACCCCACATGCCGTGGAGCAACTGGGCCCGTGAGCCATGGCCGCTGAGCCTGTGCGTCCGGAGCCTGTGCTCCGCAATGGGAGAGGCCACAACCATGAAAGGCCCGCGTATCGGGAAAAAAAAAAAAAAAAAAAAAAAAAGATACATGGCTGCTCTGTGGAGAGCAGATTCAGAAGGGAGCTCGTATGGAATCCTGAAGACCAGCTATGAGGCTGTAATACAATAGCAGCTTGAATTAAGCTGGGGATAGAGAAAACAGATGGGATTGACAGATACTTAGGAGATCAAAACAACAGGAGTTGGTGATGGGCTGGCTATAGGAGGAGGGGAAAGAGAAGCCGGTATGAAGTATGATGCCCAAGTTCCTGGCTCATGTAACTGAATGGGTGGTGGTACCATTCATGGAGACAAGGGACACCAGAGAAGGACCACACTTGGGGAGGGGCTGGTGTGGGGACTCACGAATTCAGTGTTGAACACATTGAATATGAGGGACACTTGAGACAGCTTTGAGATGAAATAAAGACTGGGGAAGCAGTCTGGGCTGGAGATGGACATGGGAGAGCCCACTAAGCCTTGGGTTGGGCTTGGATGAAATGATGTCACAAGAGTGAGAAGATAAGAGAAGCTTTAGGCAACTCCAAGATTCCTGCTCTGTAAAACTGTCTCTTCTATGTGCTTTGGCCCTTCGCCCAGGAACTTCTTCCATGTGCCATGGGTAGCATATTTGTACCTCATTCCTAGTGTACTTTTTCCCTTTTCCAATCCAAACTTATCATCAAAACATCATCTCTGCAGTTTGTATTCTTGCCAAGGATGTATGACCTGAATCTAATCATGAGGAAACAGACAAATGCAGATCATGGGACAATATACAAGACAAGCAGCCTGGCCCCTTCAAAAGTGTCAATGTCACGAAAGACAAAAAAAAAAATCAGATAAAATAAATCAAGGGGACAGTTCTAGAATCTAGATTAAAGATGATGAGAAAAACATGACAATCAAATGCAATCTGTGCTCCTGGATTAGATCATAAGTCAAAAGGAAAAAAAATATAAAGGATATTTGGGGGATGTTGGGGAGGAAGAAATTTTCCTCTACCCTTCTAGGTTCTTCTGGCTGAACTAAGAATTAAATTGACATGAGACAGATTAACAGGAGAAAATCAAAGTCTAATAACATGTATACTTGGGAGAGACCCAGGGAAACAGAGTAACTCACCGAAATGGCCAAGCCCTCACCTTAAATACCATCTTCAGCTAAAGACAAAAGAGGATGTTGGGGGTAGTGGTTGGGGACTTCAAAGGGGAAGGAGGCAATTCACTTGGAGATAGAAAAGCAAATGTCTCTGGGTGCTGCAGAGACAACAGGACACAGAATGGACTCTGATCTCCAAGCCCTGCCATGTTTCCCACCACCACACCTAGGCCATATTCTTTGCAGATACCTCTGGTGGTAGCTCTATTGGGGAACAGACCCTTCACCTAAATTCTCTGGGCAGCTAAGGGGGAGGTAAACAGAGAAATCTCCTGAGTCTTCCGTTTCTTAAAAATAACTTGTCTAAATTAATCCTCAAACCAAAGAGATACATTTTGGGGTGGCAAATTTTGCTCCCCTATAGGGACAATAGGGGAAACTTAAATATGATATATTAGAGAATATTTATTGTATCAATGCTAAATGCCTTGGATGTGATCATGATATTAGTGTTATGTAGGAGAATGTCCTGGTTCTCAGGAAGTATATGCTGAAGTGTTTAGGGATGATATGTCGGCAACTTTCAACTAGTTCAAGAAGAAAGAAAGAGAAAGAAAGAGAGAGAAATAAAGCAAACACTGGAATATGGTAACAAATTGGAGACTTTAAGTGAAGGTACATAAATATTTATTGCACTGTTCTTGGAAATTTTTTTTAAGTCTTAAATTTCTTAAATAGGGAAATTGCAATGACTTCTGAGACCAACCACCCAGAGTTAGGGCAAACTTCACAAGTTAAAGGTCCAGCCCCACAGAAGACTGCCTTCACTTCAGATAGTAGCCACAAGTTTGGGGGTCCTCAGGCCACCCTCACGTCTGATCAGCTGGCTGTGAATTTGGGAGTGCCCACTACCCCCTCAGATTTGGTAATTCACCAGACACAACTCAAGAAAGTGCTATACTTACGATTAGTTTTATACAGCAAAAGAATAAGCAGAACTAGCCAAACACGGCAAGGTCTGGGAGTGTCCTAAAAGCAGAATTTTCATTGTTCTCTGCCTCTGGAGTCAGGACATGCTACACTCTCGATGTGTGACAGTACACAGAGTATGGCCAACCAGGGAAGTTCACCCAAACTTTGGCGTCCAGAGTTTGATTGGGGTTTCATTACATAACTATGATTGATCGAGTCCTTGGCTATGCCCCTCTCCCCTCCCAAGAGCTCGAGCTGATAACACATGGCTCAAAGCCCCAACCCTCTAAACACACCATTGGTCTTTCCGGCATGGCCTGTCTCCATCCTAGGTCATCTCATTATATAAACCCTTCATGGCCCACCATGAGTAACAAAGACATTCCTGTCACTCAGGAAATTCCAAGGATTTAGAGGTTATCCCCAGGAAACAGGGACTAGGGCCAGCCAACCTCTTTATTACACAGAAATAAGACAAAATATATTTCACAACAAAAATTAAAAAAAAAAAAAAACTTGCATCAAAACAGAAGTGGTGGGCAGAAGACCTAAATAGACATTTCTCCAAAGAAGACATACAGATGGCCAACAAGCACATGAAAAGATGTTCAATATCTCTAATTATTAGAGAAATGCAAATCAAAACTACAATGAGATATCACCTCACTCCAGTCAGAATGACCATCATCAAAAAGTCTACAAATAATAAATGCTGGAGAGGGTGTGGAGAAAAGGGAACCCTCCTACACTGATGATAGGAATGTAAATTGGTACAGCCACTATGGAGAACAGTATGGAGGTTCCTTAAAAAACCAAAAATAGAGTTACCATATGATCCTGCAACCCCACTCCTGGGCATATATATAGAAAAAACTATAATTTGAAAAGATACATGCACCTCAGTGTTCACTGCAGCACTATTTGCAATAGCCAAGACATGGAAGCAACCTAAGTGTCCATTGACAGGTGAATGGATAAAGAAGATGTGGTATATCTATAAATGGGAATATTAGCCATAAAAAAGAATGAAATAATGTAATTTGCAGCAACATGGATGGACCTAGAGATTATCACACTAAGTGAAGTAAGCCAAAGGCAAATATCATATGATATCACTTACATGTGGAATTTAAAAAAAAAAAAAAAAAGGGCTTCCCTGGTGGCGCAGTGGTTGAGAGTCCACCTGCTGATGCAGGGGACACGGGTTCGTGCCCCGGTCCGGGAAGATCCCACATGCCGCGGAGCGGCTGGGTCCGTGAGCCATGGCTGCTGAGCCTGCGCGTCCGGAGCCTGTGCTCCGCAACGGGAGAGGCCACAACAATGAGAGGCCCGCGTACCGCAAAAAAAAAAAAAAAAAGATACAAATGAACTTATTTACAAAACAGAAATAGACCCATAGACATAGAAAACAAACTTATGGTTACCAAAGGGGAAAGGGGTTGGGGGAAGGGACAAATTAGGAGGTTGGGATTAACATATACACACTACTATATGTAAAATAGATAACCAACAAAGACCTACTGTATAGCACAGGGAACTATGCTCAGTATTTTGTAATAACCTATGAGGGAAAAGAATCTGAAAAAGTATATATATGTATACACACATACACACACACTTAAAAAAGTGAATCACTGTGCTGTATACCTGAAACTAACCCAACATTGTAAATGAACTGTACTTCAAAAAACAAAACAGAACAAACAAAAAAACACAAGTGGACCTAGAGCATTTGAATCAAAAACTACCAGACTCCAGCAACCCTGTCTCAGGTTCATGCAGCCTCTAACGGCACAGTCTGTTTGCATCTTAAGTTTAAAGAGGCCACTTAGATGTCACACAGTTCTCAATTTAAAGGCATCAGGATAAGTCATTTCACTTTTCTGCACAGGGTCAGCTGCAAACAGGAAATACGCAGCTGTGTAGGCGTAAAGGAATGGAAGAAAGTCATTTACATTTGTTGCCCAATACTTCCCAATTCAATTTAATATGCCAAGTTCTTATGATAAGCACAACCTATACTACTTCAGCCAAATCAGAACATTCTAACTCTCCAAGTCAATCAGGGAGGAAGTCAGGGTTCCACGAGCCTGTGAAAAATCACTGCGTCATTGTAAATTAGAACTGTCATCAGCCCTGTGGCCCCTGGACTGTCCTCATCACTAGGCTGTGAACCAAAATGACTTAGGGTGAATGTATCTGCAGGAGAAGGCTTCAAGGTACAGGACAGAGGGAACTGCCTTGTTCAGAGAATAGAGGGAAGAAATGTCCATGAAAAATGAAAAGAGGAGGCTTGTTATCCAGCAAATAGAGGCTCTAGAAGCATCAGTATTCTCTCTGTAACTAGTTTGTTTTTAAATATGAAAGTGAGGGAATTCCCTGGTGGTCCAGTGGCTACAACTCCACGCTCTCACTGCTAAGGATCCGGGTTCGATCCTGGGGAACTTCTCCTTGATCCCAGCGCCTAAATATGAAAGTGATACATGCCCATAGTTGTTTTTTTTTTTTTTAAGTTCAGTCAGCAAAAGGATATAACAGGAATTACATTCAAAATATTTTACAACAGCAAGAAAGGCACAGACCCATCAGAATAGATTCCAGCCATTGTACGGAGTAGGACCCACTGAAGAGCAGTCTCTATGTACAACCCAAGGGTCTGGATATCCAGCACCCCAGAATCCCACTTGCACTCCCCACGGGGAACCACTGTCCATTTCTTCGGACTTGTTCCAGAAATGTTTTGTGCCTCTACCAGCATATCTATGTGCCTATGCACCCCTTTTTGGAGAGATCCCTGTTTTTTTTTTTTTGTTTTTTTGGGGTTTTTTTTGTTTTTTCCTGTTTTTGAAGACACTATTCTGTTCTATAACACGCTTTTTTCTTTTAATCATGTACCTTAGACATCATTCTACATCTGCACACACAGAGCTATCTCACTTTTCTTAAGCTTTAGCAATGCTACTCAAAGTGTGGTCTGGGCACCGGTGTTAGGCCAGGAAATGTGTGTTCCACTCTGAGAAAACCTAATGGAGAGCTTGCACCAGAATGCAAATCAACTCCGTCTCTAAATACACGCTTTCCTTCAGGTGAGACAGACGTATACTTTTGTCAGTGAGATTTTGTTGTTAAAGTCGCTGCTTTACATTCTGGCTCCAATTCCTTATCTCCTAGCAGACCAGCAACACACGAGCGAATGTCTACTTCAAGCAGCCCCAGAATAGCCCTAGAGTATGCACACTGTAAGTTATTTGACCAATCCCCTCGTGATTGGCACTGAGGTTCCTACAAGTGAGCATACATCTTATGCACCTGAGAGAATATTTCTATGGGAGAGGTTCCTGGGAGTGGGATCAAGGGTCGTGCAGTGGATGAGAATGCTGATCAGGATGGTGGCAGAGGTTAGAAGTGACCCCAGAGATAGCTAGTCCAACTCTTACGTTTCATTGGGGAGAAAACTGAAGCCGGAAAGGTAAAAGCAAGCTCCAAAGTCAGACAAATCAGTGGCAGAAGTAGGAATGGCCCAACTCCTCTAAAAGGCACTGGGTATCAGTGGAGCAACAAACTGGACATGAGGCCTTGGAGTCTGAGCTAAGGGGACTGGGGAACAGTCCCAGGGACACGTCCAGGGACAGAGTGACTGTCTCTGATATCAGTATAACATGGGACAATTAAGGGTGTCTCAGGGTCACCCTGGGGCCTGATTGGCAGGGTATCCAGGTCCTGTTTTCACGGGTGTTGCTAGGCCTCTTAGGAAGACTTTGGAGCACACTGCTTGGGCCTGATTGAATCCATCTCGTGGAGGGAGGAAGGAAGAGGTTACATTAGCCCAGGATATCCTACGAAGGCAGATAATTCACCTGTGATAGTGGGTTGTGGTCAGAGGAAGAAATGGAAGAGTGAAAAGGAATTCGAGGCAAATGGAAGGTTAAAAGGGCAGAAAACAAAGCTGTGTAAGACTATGACAGAGGGAGAGTTTCAGCAAAGGCCAGAGGGAGTCACCACAGATTTAGAAAAAGGAAAAGAGCTACGGAGTCTTGGAAGCCAAAAGAGCCAAGTTCCCAGAAGGAATAAGGAGACAGCTGTGTCAAAAGCTGCAGGGGTTCAAGTGAGATGAAAACTTTCAAATAACATTGGATTTGGCAACATGGAAGCCACTGATGACCTGGCTGAGAGTCACTTCAGTAAAGCAGTGACAGCAGAATCCAGATTGCAGTGGCTTCAGGAGGGAATGGGAAGTGAGGAAATGGGGCCATTGAGTATAGATGTACCGATGACTGATTGGGAAGGTGGGAGGGGTGGGGGGAGGAGGCAGCTGTGGGAACCAAGGAGCATGTCCCAGAAGACCTTCGCTCCACTTCTGCATCTACGTGGGCAGTTTACTCACGCCCAAGGCCATAAGTAGCTGGAGAGAGAAAGCGGGAGCCCCAGCTTCCTGTACCAGCCTCAGCGGAATCATGGTTCCCTGGGGATTGGTATAAATTATCCATAGTAACAGAACTCAGTGCCCAGCCTGTTTGCAAGACCTATGCATGGGGTATGATAAGAACAATAGTCACCATTTATCGAGAGCTTATTTATGCAGAGCTAAGAGCTTTATGCAAATTACCTCATTTAATCCTCACAACTCTGTGAGGTAGGCCTTATTATTTCCTCCAATTTGAAAATGATGAAACCTGAGATGCAGAGAGCTTCATTAGCCTGCTACAGGTCATCCAGCCAAGAAATGGCAGCATCAGGATTCAAACCCAGGTCCGTTCTCTCCCAACAGTGCTCCTAAACATGAAGGTGGGGTCCCTCAATCTGGACTCTATGAATCACAGACATCAGCGTCACCTGGGGAGCATTGGAAACATGCAAATCCCCAGGTTCCACAAAAGATCTACTGACTCCCAATCTGTGAAAGTGGAGCCCAGAATCAGAGCTTCTATCCGGCTCCTCACATGATTCTCATGCTCACAGAAGTCTTCTTATGTGAAGAATTTTACCTCCTTACTGTGCGAGCTGCCTGTCATTGGTTGTCATCCACATTGGGATTTACACTCTTCCCTGAGGTTAAAGACAGCCTGGACTGCTTGTTTGAGATAAAATAATTTCTCAGGCTTTAACTTGGGCCTATTGAATGAGGATTTCCAGGGGAGAGGACTGGCCGTCTGTGTATTTAGCAAGTTCCCCAGGTAATTCGTATCTTCAGAGAAGACTGAGAAATATTGTTCTGTTATTTGCAGCTGAAAGTATTGTAAGCACTACCCCAGACTCTAATTTAGGTTCTAACACTTAATTATTCCAAGATTCATTTTCCTTGTCTATAAAGTGGGCATAAGTATGCCCACCTGGTAGAGCTGGGGTGACAATGAGATACTGTACCAATTAGGATTAGACTTACCTGTGTATAACATAAAGTAATAATGGCTTAAACAAAAGGGTTTATTTTTCTCTCAGGTAAAAGTTGGAGCTAGGCAATCCAGAACTGATATGAGGTCTCTAATCATTAGGGACACAGACTCTTGCTGTCTGTCTTTCCATCTGCCCTGTCATTGAACAGGATTTCAATGAGGATTTCATTCAATCCTCATTCATTAGTAGCATATTGCCTCTTGGCACAAAATGGCTGCTGAGGCTGCAGCCATTTTTTCCATAGTCCCACCAAGAGGGAAGGGAAGAAGGGATGCAGCTTCTACTCAAGATTCCCTTAAGGAGTATTTCTGGCAGGGCTTCATAACACTCCTGTTTATGTTGAATGACCAAGAGTCATGCAATATAGTCACAGAGCCACACCTAGTTGCATGGAAGCCTGAGAACTAAAATCTTTTAGTTCAGAATCAGATCTTTGCCACCCCTAAATAAATCAGGCTTCTGTTACATTAAAAAAAAAAAAAGAAGAAGAAGAAGAAGTTTAATAAAATTTGGCAGCCACAAGGGAATTCCCTGGCAGTTCAGTGGTTGGGACTAGGTGTTTTCACTGCTGTGGGCCTGAGTTCGATCTCTGGTCGGGAAACTAAGATTCACAAGCAGTGTGGTGCAGCCACAAAGATATTCTTCCACAAACTTCCTACTGCTGGGAGCTGAGGACACCTGCTGCTATGCTTTGAAATCTATTGGCCATGGCTCCCAGGAGGTGCACCCCACCCATGGCTGAGTTTGATGGCGTACGAAGTCAGACCCAGTCCTGAGAGACAAGGGATTCCTTTATTGGCTAACTTTGGCTCAAGGACTCCCTGAGAGCTTTGCCAAACCTTCGTTAGACTGAATCTTCCTTAATCTGCAGGGCAGTCTGGGACACTTGCTCCCACCTTCTCTCCCTCTCTCCTTCACTTGGGGTCTGATGGCCTTCCTGGCCTTCTCTAGATCGCACCCTATTTCCTTTCACACAGGCATTTCCCCCTAGTAAAATCCTTGCACGGTTAATCCCAGCTTGGTGTCTGCTTCTTGAAGGACCTGGACTGACAAAATTGGCAAGGCAATTCACAGTCTCTAGCATAGATTTATTTAAATAATGCATATAGAAGCTGCATAACTCAGGGATGAGCATGTAGCAGGCACTCAATAAATAATGGCTGTGTGATAATGCTGGTAGTAGTGGAGGAGGAGGGAGACAAGGGAGAAGGGGAGGAGAGGGGGGAGAAGGAGGAAGTACAGAGCCAGCCATGGAGAAAGGAGTGTTTATAGATTGGTGGGACAAGAGTCTGAAGCAAATCACGCTGTTTGATTCTCTTCCACCCCCACAATATTTCTATTACAGTAAAATCTGGTTAAAATCAATACCAAAGTCAGTAGGAAAGGGGCAAAATAGATCCTACATAGTTGTCATCTTGGGGAGACTGAACTGTTATTACTTAGCATCAGCCATTTCAAGTCATTTTTCAACAAAAAAGAACGGGGAAAAAAGAAGAAGAAAGAAGTAGGGCAGGCCCCAAGACAAAACTGCACAAAATAAACCCAATGTCCTGAACAACTCTGGTCCTCATATGGAAAAATGGTGACCAGAAATTACTTGTTGTAATGACCTAAGAACACTATTCCCATAAGAAAGTTTTCAGCATAAAAGTTAAAGCACATGCAAGTCTCTACAAAAATAATGAAGAATTCAAGGAGATAAGACAGTGAGGGAAGGCGCAATGGGGGGAAATGTGGATGTAATCTGTATAGGACACAAAAGTTCCTGGGAGGGGCTTCCCTGGTGGTGCAGTGGTTGAGAGTCCGCCTGCCGATGCAGGGGACGCGGGTTCGTGCCCCGCTCCGGGAAGATCCCACATGCCGTGGAGCAGCTGGGCCCGTGAGCCATGGCCGCTGAGCCTGCGCATCTGGAGCCTGTGCTCCGCAATGGGAGAGGCCACAACAGTGAGAGGCCCGCGTACCACAAAAAAAAAAAAAAAAAAAAAAAAAAAAAGTTCCTGGGAACCTAATCGACATCATGTACTCAGCACATGGTAGAAGCTCAGTGAATGATGGTCGCCCAGGTAACTGAATGGCTCACTCAAGGTTATAGCTCGTCATTCATTCACATGTTGAAGAAAGATTTGTAGAAAGCCTACTATGTGCCAGGCCCTGTGCTAGGCCCTGAGGGTGCCACAGTGAACAAGACAGTTGAGATCCGTGTCCTTACCATCCTTCTGCAGAGAAATCTCCTTTGCAGACACTTTATGTGGGTCCCTCTACCTCTGTCTTTCCATAAACACTGCCTGAATTGGTGACCATGTCTAACAGATTAAAGCCTATACATTTTTAAAAATATTTATTTATTTATTTAGCTGCTCCAGGTCTTAGTTGCTGCATGCAGGACTCTTTGTTATGGCATGGGGGATCTTTTAGTTGCAGTATGCAGGCTCTTAGTTGTGGCATGCAGGATCTAGTTCCCTGACCAGGGATCTAACCCAGGTCCCCTGCATTGGGAGCATGGAGTCTTAACCACTGGACCACCAGGGAAGTCCCCAAAGCCTATACATTTCTTCTAAAATATTTTCTTTGTCTTTGAAACCAAGTTGACACACCCATGTAAAATGATCCATGATGCCACCTTGGATTTCTGTTAAATAACTTTGTATTAGTTATCTATTGCTGTGTAACAAATTAACCCCCAAATTAGCAGCTTAAAATAACAAACATTCATTATCTTAGAGAGATAAGGACTGACTTAGCTCAGCGGTCCAGCTCAGGGTCTTCCATAAGGTTTTGGTCAAAGTGTCAGTTGGGGCTACCATCATCTGAAGGCTTGACTGGGGCTGGAGAATCTGTTTCCAAGGTGACTCACACACAAGGCTAACAAGCTGATGCTGACTGTTGCCAGGGGACCTCAGTTCTTTGCTACACGGGTCTTTACATAGGGCTCCTCCTGACATGGCAGCTAGCTTTCCCCAGAGCAAATGATCTGATAGAAAGACAGACACAGAGAGACCAAGAAAGAAGCTGCAATGTCTTTTATAACCTAATCTCAGAAGTGACAAACCATCACTTTTCCTGTACTCTGTTGGTCACATAGACCACCCCTCTGGTACAATGTTGGCAGGGACTCCACAGGGTCTGGGAACAAGGAGCAGGGGTCACTGGAGGCCCTCTTGGAGACTAGTTACCACAGCCTTCAAGGAGAGCTTCCTCTCCCCAAACTCCACCCAAACTCCAGTGGGGGAGAGGGTGTGCGTGCAAATTCCACTGTGTGAAAACACAAAGGCACACAGCAGTAAATTCACTCTGTCCTGGAAACCCAGTATTTGAACCCCAGAGAACTGCCTTTCCTCAATCCTACTTCAGCACCACACCATAGGCCTGGACATCATAGAAGCAGCTCCAATTAAGTCATCCGTGTCTGTTTCACTGTTAGTGTCCTCCCTCTGAGGACCCACAGGAAAAATACCTTTCTGGTCTCAGGGTCAGGAAAAGTTGTGCTTCTCCTGAATAACTAGTTTGTTTTTTTCATGTAAAATGTGGAATTTTGTTACCACTCACGTCTCCCTCTTTACTTTGGCTATTGGGAAGCTTGGAGCCAACCGTGTAAGCCTCTGCTGGTGTCCATCTCCTTGAGCTAATGTCACCCTGGAATTATCTCTTCTACTTGTTCTATATCCCCTCCAATCCCTTCTCTTTTTTTTGCCATGTCACGTGGCTTGCAGGATCTTAGTTCCCTGACCAGGGATTGAACATGGCCCTGGCAGTGAAAGCGCTGAGTCCTAACCACTGGACCACCAAGGAGTTCCTTCCAAACCCTTCAACTTTTCATTTTATCCTTTTGTATGTTTTGGACTTTTATAATTCCTCTCAAAGCTTTTGTGGATTGGAGTATAAATACACTGATAAAGTTCGTGTCCAAACGCTGATGACTTGCACACGTGTGCCATCTAGTGGTGACAGTGATAACTGCCAGAATAGAAACCTCCCTGATTTTTCAGATTTGTTTTTTCTGGGAAGTGGTGGTGTGGGAGTGTGGAACAGGAGGGAGACCAGAACCGCTCTCTGTGCTTTGTCAGGGAATTGAGACTGTGCTGGGGATTAAAGAGACTACAGGCAGGGCAAAGGAGCAGGTGATTCAATGGGTAGAATCGGACATGATTTATTGGAATCTAAAGAAGCAAAAAAATAGCGAAGATCCAGCAAATGAGGAAGGCACTGGCGGTGGAAGTGTTAAGTGAAAGGTGTTAGAAAAACTGAACAATGAAAATAGACCTGATGCAGGCAGAAGATCACTTGAAAGGTACTTAATGTGGGTTGACTGCAGATGTGACCAGCCATTTTTTAAGCATTCATGTTAACCATAGGAAGAAGCTTAGAGTCTAATTTCGTTTTACTCAGGAGAAAACTGGGACCCAGAGGCACGGAACACCTTGTCCAAGGTCATACAGCCTGTTACTCACAGGTCCAGGATGACCCTGAGACCAGTCCTCTTTTCCCAGTACCACACTGCTTTTAATCATATGTAACAGGTGTTCATTTGGGCTTTCCTTTTGCACACAGGATTTTAAAATAAAAAATTGGACTGTCACCAAAAATTGCTGGATCCAGCAGGTTTCCAAGGAATTATTACTCACTTGTTTTGCAGCTGCCCCGCGGCACACCCACAGAGGGTCAGGATGAAGGTGGTTATGAAACACTGGCTTCACCAACCTTCACTAGACGGCTCATGCCACTAGTCCACAATGACGGGGAGGGATTCTAGGAGCCAGTCGTGGTAGCTGAGAGAGCTCCAGCCTGGGGAAGAGAAGGTAAGTTCATTCAGCCACAGTGTTAACCCAGCATCTTCTCTGCACCAGGCTCCAGGCAGGATGCTGAGGTAGCAAAATCAGCAAGGCACTGGCCATATCCAGGAGCCATACACATTCCCTTTGTCTGTACCCCGATGTGTGTTCCTGGGCATGGCTTGAGCTGCAGCTAAGGGATAGCTTGGATCTGGAGGGCCCCTGAAGACTTAGCCCAGGGGTCCGTAGTCTGAGGCTGAGCTGTCTTGGAAACAGCCTAGAGTCAGGGGACCACTGGGAGGATGGGAGCTACTATCTAGGCAGAACTTGAGACATTACCATATCAGACAGTGTAGATATAGAAGAGTTTCATCATCTCAGAGAGTTCTACTGGACAGCACTGGCCAAGAGCACCCTTTCCTGCATTTTCTGCATCTTACCAGTTCTTCCAGGCCCTTCAGATACTGACATAAGCAAGAGAGTGATATGAGTCACTGGTTTCTGCAAGGGGCAGAGCTCCATGGCTGTTCCAGATCTGATATCCTCAGAGGTACAAATGACCCATCTGAGACAGAGGGCACTTGGAGGTCAGCTCTTTAAACTTTTCAGACTTCTATGCCCATAAAAGATGCCAAAATAGGTGCTGGGGAGTAGAGGGAGTATTAGGGGGCCTCAACTTTTGAGGTCAGAAAGACCTAGGTTCCTATCCTCTCAGGTTTGAGACAAGAATTAGAATTACAGTAAGTCCCATACATACGAACGAGTTCCATTCTGAGAGGGCGTTCGTAAGTCCAATTTGTTTGTAAGTCCAACAAAGTTAGCCTAGGTACCCATCTAACACAGTCGGCTATATAGTACTGTCCTGTAATAGGTTTATCATACTTTTCACACAAATAATACATAAAAAACAAAGAAAAATAAAAAACGTTTTTAATCTTACAGTACAGTATCTTGAAAAGTACAGTACAGTACCAGCTACATCACCGCTGCTTTTACGCTTGCTTCCGGACATCCCGGGCTTGAAATAAAGATATTGTACTACTGTACTCTATACAGAACTGTACAGTGAAGTACACAAAAGCACAACCACTTGTAGAGGATGCACGCATGTGACAACGTACGCCAGACACGTGACTAACTTATGTGATTGGACGCGCGAATGCAGGTTCACATCTCTGAAAGTTTGCAACTTGAAGGTTCGTATGTAGTAGATTTATTGTAGTTCCAATTGTACTGAGTTCTGACTACACTACTAGCTGTATAGTCTGGGCAGGTCAACAACCTTTATCCACCACACCCTCAGATTTCCCCTCCGTAAAATGCAAATACCCTGCAGCTGGGCAGAATGAATATCCTCAAGTGCAGAAACAGTAAGCCTAGGGGAGAGTCCTGGTGGCCCAAACAAGAACCAGCTACCGCTGAGAAAAGCGGGAAGAACAGCGGAGCTCCCTGAGGGCGAAGGTCACTGCCAGATGCAAGTCCCAACAAAAAATAGATCCCCCTACATGCGCAGCGCCATGATTCTTTGCACCCTTGTAAAGTGTCCGGTGAGCAGCAAGGGCTGGGGCTAATTTAGGGCCGTAATCCTCTGTTTCTTTTGAAGTAGAGCCCCTCATTTCTCAGAAGATCTCACAAACATTTGCTTAATAGAAATCTAAGCTTGGAGAATTCTCAGGACTACAGTGTACCCACTACTTCCCTCCTCACCCGCGACCCCCAGGGCCCAGGAGAGACGCCAGCCCCGGCAGGACCCGGAGACCTTCAAGTTACTACACTTCCCAGAGGCCTCTGCGCAAAGAGAGGGGCCGGGCAGCGGCTCGCTTCCCCCGCCTCCACACTGCGGGATGTTTTAATCACAGAGGTGTCGCTTTCCTGGCGCTCGCCAAGGTCCCCACGCACCCGGAACAGCCCCCATCTAATCAGCCGTGAAGAAATAAGCGCAGCAAGACACTCTAGGAAAGGTAGTTTCCAAAAATATTTCTGGGAAACGGAGGGAGGCAGCGAGGTTTGCCAGCCAATTAAGAGCCGGGCTCGGGGCTTGTCACGTGACTCGCGCTGTCAGCTGCTTTGGGGCCTTGGCTTGGCTGCGGGAGGGGGCGTCCGGAGCTGTGGGCAAAGCTACTGCCGCCGCCTGGTCTGGCCTCCTCAGCCCCTGAGCCGTCCCCGCTGGCCAATCACAGCGCTGACCGCATATGTGCATATATTTGAACTTGGCGCTGGAGGACCTTGCAGTGCTCATCTCCTGCCTTGGCCTGTGCAGCAGCCAAACTGAGGCACTGGAGTTGCTTCAAAGCTTTATTGGATAAAACCATTCATCACCTGTTGGGTTCGCCTCATCTTTGGGGACCTTTTCTACTCTGTGTTCTGATTCGGCCACTGTGTCTTCACCCATGACCTTGCCGCCTCCGAAATTTAAGTCCTGGGACCCGTCTATATCTCGTTATCGGCCGCCTCTAGTTTCATTTCTTTCCCTACCCAGCCTAAATCCTCAGAATCCTGTCCTGCCTCATATGCTTCTGTAACAACCCCAGACCGTCGATTAATACAATCGCCTGCTTTGGGGTCGCTAGGTGCTTCTGGAGGGGGAAAGATACAACACCAACTTAACAGATTGGTGCCACTGGGATCAAGATCTCAGCTGTCAGCTAAACTAAGCTCCGTGGGATTGGGACAGCACTGGGAGGCCAAAAAAATAGAGGCGGAGAGTTTGCTGCTGAGACCTCTGGTGGGAGTACAAGGCTTTGCAAGGGCCATTTTTGTCGCATCCCACCTCATGTTTGTCCTATTAGAGCCTGAGAATGAAATGTAGAGCAAAGCAAAATATTAGTGATGAGAATATTCTAGAATGGCACGTTGATGAGAAAGTATCAATAGAAGATCCTGTAGAGACTCAGACAAATGTTAAGTAACATGAAGAATGAAATGAGAAATAGCAAGAAAGCATGCAAAGATGCTAAATCGGTGTAGTTAAAAGTTTTAAATAAACTCAGAGAGCAAGATAAAGTCCTTTAAAAAGCATTATGATGGAAAGGGATTGCGTGTTTCTGATGGCCAGCCTTCCAGAAAGATTAAAAGATTATACCCAAAAATTCCTTTGAGAAGTGGCAGATGTAAGAGGATCCTGGAAATCAGTAAGTAACCTGGCTTCAAAAATATAATTTTGAAAAAGGAGGTTTTTCATGAGGGGAAAAGGAGATCCAAAACAAATATGTCTGGACATATCAGAGGCCCCTACTGTGTTGTATCTTAGGAGCAGAATCCCAAGTAGGCTGGGCTCCTGCTGTCACAGAGGCCATTAAGCAGGCTTTGGAGCCCCAGGGGGAGACCACACACGGCCTGAAACTTCTCAGGAAGTGTGCTGTCAAGCACTGGAGAGGAGATTTAGTTTGATTTTGTTCCCTCACAATGATTATGTGTTATTAATTTATACCTTTCTGTTCCTCTATAGCATAGGGTCCATTTGTTGTGTAAAAAATCCATGAAGTACCTTAAACCCTATCTAGTGTTTTCACATACCACATGGTATTTGATAAAGAAAAGCAGCAAACTTGTCTGTTAACAGTTAACTGGAAAGCGTATTGCTTTGAAAACAATCCAATTTATTACACATCTGTATATCAACCTAGCCACCCGATTCTAAATTTAAATACTTCTGTTAAGAACTTCCCTGGTGGTCCAGTGGGTAAGGCTCCACGCTCCCAGTGCAGGGGGCCTGGGTTCGATCCGTGGTGGGGGAACTAGATCCCTTAGTTGCATGCCTCAACTAAGAGTCCACATGCCGCAACTAAGAAGTCCGCGTGCCGCAACTAAAGATCCTGCATGCCGCAACTGAGACCCGGCGCAGCCAAAATAATAAATAAATAAAATTTTTAAAAAATAAGTAAATAAATACTTGCTGTTTACCAACAGGAAATTACAGCTACATTTACATATGTCTGTGGGGAAAATGCCTGCAGAGAATAACCACATCTTTATATGCAAAGCAAATATCCGAAACCAAAGAAAACAATTCTGGAATCCCAGGCTGGACATTAATATTTTAGGAGTAGAGCACAAGATCTTCAATAAACAAGAAAACCTACACGTTGTAGAAAAAGAAATCACATAGATATCAATTTTCCTTAAGGTAGAGCGATTCATCTCAGATTGTTCAGGACCAGTTTGGTTGGTTGTTTTCAATTCTTTGCACACCAATACTTTTGTAAGTAAGAGTTTATTTCTAGAAAAAATGAAATTATAATGAATTATAAAATATAAAATAGTGACCCCATTTTTTAATGATTAGAGTCAACATACATAAAATCACTCTAAAGTTGCTATAAGGGAATTCCCTGGCGGTCCAGTGGTTAGGACTCCACGCTGTCACGGCCAAGGGCCTGGGTGCAATCCCTGGTCGGGGATCTAAGATTCCACATCCACAAGCCATGTGGTGCAGCAAAAAAAAAAAAACAGAAAGAGAAATATTGCTATAAAAGTTTTGAAACAGTCTCAATTCTATATTTAATTCATGGAAGACCAGATAATCAACCCCCCTTGTCCAAGGACTATATTTCATATAGCACTAAGATAAAGCATCTAAAAATGGAGATCTTGCAAAAGCATATCATTCTTTGGCTCAAACTTCCATTATTTTTATAAGACTGACTTTTATTGTCAGTATATGAATATACCACAATTTATTTACCCATTGTCCTGTTGACAGACATTTGAATTGTTTCCCATTTTTTATTATTACAAACAATGTTGGAATGAACATTTTTGTAAATGCCTCCTCGTGCACAAGTGTAAGAACCTAGGGTATAAACTCATGTTATCCTATGTGATTCATAGACCCATGAGTGAAATTGCTGGGTTGAACGATGTATGCATTTTCACTTTTAGATATTGCCTACTTGGTCTCCAAAGTGCTTGTACCAATTTACGTTTACTTCAGCAGTGTGGAAGAGTTCCCAAGTCTTCGTCTGATCACAAACATTTAAAATTCTCAGACTTTTTAATTATCCCAACCTGCTGGATATGAAATAGTACTTCATATGGTTTAGTTTGCATTTCCATAGTTAATAATGAGGTTGAGCATCTTTTCATACATTTATTAGCCATTCTGGCCTCTTTTTCTATGATTTACCTCTTTATCTTTTATTCTTTTCTTTTTTTTTTTTTTTTTTTTTTTGCAGTACGAGGGCCTCTCATTGTTGTGGCCTCGCCCGTTGCGGAGCACAGGCTCCGGACGCACAGGCTTAGCGGCCAGCGGCCATGGCTCACGTGCCCAGCCGCTCCATGGCATGTGGGATTCTCCCGGACCGGGGCACGAACCCGTGTCCCCCTGCATCGGCAGGCGGACTCTCAACCACTGCGCCACCAGGGATGCCCTTTTATTTATTTTTTTATTGAGTGTTCTTAATTTTTGATTTATAAGTTATTTATATATTATGGATTTGAATCTTTGGTCAATGATGTATGTTGCAAATATTTTTTCACAGTCTGCAGTTTGTCCTTTCGTATTTTTAGTGATGTCGTTTGATACTCAGGCATTTTTTTATTTTAATAATGTTGACTATCAGCTTTTTTCTTTATGGGTTGTGCTTTTTGTAATTTATTAAATCTTTGCTCTAAACAAAGATCATAATACATGCTCTCCTATTTTCTTCTAAAAGTTTTCTCTTCTTCCTGGGTTCTTAAATTCCACTTGGATTTTTGTATTTGGTCCAAGAAAGTGTTTCAGTTTTATTCTTTCCTATATGAATAACCAATCACTCATCTTCATTTTTGGAAAAATCTGTCCCTTCTCCACTGATCTGCAAAGCCATTTTGTTAAAGATGTCAGATGTCCCTCTATGGCTGTGTTTCTGGGCTCTGTATTCTGTTCCAGTGGTGTAGATATCTACCCCTGATCCATTGTCACAATGTCTTAATTACCATACTTTATGGTAATTATTTATTATAAAATATTTATTATAAAATAAGTCTTGTTGTGTGCTAGAGTGAGTCCATCATCCTCTGCTTCTTTCTCATGTGTGTCTTACCTGTTTTTGTACATTGCCATTTACATTTTAGAATTGGCTTGTTGAGTTGCCGAAGAAACATGTCAGGATTTTTATTGTAATTGCAATAAAATCTATATATTCCCTTGGGGAATCTTTATGATACTGTTTCTGTCCAGGTTCACAATATGTTTTTCTCTTTATTTAGGTCATCTTTAAGATTTTTCTGTCTTTTTAAAAATAATTCTTAATAAAGGTTTTAAACATCTTTTGTTAGATTTATCAAAAAGTCCTTTACAATTTTTTAATGCTGTAAATAACATCTTTTTAAAATTATATTTTCCAAATCTTTGTGTCTGAATTATAGAACAATTGAATCACCTTGCTAAACTCTCATAGTTTTTCTAATAATCTGTTTGTAAATTATCTTGGCCTTTTCTATGTAGACAATCATGTAACCTGTGAATGACTGCATGAGAATGATGTGCAGTAGACTGAGTACCCACATCCTAGATGCCTGCATCACAGTCTCCTAAACCTGTGCCTATGTTATCTTACGTGACAAAATGGACTTTGTAGATGTGACGAAATTAAGGGTCTTGAGATGGGGAGATTTTTCTGGATTATCACAAAGTTCCTTTTAAGAGGCAGACAGAATTTGTCATAGACAGTGAAGGCTATGTGATGACAGAGGCAGAGAGAGATGATGTGATGATGGAAGCAAGGGTTGGAGTGATGTGCTTTGGTGATGGCAGAAGAGGCCACAAGCCAAGGAACACAAGCCGTCTTTAGAAGCCAGAAAATACAAAACAGATCCTTCCCAAGAGCCTCTAGAAGGAACAAGCCCTGCTGACACCTCAGTCCCATAAGACTAACTTCAGACCTCCAGAAGTGTAAGAGAATAAATTTGTGTTGTTTTAAACCACTAAATTTGTGATAATTTGTTATAGCAGCAATAAGAAACTAACACAGGATGCGTGGAAGATACACTTTTTGATACTTGTCTGAACTTGTCTTAATTCTTCTCTCTAATTTTTGAGTTTGGCTCTAGAATTCCAGGCTGGAATCTTGTTGCCTCAGAACAAGATACGGTTTTTTTCTCCCTTTATGATCTTTATATCATTTCTTTTTCTTGTCTTACTGTACTGGCCAGACTGTCCAAATGCAATGTTGAATAGAAAGATTTTATAGGACACCCTTGTTATCTTCCTGATTTTTTTTTAAGATTATATCCTGATTTTTTAATTCAAATGTATTTGACATATAATATTGTATAAGTTTAAGATGTACAATGTGTTGATTTGATAAATCACCTTCCTGATTTTAAAGGGAATGTGTCTAATACTTCACCATTTAAGTATTTTATATGTATAAATTATAGGTAGAAAATTTTCATCAAGTTAAAGAAATTTCTTTCTTCTCCTAGTTGGCTAAGATTATTTTTAGCATAAATGAGTGCTGAATTTAATCAGATGCCTTTTCTGTGCCTATCAAGATAATCATGTAGATTTTCTCCTTTAAGCTATTGTTGTGATGATTTATAGTAATACTTTTTTTTAAGTTGGACAAACTTTGCATTAATGAGGTAAGAACAGCTTGCTTCTGCTGTATTCACCTTGCTGAATATTAATTCAAAATTTCACATCTACGTTTATGAGTCAACCGGGCTATAAATTCCTATCTTCGGCTGTCCTACTCGTGTTTTGGTTCAGGGTTTGATAGCCTCACAAACTGAGTTGGGGAGTGTTCCCTATCCTACTATTTCGGTCGATTCTTTTCATTTTAGAACTTAAGCATTTACTTACAACTACAGAAGATACAGATTTGATTCTCTTAAATTCCACGCACTCTTACCCACAAACATACTTTCAATGCCTTCATTCTTCCTATGTAGTTGTTTTGTAATTTTGGGTGCCATCAATATTCAGGATTATGTAAATATTATATACTCATGAGCCACATTGTATATTACATTTACATACCCTTTCCTATACAACTTTTGGTTTTCCTTGGAGTATATAAGTGGAATCTTGGTTGGTTGGTTTTGGCTTAGTTTTCTATGTGCCGATCAGTCATTCTTCCTGAAGCTGTTGCACAAAACTATAAATCTCCTCTCCATTCATTTAAATATTAGGCAACAGTCATTTGTATGTTTTTCATGGAGAAATCTCTCCTGGAGTTTTCTTGTTCCCTTGCTCCAAACTGGATTGTGCTGTGCCTGCTTCCTGCTGCTTTGGGGAAATTTCCCTCAACTAGCATCCTTTTTATTCCTTTTGCCTCTTTTCTGTCTTGGAATCCCCATGTCCTGGTTCCTATGATTTCCTCTTTCTTGATTTCCGGGCTCATTTTTGGTGGAGCACAATTCTCTCCTTTTGAGAAGGGATACACACAAAATAAAATTTTTAAGGCCTTACTTGTTTGAGTTTATCTTAATTCTGTTCTCTCATTTGCTGCTTTCATGGGCCTAGAATTCTAGATAGGAATCTTGTTCCTTCAGAATCTAGGTTTGTTGTCTTCTAATTTCAGTCTTACTGATGAGAGGACCAACTGTTTTGATTCTCAGTTTTTTAATATGAGTTGTCTTTCCTCTCTTATTGCTTGTATGATATCTCTGATGTTCTGAAATTTCGTAAAGATGTACTTTGGTGTAGGGTTTTTTTCCCCCTCATTGCATTGGACTCTAAGGCTCTGTTAATCTAGAAACTCATATCCCCAATTCAGAGAAATTTTCTTATAGTGTTTGTGTGAGAGAGAGAGAGACAGTCAGAGAAAGAGAGAGAAAGGGAAACATTTGACATATACTGGGTTGATCAAAAGTTCGTTCAGGGGCTTCCCTGGTGGCGCAGTGGTTGAGAGTCCGCCTGCCGGTGCAGGGGACATGGGTTCGTGCCCCAGTCTGGGAAGATCCCACAGGCTGCAGAGCAGCTGGGCCCGTGAGCCATGGCCGCTGAGCCTGCACGTCCAGAGCCTGTGCTCTGCAATGGGAGAGACCAAAACAGTGAGAGGCCCGCGTACTGCAAAAAAAAAAAAAAAAAAAAAGTTCGTTCAGGTTTTCTGTTAACATCTTACAGAAAACCCGAATGAACTTTTTAGCCAACCCAATATATAAGAATACGAATAATATTAGTTATGAAGCATCATAGTAAAATAAACACCCATGAACCCACCACCCAACTTAGGAAGTAGGATATTATCAATACCTGGAACTTCTCTATGTGCTCTTTTTTTTTTTTTAATATTTATGGCTGCGTTGGGTCTTAGTTGTGGCATGCAGGATCTTCGTTGCGGCACGTGGGATCTTCTGCTGTGGCACGCAGGCTCCTCGTTGTGGTGCACAGACTTCTCTCTAGTTGTGGCGAGTGGGCTCCAGAGCGTGTGGGCTCTGTAGTTGTGGCGTGTGGGCCCTCTGGTTGTGGCCCACGTGCTCAGGAGTTGTGGTGCACGGGCTTAGTTGACCTGCATCATGTGGGATCTTAGTTCCCTAACCAGGGCTCGAACCCGCATCCCCTGCATTGGAAGGCAATTCTTAACCACTGGATCACCAGGGAAGTCCCCTATGTGCTCTTTTCTGATCCCATGCCCTGCCTTCCAGGGCCACCCCTCATGCCCTAACACTCCACCAGCCACATAACCACTCTCATGACTTTTCTCCTAATTCACTTGCTTTTCTTTATTGTTTTACTATTCACGTATGTGTCGCTAAACTGTACCTTGCTGACTGTTGCTTGCTTCTGAACATCATAGAAATGGCATCACACACAGAAACAGCACTCTTCTGTGGCTTGCATCTCCTTCCACATTGTTCCTAAGAGTCATCTATGCACATACCTATAGTTTAGTATCGTTTCATTGCAGTGTAGCATTCCATTGTATGGAGATAGTACAATTTATTTAACTATTCTCCAAAGGAGAATTAAGTTATTTCCTTTTTTTTTCCCTATCATGTCTACTAGTCCGGTCATTTCCTTCCCTCATTTTCTCTTTTCTCTGAAACTTACATCAGTCAATTGTTGAATCTTCTGGGCTAAGCCTTGAATTCTATTAGCTCTTCTGTCCTGTTTGTTCTTTCTTTGTAGTTTTTTTCTACTCTCAGAATTTCTCAAATTATGCTCTAAATCATCTATTGGCTTTTTTTAATTTCTGCTAAGATGTTTTGAATTTTTTAAAGCTCTTATTCTCTCTAAGTTCCTTTTCTTCTGTTACTCCTGTTTGTAGTTTTCGTAGATACAAATACCATGGAAGGGGAAATTTCCCCCTTTCCCCTCTTGAGTTCTTTTGGCTGCTCTAATAGCTAAATTGACACAAGACAGATTAACAGGAGAAAAAAAATTAATTTGTGATCACAGAGGTCTCATAGAAATAGGACCCTCTAAGTGGCCAAAGCAGACTGTTTATATATCATTTTTAGACAAAGAAATACATAATTATTTGTGAGGATTTCATAAATCAGCGGGGCTTGTGCTTAAGGTAACAGACTAAAGAATAAGTAATGAAGTTTGTTTATAGCTTTCTTAGCCTTGAGTTCCCTAATTCTGGTGATAAGGTTGCTTTCCTCCTGGTTTGGAAGGGTACTTTCATATGGGAGAATTATTTCCCACTTTTCAGGGAGTTAGAGTGGGGTTTTCTATGTAAATCATTTTTTTACCAGCTGTTTCTCAAGTAACCTTAATTGAAAATAATCAATATGCCATGGAGACATATTTTGAGGCAGCCTGCCCTGGGTCCCAAAACAAACAAGGTTTAGAATTTTCTTGCAATTTTCTTTCGCTTTCTGCATTCCCTGTTTCCTCCTAGGGTGGTTGGGTGGGTGATTAATGTATTTAGGTCTCTATCTTTCATGTTAGAAACTCCCCTCTCGTGTCAAGGGATGCTTAGCTGCTGTCTCTGACATGAGTAAAGGCACCACGATTCTGAGTCCTGGGTGCATGGGTGGGGCTTGTCTGCACGTGGGCTTTACAGTAGGCTGATCAGTTGGGCACTCGGCTGTATCACCAGGGAAACACCAGGTGCTAATAGGTCTTTTCTCTTGGCCTAGTCGATTTCCAAGAGAGGAATCTTCCATTCTTCCTCCCAGAGGATGTAAGCTGATCTACCATCATTCTGGCTGCTGGGCAGGGAAAGTGAGTGAGGCGTTCGCCACCCACCTCCAGGTAGGCTTTCACTGAATGCCCATTTTTAGCCCTGTTCTCAACTGTGCCTCGTGTCTCCGAGTCCAGAACCTCTTAGTTTGACTTGCCCATCGTCTTCCACTGCAGGGGAGGGCAGTCGTCTGGTTGTGTGGGGTGGGAGTGGAGGTCTGGGGGTCTCCCTGTGCCTCAAACAGATGCACAGCCAACACTCCCTTCCTGTTTTCAGTCCTACCCCTCATCCCCATCTTCAGGGCTGTTCCAGTTGGAGTCCTGTGGCAAGGAGTCCACCTGCTCCTCTTACTGTGCACGACCTCCCTTCTCAGGGTTAGATTTCAGCCTTCTCTGCTCTCCTAAATCAGTTACCACTGACTTTTCAGCTTTTCTTGTCATCTGTCTTCTGTTCCTGCATCCTCTCCAGCCCTCTTGGTCCTTGTGGATACATGCTTTTTCCCTGTTAATTTCTCTACTCTCATTCTGAGGCTTTGGGGACAAGGTGGAAAGAAATGCACGTGTTTTCAGTGTCACTGCCTCCACAATGCACAGGCGTTGGAATGTGGAAAATACCCGAGAGGAGGAGCAGAGGAAACTGCAGGAAGTCTGCAGCAGCCTCCGGTTCTCAGAGCCTTGCCATGGCTGGCCAGATGCCTGACATGGTATCCAGTTCTGTGGTGAGCAGAGAGGAGTTCTCTGCGCGTGTGTTCAGAACAGTGACACTTGTGCGGAGAACAGCAGAGGAGGGTGCTGTTGAAATGAGGAAAGAGAGTCAGGCTTGGCTGGAGCAAGCGCAAGTCTACTGGAAAAGCATTGATGGCCAAGATCCAGCTGTATCTCACCCATCCCATTCCCCCCGTTAGGAGAGTTAATCCCAGGGGAGGCACCGTTGCACACTCTTGACAGCCCAGGGTCGCAGAGGTCACCAGCAGCCCCTCAGACTCAAGGGGTCCATGTGGCTATGACTCCAGTCCCTGAGGGTAACTTCATGAAGTGGGGAAAACAGCAGATTTCTCATCCTCTGTCTGAGGGCCATCCCCAAAAGCCAGGACTTGGGCAACAACAACACCGGCTACCTTGCTTCCAGCATGGGGTAGATAGCCACAGACAGGAGAGCTGTGTCTCAAACATGATGCTAACTTGCCCTTGGCATCTAGCAAACCAAAGTCAGGTGGGGCAGGTTCTGAAAGGGAACAGAGCAGTAGTCGCCTGTGCAGCCAGGGCTCCATGACCTGGGGTGGGGACTTTATTTCCCCCTCTAGGAGGGGAGCTGAGTAGTTCCACGTGCAGGTTCTGAGGGGCTGACCCCAGGACTTGGTGTGAGTGCTCACCCTTCCTTTCCAACCGTGAGCACCCTGCAGCCCTCCTGAGATGCTAACCCATGCCTGAGAGAGGCTGGAAAATGGGAGAAGGAAGAAGTATGCTCTGGGGTATTTTCAATACCACCAAGCAAGTCTTCCAGCTCTTAGCAGATACCGACTGGATGTCCGACAGTTGAACTCAATTCTGACTGTCTACCTAGAGTTAGCACCAGAGGCCACAGTTTAAGGGCTCAGTCCTGCAAGACTGCCCCAAATTCAGATGTGATGCCAAAATTCGGCCTCTGTACACCAGTACTGAGTTCAATCTCGGAGACAGTTTTGAGTGAAGTAGAAAAGAATAGCTTTATTGCTTTGTCAGGCAAAGGGGGCCACAGTGGGCTAATACCCTCAAAACTGTGTGCTCCGACCTGGAGAGGGTAGTGAGGTAGTGAGAACCATTTTATCATAATGGTTCAAAGAGGAGGGCATGATCAGCTCACGGACATTCTTCTAATTGGTTGGTGGTGAGGTAATTGGGAGCCATCATCATCATCAACCTTCTGGTTCCAGCTGGTCTGGAGTCTACATGCTTGTGGGCAGCATACTGTTAACTTCTTTCACCTGGTGGGGCTTTTAGTCTCTGCAAAACAGCTCAAAAATATTGTTATGTGTATCCCTTGAGGGGAACCAGGACCCTGCCCCAGGGCTGCACTATGTTTTTTGACTGCTCCTCCCTTGTCTCCACATCCCTTCCCTTCCCTGATTAGGGACTGTTTGAACCTGTCCTTTAGAGCTCAGGGAAGGTAATGGAGGCTGAATGAAGCCTATTTCATACAAACAAAACTCGAGGGACACAGAAAGGCTTTTTTTTTTCTTCTTCAATCTTTATTTTATTTTATTTTTACTGGCAAGCCTCCAATGCAATGATAAATTGGAAGTGTTGATACAGCGTATCCTTGTCCCTTTCCTGATTCCACAGAGAATGTGTTCAATAACTTACCAGTAAGCATAATGTATGCTGTAGTGTTTTTCACTTGTAGATATTCTTTATCAGGAAAAGGAAGGTCCCTTTTATTCTTAGTTGGCTATGAGGTTTTATCATGAATGGGTATTGTCTTTTGTCAAATTCTGCTTTTGTGCCCAGGAGCCCCACAGGGTCCTTTTCGGTTTCAGGTGTAAGTCCAGGTTGTCACCTCTGCTTCTGACCGACCGGCTATAGATTGGTTAGAACAGCTCACAAAGCTCAGGGAAACATTTACTTACATTTACCAGTTTATTAAAAAGGATATCACAAAGGATACAGATGAGCAGCCCACGGAAGAGGTCCACGGAGGTGAAGTCAGGAAGCGTCCTGAGCTCAGGAGCTTCTTCTGTCTGTGGGTCTAGGGTGCTCTGCCCTCCCAGCAAGTGGGTGTGTTCACCAACCCAGAAGCTCATCAAACCTCCTTGCACAAGAGTTTTTATGGAACTTGATCTGCAGCCCCCAACCCCTTCCCTTAGATCAGGGGGTGGGACTGAAAGTTCCAATCTTGTGAATCACTCAGTCTTTCTAGTGACCAGCCCCTTCCTGAGGCTATGCAGGGCCCCCTCCCCCAGGTCATCTTATTAGCATAAACTCAGATGTCCTAGAGAGGGCTTGTTGTGAATAACAAAAGATACTCCTATCCCTTAGGAAAGTACGGGGATTTTAGGAGCTCGGCTCCCGGGACCAGGGATGGAAACCAAGTATATTTTATACCACACGTGCCAACACCATATCCTCAGTGACAGCTGCTTCTGCTAAGGGGTGGCATGACTCCCGTCAGTGAGGAAATCATCCTCCACACGGCAACCTTTCCCTCGCAGAGATGGGGAAGGGAGGGGAAGGGAAAGGCCCCGAAGCAGATACTATTGGTGCTGTGCCCAGAGCCCCCAGGACTCCTGGACTGTTTTTATGCACACTAGGTCTCCTTGTGATGTCGCTCCCAGAAGCCTGCACCTGATCTCTTGGTAGAGAACCTAGGAATGTGTGTCCCACCCACCCCCCGCCAGGACTGACGCCGAATCTGGCCTCTGTACCCCAACACCAAACTAAATCTCAGAGATAGAGATTTGGGTGAACTAGAAAAGAATAGCTTTATTGCTTTGCCAGGCAAAGGGGCTCACAGCGGGCTAATGCCCTCAAAACTGTGTGTCCCAACCCGGGGGTTGGGGTGGGGGGAGGGTTGTGAGGAGTTTTAGTCAAGGGGAGGGGTTGCTGATAAGGATCCAGGTGCAGGCAGGACCTGCATTCCTTCAGTCTAGAGATCTTCTGGCATCAGGTGGTCTCGTGATCTGTGGTTCTCGAGGTTATTGAACTGTGACCTTCTCTCTGGAACATCTTCCGTTTGGTGGGGGGTTTAGTTCTGCAGAAGGGCTCAAAGATATTATGTATATCTCTTGAGGAGGAAGCAGAACCCTACCCCAGGGCTGCAGTATTGTTTCTTGACTGCTCCTCCCTAATCTCCATATCCCCTCCTTTCCCTGATTAGCAACTGTTTGAACCTGCCCTTTGGAACTCAGAGACGGGGACACAGAAAGGCTTTTGTGCCCAGAAGCCCCACAGGGTCTTGCCCGGTTTCAGGATTAGCCCTTAACAAATGACTGAAAACATGGGGGTATAGCCCTCCAGCTTTCTTGCTCCTTTGTTATTTACTTATTTATTTATTTGGCTGCACCGGGTCTTAGTTGCGGCACTCGGGGATCTTAGTTGCCACGTGCAGGATCTTTATTTTCAGTGTATATGCGGGATCTAGTTCCCTGACCTAGGGATTGAACCCGGGCCCCCTGCATTGGGAGCGCAGTCTTAACCACTGGACCACCAGGGAAGTCCCTGTGGGGTTAATTTTAAAATGTCTCCAGAGTTCCCATGAGAGATTGCTCCAGGCCTGCCCTGCCTTGGGACTCTGCTTGCTCTCTCTGTTTCCTTAGCCTCCTTTCTTCCCAGGTCTCACTTCCCCACTCACTGCCCAACCAGTTTTTTTTCTGGGAACACTTCTTTTTTAAAAATTTTATTTTATTTTATTTATATTTATTTTTGGTTGCATTAGGTCTTCGTTGCTGTGCGCAGGGGCTACTCTTCATTGCCGTGCGTAGGCTTCTCACTGCGGTGGCTTCTCATGTTGCGGAGCACAGGCTCTAGGCATGCAGACTTCAGTAGTTGTGGCGCACGGGCTTAATTGCTCCGCGACGTGTGGGATCTTCCCGGACCAGGGATTGAACCCGTGTCCCGTGCACTGGAAGGCAGATTCTTAACCACTGCACCACCAGGGAAGCCCTCTGGGAACACTTCTTAAATAAATAATTTTTACATGAATCCTCTTCTTCAAGTCTCTGCTTCTGGAAACTCAATCTAAGACAGCCTCATCTTTCAGAGTCCTTGCTGGTTCTTGGCTACTGCAAAGTGGGACAGAGTGGGCAGCCCTTTGTTTATAAAGCACTGTAAAGCATGCTGCAGATGTGAAAGGTAGACCCTGAGATGAGGAAAGGGTGGAGACTTAAATTGTTGTTTCAAATCAAAGGGAGAGAATTGGGCTTCTGAAGGAAACCTGGAGGGGTAAGAAGAGGCAAAAGCTGGGAGTTTGAGGTGGAGAAGGGGATGAGCCACAGGGCAGTATAAAATGTCTCTGTTGCACCAGACCTTCAGTAAGGACTGCTACTCATACAGACACTGTGTGGGCGTGATGTTTGGGGTAAGGCTGCTTGGGATGCGATGCTGCAGTGCGCACCAGAAGGGCAGGATGAGAAGGGAAGACGGTCCTGAAACTGAGCTCATTCAGTGGAAGCAGGGATTCTGAGCCAGAGAAAATATAATCCACCACACGTGCACTGCACACACACACACACACACACACACACACACCAGTCTACCAAGAGGGGAAAGGGATAAGATTCCTCCTCTGAGATCTGAGTTATGCATGAAAAGGACAAACTTGAAATAACTGAAGGATAAGTTCTAAAGTCATTGCAAGAATATCCAAAGGCAGCTACAGCATAGCAACAGCAGTTCCCAGTGAAAATCGATAAGGTGACTCCCACAGCAAACAGGAGTTCACGGAAGGTGGGGGAGGCAGCGTCATCCAAACCCACCACAAGGGTCTTACAACATGGCACCACCACCCCACGTGACCTGAGCTCTTTCCCTGCAAGCCCAGCCCATGACAGAGTCAGGCAGCCCTCCTCCCTCTGCCCTGCTCACCCAGGGTCTCAGCAGCAGTGCCAAGAGCCCTGCCCCTTCCCTGCCTCCCTCTTCTCCACCCTGCTGCCAGCTTCCTCTCCCTGTGTGCCAGGGTCTCAGCGGCGGGTGTTCCAGGGTGAATGAGGTCTAATGTGGTCGGGAGCTGGGAATCCGCCTCTCAATCCACTCCCATCTCTGACTCTTTCCCCTTTTAAGTCTTTATTCCACAAACATTTATTCACCACATGCAACTCACCAGGAACTGCTGTCTTTGTTCTGTCTCCATCCCTGTTCCTGTTTCTTTTTTACTCTCTCTCCCTGACTCCATTCCTGACTCTTTTTTTCCTCCTTTCCTCTCTTTCTCTCTCTACCTTTCTCCCCTTCCCTCTCTCTATCCCTTCTCCCAGTCCTGGCCCCTTTGAATTAAATTGTCCTGAATCTCTGAAGACAGATGACACAGCAAATTTGACAGTGCCCACAGTAACTGACAAGTCACAAAGCAGTTTGTGGTAACAAGTCCTTATTTTTGTTGTTGTTGTTGTTATTAGGAATAACCGTGTAACAAATGTGATTTTAGATCTTTATCTATGTCTCTGATTAATTCCTTCAAGAGCGCTCCCTAGGAAGAGTATTTTTAGGTCAAAGGGTACAGGCATTTTTAAGGCTTGTGATATAATTGGAAAATTGCTTTTTCAGGAATATTGTACATGTAACTGGACTTCTTTAAGTTCATACCAACCTCAGATTTGAGATGGGGTCACACATATTTCTCCAGGGTCCTTGAAGACACTCATGTTCTGGAATATCTCTGTGGATTGGTTGGTTTGCAGAGGACATGCCCAGTCCCCTTTCTGCACACTTAAATATTCATTTGTTGATCTGTTCAGCACACACTTATATCAAGCATGTGCCATGTGCTAGTAATGACCCTGGACTCGACTTTGGTGATTCTTTTTGGCTACACAGCATGGCATGTGGGATCTTAGTTCCCCGAGAAGGGATCAAACCCATGCCTCCTGCAGTGGAAGCTCAAAGTCTTAACCACTGGACCGCCAGGGAAGTCCCCTAGACTTTGGTGATTGAGAGTTTTGCCAGAATCATGGGTGACTCCTTCCTTCAGACTAGGCACAATTCTGGCATTTGGTATTTTTTAAATCAACAATGAGAATTTTCTTACAATGCGAGACAGAGCGTGATCAAAGATCATTTGACCAACCATTATTTTCCTACCCAGACAATCATAAACAACATTCAGTTCTCACCCACACTGCCTTCAGACTTTATTGGTCAAGGCTTCTCCTTTTTTCAAACATCAAAACAGCTTTGATGTCCTATAATTTTTTTTTTTTTTTGCGGTACGCGGGCCTCTCACTGTAGTGGCCTCTCCCGTTGCGGAGCACAGGCTCCGTACGCACAGGCTCAGAGGCCATGGCTCACGGGCCAAGCCGCTCCGCGGCATGTGGGATCCTCCCAGACCAGGGCACAAACCCGTGTCCCCTGCATCGGAAGGTGGACTCTCAACCACTGCGCCACCAGGGAAGCCCTGTCCTATAATTTTTAATCACTGCTTGCTATAGGCTGAATGTTTGTGTCCCTCCCCAAATTCATGTGTTGAAACCTAATCCCCAATATGACGGTATGAGGAGGGTGGGGCCTTTGGGAGGTGATTAAGTCATGAAGGTGGAGCCTTTACCAATGTGATTAGTGCCCTTATAAAAGAGACCCCAGGGAATTCTCTGGCGGTCCAGTGGTTAGGACTCCACACTTTAACTGCTGAGGGCCCGGGTTCAGTTCCTGGTTGGGGAACTAAGATCACACAAACCACGTGGCGTGGCCAAAATTAAAAATGATAACATAAATAAATAATAAAGGAGACCCCAGAGAGTTCCCTCACCACTTCCTCCATGTGAGGACACAAGTAAAAGAAGGTTATCTATGAACCAGGAAACAGACCCTCACCGAACATCAAATCTACCAAGTACCTTGATCTTGGACTTCCCAGCCTCCAGAACTGTGAGAAATAAATATATGTTGTTTGCAAACCACCTCCTCTATGGTAATTTGTTATGGCGGCCCAAACAGACTGAGACACTGCTTCAAAGAAGGGAGGTGTTTTGCCCCCTTTATTTCCTCCCCTAGGGTAGAATTCATGGATCATGATCCCCATCCATGTTATTCTCCCTTTTCTGAGGTAGGTTCAATGGCCAGCCTCTCTCTCTTATCCAACGGGTACATGAAAATATCAAGCATTATGTATTCAACTTGTTGCAACCTGTGCTCACATGATCACAGATTCATAGATTTTGGTGTAACTTGCTCACTAATCACAAATTTTAGCTATTCAGTGAGTGTCAATGGATGTTTTTAGGTTTCCAAAGAGGAATTCAACTACAGATCTCCCAGAACGTTGAGATGCACTTAGAAGCTTAACAGTGCATGTTAATCAGATAATCACAATACAGTAGGATAAAAGCTTTTCTGAAGTTGTACTATATGGGAGGTAGGATTTGAGGGGGAACCCAGAGGATAAGTCCAAAACACAACAAGCAAGGGCGAAAGACCTTATTAACTGTGTATCAGTCAGCCACTGCTGCCTAAAAAACACTGAAATTATCTCAGTGTCAAGCAACAATACATATAGTATTAGTAAATTTCTCACTCAGGTGACTGGAGGTTTGCTGGGCATTGACCTTGATCTTGTCTGGGCTTACATGGGCATGGCTCTAAGCCATGGATTTGGTTCAGGTCTATTCCGTGCATTCTGGACCTCATGTGTACTAATATCCCATTGGCCAAAGTAGGTCATATGGCAAAGCTGACAATCAAGGTGCAAGGAAATACATTCTTCCCATGGAGGTGTAGTGAGAAGCAATGAGTATCTGCTGAATAATCATCTAAGCTACCACAAGCAGGATCTTATAGAACCAAGGGATGTTGTTCTAGGGAAAAGTAATAGGAACGACTAGAGAGGAACCACATCAGGAAAGACAGGGGGACACAAGGATGTGTGAGACATTTTGGGAATTGTGGGTGTTTTGAAGGACAGAAGCCCAGGGCACTTGTGAGAGATGTTGAGTATGTGTAGGAAGCTAAGTCAAAAGAGGGAGACAGGAGCCAGTATCTCAGGGTTGGAGGAAACCTAAAAGATCTGGATAGACTGGGGCAAGATAAGATGCCTGCCCTCCCTTTTGGATTTTCAGGGGCTCCTGCTCTGTCTTTTGAAGTCTCTACTTCCTGGATGGGGGGATCCTTCCACTAATCCTCTGTGCTCTCTAGGCAACCAGTATTACCTTCTCTTCACCATCCAAGTAAAGAACTTCATTAATTCTCCTTTTCCTCATCACCTCCCATGCCCAGCATAGCATCTAGTAAATGTTTATTATATATACCCCAGAATATGTGAACAACTGGGAATTCTTTTTTCAAAATTACTTTTTTCTATTAAGGCATACTTATTGAAAGAATGGCACAAATCGTGAATAGGAAAGATGCATAGCCTGTTGGCAGAAATATCCACCCTCACACTTGAATCAATAGCCTTTCAGATTACATGCAATGTAATTACATAACTAGAATCATATATTGTTATCTTTAACCAGCTTTTTTTATATCAACTCAAAACATAAACCTATCACATCCTGTTTAATGGCTGCATTGTCTTTTATTATATGGCTATAACATCATTTATTCAACCTCTTAATTTTCACTGCTAGAAATGATATTCTGAAAAATATACTTTTAAATATATATCTACGGGCTTCCCTGGTGGCGCAGTGGTTGGGAGTACACCTGCCGATGCAGGGGACGCGGGTTCGTGCCCCGGTCCGGGAGGATCCCACATAACGCGGAGCGGCTGGGCCCGTGAGCCATGGCCGCTGAGCCTGCGCGTCGGGAGCCTGTGCTCCGCAGCGGGAGGGGCCACAACAGTGAGAGGCCCACGTGTTGCAAAAAAAAAAAAAATATATATATATATATATATATATATACACACATATGTGTGTATATATATATATATACACACATATGTATATATATATATATACCTACTGGACTAGTTATTTGTCTAAGCATAAATTGCTAGAAGTAGAATAGTTTGTTGAAATGCATACCCACTTAAACTTTTCATACATATTGCCAAGTTGCCTGCCAGAATGGCTGTATCAACATGCATTCCTATCATTGATGTCTGAAAGTAGCTTTCCCTCACATACTTGACATCACTGGGTATTACACACATAGCTAATGTAAACAGTTTTATTTCATTGTTATTATAATGGAATAATGGCATTTTTACGTCTTTGTGAAAAAAACATATTTTTTGAACTGGAATTCTCCCAGCAGAGTCATCAACAAATGTGAGAGTAGAACACAGATATTTTAAGAAAGAGGACTTATTAAAGATAGAAATGGAAATCAATAAATTAGAAAGCAAAAAAAAATAGAGAGCTGGCTCTTTTAAAAAGGAAGCGGTAAAACAGAAGAAGAAAAATTTAGAACTATCAAGCATGAGCAACAAAATAGGGGATAAAACAAAAAAAACCCCACAATGCCAAATGTTAAAATTTATGTTATATGTCTAAAAATTTATCTGAAATGGCTTTCTTGAAAATATAAGTTCCTAAAATTGATTCTAAAGAACCAAAACCCCTTGATAAAATGGAAAAGGTTGTAAATAATCTAAGCTCGCAAGCAACAGCACCCAGATGGTTTTATGAATGAGTTCTAGGAAATCTTATTTTAAAATACTATTTCTATGTCATTTTAACTAGATATTTAAACTAGCACAGGAAATGATGCAATTTATAATACAAAAATGCAGTGTGTTTTATAGTACAAAAGTCTAAATAGGCATTTATAGACATGAAAGTCTTAAATAAAATATTAGTAAGTTATACCCAGCAGTATATTAAAAGAATTGTGCATCAGGATCACATAGTGTTTATTCCAGGAAGAATGATTGGTTCAACATTAAATAATGTGTGTTGAATCAAGCATTCTGTAATACATTAGATGGTGAAAGGAAAAAAGCCTATGGTCATCTCAGTATATGCCAAAAATGCATTAATTAAGATGTGACATCTATTTCAGATCATGATGATAATGACAATAATGGCAACAATGGCAGTAAATATCTTAGTAAGCAAAGAACTGGAGGGCCAAGAATACACATTTTTTTTTTTTAAATCAGAAGCCACAGCAGCAAACTTAATGGTAAAACATCAAACATTGTTTCCATTAAATGAGGTGCTAACTATTATTGCTGCTAATCAAAATGTTTCTGAAGTCTCAGAACAATGTCATTAGTTAAGAAAAAGAAATAAAAGAGATCGATATTAAAATAAATAGCAAATTATCTTTATGTCCAGACTATACTCTTTTCATTTTAGGAAATCCATGAAATCCAACTGAAAATATTACTGAAACTAATAAGAGAAGTCAATAAAGTGGTTCAATATAAGAAATACAGTGAGAGGCCCGCGTACCGCAAAAAAAAAAAAAAAAAAAGATATTCTCAAGACTACATTTCCCATTCTCCCTTGCAGCTAGATGTGTTCATGTGACTAAGTTTTGACCAATGAGCGTGGTTTTTTTGGGCTACATCCAGAAATCTTCCTCAAGAGACTGCTTACATGCATCCTTTCCCCTTCTCTAACCACTTTGTCTTTCCTGCTGCTTGGGACGTGAAGTCTGAGGATAAGTCTGGGTAGACTGGACTTTGAGGATGAAGTTCACATGCTAGTTACGGCAGAGCAGAAAGCTGGAAGGAGCCTGGGTTCCAGAGGATTTTATGAAAGAGAAAAACCACATCAGCTCAAGATTGCCTACATCTGGACCTTAACATGAGGGAAGAATGGGACTATCTTTTTTTTTTTTTTTTTTTTTTGGCGGTACGCGGGCCTCTCACTGTTGTGGCCCCTCCCGTTGCGGAGCACAGGCTCCGGACGCGCAGGCTCAGCGGCCATGGCTCACGGGCCCAGCCGCTCCGCGGCATGTGGGATCTTCCCGGACCGGGGCACGAACCCGTGTCCCCTGCATCGGCAGGTGGACTCTCAACCACTGCGCCACCAGGGAAGCCCCTGGGACTATCTTATTTAAGCCATTGTTACTTTGGGTTTTGTTCGTTTACAGGTGAATCTAATCCTATCTTAATAAACTTTCATATTCCCCTCATGCTTATATAATTATATTCAGACTTATTTAAGACACATACACAAGTATTATACAGTAAGTCCCGTACATACGAACGAGTTCCGTTCCAAGAGTGCATTCATAAGTCCGATTTGTTCGTAAGTCCAGCAAAGTTAGCTTACAAACCCAACTAACACAATCGGCTATATAGAACTGTACTGTAATAGGTTTATAATACTTTTTACATAAATAATACATTTTTTAAAAAACCCAAAAATAAAACATTTTTAATCTTACAGTACATTACCTTGAAAAGTACAGTAGTACAGTACAACAGATGGCATACAGAGGTTGGCATCGAGTGAACAGGCAAGAAGAGTTACTGATTGGAGGAGGGAGAGGAGGTGGGAGATGGTAGAGCTGAAGGATCGTCAACAATAGGAGATGGAGGGCAAGCTGTAATTTCACTCACGCCTGACGTTGATGGCTTAGGTTCTGGTTCCTTGCTGGATTCAATTCTATCTACCCTCTTGAAAAAATAATCCAGTGATGTCTGGGTAGTAGCTCTTTTTTTCTCGTCATAGATAAAGGTAGCACTGGATTGCGTTCTGAATGGCTGCTGCGACCTTCGTGTACTGTTCTACATTTGGATCCTGTGCTTCAAAAATTAACAGTGCCTCCTCAAATAAAGAAAATCCCCTTGCCAGTGCCTGTGTCATGAATCTCTTCGGTTCTTCAGTTACTCCTTCTTCCTCTTGTCTCTCTTTGCGCTTTTAGCAGTACCAGCTGTATCACCGCTGCTTTAACGCTTGCTTCTGGATATCCTGGGCTTGAAATAAAGATACTGTACTACTGTACTCTATACAGTACTGTACAGTAAAGAACACAAAAGCACAAACACTTGTAGAGGATGCACGCACATGACAATGTACCCCAGACACGTGAACTAACTTATGTGACTGGACATGTGAACGCATGTTCATATCTTTGAAAGTTCGCAACTGGAAGGTTCATATGTAGGGGACTTACTGTATAGGTTTTTTTCATTATTTTCAGGGAGGGAAAAAATGCTTTCTTCATCTTGTTTTCTTCAGTAAATACAACCTTGTGAAATTCTATCCATGTCAATTAGTATAGCTCTAATTCATATTTTTTGGTGACTTCAAACAAGTACCAGACCTGATTCCCCAATCCTCCCATTATTGGACATTTGCTTTGTTTCCAATTTTTCTCTCACTATTAACACAATGAAGTAGTAAACATATGTTCTTGTGTACTGTTGCTGTTGTTTCTGAGGGATAGAATCCTAAAAGTAGGCTAGCTGGATGAAGGATGAAGGGTATATGTACTTTTTTTCTTAGGGTGTATGTATTTTAAATTTTAATAGATGTTACTAGATTGATTTCCAGAAAGCCTGCATCATTTACATTTCTTTATTTTTGGGCTCTGCCCCGTGGCTTGTCGGATCTTAGTTCCCCAGCCAGGGATTGAAACTGGGCCCTCAGCAGTGAAAGCGTGGAGTACTAACCACTGGACTGCCAGGGAATTCCCTGCATCATTTACATTTCCATCAGCAATGTATGAGAGCACCATTTCTCCACATCTTCACCAGCAATAGTTCCTTTTTATTCTTTAGCAGTCTAGTGGATGTAAAATCTTGTTACCTCAATTTGCTTTTCTCTATTAATTAATATCTGATAATATAAGACTCTTCTTAGTTTTCAGGCATTTGTTCTTTCCTACGAGGTCACTTTATCCAATTCAAACAAAACCCTATGATAATCTAAATGGAATTCCAATAAATTGACATATAAATTTGGAGAAAATTAACATTTTTATATTAAGCTTTCCCTCCACTTTTTATTGATTTCTTTATGTCTTCCAATAAACTGTATAGTTTGTATACAGCTTTTCCTATGCCTTTCCTTTTTTATAATTAGTTCTTAAGTTTTTGACTTTTTAATTTAATGTAATTATTTTTGGCCGTGCCGAGTGGCTTGTGGGATCTTAGTCCCCCAACCAGGAATTGAACCCAGGCCCTCGGCAGTGAGAGCAATGAGTCCTAACCACTGGACAGACAGGGGGTTCCCTCCTATGGCTTTCTTATTAAATGCATCCTTAAATATTCTTGATGTTTTGAAGTTATTATTAATAGAATATTTCCCCATTTCCATTTCTAGGTATTTATTAGTAAAATGAGAGAAATGCTATGGATTTTTTATATATTTATCTTGTAAGAATCCGCCTTATCAAATTATCTTACTCATATATATTTTTTTTAGTGGAACCTCTTGCATTTTGTTATTAAACAATAACATTAGAAAATAAGATACTTTTAGGGACTTCCCTGGTGGTGCAGTGGTTAAGAATTCACCTGCCAATGCAGGGGACGTGGGTTCGATCCCTGGTCCAGGAAGATCCCACATGCCACAGAGCAACTAAGCCCATGTGCCACAACTACTGAGCCTGCACTCCAGAGCCCATGAGCCACAACTACTGAAGCCTGCGCACCTAGAGCCTGTGCTCTGTAACAAAAGAAGCCACTGCAATGATAAGCCCATGCACCGCAACGAAGAGTAGCCCCTGCTTGCTGCAACTAGAGAAAAGCCTGTGCGCAGCAACAAAGACCCAATGCAACCATAAGTAAATAAATAAATAAATTTAAAAAAAAAGGAAAATAAGATTTTTTTTAGCTTTTTATTTCCAATGCTTATGTTAGTTATTTCATTTTCTCTTTTGGCATTTTCTAGAACCTCCAAAACCATGATAAATAATAACAGGCCAAGTTGCTTGGCTTTTTATTCCTCTCCTTCAATTGCTAGTGTTCCTCCACTCCTATCCTTTTTTTTTTTTAATATTTATTTATTTGGTTGCACCGGGTCTTAGTTGCAGCAGGCAGGCTCCTTAGTTGTGGCATGCAAACTCTTAGTTGCAGCATGCATGTGGGATCTAGTTCCCTGACCAGGAATCGAACCTGGGCCCCTTGCATTGGGAGCATGGAGTCTCATCCACTGCGCCACCAGGGAAGTGCCCCCTCCACTTCTATCCTTGGTTGGACCACTTCACAACTTATTCGAGGCTGAGAATAATGGCTGCTTTTCCCAACACTCTATCCCTTGCACCCGGAATAGGGCTGAGCACATACTATAAAAATGGGAAATATATATATATTTGAAGAAGCAGAAGTAGCCAAATGTTGAGTTCACTGAGATCAAATAAGATAAGAATTCAAAATGTATTTTAGATTTAACAAGAAGAAAGTCATTGATGAACTTGGTGTTAGTATTTTAGTGGTTGGGACAGAAGCCACAGGACAGAAATTTTGGGAATAAGGCACATGAGGCATGAAAGAACTTTTTGTGCAAACCTTTGGGTGCCTGAGCTCCCCTCGTGCTTACGGGGCACTGACAGCATCTCAGGATGGCAGAGCCTGTGGTGTACACAGAGCTGAGATGAGCCATGCTGAGGACTTTGAGCTCCAGCTTGGAGGCCCTGGGCAGCTATGGAAGAACTTTAGAGAGTCATGCTATTCGAGGTGCTTTTTAGGAAGATCACTCCTTCTAAAGAAAAGAGAATACTGTTTCTTGAATTCAGCCATTTCCCTCCATCCTTATTTGCATCGCCTTTCCTCAGATCACCCCACTCATCTCCTCTCAACGTATGGATTGCTGCCACACCTTCCTGGTCTCTCTCCATACGTTCTTGTCCCTCGTCATTTCATTTTTCACATCAGCCTCCAAGGTAATCCCTTTATTTTGTTTTTGTTGTTTTGTTTTTCAGAGTAAACCTTTTCTAGGTTACAAATCTAGTCATGCCATTCTTCTGCTTAAAATACATTATTGGGGGCTTCCCTGGTGGCGCGGTGGTTGGGGGTCCGCCTGCCAATGCGGGGGACGCAGGTTCGTGCCCTGGTCCGGGAGGCTGCCGCGTGCCGCGGAGCGGCTGGGCCTGTGAGCCATGGCCGCTGGGCCTGCGCGTCCGGAGCCTGTGCTCCGCGGCGGGTGGGCGGGTGGGGGGGGGGGGGGGGGTGCGGCAGTGGGAGGCCCACGTACCGCCAAAAAAAAAAAAAAATACATTATTGGGAGTCAGTAAAGCATCACTCTGGCTTCTATGGGATCCAGACTTCCCAGGTGAGCTCCTGACTGTGTCAACATCCATCCTTTGGTTGATAGGAATGAGCTAGCTTTTATACTTACCTATATTTATCTGGGGAATGACCCAGATAAATATCTTTGGAATCCTAAGGAGAAGGTCAGTTTCTACGCTAGGGAAACAGAGCTCAATGAGGATCCAGTGACCATTCTTTGAGGTTTTGGGGGTGAAGATCTCCTCAAAACTATTTATTCTCCCACCCCAGAGCCAGTTCAAATTGTGCTAAAAGCTGTTAATGGTGCTTATCCCATTCCTCTGCTGAATGTTCCTTATAGGAGGTCTTGATGCCCTGTGTCTGCTGGGATGGGGGAATGAGTTCTCTGGAAACAGTCCAGTCTGTAGGTCTGTGTCTGAGGAGAGAACCAGGAAGATGTGATGGGGTTTAGGAAAGAGTTCTTGGAAGAATCCACAATCAAACCAGTTCAAGGCTAGGATTCAGGAATAGATGATGCTGACAGTGATGTGGCAGGACTGGTTCCCGTCTCAAATCCTGGTACCTCCTGAGGCCAAGATAGCACAGGTGGTAAAACGGTTAGATTCTGAATATATTTTGAAGATAGAGCTGATAGGATTTGCTGACAAATTGAACATAGGATAAGAGAAAAAGAGATAGACCAAGGTTTTGGGGCTAAGCCATTGGAAGCATGGAGTTGCTGTTTCCTGACATGGTGGTGCTATAGGATGAGCAAGTTTCGAACAGGTCTGAAATTTAATTTTGGACGTGTTATGTCTGAGATGCTATTAGACATCTAAAGAAGGATATCAAGCAAGTAGTTGGATATGCAAGCCAAGAGTTCTTGAGAGAAGTCAGGGTTGGAGATACAAATTTGAGACTGGATGAGGTCACCAGGAAGTAGAGATAAAGAAGAGCATCAAGGACTGAGTCTGGGGAAATCCAGTTTAGTTGGAGAGTTGAGGAAGAAGCAACAGAGAAGACTAAGAAAGAGTAGTTATTGAAGTAGAAGGAAAACTAGAAGAATGCACCGTCATGGAAGGTAAGCACAGGAAGTGTTTCCAAGAACAGAGAATCATCAACTGTGCCAAATACTGCAGGTAGGTTATATTAGTCCCAGCAGAACTAAGCTGCCGTGATAGAGACATCCCCATGTCTCAGTGGCATAGGCAATATGTTTATTTCTCACTCGTATAAAGTATATTCAGCAGCAGAGGGGAAGGATAAAAGGAAAGGAGAAGCGGTTCTCTGCTCCATGATGATAATCAGGGTCCCATGATGCCAGAGGCTGAGTCATCTTCAGCTTGTGGTTTTCTTTTTCAATTTTATTTATTTATTTATTTATTTATTTTTGGCTGCATTGGGTCTTTGCTGCTGTGTGCAGGCTTTCTCTAGTTGCAGCGAGTGGGGACTACTCGTCATTGCGGTGTGTGGGCTTCTCATTGTGGAGGCTTCTCTTGTTGTGGAGCATGGGCTCTAGGCATGCAGGCTTCAGTAGTTGTGTCACATAGGCTCAGTAGTTGTGGCTCGCAGGCTCTAGAGCACAGGCTCAGTAGTGGCACACGGGCTTAGTTGCTCCGCGGCATGTGGGATCTTCCCAGACCAGGGTTCAAACCCTTTTCCCCTGCATTAGCAGGCAGATTCTTAACCACTGCGCCACCAAGGAAGTCCCTCACCTTGTGGTTTTCAAGGTCACTAAGGGTGCCGGTGTCAGCCAGTAAATGGGGGTGGCAGTTGAGGATGGTGCACGGGAAATGTATTGGTAAGAGTCTGGCAAGAAACAGGACACATTCAAGTTGGGTAATTTGAGAAGGGTTTAACAAAGAGACTACCTATAAAGGTGTGAGTAGGACTTCCCTGGTGGTCCAGGGGTTAAGACTCTGCACTCCCAATGTACAGAACACGGGTTCCATCCCTGGTCAGGGGACAAAGGTCCCACATGCTGTGCAGTACGGCCAAAAAGTAAAAAAAAAGAAAGAAAAAAAAAAGCTGTGAGCAGGGGCAGGAAAACTATTATAGGATTCCTGTAACTCTGATATGGTTGATAGTGGGAGCTATTACCACCCCAGGTCTGAAGAGACAAGAGAAAGTAAATGGTAGTGGAAATGGGGGAGAGAAAGAACTACATGAGGAGAGATGCCAGACTGAAGCTTTGATTTGAATCAGAGGAAAACAGCCAACTCAACCCCACAGGAGAGAGCCAGGGGAACAAATACCCTGACCCCACTCTGTTCCCTCCCTTCAGTCTCCTGCAGGTACCTCCCATTGACTCAACCCAACCAGAAACCAGAAGGCTCATTGATAAAAGTCCCCAGCGGTTAGGCTCCCGAGGCACATAACAGCATGAGGAAGGTGAGGAGTGGATCTGGAGGAGCAAGTATCCAGTACAAGACGTTTCTATGAGTCAGGCTTGGAAGTTGCATAACTCCCTTCCACCCACATTCCATTGGCCAGAACCCAGTCATGTGGCCATATGTAACTACAGATAAGTTTAGGAGATATGGTCCAGTTAGGAAGAAAGAGAGATTTGGTGGCCAGATAACCCCTCTCCAACTCATGGTCAAGCAAGATAATAACTGTCCATTGACCACTGGATTTAGCAATATGGAGGCCATTAGTGATTACAATAATCCAGTCTTGGTAGAGTGGTGGCTGTGAAAACCTAAGTGGAGTGGATTCAAGAGAGAATGGGAGGAGAAGAATTTGGACACAGCAATTATCAACAACTACTTTCAACAAGTTTTGCTGTACAGGGAAGCCAAGCAGTGAGGTAATAGCTGGAAAGGTTGTGAGATCAAGAGGGTTTTGCTCCTTTTTTTTTTGGCCTTACCACTCAGCTTGCAGGATCTCAGTTCCCCGACCAGGGATTGAACCTGGGCCACAACAGTGACAGTGCTGAATCCTAACCACTATACCACCAGGGAACTCCCTTGCTTTGTTTTTTATAATGAAGAAATAAAGCATATTTTTATGCTGATAGGATCTTCCAGTAGAAAAAAAAATGATGCTTCAGGAAAGAGAGAGTAAATTGCTGGAGTGATGTCCTTGAGTAAGAAAGAAAAGATGGGATCTAGTGATAGGGCAAAGGTTGGCCTTGGGAAAGAACACAGGCAGTTCATCTGTAGTGACAGAAAGAAAAGCAGGATATATGGACAGAGTCCAGGTGGGGAGTAAATGTGTGCTTGTCAAAGTTCTTTTCCAATCACTTGTATGTTCTCAGTGAAACAAAAAGCAAAATTATCTGCTGAGAGTGAGTCCGGAGGATTAACTGTCAAGGGTTCGAGCAGAAACGAGACAATACAACATAGTTACCTAAGAGGATATGAGAAGTTATACCCAGAAGTTAATCTTCCCAGTGGAGATGGTCCAAGTGTCTCTAAGATATTCCACTCTGAGTCCACACCCAGGTGAAGCCCTCTGGCCCTGCCTTTCTCCATTCTATCTATAGACCTCTCCTTGCCCTAATCCAACATCAGAACTAGATGGTAATAATAGATAGCACTTTTTGAGCACTTACAAATTCCAAGCACTGCTCTAATCACCACACATGTATTTAGTCATAATAACTCTATGACGTGGGTACTACTGTTATCAACCCCATTTTAGAAAGGCACAACAGATACCCACACTGAATTCAAACTCAAGCAGTCTGGCTCCAGAACTGCCAGTCAAAGGGCTGGCTTTTGACTTCCTTTTTTTTTTTTTTTTTTTCCCATGCCGAGGGGCTTCAGGGATCTCAGTTCCCCGACCAGGGATTGAACCTGGGCTATGGCAGTGAAAGCCTGGAATCCTAACCACTAGGCCACCAGAGAACTCCCTTGACTTCTACATGTAGATCTATACCTACCAGAAGTGTCAGAGTGATAAACCCTAGAGGGTGCTGGGCTTGAGAGGAGTAAATGAAATTTTAAAAGGTCAAGGGGCTGGGGCTCATAGGTGGGTATGAGATGCTGTGTTTAGGAGGGGCTTTCTGGGAACTTGCTGCTGAGAGATGGGTGGCCACATGGTGACCCAGAGAGCCTAGGACCAAAAGGCAGAGCCAATATCAGGAAGACAGGGACGAGCTGAATAGGCTGGAAGAGACCCTCACGTCTTCCCCATCCTGTGTAAGCTCTGCATCAATCAGCATATAATGCTTGATTTAATGTTGACTTAACGTTCCCCTGGTTCCATGTATGTTGCACTGGCTGAGAGAATCTGTTCTGTTCTCATGATAGGGAGGCGTGGTGCTGTGGTGGCCACAGTAATGATGATACTGTGGTAAACTAGCTCCCAACCAATGAACACTTCATCAACGAACAGTGAACTTCATGAACTTTATCAATGAAAAATTTATCAATGAGTGAAGAACCATGTATTTTTTTTACATTATGTCATTCAATTCTTCTAATACCCCTGTGAGGCACACAGCACTATTCCCATTTTCAGATGAGGAAAGTGAGGCTCAGAGAGGTTGTATCAGATGCCCAAGGTCACAAAGGTGGTAAGTGGTGGAGCTGGGGCTTCAAGCCCAGGCTTTTAGAGTTGGAAGCCTGCACTGGCTACGCTGTATCACCTGACTCTCTATTTGGGAATGAAGCACCAGGAGCGCTAGGGAACCCTACAGGGCCCTGATGACCTCCAGGGCAGGGCCCCTGGATGAGAGCAACTCCCTTTAATGAAGGTGATTGAGAAACAATCCTCCTCTTTATTTGCCTATAACAGGGACTCAGCAAATCTAATTATCTTCCTGTGAACCAGTTAACTACTCAATTTTCTCCATTTGGCTAATTTATTACCAGAGTCAAATGCAGGATCCAGCTAATTTTGGAAAGATGCAGCTGTAGGGTCATCTGGGGAACAAGCCCAGCTGAGAAAGAAGGAAGAGAGCAGGCACCAGCCTCCGCTTGGAGGGAGAGGGGGCAAGCTGGGGGGCCCCAGGGCCGGCTGGAGTGAAGGGCAGGGAGAAGACCTGAGGCAGGCTGGCCGGATTCCCTCGGTACCAGAGAGCAGCAAAGTCAGGGTCTTGGGTCCTGGAGGGCAGAGCTGCTATTGCAGCTGCCAGCATCCGCTCAGGGTAGAGATGGGGGCACGTCAATCACTAGCTGCTTTAACTGTTTCCTCTCTCACTTTGAGGGACACGCGGGAATCAGTCATCCCCTTCGGCCTCACAGTCTCATTTGGAGCCAGCTCACAAAGGTGTCATCCACAGAAAGAGAGAAATCTTAGGCCCTGCCTCTATCAACACACGCCAACATTGCTAACATTTATCAAAAGTCGGTCCTATCGCATACAGAGGAGGTTAGGTGCTGTCACTTCCTGTACTACAGATGAGAACACTGAGGCTCGGAGAAGGGATGTACTATATATCTATTTTTTTTTCAGATTCTTTTCCATTATAGATTATTACAAAGTACTGAGTATGGTTCCCTGTGCTATACAGTAGGTCCTTGTTGGTTATCTATTTTACAAATAGTAGTGTGTATATGTTAATTGCAAACTCCTAATTTATCCCTCCCCTGCTTTCCCCTTTGGGAACCATAAGTTTGTTTTCTATGTCTGTGGGTCTATTTCTGTTTTGTATATAAGTTCATTTGTATCATTTTTTTTTTAGATTCCACATATAAGTGATATTACATGATATTTGTCTTTCTCTGTCTGGCTTACTTAGTATGATAATCTCTATGTCCATCCATGTTGCTGCAAATGGCATTATTTCATTCCTTATGGCTGAGTAATATTCCATTGTGTATATATGTACCACATCTTCTTTATCCATTCATCTGTCAATGGACATTTAGGTTGCTTCCGTGTCTTGGCTATTGTAAATAGTGCTGCAGTGAACATTGAGATGCATGTATCTTTTCGAATTGTGGTTTTGTCCGGATATATGCCCAGGAGTGGGATTGTTGGATCATATGATAGTTCTATTTTTGGTTTTTTGAGGAACCTCCTACTCTTTTCCATAGTGGCTGAAACAATTTACATTCTCACCAGCAGTGTAGGAGGGTTCCCTTTTCTCCACACCCTCTCCAGCATTTATTGTTCGTAGATTTTTTTGATGATGGCCATTTTGACTGGTGTGAGGTGGTACCTCATTGTAGTGTTTTTGTTTGTTTGTTTAATTTTTTGGCCACGCCACATGGCATGAGGGATCTTAGTTCCCCAACCAGGGATTGAACCCATGCCCCCTGCAGTGGAAGCGTGGAGTCTTAACCACTGGACCAGCAGGGAAACCCCCTCCTTATAGTTTTGAATTGCATTTCTCTAATAATGAGCTCTTAAAGCAACATGCTACGCATGCAATTTTCTAGCACCACCAGCGTAAAGAACGGGGGTGTTTGGGGCAACAAAGTTTGGAGAAGCATTGGCTCAGTAAACAAAGTCCTGATCAAGGATGTTCAGACCTTCAGCGAGCTCCTCAGGGGAAGGGGGCTTTGGGAGCATCAAGAGAGATGAGAGAAAACCTGGTGAATCTGTCTCTTGGGCCAGTTGCTGGGGGCAGAGGGTTGGGCTGGGAGTATGCTGAGTACTTATACTATATGCCAAGAAGTGTGATAATCACTTTCTCATGCTTTAACTCATTTAATCCTAACGATGATCCAGGAGGTGGTCATTCTTATCATTGCCGTGTACAGATAGAGAATCAGAAACACAAAATTTAATCCCTTGCCCTTGGGAAAAGAAGCTGAATTCAAAATCCGAGCAGTTTAACTCCACAGCCTCCCTCCAGCCAACTGTGCCCTGGCAGAGGTCAGAGGGAGAGCAGGTGGGGAGGACACCCAAACCATGGACAGCTCCCTGTGGCCCTGTGCTTGAAGAGCCAGGTTCCTGAGGCTGGTTGCTTGTACCTCCTGACCACCACCAATATCTGCCCATTGTGAAGAGCTCTGATTTCTTGCAGAAGGAAATTCTCCTTGGACTGATACTGAGGGCCCAAATGCTCTGGCTTGATTAGACTTCCTGAAAAACCCTGTGGAGTTGGGTCCTGAGCCAGACACATCTGTCCTCAGGTTCTGGAGACCCATCATCTGAGATGTCAGAGTTTTCTCCAGGGTGAGTCAGACAGAGAACTGCTCCCCACATCAGCCCAACAGTCACTTCTCCTGTCTAGCCCTGCCCTTCCCACATCTGCCACTACTTCCCACATCCCATTACTATGGGAAAGCCAGTCCCCTCTGCCTCCATTTCCCCATTTGTACCACAGCCATCCCTGCAAAAGCCCAGGGCCAAAACTGGATGTGCCAAAATTAGGTCTTCCCCCTTTTGCCAGCCCTGATGGGAGATTCCAAGTTCAAAGCCAAGCTCCCCAGCCCAAGCTGCCGGCCTAGAGCCCCAGCAGGTGCAGCCTAGTTGCTAAGCAACATCTCTGGATCTCTTTGTGTTCCTGTCACATGATTATCATTGCTAAGGAAACAAGTCCTCTGGCATCCCAGGACGCAGCAAGGCCTAGGCAACGGTGTGTTACCTGAGGTCTAACAAAAATCTTCCTGTCCCATGTTCTGACGAGTTGTGAGTCTCTAAACTGCTATAGGAGACTATCAGATTGACCCCTGCCTTTTACCCAGGCATTGGCTCTTTGAAGGGAGTACCTAAACTGGAGTCTTGGTCATTTCTTGGGCATTCATAGAATCCAGTTCTTTGGGATGGTCAGTAGCAAGAGTGGCTTTAAAGGGATGTTTTAATATACCAGGACTCAGAAGACAATCTTACATTCCCAATTCCCCCACTTCTATCTATAGCTTCCGCTCTAGGGGCAGAATGAAAATGATTTGGATTGGAGACTGGGAAAGCTGAGGGGCTATGGACAAGAGGGTCATAGCAAGGTCTCAGTACTACAGCATCAAGAGAGCCAGACAGGGGTTTGCTCCCAATACCATCCCACACACCTACAGCTCAAACACTATAGGAAGATGGATGCCACATCAGAGGATGTCACAATCTCCCTGGAGGGCTTGCCTCCCTGGATTCTCCAATCCAGACTTCCTGGGGTTCCCTAGACAGGACTGGCCCAGAAATGAGGTGGAAATGAGGAAATCTCTCTGAAAGACAAAATGATAAAGAGATGGGCAATAAGAAAGGAAATATGAGAGGATTTGGGCACCAATGAGGAGGTACAACAATTGAGTAATAGAAGTTCTAAAAATAAAGAACAGAGAGAACAGATGGAAGGAAATTATCCAATAAGTAGTAGAAAAATATTGAAAATACTTGAAATATCCCAGAAAATGTGAGTTTTCAGATACAAAGATTCTAAAGAATAGCCAAAACCAACACTGAAAATATTTCTACCCCCAAATCACACCTTTGAGGAATATCAGATCACTGGTGACAGAAGATCCCAAAAGCTTCTAGGGAGTTCAAACGATTTTCATAGAAAATATCAAAATCATAATGGTGTCGGACTTTGCAAGTGGAAGACGAAGACCATGCAGCAACATCCACTAAACATCCAAGGAAAATGATTTCATCCTTTCCATTATAGCTGCTTTTATTTCCAAGACTTCTTTCTTGATGTGATGCATCCCCCTTTTATAACACCCTGTTCTTTTTTCATGGGTGCAGTGTCTAATCTTATCTCCTGTCTATCATCTTGAATTCCTTCAAATTGCACCTGTTAGTTTGGATCTCTGTCTTTCACGTTGGAGCTTTTCTCAAATGTTTGGGGATGTTTAGTGGTTGTTTGGATGATTAGATTAGATTTAGGTTTAGAAGTTTAGGTTACCTGATAACACATAAGAGGAAAGCACCAAAAAGCTAATCAGAAGCTCCTTGCACTTGGCTTGGGCATGTGGTTTGAGAACTTCACTGTGAGGTGACCCCCAGGATCCATTTGTTAGACCCTTCTTAGGCTGGGCAGATTCCTCAGAGAGGAGGGTTGGCCACAATCCTGCCTAGAGGGTATGATCCTGGCATCCTAGCAGCTTTGAAAGAAGAAATGAGTGGGAGTTTCAACATTCAGTCTGAAAACATTGTTTTCAGCAGGGGACACCCCTGGCCTCAGTTGTACCTGGCATCCCCAAATATAGAAGTCCAATTTTACCTTCTCTGAATAATCTGCTGGGGCTGTGGAGGAGAACTGGGGGTCCACATTTTAGACTTTAAACCAATCTTCCTGTTCTAGCCCCATCTGGCGGTGCTACCAATCACCGAGCTTTTTTTTTGGAGGGGGGGAATTCTGTTGTGAAAACAAGTCTCTGATTCTTGGCTTTTCCCACGGCCAGTTTAAGATAGCTTTCTGGGTCTCCTAAGTCAACCCGCATTCGTTCATCTGCTCTCCAGCTTCCAAAATTTTATTCCTGCTTGGGTACATTATCCCCTCTCCCACCCTCTTCATCTTTGTAGATTTAAACCTTTAAAAAACTCCTGCACTATTATTACTTTAGTAGGATTATTTAATAGGATTTGGGGGAAGAAGGTTAGTAATCAGTTACACTTGTTCAATTTGCCATCTTGAATAGAAAGTCTTGAATAACAACCAGCACTAAACACATGCGTCCAGACTGCCTGGATTTGTTTGTTTTGTTTTGTTTTTTTTGCGGTACGGGGCCTCTCACTGCTGCGCCCTCTCCCGCCGCGGAGCACAGGCTCCGGACGCGCAGGCCCAGTGGCCATGGCTCACGGGCCCAGCCGCTTCGCGGCATGCGGGATCCTCCCAGACCGGAGCACGAACCCGCATCCCCCGCATCGGCAGGCGGACTCCCAACCACTGCGCCACCAGGGAAGCCCCAGACTGCCTGGATTTGAATGCTGGCTTTAGCATCCTGGCTGTAGCATGTACTGGCTACTTAACCATAGGCAAGTTTCAGAAACTCTGCCTCAGTTTTCTCATCTGTATAATGGAGATAATAGTGGTACTGAGACAGGCCTGGGACCTGGGACCCTTTGCTGCAGTGCTGCCATGCTTGCACCTGGACAAATGTCTCCTTGAGCTACAAAATACAAAGAAACTATAAGGGACTAAAAATAACTGTGTGCATGCTGCAGTTGGGGCAAATTCTGGACAAAAAGATACAAAAAGACCCAAAAAACCAACAGCCACTTCTGAAGAGCAGAGAGCAAAAATGGTGTCGGGAGCAAAAGCAGGGTACTGTGCATGCTTCCTGCACTCAACACCACCAAAGGCGTGAGCAAAACACGTAAGCCAGCCCTCTGGCCTGACCCCTGGACACACCCCCTAGCCTCACCCCATATAACGAACCAGCTTGCCCCCAACTCAGAGAGTGCGCAAGGGAACCTGTTACTTGTTTTCACTCCCTCCTGCAGTCACCAGAGCCCCAGTAAAGCCTTGCCTGAATTTCTTGTCTGTCCTCTAGTCCATTTCTATTGATTGGGGAAGGCCGAGAACCCTG